>NC_090835.1:6605000-7805000 GCF_028021215.1 Eschrichtius robustus
ATTTGGTCATCCGGAGACTGTGAATCCCTCTGTTGTTCTGTAACCTGGTCCTCCTTTCTCCACCGTTTCCTCAAAAGCATAGGAGACACCAAGCCCCTGTACTGCTCTTGTTCCTCTAGCCAGAGAGCCCTGGGCAAGAGGGAAGGAGGCAGGAGTGTGCTAGACGGGGATCGGGGGCCCAGCTCAATGGCCCATCCATGGTGAGTGGTCAATAATCTGCTGACCGTTTTTACCCTTATCATTATGCTCATTTCTAGCTGTCACCTTTTTAATCTGAGTGTGTTAGACGGTATACTGGACTTGTAGGCAGAAAAGTCTCAGTGTGGGTCCTGACTCTTAGTTACTGAGTGTATGGCCTTGGGCAAATCTCTTCACCTCGCTGAGCTTCAGTTTCCTCATCCGTGAAATGGAGCTTATAACGGTAACCCCTACAGTGGCTGCTGACTAGTGGATGTCTTGTCCAAAGAGGTGTTGGTGGCGCAAGACCTTCCCCACGGCCTTCGCTGCCCTGTGAGCAAGATGAGGACCGCTCTTCACCCTAGAAGATGTATATCTGGACAAGAAAATGCTGCTTCTCTGTCTTCGTTTGTTCCTAAGCAAGCGTCAGTGACAAATACCGCAGTCAGGAAGTTTCTGTCCTGGCCTCTGGTCCCACAGCAGCCCCTTCACTCGTCCTTTCCATCTGCAGGTTGATAGGAGGATGCGAAGTGTGGGTTTCTGCCAGCCGCCCAGTCAGCACAGCTTCCCATCTGTGAAACGGGTGTGGCAGCACTTCCTCGGCACTCCCTTTGTGTTAGTTGAAGCTGAATTTGAGCAGCTATCTCTGAGCACTGCCAGCGTGTCTCCTAGGGAGCTGTGGAGAGAATGAGGGTGCAAGACTTAACACTGGTTTTAGAAAACTCCCATCTTGAGTTGAATGGCCAGTGTGGCCGGCAGGTGTGATGATTAGCATGTTACACACTTAGAACCCTAAGATCCCTTCCAGCTCTGAGATTCTGAAATTCTTGTGTCCCCTATTACAATGGCCTGTGTTAGTACCCTGTCTTGTATCATTATTAGTACCCTGTCTTGTGTCATTATTTGATCATTCTGATTGAAGATTGTACAAATTCAGTTCCAACTGTTGTACATTTTTTAAAAAGGAGTATATAGGTTATCAATACTGGAACAGTATAGCTTCAGGCAAAGCTGGATCCGGAGACACCAGCTGTTGCCGCTCATTTGTCTGCATCCACCTGTCTGCTCTGATTTCTTCTGCATCTCCTCATGATGTTTAAAGATGGACCCCAGTAGCTCCAAGCTTATGTCTCACCAGCTCAGAGACCCCCAAAAGAAAGCAAGTGCCTTTTGCTCAGCAGCTCCAGCAAAAGTCCTGAAATTAGGTTTTGTTGAGCCTCATCAACCAAGCTTGGGTCACGTGCCCACTCCTAACCAATCACCATGGCCAGGGGCACGTGTTGACCTGATTAGCTGGGCCTGGTGCCCCACTGGCATGAGAGGTGTCAGGCTCCCCAGAACCTCAGGGCATATTGAGAGGTTGGACTTGACGACTCCAAAGCCATTCTGAGGTCTAATGTTTGAAACTTCTGCGGTTCTCGTTTGTTCACTTCATCAGCAGCATAGCCCTGTTGTTAAGAGCTAGACCACCTACATTCAAGTGCTGGCTGCACCACTTTCTGGCTATGTGAACTTGAGCAAGTTACTCAACCTTCCTGAGCTGCAATTTTCTCATCTGGAAAATGAGAACAATAATCATGTGTACCTTGGAGGCATGCTGTGAAGATTAAATGAGTTAATCCTTGCAGAGCGCTTAGAACAGGTTCTGGCACGTAGTCAATTCTCTGTGCGCGTGCTTGGTGCTGGGGATTCCAACATAAACCAACCAGACTTGCTCCCTACGCTTAGCGAGTGCATAGTCTGGGGGCAGGCTGGGATTCTTTTAATCAACACATTTGGAGTGAGGACATAATGTTAGAAATCAATTGAACAGGTGATTATAATGCAAATTGATAAGTGAGAGACCCCAGGAGGGTTACTTAATGAGAGTTTCCAGAACGGAAGGATTAGCAGGAGTTATCTGGGTGAATCTGGAAGTGGGAAGAGTGTACCTGGCAGACGGAACAGCAAATACAAAAGCCTGGAGACAGGACTGAGCATGCCGCCTCGAAGAGGCAGAAGAAGTTGAGCGTGGCTAGAGGCTGGTGTTTGAGGTTGAGGTTGGGAGGTGGGAGTGAGAGTGGCAGGGGGAGCATCTATGGCGAGGCTGGAGAGGGCACTGGACGACAGATTGCCCTCCCAGGGTCTTGGAAGCTCTTGTAGGAATCTGGGCTTCAGCTTAAGGGCTGTGCAGATGCCCTGAAGAAATTTTTATTTTGTTTAGTTTTTTAAATTGTTTTATTTTTAACAGCTTTTTTGAGGTATAATTGACGTATGGTAAACTGCACACATTGAAAGGGTACAATTTGATAAGTTTGTGCTATGTGTACACCAATGAAGCCATCACCACCATCAATAGCGAACATCTCCATCACTCCCCAAAAGTTTCCTTGTATCCCTTTATAGCAGCCCCCCTCCGGCCACTTCCAGATGCCCCAGCCCTAATCAACGACTGATCCGCTTCCTGTCACCATAAATTATTAATTTGCATTTTCTAGAAGTTTATATGGGACAGTGGAATCCTATAATTTGAACTTTTTTTTTAGCCTGGCTTCATTCACTCAACATAATTATTTTAACATTCCTCGACATTGTAGCATATATTAATACTTCATTTCCTTTTATTCCAGTGGAGTAGTAGTCCAGTAGTAGTTTGTTATCTGTATACCTATAGATAGGTAACTGAGTCTCTTCCTCTTTGGGAATATTACAGATAATCCTGTTATGACCATTCATGTAAAAATCTTGGCGTGGACATACATATTTTCATCTCTCCTGAGTAAATATTTAAGGGTGGAATGGCTAGATCATATCATAGGTACAATAACAAACTTTTAAAGAAACTGCTGAGCTGTAGTACCATTTCACGCTCCCCTGCCAACAGGTCATGAGAGTTCCAGTTACGTCACATCCTCAGCAACACTTGATGTTGCCAGTCCTTTGCTTCAGTTATTCTAATACTTGGGTAGTGGTACTCATTGTGGGTTTGTTTTTTTTTTAATTCCTTTACTTTTATGTGTTTATTTATTTATTTTTGGCTGTGTTGGGTCTTCGTTTCTGTGCAAGGGCTTTCTCTAGTTGCGGCAAACGGGGGCCACTCTTCATCGCGGTGCGCGGGCCTCTCACTATCGCGGCCTCTCTTGTTGCGGAGCACAGGCTCCAGACACGCAGGCTCAGTAGTTGTGGCTCACGGGCCCAGTTGCTCCGCGGCATGTGGGATCTTCCCAGACCAGGGCTCGAACCCGTGTCCCCTGCATTCGCAGGCAGACTCTCAACCACTGCGCCACCAGGGAAGCCCCATTGTGGTTTTAATTTGCATTTCCCTCATGACTAATGATGTTGACCATCTTTGCACATATTTATTTGCCAAATGTATATCTTCTTTGGTAAAGTGTCTGTTAAAACCTTTCTCTCATTTTGTATTGGGTTGTTTGTTTTCTTATTATTAGTTTTGAGAGTTCTTTATATCTTCTGGATACGTGTCCTTGATCAGATATACGGTTTGCAAATATTTTCTCTGAGTCTGTGACTTGACTTTTCATTTTCTTAGCAGTATCTTTCAGAAAGCAGAAGCTCTAAATTCTGACAAGGTCCAAGAATCAATTCATTCTTCTATGAATGGTGCTTTTGGTGGTGTATCTAAGAAATATTTCCCTAGATCTTTGCCTAAGATTGTAAAAGTTTTCTCCTGTTTCTGTCCCTTGTTTGATCAATTATGAAGAGAGGGTATTGATATCTCCAACTATGATTGTAAATTTGACTATTTCTCCTTGCATTTGCATCAGTTTTTGCTTAGTATATTTTAAGCTCTCTTAAACATTTAGGATTGCTAAATTGAGTTTAAACATTTAGGATTGCTGTGTCCTCTTGATCAATTGAATCCTTTATCATTGTGAAATGACCTTCTTTATCCCTGCTGATAGTCTTGGCTCTGAAATCCACTTTGTCTGATATTAATACAGCCACTCCAGCTTTTGATTAGTTAGTAGGGTGTATCTTTTTCCATCATTTTGCTTTTAACATATTTGTGTCTTTATATTGAAGTGCATTTCTTGTAGGCAGCATAGAGTTGTGTCTTGCTTTTTAATCCAATTTGACAATCTCTGCCTTTTAATTGGGGGACCTTAGACCACTTACATTTATTGAGATCATAGATATGGTTAGCATTAAATCTCTCATCTTGTTGTTTGTCCCTTCTGTTCTTTGTGTCCTTTTTCTCCCTCTTTTTCTGCTGTCTTTTGGATTGATTGAATATCCTTGTGATTCTATTTAATTTCCTTTGTTATTATACTAGCTCTAATTCTTTGTTTTGTTACTTTAGTGGTGTCTTTAGTATTTATAGAACAGATCTTTAACTTATCGGTCTGTCTTCAAGTGTATCACATCACATAGAATATGCCTTAGTATACTTCCATTCCCCCCACACCGGACCTTTCTACTATTATTGTCATACGCTTTACTTTTGTGGGTACAGTTGACCCTTGAACAACACAGGTTTGACTTCGTGGGTCCACTTATAAGTGGATTTTTTTCAATAAATATGCACTACAGTACTACATGATCCATGGTTGGTTGGCTGAATCTGTGACTGCAGAACTGTGGATATGGAGGGCCAACTATAAAATTATACATGGATTTTTTTACTTCACGGGGTCGGCACCCCTAACCCTCACATTGTTCGAGGGTCAAATGTATTATAAACACCACTCTACCTTATTTTTGTTTAAACAGTCCATATCTTTTTTAAGGGTTTGTATAAATTTTAATATCTTACATAGTTGCCTATGTAGTTACCGTTTCCAACGCTCTCCATTCCTTGTGAAGATCTATAGTCCCATCTGGTGTCATTTTCCTTCTGTCTGAAAGACTTCCTTTAACATTTCTTAAGAGTATGACTCTGCTGGTGATGAATTCTTTAGGGTTTGTGTGTCTGAAAAATGTCTTTATTTTGCCATTGTTTTCAAAAGATATTTTTGCTGGTAGATTTACACTTCTTTTCTTTCCATATTTTAAAGCTGTTACCCCACTATCTTCTCACTTGCATTGTTTCCAGTGAGAAGTCTGTCGTCATTATCTTTGTTTCTTTGTATATTATGCATCTATTTTTTTATGGCTACTTTTAAGATTTTCTCTTTATCACGTGTTTTGAGAAATTTGATTTTGAAGAACCTTAATACAGTTTTCTTTATGTTCCTTTGGGCTTCCTGAGTGGGTGTGTTTATAGTTTTCATCCAATGTTGTAAAATTTTCAGCCATTGTTTCTTCAAGTATTTTTTCTGCATTTTCTCCCCTTTCTCCTCTCCTTTGAGGACTCTAGCTGCACAAACATTAGGCAACTTAAAGTCCCACAGTTCACTGATGCTCTGTTCTGTTTTTTCTTCTCTCTACTCGTTGTGTTTCCTTTTAGTTTCTATTGCTGTCTTCAAGTTCATTAATCTTTCCTTCCACACTGTCTAATCTACTGTTGGTCTCATCCAGTGTCTTTTTCATTACACACATTGTAGTTTTCATCTCTAGACGTTAGATCTGTGTTTTTTGTATCTTCCTTATCTCTACTTACCTTTTTGAACATATGGAATTCAGTTATAATAACTTATTGCATCCCTGTCTGCTCATTCTAATGTATAGATCAGTTCTGGGTCACTATTGATTGCTTTATCTTCTCATTATGATTGTAATTTCCAGCTTCTTTGCATACCTGATAATTTTTTAATGGGTTCCGGACACTGCGTGTTACCTTGTTGGGTGCTAGATGTTTTTGTATCCCTATCAATATCCTTGAGCTTTGTCTGAGAGGCAGTTAAGCTACTTGGAAGCAGTTTGATCCTTTTGGGTCTTGCTTTGAGTATTTGTCTGATGGAACCAGAACATTGCTCAGTTTGGAGCTATTTGTTGCCCCCTTCTGAGTACTTGACTTAGTGTCCCATGAATCCTGAGCATTGCCAGTCTGGCTGGTGGCTACGGGCACTATTCCCAGCCCTATCTGAGTGTCAGGCCTTGTTCTCTGTAGTCCTTTTGGGTGGTTCTTCCCCTGGCCTTCAGTAGTTTCCTCACACACGGGCCAGATCGGTACTCAGCTGCGTACTGCAGGGTTCCCTCTGCATTCTCCAGATCTCTCTGCACTGCTCTTGTCTCTCTAGTGTCCTGTCCTGGACCCTCAGCTCCATCTCCTCAATGCAAGGAGTCCACTAGTTTCCACCTGGGTTTCCCCTACTGAGCCGTAGCCTGGAAACTTCTCAAGTCAGTAAGCTGGGGCAGTCACTGGGCTCACTTCTTATTTCTCATCTTTCGGTTACCACTGTCCCTCATTGTCTGATGTCCAATTGCAAACAAATTATTGTTTTGTATGTTTTGCCCACTTTTCAGTCTTTGCAGGCTTGGGGGTAAGCTGGTCTCTGTTACTCCATCTCGGCTGGAAGTGAAAGTCCCCTGAGCAGTTTAAATCAGGGAAGAAATGGACCTTTTAGAACAATCCCTGTTTCCAGAAGTTCTTTCTAATCTGTATGGGGCCATAGGCAACCAGGTCCCTCTGCCTGAGTGAGCTCATTTTTCCAGCCTCCTCCAACCCAGAAAGGTGGTGTGGGTATGAAGCCAGACCTTCAGGACCAGCCCTGTACCTCTCCTGGGAAGCGGCCCAGCCTCCCCCGCTGTCGCCTCACATTCCTGTCTGTGGGTCCCTGGCTCTCAGAGGCAGGGAGCGTTTGGGTGAGGGAAGGAGCTCATCACTGATGCCAGGAGAGCACTCATGGGCCACAGGAAGAGAAACTTGCCTTTACACTACAACAGCGCTTCTGCATCGGGCTTGCCCACCTCCTGCCCCTGTAGGGTCAGCAGACCGAGGATTTTATCCCCTTCTTAGAGGCTGAAGTTGTGGGAGGTCATCCAGTTGCTAAGTGGCATGGTTTGTATCTCTGGACACTTGTGCCAGTTTTGGGACCCAAGGCTTCAATTCGGGTGACCCTGAGGGGTCCTTTGCCCCTGCACATGTCCCAGGAGGCCCAGCAGGAAAGCCTGGGAGTGAGCGTCAGAGCCACCGACACAGCCTCTCTCGCCGCAGGGATCTCTTTGAGCTGAGGCCAGGGAGCGCTCAGTGAAACACCCCCCAGGGGACCATTTGCAGAGGCTGGTCTTGCCTGGTCAGTGCAAAGCCAGCAGGGATTGATGAGCATGACCGAGAAGGTGCCATCCTCGTCAGGGAAGAGCAGGGCTTTGTGGAAGGATGCCCTTGGATGCTGTGTTGTTGCTGTGTGCAAAGTGCTACCTAGGAGGAGCCAGTGGAATTTTCCACCAAGGCCAAATCATGGCAGACTGTGCTGGACAGCAGCGTCTGATTCCTGTCTGTCCCTGCGTCCCAAGTGCTCAGAACACTGGAGAGGGTGGCGGGAAGGGATGGGGTGGGCTTCCGAATCTCCAGACATGGGAAGAAATGGCACAGGGGTACGATGGAGAAACTTCACCACTGTACATACCTAAGAGCCAGGAAGTCGCATTGCCTGGTGTCCTCAGGGTGTCATTGGTGGAGGGAAGGGCACTGCATGTGGATTTTAGAGCTGCTTCCTGATTACTTGACCTGCAACACTCCTAACTCCTGAAACTCTGACTCAGAGCCTCCAAACTGGGGGGTCTTCAGGCTAATCCTGTGTATGCGTGTTTAATTCTGTGTACGTTGCATTAGCCCACCGGCTGTTTTAAACTGGAATTAGCTGCCCAAATCCCCAAACTGAGAGATGTCATGGAAAAACCTGAATTTCCAACTCCTTTTGAAAATTTTAGAAGCTCGGGCAACTGTGAGCTGAGCGGTGGCCACTCTGCAAGCCCCCACCGTCCCCACCACTCCCTATTGCCTCCCACACAGCAGGGCCACTGGGAACTCACCACTTCCTGTGGATGGACACTCACCTGGTGATCCTGTGGATGTTGGAAGGCCTGTCCTCTGTCAGGTACGGCCTGCCCCCTCTAGTATCCACGCAAGGGTCCCTGAAGCCACACTTAAGAAGTCATCTCCCTTTCCTTTGTGACAGCCTCGAGCTGAGTAACATGCTGCCGTTGTCTCCCTGGCACCCAGCTCAGACCTGTGAGCCCTGACTCCCTATGTGATGGGGCTTCCCTAGCAAACCTGTCCCTCGAGAAAGTTCTGTGAAGCTCAGTCCTAGAAAGAGTGGAGCAATTTGCATGTTGGCAGAGGGCAGAGCCTCACGCCAAAGGCTCCTGCAGGGGGCCTGGCAGAGCTGGCCCATCCTCTTTAGAGGTGAAAAGAGAAGCCCAGGAGAAGGGCAGGGCCCCCTCCATGTCAGGTGTCCCTCTGTGGCAGGGTAGAGCTCAAGGCCAGGCTCTCCCACTTCATTCAGGGCTTGTTCCACAGTCAACTTTGTCTCAGAAGTCTGTTTCATCAAAAAATTGTGATGCACCTGCCATGTGCTGGGCCCTGGGGTAACCAGGGCGAGGAGGCAAGGTCCCTGTTCCCACAGGTCCTCAGAACAATGACAGCTAACATGGAGGGACACTCTTGAAACCAGTAAATGTTCATGCTTACAGGACCCACAAAGGATACTGACTACATGGATGGCAAACTCAAATGTCCCCAGGGCCAGACTGATGCCAGGTTGCAGGAGGGTGGGGGGAGGTGGGTGTAAGCAGTGAGGAATAGTGGGGACTTCAGTGCCTCTAAGGGAACAGTCACAGTCATGCCATCCAATAGTTCACCTTGTGGGAAGGTGAGATCCAGGAGCCAGATATTCCCATTTTCAAGAAAATCCAGAAATCTGCACTTTTATATGTAAGTTTCCTAATTTTTAAATCTGTCTCCATGCCAACAACAAAAAATCGTCTCCAGACTGGATACAGCCTTTGGCCACTGCCCACTGCTCATGAGACACAGAGAAGGAGAGGCTTTTCCTGAGGTCACACAGCAAGATAGTGACCGAGCCAGGCCTCAAACCCGAGTCTCCTGATCCAAGCGAGGGACCTCATGGGCCTGCTTCACATTAACTTCAAAGTCCCTTCTCTCTTCTGGATATGGGACAATATTTTAGCTTTGGGCGCAAACCACTTAGGGTGAGAAATACAGCCCTCCTGAAACTTCTATAACAAACAGATTGGGAAATTGACATCAAGTCATGTTAATTCTTCTGCCACCTTCTGAATTTTAATCCTCACGTTGTATTTGACATGGAGCCGCTTTTGCTCCTTCCTGCCAGAATGCAGGGGACCCAATGCCTCTTGTTAAAGGAGGCAGGGCCTGTTTTGCATGGGGTGTATGGAGCCCGGAGTTCTCTTCTGGGGGCAGGAGTGGGGTCCACTCTGCATGGTCTGTCCCACTGTGTCCACAGCAGCCCCTTGGCAACGACCTTCTCTCCCAAAGCCTGGGCCTCCAGGAGCCTGTCTCAGTTAGCAGGAGCTTAGGCACCACTGATCAGATGGGAGGCACAGGTCTTTTTGCTGGATTTGAACCCTGGCTCTGCCACTTACCAGTTATGTGACCTCGGGCAAGTCACTTCACCTCTCTGAGCCTCAGGAGTCTTCATCTATAAAACGGATTTAGTAATATTTACATGCAGAGTTGTAGCATAACTCTGTTCCTACCTGAAGTTGCTATAGGTAGGAAAGATGGACTTACCACGTGGCTGTTAATAGTAGTGTTAATTGCAGCAAATAAACATGGAGTTCAACTGAATTAGAAAATTTTGGGTAACAACAGATTTGGCAAATGCTTTCCCCTTCTGATTTATACCTAGGTTAATTTTGTTTAATTTTAATAAACATTTACATCGCACTTACTAAGTGGCAAACTCTACGCTAAGCACTTTGCAAATATTGACTCATTTAATCCTTGTAACCACTCTCTGCGGCAGATACTACTTTAGAGATTTCCAGATAAGGAAACTGAGACACAGAGAGAATCAGTAACTTGCTCCAGGGTGTGCAGCTGGCAGGTGGCAGGGCTGGGCTGCAAAACCGATCCATGTGGGATAGGGTCTGTGTGCACAACTATGTACTTCCCCTTTTCTGCTTCTGAAACACAAGTTCCAGTTTGGAATTGACCAACTCAGAGGAAGAAGCCGTCCTTTCTCTACATGAGGAAGCGATGGAAAGACTGTGCCTTGGGAGACAAAAGGCATGGGGTCAAATCCCCGCTCTGCCTCCTGCCTGGCTGTGTGACATCGGGCAAGGGATTCCCCTCCCCTGAGCCTCGCTTTCCTCGTCCCTCAACTGGGCTAATACCACCACCTATGTCTCAGTTGGAGGAAAGTGGAGCCAGCCATGGATGTGAAAGTGCTTTAGAAAGTCTTAAATGCAGGATTTGGCATTTGGGGGAGTTAAATAGTCAGGATCATAAAGCTGGTTTTCACTAAAAAGTGTCCAGCCCTTAAGCATTGCCCTCCCTTTTCTATGAGGATCCCATGAAACTGTCAGGCGAAGAGCTGTGCCTGCCCCCCACCATGGCGAGTGGTCGTTCTGTCCTGGGGGCGGGCCGTGTCTCTTAAGCCTGTCCTCTGGCCCTGCCTGGACTCTTTGCTCGAGGATTTGGGTGTGTTGACAGTCCAGCACTAAGAGGCTCAGCCCTCCCTCAACGCAAAGCATCGATACCCATGTGGGTCGTAAGAGGATTTCTGCCTTTGCGTTGCTTGGCAATATTTTGTTTAAATGAATTTATGCCAGGGATTAATATAGTTTGTGAGCTGAACTGCTTACTTGGCAGGAAGGCGGAAATGAATCAGGGTTTTAAGAAACCTGATGTAAAAACAGTTTTTAGAATGAGGGCATGCAGATGAAGCTTAGGGGTGCGGAACTGGACTCCAGAGGGCTCATCCCTGGTTAACATCCCTGCTGGGCCACTTCCCCGCTGTGGGACCCTCCACCTGCAGCCAAAGCTCTCCATCTCCTCTGCAAAGTAACCATCACAGGGTGGTGAGGCTGCATGATGCCTGGCAGGGAGAGCGGGCTCTGCGCCCCCAGCGCCCAGAGGGCCCGGCGTGGCGTGGACGCATACAGTGGATCCTCTTGCTTCTCAGATTCCATGTTACTTATTAAATTTGCCTACTAACTAAATTTTATTTGTAACCCCCAAATCAGTACTCACGGTGCTTTTGCAGTCATTTGCAGATATGTGCAAAGCGGTGAAAACTTTGAGTCACCCAATGTGAAAGTTCCCAGCTGAGGTTGAACAGGGTGTCGCTCTGCTTTCTTGTTTCAGCTCTCATGTGTCAGCAAGTGTGCTTCCTGGTAGTCTACTTGGTGCCATGTTTTTCACGTTTTTGCACTTTTTGTTGGTGATTTTGCTGTTTTAAATGGCCCCCACGCACGGTGCTGAAGTGCTGTCTAGTGTTCCTAAGCCAGGAAGGCTGTGATGCGTCTTATGAGGAAAATACGTGTGTCAGATGAGCTTCGTTCAGGCGTGAGTTCAATGTTAACGAATCAACAGTAGATACTAAATCAGGTGTCTTTATACAGAAACACACGTAAAACAAGGTTACGTATGGATCAGTTGATGAAAATGTTGTCAGTTGAGGCTCACAGGAACCTATCCCTGTATTTCCGCTAGGAGCAGTGTTTCAGTATTCACTAATTCAGTGTTTGTCGAGATTTTATAGAACATAACTACCACTAATAATAAGAATCAACTGTATAGCAATAGTTATTATCATTATTATGGTTTTTATTCTTCAAAAGGGAGTCAGGAAAGAGGTTGGATTTGGAGTTCTCCCAACTTGACAGCGGTTGTGAGGATCAAATGTGATAAAGGCTGTGAAGGGTGGTTGTAAACTGTAAAGTCTGTGGATAAGCATTACCTTAACTATCACATGGTCATCCTGCTCCAGGGAAGTCATCCTGCACTGAGGACTCTGGGGAGGGCCTGCCTTGTTCCTCGGGGCTGAGATTGAGCTTTAGGGCCTTTAAGAGACCTCACTGAAACGGGACAGGGGATTTCCTAGTGGACCTCACAGGCACCACTTCCCTGCATGTTAGTCATTTGCCAAAGCTTGGATGAGGGCTGTTCCTGGCTGATGTCCATTCTGTGGCCACCAAGCAGTCTGGGCCACCTTGCCTGGACAGACACATGGCTGCCTTACGGCTCCTAGCCTCCCCTCTGGGTTCCGTACGTCCATTCTCCACATCACGGTAACTGGACTCCTCACCCTTCCACTTTCTGCCCTTTAATGGCTTCCCATTTTTCCCAGGGAAAAACCCAAAGCCCTGCCCATGGCCCACGAATCACTGGGCAGTCAGGCTCCTGCCTACGTCTCCAGCTTCATTTGATACCACGCTGCCTCTTGCTGTCTGCTCCAGCCCCACTGGCTTCCTCCCAGATCCTTGAATACATTGTGTCCCTCCTGCCACAGGGCCTTTGCACTTGCTAAACCTCTCTCCCTATTCCCATTACCCACTCCCCACCTCCAGCACCTTTACCTGTTCACAGCCTGCACACCCTTTAGGTCTCAGCTGAAGTCACTTCCCTGATGACCCTTGCCCCAGGACAAAGGGGGCCCTGTGATGTAGCCCCCACTCCACCCCACTTTCCCCTTTATAGAACCTGTCTCAGTGACATTTCACATTCATTGGAGTGACCATTTCGTAAATGACCATCTCCCCATCTCTTCCCCTAGACTTTAAACTCCACGAGGTTAGACACTAGGGCTGCCTTAGTTCACCACTGAGTCCCCAGAGCAGAGCAGAGGGCCTGGCGTGTCTAGGTGCTCAATAAACACTTAGCATTTGAGCAAACAGCCATCCCCGTGCAGCCCATTGGGGAAAATCCTACTGGACACGACCCAGGCTCTCCCTTGCAGTTCTGGGAGGTTGATGAGCAAGCATCTGCGGAGCCCAGCCATGCACATGGATTATCTTCTTTGACTCACAACCGCGCAATGAAGTGGCGAGCTAGTATGTGCCCCACGTTGGAAGAAAACGATGGTGAGGCTCGGAGAGACTGGCCTAAGGTCACACAGCTAAGAAGGGGCAAGGGCAGGATTTGCACCCAGGGTTGGCTAACCCAGGGGCCTGTGCTCTGAGCCTCTCCCTCCCGCCCCTCCCTTGTCTTCCCACTTTTGGTTTGTCCACACCCTGTGCATGACAGTTTTATATGTGAAGGGATGCATCATTTAGGGGATGGAGGACTTGACCTCATGTCACCAGCCTTTCTGATGTTTTCTTCTTTATATACGCTGCTTCCAAAGGCACAGCAAGATGGAGCCCATTGCTGATCTGTTCTTGGGGCTCTTGCTTGGCTGGCTGCCCTCAGCACGTCACTTTGCAGAAAGGTGCTCACCTCTTAGAAAAGCCAAGTCTGACTGAAGGATTCAGTGCCTACTGGCAGCATTGGACATGCTTGGAGAGGCTTAGGCCTCTGATAGGTCTTGGGTGAGGGGATGGGAAGGGGTTGGTCCTAGGATGCTGAGATAGCAGGACTCATTTGACTCACCTCCCGCCCCCCATTTTATGCATGAGAAAAGTGAGGGCCAGGAAGGGGAGCGAATTCATCCAAGGTCATAGAGTAAGTTTCAAAAGCAAAATGAGAAGCTGAGGCTCTGGGCTCCCTGAGCAGTGTCACTCACTTTTGTCTCAAGGTCTCACTGGTGAAATGGGGACAGGGGAAGGCTCTTTGTCTCTCCCAGTCTGTCATGGTATCTGAAATTTCACCACGAATTCTTTTGTCTTAGAGGAATTTCTGCTAGTTCTCTAACAGAATGAAAATACCCTTGGATGGGTGAAGTTGGGAGGGAGAGCCTAACTCATCAGCCACATAATTTGTTCATTAATGTCTCCATCCATCCCCTTCTTTCTCCTTCTGCATCTTCATCTATCCACTTACCTGTCTCTCCAACCATCCATCCACCCACCCATCCATCCATCTACCCATCCATCCCCTCATCCATTCCTTTTACCAGATTCTTACTGAACACCAATTCTGTGACTGGCTCTGTGGGGTAGAGAGATGAATATGGCTCAGGTCCGGCCTCTGCAGAGCCCCCAGTACCCTGGAGGCAGCAGGTCTGTGAGGCCACGTTTCCCCTGCACCGTGAGGACCACACTAGGGGGAGCTTCACAGCCTGGCTTCACAAAGAAGAGATGGCCCAACAGAAAGACCCCGACCCTGAGTTCTTCATCCTGACTCTTGCTATCAACTGGCTCTTTGTGCTTGGGGAAGACCCCTCCCCTCTGGACTCCGTGTACGCATCTGTGATGTGGGCAGGTTGGGCTAGATGAGAGTTTCCCAGATTCCAGTCATTCTCATGCCTCCTCCTCACCTGTAGATGAGGTCACCTGTCCTGAAAAGTACTTTGTGTTTCTATTCAAATGAGCTCACTTTTTAAAAAATCAAAATGAAACCTTATTGCTACCATAAATGGAAAAAAATGGTAACAGCAGTTATGAATAGAAAGTAACCATAAAAAAAAAAAAAGGCAAACTGCTGGTTAAATTGAGGTGGACATTGCTTCCCACCAGTGGAGCCCTGCTGTCCTGGCTCTGTCCTGGCCACTCTCTCCTGCACCCTTTGGATGTGCCCCGGGCCTGGCCCCTCCTGAGAACTCACACCTCTGCAAGCCTCCCAGAAGGCAAGGGTCAGGAAGTCGTGAGCCGGATTCTGTAACTCAAACCGGGTGGTATCTGCTTCAAATCCTGATGGCGGAGAGAAACCAATATGGAAATCTGAAGCCTTGCCATCCGCTAGCTCCACGGCGTCAGGTGCTGACCGTCACTCGGAGAGGACCCTGACCCGTTCTAATCTTACCTTCGGCCACCAGACTCCTCCACTCCGTCTCCACCCCGCCACCCTTGACCCAGGGCCCCCAAAGCCCATGACCCTGTAGGGCCCCCAGGGCATGGCCTTCCAGAATCTCCCTGTGTCATTAGCAGGTCTGATCAGAGAAAAATGTCTCTTGGATACTCCAGGGCCTGAAATGCCCCCACTCTTCTTGCCCCTGGAAGGCAGGCAGCCTGGGGGAGCCAGGAGACCTGGCTTTGGGGTGCGCTGTGCTCTGACGGCTCCCTGTGCCGCCCCACCTCTGAAGTTCAGGGGGCTGTGGTGCCCTGAACTGACTTCAAGGGTATTATTTACTCAAAAAAATGTTCCAGTTTGGATTCAGATTTCAGAAGGATATTTGAAATGCTGAACCTACTGCCAGCTCTTTTGAGGACACAGAAAAGCCCACTTTCTCCTCTGGCCTTGGCTCCCGCCTGGGGCGCTGGAGGGGAGGGTCATCTTCGTAGCACCCAGCCCCCATACCCAGATCTGAATAGCCAAGCCAGGAAAACCCAGAAGGGGAAAAAATGTTAAAAACATAGCACTGGGCTTTGCATTAGAAAGTGCTTTTTCTCTCTAGTTAATAGTTATGTTCTCTCCTGCAGGTCTTGTCGTTCTTTCATTCATTCATTCCACCAGGCTGGTGTTCAACTGACAAGCACCTGTAGGTTATTTATAGCTTGTGTCCCTCTTGGTACATGCCCCGTGTAAAATATTTTAAACATCGTACCTAAACATATTTATTGAGCACACACTGTGTGTGTGTGTGTGTGTGTTTCAGCCCCTGAGTGTGTCAAGCCCTTGGACACACCAGTGTCCAGACACGGTCCGTCCCTCAAGAGCTTATGGTCCACTGTGGGAAGAGACACACCCACCCCTGCAGGGCAAGGATGGCTGTGACGGAGATCCAGACACGGCACCTGCCGTGGGAGCTGGAGGAGGGCACCCTCCCATCTTGGCCAGAAATGCAGCAGAGACGTTTTGGAAAAATTACCCCGAGGGTGAAATTCCACACCCCAGACTCTTATTGAATCCCCTTATTGACAGAGCAGGAAGGTACCTGAGAGATCTTTGAGGCCAGCATTCCCAAAGTGGGTTCTGAGGAATGCTAGTTTTGTGGGTGTTAATAGACATTACTCCCCCCCAAAAGTTTGAAAGTCAAGTTAGTTTGGGAAATGCTGGGTCAGGCAAAACTAAGCCGGTTTCTGTGTTTCAGGACTTATCAGAGCCTGATGTGTTCATTGCTTTGTGAAATCTACGAGGGCGGCAGGGGCTACAGCATGAACCATGGTCCCCTCTAAGCAGCCTCTCAAAAGGCTAGTGCTTCCCAGAGCTTATTCCGGGGGATTCTAATTTAGTCCATCCCCTGGGCACAGATAGGGAAACTGTGGTGCAGAGAGTGGCTGGCACTTGGCCAACATCTCACAGGAAGCAGAGGGCCGATCTGGGACTAGAACCCAGGGCTCCTCCCCTGCACGCAGGCTGTTTAGGGCATGTGGTTTGGGCTTTGGCTGCTAGTGCCACGTGAGAAGCATGGAATCCACATGGGCTGAAGCAATCCTGGGAAGATTCCTGGAAGAAAGTCTGGGGCCCCTGGGAGCCAATGATTCGTGACTTTATCGGCTAAACAGTGGTGTTACTGAGAAGCAGTACTCACTGTAACCTCATCGATGCCCAATTTGCTGAAAGGGGACTTCAGGATGGGGAAGGCCTCCCACCAGAGATTAGTCCCTGAACTCACAAAGGATGGAGGCACTTGGAGGTGTATTTTCTGGGTCCCCTCTTCTGGGGAGCCTCCCCTGATTGCCACCTCTAAATCAAAATGATCCCCCACACCCCCAGTTCTCATTCCGGGTGTTTTGTAGTGTCGTGTTACCCTTACTTCATCTTCCTTGTGAGTTTTGTTCTCAGCCAGTGTGAGATCCCCACTAGTTTATAAGTCATTTGCGAGCAGAGCTGGTGGTTCCTTCTTCCTTGTTATGGTTAATGTTTATCAAGAGCTCACTGTATGCCGGGCATAGCCCTCCGTGCTTTCCCTGCATCCTCTCAGTTTATCTTCATCACTGCCCTCTCCAGTGGCTATTTCTATTCCCATTTTATGGAGGAGAAAACTGAGGCACAGGAGGTTGAAGTGACTTGCTCGAGAACATGGGCCAGTAAAGATGAAGTGAAGATTTTAACTCAAGCCTTCATTTCTCTTTATGGGCTGGCTTGTGAAATCGGATGGACTTGAGTTGTGGATAATCCCGCAGGCTTCCTGCTCTCCTGGAGCAGTGACCTGAAGCCTGGGGGTTGGGGCCCCCACCCAGGGACCGTGCTCCAAGCTCAGCCCTGTCTCGGCTGGTTTACCGTTAGAGGATCCAGGGAGCAAGGTGCAGTCACCTGCAATTTAGAAGGGCAAGAGTCGTTGACTGACAGCTGGCATGGCCTTCAGCTTCCCATACCCCCTACCCCTGTGCCCAGCCTTGCCCCAGGCCTTCTGGAGACCTAGTCTCTCACTCACCCTCATGTCGCTTCAGAACTTTCCATGCCGGGGGTCTGGTGGTTTTCCCACCAATCACCCCTCATCTTAGCCTTTCACCTTCATTTACGGACAGAAAAACGTGGACGCAGGGTTCATAGCTGTTGTCAGTGTGGATAAAATGTTAACAGTGGTGACACCCAAGCACCACCCTCCCTGCAGTGCTGGCTGGGCCAGGGGCCGGGGTCTCCTTTCTTCCAGAATTAAAAATTTGCCAGCGAGGACAGATTGCTCATCAGTCTTTCATCCCAGCAGCCCCTGTTGGAGAAGCCAGGGCACCGCCGGTGAGGCAGGCCTGGCTGTCCACAGCCTGGGCCCTTGCCACCGTGTGTGTGAGTTCAGGGCCTCAGGTGAGCAGCAGGTGGGCCCAGCCGAGCCTGGGCAGGCCCCTTGAACATCACGGAAGGGTACTGGGCGTGACAGGTGGCCGATTTTGCTTTCTGCCTCATACAGGATGAAATGGAGAGGCCCACAGAGGGTCAGCAAAATGAGTGTGTGGAAACTAAATAGTCAGGAGTCATCTAAATAACCCATAGCTAGTCCTGTCCGGTTAAAACTATGGGATATATACCCTGGAAAGTTGCTAAGAGAGCAGCTCTGAAATGTTCTCACCGCAAAAAAGAAATGGTAATTATGTGACGTGATGCAGGTATTAGCTAATGCTACAGTGATCATCACTTTGCAATATATAAGTATATCAGATGACACCTACACCTTACACTCACATAATGGTATATGTCAATTATGTTTCAGTAAAGCTGATATATATACCCTCCACATTCTAACCAAGTGGAAAAAGTTCATTAAAAACTCCCAACAACAAGACACTTCATGGGCTAATGTGTGTGAGGACCTAAGCATGGGGCCAGTTTGGAGAAAGCATCCTCGTCGGCAGTGCTCGTTATTATTATTGTCATCAATGTTGTTGCCCCTGCTACAGAACTCACTTGCCGTGCTGGTCTAAGGCGTGTTGGGTAACTCCTCTGGGACTCATCTTCCTTATCTGTAGCATCATTACAGTACCTGCCTCACAGATTTGGGATGAGGAGAGGATGAACCAGGACCCCTTAATGTTGGTGCTTATTAGTAAAACCATTATTGAGAAAACTGAACCTGACACCAGTCTCCTGACTCAGCCGGGTCCTCGTGTGTCCCAGGCCAGGAGGCAGGGACAGCCTGGCAGGCCAACAGGACACTGGCTCTGCCACTTTCTGGCTGTGTGGCCGGTGCAAGCCTCCCCCACTTCTCCTGACCTCAGTTTCCCCATCTGTATAGAGCAGGTGCCAGAGCAGGTGATCCCCCAGGTCACTTCCAGCTCTGGGTTCCACGAAATCCTGCACCTGGCTGCCTCTTGTCAGGCTTTGTTTTTCCCAGCTGGCGGCTTTCCCCGTGACTGCTCTGTATCAGCCTCGTGCCTGTGGATTCCCTGTAGCTCTGATCCCAGACCTCTGTGAACCCTGGGCCGGGCTGTCTTTCTGGGAAGGGGACAACCTGGCTCCGTGGTGAGAGGAATTTGACCAGTGTCCAGTGGAAGAGAATAGGCGGGGGTGGCGAGGTGAGCTCAGGGCCTCACGGATGGGGCTCCAGGTGCTGGAGGAGAGGGGTAGCTGGAGGATGGGGCAGAAGACTCAGGCTGAGGCCAGGTGAGCAGAACAGAGAGGCTTTGGAAGGATGGAGGCCAATAGTTGTTGGAGTGGAACCGAGCTTCTGACACCTTGAAGGACCTGGTTGGCCTTGGCTTAGGGCCTGAGGGGTGCGGATCCAGTGGATGAACGGGGCACGGGAGGCAGGGCCGCTGCACTGGACACCTGCCGTTCACCCCTGGAGACCCACTGTCTGCCCTTCTCCACCCCGCCCTGTGCCGGGAGGGGACCTGTAGGGCTGCATCCGTTCAGTCCCTCCCCTTCCAGCTTCCTGTTGGCCTTGGCCAATGGGGAGCCCTGGCAAGCTGTAGAGTGAGGGGTGGGGGAGATGTTGGGGTATTTAGTCTCCCAGCTGTCCCTCTCAGGGTCACCTTGGGCTGGCTGCATGCCTTGCCCACAGGTGACAACTCCTATCAGGAGTCTCCCCATGCAGCCCACCGTGTGCCTGGGTCTGGAAACTATTTCTTCCTCCCACCCCCTTCCAGATTAGGGATAGTAGCAACGGAACCGCCACTTTTGCTCTTGCTGGGGAACTGCACCACTCCTGCTCACATCTTTGTCAAGAGGTCCTTTATTAAACCCTCAGGACACTACCTGATTCAGCCCCCAAGAGCTGCAGAGCAGAGATACTGGAAAGGGACCCTGGAGACGGGGTGGCAGGGCCCCTGACCCAAACTTTGCCTGGAGTCTGACTCAGTCTTCTCACCCTTGATTATTCCAAGGGACGGGCCTGGCGTTCTCTCCCCGGAATTCTCAGTTTGTGTATCTGGAGCAGAGAAGGGAGGGGTGAGGGTGGGAGCCTGGCAGGGCCGAGAGGGAGCAGCCTGGGCTGTGCAGGTCGCGCATCAGACACCGGAGCAGGACTGCTCACTCCAGCGCCCAGGGGGCAGATGGGTGGGATTGGGGAGCATCCGCGGGCCTAGAGGGACAGCCCCGCGCAGCTCCAGCCCATCACTGTCCAGTTTGCACGTGGCCCAGAGATGCAGCTCTCCCCGGAAGAGTCAGAAAGCCGGCTTTTACGTGTGCAATCCCTCGGTTTCTAAATACTGGGATCAGTTCAAGTATTAAATTTTAAACAGCCAGATCCACATCCCTGGCCACCAGAAAATACAAGCCCTTCTGACAGGCGTTTCTGATCTCTGCTTGTAGGTTTCTCACACCTGGAAAGCAGACTGAGAGCAGCCCAGGAGACAGGTGAGTGTGAGACCAAGACCCCTGGTTCACCTGGGGGGCTCAGAATCCCCACCTACACTTCAGCGCCGTCGATGGCCCCGATTAGGAAACACCTGGTTTGCAAACCACCTCTCTGTACAGTCAACCACCCCTCCCCTCCCCACCCCGACTGCCCGGACTGCCCCAGCCTCCCTAACGCCTTCCTGACACCAAGGCTCTGGGCCGCCACTCCCCAAACCCTGTGGACCTGTGAGTAGCCGGGGAGGAAAAGGAAGCAAGAGGCAGATGTAAAACAGAGGTTTGGACACATTTGCTGCAGGTGTGATCTTCTCCCTTCCCTGTCCCCACAGAGCCTGTACGTTGCCATTTTACCTTGCTGCAATATTCCACTGAAACAGAGGTGTGCTTGGGTTAGTCAATGTCTCTGTTCTTTTCTTTCTTTTTTTTTTTTTTTTTTGGATGCATTGGGTCTTCGTTGCTGCGTGCCGGCTGTCTCTAGTTGCGGCGAGAACTAGTTGGGGTTATTCTTCGTTGCAGTGCACGGGCTTCTCATTGCGGTCGCTTCTCTTTGTTGCGGAGCATGGGCTCTAGGCACGCGGGCTCAGTAGTTGTGGTTCGTGGGCTCTAGAGCGCAGGCTCAGTAGTTGTGGTGCACGGGCTTTGTTGCTCCACGGCATGTGGGATCTTCCCAGACCAGGGCTCGAACCCATGTCCCCTGCATTGGCAGGCGGATTCTTAACCACTGCGTCACAAGGGAAGTCCCAGCCAATGTCCTTTTGAGATAAAGAGCAGTGTTCCCGGGTGGGTTACATGGCTATCATTTCAGTTATTCACGCTTGAGTATCTTTTAATGCTGTCAGATTATTTTTCAATTTGTGTCTGACTGAGTTCAGCCACACTGAGGAGTATTATTGACTTGGGGACTTGAGAAGGGGGAGCCCTGTGCAGAGGGCCCTGCCTGAGCCTGGGTGGGGCCTGGGACGGAACGAGGGCCTGGGAGCCCACAGAGGACTGTCCCAGAGCTTCATGACTGTTTGTCCATCCGTTTACAAACATTCAGAGACACAGCGCCTTTGCCTGGGGGACTGCCTGGGAGTTCTGCCAATGGCCCTGGGCTGCCGCTTCCCTAGCAACCTCGGAGAAATCGGAGAATCAGAGAAACTGTCCTTTCACGGGGTGCGAGTGTGGGGAGCTGGCTCCACGCCTGGGTGGAATCAGCAATCACTCCAGGGCGTTTGATAGGAGAGAGGCTTCTCCACCCAGCACCCACTCCCTGCCACCATCTGCGTCATTCCTCGGGAAAGGATGAGGTAGGTTTGAAAGCTTCTGTCCAGATGTCATCTGTAGGTTAGTTACAAGAGAATGGGCAATTTGGATTTTCGGTGTTTTCCGAGTTTTATGTAATAAGCCTGTGTTGCTTGCATTGTTTTTTTCCAAACGCTATCTGGAGTGGTCTAGGAAGCCCTGGGCACGCATGTCTACTGCAGAACTTCTCAGACCAGGTTAGCCATTAGCAGATAGCAGGGTTTGGGGAACCAAGACATGGGCAGGTAAGTTTTGATGGAGAAGTAAAAGGTGATAGTGAGGAAGGTTTAAAGCTCTGTCGAAGGTGGCGTGGCCTCCTCCTCTGCTTTTGCTGTGGTCGTGAGTTAGGAAGCCAGATCATGACCATTTTCCAAAAATAACGTGGGCTTGGTTGTTCCCTCCGTCAAGGTGCTTCTCACCTCAGGATACAATTGCCCCTTCCTCTCCCTGCTCAGCTCCTCCCAGAGCGGGGCCCTGTCGCCTTCCCTCTGCATTTCCAGGCCTCAGCAAGGCATTAACGTGCGTGGCAACTGGTATTTGCTGAGTCCCTGCCATGTGCAGGAAAGGTGCGAAGGGTGTGGTGGGAATCTCTCGCTTCAGTTCATCCTGAGAACAAGACGGAATGCTTATCCCCATTCTGCAGGTGAGGAGACTGAGGCTTAGAGAAGTGAAGTGACTCACCCAAGGTCACACATCTAGGGAGAAGCAGGATTGGAACCCAGGTCCATGTGACTTCAAAGACCTTGTTTTTCCCACTATAATCCTGTAAAAGCAACATCACTTTTTTAAAAGGTTGGAAAGTACAGGGAACAATTTATTCACAATTTTACTTCCTTATTGCCACAGGTGTTTGGGGGTGTTTTTTTTTTTAATCCTTCCTGCTTTTATCCATATACATGTTTGCTTTGACACTCACATTCCTGGATCCTTCTCTAGGCTGTCACACCAGTGTGGCTTTTCTAATAAAGTCAATGCAGCAATGAGAATTGTGATCCAGATGGGCAACGGCCAGGTGGGCATGTTGACCATCACCTGGTGGGGGCATGTGGGCCTTGCAGGCTCCTGCACCCCTGGGACACACCCTGCCTCCTCCCAGCCCCGCACACCCGGTGCCTGGCATTGCCAGATAGAAAGGCAGAACAGGACACCAGGGCTGGGAGTGGCCCTGGAGATGTCCTGCCCAGCTGCTCATGCCTGAGTTGAGACCATCTCCCACAGACCCTGCCCTAGGCCTGTGTGGCATAATAGTAAGGCCCTTGGTTTTTGGAGCCAGGCAAACCTGAATTTCAGTTCTGTTTCATTCCCTAGCTGTGCATAGCCTTGAACAAGAGAGTGACTCTAATCTTTCTGTGCCTCAGTTTCCTCATCTGTAAAAAGGGTACCCACTCCACAGAGTGCTGTAAATACAGCCGGGACAGCTCCTCCCCTTCCCTTCCTAAGTCAGAGATGGATGTCACTTTCTTATGTTTATAGCCAGATAACCTAGGTTCTCTCTGCTCTTTCTTTCTTATTTTTCTTTTTCGTTTTTTTAAGATGTCTAAAATTACAACATAAACTCTTGGGAGCTTTTAATATGTGTGGTTAGAAGTTGTTACACCCCTAAAAGTGATATAACCTACTAGAAAGTTTTAAGAGTTTTTAAAAATTTCCACTTTAAAAATGTGAGTAACCAGTTATTTCACTTCTAGGAAATTTGCCCTGAGGAAATAGCACAAGATGTATACCAAGATTTATCTACAGGGGTATTTATCACAGCATTGTTTATATTAGTTAAAAATAGAAACAGCAGGGGATGGGGAGACCCATCACGGCACATGCAGACTGTGGAAGATTCTGGGCAGCCAGTGAATATGGCATCTGAGATGAATTTTTAATAATATAGGGGAAAATGGTCATATTTCATTGTTAAGATAAAAAGCAGTTTGCCAAAATTAATTCTAAGTGCATTAAAAAAAAATGTGGAAAGGAATATAAGTAAGCAAGGTAGAAGAGAGAGGAGAGAGAGAGAATGAGAAGGAGAGAAAAAATTGGAGAAACAGGAATGGGGGAGGATAACAGGTGACATTTTTAATTTGTGCTTTTTGGAATTTTCTGAATTTCCCACCATGGCATGTTTACTGTTTATATAATCACAAAGGGTAGTTACAGTTAAGAAGAAATTTTCTGCCCCCACCAATATGTGTGTGTGTGTGTACATTTTGCCAGTCAGCCATAAAAGAAGAATTGTTATGTTGGCACTTCATTCTGAAGGGCTCTTTTTCTCAAAACATCTTTTTTTTTTTACCCAAAGCCAATGTCGATGTCACGTCGTCTTTCTTCCGTCCCCAGAACTGTGGTTCTGGGAGAACCAGCTGTGGGGGCTGGATTAGTCTGCCGGGGCCACCATAACATACCAGAGACTGGGGAGCTTAAACAACAGACATTTATTTTCATACTGCTCTAGAGGCTGGAAGTCCAAGATCAAGGTGTCAGCAGGGTTGCTTTCTTCGGGGGCCTCTCTCCGTGGTGTGTAGACGGCTGACTTCTCCCTGGATCCTCATGTGGTCTTTCTCTGTGTTGTCTGTGTCCTAATCTCCCCTTCGTTTAAGGACACCAGTCATATTGGATTAGGGCCCACTCATATGACCTCATTTACCTTAATCACCTCTTTAAAGACTGTATCTCCAAATACAGTAACATTATGAAGTACTGGGGGGTTAGGGCTTCATCATATGAGTTTTAGGGTCACAACTCATCTAATAATAGGGGCAGCTTATTCCTGGTGGCTCAGGCCTTCACCTTGCAGAGCACTGAGCTTGAAGCTGGAGTGGGAGCAGGGGCTGTAGATGGAGAGGACATTGCCCTCGCCTTTATGGGCCCCTGGTGAGGTGTGATGTAGACCCCGAATGCAAGCAGGGCTCTGGGTAACACCTCACCTCTCCAAGACCTGGAAGCAAAAGTACGACCATTCCTAGCTGAGCCCATCTACCTGTTCAGGGTCAGAGGAAGCGTTCAACCCACAAAAATTAATTTTACTAAGAAACTCTCAAGCATGTCTACTGCAGTAAGAAGCAGTGACTTAGCTATAAGCAATTAAATCATTCAAATGGGCTTCTGAACACTCAAATTCAAATTCAAAAAAATAATTTTTCTTAGTGTCCACTTGAAAGTGATACTGATTTATAAAATCAACGGTGGGGAGAAGGAATAGGATAAGCGAGTCAGGTGTGGAAGGTGGTGATCATTGAATTTGGTAGAAGCAAAGCTGATTATGTCAGAGAGTCATGAGCAAGAATGTCCCTGAGAGTGAGAGAGGCAGGGAGAGGCTGAGGCAGGCATCCAATGGCAGGCAGGCACCTTAGGTTTAAGCTAGAGGGTAGTAGGGAGCTATAGCAGGTTCTTGAGCTAAAATGAGAACAAAGTGGCAGAAAAATCTAGTTAGGAGGCTTTGCAGAAGTGCTGGGATGAGGGTCTAGATCTAAGTTCTGGAAATAAAACTCCAGAGGAGATTTGGGAGATGTTGTTAGTGCTGTTTATTTATCTGGGCCTTTTGTGCATGCCGTTCTCTCTAGTCCACCCCCAACCTGGCAAACTCCTAAGCATCCTGTAAGGCCCCATTCATGGAGCCCCTCTGCCTGGAAGCTTTTCTTGACCTGCCAGGCAGTCACTCCTCCTCTCGGGCTGCCCCCCATTAGAGCACTGGCATACCACATCATGGGGACCTGTCTGCACACCTCCCTGTTTGTTGCCAGGCCTCACTGGGCTGAGAAGTTGGTCCTCAGCAAGTGTCCGTGGGTTGAGGTTGGTGATGTAAAGGAAATCAGTGATTTAGATGTAAGCTGCAGAGGTAGGTGGAGCATAATTCCCAAATGATTCCAGGGTGACAATTTTATTAGTTATCAATCTCCGATTATGAGTGTGGCTCTGGTGAGAGAGGAGTGAGCAAGGCAGACATGGTCCCTTCCTCATGGAGCTTACAGCCTAATGGGGGAAACAGATAATAAAGTAATAATTATAATGCAATGAGTGCTATGAAGCCCAGTCTGCTGTGAGAGCCTAATGGTGGGGTAGGGGTGATGGAATCAAGATGCACTTCCTTGAGGAAGTGCTTATTAAAGAAATTGGAGGGTGTGTGAGAATGCATCTACTTGACCAGGTCATAGATGTTAGATGATGGACCAAGATGAAGGTGAGGAAAAGGGAAGCCCAAATAAGGGGAAAATGTATTCCTGCAAAGGCACAGACTGCAGAGGTCCTGTGGTGAACAAGAAGTATTAGAAACACAGAAGCTGAGCATTACTAGAATACAAAGAGCAAGGGGTTCCACATATAAGCGATATCATATGATATTTGTCTTTCTCTGTCTGACTTACTTCACTCCGGATGACGATCTCTAGGTCCATCCATGTTGCTGCAATGGCATTATTTCATTCTTTTTTCATGGCTGAGTAATATTCCACATCTTCTTTATCCTTTCCTCTGTTGATGGACATTTAGGTTGCTTTCATGTCCTGGATCTTATAAATAGTGCTGCAATGAATATTGTGGTACATGTATCTTTTCGAATTATGGATTTCTCCAGATATATGCCCAGGAGTGGGATTGCTGGATCAGATGGTAGCTCTATTTTTAGTTTTTTAAGGAACTTCCATACTGTTTTCCATAGTGGCTGTACCAGTTTACATTCCCACCAACAGTGTAAGAGGATCTCCTTTTCTCCACACCCTCTCCAGCATTTATTGTTTGTAGACTTTTTGATGATGGCCATTCTGACTGGTGTGAGGTGATGTTGAGCATCTTTTCATGTGCTTTTTAGCCATCTTCATGCCTTCTTTGGAGAAATGTCTATTTAGATCCTCTGCCCATTTTTTCATTGGATTGTTTGTTTTTTTGATATTGAGCTGCATGAGCTATTTGTATATTTTGAAGATTAGTCCCTTGTTGGTTGCTTCATTTGCAAATAGTTTCTCCCATTCCGAGGGCTGTCTTTTCATTTTGTTTATGGTTTCCTTTGCTGTGCAAAAGCTTTTAAGTTCAATATGTGGAATATAAAAAAGGGGTACAAATGAACTTATCTACAAAACAGAAATAGAGTTACAGATGTAGAAAACAAACTTATGGTTACCGGGGGTAAGGGGTGGGGAGGGATAAATTGGGAGATTGGGATTGAGATATACACACTACTATATATAAAATAGATAACTGATAAGGACCTACTGTTTAGCACAGGGAACTCTACTCAGTACTCTGTAATGGCCTGTATGGACAAAGAATCTAAAAAAGAGTGGATATATGTATATGTATAACTGATTCACTTTGCTGTACACCTGAGACTAACACAACATTGTAAATCAACTATACTCCAATAAAAATTAAAATATATGTATATATATAAATTCAAAATTTCAAAAAAAAAAGAGCAGGGGGGCGAGGCTGGTGAGATGAAAGGTCAGAGGTGAAGGCAGGAGGACAGCATCATAAGGCCACTATTGTCAGGAGGGTTTGGATCTTAGCCTAAGAATATCAGGAATCTATTGGAGGGTTATAGTCAGGGAGTGATGGGAACAGACTTGTGTTTTTAAAGGACTGATCTGGCTGCTGCCTTGGAGTGAATAGATGGCCAGGAGCGGGAGGGGGACCAGTTAGGAGGCTGATGCACTTGGCCTGGTGAGAAATGGCAGTAACCTGGACTCGATGGTGCCTGTGGGTGACAGGAAGTAAACAGAAGAGAATGGCAGTCAAGATGTGGGCAGGAAGGAGGAGAGTCACAGGTGACTCCAGGTTTGGGATTTAGGCAAGGGCAGATAGGAGGACACTCCCAGAGATATTTGGGGGTGCCTTTGCCAAACTCTCACCCCACACCGAGCTCCAACAGTCCAACTGCCAGCCCCTCAGAGGGACTCTGATTCACAGTGGCCTCGGCAGTCGGCACACAGGGACCTCAAGGTCCAGGGAGGTGGAGAGACCGCCTGCCTGCGGCCCTGTATCAGGGCCCAGGCTGGGACCCAGGACTGTGCCCGGGATTTCAGAGTTGTGGAGGGGACAGTCCCACCATGCATGACAACTTGGTTTAGCATTTTCTTCTAGTTCAGCAAAATCTCTTCCCTCAGCATCTTTCCTGGGAAATGTCCTGGGACTCCTGCCCTGGTGGATGTTAGCACAGTAGTAAACTGAGTAACATCCGACAGGCCTGCTTCCATCTGCCTCTCACGGGACCCTCACAGCGACACTGGGACACAGGCCAGGAGGCGTTATTAGCATCCACCCCATTCTACAGATAACAAAACTGAGGCTCAGGGGGAGGATGCCACTTGTCCAAAGTCACACAACTTGGAAATGAGAAAAACAAGACCAAAACCCAAGTTAGGAGATTCCACATTCAATGAATTTTTCTCAATTGCCTTTTTTGTCTTTAATCTCTCAGTAACTTTTGAAGTAAATGACCTGGCACATTTTGCTTTCAGAGCATCTGTTGGTTACCTACCAACAAAACATTTTTTATCTTTCACTCAATCTGTTTGAACTATTGTACCGCCCTATTGTGGTTCCTTCCACATCCATGTAAATACATCTTTATAACAATCAGCTGCAAAGCAAAAGATTCGATGAAACACACCATCATTGGTACAATACCCTTCTCAGCATCTGACCAGTTTTCTTGGTGGCACCTATTTATTCATTCATTTGACAACTATTTATTGAGTCAAATACTGGGAAGACAGCAGCAAACAAAACAGACGTGGCCCCTGCCCTCAAGCGCTGCCGTTGCACTAAGGGAGATGGACAGTCAACAACGAAACTGCCGTCTATTAGACTGTCCAGGCTATCGGGGAGAGTGAAGCCGGTGAGAGGAGGTGGCGGGGAGGGACTGGGGGTGGGGCAGTTTTACACAAGGTGGTCACAGAAGGCCTCTCTGAGGAGGTGACCTTTCAGACTGAATGAAAGGAATGAGAACGTTCCAGATAAAGGGAAAGTCCTGAGGCAGGCCGAAGCTTGTCTGGGGGCGTGGAGAAGCCAGTGTGGCCAAATGGACAGAGCAGGGGAGCACGTGGTGGCAGCTGAGGTCAGGGAGGGAAGTGAGGGCAGATGGCAAGGACTCTGCCTTAACTCCAGGACGGATGGGGGCAGGCTTCAAGGTTTCGAGCAGGGGCAAGTGGCCGACTTGCAGCCCCCTGGCTGCTCTGTGGAGCGTAGGTGGCAGGAGGCAAGGGGGGAAGCAGGGAGATCGGGGAAGAGGCTTCCGCGGCAATAATTCAGGTGAGAGATGCTGGCAGCTGGACCGGGTCGGTACAGTGGGAGTGGGGAGAAGTGGCCGTGTTCTGAACAGATGTGAAGCCTGAGCTGATTGGACTCGCTCTTTTATTGGATATGGGGGAAGAGAGAAGGAGAGGAATCATGGGTGACTCTTGGCGTGCGGGGGTAATTCTGACACTGCTGGGGTGCTGACGTTCAAACCTGGCACTGACCACCCAGAGTTAGCACAGACGGTATGAGATAAACGACACGGTTCCCAACAAAACCATCCCCACCTCAGATGCCAGCCACCAGTGGTGTCCCCAGGCTACCGTACTTCTAATGGGCTGGTTACAAATTGGGGGGGTTCCTACAACCCGTCTGGTTTAGTAATTCACTAGAATGACTCAGAACTCAGGAAAGTGCTATACTTACAATTACAGTTTTATTATAAAGGATCCAGGTCAAGACCAGCCAAATGAAGAGATACATAGGACAATCATGATTAAACTGCATCTCTATCCCTCCCCCTCCCTGGAGGCAGGACTGGCTCATAAGCCCCAACCCTCTACTCCCCTGGTTGGTCTTTTTGGTGGCCAGCCCCCATCCTGACTCAGCACATTAGCATAAACTCAGGTGTGGTCCCAGGGGCTCAGGAACAGCAAAGACACTGCTATCTCTTGGGAAATTCCAAGAATTTAGAGTCTCCTTCCCAGGAACCAGGGACAAAAAGCAGTTCAATTCTTTATGATACAACAGGGTGGATGCTGGTGCCATTTACTAAGACCAGCAGAAGAAGGGAGAGCAGGGGTGGGGCCTGGGAGTAGTAGGTTTGGTGGGGGAATGAAGGGTAGTGTTTGGGGCATGTTGACTCTCAGATGCTCATTAGACATCCAGGTGGAGATGGGGAGGAGGCAGTTGGATCTATGAGGCTGGCAGGTGTTATTATTTCCTCCCTACATCTTTTTATGTAGGGGAGGGAGAGAGGGAGGGAGGGAGGGAGAGAGGGAGGGAGGGAGGGAGAGAGGGAGAGAGGGAGAGAGGGAGGGAGGGAGGGAGAGAGGGAGAGAGGGAGGGAGGGAGGGAGGGCAAAAGAGGACATGGGAAAGGGATGAGACCCAGGGTGCTGTGTGGGTTTGGGAGGATGGAGGCTCATCCTTGCTTTCAAGAAGGGAACTAGGAATCCTGGCTCCTTGGAGAGCAAGTGGGGCCTAGAACATTCTCAATTTGGAACCTGTCAAGCCGGTCACCTTACCTGGAAGTCTGTGTCCCAACTATTTCATTCTCCTTTTGCAGCAAATGTATTGGTGGCTTGGTCTCAGGTTGTGTGGGCAGAAGCATCTAGAAGGAGATAAGCACTTAGTGATATAGGGTAGAGGGCATGACATCCTGCCACTCCCATGCACAAGTGACTTGGAAAGGGGCTTGAAACTGTGGGCCAGGGGCCTGGGTTTGAAAATGTCTGGGATCAAGAGGCAGATGGTGAACAAGTCTGAAGGATGCTGGCCCTGTCTGCTTTCGCCCACCCTCCCCGGGCAGCCACAGGGCCAGTTCTTGAAAAGCCAGCGGCGCTTTCAACTCTCCCGGGGGCTCTGTGCTGCCTTCCAGAAACCCTGACTCCCAAACCTCCTTGGCTGGTTCTTGGCTGCAGGTCGTATTTCACAGCTTTTTCTGGAGCTTCCTTCCTTAGTTCTTGGTGTCTCCATGTGCCCCTTGGGAGATCTGAAGGAGGGGCAGTTAGGAGGAAGCTGTCACGCCTCTAAAGCAGTGGCGAGCCTGGAGATTTGTGTGAGCTGTTTCACTCCAGACTTGTGCCACTTCACAGTCGGGCAAACTGACGCACAGAGAGGCTAAAGGATTTGCCTAGATGACCCAGCCGACAAGCAGGAGAGCAGGATAGGAAGCTGGGCCCACGGGATCTGGAGCCTGGGTCCAGAGTCTGCCTGCTACTGCCCACGTGCATGCACTCAACTGAGTTTCTGAGGCTGGTGCCGCCATTGATCCTGACCTGGTCCCTCAGTTGGCTTGGCTGTTCTTTTCTCCTTACCCTCTATCATCTTTGCAAGTCCCAGGGGCCCACTCTCCTCAAATGCAGTTCATGGCAGACCGCAATTTGGGAATCCCTTGGCTCAAATCCTGGAAGAGCCCCAAGGTCCTGGAAATGCCCCCGAATTGGGCCACTCCAAAAATAACCAAAGGGAATGAGAGGCTTCCAGAGTCCAGAGGCCAGAAGTGATTGGTCAGGGATTGGCTGGAAGGAAGGCTCATGCTGTTTGGTTGCCGGGAATGTGATCATCAGATCGTCAAGGCCAGAGTCTGGAACAGTGGGCCAAAGAAAGGATGACAGCTAGCTAGCTAGATAGAGAGATAGATGAGAGAGACACAAAAGGAATAAAAGAGGAATGGGGAGAAGCAAAGGAACCAGCAATGGTCTGGGAGGTTAGACTGGGTCACAGGTTTTTCCAGACCTGTGATGAGTCCACTGGGAATGTGCAGTGACATCAGGAGCAGCACAGGGCAGTGGGCAGCACAGCAGCAAAGCGGGGTGGAGAACTCAGTTGGTTGAGGGGTGACCAGCACTACGGGGTCATTCGGTATCTGGCCAAACAGCCCACTCACCTGGGAATAGAGCGGAGGCACTGCAGTGTCCCAGCGTGTTCACCTCAACAGCTCTGAGTCATCAAAAGATGCTTAAATTACAAGTGAGGTCTGCTACACATTACCTTGTGAGTTTTATGCCCATTCCCATTCAAACCAACCCAGAAACCTGGTAGGCAAAGGAGTTGGCTCTTACTGGGTTAACCTTCAGTTATCTGGAAATCCCTCTGCCACCCCTCCCCTTGCAGGAAGGTCAGGGGCCTTCCTGCACCCCGGCCAGTATCATTTCTGTATTGGCAAATGGTGTACTGTCCAAACCTCACCGATGGCCTTTTCTTAGATGTTTTTCTTTAATTTTCTATTTCTTTCTACGCACACTTGCAAAGCTCCCGGCTTCAGCCAGGTGCGCCGAGGAGGCTTGTAGTAGCAGGACTGATCGATGCCGGGAGGCTCCTTGCAGCTGCCAGAGCCGCAGTCCTGGGTGGGGGCAGCTGCGGGCTCTGCAGCAGCGGCTGCCCGCCTCTGCTACTGGCAGCCAGAGGTCTGGACAGCTCCGCACCCTGCAGACCCCTCCAGCCCGGAGCCCTGGAGCCCCGGAGCCCGGGGCGTGGGAGAGGCCCACTCCTCTGGCACAGCTGGCCCGGGACACGCTCGGAAGGGTAAGTGAGGGGCTGCAAGTGCCGTGGACCCACAGAGGCTGGGAAGGAGCCATGGGCTCTGGGACTTCTAGAAAAACAAAGCTGATAAAGCTGTTGTTGTGGAGATTGAAGGAGGAAACAGCTCAAGAGCCCGTTCCTGGTGATTCTATGAAGCAGCAGCAGGACTTGGCTCTGCCCACTCTTGAGGTGGCCCAGAATTCTGGGGAAGGAAGGTTGCTATTGACTCACGGCCAGAGCAAGACAGTTATAGGACTTCCCCGAAGAACCTTAGCTCCTTCCCTCATTCTTTGCCAGATGTTAACTGAGGGCCATGTACATGCCAAGCTCCCTGCTGGGCACCAGGGCATTCAAGGAGGACAAGAATGAGGCCTCTACCCAGAAGTGCCCCTAGTCTTGCCAGGAGGATGGTTGCTTAAATAACTGTAGTGTCATGTGATGCATGATAAGAAAGGGTCTGTCCAGGGGAGGAAGAGGCCAACTGGACTTCAGGGTGCTAGAGAAGATTTTTTAGGGGAGGGGCCATTTGGATTGGGTCCTGAAGGATGAATAGGAGTTCTTCAGGGGACAAAAGACAGCCAAGATGTTATGAGTGAGTGCAAAGAGGTCTGAACACACAAACATGTAATAGTGTGTGGTGACAGGCTCAGTAGGCCTGACCAGAGGCTGCAGAAAGTAAGCAGAAAAGATTGACAGGGCCACATCATGAAAGGCCTCAAATGCCAGGTGAAGGAGTTTGGACTTGGTCCTGCAGGCAGGTGAGAGATGCTGAAGATTTGAAAACAGTGATATGAGGTGGTCAGTTTTACATCTTAGAAAACTCAGTCTGGCTACAGTTTGGACAGGATGAGAAGGGACACAGGAAGATGTCCGAGGAGAAAGCTGTGTCCTCAAACTCTTAGAGGCCCATGCTCTAGACCAAGGTCATCGGGAGGTGAGGAACAGGATACAGCTCTGCTTTTTTCTGAGTTTGAGCGTCAAGGCAGGGTGGAAGGTCAAGTGTAAGGAGAAAGCAGGAGTCTGGGGTGATTTCAGATTGTACCGCGGGGACTGGATGGGCGATGGGGCCTCTTGATGAGAGAGGGAACGAAGGAGGAGGAGCAAGTGGCAGGGGGCAGGAAGGACAAGTAATGAGCTCAAATGTGGCCATACTGAGCTAGAGGTGCTAGTGGGACATCACTCTTAAGATGGTGGCACTGGCAGGTACCCTCCTCAGTCCCTTATCCCGGCGGGCTCCATGGTAAAGCCTCTGGAGATGCTGAGTCAAAGCCAGATTTATGACCTCCATACCCTGAGATTCCTGGTCCTCCACCTGTGGTTGATGAATTGTGTGTCAGCCATCAGTCAAGCAGTAAGATCTTACCCTGCACCTCCTGTGTGCTTAGAATCTTCACTGCTTGGGAGTACATAATCCTGTGTGCGTGTATGAAAGAGGGGTGCCGCATCCCCACTGGGCAGATTTCCCAACTGTGAATGGGATACTGCTGAGCAGGTTGGTGGTGTAGAGCCTACGATGGGAATTGGACCTTTAGAAAGTCTTGTGTGCTGGCCACATGCCCAGAGACCCTCGACACGGTGGCAGGGGGGCGAAGGAGGGGCACCTGGAGTCTGGCTGATCGAGCATTGCCCTGGTCCCCCACTCACCGCCTTCTGGGATCCTGCTTGGCTTTGGAAAAGACCTTGGGGTTAGGAGAAATAGAAGCAGAGGTTAGGGAATAGAAATAAATAATGGAATAAATAAATAACATAAACAGGAAATAGAGATTGTTTCTGAGGTGGGAGGCCCCAGTGCTAGAGGTCTGGGGGTGCCTGGCTTTGCAGGGGATCCCCAGGTCAGAGTCACTTGGACAGACAACTCCATTGTGTTGCGCTCTGTGCTGCCCTTTCCCCTGTCCAGGCATATTCAGTCGTCACACAAGGGGATCAGAGCGGTGAAGCAATTGGCCAGTGTCACACAGCCAATACGTAGCAGAGCTGGGTTCCTGCGCAAGCCTGGCCGACTCCGGAGCAGGGCTCTCCTCTCTCTCCAACCACTGCCATGCCAGTGGCAAACCTTGGTCTCTGCCTAAAGTTGAGAAAGATAGAACATTTGCCAACAGTATGAGATTCATCCTGGAATCACCAAATTAAGTGTTTTTTTAAACATAGACTGATTGGGAGCAGCAGAAGTGTGTGTGTGTTTGTGTGTGTGTGTGTGTATGTGTGTGTATCTGTGTATGTATATAGACACATATTATCACACTTATGTATTACTGAGCACCTACTATGTGCCAGATCCTGGGGACACAGCAGTGACTGAGGCAGACTTTTTCTAGGCTCTTGGGGAGTCATGGCAGGGCCCATGGGGAGGGGTGCAAACACACACGTATGCACGCATTAGTGTTCCAAGACAATGTCATAAGGATAGGCACATTGGCCTCACGTAGATCCACACAGATACGTGCCCCAGTCTCACACTCCCACGTGTGCTCACCCCCACGCGCACACATCCACCCACAGGGGTTGACTCAGCAGAGGGTACTGGACTCTCAGCCTGATACGTTAGCCAAGAGGATTTGACGTGTAGCCCATCCTATTTCCCCATAAAGACCAGCCCAGGACCTCAGTCCCGCTCTTGTCTCCACCCTGCCGGTCAGCCAGGGCCCAAGCTCCCGGAGTTGATGGTGCAGGTGCAGCTTTGCTGGAGATTCTGCTGAGGGTCACCGCAACCATCTATTAACCACGGCCCGGGGCACTTGGCATGTGTTGTCTCCTCTCACATTTACTCCAGCCCTGGAGGTGGGTCTAGTTATTACCCCATCTTATAGCTGATGAAACTGAGGCTCAGAAAGATGGGGCATCTCACCCAGGATGTCACACAGCTCACGAGTGGTAGAGTACAGATCTGAGCCCTGAGCTCCTCGATGAAAACAGCAGCCCAAAGCTGGTGTTGCTCAGGGTGACCCCAATGCCCAGAGCCTCCGTGGATGGTGGGGTCCTCGGGCCTTTCCTATAACTTCCTGACAATCTGAGGCCTCCTGGGACGTGCGGCACTTCTCTCCTGATGCCCCAGGCCTGGTTCCCGGAGCCATTGTCCAGTTTCCTCACAGCCTGGCCTCTCTGGGCAGTGACTTATCAAGTGGGAAGAAGGCAGGACTTTGAACCGCATAGAGCTGCGAGGAGGCCGCCGCTCAGGGGTGGTGAACAGGCTGCTTTGCAGCAAAAACGCCCGCCCCACTCCAGCCTCAAGTCTCTCTAGCCGTTAAATGTGCGTAATAAGAGTACCAACATTGGGTTTTATTCTGTGTTAAATGAGATAGCACGTAAAATGCTTAACCTAGAGCCCGACACAGAGGGCGTACTGTTGTTTCATTATTCTTGGCATCTGTTCATCCACCCATCAATGATTTCCTGTGGGCCCGTTTGGTGGGGGAATTAGTGTGTTATGCTCTAGACATATGGGGCAGACTTGCACTCTAGTGGGAGAGATGGAAGTATTAATAAGTAAAGGTACTTTGGTGCAGGAGATGTTGGGAAGGAGGTCTGAATGGGGTGCAGTGGGGACACAGAAGGCTGTGGTACGTTATGTCAAGAAGCAAGGAGAGCCCTGGAGTGGAGCTTCCTAAGAGGGGGATATTTTCCCATCAGACAGGGTGAGAAAGGGCATTCCAGGACAAGGGACCAGTAGAGGCAAAAGTTCAGGACAAGAATAGTCAGTGCACTAGAGAAAGTGTCCATGGACCGGAAGGAGAAGGTCCTGATATCTACGGCCCTGGCATGTGAGCTAGGGGAGAGAAGCAGGCAAGGGTAGGAAGATACGGAGTGGTGGGGGCTGTGGCCAACTCAAAGGTACTTGACGACTCTAAAGGGGAAGTGGGACTTAGCTCCAGGCAGCGGTTGCTGGGAATGAAAGCTGACCTCGTGTTGCTAGGTCTTCCAAGTTGTCAAGAGATGCCAGGAACCCAGGTTTTTATGTGAAATCTCCTGACTTTGAAACACGGAGCCAACACTGAGGAAGCCAGACAAAATATACCTGGGGGCCAGCAGTTTGCAGCCCCTGGTTTAGAGGCTGTGTATGAGGTGGCTTGTGAGTGGTGGCACCAGAGGAAGTGAAACTATGGATTCTAGACTCTGCTTTGTGCCGGTGGGCCTGTGTCTGCATTGGGGCCAGGACCTGGCACATGGCAGTGCCTAATCCATGCTTGTTCTGAGGATGAGTCAGGCAATTTGGACTTTATCTAGAAGGTTAGGGGAGACTAAGGTTTGGGGCAGAAGAGCAAAGTGATGGGACGGCTGTTTTATGGCCATTAGTCCACCTGCCACATGGAGGCTGGCTGGGAGTGGGGAGATGGGAGGCCGAGAGTTGGGTCAGGATGCTTAACAGGGCTCCAGGCAGACGGCATTGGTGGCCGGGGCCAAGGCTGTGGGGTAGAGGAGAGGAGGGCTTCTAGAGGCATCACCTCTGCAGAGATGGACTTGGAGAGCGCAAAAGAGGAAGAGCAGAGTGCCCCAACCCCCGATCCACCTGGGGGACTCAGTGGTGCATCTCACTGAGGCGGCGAACCTGGGGGGAGAAGTGCGTGGGGGGCAGTGGAGGAGGGGCGATGAGCCTGGTTTGGGCCATGTTAAGTTTCCATGCCCTTGGAACACCCAAGAGAAGCTGTGCCATGTGTCCAAACATGCAGCTGTCAAGAGAGGGAGGGCTGAAGACTCAGAATCACACCCGCGCCCGGATCTTACCCTTTCCAGGGGCACCGAAGAGCTCTGTTCTCTTTGTGGTTGCTCTGTGGTCTGAGAGTTGAGAAGTGTATTTCTTGGGTGTTGGTTTGTGTTTTGTTCCTAGAAAGCCCTGAAGAGGGAGAAAGCAGATTGAGACTTAAGGCCAGAACAAAGATCTGTGAATCCATCAGCTCTGATGGCGTCTCCCCACCCCCACCCCGTGACGTGGGCAGCTGGCGGGATGACAGGCAGCGGACATACGGGTTACCCAGGGCACACAGCTGCCATGTGGTGAAATCCCAATCCCGTGCCCAGAAGCAGTCTCTGAGCTCTGCTCTCCTGAAGTCTTGCGACAGGGTTTTTACCTGTACTTGAGAGAAGAAAAGGATTTGCTAAGCAGATTGATGGTTTAACAAGCCCACTTAGGAGCGCAGGCTTTTAGCGGCAACATTTGCATTCCAACAATGAGTGTACAAATTATAAATGACTCCTTATCTATTTTTAAAGCGGTTTAAGACTTCTCATCTGCTGTCAAGAGTGTCACTGAGCCTACCAAGGACATTCAGAGCAACGCTGCTGCGCTCCTTATGAGAAAGAAACTCTTCTCTTAGGGGACCCACATTTGCCCAGCGGCTCACATACCCCAGGCGCTGTGCGGGCATGGGAGAGGCACCGGCTCCTCTACGCCTCTCACGGGTGCCCAGAGGGGTGGCCTTGTCACTTCTTACAGAGGAAAGGAGGCCAGGCCCAGAGGAGGTGAGCTGCGGGTGCAGGCGCGCTCAGCTGCAGGGGCAGAGTCACCCAGGGCTGCGACCAGGTCTGAGTTCTTTCTGCTGCACCTCAGGGTGCTTTCTCCCTAATTCAGGTTTCCATCCCTCGACCAGAGCAAGGATGGTCTGAAATGGAGCTTCACAGGGTTTGGAGAGCAGGGGAAGAGGGGAAAGGATGGAGAGAAGGGGCAGAGAAGTCAGGGAAAGGAGGAGGCCCAGTGCAGAGCGCAGGAGGAGGTGGACCCTGAGGGCTGGTACTGGGTACAGCCTGATTCCCATCCCAGCTTTGCCACGAGCTCCCTGTGGGCAAGTCCTTTTCCCCTCTCCGGGCCTCAGTTTACCCATCTGCAGAGGGGGCAGTCTGTCCTCTGGATCCACTTTCCCCAGCTTGGGTCATTTGTGTCCCCCTTCACAAGTTTCACCGCCTCTGAAAACCGCCTGCACTGTTACCCACTTAATTCTTGGTTTTGTCAGTTCCATTTTTATTCGATTACATTATTTTAAAGATAAACTTTATTATGAACCTTCAGTGGACTAGAATATCACTCATACGCAGAAGCTAACCATCAAAATGTATACAAAGAAATGAAAAATAATAATGTGATTAAATTCTACCCAGCTGTGTGGCCTGAGGTCCTCTCTCTCTGTCTCTCTGTTAAAAGAGAAGAGGCTCATCAGGTGCCGGGGGGGGTGGGTGTTAAAGACCCACTGACCCTGAGTGGAGTCTTTCCTCCTTGAGGTAGCCAGCCGGAAGCCCATTTCCACACATGGGGCAGCATTTTGTGCCTCCTGAAATCACCTCTGCGAACTCCAGGGTCTGGGGTCACGCTCTGCAGAAAGCCAGCCAGAAGTCATGCGCTAACCTTCCAGCACTGAATCTGGGAAAGTCTGGGCTGGAGAAGCCACAAGAGGCACTCGAAAGAAGGCAGAAAGGGGTGGGATTCCAGGACGGGCCCTACTTTCTGTGACAAGAGGTGGACACGTTTCCCATGCTTTCTCTCTTTTGTTGGGGCTGGGGAGGGGCAGGTGGGGTTCCGAGGGGGCTTCAGCCCAGCACTCCCTCTGCCATCCAGGGAGAGCTGCTGGAGCCTCCACCTAATGGGGAGGACGTCTTGAGGCCCCTCGAGTTTGCCCTCGATCACCTGCAGGGTGGGGCAGCCTGTAATCCCCGTAATCCCATATTAATGAATTTATGTGCCCCAGAGCTGGCTTAGTTGGGGGAAATGAAACTAAGCAAGCTCCTCTCCCTCCCTGGGAGGCTGGAGGGGAGGCGGGGGATTGCTCCCAATGGGGTCAGAGTCGTCCCCGTCAACCCTGAGCTCCAGGCAGCCTCCCTCTGGGCTCTGTGGGTCCCCCTTTCAGCTTTCCCTGTGGTCACGTGCGGGCTTGTATGGCGTGTGCGTGCTCGCGAGAGTCCCCTGCTGGCCTCCGAGGGGGGCCTTCCCTACTGGGCTTTGCTCAGCTCCTGGCCTTAACGAGGAGGGGGGCGGGGGTGGAAAGGAGAGATGCATTCTGAACAACCAAGAGCAGAGAGAGAATGTTAGATTGAAAGAATCTTAGAGACCATCTAGTTCATTGTTACTCGGCCGGGGGTGCACATTATGACTTCCATTTTACAGATGAGGAGACCGAGGCCCAGAGAGGGGAAGGTCTGACAGCCTGTCTAGGGCTGAGCCAAGGCAGACCCCAGTCTCCTGACTCTGGCCCAGGCCTCTCCCCATGCATGATTCCTCCTCTCAGGGGGGGCTGGTGAGTGGCTTCAGAACCCGCCCCAAGGACCTGCCAGGTGGGTGTCCCTGTTATGCAGGCCTTGAGCTCAGGGTTCAACCCAACTAGACTCATATCTGTGCCTAGTCTGTTCCAGGAGCATCTTTGCTCACACTCACCTTGGATCGTGGCCTCTGGGGACACCTTCCCCTTTTCCGCCTGGAGATTGTGGCCGCTTCCCCTGCCCTCTGCCAAGCATGCCACACAAAGTCTCCTCCATCTTCAGAGATTCTGAAGTGATCTCCCCTGGGCAGTTTGGCAAGGCCGGGAGGCTTCCAGCACACGGGAGGAGACCCCCATGCCCCCACCCAGGGCGCCCTCCCTGTGTGCACCAGGACCTCCCCTTTCAGAGCAGCTGGGTTTTGCAGGTCAGAGTGTGTCCAGGTCTTGGAAACTGGGGGTCTTGCTCGACTGCAGGTTGGGGGTCCTTAACTGCAACGGCAGAGCCAGCCTCTCTCCCAGGATTCTTAGTTTTTCCATCCCCTAATACTTCATCTGGTTTCTGCCCGACCTCCATCGGTTTTCCGTGGTCAACCCCCCTACCCCAGCTCACACACCAACCCCCTCCCACCTCTGTCTCATCTTCCCAGGCCCCCTCCCCCTTGCAGGGAGGAAAAAGGCTGGTGTCCTGGTGAGCAAGGTATGCAGTCTGCAGCTGCCCCCAGGGCAGTCAGTCCCCGGCAGGCTCTCCGAGCCCCCTGCAAGCCGGAGTCAGGATTGGCACGGGCTGGGCAGGGGGCAGGGAGAGGGCTGCAGATCCTGCTGATGGAGAACCACAGCACCAGCCCGTCTGGAGTTTGAAACCAGAGGCTTGTGAGGGAAGCTGTAGCCGACGCCACTGATGCCACTGAGCCTGCTCCCACCATGAAAGGGCCTTTTGTTCCGCGCACACCCCCGCACCCCCGGGTTCCTGGGTGAGCAGTGATTCCATTTTAATTAAATCCTCAGAGGCGGGGGGCTGAGCAGGCTGCCCGAGCCCTCTCCTCGGGGCCCAGGGGGAGCCACTCGGCAGAGGCAGGTGCGGGCCCCACCCTGGCTGGAAAATGATGAACAGGAGGTGGGCTGAGAGCCCTGGGCGGCTAGTTCCATGCCAGTCAGCAGATGGTTAATGTCAGTGCAGAGGAATCCACCCTGCAGGATGCCAGCCCTCCTGGATATCCAGTTAGCGGCACCTTTAGGGACACACTTAGGAAATTAAACCCAAGAGCAGGAGAAAGATATTTTCTGATGTCACACAGGGCCAGCAGGGGCTCAGAAGGGAGCTGATGGAGGGCTGTGCTGGGGTGGCAGCCTGTTCCCCCACCCGCCCCAGCCCCTCTGCTCTCTGATAGCATCCTCTGTGCCTGCCACACGCTGGTTTCTCGCCCAGAAAGAGTCCGCTGTTCAGCAAGCCAGGCCAGACTAAACTCTGAGTCGAGGGGCCTGTGGGAAAACAGCCCACGCTACCCGTCCCACCTTCCCCGTGATCCGTATAATCCCTGCTCACATGTACCCTCCTCCAAAAACCCTCCAGAATATGGGTTATCCCCTACCACCCCACACTCCCTGTTACCCGTCACTCTGAAAGCGTTTTTCTGTTTATGTGAATTCTTGTGAATTGGCCATCTCTCCCCTGTAGAACGTAAGCTCTATGAGGACGAGGGCTTTGTCTGTTTTGTTCACGCGGCGCCTGGCACAGATCACATACTCAGCAGTGGGTGAGGGAATACACTTAGGTAAAACCTGGGAGGCGAAGACTCCACTTAAAAACATGACATAATTTCAGGAGTGTAAAGGTCTATCGTGACCACTTTGATTCTGGGGCTTGTCCAATCAGCGGAGATTCCCTGAGCCCCTGTTTCGCTCTGTGCCGGTCCCTGCGCTGGATTGTGCTGGGGGTGCAGAGATGAAGCCAGCACCGTGCCCACCCTCGAGGGGCTCTCAGTCCAGGGGAAGACAGACATGAAATCACAGTTCAGCAGGATACGGCCGTAATGGAGGGCTGGAGGGAGTCCAGCCAGGGCAAGGGAAGTTTCCTGGAGAAGGAGACAATCCAGGAGGATGAGCGAGAGTCCAGCTGGGAGAGAAGAGGGTGCAGTGCCCCAGAATGTGAGGCTGTTCTGGGAACCAATGGTGAGGAATGGTGAAGCCTAGGGTTGGAGGGTTGGTGAAGACGTGTCCCTAAGGGGCTTCAAATGGCACACCCAGACTCCAGACCTTGTCCAGAAGGCAATGGGGAGCCACTGAAGTTTATGCAGCAGGGGGCAGGGCGCCAGCAGCTGTATTTTAGGAGCATTCCTCCAGCAGCAGCTCCGAGCGTGGACCAAAGCTCCAGAGGATTCGGGGCCTGCCTTTGCTTCCACAAGGGAAATGGCATATGACACCAGGCACTGGGCCCCTCTCTGAGGACGACGGGCAGTGCAGGCCTCTGCAGAGGGCCCGGCGGTAAAATGCAGGGCAAGGGGGATCACTTACCTGTTATAAGATACGCTTTCCTCTGAAGGGGATAAACGTCTTCCTAGATTAGTGGCCGAGAGGACAGGTACCACATCCGTGTACCCCGGGCGTGTTCTTCTCCAGGCCTGGGACTTCAGGTCATCACCCCTGCTTGGTTCATTCTTGGCACTTAGAAATGCCATCCTCTTGGTTAAATGCATGTTGTGCAGTCAGTCAACAAACACTCGTTTAGTGCAGATCCAGGTTTTTGTTTGCTTGCTTGCTTATTTATTCAACCACAGATTGTCCTGGAGGTTGGGTGGGTGGGGAAGCTGCATGGGCAGAGGCTCAGAGCTAAGAATACATTTGGAATTAGTTGAAGAGGAGGCTAAGACTCTTTTATTTGAAGCCCTTATAGCCTTGGGGTGGAGTTCCCTTTTTCTCAAGAGAAGGAACAGTTGGGAGGCGTAAAAACGACATTGCTTTGTGTTCACCCCACATCTTTGTCATTTAAGAACATAAAGTTTGTGGCATTAGGCTAAGTGCTTAACATGTGTCATCTCTTATTAATCTCTATAACAACCCGTGAAAGTAAGAAGTGTAATTACCTCCATTTCACAGGTGAGTAAGCTAAGGCTCAGAGAGGGTAAGTCACTTGCTCACAGTCACATAGTTTGGAAGCAGAGTAACTGGGTTTTGAACCCAGGAGCTCTGACCCCATAAACCCTATTTTGAGACAGTATAGCCATCTTTCTCATACTGCTACAGCTAGCTGAGCTCACCCCGAACCGTGCTCAGTTTACCTCTTTGTGAGGCCTTTCTGGAACACACATCTCAGAGGATCTTGTCCCCTTCCCCCAAATCCCAAGGAGGGCTGTGCATTCGGAGGAGTCTCCTTTGCTGGTGGTCTTATCACTTATCACCCCCTGATATCTGCCTTTTGGAAGAGCTGTGATGTCTGGGCCCCTCCCCCCAGTAGCCCAGCCTGGAGTCTAATCTGAGGTCTTGTTCTCATCCTTCCCCTCCTAATTATGTGATGTTCACCGTTTGCAAGTCCTTTTCCCATTTAATCCCTGCCACCTCCTTCTGAGGTGACACTGACAGCCATTTGACAGAGGAGGTGACCAGGGCTCAAAGACTTGAGGACAATGGCAATAATAAAAATTGCAGCAGCTAAAATGTACTCTGAGCTTACGTACAGGCAGTAGGTACTGTTACTGTTATTCCCTTTTAGCACTTGGGGAAACTGAGGCACTGGCTTCTAGAGTAACTTATCCAAGGTAACAGCTAGTGAGAGGCGGAACCGAGGTTCAGATTCAGGAAGTCAGGCTCCAGAACCACAGCCTGAACCATTTCACTCAGCTGGCTAGTGGGGAAGAGGGCAGAGGACTTGGCAAATTGGGGGGGTGGGGGATGACTTGATTACTCATTACTGACCCCTCCTTCAGCTCCATTGGTGGCATCCTCTTTCTTTCCTTCTCAACCTAGGGTTTCCGACTGTCCTGCCACCACAGAATCCTTCATGCTACAGGGGCTGATTTAAGTGCTGTTCGTCACTGAGAGGATGTGCTCCTGTGTGTGTGTGTGTGCATGCGTGTGTCTTCATGCCTGCGGTGTGCTGTGTACCAGTCTGCTGAGATTCCTTGCAGCCCGGGGAAGCCTCACACACCACGGCTCTCTCTGACTCCCTGCAGCCTCCTTCATTTGGGGATAAAGGCTTTCTTGACTGTGTGTTTCTCCCGTCCCTGGGCTGCTGCTGGCAGCTGACCGTTGGGTTTTCATCTTAAGGGGCAGAGAGAAGTGGTCCTTCAGAACGATTTGAGCCTTCTTCGAGAAACTCCAGTTTTCTTTTGAAACTAAGCCACAGAAGCATGACAGCCAAGAAATTCACAATCCTGCCTGGGACTGTGTTTTCTTCTTTGAAAAAAAATATATGGGCTCTTTTGACTACCAAAGTGACTCTCAACCACCCTAAAGTGACAGCCTCTCACTCCACAACTGTGATATGGGGCATGCTCATTTAAAAAACAGTTTTAAGAACTTGTTTTCAAAGCCTTGGCACCTCCCTCGAGGTCATCATAGACACACTGGGGACCTGGAAAATCTAAATCTGTGCTCGCTGTGAGATGAATGGTGAAGTTTATTCATTCAGCGGGCATTTCTTGGGTGTCTACGCTGCGTCTGATGCTGGAGTTACGGGGGTGTCAGATCTGCGTAGTCCCTGCCCTCATGGAACTGGGGTTCTGTACAGAGAGAAAGATAATGCACTAATAAATCAAGTCGATCGTTTCAGATGGTGGCGACTGCCTGGAAGGATGTGGCACAAGGTGACATGACAGAGTGACAAGAGGCCACCTAGCTCAGGTAGTCAGGTAGTCTGAAGAGGGGGCCTTTCAGCTGAGAGCGGAGTGACAAGCAGGCAGCTATGCAAAGATCGGAGGAAAATGCACTTCAGTCAGAGGGTATAGTCAGTGCAAAGGCACCAAGTTGGGAATAAGTGTGGTGATTTCAAGGAGTGGCAAGGAAGGTGACAGCAGTGGGAGATGATGTCAGAGAGCTGGGCAGAGGCCAGTTCGCGTAGAAACTTGTCAACCATGCAGAGAGCTTGGATTTTATTCTATTAAGTAGACTGCATTTTCTGTTGATTAACAAGTGATGTTTTTGGTTTTTTTTTAAAGCATTTTTAAATTTTTATTTATTTATTTATTTTGGCTGCATTGGGTCTTCGTTGCTGCACACAGGCTTTCTCTAGTTGCGGCGAGCGGGGGCTACTCTTTGTTGCGGTGCGCGGACTTCTCGTTGCGGTGGCTTCTCTTGTTGTGGAGCACGGGCTCTAGGCGTGAGGGCTTCAGTAGTTGTGGCAGGCGGGCTCAGTAGTTGTGGCTCGCGGGCTCTAGAGCACAGGCTCGGTAGTTGTGGCGCACGGGCTTAGTTAATCCGCGGCATGTGAGATCTTCCCAAACCAGGGCTCGAACCCGTGTCCCCTGCATTGTCAGGCAGATTCTTAACCACTGCACCACCAGGGAAGTCCAACAAGTGATGTTTGAATTCAGGAAAGGTGGTGGATTATGGTCACATTTACTGTTTTGTTCTCACAACAAAATTTTCAAGCATTGAGTAAACATAATTTTGATGAAGGTAATATCCTCAATGGAAGATGACAGGGTCTTTTAAAATGAGTCATGGAAACTTGGTGTAATGATCACAGGGCTCAAGGTTCACTCTGAAATTTCCTAACTGTGTGACCTTGGGCAGGTCATCTACTATTTCTGAGCCACTGGTTCCTTATCTGTGCAGAGGGGTGATATTTGAGTCACAAGCCTATTGTGAAAATGAAAAATGATAATTCCACAAAACAGTATTTTATAAACTGCCAGGTGGTATGCAGCTGGAAACGTGTATGATTCCATTGAGAATTCTCCACTGTGGCATCCCTCAGCAATTAGGACCTTAGATTGCACCTAGGGGAGAAGATGCTCACTAGAGATGTTTAAAACAAAAAAAAAAACGTCTTGGAAGACCTAAACACTAGGGGAGGGAGGAAGATATCAAAGAAGAGTACCTAATACCCCACCTCATGCCCTGAGGACCTCCAGCACCCCTCCTTCCCCCAAAGTCCGCCCAGACACCTGACAATGCCCTGTAAGTAAAGGCCCACTTATAGCAGAAGATGCCAGCCCTACTATGGCTTACCGGTCCTGGAGCCAATCCCGCAAGGTGCTTGGAGCTCTCCAGGGTCCTGACCAGCAGGTGCTCCCAGAATATTGCAGTCACCTTAGTATATAGCTCTGACTCCAATTGCACTGTCTTAGAAAATGGATTGTGGTAATCACCTCTGGACCTAGAACAAGTATCTGGGAAAAGAACCACATTTGGGATGAGGCAGACCTGGCTTAAAATCTCTAACCAGATGATGACCTTAACTGCTTAAACTTCCATTTCCTCATCCTTAAAATGGGGGTGGTGATAGCTGTTTCATATTGGTTTGTATAGGTGCTCATTAAATAGATGTTCCTCTGCCTGGGCAGTGAACTCTCAGATAAGTCTATTCTAGACCAGAGGATTGATTATGAGAGTATGGATTCTGGGGTCCCTCAGACCTCATAAAAGTTCCAGCTCTGCTTCCTCCTGATGGTGTGAGTAACCAAGCCACTCACCTGTTAAACGGGACTAATCTTGCATACTTAATAGCTAGAGTTTAATAAGTACCAAGCAAAGACTTGTGGATTTTGATTGAATTTTCAGGTGACCTTCCTTTCCTTTTTAAAACAGAATTTAATTTGAAGTCCATCTCTAACCTAACAGCAGGTTCATGATGTTTCCCTGAACTCCATTAAAAGGGGGCAGACAGTAAATCGAAGCAAATGGTCGTGTTCCAATGTGACAGGGTGAAATGAAATGAAAACTGACGTGTTTGAGTTGAGCAGATATAACCACTATGGGAAACCATCGCTCTTAGGTGGAGCCTACACACACGACCATCAGTGTTAAATGGTCATGACCCCAAGAAAAAGATCTGTTCTCAGAAGGGATAGAACCCTTGGGGTGTAAGAACAAAAATATTTATGAGGTTTGTTTCTAAAGTTTCCATATTCATGGGGGAAGAAGAACGAAGCTGTGGGTCTTTGAGTGCCTGAAACTTTTCCAACAGAAAAGCACAAAGCTGGGATGGACAGAGTCCCTGTGGGCAGAGAGAAAAGCGCATCACCTAGGCTTGACTTCAGATGTCTGCTCCACCACTTTGCTGGGCAACTTTATGTTTAACTTTTAATTTTGGAGAATTTCAAACATATCGAAAAATAGAATAGTATGGCAAAACCCCATATACTCATTACCCAGTGGCAATAATTATCAACCATTGATTAATCTTGTTTCATCTCTCCCCCATCCGTTTCCCTCCCTCCTACTACTATCATAGTGAGGCAGATCAGCTGGGTGGCAGTGAGTATTCACGTCTCTGAGCCCAGTTTCCTAAGCTGTAAATCAGGGCTGACAGTGACATCAAAAACACAGGGTATCTGGGTAGACGAAGAAAGAGAAAGATGAAGTCCTCACCGCGGTTGTTCTCAGTGTCTGTGAGTTCTCTCTTCTTCCCAGCCTCCCCTCTGGTTGAGCCTTGGATCAATGCAGACTTGGCCCTCAGATCTTCTTCTCCAAGGTAAGGCTCTCTGATCTGCCTCCTGCTCACATGTAACCTCTGTGTGCAGACCTCCCTTCTGGAACTTGGCCCCCCATTATTCTAGTTGCCCCTCACCTTTGGGAATTGAGGTTGCCCCTCAGTTCCTCTGGTCTGTCCTAACCCAGGGCTGAGGAAGATGCCATGGAACTGAAAGTCAGGAGACGTGGATTTCTATCACACTAGTTAAATGGCTGTCACCAGTGCCGATGTCAGCTTCCTCATCTGGAATAGTGCTGCCTTCATGTTATAAAGTGCTTTGCAGAGTTTAAGCTATGAGGACTGTTGCAGTGCCTGATATTCTGCTATTCATCCCCTTTGGAGTAAGCATTGTAGAAAGGGATTGTAGGGGTCAAGGAAAACAGAGAAATGGAGCAAGAGGAAAAGCCTGAGGTCAAGAGAGGGTATGTTTTTAAGATGGAATAGAGCACAGCATGCTCAGGACGTAATGGGAATGCTCCAGTAGAGAAGGAACAAGAGGATGATTCAGGGGAGAGGGGAGCAGGGGTACCCATGAGGACGAGCTCGTGTATGAGGCTTCACTGTCAGCAGCCCATGGTCGCAGAGGCCTTGGGGGTCAGCTGGTGTGTTTGAACCTTATCCTGAAATCAGCGAGGCCGTTGAAGAGCTTTGAGCAGGGGAGGTGGCATGGTCATGCCTGCCGTGGGGAGGACAGATTGGTGAGGGCAAGACTGCTTGAGGAGACCCATTGAGGAGGGTTGGGGAATGCTCACGTGAAGGGTATCCCAGTGAATCCCAGTGCTGAGCTGTCTGCTGAGGACAGTCACCAGGGATAACGAGGCGCTTTTGAGCCTTCAGCAGGAAGCCCTTCTTGCCCGGTGTCACCACACCACAGCTTGTGAAGTGCGGGGACCAGGAGGGAGGGAGTCCAGGAGCTGAGCCTTCGTGTCAGCAGACATGGACGGCTGGTCTTTGAAACCTGGTCCCCAGTCCCTGAGTCTAAGGCACATGTACCGGTGCACATGCTTCAGACCCTCTTTCCCGATGCCAAGATTGTGAGCACAACTGCCCCTCCCTCAGCTTCACCGATTTCAGCTGGGGTGGAGGGAGAATCGGGACTCCACATAGGAGAACCTACAGAAGCCACTGCTCCCATGGGCCTGGGCGGCGGCTGGGGGAGTCCCAGGCTAATGATGGGGCCGAGTGAATCCAAGAGCTGCTCTGCCTCCCTTTCCAGCTCGGGGTGGAGAAGATTGGGCTTCCAGGCAGGACAAAGTGAGGACCTACCAGCCCTGGGCGGTCCTGGGGAGGAAGGATTGGTCCAGGGGTGGTCCTGGAGCTTACAGGAGGCCAACATCATTCTAGAAGGTTTTTTTTCTAATTTTTTAAATTAAGGTATAATTTTCATGCAGTAAAATTCCCCTGTTTCGGTGTACGGTTCTGAGTTTTGACAAATGCATACGGTTGTGTAACCACCCCTCTAATCAAGGTATAGAGCACTTCCATCACCCCGAAATTTCCCTGTCACTTTGTAGTCAGCCTCTTCCCCTCCCCCAAGTCCCCAACAATCACTGATCTGTAGATTTGCCTTTTCCATAACAGCGTATCGACGGAGTTATACAGTATGCGGCCTTTGAGCCTGGCCTCTCCCACTCAGCATAGTGTGGTCGCAGTTCTGTCACTTCTATCAGCAGGTCATTCCTTTCTGATGCTGAGTAGCATTCCATCGTCAGGACTCACTGGAGCTTGTTTATCCAGTCACTAGGTCATCCCTTGGGAGGCATTAGGGCTGTTTTCAGGTTTTGGAAATTATGAATAAAGCCACTTTATTTTTGTATAAACATAAGTTTATAGAAGTGGGATTTCTGGGTTGTATGATTGATAGGTTTCTGTTTAACTTTGTAAGACACTGTTCAGTTCTTTTTCCCATTTTGCAACCCCACCAGCAACGGATGAGGGCTCCAGTTGATCCACATCCTTGTCAGCACTTAGTATTGTCGTTGTTTGTTTCTTTGTTTATTTTTAGCCCTCAATAAGTATTGGGGGCCTTACTAAGTACCTCCTAAGTGCTAGGCACTGAGCTACATGTTTGATACATATCTCATCAAGTGCTGGGCATCTTGCAGGTTTGGAAACTGAGGCCCAGAGGAGTCTCCAAGGTCCTGCAGAACAAGGGCTGGCCCAAAGTGTGGAAACTCCACTGTCTATTCCAAAGTTCAGCCAACCTGGGAGGTTCTGCCCCAGTGTGGGGATAGTATTGATACATGCTCACACCACAGGAAAACGGGTTCAGCACCAGGCTCACCTCTCCCTCTACTCTCCCCTGACAGTCGCTTCTTAGCCTGTCTGCCTCCTTTGATGATCTGTAAGCCCCCTGAGGGGCTGCGTCCTGGTCATCTCTGTATCTCCAGGCCTGGGACAGACCCAGCAAAAGAGTCCGGCAGCCAGTGTATGAGCTCCTGCTGCAAGGCTGACTCCTACGCTGGTGCCCGAGGAACCTCAGTCCTTCCCTGGATTCTAGCAGCCTCTCTGGGCTGCTCTCATCCCATAGCTAGGGAGCCACTAGGAAGATGGGGCCAGAGGTCGGGAAGACCAGGCCAGGTGTGGACAGCTCTGTCAGCTGAACCCTCCACGGGGGCCCGTCCTGACCTGTGCCAGCCCCCCAGGTCCTCCCAAGATCTGGTGTCTCAGAGCCAGGCCCACACCGCCCACCCTCCAAGGTCTGTGGGCTTTGTTCCCCCCTTGCTGCCCCAGCTCATGCCCAGGAGAGAAGTCAGGATCTGGGAAACTTGCTACTGTCTCTCAGTCCTTCCTAATATTAATATACAGGCTTATGAGGTATTGCCAGCCACGGGCAAGGCAAGTCTTCTTTGGAATCTGGCAGGACTTGAATGTAAAAGAGGAGGTTATTTCCTGTTGGGTCCATTTTTTTCTTCTTAACGATAATTTCTGGTCACTTAACCTCTCGGAGTTTCACTGTGAGTCTCACCATGTCCCTCAGAAAATGGTGCCAAAACCCCCTTAGGACATTCATGCCAGGAGGTGACCAGCCTTACCTTCTCCCGGCCACAGTTTCCACATCTGTGAAATGGGAATGTTGAACGGGACAGTCTCAACCAGCTCCCCTGCTCTAAGAATCTCCCCCTTCCACGTTCCATTTTCCCATTCCTTCTGTAGTGCAGGGAGTGGGTAGCTGTGGTGAGGAGGCTCCGGGAGAGGATTTGGGGGCTTGGTGCCCTGTGTAGCCAGGAAGACATATGACCCGAGACCTTTTCCTCCAGAAATCCATGGCGGTGCTTGTGGCCGTTAGGCTGGGTGAGGCTGGCCAGAGTTAGGCAGTGGGGCCCCCTGTTCTTCTGGGCTCTGCCTTTGACTCAGAGTCAGGTACACAACCTAAGTGTCCAGCCATGTGGATTGTGGGTATAAATTGTGGAACAGACAGCCGTCAGAAATGGGTCTGAGGACTTGGAAATAGGCTCACAAATCTTGATGAGTGACAGCCCTTAGGCACTCAAGGCAAGATAATCCTCTTTAAACATCTGTCTCCTCCTCTAGACCAGCAGGTCTCAATGGGGTGATTTTTGCCTAGCTTACCCACCCCTCCCCAGGGCCATTTGGTAAGTCTAGAGACATTTCTGATGGTCATGACTAGGAAGAAGCTACTGGCATCCAGTGGATAGAGACCCAGGCACATGGCAACCCCTACAGCAAAGAATTATGCAGCCCAAATGTCCACAGAGTGCCATGGCTGAGGATCCGTGCCCTAGTCCAGGATCTCCTAAGAGCCCAGTGCCGCGCACAGCGCCTGGAATACAGTGAACCTGCAATATGTCGTTTTCAAATAATGTACCTATGGATAAGTAACATCTGGCAGAGAGTACTCCTAAATGTACCATTGGCATGGTGGGATTGCTGAAGATTCCTATTTTCCTCTTTGCTTATCTGTATTTTTTTTAAAATTTATTTTTATTTTTGGCTGCGTTGGGTCTTCGTTGCTGCACGCGGGCTTTGTCTGCTTGCAGAGAGCGGGGGCTAGTCTTCGTTGCGGTGCGCGGGCTTCTCATTGCAGTGGCTTCTCTTGTTGCGGAGCACAGGCTCTAGGCGCACAGGCTTCAGTAGTTGTGGCTTGCGGGCTCTAGAGCGCAGGTTCAGTAGTTGTGGCACACGGGCTTAGTTGCTCCGTGGCATGTGGGATCTTCCCGGACCAGGGCTCGAACCCGTGTCCCCTGCATTGGCAGGCGGATCCTTAACCACTGTGCCACCAGGGAAGCCTGCTTATCTGTATTTTTAAAAAATTTCCCACTATGATTTGTAATGCTTATATAATGAAAACTTTATTTAAGGAAGGAGAAAACAGGATAATGTCAGAAAGGCATAAAATGTGTACTGAATCTATATAGTAATTAAATTCATTCATTCATTTAAACAATATTTATTGATCCCCCAACATATACCAGACATGGTTCTAGGCACTGGGGCTATGACAGTGGAGAAAAAAACAGATAAAATTGCCTTCTTGGAGCTTATGTTCTAGCAGAAGAAAACAATAAAGGACTAAACATATAAATATGTGATATTTATAATACAACAGAACAGCTGGTGGTGACAAGTGCTGTGAGGGAAAGTAAAATAGGGCAGGGAGAGGGTGTGATGAAGAGCTGGTCGGAGGAGACCTCTCAGAGGAGGTGACTTTTGAATAGGGACCTGAGCAGAGCCGGGGAGCAGGACATGATAAATGGACAAAATGTGGATGTCATGTGTGTTTAAAGCAGAGACATGTACGCCCTTCTCTGGAAGGTCTGCGTCAAGCTTTGAGAAATGGCAGGAATTCTTGTTTTGGAAATGCAGTCCATTTCAGATGCTCCCTCTCACACCTCTGAGGAGAGGCCGATGGCGGTTTCCAAGCAGTACCTTCCTCTGAGAAATACTGGACGGATGCACAGGCACTTAAAGACTGGACCTTTGGGGATGGGGAGGAGGTTCTGTCGAGGACCCACAGAGGTTCTCTTCCTGGGGAGGCAGCCTAGAGTTCCACTCCCACCACTTGCCAGCTGTGTGACCTTGGGCAGGTTGCTTAAACTCTCTGAGCCTCAGTTTCTCACCTGTAAAATGGCAACAGTAACACCCATCCCCCTGCAGTGATGGAGACTCAGATGAGATGATACTAAGGAAGCTCTGCCGTGGATCCTGGCACGTAGAGGTGCTATACGTGTGCCTTTCCTCCCTCCCCTTCTCTGTTCCCAGCATCCTTCTCTCGTTCTTGCTGGTAATATGAGTTAAGGGGGCCCAGGTTGCAGATGTGAGGAAGATGAAGTCTCCAGTACCACTCTTTGAATAATGGCAGCATATGGACATCACCGAGCAAAAACAATGATGCTGTGGTTTTGATCAGAAGCAAACAAGTGCCACTATTTGTCTTCTCTCAACATGTCTTTGGCTAATAAACAGGACTGCTAAGGGGAAAGCCCTACAGCGAGGAAGCAGTCTGAGCAAAGGCGCTGAGTGAGTCAGTGAGTCGGTAGGTGTTTACTGAGTACCTGCCATTTTCTGGGCACAGCTCTGGATGCTGGAGACACCCCAGCAAACTAAACAGAGAGGACGGAGAGGGTGTGTTCCCATGGAGCTGACACTCTAGTGGCAGGACAGTGGCGTTAAACGCATAAACAAATAGAGAAGCTAGTTTTGACAGCAATGTGAAAGAAAGCGATGAGGAGGCAGCCTCAGAGAAGGCCTCTGTGAAGAGGAACATTGGGGTTGGATCTGAATCATGCGAGGGAGGCAGGCGCACATCTGGGGAAAGCGGTCCAGGTAGGGGGAATAGCAAGTGCAAAAGCCCTGAGGCAGGAACAAACCTGTGTGTTGGTGAAAGGGAAAGAAGGCAGGTGTAGAGAGTGATGGAGGAGGAGAGGCAAAGGAGAAGCTGGAGAGGCAAACAGAGCCAGACCATGTAGGGTCTTGCAGGCCCTGGAATGGAGCTTGCACTGGATTCTAATTACAGTGCAAACCACTGGAGAGGTTTGAGCAGGGGAGTAACATGATCTGATCTGTGCTTTGAAAAGACCCGTTCTGGCTGCTCTGCCTGCTACTGAGTTGTAATAGACAGTGGTGGCTTGGACCTGGGTGGTGGGGAGGAGGAGAGAAGGCTCCTATTTGGGATGTATTTGGAGATCGCACCATTAGGACTTGCCAGGGGATTGGACACAAGGGCTGAGGGAAAAAGAGGAGTCAAGGATGGCTTCCTGGTTGTTTCCTGAGCACCTGGGAAGATTGTGGCCATTTGCCCAGGTGGGGAGCCCAGGGGAGAAGGATTGGTGGAGTGGGGTCATGTTGGGATGCCTGTTAGATATCCCAGCCATGATGCCAAGGAGGCAGGTGGATTACGTTTCTGGAATCAGGGGTGAGCGCTGGGAAGTGATGGAATGGAAAGTTAGAGCCTTAAGATTGCCCAGAAGTAGAAAGTAAAGAATAGGAAGTTAAGGCAGGATGTTCAGGGAAAATAGCCCCTGGGAGCCGTGGTTGTGAGGACATCATGTGACTATCAGCCACCAGCTAAATGTGGCCTTCCTTCTGGAGAGAGGGGCCAGCTCGGCTCTACATGGCTTTTCAGGACTGCAATCCGTGCTTCTCTGGTTCTGTAGTAGTTGCAGGTTCTGCTGGGTACAGAAGTGCTCACGTGTGTCAGGAAGCCTGGTGAAGATCCAGGGGTCACTTGGAGAGCTCCCATTTGGACCCCTGTAGGCTGTGTCAGACCAACAGAAGGGGAGCAAGAAAGATCTCAAGGGAAAACCCTGTCTGAATTCAAACCTCCTGGCCCAGTGAATGAGCTGGACTCCAAGATGCTCCTCCTCCTGCCTCGTGGGGCCTCCTGCAGCCATCAGACCCCTCGGGGGAAGTGCCACGGTAGCCTCGCCCCGGCCTGTCGGTCCCCATTCCCCATCTCCCCCACGCTGGCCTCTGCCTCCCTCTTTCTGCGGGTCCCTCCCCTCCCTGGGCCTTCCCGCTGCCTCCTCTCACCGCCTCTGCCTGGCCAGCACCTGCTCTTCCCTCAAGACCAAGATCCCAGTTAACTTCTCAGCAAGTCTCTTTTGCTTAGTAACCACCGTGCAGCCGTCCTGTCCGCTGCAGGAGGGTAGTGGCCGCCACTGTCTAGTTTGCTGTGATGTTCCCAGGGCCCAGCAAGCAGCAGGGCTCGGCCAGTGACTTGCTGACTTGGATTCCCCAAGGAGCTGTCACCAGGGTCCCAGGCACAGCTGCTCCATTTGGTTTCCAGTCTGCGCTGAGGAGTTGCTGGTGACCGAGTCTCGGTGACCCTCGTAGCTCCCTCCCAGCTCATGACGTGACACTCAGCTTTCACATTTGTACTGGCCCCTTAGAGTGGAGGCAGAAGACCCAGGTAAATATGAACACCACCAGATACAAATCCTGTTTGTCCCATAACTTCCTTGGGTCTCAGTTTCCTCATCTGTAAATTGGGAATCACAGATTCCCTCACAGGGGGATTCAACGAGGTCATGTTTACAAAGCTACCTGATGGTGTTCATGAAATATGTTTAAAACAACTTGTATCTTTTGTAGTCAGTCACCTGAAATAAGAAATGCCTGGATGAAAGGTGGGAACAGGGCAGGGAGCCTACAATCCCATAGTTTCTTCACCACAAAGGATTGAATATGCTCAGGCTGGGAATAAACGGGGCTTAGGGTCAAGGAATCAGTCTTTTCTTCACGAGGCCTTCTGGATGTGTTGTGGGATAGGCCAAGCACGTCTCCAGCATTATCTTGGGAGTCCAGGAAGTGCTGAAAGAAATGATTCGTTAGTGGGCAGACTCTCCTCTGTTGTTCCTTGAGCACTTGGACATCAGCGTTTCACTGCAACCCCAAGCATCGATCAAAATGCAATCTTCCCAGCCATGGGACTTGTGAGTGACAGGACCATGATGTCCCTGCCTCCTTGCAGGGGCTTCAAGATGCCACACAGTCGGTCTAGATCACATCAAGTGTTCCTTTTGTCCAATAATCCAGCGAACCAAGGTGATGAGAAGAAATACACAAGAATCGTCTGAAAGCAGAAAGTGCGGGAAGCATGCACTTTGTTTAAAAACAAGCAAATTTGCTGGAGATTGGGAGCCTGTCACAGACATTGAAGTGAAGGTGGTTTTAATGACTATTCATTAAACCTTCATTAAATACCTACTCTGTGCCCGGCACGGTGCCAGGACAGAACTGCCAGGTTAAGTGATCAAAGGGACACCGTTCACAGGAAGGCAGCTGGGTTCGTGCGGTGGCTTCCCCACGGCTCCCTGAGCCACGGTCCCCACCCTAATGCAGGCCACCCAGCGCCTCTTCCCATGAATCCTGCAGGGGTCTTTACTTGGGTCTCCATGTCCTGTGTGGTGGCCCTGCCACTGCATCTCGGCTGCTCTCCTCATAGCCCGTCACACTCCAGCACCCCACCCTTCTGCTGGTTCTTAAATCACCAGGCTCCACCCTACCTCTGCCCTCAACACTCTTCCCCAGATCTTACAGGACTAGCTCCTCCTCCTCATTCCATTCTCATCGCAAATGTCACCACCTCCCAGAAGCCCGTCCTGACCATCCTAACACCCTCACCCCCCCCCATGCACACAGAAGTTCCATTTTCCCCTTTGATTTTCTCCAAAGCACGTATAACCCCCTGGAATGATCTCGTTGGCTTGTTTACTCGTCTCCATGTTCATTGTCTCCCCACTGGAATGTGAGCCCCAGGACTTAGGACCCATCCCCGTGTCCACAGGCCAGTAGGCATCCCTGTGTGCTTGCTGAATGAGAGAAGATGCAGAATCTCTGTTTGAGGGCCCCCAGTCACAGGGGAGCAGACAGACTGGCGGGTGTCATCAACAATCCACAAATTCTCTTTCCTACTCTTAGCCCCGGATGCCCATAGCAGCCTCTACAGCAACTCTGGCCAACACCCCTCCCCGGAGCCCAGCTCCCGGAGAAAACAGTGACCCCAAAACTAAGGATTTCTCCCTGGACCTGGTTACTGCTTTGGAATAAGGAAGGTATTTTTAAATGTTCTTGCAAGTGCCAAAGTGTGTCTTGTTAAAAATAAGGTTTGTGTTCATTGAAATGCCGTTCAGGCTCACCACTCTGCGGCAGCGTTTAAATTAACCACATCATGCACCGAGCGAATTCCAAACAGCCTGTGAATCATTTGGGGCAAAAAAATTGGGAGCTGATATTTGCTGAAGCCAGATCTTATTTATGTTCTGTATTACCTAGCAAACCTTTCTATAGCACTTACTCTGTGCCAGGCGCTGTTTGACGTGCTTTGCAAATATCAATGCCTTTACCCCTCCCACCAGCCTATGGTGTTCCCCATTTTACAGTTGAGGAAATCAAGGCATGGAGTTAAATCGCTTGCCCAAGTTCATGTGGCTAGTGCCCTTGGGGGAGTGTTCACCAACATTTTGGCCACAGGGAAAACCTTGCTTATAACCCGCCCTGTCAAAAGTTACCCAGCTTTCACTTGTGCCCTTTTTAGGAAATTCGGAATCCTTGCAATGCCTCGGTAAGGAATTTCCTGCATCATTTCTCTCCTTTTCCTGTGAACTTGGCAGCCCTTTGGGGTCCTCAGACAAATCATCATTTGTAAGCATCATTTCAAGAGTGTCTTTCTGTGGTTGCCCATCACCCCAGCTTTGGGCCAGCCTTCCCCAGCTGGCTCATGCCCCTGCCTTGTCCCAGTTAGCTGGACCATGCTTCCAAATTTCCTTCATGTGCTCTTCTAGATCTCTCCCCTCCTCCCATCCAGCTAAATCTCCTCTCCCTGACTGACTCAGCTAAGATCCTGCCTCTTCCAAGAGCCTTCTGGGCTGCTCTGGCCCCATTTACCCTCGTCTACAGAACTTCTCTTGTGCTTGTGGAATCTACTTACATCTTGCAAGCTAGACCTGGTGTGTTTGCCTTGTTTGTAATTAGACTGTTGGTGGAATCTAGGACATTGGTGGATTCAAATCCCAGGGCTGCCGCCTACTGCAGGGGTCCCCAACCCCCGGGCCACGGACCACTACTGGTCTGTGGCCTGTTAGGAACCGAGCCACACAGCAGGAGGTGAGCGGCAGGCGAGCGTCATCTGCCTCTCCCCATCGCTTGCATTACTGCCTGAACCATCACTCACATTACCGCCTGAACCATTGCCTTCATTACTGCCTGGACCATCGATTGCATTATCGCCTAAACCATCCCCCGCCCTCATGCGTGGAAAAATTGTTTTCCATGAAACCAGTCCCTGGTTCCAAAAAGGTTGGGGACCACTGGCCTACTAGATACATGACCTTGGACAAGTCCCTTCATCTCTGAGCCTTTACATCCATAAAATGGGCATAGCAGTGGTTCCCAAGCCCTATAGGGTTGTTGTGAACAAAATGTGTAAAATCTCATAGTCTGCACTTAATCTGTGTCAGAGATCAGCAGATTTTTTTCTGCAAAGAGCCAGATAGTAGATATTTTAGGCTTTGCAGGTCAATTTCTGCAGCAGCTTTTCAGCTCTGCTGTTGTAGTGTGTAAACAGCCATAGACAAAGGAGAGTAGCTGTGTTCAAATAAAACTTTATTTACAAAAACAGATGGCGGCCAAACTTGACCCACAGACTGGAGTTTGCTGACACCTGGTCTTCGGAGCAGCCTTATTATGATTGTCTCTGAAATGCTGTAAAGATCAGAAAAGAGAGGGCTCTCACTTCCCTCCCAGGCATGGAAGCTTCTGCAGAGAGCAAGGCATGGGAGCAGACAGGCAAGAAGGGGGAGATCGGGAGGAGGTGCCGTGGACAGGGGTGAGGCCCAAAGACAAGAAGCAGAGGGTGAGGGGAAGAGGCTCTGTGTGCAGGGGTAGCGTGGGAGGGGGCCTGGCAATGTCAGTTTGGGCCAGGCCAGGCTGACCTTGAATGCTACACACATTCACGGAATCACCAATTCTGTGTGTAACAAGTATTTCCTGAACACCTACTATGTGCCACATACTGTGCTGTGCTGCGTGCTGAGGCCATAGGAGAGCAAGACACACAGAAACCCCTGCCCTCATAAGAGCTTATGTTCCCTTGAAGGAGGAAAACTGAGGCCCAGGACACCTTCCTGGGGATCGCGTAGCTGATAAGCATCCTTTGGTTTGCAGTGCATTTCCAAGGTCACTATTGCTGCAATGGGATGAGCACAGGATTTGGGGTCACACTGACCTGGGCATGAGCCTCACTGCCCTGCCGTTCTGCCCCTTTACTTTTGTGAGCCTCCGTGTTCCTGACTCTAACGCGAGGCCTGTGATCTGTGCTTCCCGCCGTTGACACAGGATGGTGGGACCTTGGACCATCCTCACCGTTAGAGCCCCTGGTCCTGGTTGCATGAGTCTCCCTGGGCCTCTCTGTGACCAGGGCGCCCAGAGCTCCCACGTGTCGGGGGGTGTTAGCGATTTTGTCAAGCTTGATGGATTGACTTGTACCACGTTTATGGAAGGGGACAGGGAGGGGCCACACTCCATTACAGGTTGTCCGTCTATCCTCCTGTGGGTGGACATGTGGGGTGTTTCCAACTTAAGGCTGTTATGAATTAGGTCTGTATGAATATTCAAGTTTGTGAGTGGACATACATTTTCATTTCTTTTATTCAGAGTAGGAGTTGGGGGCCCCAGGATAGGTGTAGGTTTAGCTTTCCTAGAAACTGTCAAAACTTTTTCCAAAATGGCTGTTCTATTTCATACTCCCACCAGCAGTGTCGGAGAGTTCCTGTGGCTCCACATCCTCAACAATACTTGTACAATCCATCATTTTCATTTTAGCCATTCTGTTAGGTGTGTAATCATACCCATTTCATGGAAGCAGAAACTGAGGCTCACACACGCTGAGCCTTTTGCCCCAGAGACTACACAGCTACTGACGTCGGAGCAGAGACTCGGGTTACGTGAGATTCTGGGACTGTGTCGTAGCCAGAGTTCAAGGCACAGAGCTCAGGACAGAATAAGAATGGAAGAGGAGGTGCTTGTATAAGTGTTTTCTGAATGTGAAGTGCATGGTTGAAAACCAGAACACTCATCAGTGGCAGTGATGGGCCAAGCCGGTCCTCTTCCTTGGTGGCACAGTGCCCTGGGTCTGCGCCATCCTCTCCAGGGAGAGCCCGGGCTCCCTGGTAACTCTGCTCTTCCCTGCCACGCTGCTGGGAACGCGTCCCCATGAGCTTGCCAGGAAAGACTGTTCTTTTGTGAGCTGGCAGGACACAGTCTACATTCTGTAGCTCAGGGCTCTCTCAGAGTCCCCGTCCAGGGGCTCTACTGTCCCCAAAGGCACTGCTTGTTCCTCTCAGGAAAACAACCCCTTCTGAGGTTGGGAGATTAATGAGGATGCCGGGGCTGCCGGAGACTCCTGGTCGGCTCTGGCCCAGCCTTGGGTTTCTAGAGCCCTGTGTTCCTCTGGGTGTGCCTTGGAAACGAAGGCTAGGGCCTGAGACACCAAAACCCCGAGATCCTAGGCCAGCCCTGCTACTGTCTTGCTGGGTTACATTGGGAAAGTCGCCTTTCCTCTCTGAGCCCCTGTCACTGTGCAGAAAATGGAGATACTGACTAAGAAGTCAGGGAGGCTGGGCTGGTGTCTGGGGCTCAAAGGCCTCTCTCAGCATTTCCTTTGGCAACTTGGTGGCTTTGACACATTTGTTTATCATCCAGCCCAGTGCTTCTCAAGTTCTAATGTACATACAATTCTCCTGGCAGCCTTGTTAAATGCAGATTCTGACTCAACAGGTCTGGTCTGAGAACCTGGATTTCTGTAGAGCTCCCAAGTGATGTTGGCACTGCTGGTCTGAGGACCACACTTTGGGTAGCAGGAGCCCAGGAGCCCCTCCCTCAATCCATGTGTTTCTTTAAATCACATTTTTTGAAAACTTAGATTTCTCTTAACCAGTAACATAAATGAACCACTGGTTTGAAGTACCAGGCATATCTTTTGCCAAACACACAATAAAATGAACACATTGACTACTGGTATAAGTATGGCACCCCTTCCCCACCCTGCTGAGACCTGTTTATTTTATTTTATTTTATTTTTTAACATCTTTATTGGAGTATAATTGCTTTACAATGGTGTGTTAGTTTCTGCTGTATAACAGAGTGAATCAGCTATACATGTACATATATCCCCATATCTCCTCCCTCTTGCATCTCCCTCCCACCCTCCCTCCCTATCCCACCCCTCTAGGTGGTCACAAAGCACCAAGCTGATCTCCCTGTGCTATGCGGCTGCTTCCCACTAGCTATCTGTTTTACATTTGGTAGTGTATATATGTCCATGCCACTCTCTCACTTTGTCCCAGCTTCCCCTTCCCCCTCCCCTGTTTATTCTTTTAAAATGAATATCGTAGGCTCTGTCAGGTTCCTTACGCTCATGAACTAATATAATCTTTAAAACATCATGCAAACTACTCCTTTTAAATGTGTTTTCTCCATGTTATGCAAGTAGTATAGTTATAGTGAAACGTAAAGACCAGCTAGAAATTAGAGATAAGGGAAAAAAGAAAATAATAATCACCCAAAATATCACACTCATATCTAAAAGGGAAATTGAGGCACAGACCCACAGACTGGCTTATCTAAGGGCACACAGTTGGCGAGTCTCAGAGCTGGGGTTTGGATTGGGTCTGTCTGGTGGTTTTCTGTGATCCCATACTGCCTAAATTTCAAGCTACTTTTCTAAAAGATTTTAAAAGTAATAAATCAACATTATAGAAATTTTTTTAATAGAAGAAAAATATGACCACTATCGTATTTTGCATTCCCTTCTGGCCTTTTCTTTATTCTGTTATTATACAGATATAATTATGAAGTATGGCCAATTTTATATTGTACTAGTTTTACTCTGATTCATTTCTCAATGTTCTCATCTGTAAAGTGGGGATGATAATGGAGCCGACCCTGCGGGGTTGGGATGGGGGAGGAATGACGTCCTGCAGGCAGAGTACAGGGCCCAGCACCTCGTAAGTCAGAGCTCAATCAAAGCAAATGCTCTTGTGCTGTGGACGTTATGACTATGATTATAAACAGACGCATCCTAGAACATCAAGTCCATCTACTCTGATTTCTGTGTTGCTGAGCAAAGAGGGGGCTTATAATTCTTTTGTTTTAAATAAAACAGTGATGAGCTAGACTGTGGCCTCCCATTACTTTCATTGGCTGCTTCCAGCATCCAGCCGAAGGGACTCTATGCACTGAGGTTGAGGAAGAGAAGGGTGAACATTTATTGATCACCAGCAGTGTACCTAGTATTAGGCCGGGTACATTTACCCTTGTCTCTTTTAATTCTCAAGCATCTGTGAGATTTATTATTCCCATTTTACAGATGAGGAAAACTGAGTCTCGGGCAGGAAAAAAAACCACAAAGAAAATAACCTGCTCTCTATTAGCTGAGGCTTGTTTAATTATAGTGTCACTTTTCTTAATATGGACTTTTAAAAGAAAGCAAACACAGACACACACACTCCTTTAAAGCTTTTAAAAGAAAACAAACTCCACATGCCCTCTAGCATCTGTCTGGGGGTAGATCTAGGAGTGGTTCACCCCTTAACCTTCTCCTTCCCTAGCCCTGGCTGGAGAGGACCTGGGGGCTGGGAGGGGGCTCGGTTATGAAAGCCTGCAGAGTCCAAGAAAGACAGAATTCCTATGCAGCTTCTGGCCCCCTGAGACAGTGGTAACCAATGCGTGTGTTGGGGGGAGAGGTGGGCAGCGGGGACACGAGGAGGCCAGTGTGGGTGTGGGCCTGGGACTTGGGAACCCGAGCTGTCCTTTCACCTCTGCACCCCTCTCTGTGTGACCTTGAACGAGTCTATTTGCCTCTCTGGGCCTTGGCTTCCCCACATGCTCAGTGACCCTAAAAGGAATCTCCAGCTCCGACATTTGGTGAAGTTTTTAACAATAAGTTGAAACAAACAAAGTATTTTCAATTGTTTTTCTTAATGTTCTCAATTAATAAGATCATAGAAGAGACAGTGGGATGAGGCATCAGAGAGTTTTCACCTGTATCCCATGTACCTTTGTGTTGTGGGATGTGTTTTGCACTAAACAGAATTCCATTCAAAAGAAAGAAAGGAGTCTGGTCCCTGCTCCATGCTTCCGAGGTTCTTTCTGAGGCCCTGACCCCAGTGACTTATGGTCTGCCTCCTCCCTCATCCCTAGAGATGAAAGCAGCAGAGCCCTGGACCCTGTTCCCACTAGGCTGTGTCCACCACCTGCCCTCACACGAGACCTTTTCTTCTCGCGAATGGGCTGCATGCTCAGCTCGAAGTCAGAACATAAAGTAGCAGACAGAAGAGCTGGTGTTTCCCAGGTGTGCTCTGTGCCAGGTGCTGTGCTGGGTTTCCCACACAGCCTCTCTCTCATCCTCTTAGGGAGGGAGTGCTGCTCTCATGCCCCTTTCCCAGGACAGGGACCCCAGGAGATCCTGAATCCAGGCAGTCTGGCTCCAGAGCCTGTGCCCTTGACCACCTGGCTGGGTGCGTGAGACTCAGGAGGGGCTGCAGGTCTGCCTGGGGCGACGGGAAGGCTGCCCAGAGATGGGGCATGCAAGCTGGGCCCTTAGTGGGCATCTACCAGGCCCTGGAGGGGAAGAAGAGCCAGTGCCAGGGAAGCTGGAACCAACAGTCTCAGGGAGCGGGAGTGGTCAGATGCACTGACGGAAAGTGTATTGAAGGCACAGTTGAAGATGAGGATGGTGTTAGAGGCCATGTTAGGAGGGGATGGAGTGAAAGTCAATAGAAGAAAAGGTCGATATGGGGAAAACCCCTTGACTAGTTTGCTCTGAGAATGCCTGCAGCCAGGCAGATCCCCCAGGCAGAGGACTGGATGATTCTGCTCTCGGGAGACTCACCAGTCCCCAAAGAAACACCCACGGACACTGCCATGTTGGGGCCTCCCAGTGCACAGCTCACCTCAGCCACCTTCAGTGAAGCCCGCCCTTCACTGATCACCCCTACCCCACAGAGCTCCCAGTCAGCTCTTTGTGCTTCTCCCCTCCATGGAAATAGACATCCAGGCTCAGCAGGCATCTGAAGGAAGCAGGAACTAAAACAGAGAGAAAAGAAACAGAGAAAATAGAGATGATGCAGGAAACAGAAGATAACTGCCAGAAACCACTGTAATTAACATCTCAGAGAGGTAAGATACTGCATCTATGAAACAGGCAATAGGAGGACCATTGGGAGAACAAAAAGGACTCTTGGAAACCTACTTTTAAAGTTGTAGAAAAGAATCCTAATTCAATAGGATTTGTAATGGGGAGAAACAGGCAAGTCTGGCTGCTGCATGGATGTTTGGGGAAGGGCTGGTAAGAACAGAAGAGGCTTCTGGGCTTGAGCAAGTAGGGCTGGGCAGAGCCCATATTTGCTGAGCTGGCAGCTGGCAGAGGAAAAGCAGGTTGTGGGAGGCCAATCATGATTCATTTTATTTTTTTTATTTTAAAATTTTTATTTATTTATTTATTTGGCCTGACTGCGCGGGTTACGGGATCTCAGTTTCCCGACCAGGGATTGAACCCGGGCCACGGCAGTGAAAGCCTGGACTCCTAACCACTAGGCCACCAGGGAACCCCCACGGATTCATTTTAGATGAGTTGGGCTGGAGGGAGATCCACCAGCAAAGAAGTAGAGGGTTGAAACCCACTGAGAGAAAACCGTTGCTCTCAGAGTTTGGAGCCTGGCACCTCATAAGGCATCTCTACCTCAGCCAGCTCTTTTCAAAAGGAAACCCCCAACCCTGCCTCTGAGATACTTATTAACAATACAGAGTCCCAGGTTTGCCAGGTCAAAACCAGGGGGGTGGGAGTATGCATTTCAACAAGCTTCCCTGGGAGTCGGATCAGACCACTGTTTGAGACCCGCTGGTGTCAGGAGTGGGTGGTAGACGAGGGCCCAGGGAAGAAATGGAGAAGTCAGGATGAAAGGAGTGAACAGGAAATGGAGGTAAGTTTAAACCCAGGAGGACACTCATGTGGCACATTCTGCCATCCGGATGCGGTGAAATTATTAGCAATTTCAAAATAGCAACAGCTCTTGAGTATTCAGTAGCAAAGTCACTGATTCAGGGAGCAATTAACATAGACATTCAATCAATTATTCATCGCATTACGAATGTGTAGCAGTAATCAAATTGGCCTTTTAATATGTATTTTTTTCTTTTAATTAACCCTGTCCAAAACTGGAGTAAAGAGCCCATGCAGAAATATGTTTGGCTTAATTAAAAAAAGAAGGAGGAGAGGGGAAAAAACCCAATGTTTTATATCCTTACCATGTGTCAAAGGAAGCTGAGGGCAGGAATTGCTTTGTGTGCTGGTTGTTGTCTTGTGCATGTGGTTTGAGATGCACCAGGAAGCCCCAGATCCTGTCTGCAGGTGCCTGAGAGTGTGCACAGTTAGTGGTTAGATGAAACTTTACTGTATCCCTATCTATGGCAGAATAGCAAGAGCACTGGACTTGGAGTCAAGAGATCCAGCTTCCAATTTTAGGTCTGCCACCAAGTTCCTGAGTGACCGTGGGGTTGCCTCTCTGAGCCTCAGCTTCTCTCAATGAGGGGGCTGAGTTAGACACTGCTGAACAGTCTTCCAGCTCTGACCTTATTTTCTTTATCACATGACCACTGCAAATGCCCTTTCAGCCTGTTAGTATGAATGAGTTTATGCCCCTTCCTTTAAGAAATGAGCAGAGAGGCCAGTCACTGCAGAGTCATTTACCTGGGAGCTTCATTGATCACCCTTGGAGTGTGGTTGGAGTGTGTAGTTTCACCACACACCTCCTCCTGCCTTCTATTAATAATTGCTAATTATTATTAGCAATAATTGGTAATAATTTATCAAGCACTCCCTATGTGCCAGGCACCAAGTGTGTGTTTTTGTTTTTGTTTTTTTACTGTCGTAAGATATACATAACATCAGATTTACCATTTTAACCATGTTTAAGTGTACAGTTCAGTGGCATTAAGTATACAGTCATCTCTAGGTATCCATGCGAGACTAGCTCCAGGACCTGCCATGTGTCAACTAAAAAAAATATACACAACCTAAAAATTGAGAGTTATGTTTTATTTGGCAGACATACTGAGGACTTCAAGCCCGGGAGGCAGCAACTCAACCCTGAGAAAACTGCTCCGAGGTGAGGGGGCAGCTCTCACAAAGGGCAGGTAGTAGGAACAAAAGATTACTGTTATTAAAAGAAAACTAGATATCTCAAGTTAAGGAATTTAGCGCTTTTCTATGTATGGGAAGATGCAAGAGTCTAGACTCTCTGAAGTCATTCCTTTGATATGCACCTCAGCTCTCTGGGGCCAGTATCCTGTATTTTCACATCCTGAGTTTCCTCAGGGCTCACCGTAGGGAGTGGCTGCAGCCTGATGGCTTCTAGATGACAGGTATTCTTTGTTTCCTTCCTGACTTCCCTCAGAGCTCACCAGCTCACCTTCAGTGGTGGCTGTAATAGCTGATGACTATGACATCCTTTGTTTACTGATGTGTCAGGCAATATATTTTTTTTTTAAAGATTTATTGATTGATTGATTGATTGATTGCTATGTTGGGTCTTCGTTTCTGTGCGAGGGCTTTCTCTAGTTGCGGCAAGCGGGGGCCACTTTTCATCGCGGTGCGCGGGCCTCTCACTATCACGGCCTCACTTGTTGCGGAGCACAGGCTCCAGACGCGCAGGCTCAGTAGTTGTGGCTCACGGGCCTAGCTGCTCCGCGGCATGTGGGATCTTCCCAGACCAGGGCTCGAACCCGTGTCCCCTGCATTAGCAGGCAGATTCTCAACCATTGCGCCACCAGGGAAGCCCTGGCAGGCAATATTTTATTTCTCACGTGGATACCAAAATGTACCTAGTCAGCTCTCCTTATCTGTGGTTCCACATCCACGGATTCAACCAACCACTAATCATAGACATAATACCATATTTATTGAAAGAAATCCATGTATAAGTGGACCCATGCAGTTCAAACCCATGTTGTTCAAGGGTCAACTGTATTCACATTGTTGTACAACCATCACCACCATCCATCTCCAATAATCTTCATCTTCCCAAACTGAAACTCTTGTCTCAGAGTTTTAGGTGGATTATTTTTATTGAATCCACACTACAACTCTGAGAGATAGGGTCTGTTATTATCCCTGTGTATCAGTGAAGCATGGCCAGAGTAATGCTGTGTAACAAACAACCACAATACCTCAGCCAGATGCGATAATAAGCACTTGTTTAGCGCACGCATCTGCATGTGGGCCAGGGTTTGGCTGACCCAGGCTGGCTCCGTTTGTCTCTGAGGCTCTGCCTGGAGCCAGCAAACTCATTGAGAGTAATATTTTTCTCATGGTGGCAGCAGCGGTCCAAGGGGGCAGATTGAAACCTGCAACAGCTTTTAAGGTCTAGATTCCAAGTGGCACCCCTCAGTCCATTGGCCAAAGCAAGTCACATGACCAGATGCAAAGCCCGGGGCAAGGAAATTGACTGCACTCCTTGAATGGGAATAACTGCAAAGTCAATTAACAAGAGGCATGAATCCAGGGCAAGCTCAAGAATGAGGGCCTGTGATATGACCTTCCATAGCTCCATTTTAGAGATGACTAATTCCTACCTCACGGGTCATTTAAAGAGTCATCCAGGAGGCCGTGGGAAGTCACGCAGGACACTGCTGGACACGCAGGACACTGCTGGATGCAGAGGAGGAGCCCAACAGTACTCACTTCCATTAGGAAAGGGTTTGTCCAGGGTGCACGTAAATAAGGGCACTCCCACCACAGTGGTTTTAGCTTTCTTCAACAGTTTACAACTCCATGCAAAGCTTTTAGCTTGGCATTCAGTGCTGGGAGGTGAGCTTGAATGGCCCAGCCAAGCTTATCTGGCTCTCCCCGCCCTTCCAAGCCCCCAGCTTTTTCCAGACTCTTTGCTGCACACCCATGTCTGTGCCTCTGTTCATGGGGACTGCTTAGTGGAAACCACCCAGGCTTCTGCATCCAGGGCAGGGCCCCCTCCTCCAGGCTATCTGTCACTAGGGGCTCCAGGCGGAGAGATGGCTCCCCTGGCCTTGAGCGGCACGGCTGGCTCTCCCAGCCCATGAGTCACCTGCCCCACCCCCGGCGTCCCTGCTGAAGGTTCTGTCCCTGGCACCACTGGGCAATCCTCTCACCCCCAGACAAGGACCTTCCCCAGCTTCTGCCCGTCTCAGGGAGCTGGAGAGCCCGGGGGGAAGGCACTGACCCCGTGGGCACCAAGTCAGTGTCAGCAATAGCCTCCTCTTCACCTGGGTAACTACAGAACAGAGCTTCCAGAGGTCTCCCCTTCTCAACCCCTGGAGTTTCAGACTGAACTGTTGGAAGAACTGAAACATGGAGAAATTTCTCTCTTTTCATTTGGCGCCCAAGATAGACAAAAAGGACAAAGTAGGCCAGCTCGCTGACCCAGAATGTTATATTTAAACTCAGCTTTGCGTATGTGCTTCAGTAATGACAGCGAGAATTTATCTCCATTAAGGACCAGGGAGCAGGGTGGGCTCAGGTGGGCAAAGTGGGCCTTTCTGGGTATAGCCGAGGGAGGGGTCTTTCAGGCCTGGGTCAAGGTGGCAGGATATGTTGGGGGGCTGAGAAGTCGTGGGAAAAGCGGGCTGTCCTTGGAGGAGCAGGAAGCCCTTGGCTCCCGGCCAGTGGAGCATCAGGCTGGGCTCCAGCGAAGCCGACCTGTGCCAGTTCATTGCTCAACACGCCGGGGGGTTTACGTGCAACTCTCTCCACCAAGAAGCAGCCTCTGTGTTCACATAATTTTGGCCAGAGAGAGTGAGGAATCTACCTTCTTATCCTTGCCTGAATTATGGGGGAAAATCAGTTCGGATAGTTGACAACTATTTCGTTGGTTCAGGTGCAACAGCTAGGATCCATTACAGCTCCAGCCCAGCCTGCTGGGAAGACACTGACTTCTTAAAATCACAAATAATGGACCAAGCTGACCTCACGGCTAGGCAGAGTGGGCGGTCACCTTAGTGATGTGACTTGAGGGGTGCCAGGAAGCTTCGCCTGCTACAAATCCCACCCACTCACCAAACTGCTGCTGCCTGCAATTCCACCATCAGCACTTTAATCATCAAATTGTAAAATGTCAGGCTGTAATTAGCCTAGGAACCTGTCTAGTTCGATGTCCTGGCTCAAAGTGTTCCTAGAGGGTACCTGAACGGGCCCCTTATTTCAGAGTGAATTCATGGCAGAGCAGGGTTCAAGTCCAGGGGTGAGGTTCGCCATCCAGTGCGAAATTCCCAACACCAGACTTTGCTATGCATCTCTGTCTCCCAGGGATTTTGTTAAAAATGCACATTCTGGGTCAGTAGGTCTGGGGTGTGGCCTGAAATTCTCCATTTCTGACAAGCTGCCTCATCGGTCCTCATGACAATCATGGGAGGGATGTTATTATTCCAATTTTGTAGATGAGAAAATTGAGGGTCAGAGAGTTGGGTAACATGGCATGCAGAGTAATAGTCCCCCAGAGATGTCAGCGCTCTAATCCTTGGAACCGATGGATGTGTTACCTTCCATGGCCAAAGAGACTTTTCAGCTGTGATTAAGGTTAGGACTTTGAGGTGGAAGATTGACCTGGATTATCCAGGTGGGCCCAGTCTAATCACAAGAGTTCTTAAAAGTAGAGAACCTTTCCCAGCTGTGGTTAGAGAGATCCGTGATGATGGAAAGGGGGTCAGAGAGATATGACGTTTGCTGGCTTTGAAGATGGAGGAAAGGGGCATAGGCCAAGGAATGCAGACTGCCTCTAGAAGCTGGAAAAGGCAAGAAAATAGATTCTCCCTTAGAGCCTCCAGAGAAGAATGCAGCCCAGCCAACAACTTAATTTTAGCCCGGCGAGCCCTGTGTTGGAATTCTGACCTATAGAATTGTGAGATAATGCATCCGTGTTGTTTGAAGCCTCTACATTTGTGGTAATTTGTTATGACAGCAGCCGTTTTTTAAAATGCTGAATTTGGTGCCCAGAGTGGGCTGTTGCTTTAACAAATACCTAAAAATGTGGAGTGGCTTTGGAACCGGGCAGTGGGCAGAGGCTGGAAGAATTTTGAGACACGTGATAGAAAAAAACGTAGTTTGCCTAGACTATACTGTTAGTAGAAACATGGTTATTAACAACTTGATTAATGATGACTCAGAGGAAATGAGGATCATATTATTGGAAACTGGAGGAAAGGGGATCCTTGTCATATGGGGACAGAAATCTTAGAAGGACTGTGTCCTGCATTTTTGTGGAAAACAGAACTTGTAAATGATGAACTTAAATGCTTAGCTGAGATTTCCAAGCAAAGTGTGGAAGGTATGGCCTGCAGGGCTCTTCCTGTTGCTTATAGAAAAACGTGAGCAGAAAGAGATGAATTTGAGAGAAGAACTGTTATACAAAAAGGAAGCAGGACTTGATGATTAGGGAGTTCTCTGCCTGTCTCACTGGGAAAAGATGCTAAAATTAAGAGGTTCGCTGTCAGGAAATCATGCCCTAGAGAAAGGTTCTGTGTGCTGCTGTACAACTTGCTGCTAGTACCTTAGAAAAACCAAAAGTTCAAAGTATTCAGTCACACAGAAGGCTCTTTGAAGAGATTAAAGGCGTGAGTCACAGATTCCCCTCAATCAAACCCAAGAGTATCTCAGAATCTTAAGGATGTGCATTTCCTAAGCCATCTCAGCAAATCCCAAAAATAAAGAAGGGGTTTACAAGGAAAGATGTGTGGAGCCTCTTGTCTAATGGAGTGAATCCCCATGACATAACACAGGAGACCCACAGCGTTCTTGAGAATGTTATACCAGCAGAAACGCTGCCAGATTGGCCTGAAAGAGAATATGAAATGAAAGGAGGCTGTCAGATGCCTCAAATTCTACTGACAAGACACAGGCTGTTAAAAGTACTCATCTGCAAACACATGCTACCTTAGTGGGCATGTGGGATAGACATGAATCTTAGTGGGCCACAGGGCAACCTGTCATAGACAGAATGATGGCCCCCAAATTCATATCCTAATCCCCAGAACCTGTGACTTTGTTACCTTACATGGCAAAAGGAAGTGATTAAGGTTAAGGAAATAGATTCTCCCCTAGAGCCTCCAGAGTGAACACAGCCCTGCCAACACCTTAATTTGAGCCCACTGAGATCCATGTTGGAATTCTGACGTACAGAACTGTAAAATGATAAATTTGCATTGTTTGAAGCCACTAAAGTTATGATAATTTGTTGTGGCAGTGATAGAAAACTGATACAAGCAACTTGCCCCAAGTGGCACAGCTCGCAGAGATGGTACCAGAACTTGGGTCCTTTAGATCCCTGCGCTTCTCTTCTTCCCCAGTAAGGAACTTCTTCCTAGTGGAAGTTAGCATTGACCTCTTTCTAGGGGGCCTCTTACTATAATTGTAAATGCCCCTGGGTAAGTAACCCACAGAGTGCTGGCTCTGACTGGATTTTAGACTACAAACAACAGAGATTGAATCTGGATAATTTTGGCAGAAAAGGAATCTGTTTAAAGTACATTGTGTCTTGAAGGAGCTCACGGCAAGGGCTGGGAACCAGGCTCAGGGCTGGTTCACCAGGATGAAGGCTTCACACCTCACAGTGAAACCAGCCTGGGAAAGACCCCACTCCCAAGGTTACTGCCTCTGCACTCCCTAGCTCCCAATGCCAGGTCTGGGGTGTCTGGCCAGTGGAGCCTGGGTCACGTGCCTGACCCTGTGCAGCAAAGGAGGTGGAAAGCCAGCCACAGGCATTTTCAGCTTCTTGAGTGGGAAGGTGGGCTCTGAGTCACAAGGTGGGCAGCTCCCAAATAGAGGAAAGGGTTCAGGCACCAGGCAGCCAAAGTAAATGACAAGCATCCCAGGGACAATGTGTTGGGTTAGGCTGGATTTTAAACATAATTCCTGTGTTCCAAATAAGCCATACAATGGCCCCCCATAGGCGCTAGTGCAGATTCCCAATTTTATTTTCTCCCTTTCCACGCCTGGAAATTCTCCAGTCTCTTGGCCAACCAGGTGTCCCAATCTGTGCTTGTAAAATAGAGTCTGTAGGTAGAGGCAGTCCCAGGGAGTGTAAAGAGGGGTGTGTGCTGTGAACCCTACCAGCCTGGAGCGGCTGACCCTCCGCAGGACCCTTCCCTTCTCGGGTCTTGCCTCTTCCACCGTCATCCCAGAGGGCTGAGCCTGAGCCCCTCCTCGCTCAGACCCTCCACGAGGCTCTGAATGGCTCAGCTTAATATTTTTCCTTGAGCTCACTCACTTTCATCATTTATTTTCTTTTTCTTCTTTCTTTTTTAAATTTCATTTATTGAAGTATAGTTCATTTACAATGTGTTAATTTCTACTGTACAGCAAAGTGAGTCCGTTATACATACATATACATTCTTTTTCTTATTCTTTTCCATTATGGTTTATCACAGGAGACTGAATATAGTTCCTTCTGCTCTACAGTAGGACCTTGTTGTTTTTCCATTCTCTGTATAACGGTTTGCATCTGCTAATCCCAAACTCCCACTCCACCCCTCCCCGACGCCCCTCCCCACTGGCAACCACAAGTCTGCTCTCTATGTCCGAGAGTCTGTTTCTGTTAAACATCATCCTTAGCCGTGTCATAAGGAATAATGTCCAGGAGGTCAGGGTTTACATTCTAGTTAAACTTTTTTTCCACTTCATGCAACTAAATCCATAACTACTAAAATAAAAACTGATTGTCAGGATAGTATTTAAAAGCATCTGTATCACTCTTTGGGACAGGAAAGGAGTCAAGTCCTGTTTCTACCACTTCCCCCTTGGGCGAGTCACTTCACCTCTCTAAGCGTCTGTCCCCTCGCCTACAAAATAGGCTGCGTTCTTCCCAGTAGGATGTGAGTGAGGAGTGGAGACAGTTAAACTCTATCACCTGTGTGACAGGGTGGCGCCTTGCACATGGGACGTGCTCAGTAAAGGGAAGCGTTGCTTTCACAGTTGTCACCTTTGTCACTACTACTCTTGTCACCTTTGTCACTACTACTCTTGGGTGGAGTGTGGGCTTTGGAGCCACATGAGGATTTGACGTCTGGCTCTGACGTCCCCAGAATATGAGCTCAGAAACTCATGTCACCTCCCTGAGCCCGGGTTACCTCATCTGGAAAAAGAGGGCAGCAACGTCACGTCACTGAGTTCACCGGAGGCTCAGTCAAAATGGGGCGGCTCTGCAAATAGCGGCATTGTGGTTATATGTGGCCTGATTGTTGTTTCCTGTTGATGGCAAATCTCTATCCTTTCTTTTTTTTCCCCGGACACTGGTCAGTTGGTAGGTTTTTAGTTTGCCTGTGTGTTGTTTGAACAAAATTGAGGCAGGGAAAATGGAAAACCAAGGCTACACGCCTGCACATTCCGAGCATTGTCGGAGCCGCTATTCGGGGATGTTGCCTGAGCTTATCCAGAAGTCATGTGTGGTGCTCAAAGCAAAGGAGAGGCAATGACTCCCAGGCCTCTCTCCCGAAAGGACGTTTCTGAAGTAGTGGGGGACAAAAATAGCCGGTAGTAAACTGATTGTTCAACAGTCAGTGTTGAGGTGTGGGAAGCAAACTTCCCCTGAGTTCCAGCCTCCTGAAAACCTGTATCTCTTTAGATCTTGGAATATTTAGGTTTTCTCTGGGAGGTTTTTCTTTCTTTGAACATCAGGTGGGTGGATTTTCACACCACAGGCCACCCAACCCCTGATCCTGCCAGGGGCCTAAAAGCCCAGGCCTGCTTTGAACAGGTCTTCGCTGACCTCCGTGCCTTTGGAGTGTGGACGGCAGAGAGGTGGGAACAGGCTGGCTGAGCTCCAGTGTCGTGGTCCAGGAAAGCCCCTGCTGCCCTCCCGGGTCTCCCACTTGAGGGATGAGCAGAGGCAAAGGGATGCCTTTCATTCAGCAGCAGCTCTACACCTGATGCTGGCAGAGTCGGCGGCATCAGGGGCATGGCCTGGGCCTTGGGCCCCCCTAGAAAGAACCAGGCCCACGCTCCTTGGTTCTCCTTACTCCCTTGAGGGACAGAGCCTGGCCCCAACACCTTCAGCTTGCCTGAGGGGCAGGGCTCATTTGGGGAGTTGGCCAAACAGGAGATGCTGCCTTAGCCTTTCTCAGAAGGTCCATGCTGCCTCCTTCACACAATTCCCTCCCTCTCCATTGACCCTCTGGGTCCCGAGGACCACTCAGTGATGCTCTACAAGAACCCAATAGCCATTCAGTCATTCCCTGAGCACCCGCTAGGTACTGTGGATAAAACACAGTCCTGGCCTGCAGGGAGTGCCAAAACCTGTCCTTGTTTCCATCATCACATCCCATTCCCCAAGCCTAGGACATATTCCTCATGTTAATAATAGTCATAAATAGAAATAACAACAATACTGGAGCTAACATTTCTTGAGAATTTGCTCGGGCTGAAGCACCTCTGCAAAGCACTTTGCCTGAATTTTCTCTTGAAAATCTCACAACTATCTTGTGAAGCAGCCCCTGTTATCATCTCCATTTTATAGAAGAGGAAACTGAGGCTCAGAGAAGTCAAGCATCTTGCCCAAGGCCACACAGCTGATAGATGGGGTCATCAGATGGCCAAAAGCCAGGCTGGCGAGCCCTCTCTTGCCTCTGTGCCTCTCCTGTCAGTGTGAACAAAGTCAGGATTGGCAAATGCAGGTTTGATCTGGCCTCTTCCTGACACAGGAGACATTATTATTCTGACTTAGTGATTCCAGAAACTGAGGCTCAGAGAGGCCAATAGAATTCCCTCAGGTCACCCAGCTGAGACTTTGGTTTCTGGACTTCCAGCTGCAAAACTCCTTTTGCTGTGACATATGGCCTCTTCATTCCAAAAGGGCATTTTGTCCTTCTGCGGGCTTTGATCAGCTGTGGCTAAGATGAAGCCTTGTAGGTTGCAGATATGCCTTGGATCCCTGGCCCCTGGCAGACTCTGGCTGGGAGGAGGCGCTGGCTCCAGAAGACTCAGCTCTGAAAGGAATGGGCCCGGTCTGGCTGTCAGTGGCGAGAATGGAGAGCATTCTGGGTTGTCACAATGGCTGGGGGCTGCCGGCATTTGTGGGCAAGGATCGGGGGTGCGACAGGCCCTGCAATGCATGTGGACCTATCCTCAGTCTGACAGCGGTCAAGGTCTTGTTGAACGTTGATGCTGGTGAAGATCCTGTTTGTTGGTATCTAAGCCCAGAACCTAACTCTGTGTTACATATTGACTCTTGATATATCCTGGAATTTCCAGCAAACTACCAAGTAAATCAAGGGAAATCTATACTTCATTTTATTCAGAACTTCACCAAGAACTGTCCCCAATTTAAAACTCGGGACCAGCAATGTCACCCGTGGTTTTTGAGATGCTGATACAATAGCTGTGCCTGTGTTAGTAACTGTCACATTTCCAGTGATTCAATGTATATGTAAGAATTTATTTATTTAGGCCTCACTTCAAAATGCCCAACATGAAGAAAAGAGTTGACAACACTCAGTTGAATGGTGTTTTCTCTTCCAAACTGTTCATCTCCAGTAGGATCCATCGTCTGATGGCTTCATGGTGTCTTCTGGAGCCGTCACAGCCAGGCATTGTGATGTGGACGTGCGCTCTGTGTTGTTAGAGATGACTTTCCTTTCACTTCTCCTCTGTATTATAGTTGGGGCATTACAGGCCCTTTAAATTATGTGTATTGCTAGGTTGTATTGCTGTGAATTTACTTTCTACGTAGTAAAAGGGGTATTGGATCAGATGGGGCCAAGAACCACTGGCACAGTGGTCAGAAATGGGGTTGTGGATGCTGCCCTGCCCCTAGTTAGCTGGGACCTCAGATACAAGCGTGAGCATTAGCTCTTACCCCAGCCCTCCGACATCATCTCTTTAACTTGGTTCTCCCACTGGACTAGGAGGTGTTGACAGATAATGGATGATGGGCATGTGGATAGACCGACAGGTGGGTGAATGGATGGATGGACGTTTAGGTGGGTACACAGATGGAGAGGCAAGTGGATGGATGGACATGATAGGTGGGCAGACAGATGAGTGGGTGGGTGGGTGGATGGAGAAGAGGGGTAGGTGGACGGATGAGTGGGTGAGTGCACAGTCAGGTGATGAACAGATGGTCCGATGGGTGGACAGGTGCAATGGCTAGGCAGACACAGATGGATGGGTGGATGGACAGATGGGAAAGCGGATGGGCAGACAGACAGGTGAGTGGGTGGTTAGGGGGAAGGATGAGTGGATGAAATGAGGAAGGTGTAAGATGAGGCACAGAGACTTTTACTCACTCTCCTGAAGTCACACAGCTGGTCTGTAGAATTGGAACCCAGGCAGTCTGACTCCAGATCCCATTCTCTTAATCACTGCGTTACATTTGATGAAGTAACTTGCCCAAGTCCCCAGTTAGGAATAGATTAAGCCAAGATTTGAAGCCGGGTCTGTCTGACTCATTACTACCCCCAATGGGCTGAAGACTGGAGAAGAACACTGGGGATCAATTGTGAATGCCATGGGAGCCTGGACCTCATCCTCAGGCAACCAGGGAGCTGGCAAAGGGTTTTGTGTAAGTCTGGCCATCACACCATCAGTTCTGGGTTTAGAAAGACAATTCACCCAGCAACATAGTGGCCAGGTTTTAGGGGAGCCCACCTGTGAGGAGGCTGTTGTAGTAACAGGCAATGAGGAATTGAGCCAGAGATACAGCTGAGGGGACAGAGAAGCAAGAATGGATTCAGGAGGCTTCCAGAATCCCAAGTTGTCAGGACCTGGTGGCTAAGCCCAAGTGAGAGAGGAGGAGCAGCGAAAATCACAGAGGTCTTTGCGACCTTGAATGCAGTCACTTCCCTTTCCTGAACCTTACCTCCTGCATCAAATGTATGTATTAGTTAGGGCAATAAAAGCAGTGCTGTTATAACAAAGAGGCCCCCGAGTACTGCTGCTTAGGCAAGCTAGAAGCATTTTTCTTGGGTAACAGGTGGCTGCTGTAGCCTGACACGGGGCTCTGCTCCACAAGGTCACTCACTGACCAAGGTTCCCTCCATCTTCTGGCTCTGCCACCACTTAGGATGTTACTCTCATCTGCACGGTTGAAACTGGGTCCCAGGCATATCACATTCCAGCCCACAGGGAAGGGAACCAGGTGAAGGACACACACCCAAATGTTTTAAGTCAAGGTCCAGAAGTGACACATATTATTTCCACTCATATGCCACTCCAGGATTTGGCCCCACAGCTACACCTAGCTGCAGGGGAGGCTGAGAAGTGTAGTCTGTCTGAGCAGCCATGTGCCCAGCCAAATCTCCATTACTCTGGAAGGAGAGGAAAATGACTTTGGGAGGACAAGAGGATATCTGTCACACCTGGGAAATGTTGGGACGCAGGTTTAGCACTGGGACAAAATGAGATAATGTTCATGGAGCACCCGACATATACCTGGCGTGAGGTGGAAGCTTAGAAATCGTAGGTGTCATTCCATTATTCTTAATGGATGTGCAAGGGTGCATGAGGGCACTCCCAGAGCTAGGAGGGTCTGGCCACAAATCAGCACATAGTGAAAGAGATCAGAGATGCCTAGAGGCAGTTTCAAAATGGAAAGGAAGCTTTCATGCCAAAATCTAGGCAGGATAGGGTCAGGGGAGGAAGTGTTTTGGGAGAAGAGGGAGGCAAGGTCAGCCTGAAGCCAGGGTTGAGCAGAAAGCAGAAGGATGTTGACAAGGCACATGCCCCCTATTGGGGAGCAGGGGAGGAGGGGCTGCTGGCCTAATAGTCCACCTGTGTGTCAGCTTAGCTCAGGTGTAGACGTGGAGGTATGGGAGGCCAACTGGGACAACAGAAACCACTCCAGGTACTTCAAACAGAGGGAATTTAATGCAGGGAATTGGTTGCATGGTAATAGAAGAACTTAAGCCACATCAACGACGGGGGGGCAACCCAGGGATTAGTAACAGCAGAAAGTTACTGTCATGCTGTGGATCTTATATTTATAAGCCCTCAATGGTTTGGTTAGTGTGAGCCTTTTCCGCATGGATAGATCCACTTGGCCTTAGCTGCCAGAGTCAAGATTCCAAGTCTGAGAGGGAAGGCTAGCCCAGAATGGAGATCTGGCTGTATCCTCAACACTTCCTTCTCACCAGGGCTTGGTGGAAGTTTCCGGAGTGGCAGCCCTATGAAAACACTCTGTGTGGGGCTTGCGTGTGTGCAGACACAACCATGTGTGGTTTCCCATAACTTCTGCTCATCCCCCTCTATCCATTTCTGCCCTTCTGCCTGCCTCTCTGCCTGCCCCTGCCTCACCATATCTCCCATGCCCAGACAGAAGAGAGCAGCCTCCAAACATCTGAAGGGTCATCTTGGTCAGAAGTGTAGGCTTGTTTGCTATGGCTCCCATGGGTGGAACTGGGCTCCACAGGTGGAATTTAAAGCATAAGAAGACTGGGTTCTAAACTTGGCTCCACTACTTAAGAGCTGTGTGTCCTTGAACACGTTTCTGAACCACTCTGAGCTTCAGTTTCCTCTTCCGCAGAATGAGGATGCTAATACTGCCCTTGGACAATTGTTTGCAGGGATCAAATGAAATAATCATAGCAAGGTGGCTGACACAGTGGCCTGGTTTTTCTTGTTCATTGTTGTTATTAATGATATATGGTTACAGTGAGGCAAATTTCAGTGTAAGCAAAAGATTTCCAACAGTCTGAGCCAACTCATGTGGAGAAGATGCCTTGGTAGATGGTGAGCTCCCTTTTACAAAAGGTATGCAAGTAGAAGCCTGACGATCGCTTGTCAGGATCCAGAAAACCCCTAGGAGACAAGGAGGTGTTGCCCTGGATGCCCTCTGAGGTCCCTGCCAGCCCTGAAAAGCAGTGACTGATGTATTTCCTGCACCATTTCAACAGCAATCTGGGGGATGCCCAAGTTCAAGGAGGCTCTGATTCTCAGACTTGACAAGGTCAACCCCAAACCAGCAATGCCTGGCTCTCTCACGTATAAGAGTAGAAGGAGAAAAGCCATATAAGATCTTGACCAAACAGTGAGGGTCAGAGTGGTTGATGGTGGCTTGATTGGATTGTTAAATTACCAGGAGGTAGTGTTGAATAGTGGTTAGGACTCCAGGGTCCTAAGGTCAGGCAAAACTGGGACTTAGTCCTGGTCCAGCCACTGCTGAGCAGTTGTCCTTGCAAAAGTGACTTAACCTCTCTGGCATCAGTGTCCCCATCTGTAAAGTGGTGATGATAGTATCTTCCTCATGGGTTGATACGAGAATTGGATGAAATAATACATGCAAAGTTCTTGGCTCTGTGTTGACCCATAGCCAACACTCAATATAAGGTGCTGATATCATTAGTACTCTAACAATTTTTTTAAAAAGAAACAAAAGTTTTGTGTCAGCCTGTTTATATAATGCAACAAGGTGGAAGAGAAATGAACTAGGGATTCAGAAAATAATGGTGGGAAAATAAGATGGAACCATGGGAAAGTTAGTTCACAGCCTATGGCTTATATTTGGTTTTGAGTCTCCCAGAAGTCAAAGCAAAGAGGGAAACCAGATGTGTTTCACATACATACATAATTGTAACCATACCTAAGGCAAAAACAATCATATTCATTATAGAACATATGGGTGGGTGTTCCATAATTTATTTACTTAATCCCCATTGGCGGGCATTTAGGTTGTTTCCGATTTTACTCTATCATAAACAATGTTACCATGAACATCCTAGTACCCACACTGATTCTTAATATTTACCCAATGTTGCTATCAATTCAGTGACCAAGTTGAGGTGCAGACCTGCCTAGTCTTCCGGAAGGGACCAAACAGAGCTTGGATGAGATGGGGGTCCTGAGAAGAAATTAGGAACTGGAGATTGAGAAGGGCTGGTGGGTGGAGGGGGCAGGGCAAGAGGTGATTCAGGGAATAAGACATCCAGCCATCGTTTCCCTGCCGAGTGTTCCCTCCTTCCCCAAGGCCCAGTGGGAGAGATCCTGCAGACCAGGAAGGGAAAATGAGGCAGGATCCCCACCACAGGGAGGGGAGCAGCTCGTCATGAGATCAGACCAGATATGAGACAGAGAATAGCAACCCACTCTCCCCGCAGGCGCAAGCTCATGCCTAACTCTGCAGCCACGCCGAACTACGCACCATTCCCTGTCATGCCACCTTGCCTCTGCTCCTGCCGTCCCTCCAGCATGGAACACCCTCTCACTAGTTCTGGCCCCTGGTAATCATCTTTAGATGCAGATCAAATGGTCTCCCTTCCATAACGGCTTTTGTCGCCACCCCACAGCACTCTATAGAGGATCACAGTACCTCCCACAATGTAGTGCCGTGACTGTTTATATATTGGTGATCTCACCCACCCTACCCTCCAGACTCTGAGTTCCCCAAGAGCAGGGATGTTGTCTTGTTGAGTCCCTCATGAAAGCATGTTCTAGAAATGCACAAAGGATGCAGCTTTTGTGTAAGGTGCTCTTGGAGATGCAGGCTAGTCTAGCAGTTAAGTGCAGCAATTTTAGAGTCAGAAAGGGTTCGAATCAAGGCTCTGCCTCTTGCTATGGAACCTTGGGCAAGTCACTTCACCTCTCTGAGCCTCAGCTTCTTCATCTGTAAAATGGGGATGATAATACTAGCAGACATGTGCCAGACGTTGCAGATATTTGCTTATTGAAATGTCAGGGGACTTCTGGGGAGTTAGCCACTATGATGCCATACAACACGTAGCACATGTGCCATGGAAGCCAGCCGCTGCCACATCCCATTCTGGCCAGGCATCCAGAGATCAGCTGACTTCTCTCCATCACTCATTCAGGCTAGCAGTTGAGCACCGACTGTGTACCAGGTGCAGTGTCAGGCTCTGAGAGACTAGCTAAACACAGGACAAGTGCTCTCTGCTCCCAGGAGCTCTCAGTCTGGTGGAGGAGACAAGAATCAAACAAATCATCACACAGATAACTGTACAGTTTCCATCCCAGGAACTGCTATGAGAGACACGTACAGATGCTCTATGAGCACATCGGGAATGGCTTCTGATTAGAGTGTCAGGGAAGACCATTCTGCACCGGTGACCTGGCTGATCAGAAGAATTTGCCGGGAAGAAAGCAGGCCATGAGGGGTACAAGAAAAGGGAGCAGGACATGCAAACGCCCTGAGGTGGGAACAGGTCTCATGCGCTGGGAACACTGAAGGAGGGCCAAGGTAACTAGAGTCCACAGAGCAGGAGACGGCGCTGTGAGGAGGGTGTGTAGAGGCCGGCAGGACGTGTGTAGACTTTGGACGTTATCCTAACTGCAGGAGAGCCATTAAAGGATTAAAGCTTCCTGTAATGGGATCTGGCTTCCAGAAGACCCTTCTGTTGGAGAGTGGATTGATTATGGGGGTGAGAGTGAAGGCCAGAGACCAGGTCAAAGGTACAACATTCATTCAGGCCAGTGATGACAGTGGACTGATGGGCTGGTGACCGTGTAGGGGAGAGGGGTGAGAGGGACGCAGAACCTATGGGATTGGGCCGTGGGCTGGCTGTGAGCCATTGATGCGTGGCAGGCAGCTGATTGGCTGTGGGAGCCGTATCCTGAGACTGGAGGAGGAGGAGAGAGGGACAGGGCTCAGCTGGGCCCGTGGGGCATTTGAGGGGCTTCTCAGCTGTAAGGCCAGGCACTCAGAAGAGGGGCCGGCCATGGGAAGGTTCCTTTGTCTTCAGAACGCGTCAGAGAGAGAGCCTCAGCGAGACAGCACAGGTTGTCAGCCCCTGCCTTGAGCACCTGCCGAGCCGCGTCCCTCCTCAGAGGCCAGGTCCTGGCTGTCCACAGCCGTGTCAGAAGCTTGGCGCGTTCCCACTGAGGGGCTCTCACACCCGAGGCTCCCCACCCTGGTCTGCCTGTGACACCTCGTTATAGAGGGCGTCCACTACACCGTGCTTTTCCCTGGTTTGTTCAGAAGCCCAGCTGCCGCCTTTGAGTTTCACCCATCTCATTATCCCCGGAGTTTCTACTTCTTTTTGTGAAAATTTCATTGCCTGCTAGATGTGAAAGGGCCTGGACCAGCTGTGCAGGTTTGGGAAGTCAGAGTTAAATGCACCCAATGATCAAAGGCTGCAAGAGGCCAGCATCCTTCTTATCAGCAGCGCCTTTAAACCGGGGCAGCTTCACTCCTCCCAAAATGGAAACCAAATCGCTCAGCACGGAAACTTGAAAGGAAGAGTGTTAAGCAGTTCCCAGCATTTGAACAGCCTGCTGCATCTTTAAATCATTTTGCTTTGGAAACGGAATACCCAGGACTCCTGAGCTCCCCTTGAGGGAACACGAGCGGGGACGTCATCTGTGGGCCTTGTGCCTCCTTGAAGATTCTTTCCAGTCAAGCCCAGGATGAATCTTGAGAAGCCAGTGAGGTCTGCAGATAACCTCCAAGCTCCCGCTTTGCCCCATCCGGCTCCCCACCACATTTCAGGGGGCAGGACTGGAATTCAAAGGACCTGGACGCAAACCCAGCATCCCTGGCTGGGCGGCCTGGAGCGTGTCTGTCCTCGCCCTGGGTCTGCTCACCTGTAAAATGGGCTGATTACGTCCCTATCTACCTCCCAGGTTTTTGAGAGGCCTCCATAAGACACGAAGTGTGAAAGTGAACAAAAGCATCACACCCCCAGTGGTTACCAATTATTCTGCCTATTACCCCTCCCAGGGACACACATGTTTCAAAAAATAGGGAACTTAGAGAAACAGGCAGAGTTTCTCAGGGAAGAAAGGAATTTCTAAAATGTTGGAAAACAAATTAGTGTTTGAAGGGCAGGTATAACAAGTGTGAAGTTACCTGGAGAGCCATGAGGTATAAAAATAGCAGAGTAGGTGACAGGAGCAGCTGGCCTCACTCCTGGAGGCTGCATGGCCACCTTCTGTCATTCTCCTCTTCCCTCTCCTCCTCTCACCTCTCCTGCCTTCCTTTCCTCCCCTTTCTGTTCTACTGTCTCCCCTCACTCATTTTTTTTACACACTGGTTTTTAAAAAGTTACCACCTTAACCATTTTTAAGTGTACAGTTCAGTAGTGTTAAGTGTTTTCACATTGTTGTGCAACAGATCATCTTTTCATCTTGCAGAACTCTGAAACTCTACAACCATTAAACGCTAATTCTCACTCCCCCCTCCCCACACCCATCTCTCTCCTTTTTTTTCTTCTGAGTTCCATTCTCTCTTTTTTGTTCCAAGAAAGTTATAAGCTATGTAAGTCAAGAGCCTTTCTGTGGAAAGCGACTCAAACTGGCTGAAGCCCAAAAAGGAATTTATTGGCTTGTGTTCACTGAAAAGTCCTAGCGCAACAGGCTTCAGGTATAGCTGGATCCAGGGGCTGGAACAATAATATCAGAACTTATTCTCTTCCTCTCTCTCCATCTCTCATTTCTGCCTCTTGCTGTTCGGGCTGCACCTTCAGGCATTCTCTTCTTGTGTGGTGGTACATGTGGCCCCCAGCAGCTTCAGGTTTACATCCTGCCAGCTCAGCCACCCCAAAAGAAAGAGAGCACTTCACTCCCCGTAGTCTTATCAAAAGTCTTAAGGCTAACTCTCAATGGCTCACAGGTCACGTGCACATCCACAGACCGGTCACTGGGTGGGGACTGCAAAGCTTTGTTTGGCCAAGGCTGGGATTTACACCCATCCTGGGAGTCCCATCAAAGTCCCACAGTCTGAGAGTCAGGGACGAGCAATTTCCCAAAGGCAATCCAGGCTGCTCTGACCCAAAGGAAGAGGCACAGATGCCAGCAGAGGCACCACAGGCATCACCATGCCAGGCAGCACACTTCATTCTGCCAAGTAGCTTATTATGATCCTGTCCTTCCTTCCTGGTATTGCCTTACTTCTGGATATGGGGGAAATGTCCCCGGATTACTCGCTTGCCATGCCGCCTTCATAGTACCATCTTCAGCCAGCATGCAGCGCTACACCCCCCAGCTTTGGGGCATGCCTGGTTCTGCCACTGGACCTCTGATACCTGTCCTCCCTAGCCACCTTGGTCCTTTCACCATGATGACCCACCTTCTGCTTCTTAGCAGGATAGTGTATAAACAGCACGAGCCTCAGACTCACACAGATCCGGGTTCGAATCTCTGCTCTGCCACTGACTGAGATAAGTGATGGCAGGGGAAGGATAAAGACAGAATAATGGTACAGAACATTGCCCTCTGGTACAACACTTGTTCCAGCCGCTTCTGACCGCTCTCCCAACCCCGGACACAGCCCTTGGTGACTGCGCCCTGTGGTACCCAACTCAATGCCCAATCCATTTCTCCTCCCTCCCTGTGAAGTCAGCCCCAGTACCCTGTCCTCTGGGAATCCTATCTCCTCCCCGCCCACTCCCTGCATCCCACTGCAGCCTGGTCTCTCCTGGAGCCCTGCCCTGGGATCTCTCTGCCACCTCCCTCCATCAGCTCTTCTATTAGAATGTTCTTCTGTCTCCTTCCCTTGCACTGCTGAGGCACGATCTCCCTGGGAATCCAGGCTCGTCAAGGCACCCAGATGCTGCCCAAGGCCATGAGAGACCTGAGCTGAGCTGGTGGAGCATCTGCAGTTTGACTTTTTTGAGGTACTTCTTAGAAGCCCATGTTTCCCAAGCATCTGCCTGCCCTCCAGCATCTTCATTTATCTCCTCAGCCACTCCTGGGCCCCTGGAACTGGAACTGGCTCCCTGAGGCCACAGTGGCCACCCCAGGGTCCACTCCCCATGCTTACCTCTGTGTCTCAGAACAGAGACCCATGCTGGAGGCCACAGAGACCAGTTATAAATACCCGGCCAGGGAAGGAAGGAGGGAGGTCACCACCTGGGGCTCAGAGTAACTCATGGTGGAGGAGCAGGAATCGGGGAGCATGAGTACCACCCAAGCCTGGTGTCCTGGGAGAAAAAGCAAGAACTGAAATATCACACAGTCCTGGGTTCAAATCCTGACTTAGACATCCACCTGCTGTGTGACCTTGGGCAAAGCACTTTACCTCTCTGAGCCTTAGTTTTGCACATCTGCAAAGTGGGGACAATTGCACCCCCCCCAAAGGGTTGCTGTGAGCATTCAATAACATAATACTTGGAAGAGGCTCAATGAATATGATTCCAATTAATAAAATAGGAAAGAATATATAAATGGGCATAACAATATTTTTTATATAATAGTATAAATAATGTAATAACATGTCAGTTCTGCATACGTGTTCTGAGCACACACTGCGTGGCCTCCTTGCTGTTTCTCAGACACGCCAGACACAGTCTTTAGGGATTTTGCCCTTTCTGTTCCCTCCCCAGGAATGCTTCTCCCCACATGTCTACGTGGCTTACTCTACTCGCTGACTCCGATAGGGCCGTAAACACCACCTTCTCAGAGAGGCCTTTCCTGGCCCCTTATCCAAAGCAGAGGCTCCCCTGTCATTCCCTGCCCCTTGCTGTGCCTCCATGCTTCATCACAGTGACACCCTCTCCCACCCCCGCCTGGTACATTCTATTTTTATTTGTGCAGACTGTTCCATGTCTGTCTCCCCCACCACTGGAAAGTCAGCTCATGGGGGCAGGGACCTTGTTCCCCTCTATCCTCCCAGGGCTAGAGGAGAGCTTGGCACGTAGTAGGTGCTCAGTAAAGATTTGAGGTCTGTCAGAGATGAATCAGACACGCCCCTGCCCTGGGGACCTTGGTTTTACACTAGGAAGCATTTAAGATAATAACCTTTCTAATGAAAACAATGGCCATTTACTACAAGCCTACTCTGTGCCATCGCTATGCTAAACCCTTCCCATGTGGCACCTTATGTGCTCCTCCCCACAACCCAGCGATGGAACAGAGGAGACGAAGCTCAGAGAGGAGGTGTAACTGGCCCAGAATCACACAGGCAAGGCCAGAACTGGAGCCCAGGGGTATCTGACAGCATGGCTTGAGCCCTAAACATGAAAACCAGGGTGCCACAGAAAAGGTGGAAACCTAGCACAAAGAGTACCCCATGACCTTGCACCTTGACGTCAAGGAAGGCTGCTTGGAGGAGGTGGCATGTGAGCTGGATCTTGATGGACACATAAGGGGCCTTCTAGGCAAAGCGGAGGAAGAGGAACATTCAGGTGTCAAACCTATGGTCTATTCCACAAGCATTCATTGAACACCTTGTCTGTGCCAGGCAGAGATATTGCTCTTCTGGGAATGAGGCTCTTGAATTCCAAAGGCTTTAGAGCCAGTGGCCTTGGGGGACCCATGACAGGCCTGGTCCTGACTGAGAGAAAGGGGGGAGCAGGCATTGAGCGCCGACCGTGTGCCAGGCGTGGTGCCGCAGGCTTCCCCTTTGTCCTTTTGCACTGTGTTCTCTCCACCAGATGTGGAGGGTGCTGTGCCCATTTTCGAATGAGGAAACTGAGGCTACAAGGCCGTGGGCTGTGAATGCTGGCTCCAGGCCACCTGTGTTTGGTGGTGGGACACAGGAGGAGAGCGCCTTCTAACTGCCATAAAACGAGCCACTGGCCTGCCGAGAGAGACAGAGGGGACAGGGTTTGGGGCCTTGCGTCCCATTGAGACCTGTCGGTGGAGAATCAGCAGAGAAGTGGCCTAAAAGATCCAGCTCCTCGGCGGATGGTGTCAGTAGCCTCGGGGAGGTCTCTGTCATTATCTGTGTCACATACTTTGTGACCCTGAGCAAATCACTCATTTCTCTGGGCCTCTCTTTTCCTTAACTCCAAGTTCGCTAAATGATCTCCAAGGCCCCCGCTTCTGGCTCAAGACCTTGCAGATTTCTAACCCTAGCACATTAGTTTCCTGTTGCTGCTACAACAAATTCTCACAAACCAAGTAGCTTAAAATATATCAGCTAATAGCTCTCTAAGTCAGGAGTCAGGTGCAGGTCTACAGGGCTAAAATCAAGGGCTCTGTCCCCTTCTGGAGGCTCCTGTGGAAAATCCGATTCCCTGCCTTTTCCAGCTTCTAGAGGCTGCCGTGTTTCTCACGGGCCCTTCCGCCATCTTCAGGTCAGCTGATGAGCAACCTTGATGCCTGTCTGCAACCTTCGTTCCCGTTTGCCGCATAACCTGACATAGTCACAGGCTCGGGGATTAGAACACGGGTGTCTTTGGGTGGATGCTGTTCTGTTCCCCACACCTGGCAAACATTTGGGGAGGCTTTGGGCAGCTGTTTCTTCTCTCTGGACCTCAGCTTCCTATATTTTGAAATGGGGTGATCATTACAACCTCCCCGCCCATATGGCCGCTTTGGGAACAGAGATGATGTCTGTTCAGGAGGATTAGAGAGGCTCAGGCACTGTTTATGGGTTAGTTCTCTATTCCTGGGGTGTTTGTGCTGCTAGTATCAGCTGCTGACGGCTCTCACTGGGTACCCAAACTTCCCGTGCTCTGCTCTGAAAGGCTGCAGCCCCTCCACCCCCTACCCAAGAAAGCAACCGTGTTTCTGTCAATTGTTCCTGCTCGTTATAATCTCTCTGTGTCTTTTCACAGAACCCCAGGGGCCCCTGGGATTTGGGAGTTGAGGAATGTCACTCAAGGAGGCTTATTGAACGCTGAACAGTAGCCCTCATGAGGTCATACGGCCGCTTAGCAACTCCTCAGGCCCTTAGTAACCGGACCAGAAGTGTTGATATTTACCCAGCAGAAACTTTGGGCTATATGGAGAACACCCAATTCCTTCCAGAGAGCTGCAGGCCCTCAAAAGCAAGCTCCACCCACTCGTAGCTGCTGTTCTGGCTCTTTTTAGAGTAGGCCTGTGAGGGCACCGGGAGCCTTGGGTTGTGCCTGGCTCCGTGCCTCCTGCTGGGACTCAGTTTCCCTCGCAACGTGGGGATCAGATAAAATGATCAGCAAATAGGGAGACCATATGTCCTGGTTGGCCTAGAACAGTCCTGGCTTATCGTGACTATTAAAAATGTCCTTTTTATTCTCAAAAGTGTCCCCATCTGGAAGATCAATTTTCTGATCGCCCTCAGGCCACCTCCAGCCCTTGAATGTATTTTTCTTCCCCTCTACCCTCTCCTGCTGTCCTGAATTAATCCTGAATAGTTCAGCCAAGATTTTTCAAGGGCTCTTTCTGTGCCATACCCAGAGCTGGGAACCGAGGCACAGCAGATACGGTCTCTGCTCTCGGGAGCTTGCAGTCCAGGGAAGAACGCCACTTAAGCGCTCTGCCGAATCTAGGATTGCCTCCCCCGAACCTTGTCATTCTCAGCCTCACTCGCACTCTCCCCACTAAGCTATTTCAGTAAATAATAATACTCCTTGGTATTCGGGTGGCATTTTGCAGTTTCTAAAGCGTTTCCCTTCTGTTCCCTCATTTAACCCTGACGAATTGGAGGGTGTGATTTCAAGTCCCCATTGCACAGATGAGGAGCTGGAGGCCAGGGGTCACAGAGGGCGGTGGTCAAGACAGTGAATGGCTGGGTGCCCTTGGGAAGCAACTCAAAATCCACCTCCTCACCTGTGAAATAGAAATATTAGCACCTGCTGCAGAGAACTGTCGAGAAAAGTACATGCGACAGCGCAGAAAGATTCCTTAAAAAATGGCAGCTGCCTAAAATGAGCGCCTCCACCCTGAGCTGTTGTGGCCCCAACAATTGCATTTCGGGAACATTCTCCTGCCCTCATGTGCCCACAGACACCCGTTTGGGGGTCTCCCGAAGCTTTTCAGAGCACTGGGAATATCTCGTTGGAATCCGAGCTCTGCCTCAGGGCAGCAGTGTGACGTGCTTTCAGCCTCAGCCTCTTCCTTTGTAGAACGGGCATGAGAATCGGTCGTTGTGAGGATGGGCTGAAGCAAAGCGCGCAGAAGGCTTGGTGGGGGGCCCAGCACACAGGCGTGGTGCTCGGAAGGCTTCTGTGTTGCCTTCCTGACGTGAAGTGTCGGAGGGGTGTTTGAACCCGTTGCAGGGGGGAGGAGTCCCCACAGATGGGACTCGCCCCCCGACCCTGGAAGCCTGTGCCACCACGTGCTTTAGGTCCTCTGCGTCCAGCCGTGCTGGCAGGGAGGGGGTTCGGCTGATGAAAGCTGCTCCCTCACGCCCCACTCACCTTGCGGGAGGGAGAAGTGCCCCTCTTCCCCTTTTCTTTACAGAGCAGCTCCACGGGGGCAAATCTGCCAGATTCCATGGTGATGCCTAAGTGGTTTCCCGCCCACGCCCCTTGCAGCACTCTGAGTCACCACCCAGCGCTGAGGCGAGGCGAGGCGGAGGCCATGGGAAGGGTGTTCCCTCTCGGGCTGCAGAAATGCTGTACAAGATTGCTCCAGAAAGCCAGAACCGTGCCCCACAATAAGCGCGGCTACCCTCCTTATGCAACTTTTTGACATTGTTCAAAAGTAAGGCTAATGTTCCTTCACTTCCATTTGCTGAGGGCCCTAGGGAGCCGTCCCAGCCAGACCTTATGCCCTGCTTCCTGCAGCCCAGGCAGAGGCCGGCCTCCACACTGTACAGGTGGGGAAACTGACCCGTGCCTGTGACCGCATGGCTAGGACACTCGCAGCCCCGGCTCTCTGCACCAGCCCTCAAACCTCCCCCTCTATGGCCGGCCGGGCTCCTTAGTTAGCTTTTGGACCCAGAGGCGGCAAAACAGGTAACTATGATACATTTTATTCTTTTTGAAATGAAACGTAATTGTGAGCAGTTGTGTCCGGTTGCTGGGCTAGAAGTTTGAACTCGATTTCTGATAAAAAGAAAGAAAAATCTATTTCTAAATATAAGTTCACATAAACTGGAAGCACGGTTTAAGGGGAATATTTCTTTATACGAAACTTCAAAACTTCTTCGTAGTGCAAAGCTGGGCCTGTGGAGGATGCATGTGGTAACTGAGTATTAAAGGGAAAGGACGTGGTACTGAGGATCGTACTTTGCAGATAGCAGCCACGGCGATCACAGGTCCTAGCTTGGATCTGAGCTGCTGAGGCTGGCACTCTTGCCCCATCTTCACTGTGCTGCAGTATGTGGGCATCCATTCACCTTTGCCTTGCCTGGTCCTAAAACAGCACTACCTGCTTCTCCAGGGGCTGTGTCTTTCCTCTTTCCCCACTGAATTCACTAATTGTTCTTCCATCAGGTACTCAACTCACTGTCCTGTGAGCTATTTAGGACTCGAGCTCAGCTTGGGAGGCCCTGTGTTGATGGGGGAGGGGGATAGAAAATATTTGCGTAGTCATTCCGGTGACTTTGCATGTTGGCTGCCTCTGGCTGGAGTCTGCTAGGTGAACCGCTATGCTGTCTGGCTCAGGCCAGAGGGAAATAGCCATAAATGAGAGTGGAGGGGGTGGAAAGGGTCCACAGGCGTTCCCACCAACCTCAGGCCGGTCTGAGCCTTAAACTTGCTTGACCTGGGTCGAGAAAAGCCAGACTGCCCTTTCAGCCAGCGGGGCAGCAGGCTGAGTCACATCCTGCCAGCAGCCTGGCCTGATTGGAGTTTATGCTCTGTTCTACATCAGGTCTTGGCCGCTCTGCCTAACAGCTTCGTTCTCTCCCAGAGCAACTGTGAATGTTTCCCCTTCCTTTTCACCATGACCTCAGCCGGCATGGATTTCCTACTATTTAAAACTCTCCTGCAGCTCATTTGGTAGAGTTTGGGGTGACACTGATCCTCACCATAATCAGAAGAGTGTGTGATGTTGGTGCCCAGGCAGCCTGGGTTCCTGGAATTGTCTTGACAAGGTTTCTATAAAATGAATTTCTGTATATGAAAACATGGGTTCTGGTTGACTTTCATTGGAGCATTTAGAATGTCTCCTTCTGGAAGGGAGAAGCTTTTAACCCCAAAAGATAAGAGAACTGTATCTCAGATTGCTCCCGGTCTTAAAAAAAAAAAAGGAAAAAAGAAAAAAAAAAATCAGAGAAAAATGTGCTTTCTGAAAACAAACAAAACAAAAATCTGATTTATAGAATTAGAATCTAATTTATTTCTGTGTTAAAGAGGAAGAAAATAAAGATATTGTTATGTAGTTGAATTAATCTTGAGATGACTGAAAAGAAAAACAGTAATCTGCAGCAAGGTAAAATGCCCTAAGTTCCAACTTATTCTTCAGTAAAGTGTCTTGTCACATTTCTACTATTTGCTCAGCTTCTAATTCTTAGAAAAATATGTCTTATCAGCTTACCTTTGAAATAAATATTTATTGCTTTCATATTGTTCTCAACTCTTCGGTTGCTCATAGTGTTGAGACTTCAGAGGCTCTGTTCTCTGTAGCTAGTCAGCCACAAAAGAGTCCCTTGGGCTGAGTCTCCAAGACCTATCTTGCAATAGAAGTCATTGTTATTATGATTTCCTTGGGGCTCATAACAGAATGTGACCACATGGCAGGGTACCAGAAATCATATGAAATTTGGAGTCAGAACAACCACTTATTTGCTTTGTGGCCTTGAGCAGGTGACTTAACCTTTCTGACTCCCCTTAATTTCAGCATCAATGAGCAGGCTCAAGTGCCCCTCCTCGTGCTCTCCTGCCATTGTGTGGGCCTTTGTTCACCACATTGAGCTATGTGGTTCCCTTGTCTACCTCCTCAATCCCTCCCGGGCCCTGAGAGCCCCCTGGGGGCAGAGTCTTGTCATCTCTGTGTCCCCGTGCCTAGCACAGAGGCTGGCAAGGAGCACAGGGCAGGGGTTTTGGGTGGGTGGGAAAAAGAAAGGAAGGAAGAGGAGGGAAGGAGGGAGAGAGGAAGGAAAAGTAGGGGGAAGTGCAAATTTTCATCTCCTCTGGAATTCATAGTTATTTATTTTAACCACAGACTGGCCTAAGTGATAAGACATGCTAAAAACAATAGTATTGCTGCCACATATCACTTCCCAGTTTTCAGCACTGATTTTACCATCATCTTATAGCTGACGCATATTGAGCACTTATTCATACATGTGAGCCTGTTTACTCTCCTAGCAGCCTGTGTGGTAGCCACCACCATGATCCTCCATTGACAGATGACAAACCAGAGGTCAGGAGAGGTTGAATCACTTGCCCGTGTCACACAGCTGGCACATGGTTGGACCCTGGATTTGAGCCCAGGTCCCCAAGATTCTAGAGCTGGTGCATTTAACCAGTGTACCCTCAGCACCCAGTTTAGGACTTGACAAGCAGTTGATTTCAATAAAGAGTCTTTGAATGATTGAGTGAGTGAGTGAGTGAGTGAATGTTCTTCCATGGCCATTCTCTCACTAGACTTTCAGTCACACTCTTAGTTCTTTCTTCCTGGAATATGTGATGATTAAAACAGAACATCTCAGGCCTGGGTTCAGATCTGAGCTTTCCACGTCACTCTGGGAAAGTTACCCCTCTCTGAGCGTCAGCTTCTTTCCTATCGACGTGGGAATAATATCAGTGCCTTTCATCTCAGCCTGGGTTCTCCCAGAGGCAGACCATGAGACAATGATTCAAGTGTAAATAATTTATTTGGGAGGCACAGGAATGCAAGTAGGGGAACAGGAAAGTGAGACAGGAATGGGCAGGAGGTGTTTTCAAGCAAGTTAATTATCAGTATAGGCAACTGAGGCTCAGTTGCTCTGGGGGACTCAGAGCTAGTACAGAGCCCACAGCTCATGGTTTTCCCACCCAAGGGGCAAGGGAGCTGGGGTATTTATACACCAACTCCCAGCTCCCATCAGTCATTGGCCAAGGGCTGCCAGGGTGAGGGGAGTGGCATTACTTCTCTAGAATTTGTGGATTCTCTGCCCACCAGAGAAGGTCCTCTAGCAAAGAGATGCAGAATCTGTGGCGGAAATGACACCACAGTGGTTAGATCTGTGGGATTATGGGTGGGGCAACAGCAGCATCCCTGTACTCTTAGCCGTCACTGTGAGGATTAAGTAGGATTATTTAAAGTTTGGAAGCAATTATACTCCAATAAAGATGTTAAAATATAAAAATATAAAAATAAAATTTGGAGAATAGACCCTGACACGTATTAAGCGCTCAATGAGTGACGGCCTCGAGGGGCCTTTTCCCAGGACCTCTGTGTGATACAAAACAGCTGTCCTCGGGATTTGCTCCTTAGAACCCCACCATCAATCTACAAGTGGTAACATGGTCCTACGGAGTACCAGATACTAGGGTGCAAGCAGTGAGCTTAGCCAGCAGGGTTCTGGCCATCCAGCATTCATGGCCGCTCCTGGCTGACAAAAGATGAATGAGAAATGACAGACATGCCTCCAGTAATGACGGGGACAGTGCTTGGAATGGTGAGGACCCTGGGAGCCACCTTGTCCAACCCCACACTTTACAGAGAGGGACTCATCCCAAGGCATATAGCTAAGCGGGAAGTGCCAGGACTGGACTCCTCACCCATTGCTCCTCCCACCTGCCTTGGAAGTGAGCAAAACACATGTGGAGGGCATTGGGCAAACCCTCCACCTGGGATTCCCTGTGGTTATTTTTGTAACACAGGAAACAGGTTCAGCAAATGCCTAAATTGAGGAATTTCCTGGGTGGAGAGTCCCTCCCACTTTTGGACTTTGCCTTACAAGGGGCTTCCCTGGTCAGGTATCTGGAAAGTTCATGCCTACAGCTCCCTGGGGACTAAGAATCAGCAGTTTCATGGAACAGATGCATGGGAATAAGGATCTGTCCTCCCTGCCATAGGGCAGCTGTGTGGCTTTAGGCTGCCCCCTCTCCCTCTCTAATCCTGTTTCATCATCTGTAAAATGGGGACTGTGAATGAAATAACGGGCATGGGAGTGCTTTGGGAGATACAAGCTGCGTGCATCTTATGAGTAGGGAAGCATTATTATCATTGCTGTTGATGTTATTGTTGTTAGGAATGGTGTGACCTTGGGCCAGCCGGTTCCTCTCTCCAAGAATCCTCTCTCCTCCCCACTGGCTGTTGTCGACCCCAAAGGGCCAGGAGTGTGGAGGCAACGCCCCAAGACCTGCAGCCGTAGAATATGACCTTGTCAGGCCTGTAAAGAATCAAATGTTCCAACCCCTTGTAGTGGGGCAGCTGAGGCTCAGTAGAGGGGAAAGGACTCGCCCAAGGCCACCCAGCCTCAGCGGCAGTCAGCTTTGGCCCAGGGATGCTGGCTCATAGCCCACAGCTCTCCCCCACCACCTGTCAAGGACTGTGCCTGCCCCATCCCCTCTGCCCCCTACCCTGCCCCAAGCCCCTCTCCCCTCCCCGCCCTCCAGCCAGGGAAGCTCGCTGCTCAATTCCGACTGCGAGAGTGCACCCTCTCTACACAGCAAGTCAACATCCCTGCCTCAGAGTTGATGTGTAGCAGATGGCACAGCAGAACTGAGCCTCGGTTTATTTTTGACTCAAAGAGGACATTGCACAAGAGCACAGCGCTCGCTGGTGGGGGCAACAGGTCTGGCACGTGGGGCAGCAGAATCTACCGGCTTTGAGAGCCACGCAACCTGAGTTCGAATCCTGGCTTGGCCACCTTCAGCCGTGCACCCTCAGGTACACAGTCTTCCCTCTGAGAGCCTCCGCTTCCCCATTTGTAAAGTGGAGCAGTGAGGCCCAGAGGCCATCCTTTATCAATTTCATAGGCACATGGCTTCATCGAGGGAGAAGATGTACATGTGGTGAGGGGACTTTGGGGGCTGGTTTCTATCTCTAGAGAGGGGAAGTGATGGGAAAGTGGCGTCAGAAGGGAGGATCCCTGGCAGGCCCCAGGTTGGGGCCTGGAGTGGAGCTGTCCTAGGTGTGACCCCGCCGTGCCCCCATGTAGGGGTGTATTGGCTGGTGGCTAGGGCAGAGCCAGGCAAAGCCCCGGGACCCAGACCCTTCCTCTGTTCCCCATAGGTAACCCTGGACAGAGGGACTGGGTAGGGTGGGCCAGGGAAGGAGAGGTTGGACCGAGGTGGGCAAGGGGCACACTGAGAGGGTCTTTGGTCTTCAGTGGGGAGACTGAAGGTGAGAGGGTCTTTGGTCTTCAGTGGGGAGACTGAAGGGTGGGAGGGAGGGGATGTGAGAGGCCTCCTTCCTTCCCTCCCTCCTCTGCCCCCTGATGGAGTCAGGCTGATGGAGGCTTATCAGACTAAGGTCCAGCCTCGGGACGATGGGATAATCATTTGAAGGGAGGGGGCTGTGAGAGTGCTGGGGGATGGGCAAGCCCATCTTCCTGACTGATGTACTATGTGCAAGCATGTTTTCCTACATGCATGTTTACTATAGAAAACAGGGAAATAGAGACACTTTATAGAAGAACTGAAACCTTTACCCCACAGTGTTGACATTTGGGGAACACTATGTCTTTCAAAATTACTATATCTTTTTTTTTCTAGGCTATAAACGTAATACATTTCTTATTGTAGGTCATAGAAATTGGGATCTTATCTACTCTGCATTTTTCACGTCAGGTTATTAAGATATTTTCCTGGGTCATGAAAAATTATTTGAAAATAATGATTATTGATAGATACATAATATTCTGTCCTATGGCTTCTCAGTAATTTACGTAACTAATCTCCTAGATTAGAAATTTAGATCGTGTCCAGATTATTGCCATGATTAAAAAGAAAAACACCGTGATCAACATCGATATGGCTCAAACATTGTTTGCATTTCTAATTACTTCCGTTAGAATAAGTTCTTAAGCAAAATGACTGGGTAAGAGGATGTGCATTTTTTCCTTTATTTCATTTTTTGGTATTATATTTGATACACACAAAGGAAATTATGTAGCATATATGTTAGTTTAATAATACAATGTATATCGTGGACTTAGAATGTCACCAATAATTTGCATATTCCTGTGTGAGTGTCCCCATCCCAACCCCTTGCCTCTTCCAGAGGAAATGACCATCCTGTGTTTATCATTTCCTTGCTTTTATTTTTTTTCTATAGACTGTATTTTTTAGAGCAATTTTAGGTTCATAGCAAAACTGAATAGAAAGTACAGAGAATTCCCATATGCTTTTTTTAAAAAAACATTTTTATCTCATGTGTGTATGCTTACACCATCTATTGTTTAGTTTTGCTTTTGCTTTAGTTCTTTAAAATGTCATTGTACAGTATGTAACCTTTTGAGTCTTGCTTCTTTCCGACAACATTCTGTTTCTCAGATTCATCCATTTGGTTGCTGCAGCTGGAGTTGGTGCATTTGTATGGTTGTATAGTATTCCGTGGCATGAAGATATTGCACTCTTATTGATTTGTTCTCCTTCTGGTGAACATGTGGGTTGTTTCCAGAGCAGCTGTTGCAATCAGTGTTGCTGGGAACATTCTTGGCCATGATGCCATCGCCTAGAAAAGGAACACACGAGGTTAAAACAGATTTGGGAGGGGGTAGAATCCAGAGTAGAGCACACACAAGCTTGAGTTGAGGTGTCCACAGGCCATGAACTGATTTGGTTTTGGAGGAGAGCTAGTACACAGAATGTCTCATGGGCTTGCCTGAGCTAGAATGCGCCGTTTCTCAGCTCTCAAGCTCAGCTGCCAAGGTCATTGTCTTGGGCTTGGGAGCAAGAGTAGAACCCTCTCCCCTGCCCACCTTCAAGGAGGCAGAAGCACTGTTTGTGAAGGGAATCACTGTCCCTCCCCCTTTATCCTCGGTGCCATTAAATCTGAGCATCCCTAGGTGTGGAGTGTATACCCCTGATGGTACCTAAGAGGATACTAGGTGGTATGAAATAACAGCCCATCCCCTGGTGAAAAAACTCATCTGTTTCCAGTTCTCTTTCAGTCTTCCACGTCACCTCAAGGCAAAAGGTTCTGTCTGGAACTAGTGTGTCTTTAATTATGGCCCCCTCCCTACCTGAACACTGGCTAAACTCTAGGCGGAGAGCAAGCCAAGTTTGGGCTCGGGGCCTCAGGCAGGCAATAGAATCCACTAAACATCAGGACATCCTGTTATAATTTTTCTGTTGTGGTCATCTTTTATTTGTGGTGAGTGGCACTGGTTTTCCTTTTAAGATAAATGTGTTTAAGTTTTAATAAGGCAAGCTATTAAGAAAAAACAAGATTGATTAAAGGACAGATAGTAATCATCTTGACAGTCATATTTGATTGACCCAGGTTGGGGAAATGCTGACCTCAATCAGCCGTTCTCAAACTTTCTGTTGCAGGACGCTTTACATTCTTAAAAATGATTGAGGACCCCAAAGAGTTGTGCTTATGTGAATATTATCTCTTCATATTTCCCATATTAGAAGTCAAAACTGAGATTGTAATAATACTTATGTATTAATTCTTTTAAAAATAACAATAATAAATCCATTATGGTAACATACTTCATGAAAAATAACTATATTTTCCAAAAAAAAAAAAAAACTAGAAGAGTAATGTTGTTTTATGTTTTTGCAAGTCTTTTTAATGACTTAATTGAACACAGCTGGATTCTCATCTGCTTCAGCATTCAATCTGTTGCCATATGATGTTTGGGTTACTGTATATGAAGAAATTCCAGCCTCACAGAGATATGTTGTGGGAAAGGGAGGAGGTTTCTAATAGCCGTTCAGATAATTGTAGATATTCTTCTTTGATACTACACCCAAACTCAACAAGTGATAGCATATTAGTTTGCTAGGGCTGTTATTCAACCAAACTTGGGCCCACTCATCCGCGCACAGTAAAGCCAGTCTGTTGACACCAGGTTGTGGTAAAGGCAAGTATAGCATTTATTGCAAGGCACCCAACATGGGGCCAAACAAGAGAATGGGCAGCTCGTGTTCAAAAGACCTGAACTCCTCGATGGCTCTTGGGGAAGGGTTTTGAAAGGCAACATTAAGGGTGAGGGTTGTAGGGTGCTTGATCAGCTCGTGGACATTCTTCTGATTGGTTGGTAGTGAGGTAATAGGGTGGCTTTTCAGGAGTTAACGTCATCATCCTTCTGGTTTCAACCAGTCTGGGGTCTACATGCTGGTGGTCAGCATGCAGTTAGCTTCTTCTACCTGGAGGGGATTTTAGTATCCACAAAACAACTCAAGGATATGGCTCACTATATTACCTAGAGCCCTTGAAGAAGAACTAAAGGTCCTTGACTTTGTTTTATGGCTAAGCTATTATTATTTTGTCTTGCTTGACTGTTTTCCTTTGTTTCTGCATTTTCTCACTTCTCTGATTAAATTTGCTCTTTGGAACTCGGGGAAGGCCTAAGAAGCTAAAACTTTTTTATAAACAAGAGGTGGGGGGAGATGGTGGGGGAGTCTGTCCGCAAGAAGGCCCCACAGGGTCCTGCTCGGTTACAGGGCTGCCATAACAAAATACCACACACTGAATGACTTCAACAACAGAAATGTATTTTGTCAGAGTTGTGGCAGTTAGAAGTCCAAGATCAAGGCATGCTGGCCTCTATCCTTGGCTTGCAGATGGCTGTTTTCTCACTGTATCCTCACAGGGTCCTTCCTCTGTGTGCACAACCCTGGTATCTCTCTGTGTGTCCAAATTCCCTCTTCTTATAAGGACACTAGTCAGTTTGGATTAGGGCCCATTTAATGTCCTCATTTTAATTTAATCACCTCTTTAAAAGGCCCTATCTCCAAGTACAGTCACATTCTGAGATACTGGGAGGTTAAGACTTCAAGATATGAACTTTGGGAGGGACACAATTCAGCCCAGAACAGACAGCATTTTAAAAATTAGTTGCAATGAAGACTCTGAAGCCATGACAATGAACTTTTCATATTGTACATTATAATCCATTTTTTTCTTTCACTTTGATGAATTTTTTTACCTATGCATGGTTTTGCAACATCCTGCACTGGTCATTTAGAAAATATTGGCTCATTGAGTTATACAGATCTTTCAAATGTTTGCATATTTCATTATACAATATCATAAAATGTCACATTTGTTATCTTAGCACTGACCTCATCAGAAACATCTCTAAGTATTGGGAAGCTGTCAAGTTCTTGATGGCACATACAAGTCTTCCAAAATTCTAATTTTCACTTTGGAAGCTCAAGTCTTATCATTGGCAACAAATACTGTCAGTTGTTTTCCTTGAAATGATAGGCTCACTCTGTTCATTTTTGAGAAAATGTCTGCCAGATACCCAAGTCTGAATAACCATTGTGTGTCTGTCAGTTGTTCTTTTATGTAAAAATGGTGTTTGGTGAAAACAGAGGCAAGTTCAGCTCACAACTCAAATGCTCATAGGAGAACCTCTCCTCCAACACCCATCATACTTGGGTTACAGCAGAACGCTTGATGCATATATTTCCCATTCCGTGTTCTCATGTTGAGAGTTAATAAAATTAATCATTTTTACTGCTTCATCCGGGACATTCCTTAGTGAAGCTGGCATTTTTTACCGCCCACGTGTGGTGATGAAGAATAGGATGATGACTAGTACAATTTGGTGCCACTCCCTTGATTCACGCTAGGGCACCAGCAGTTTTTGCACCAGCAGTGCAAATATCAACAGGTGAAGGTGGTAAATAACATCTAAATGTTATTAGGAAGATGATTTTGATTTCTCAGCCCCCCGTGTAAGCATCTGGGGAACCCTCACGGGCATGTGGACCACACTTTGAGAACCATTTTGACCTAGATAAAAAATACAGAGATGATTTGAGGCCTCGAAAATGACCTTGGTGCCAGAGTCACAAGACCTGGGTGTGATTCTGGCTCTGCCAGTGTGGAACTAAGTGGCCTTGGATAGCTCACTGACCTCTAGAAGCCAGGCACTTTACACATAAAGGGTGGTGGGAGCTTCCTGCCTCCCAGAGCTGGGGAGGGAAGGAAATAAGGTACAGACTTGAGAGCCTTTTGTAAAAGGTAATGCACAACCCAGGCAAGAGGAAGCAGCTATGGTGGGGAATGAGGCAAAGTTATGAACTTTCACGCCCTGGCTTAAGCCATTTTTGATTAGCGACACTGCCCAGATCCCTGTATCCCCCAGAAGAGACCTCAGAAGGTTAGACCTAGAGACCCTGAAAGAGATGCCCAACAGGATTTCTAGTTTTAACAAATCGGCATCTTTGGGGCTCTGCTCCAGGTCACCCATTACCACCTACAGCTTTCAAAGAAAAAGGCCTCCTAAAAGCCCAGAGTTCTTCTGGTCCTTGACTGGACAGGTAGGCATTCACCTGGGTCAGGTAGAAAGCTGGGAGCCCATGGGAAATGACAGGCATCTTAGAAAATCTGATTTGTTTAGCTGTGTTAAGAAGATAGAGGTGATTCTGGAAAACTCCAGGGAGCTGGAAAGCACATGTTAAGAGGGCTTCAGGTGGGCTCCCGCTTCCAGGATGGTGGAGTGAAGGTACTTGTCCCTAGGTGCAACTGAGAACCCTAGACATTCTATATAAAATAAACATAAGAAAATTCTAAAAGATAGAGAGAAGACAGACCTGCTTCTTGGGACCTGGGGACCCAAGAAACAGCATAACAGTGAGTTCCTCGTGAGTTTCTTTTTGCCTCATATAGCCCAGAGTTGGAGCTGAAGAAGCCAGAAATGAGGAAATGCCAATGGGCAGGCAAAAAAATGCCCCAACAGAAACCTGGTCTCTCTAGCTAAAGAAGCAGGAAAGGGGCAGCCTAGCAGAACAGACACTTTTAGGCAAAAACTGCTCTACTCTAACTAAACACCATAGAAAACATTGTGGCTCCACCCCCACCAGCAATGATCCAGTGGGGAGATTAGACTTACCCCTTCACCAGACTGTAATGAAGCATCCCAAGTCCCCCACAGGAGTGGTGTCAGAGAAGGCCAAGTAGGGAGCCAGGAGTTTCATTCCCCACTGGGTGGTGACAAGACCTCACCCCAGTCCTTGTCACGATTGTGGAGAGACCACACTGGGGGCAGTAACAAGGCACTCCCGTACCTCCCAGCCATGGAGGTATCAGTGGGGGCCTGATGGGGAGCTGGATTTCCCAACCAACCCTCTTTCTCTGCTGGATTAGTGTCAGAGGAAACCAGCTGAAACAGAAGGTTTAAATGAGATCCAGAGTCTCATAACATAATACCCCAAATGCCCAGGTTTCTGTAGAAATTCACTTATAACCAGAACTAGGAAGATCGCAAACTGAATGAAAAAGGCAATCAATAGAAGCCAACGCCAAGATGACAGAGATGTTGAAATTATCTGACAAAGATTTTAAAGCAGCCATCATAAAAATGCTCCAAGAAACAGCTATGAACACACTTGAAACAAATGAAAAAATTAGAGCGTGTCAGCAAAGAAATAGAAGCATAGAGAAGTACAAAATAGAAATTTTAGACTGAAATATATGATAACTGAAACTTAAAAGAAAAATTCAATGGATGTGCTTTACTGCAGGCCAGAGGGGACAGAGGAAAGAATCACTGAACCAGAATATAGGGCAATGGAAATTACCTAATCTGAATAACCAAGAGAAAATAGACGCAAGATAAATAAGTAAACACAGCCTCAGGGACCTGTGAGACTTTAACAAAAGATCTAATGTTTATGTCGTTGGACTGCTGGAAGGAGACAAGAAAGGAAGTGAAACTGAAAAAATACTTGAAGAAATAGTGGCTGAAAACTTCCCAAATTTGGCAAATAACATAAACCTACAGATTCGTGAAGCTGAGCAAAATTCCAAAGAGAATAAACTCAACAAAATCCACACCAAGGTAAAAAACAGGTAAACTTTTGAAAACTAAAAACAAAACAGAAGTCTTGAAAGCAGTGAGAGAGAAATGACACCTCATCTATAAGGGGGAAACAATTCAAGTGACAGTGAATTTCTCATTGGAAACCATGGAGGCCAGAAGGAAGTGGCACAACATTTTTCAAATGCTGAAAGGAAAGAACTGTCAACTCAGAATCCTATATCCAGCAAAAATATTCTTCAAGAATGAAGGGGAAATCAAGACAGTCTCAGATGAAGAAAAACTGAGAGAATTTGTTGCCAGAAGACCTACCCTAAAAGAATGCTAAAAGAAGTTTTCTAAACAGAAAATAAACAATAAAAAATGAATCTTGGAACATCAGGAAGGAAAAAAAAAATATGGGTAAATGCAATTGACCCTTTCTTTCTCTTCTTGAGTTTTCCAAATTATATTTGACAATTGAAGCAAAAATTATAACACTTTCTGATGTAGTTTTAAGTGATGTAGAAAGAACAAGTAGTAAACAAAAATTAAAATTGCAGACTTAAACTTTAATGTATCAGTAATTACATTAAGTGTAAATGGTTTAAATACACCAATTAAAAGACTGATATTGACAGAGTGGCTTGAAAAACATGACCTGACTATACACTATCTACAAGAAACTCACTTCAAATATAATAATACAGGCAGGCTGAAAGTAAAAGAATAGACAAAATGTATATCATACCAACATTAATCAAAAGAAAATAAGAGTAGCTATATTAATATCAGATAAAGTAGACTTCAGAACAAAGAAAATTACTAGAGTAAGAAAGGAATATTATATAATGGTAAAAGAGTCAAGCCACCAAGAAGATATAGCAATCCTAAATGTATATGCACCAAACAACAGAGCTATAAAATATGTGAAGCAAACAGTGATGGAACTGACCACAATTATAGTTGGAGACTTCAACACCCCTCTCTCAATAATTGATAGAGCAATTAGACAGAATATCAGAGCAAGGAGAGCAAGGATATAGAAGAACTCAACAACATCGTAAACCAACAGGATCAAATCAACATTTATAGAACACATTCTTTTCAAGTGTCCACAGAACATACACCGCGATAGACCATATTCTGGGACATAAAATAAACTTCAGCAAAATTAGAATTTAAATCAGAGAATGTGTTCTCCAATTACAGTAAAATCGAATAAGAAATGAATAATAGAAAGATAACAGAAAAATCTCCAGCCACTTGGAAGCTAAATAATACACATCTAAATAATGCATGGGTCAATGATAAAGTCTGAATGAAAAATTTTTAAATATATTGAACTGAATTGAAATAAAAATACAACATATCAAAATGTGTGTGACATACCTAAAGCAGTACTGAGACAGAAATTTATAGTACTAAATGCATAATTAGCAAAGAGAAAAGCCTCAAATCAATCATTTAAGCTCCATCTTGACAAAATAAAAAAGGAAGAGCCAAATAAACCCAAATCAAGGAGGAGGAAGGAAATAATAAAGAGCAGAAGTCAATAAAATTGGGAACAGAAAATGAATAGAGGGCTTCCCTGGTGGCGCAGTGGTTGAGAGTCTGCCTGCTAATGCAGGGGACACGGGTTCGCGCCCTGGTCTGGGAGGATCCCACATGCCGCGGAGCGACTGGGCCCGTGAGCCACAACTACTGAGCCTGCACGTCTGGAGCCTGTGCTCCGCAACAAGAGAGGCCACGATAGTGAGAGGCCCACACACCGCGTTGAAGAGTGGCCCCCGCTTGCCGCAATTGGAGAAAGCCCTCGCACAGAAATGAAGACCCAACATAGCAATCAATCAATCAATCAATCAATCTTTAAAAAAAAAAAAGAAAGAAAATGAATAGAGAAGAAGCAGTGAAACAAAGAGCTGAGTCTTTGAAAATATCAACAACATTGACAAAACTTTAGCAAGACTAACAGGGAGAGAGAAAGAAAGAGAAGGAAAGAGAGAAATTACCAAAATTAGAAATGAAATGCGATATCACCATAGACCTTGCAAGTACACAATTGGATGGTAAGGGAATACTATGAATAACTCTACGCACATAAATTTGACAACCTAAATGAAACGGACCAGTTCCTCAAAAAATGCAAACTACTACAGTTCACCCATATGAAATAGATAATCTGAATAGCACTATAATTATTGAGGAATTTTAATTTTTAATTTTTAAATACTCTAAAAAGAAATCCCCAGACCAGATAGTTTCACTGGAGAATTTTACCAAACGCTTAAAAAATTAACACCAACTCTACACAGTGTTTTCCAGTAAGCAGAAGAGGAAGGAACATTTTCCAATTTATCTTATGAAGCTAGAATGACCCTGATATCAAAACCAGACAAAGACAATACCAAAAAGAAAAACTACAGGCCCACATCCCTCATCAATATAGATATGAAAATCTTTAATGAAACATTAGCAAATAAAATTCAGCAATGTATAAAAGCAGTTATGCATCATGACCAAATAGGGTTTATTCCAGGAATGCAAGGTTGGTTCAACATTTAAAAATCAATTAGTATAATTCACCATGTTAATGGTCTAAAGAAAAATCACATGATATATCCATCAATGCAGGAAAAGCATTTGATAAAATTCAACCATTCATGGTATAATCTTCAGAAACATAGGAATAGAGGGGAATTCGTTCAACTTGATAAAGAACATCTACAAAAAACTACAGGTAATATTATCTTAATGGTTAAAGACTGAATGGTTTCTCCTAAAATTGGGAATAAGGCAAGATGTTAGCTCTCACCACTTATATTCAAATCGTGCTGGAAGTTCTAGCCAATGCAACAAGACAAGAAAAGGAGTACAGATTGGAAAGGAAGAAATAAACTGTCCGTATTTGCAGCTAACTTCATCGTTTACATGAAAAATCCAAAAGAATCTATTAAAGAAAAAAAAACCTCCTAGAACTAATAAGTGATTTCAGGAAGGTCATAGGGTACAAGATAAACATACAAAAATCTATTGTATTTCTGTATACTAGCAAAGAACATGTGGGCACAATAATTAAAAATGCAGTGCCATTTACAATCACTCAAAAAATGAAATACTTAGGTGTAAATTTAACAGGACATGTACGAGATTTGTATGCTGAAAACTACAAAAAAAACTGATGAAAAAATTAAAAAATAAATAAATGAAGCAACATATATGTTCATGGATTGGAAGACTCACCATAGTAAAGATGTCAGTTCTCTGCAATTCCTACCAAGATCCCAGCAAAATTTTTGTAGATGTAGAAAAGATTATTCTAAAATTTATATGGAACAGCAAAGGAGCTAGAATAGCTGAAATGGCCTTGAAAAAGAATAAGTAAGAAGAGTCAGTCTACCTGATTTTAAGATTTATTATATAGAAATCAAGACTTTGTGGTATCAACAGAGAGATGACACATAGAGCAATGGGATGGAATAAAGGACCCGGAAGTAGACCCACACAAATAAGCCCAACTGACTTTTGACCAGGGTACAAAAGCAGTTCAATGGAGGCAAGATGATAACCTTTTCAATAAATAGTGCTGAAGCAATAGGACATCCATAAACAAAAACAAACAAACAAACAAAAACCTATCAAAGTCTTAACGCCTTATACAAAAATTAACTCAAAATGGATCATGGGGCTTCCCTGGTGGCGCAGTGGTTGAGAATCTGCCTGCCAATGCAGGGGACACGGGTTCGAGCCCTGGTCTGGGAAGATCCCACATGCCGCGGAGCAACTAGGCCCGTGAGCCACAACTACTGAGCCTGCGCGTCTGGAGCCTGTGCTCCACGACAAGAGAGGCCGCGACAGTGAGAGGCCCGCGCACCGCGATGAAGAGTGGCCCCCGCTCGCCGCAACTGGAGAAAGCCCTCGCACAGAAACGAAGACCCAACACAGCCATAAATAAATATATAAATAAATAAAAATTAAAAAAAAAAAATGGATCATGGTCTTAACTATAAAATGTAAAACTATAACACTTTTAGGGGAAAAATGTAAGAGGAAAATCTCTGGGATCTAGGGCTAGGCAAAGAGTTCTTAAGCTTGACACCAAAGCATGATCCATAAAAGAAAAAAAATGATAAATTGGACTTCACCAAAGTTAAAAGCTCATGATCCACAAAAACAAACAAACAAAAAAACCCTGTTAAAAAGATGAAGACAAGCTACAAACTCGGAGAAAATATTTGCAAACCACAAAATCTGACAAAGTACTGGTATCTGATATGTATAAAAAACTCTCCAAACTCAACCATAAAAAGAAATCAAACAATCTAATTAGAAAATGGACAAAAATCATGAAGAGATATTTCTATGAAGAGAATATACAGATGGCAAATAAGCACATGAAAAGATGTTCAACATCATTAAGTCATTAAAGATAGGCAAATTAAAACCACAGTGAGATATAATTACACACCTATCGGAACAGCTAAAATAAAAAAATGACAACACCAAATGCTGGTGAGGATGCAGAAAAACTGGTTCACTCATACATTGTAGGCAGGAATGTAAAATGGTACTATAAAACCATTTGGAAGTTTCTTTAAAAAAAAAAAAACAACTAAATATACAACTACCATGTGACCCAATAATTGTCCTATTGTGCATTTATCCCAAATAAATGTAAACTTATGTTCACACAAAAACCCTGTACACGAAGTTATAGTAGCTTTACTAATAATTGCCAAAAATTGGAGATAACCCAGATGTCCTTTAATAGATGATTAAGCTACCTATGGTCCACCCACATCGTGGAGTGGTACTCACCCATAAAAAGGATTGAACTGTCTATACACACAACAACCTGATGAATCTCCACTGAACTGTGCTGAGTGAAAAAAGCCCGTCCCAGAAGGTCACACATAGCATGATTCCATTTATAGATATCATTAAAAAAACATCATTATTAGAGAACAGATTCATGATAGCCAGGAGTTAGGGATGCAGGCGACGCGGTGGGGGGAGGTGGTGACTATAATGGGACAGCCCAAGGAAGCTTATGGTGACAAAAAGTTCTGTATCTTGATTGTGATTGTGGCTACATAACACCACACACATGATAAAACCACACACACACACACGCACGTACACACAAGTGCATGTAAAAATAGGTATTATTATCCTATCCTGCAGATGGGGAAACAGAGGCTTGGAAAGGTCCAGCCACGAGCCCCAGGCAGGGCCTCTGTATCTGCAGAGCACATGCCCATGACCACTCTGCCTCGCTCCCTCTGCCCTTGCAGGCCACACCAGACAGCAGACAGAGGACAGGGAGACCCCACCTTGACACCCTGCTGGCAGTAGACTAGCTCCCCTGAGACGAGGCCTGGGAGGGGTGAAGCCCACCCAGGCAGGTCTTGATGGAGAAGGCAGGGGCGGGGTTCCCCTGCTTCTCTTCCATCTCCACCCCACCTGACCCTGGCACTAGCCCAGTGCCGGCACACAGGGGACGCTCCACACCGCTGTTCCCTTCCTCCTCCTTGCTGACTTGAGTCCCCGTTGGGTCACCCACCCCTAACCAGTGCCATCTCCCCTTTTCCAGAGCTGAACTTCGTCACCCAGTCCCCAGAGCCGGCAAGACATGGGCCCTATTTTCCAAACCCTGACGCCTTTCATATAACCAGAAGACGTGGAGGGGTGAGTTGGAGACTGGGGTTTTGCTGGAGCTGGAGATGGGGAAGATCTGGGAAGAGAGCACCCTTGCAAGGGGTGCTGATGGAGGGTCTGATAAGCAGGAAAACAGTGTTTGACAGCAGCTGCCTTCCGTCTGCCATTCTAGCGGGGACACTTGAATTATTTATGCACCATTGTGCAGGTGTGGGGAAATCCCCCCACGTGTCTTTGCGTTTGAATAGGGAGCACGGCTACGAAGTGTAGAAGGAAGGCAGCATCACTGCACCCAGTGAACTGAGTCTCAGGTCCCTCGTCAGTAAAATGGGGCGGCAGCAACATCTCCATCTTGTCAAGGTCAAGCACAGATAATCCATGTAAAGTGCTTAGAAGAGTAGCTGGAACATAATAGGTGCTCAATAAATGCTAATTGCCTAGTGCATGTTAGTTAAATGGGGCAGCCCTCTCTCTGGGGTCAAAATGCCGCTTAGCCTTCCAGAGCCAGCCCATATGGCAGCTCTGTGAGATTTCTCTGGCTCCTAGCTGGGATTAACCATATCTTCCTCTGTTCTCCCAAAGCCCTTTCTTTGGGCCTCTGTTATTGCCTTGCTCCATCCGCCCTGTGTTACATACCTAAGAACCTCAAAGTCCATGCCTGCTCCCCCAGACCCACCCCTGTCAGGGAACAGAGGTCACACTGCTCATCTTTGAGCGTCAGAAGCAACTTACCTTCTGAAAGAACAGCCTCTGAGCTAGAGCTCAGAGTCAGGATCTCATCTGACCTTCCCAGAAGGTGTCGTCAGCCCTTTCACGGGTGAGAACACTAAGACCCAGAGAGAAGTAACTTTCAGCCAGGAGCTGGGAGAGCCAGGGTGCAACTCAGAGATTCTGAGCTCACTTTCTATTACCCTACCCTGCCGGCATCAAGGAAGATGAGTGACTCCAGACCCAAATAGGGGAGGAAGCAGACAGGCAGACTAGCTGCGTGCCTCTCTCCTCAGCCCTCAGAGATCGCCCAGATCTCTTACCACTCTGAAGTTTTGTTTCCTGCCCAAGCACTTTGGGACTAACCAGATTGTTTCCAAACACATTACATAATTGTGCACATACTTATTTAATGCCATCTCTTGAATATTAAACAATCGATAATTCGGAACAGAAACACGGGCGTCTAAACCCAGCAGCTTTTGACAGGCGTGGGTGGGGAAGGAGGTTGAGGAGAGCCATCTATGAGCCATTACGGGAAAAAGAGGTGACACCCCCCTCCTCCTCCCGAGATGGGTTGAAAGGCTTCCCAGGCTTATGGTTGGCAAAAACGTAGTGGAATTTTCACCATTGGGGTTCCACCTCTTTTATTATATAATAACAAAGATGCATTAGCTCTTCCCTAAAGGATGCTTGGAGCCAGGGCTTGGCCACCTGTTTATCTGTTTATGAGTGTTTACTGAGCATCCTCTATGTGCAGTCTCTGTTACACTCTGATTCACCCTTGGGGGTGCCTTCGAGTATCAAACACATGAGACCCGGTCCTCATACCGTTGACCAAATAAATATAGAAGATGGCTTCCGGGCACGGTAAGCTCTGTGAAGAAAACAAAACAGGGCTGCAGGGTGGGGAATGGCGGGCAGTCCCTGTGGAGGGGACTTCTGACCAGAGGTCCCGATGGGAGAAGCAGCCAGCCATGCAGAGGTCAGGGTGGTGAGGAGAGCATTCCAGGCGGATGGGGACGGGAGCAAGGAGCAAGTGGCCCTGGTGGGGTTGAGGAAGAGCGAAGAAGGCAGTGGGCTGGGGAAGGGTGAGTGAGGGCCCCACGTAGGCTACGCAGGCAGAGGGATACCCCTCTGCCAGGATTGTTGGGGCCGGACCGAGAGGGCCCCCGTGAGGAGTTGGAATTGCAGTCCGTGTGCAGCAGCAAAGCTGTTGGAGGGCTCTGGCAATCTGATGAATGTTAGGAAAACATCCCTCTGCAGCTGGGAGAGGACTGGGGGGTGGCAGGCATGCAGGGAAGGGCTGGGTCGAGGTTCTAGGGCTGGAGTGCTGGGGGTGGGCAGGGAGACTCCAGGGAAGACACAGGAGGGGCTGGCCGGGCCCCAAATGCTAATGGATCCGTCCAAGGTGATGGCGAGAGTTTCTCCCAGGGCAGCTGTGGAGGGCCTGGCCTGAGCCAGCAGGAATCACAGTAACTCTGATATTGATGATAATAATAGTACCTAGGATTTACTAAGCACTTACGTGCTGTGAGCCAGACATTGGGCCGAGCCCCTCATCCTCACCACCAGCCTGTGATATATGTACATTCATTATCTCCATTTCACAGAAGAGGGAGGGGACCAAGGCACAGAGTGGTGAAGTGAAATGCCCAGGGTTGCTCAGCGAGTTAGTAGCAAAGGTGGGATTTGAACCTCGTCCATCTGACTCCACGCGTATGGCCCTCAGTCCATGCTGGCTGAATGAATTGATAACAATAACAGCAATAGCAATAATGAGAGCAGTCACTTAACTATGGCGCTGGCTACGTGCCAGGCCCTACTCTAAGCGCTGTAAAAAAACACTAATCGTTTAGCCTTCACAACAGCCCATGAGGCAGGCACGACCATTATCCCCATTTTACAGAAGGAGAAACTGAAGCATGGAGCTTACCCTAGCCAGGATTTGAACCCGGGAGTTCTGGCTCCAGAGTCCAGGCTTTTAGCAAAATGCCGTGTAAGTTGGGGGAAGTGGACCACCTACGATCTGACTTGGCGCCATCTGCATTTCCAAGTCTGGGGCCAGGCCTGCGGGTGGGGCAGGCCCTCCGGGAGCCTGTGGGAGACCACGAAGGGCTGAACTGTCCCCCACAGAGCCTGCTGGCTCCTCAGTGGCCAAAACAGAGGGCCTCCCAGAGCCTGGCCCTCCTGTAGCTGCCAAGGTGAGCCAGTGCGGCCTGAGCAGAGAAAGTCCTTGACAACAGAATGGAGAAATCCCACCACTCTCTTTAGCAACAGGAGCACACAGAGAGAAGTGAACCGAGAGGGGTTCATCAAGTCAGAGAACGTCCATGGGAGATGTTTACTCCAAGTCTATTCAGGAACAACCCCCAAAGCAGTCCCAGTGGAACCTCTTTTAAGTAAAAACTACAGGCATCCTTTCCTATAAATAAATCCAACTGGCAGAGTTTCCACATCAGCGCAACATATTAGGCCGTCATAACTAAGGCCAGTTTACAAGTAAGTCAGCCGTCCTTCAGAGGTGGACGGTAATTCCCATCTGAGGGGCAGTGCTGGGGCCGGGGAACAATGCGTGCGAAAGTGCTGTGTGAAAGGTGAAAACTTGCACACATAAGGGCTTTTAAAGTATTTGCGGATTCGTAAATATCTCATCCTTTCCTTGCATCCTGCTCTCAATGAGAGAACAGAGAAAAACGTGGTCCCATGCCCTGGCCAGACTGCCCAAGAGTCTGCAATACCGGGGATGGAGCAGAGAGGCTGGGGAAACGCACCCCAAACCCCGGAAACTCCTCAAAACAGGTTCTGTCTTGGGAGGTGGGCGTGGCAGACGACCAAGCACCACGGCTCTCGTGCCGGTTTCAGGTCCTGACCGTGCAATCCTTGGCAAGGCGTTTAAATTTCTGCCACTGCAGTTTTATGTCTTCCAAATGGGAGTAAGAAGCCCTCCCTCTTGAGACTGTTGGACGGGTTAAGTGGGAGAGGACATCTCAGGGCATGGTGTGTCACCTGCTGCTCAGTGGGTCTCTGCCCCCGGTGGCCCCAGTGGGAACGGTTGCCTCAGGTGTGAGGACCCCGGACCCCTTCCCACTGGAACCATATCAGTTTCTCTGAACCGTACAAAGACTGGGAACACTTTGCCACCTGTGTTAGTTTGCTGGGGCTGTTGTGACAAAGCACCACAAGCTGGGTGGCTTAAATCAGCAGACATTTAGTGTCTCACGGATCTGGAGACTGGAAGTCTGGCATCACGGGGTTGATTCCTTCTGAGGGCCGTGAGGGAGACTCTGTTTCCGGCCTCCCCTGCAGCTTCTAGTGGTTGGAAGTTTCATCATCCTTGGTGATCCTTGGCTTGTGGATGCATTACCCCATCCCCACCTTCACATCATCTTCCCTCTCTGCTTGTCTATCTCTGTGTCCAAATTTCCCCTTTATAAGGACACCAGTCCTGTAGGGTCAGAGTTCACCCTAATAACCCTCTCTTAACTTGCTTACCTCTGAAAAGACCCTATTTCCAAATAAGGTCATGTTCACAGGTACTGGGAGTTAGGACTTCAACATCCCTTTTGGGGGACACACAACACCCTCCTAATTGTTTGAAGCTGATTCTGAATGGGCTCCAGGTTCATTCATGACATTTCTGAAATAGACTCAAAGAATATTTTACATCATTTTCTAAAAGAACAATGTCCTCAAAAATCACTGGCTCCTTAGCTTCCAGTAGATCCCTCATGAACACTTGGCCTTAACAAACCCCAGTCTGGCTCTCTCAGCCGTTATCTTATGTGAAGAGCAAGTGGGTTTGAACCCAAGCCCTTGGTCAGCCCTGACTGTGAGCTGGACTCCAGGAACATGGGAAGCCACGGTCCCAGCTGTTGATGCAGTCTCAGGGTAAGGCCACAGGACAGATAGGAGTACACCTGGCTGTTGCTGGGCAGGTGGGTGCTGGGGCCACCAGGGTCCTTCCCAGCAGTGATCTTCGAGAGGTGAGGGGAAGAGGCTTCCTTCCCGGGAAGGAAACCTTTGTCTCCTTGCAGGTGGACATGAGTGCTCCCAGGACCACAAGAGAACCCTCACCTGCTCTTTCCGTGGTCAGATAACTAATCAGTCACTCAGCTGTCATTCTGGGATGAGACCCACTCCTGGGCCTCTGTCTACACAGGAAGTGCAGAGGAACCCCGAGCCCATCATCCCCATGGCACCCCCAGCCCGGGTCCCTGGAGAGTGAGGGGTCGGTAGTAGACCCCACCTTCTTGCCTGATCTCCATTCTTAAAATAAGCTCCTCCACCTTGAATATTGGAGGTGCCCACTTCACTTGAACCAAGAGCCAGGAATCCGTTTCCAAAGGCGCCGTGACCGGGTAGGAGTGCCCTGGACTCGGCCCAAGCAGGCCTGGGCGCTGGGTCGAGTCCCAGCGCTGCCAGTCTGAGCTCTGTGATCCCAGGTGAATCTTGCACTTTTCCAGTCTCAGTTTCCCGTGTACAAAGTGGAGATGGTTCCTACCTCACAAGTGAGGGGCGTCTTTAAAGGGCTCGTGCAGTGCTGGGCACCCGGTCGGCATGCTCCCTCTTCTCTCTCTGGGCTTCAGTTTCCTCCCCTGCCAGCAAGGCTGTTGGACCGAACGGGCTCTGGCGAGCTCCATGTGGCTCTTGGGGTGTCCTCCAGGGAGTCCAGCGTCTGGCCGGGCCGAGGAAACCTCCCAGCCCATAGGCCTGCTCTGCCAGGAGCTCGCTGAGTGAGCTGGGGCAACTGCTCCCCACTGCTCACAGGCCTGGTGGCTCAGGGTGACCGTGGTGAGGTTCCTGGAGACTCTGACCTCATGCAGCCATCCAGAGGTCTGAGTTTGTGCCTCACCAGGTGCCCTAAGTTCTCATACCCCATTCTTTTCTTGCCCATCTCAAAGGCTCTGAGAATGCCAATCAGATGCTGCCTACCCATCTCCAGGTACCCAGGCCACCTCCGGCATGCTGGAGGCAAAAGCATCTTCATGGGGACACCGCCCAGCGCCTCGCACATGCCATGTCCTGTGCTCGGCACCCAACAAGTACTTGTGCAGCTGAATGTATTACAGGATCCGCTCACCCAGATTGAAGTCCAGGGGGCAGAATGTTTTACCCCTTCTGGGGGAGGGAGGTAAATGTCCCAGGGACATTTCTATTCTCAGAGTGGAGCTGCAGTAGAAGAAGATGCATAACAGAAGTCACTAGTGCATTCATGGTGGGCTTGTGGGCAGGAAGGGTAGGGACGGGCTGCATTCAAGTCAGCCTTTCTCTGTGACTCTTGTTGTGGAGTGAGGTCTGACCCTGAGCCTTGAGATGGTACTGTTGGTGCCTTTTCACTGTCTCTGGGGGAATTCTGCTCACCGCACTGCACCAAGGTGAGAATGAAACAAGAAAATATGTAGGAAGTAGAGTGGGCACATGGCGTGGTAGAGAGAGCATGGACGTTGGGTTCACACCTGGCCCTGCTGGGTGACCTTGAGCAAGTGACCTCCCCTCTCTGGGCCTTAGCTGGCTGATCTAGAAACAGGTCACAGTGTTGTCATGAGGACCAAAGGCGCTCCTGTAGGCCACGTGCCCACCTCCGCCTACTCCCTCCTCCACGCCCCCAACCCCACCAGCTGATTGCATGGCTAGGCCTTGCCCCCCTTTGCTGGGCCCCTGGCATCATGTAGACAGGCCAGATGCCCAACCTCAGATGCCAAGAGCAGAGTCCCCTGGGCCCGGCCTGGGAGGGGTCCTGCCCTCCGGGTCTTTCCTTTCACTTGGTCTATCTTCGCTGGGTGCTGGCAGCTGCAGTAGCAGAAGCCCTGTGCTCAGGCTTGGAAAGACCAGACAGTGTCAGTCACTCAGTGTGGGGCCCTTTCCTCTCTGTGCCTCAATTTGCTTGTCTATATACTGGGCACAGCACCCCCTGCCTCAGGGGCTGGCATGGGGGCTACTGAGGTAACCAATACGCAAGGGCCTGGTAGGTAATTGCTCAAAACTATTTGCTGCGTCAGAGTCCAATGGGGTCAAAGGCCACTGGGGTCCCAGGCATTCCTGAGCTCCCTCAGGCCTCACTCTCAGCCTTGGCCTGCCTGGGGTTGAGGGTGCCCCCTCCCCAGGGTCAGTGGGAGAACTAAGAAGGGACCTGCCTTCCCTTCACTAGGGAAGAACAATAAAAACTTGTAGCATCTTATTGTTAGAAGGAACCAAAGAACTCCTCAACAACCCCACCCAATGACTGGTAACTTTTTAATTTCTTGCTGGTTACCTCCAGGGACAGGGACCTCACTACCTGTTGCGTGACCAAGAGCAGAGATGGCACCCAGTTCACACACCTTGTGTGCAGGCATTTTATGCATATATAAACCCAGTGCTCCTTACTCAGGGCATTATGACTTTACACACAGTTTTAACCACATGAGTTATCTGATTTCTTTAGCTTAATTGAAGACCCTGCTCAGGTTTCACCTCCCCTGAAATCATCCCCAAGAGAACTTCCATCCCCATGAAAATTAACCACTTACCCTCTGTCCCTGCAGCTCTTCAGATATGTCTCTGTTGTAGAATGTATCCTATTGTGTTTTACTTGGCTGTTCAGTTACATCTCTCTCACTAGATCCTAACTCCCTAGAAGGAGTGGGGCAGTGGAAAGAGCTTGCTTGGACCTTAACTCAAATAGGTCTGACCTTCATGCCCTCTTCCCTCCTGGCTATGTGACCCAGAGGAAATGACCTAACCTCTCTGAGCGCGTGGATCAACGTCAGAGTCTTCATGATCCTCTCGCCCTCCTTGAGCAGAGTCCAAGTCTTCTTACCCCTGAGTCCCTAGTCCCTGACCCACAGTGGGTGCTGAGCACTTGTTGAGGAGAGGAAGCGCAAGGAGGCCATGGGTACAAGTTATGAGGTGGCAGGGGAGGGAGTTTTTCTGCTGGAAGAGCATGCAGTGCTGAAGCCAAGAGACAAAACAGTCAGGAAAATAAGATGCACAGGCCAGACACATGCAGCAGTCTGGGGCTACTTAGGGAAGGGGCAGCAAAGGGAAACACATCACCACCCAGGAGCCACCCCAAGCAAACTGCCAGCACTGTGGTCCCTGAACCAACTTTGTTCAACAGGAACGTGTTCGTCTAGTACCTGTGTGACTTAAACTGCCTTTTAAAGAGCAAAAGGCTGAGAAGCAAAGGAAATCGCTAGGTTGACTAAATAATATGTTTGCGACATAGATGTTCTACTGTTTGTCAAATAGGAGCCATTGTGATCAGCAAAATATCAATTCATGTAAAAGTGAAAAACATAGTCAAGGGCGAGTTCCTTACACCTGAAATGTTTAAAGTAAAACAAACGTCAGCACGCAAAGGGGAAGATTATAGGAGCTGGGAAGTCACTCGTGTGGAAGGGCTCCTTCTCCAGAGATGCTGGAGAAAGTCTGTCTCTCCGTTCGACAGGAAACAGGCATGTTTTCTTCCTGTTCTCTGTCAGTGGACAGAAGGGAATCGGGCACGCTATAAGGGAACAAGCAAGGAGCGTCATGGGGCCACGAGACAGGATGAGTGGGGGACTGTGTCACCTTTTTTCCCTTTAGTCTAGAGAGGCTTCCTGGAGGAGGCGAGATCCAGGCTGTTTGGTCCAGGCCCTCCCCACTGCCCCTGGCCTGGCCTCTCCCCAGTGCTCACACTCATGTGGCTGCTTCATTGGAAGCCTCTATGCTGGGGTCTGGCCAGATGCACATGTGGCGGCTGCCCTTTCCTGATGTTCCCAGGGCCACTCTATACCAGTGACTTGTACAGGGAGTCCTCAGAACAAAAGGACTTCCAGGTAACCAGGATTGGAGCCAGGGCACCGCTGATAGGATCAGAAGCCTCAAGTGAACAATAGCCCAGGAGGAAGCCAGGGCCACAGAGAAGCGCCCACCACCCGCACTGCTTTTGGCAGTGGCACTGTTTTGCCGAGCACAGGCGCTGTGGAGGCCGGCCGTGCTCCCCCACCCCTCCCCACCCTGGCCTCCCCTTCGCTGGTCCCAAGACCAGAGAGGGAGGCAGCCCTGCTGGCAGCTGGACCAGGCACCGTGGCCACCTCACAGGGTATAGCCACAGGCTGCAGACTTCCGTGGTCACTGTCGGTGCTGAAGCCAAGAGGTCAGAGTGGGGGTTTGTGTCCGTGGCCTGGGATGCAGCGGGGACACCGGGGGATTCGCCACCATCTCCAGCCCAGGTATGGGTGCGTGGTTCACCGGCATAGCCTGCAGCCCTGGACTGGCTGGGCCCCTCGGGGGCCTGGGACTCCAGCGCAGGGGGGGCACTGAGATGGAAGCAACTTAGTGCAAGGGGAGAGACAGCAAGCCTATGAGTGCTGGGCCGGGAGGGAGGCTGGAGGGCAGGCATGCCCTTTGGAAATTGATGAGGAGCCCCACGGGGTCAGTCTCTGGCCCTCACTCAGCTCTCTGGGCACCCTTCCTGCGCAGGGCTGCTAACATGAGCGAGAGAGTGAGATAGCCCAGGTTCAAATCCAGACCCCTGTGTGACTTTGCACATTTACCTCTGCTCTCTGGGCCTCAGTTTCCCACCCTGTAAAATGGGAGTGGTGATAGTGGGACCTGTTTCTTAAGGCTGTTATGAAGATCAAATAAGATGGTAGATGCAGCTCAGTAGCTCTGAGCATCTCCACTGCCCCCTGCTACTCCCTGAACGAGGGACCCACCTTCAGAGGGTGCCTGATCAGCGCTGGAAGGAAAATTAAGAGACTCTTTAGGCTATCTGCCTATTTCACAGGTGCGACTGCAAAGGAGATGCTCTAGGTTATGGCCTCAGACTTCAAATCAGACAGACCGGGGTTTGAACCCTGTGCCTGCAGACTTTTCAGCTGGAAGCCTCAGACAAGTTCTTGACGCTCTGACCCCCATTTTTTCATATGTGAAGTGGAGATAATTATAGGATCTACTTCATGGGATACTTGCGAGGATGAAATCATGCCTCACACATAAAAGGTTTATCCTGTACTTCATACTTAAATCGGGAGCCACTATCACCACCACCGTCATCACTATTGTTACTATTATTGTTGTTGTCATTGTTGTTGATGCTGATGTTTTGAGGAAAGGGAGACTCAGAGAGGGAAAGGGACCTGCCAGCAGTCACACAGCAAGTCAGAGGGCAAGACAGGGTCCAGCCCCGACCTCCTAACCCCGAGTCCCTGTTCTTTCTGCTTCCCTCACCATCTCATTGAACCTCATTGGTCTTCGCCGCCCCTCAGCACATCCTGCCTAGAGCTTGGTTTCCGCTTGCAAGAGGTCACCCTAAAGCGTATGAGACCTGTCTTTTACTGACCTCGTTGCTTCTGGGCACAGATTTGGGGGCGCCACACAGGGGAAGCTGGCATCCCCCAAGATGCTGGGCCAGCAGAGAGATGGGGGAGGCTATCTTCTCCCCATGATTTCCTCAGTGCCCCTCCAAAAGCCCACAGCTTCCCACTGTGCCCAGGGATCCTTGGCCAGGGAGAACCCTGAGGGGGGCAGGATACAGCTTTTGAGGGCAGAACTCCTTGTTTTCCAAGAGGCTCCTTAGGAAGGGAAGGATTGGGACCTCAGCTTCCACCAAGGTTTCCTTGGATGTTGGGGACAGATCTGGGGTCACCCTCAGGGGTCTCCTGGTTCCTTAGCTGATCTGGGCCACCTCTGAAGGCTTGCCTCTGTCTCTCCACCTTCTAGCCATCTGAGCTTGGGCCTTCCCTGGCAGGGAGGGACGGAGACACAAGAGGAGGCTGAGGAGGGAGAGGAGAGAGAGGATGGAGTTTGCTTTAAGGAGAAAGAAGAGTTATATACTTGTTTTAATAATATAAATATTACATGAGCAATGATAATTATTATGATTCCCGTTTATTGAACACTTACTATGCACCAGGCACTGTGCTAAGAACTTTATATATGTTATTTCAATTCATCTTGACCGTAGCCTAATCAGGTAGAAAATATCATGATACCCATTTTACAGATGAGTAAACTAGAAGAGACTTATTTATATACCATGTGGTAACTACAGATGCCAAGCAGATGAAATAAAGGATGGATTCTGAGTGGGATAATAGGGAGTGCTGGGGACTGTGGCAAATTGGAGAGAGTCATTTCAGTTGTTTTTTTGTTGAGGCATGATACACATACATTAAAGCAGGTAAAGAGCACTCATCTCAAATGTACCATCTGATGATTTTTACACATATTTACACCACCCAGATCAAAGTACATATAGAATATTTCTAGTACCCCAAACATTCCTTGTGAGGCATACAAATTTAATTTTTTAAAAAATTCTGCAAAACTGTCACAGCCAAGAGGCACCTAAGGAAGCATGATGACTAAATATAATCTGGAATCCTGGATGGGATCCTGGAACAGAAAAAGGACTTTAGGTAAAAACTAAAGAAATGTGAATCAAGTATGGACTTTAGTTAATATTAGCATATCAGTATTGATTCATTAATTGTGAAAAATGCACCATAGTAATGTAAGCTGTTAATAATAAAGGGAACTGGATGTGGGGTAGGTGGGAACTCTCTGTACTATTCTTAGCAAATTTTTTGTAAATCTAAAACTGTTCTAAAACAAAAAGTCTATTTAAAAAAAAAAAAAAAGCACTCTTCAGATATTTAAGCAAAATATATCCATGGGCAGGGTCTGGCCTTTGAGCTGCCAGTTTGTGACCTCCAGTGGTCTAATGCCCTTATTTTACAGATGAGGAAACTGAGTCCCCCAAAGGGGAAGGCACTCGTCAGGGCGCCACAGTAGGTCAGTGGCAGAGCCAGGACTGAAAGGCTGGTCAGTGCTCAGCTGTAAAGGATGGGGTTTGGGGCGTGGGTTCAGGGCTGCCAGGGTCTCCCTGAATCCTGAGTGCCTTGCTGAGGACTCGCCCTACAGGAAGCTGCCAGGTGCCACTGGCTTCCCTCTACTGCTTCCCCCTGAGCTCTCCAGGGCTGTCAGTTGGAAACCAGTTCTCCCACTGGCCTCGGCCCCAAAGGGAGTGGTCATGGGCAGTTCCTGTTCTGGGAGCAGGGTGTCGCCTTCCCACTCCCCCCCCCCCCGCCCCCCGCCGCCAGCCTCGATACACCTGGTACATGTCCCCATGGCCAGCATGGGGTCTGAGTTGAGTGTTGGATGGATGGGTGAGTAAAGAAATGAAGGGGGGAAGAAATGAATGGAAAGCGTGGATGGTTGAGAGAGGGTGGGGGGAATAAAGGGTGCCAGGAGTGCAGACTCTGCAGCCAGATGGCCTGGGCCTGCCACCTCCAGCCACAGGACCTTGGACAAGTCAACCTCTCTGTGCCTCAAATTCCTCATCTGAAAGTGGAGATAATGGTAGCTCCTGTGCCTTACAGGAGTGTGGAGAGGATTAAAGGAGTTGATTGACATGAGGGAGGGAAGTAATAAATATAGGCCAGGAGGGAAGGAGAAATGGAGGAGGGGTGATGATTTCGTTTTCGTATTGGGACATGGAAACCTGGATGAAGCCACAGGACTGGCCGCTGACCCAGAAAAGGGGTTGGGTAGCTTCACACAATGGTTAGAGCACAGATTCGGGAGCCAGGCTGCCAGGAATCAAATTCCAAGGCCACCACTTACTAGCCACGTGGCCTTGGGCAAGTGAGTTATAACCTCTGTGTGCGCCAGTGTCTTCTCTGTAAGATAGGTGTGATGACAACAGCACTCGCTTCACGAGGTTGTTATGAGAATTAAGTAGTTGTTTGGTATGTGTGTAGCCCCTGGGACTATACCTGGTATGTTTAAAACAACCTCTGGCATATAACAAGTATTTGTTAAATAACTGGGAGAGGTTTTATACCAGAAACCCACTCCTCTCTCTGGAAGGCACTGACTCTCGCCAGAGATCGAGGTCCAGGCGTTATAAATTCTCTTACCTCCTGAATCCAGGCAGGAAACTGCCCTTCGCGAAGCCAGACGGGGTGAGGGCCGAACTGCTGACCAGTTGCCCATCTATATGGCCTCACCCACTCCAGCCAACCCCGGGGTGAGCAGCATTTCTCATATTTTAAGAGAAGCCAGAAATCTGGATTCTGCCCAATTCCCCAATTTTTAAACATTGGCTCTCAGTTCAACTTTATTTTAAGCTCTGAGCAAAACAAACAAATTTATTTTAAGCTGGCTGCTCTCCCAAACAGTTGATTTGCAGCTTCCACCCCAGTCAAGCCCTGCCAGTTTGTTTTCTTTTATTATTTTTTTCCTGCATTTTAGAGAAAAGGAAACTGAGGCACAGAGAGAAATGCTTGGACCTGTGTGTCTGACTTTTTAGTGGAGGCAACAAGCAATCTCCTAGTTTCCCTCTCCCGGCTGCAAGCGACACGGGGTCCCCGGGGAATCCACCAGGCTTTGCAGCAGGTGAGGGAGGGGGACTTGAGGGGGAATTTTCCCCTCAGCCTGGGTTCTTCCAGTAGCATATTTGAAATATGATGTTTGCTGACCAGATGCCATCTGTGCCATGCGTCAGGGGTGCAGCTGATATGAAGCAGAGTTTCCCCACTTCCAAAGCCTTAGCAAAGATTAGGGATGCTGGGACCCCAGCTTCACTTCCAACACTGGCCCGGCAGATGGGAGGCCACAGTTCCAAGGGGTTCCTGACCCTCAGTCTGTGGGAAAGAGCTAGCAATAAACTCTATGTAAAGAAAGTCACTAAGTGAGAACTAAAGGGGTTGAGGAATGAGGGGAGGCATGTTCTGGAGGGATTTTTTTTTTTTTTTTTTTTTTTTTTTTGCAAGAGGGTTAATTTACAGACCTGTCATACTCTGAACTTGAGTTGTTTTTTCTTTTCTATTGAAAAACTGCTCTTTGGTTCCCATTTACTTAACCTGTCTGTGCCTCCGTTTCCTCATCTGTAAAATGGGGATAAACATTGTACTAACCTCCTGCAGCTTACGATGAGGATGCAATGAGACAGCATGTGCCGAGGATTAAGCAATAAAAACCAGTGTGGTTGTCATTGTCAGCTGCAGCCCGCCTCCCTGTCTGCACAGGTGGTGACTTGAGGAGCTGTGGCTCTTGGCCTTTCTTCACCCTGACTCTCTACGTGTTTGTGATCTTAGCTTTGTCTGGAGACCTACCAGCTGTGGAGTGCCTCTCATGGGTCAGCTTCTATGCTAGACCCTCCCACCCATTTTCTCTTCCTTAACCCTCAGAGCAACACTGGGAAGCCAACACCATCATCAGCTTTGCAGATGAAGAACCTGAGGCTCTCGGAGGAAACATGACTTATCCAAGGTCACACCCACAGGGGGACCTGACCTTGAGCACACCCTGTTACCTTCCTGAGCCTCTAGCTTCCTCATCTGTAAAAGGGGGTTCAGGACACCCACCCCAGGGCTGCTGTGAGGACTTATGAGGTAATGACTTGGAAAGTGCGCTGTCAGCTGCAAATCCCAGCCAAATGGGCAGCATCAATGCGAGTCCTGCAGAGGCCTGATCCCTTTCGGGGTTCAGTGCGCTTTGGCAGCAAGAGCTACAGAGGAAAGTTATTTCAAGTGTCTTTTTCTTGGGTGGGTTCCAAAATGCATCTCCTCTCTCCATCTAACAAGTGCAAAGCTGGCTTCAGCAGGGCCTATGCCTAACGCAAGTAACCTCCAGTGCAATGACCTGGGAGGCGGAAGGAGGTGGGCATGGTGGCCACAGGGGAGACAGGGTCATGCAGAAGGCCTCGGGCTATGGAATCAGATAGACGTGAGATCAAATCCTGGCTCTTCCACTTCCTAGCTGGGTGACCTTGAACCTGCTGTTTAACCTCTCTGAGCCTCACACGGAGTATTGTTATGATGGAGGGTCGGGGCGGGTTGGTGCTGAGCACGGCTGCTGAGAAGCACAGCATGAGGATCCACAAACATCCAGCGAGACAAGTACCAGGTCCAAGGCTGGGGCAGCCGACCTTGCAGAGGGTGGGGGGCTGGATAGAAACCAGCCACAGGGCCGGGGGAGAAGGGTTCCTGCTGAACCTGGGAAGGGAACACGGGTCAGGCAGGATTTAGCAGGACACACACACTGGGAAGGAACGCCAGCCAAGTAGGTCTTAGCAGCGCATGTACACTGGCCCATGCGTAGCTGGAGGGCAGGCACAGCGTACTCTTCGTCCCTGTGGCCTGGCTCCCGACCAGTGCACAGACTAGATTTTAAACACTGAATTTAGCATCCAGTTCCCTTTCTGCCTCACACCTACCCATTTAATCCTCCTTGTCCTTCAGTCTCCAACCCCACCACCCGCCTCTGTGAAGTGTAGAAGAACACAGGCTCCGGTATCAGACAGATTGGGATTCAAATCCAAACTCTGCCCTTTCTGGCTGAGTAGCCTTGGGCAAATTACCTCCCCTTTCTGACCCTCAGTTTCCTCTTCTGTAAGTGAGCTAACACTGCCCCTCCCCCCAGCAGAGTTACTGTAGGAGAGGATGTAGATGAAAGCACCTCGCATGGTCCCTGACACATAGTAGGCATTCCAACGGTGGCACTGCTGTTGTTCCTTCCAAGTGTAGCCCGGGGCCACCTCTGGCTCCTCTGTTCTCCCCAAGGCAGACTGAACTCCCCAAGGAGTTCATGATTTGTCTTTACATCTGAGATGACAGGAGACAAGCACCTAGGCTGTATACATCAGTGAAGAATAAGTGTCACCCCCATTCCCACAGTCTCTTTACATAATGTCCACACTGCTCCTATGTTGATTGGACATGGTGGGCTTAATAACATCCATGAAACACCTCGAAAACGAGCACCAGAAGGCAAATCACTCGGGATGAAGGGGTGAACCACCCTCAGGGACTAAAATACCATCTTCTAGCTGTGGGAATGTGAAAGTTCATTAGTGTCTCTGAAAGTTCCCAGGTTGAAAGTTCATGAATGAAGGGCTTTCTGGTCCCGGATCCCATGTCATATTCTCGAGGATGGCCTGGAAACCCTGTACCTTTGCTCAACTGACTATTTATGAGTGCCTCTCTGGCACCTCCTGGTCAGGCTGCGTTCCTGAAAGGTGGCCCTGGCTCTGATCCCTGCGGCAGGAATCCCACTAAGGTGGGGCTGGTGGGGTCTGGGCCCGTAGAGGGGTCCCCTACCCATCTGGGATGTGTGTGCCCTTGAAGCCTGTCCGTGCCTGGCTCACACCCACTTACCCTACATGCAGCGCAGACCCTGTTCTGGGAGCCTCCTCCTCAGAACTGGAAACAGGGCTCCCCCTGCTATTAGCTGGGAAATCCTGCTTTAACACCCAGCACTGTTGGAGCATCTCCACGGCCATCGGCAAGGGCCTCGGAGAGATCGTCTGCAGCAACATGGTCTCACTGCCACCCCCTGAGCCGCTGGTGACGTGGTGCCTACAAAAGTCATGCAGTTTGGTCCCACATAATCACAACATAAAGGAACAGTCCCTAGCCCACGCTTGGCCCCTCCAGCCCATCTCTTCTTCCGTGTTACTTAGGATTTCTCTCCACTCACCTCCCACAGGCACAGAGGGGTTCACCACCTGTTCAAGACCGGGCGTCTGAGCTTAAAGCTGGCCCCCAGCCCCCTTACCGCCTGCTCCAGCGCTGGCTCCCACACCCGGCCTCTCCCTCTGGGCCCCTGAGCTAATTACAGGCTTCCCTCAATGATTCTAAGGAAAAGCTAACTAAATCAGGGTCGGCCATCAATTTTCCGGCTAAGGACAGGCAGCCCGTCCCCTCCTTCTCCGTTCCGGGATTCTGAAACCCTGGCTGCAGCTTTGTTTGAGTCTGAGAACAGAGTTTATCTCTTAGGGCTGATTCGAGGAAGAGCAGCAAGACAGGACATTTCCCTCGCTGCTCCTCTGCCCCGTGTCGGGGTGACCATGTGGGAGCAGGTAGGGGGCTTGAAGGACTGGGGTGCAGCCAGATCTGAGCAGCTCGGGGAAGGTGTGTGAGGAGATGAAGCAGGTGACAGCCTCTCACCTGCAACATATAAAGCAGCCAGCGTGGCGCAGGGGCTGAGCCAGTGTTTGTTGAATGAAGGAGTGACTACAAAGCGCCTGGCCCAGTGCCGCTTGCAGAGTAAACACTGAACGATGTTCTTTCTCTTGTCCTTCCTGGAATTCCTATTTGTAACTATAAATATTCATGGGACAAGGTGGCTAAGTTCCTAAAACCTTTATGTGAATACGTTTATTGCACATGTTTCCCCTTTGAAATGTGAGGGCAAGAAAGGTCAGGGATGGCTGGGGGCAGTGGGGGTGGGAACTGAGGGCTCTGTTCCCACCGCCTGGCTTCCTTTATCTGGGACTCAGCATCCCATCTGTAAGGAGGGGTGCCTTGATACGAGTCCCACCTGTGATTTTCAGCCCCTTCCTGCTTTGTCCCCTCATTAGCCGTGTCCTCCTAACCTCCTCGCAGGGGCTGATGTCCGCAACCAGCACGTGGCCATCATTATTTGTTTACTCAGTGCCCACTCGATTGCAGGCAATGAGTGACATGCTTAACTAATTAAGGAGACCCCGAAGGCAGGGAACACATGGGGGCTGAGGATGCACTCTGTGTGCCAGGTTCAGCAGAGCACTCAGGACACAGGCTCTGGAGTCTGATTTGAATCCCAGCTAGCTGTGTGACCTTCGGCAAGTCACCTAACCTTTCTGTGCCTCAGTTTTCTCCTCTGCAAAATGGGCGTGATAGTAATAGTATGTCCCTCATAAGGTGGTTGTAAGAATTAAGTGAGTTCATACGTGCCAAGTGCTCAAAACAGGGCCTAGGATGTAGTTGGCGCTCCCTAAGCATTAACCATTCCTCGTATTTCAGAACTAGGAGCTCACTGATTCCTCACCAAAGCCTGGCCTGTACGATGGCTCCCGTTTTACAGATGAGGTTTGGGGAGGAGAAACCCCTTGGCCCCGGTTACCCAGAATGAAATCCCGGCTCCACTGCTCTCTCTCAAAGAGGAGGGTCTGGCAGTGCCTGTCAGGACAAGCAGGGCTGGGGCAGCACAGAGGTGGCGAGAGAAGAGCTGGGCCTCCCTCAGAGGCGCGAGCCGAGTCTGGAGGTGGCTATAAATACAAGAGGCGAGGGGCTTTCTAACTAGGCCAGGAATGTGTGTTAATCATTGAGGTCAGCCGGGCCGCGGCAGCTCTTGGCTGGAAAAGGGTGTATCCAGGAGCGAGCTCTCCCGGAGAAAGGCGCTGAGGAGGAGGAGGAGGAGGAGGAGGGCGACAGGCAGTGCCCAGCGGGGGACACGCTGGCACCCGGCCTTTGTCATGGGGCAGGGGCCGAACCCCAGGAAGGCCTCTCCTGCCCCTTGTGATCGTTGAGAAACCCTCCTGTAACCCAGATCAGATCAGCCGCCTCAAACCCACCGGCCGGCCAAGGCCACAGCTGTGGTTCGCAAAGGGCAGACCCGGGCCGCATTCTGGGGAGTGAGCACTTATTTTAATGTGTTTGGGGGAAAACACAACTGGCAAAGCAAATCCATGATCTCGTGGCTGTGAATGCTTAAGATAATATACTAAGAAGGTATATACGTTTTTTAAAAGGGAGTTGAGTGAAAGAAGGACGTGAAGTGTGTGCTATACCTGTGGAGGCGACAAGCATCATTCCTGAGGTGTAGGGGCTTCTGGTCCCCAGGCGAACTGCCAGCCGCCTTGCTGTGGGGTCCCAGTGGCCTCTGCCACTCCCAGCCCACAGCCCAGCCCCGCCCTCCCCAAACATGCCAGGCACTGGCACCCCACCCCACCTCCACTCTCTCTGTGCCTGTCCCCCTTTCCTGGCAAGGGCCAGGAGAAATGAGGTCCTCGCTGGGACCTCCTCCAGGCTGCCCTAGGCCCTTGTCCATCCACGGCCACTCCCTGCCTACGTGAGAGTCACCATAGCTGGGACCATGGCTCCCTTGGTGATGGGGAAAGCAAGCTCTGGGTGTTTCTGTCCTCCTGCTGTGCCCAGGAGGCAGACACCCGGTCACATTCTGGAGCCGTCACTGCCTGGTGCCAGTCCGTGCACGTGCACTGTCACCCTCGGGGCTCCGTCCCCTCCCTCATCTGTCAGATGGGGACACCAGCTTTCCTTCCCTGGGGTGGGGGGGGGGGCCGGTGCGTGGAGTCAGTGTGCTTACTCCACCTAAAGGCCCACGTCAGCACTCCACAAACATTCTCCTGATTATTCGCATCATCAACACAATTGTCATCATCAGGGGCCGATAGATATTTAGTAAGTGAGTCCACGGTGGTGCAGGGTGGAGGGGAAGGGGATAGGACTAGGGCATCTTTGCATTTAGGATCAGGAGAAAGTTCTCAGTGCCTACTGACTCCGCCCCTCTCATTTTGAATACGGGGAAACTGAGGCCCGCGCTGCAGCCCTGGAACCAAGGCCCAATCTCTTGCTGTTCCACCGCCATCTCCCTCCCCAGGCTGGGGGAGGAGGTGACTGAGGCCGGACTCACCTGCCCAGTGAGACACAGCAGGCCTCCCAAGCTTCCCAGCGAGACTGGGGAGGAATTCCAGGGGCTGCTGCAGCGGAATTCTCACTTCACCCAGGCAGTGAATCAAAAGCCTCATTCTCTGTAGATTCCTCCCATAGGTGGGAGCAGATGTGACCTTTGTCATTTGTTATTTTTAGCAGAGCAGGCGAAGAATGATAAAAAACCTGTACGGGAGCTGACTATAAATAACATGCCTGTGGCGTTTTTTTTCTTTAACACATCTAAAAATTGTAGATCTCAACAAGCATTGCCCTTCAGAGTAGAATAACAGCATTAGCATGGCGCTTTACAATTAGAGTCAACTCACCCCAGCTATTGCTGGGGATCACCGTGCAAGTCCCCAGGGCAGACACTTTTCTCGTCCCCATCCTGCAGGTGAGGAAACAAGGATGAGCTCGGCTGGTAGAGCTGTTGGCACGGTGCCTGACCCATGGCAAGAGCCCGATTTATATCACCATCCTTACCAAGAAGTCTCTGAAAGGCTGAGTAGCTTGTTCGGTGTCACAGGGGAAAGGGCCAGGGCCAGGACCTCCTCGGGGCCACCTGTCTCCAAACGCAGTAGTTCACTGGCTGCTAGTGGGCCTCATGGGGCTGGAGGAAGAAGAGGTGGGCATGGAAAGATCAGAGGAGTGGGTGCCAGGCATCGTGGAACTTCAAGATGAGAGTTTGAACGAGAAGGTTGTGGCTGGGATACTGGAGGCTGAGAGGAGGGCTGACAAGGGTTCAGAAAAGGGGGTGAGGGAGAGAGAAGATAATTGGCCACCAACCTTCTAGGGCTGTGCCTCACCAGGCTCACCTCATCTGACTCTGAAATCCCTCTGGGCAGAGCAGCTATCCTCAGCCAGCCCCGTGGCAGAGAATAAGAGAGACCCAAGGGCAGGTTACCAATGCTGGGGTGGGTGAGGGTGGCCAGGTGGGGAGGAGCAGCTGGAGAGAAACCAGGGCAGAAGGGGGTCCCGAGACCTGGAAGGCAACAGACTCCAGGCAGCAGGTTTGCGCTCCTGACCAGGGCTCGGTGGTGTGCTGGGGAACGTTCTAGACCGGCTCGTAGGGAGGTGAGTGCCCTGATATGTAGCGTTTGCCGGCGTCTGTGGTGTAAATGCTCCCACCCTGGCAGGTCGCAAGCTACCAACGTGAGATGGCCATAGACACGATCAGTTCTCACGAGCCAGTCGGAGAGACTCCAGAGCACCCCAGGCAAGACTGCTGCTGTGCCAGCCACACAGGGTGGGATACTTATGTCCCAGTTGCTTCAAGGGAAGAGAGGAGGGCCTTGTGTGCCGTTTTAAGCTACCATTAACTGTGGACGTTAACACATGACAGGTGAAGCATTTTACGTGCAGTATCTCAGTTAATTCAAAGCACAATCCTCTGAGCTAGACATTATCTCTATTGTCCTGATGAAGAAACTGAGTCTCAGAGAGGTGAAGTGACTTGCCCAAGGTCACACAGCCAGTGAGTTATGGAGCCTAGATTTGAACCCAGGAGTGTGTGAGTTCAAAGCCCACACCCCAGCCACACACACCCCCAGCCTCCAGCCAGGTAGTTCTAGGACCTGAGTTGGGGCTGGATTTTCAGGCAGGAGTTCATGGGATCCCTCTGTGGGGCTGGCAGCCGAGAGTCCTGACCAAGGCCCAGAGGAGATGCTTACCTCCCTTGGGGGAGGTTCTGAGAGGTTTGAGACACCTCCACATGGGTGGGGCACTACCTAGCCCTCACCCAGGGTAGAGGCACCACTCAGGCACCCCAGGGCTCCTCAGACCCTCCCTCCCTCCTTCCCTTCTTTGCAGCTGAGTGTCCTGCCCCAGGAGGCAGTCCCCACACTGCCAGGCATGTAGTACGTGCTCAATTCACACTGAAGTGAACCAATGATATCTTCTGATTCTCTCTCGTTTTGTTTGAAGTCAAAGACCAGATTTCCTATGGCTTCAAAGTGTTATCACCTTGCAGAAAAGGGACGGAGAAGCAAGCCAGACTTTGCTGAGCACCTACTATGTGTCACATGCATACATGTTACTCATTCATGCCTCCCAACACTCTCACAATTGCAGGTATTATCATTCCCATTTCACAGATGTAGAAACTGAGGTTCAAATTGGCCAAATGACTAGCTCAAGGCCACCTGATAGTAAGTGGCAGAGCTGGGGTTCAATCCCATATCTTTGATCCCCAAGCCCCTGCTCTACTCCTCTGCTGTGCTGTGTCCCCCAGAAAGAAACAGCACCTTTTATCCAGGAAGCTACTTACAGTTTGTCAAGACTTGTCCATTTCCTTCTTGTATTTTGTCATTGCAAATTGACCCATGGCGGTGGCAGGGCAGGAAAGCTAGGGGAGAGGAAGGTGGGCTCAGGAGAGAAGGATGCCCCCTGCCCCACGGCACTTAGTCCCATCCCGGCCGACTGCTGGTCCAGGACTCACCCCACCTCCCGGGACAGCCTGTCAGTGGCCTTGGTAGTGAGAGTGTTGGCCCAGCCTTGAGGGCAGTCCCATTCACAGAGGACCCCACTGATGCAGGGTCTCCTTAGAAGGCGGCCCTGGCACCTGTGCAGGTGCTTGCTCTTGGAGCCATATCTGATGAAGAGGGGTGCTGAACAGGTAGCCCCATGAGGTGACAGGAGAGGTTTCTTATAGGGTTAAAAGTCTGCCTTGGAGCCAGCACTTGCCTCCCAGGCCTGGCTTAGCTGTGGTGTGTCCAAGGCAGATGGCTGCCTGACTAGGCCTCAGGCTCCCCATCTGTAAAACGGAAGGGTAGGCTGACAGAGGGGCACGGCAGCGTCTCCCAGCCCCGACGGGTCCCGATTCCACATAAACCAGCTCCACAGGCAGATCCCAAAAGGGAATTCCCCCTGGGGAGAAAAGTGGGATGCCCTTGTGGGGACGACTTTGGAGGCCATCAAGGCCATCAGCATTGCCCACTGCCCACCTCCCTCTTCAGCCAGCTCTGACTCCACATCTCACTTCTACCCTGCTTCCGTAGGCCCCTTGCTGGACACCCTAGCGGGGCCCAAGCATTCCCCAGACCTCTAGCAGGGTAGGAAGGAGATGTCTGAGTTCAAATCCCAACACCACTTACTGAACAACCTTGGCCAAGGTCCCTGACCTCTCTGTGCCTCAGTTTTATCATCTATAAAATGGGGATAATAGTCAAAACTACCTTAAAGGGTGAGAATTAAATGAGCCAAAACACGAAAAGTTCTTAGAACAAACATACCTGGCATGTAATAATTGTTCGGCCAATACCACCTCTCAGTACTACTATTTAGGATTCATAGTAATACCATCTTTTCTGCCCAGCAGGGCAACCATCAAGGCCCTGGAGGGAGCACTGGATTGAGAGTCCTGAGCCCACAGCTCTCATCTCAAGTCACCCACGACCCTGGGGACGAGGGCCCCTTCCCCTCTCCTGGCCTGTTTCTCCTTCTGTCAGGCGGCTCCCCTCAGCTCTCAGCACACCTGGGAGTCTGTATGTGTCTACTGGATGTGCTTTTCCTCCCAGCCGAGGCTGATGTGTCCCTGGCCCAGAGTCTGCCCCAATCCCGGTTAGTAGAATGAACACGTTCCCTGGGGAAGGTGGGTGTTACGTGGTGCGGCTGTCCCACGACACTGTGGAATTCTATCCTGCGGCAGGCCCTTGCCATGGGCCTTATGTTCCTCATCCTGTTTAATCCTTCAGACCCGTCTAAGGTTCCTCCTATTCCCAGGATAAGGACAGGACTCTGTAACTGGTCCACAGGCCCCTGCCCGCTCCTGCCCCTTGCCCACTCTCCCTGTCTAAGTCATCCGGGTCTCCTTTCCACCCCTTGAGAAAGGCTAAGCCCTTTCCAGCCTCAGGCCCTTTGTCACCACCCCGTCCTTTTACCTAGTGAACTCCTGCTCAGTCACCACCCCCTTGGGGAAACCTCCAACACCCCCTCAGTCCCACGAGAGACATTCCTGCCTAAAGTGCTCATGGCCTCTGCCCCTTTATCGCAGACCCCTTGGTAAATTTACATTCGTTTGTGTGCTCATTTCATTTCACAGCTGTCTCTAAACCCTCCTGAGAGCGGATACCATGAGCTTTTCTGCTCACCGCTGTATTCTCAGCACCTAGCAAGGAGCTTGACAAGTAGTGGACATCAGTGGATATTTGTTGAACAAGTGAGCTGTCAGAGAGGCAGAAAGCAGATGGTGCTGTGCCTGTTATACAGATGAGGAGCCTGAGGCCAGAGAGATGGAGAGATTTGCCCAAAGTCACACAGCCCATCAGGGTGGAGCAGGGTTTGAGCTAGTCCATTGAGCTCAAGCTCCCAAGCTTGGTGCACCCACCCCCACTTCCTTGCTACCTTTGGGTACAAACAGGGACTGAGACAGCTGAGCCCCTTCATGTCCCAGAGGCAGGGGTTTGAGTGACAGGTCAAGGGCTTCGGTTATGCTGAGAGCCCTGGCTGCTTGGAAACCTCATAAGGGGTGAACGCCCAAGCCTGCCGCCCCTCTGCAAGCCTTCCAGGAGAGATCTGAGTTCTAACTCTGGCTCCAGCTGCTTAGTCCTGGGCTTGTCCACTCCATTCTCCAGACCTCGGTTTCCTCATCAGTAAAACAGGAGTGATCTGCTCCACATAGCAGGTTAATTGTGTGTACCTAGATGTGTGCATTAGCACACAGGAAAACGCTCAGCAGACAGCAGATGTGGCCCCCGCAGCCTCCCTCCTGTTCTGATGAGCCGCAGACCACGGGCATGGCCACATTCATGCCTGAACTTCTTACTGATCACAACTTCAGTTGTGTCCGGCTCTCCTGCCAGTCAGCAGGCAGGCCTCTCAGCTTGTAGCATCTCAGTTGTCACCCCTCTGCCCTTGTCCTCTCTGGGAGGTCCTCTTTCCCTGCTGGGTCCCTACAGCCTCCTCAGTGGGAGGACGTCCACAGAGATCACAGGCTTCAGGGCAGTCAGCGTTAGGTTTGAATGCTCAGTCCTGTGCCACACAGCTGTGTGCCCTTAAGCAAGACACTCACCCTCTCTGGGCTTGATCTTCTCTAAACTGAGGGCTGAGAACACTAAATTATCCTGGGGTGGTGATGAGGAGTAAATGACAGCTCTTGTGTTAAGTGCCTGGCACATAGTAGGTGCTCAGCAAATGACAGATTTTCTTCCCTCTTCTCCTGACATTCCTGGATTCATTGTCCCCACTCCCTCTGTTTCCTCCTTCCTCCTCCTTTTCTTCCTCCAGGGAGTCAGCCTTCTGGCAGGAGTGAAAACACATACATACACACAAATGTTAAATAGGGACCCCAGCACAGTACCTCACGTTTAGTGAGGGCTGAATAAATATTTGATGACTGAATAATCCAAAGAAATGAATTACTAACGGTAAAATGTCAGGCTGTAGGTACCTTGGAGAGAGCATTTAGGGACAGGGGCTCCTCTCTGGTTGCTTAACTCACCTTGAGTCCAGCCCTGGGCTCAGGCATCCTGAGCCTGTTGAGACATCTCTGGACAGGGTATCTGAGTGAAGTTGGGGGGTCTTCCTTTCCCCTTCCCAAGGTGGGCATGCAGAGGAAGCCCCATTCATTGACAGGTTCAGGAAATAGCAACTCTTAAATCAGGACCTGCAAGCAAGCCCAAAGAATATTTCCAGAGCCATAAAGAGATGCAAATACCAGTTTAAAACCACCAGGGGAATTGCATTTTCATTCAACAAACCTGTATTCATCAGTTCAATCAATATTTATTAAGGCTCTGTGCCCAGTGCTAGGGACACAACAGGCAAATGAGACTTGTTCCCTATCCCTAAGGAGCCCCCCAGACTGATGGACAAGACAGATGTGCATAAAAAAATTAATTGCAGCAAATCTTTTGAGGGGGAGGGGGAGGCAGGGATGATGGAGGGGAAATCAGGGAAGGCTTCCTGGAGGAGGGATTGTTGGAGTTGAGTTTGAAGGATGATAGAAGTTCTCCTGGCAGAGAAGTGGGGAAGCAAGGCATCCCTGGCAGAGTAGACGGTACACACAAATACACAGAAGCATGGAAATGCAAGGGTGTGTTTCAGAAGCAAGGAAGGCTTGATGTAGGGAAAGTGGACAGAGGATAAGGGGAGGGGTCTGGAACAGTCATCCAGGCCTCATGAGTCATGGTAAGGAATTTGGGTTTTATGCTGAAGGCACAGGGCAGCCAAAGAGGGGTTTAGAGGAATTAAGGAAGGTCCTTAGGGTGCAGGGGGTGGGTAAATGGGAGGAGGATGGCAGGCGGAGCAGCAGGGAGACCAAGGTGAGGAGGCAGGATGGACGGATGGGAGTGGGCAGTGTGTAAGTGCGTGTGCATTAACACGGCGGCATTAACCTGAAAGGCTAGCCGCCCGTGGATGAGACCGTGTTTCTCCGGCTTGGAAAAGGCAGCCTCCCCCAGGGAGTCCTCCCAGAGTAGCTCTTGACTCACTAGGCTCTGTGTTCTGCCAGGTGGGAAAGTGCCTGCTCCCTAATTGGCCCCTATTCCTGCCCTGGCAGAGAGGTGGCAAGTCAGCCATAGCCACATACCTGCCCCACCCCACTGGAGGGTTGGGGTGGGCCCTCTGGGCTGAGGTTTTCTGACCTGTGGGAAATCCAGGTCCCGCGTGGCTCCCTGGACGCAGGCTTATGCCTGCCTCCTACAGTCCCTGGACTCAGCGTGGGGCCTCACGCAGCCCTGGTTTTAGGCCCCAGTTCCCCTTCTCTATGACCTTGGGCAACATCATTTCACCTCTCTGTACCTCAGTTTCCTCATCAGTAAAATGGTGGGGGGGAAGGGTAAAAATAGCACCTACCTCCCAGGATTTTGCGAAGCTCACACCACATGAGACACACGGTAGGATGTCGATGTGAATGGCAGCTGGAGTTAGCCAGGGGTCAAGCCTGTACCCTCCTTCCTGAGGGAGCAAGACCCAGTGGAAGGAGCTGGGAATCGGGGACCTGGGTTCAAGTCTCAGCAGGGCTGTCTGGGCCTTCAGAGTCCTAGAGACCAGCCCTGCCTAGGCCCCACTGGTGGTATCTGAGAACCATCATAAGCCAGTGGGATGAGGGGCTGGGACAGGCCCACTCTCCCAACCTTTCCCAGGGGCCTTCGGAAGAAGTTCACCCCTATGCTTTTTCTATGAATAACAGCTGCCATTCTCCTCTAGTGTGCAAACCTGCCAAATAGGTATTATTGTCCCCACTTTGCAAATGAGAAAACTGGGACTCAGGGAGGTTGAGTCATTTGCCCAAAGTCACATAGCTGGTAAATGAAGGAGCCAGGATTTGAACCCAGGTTTGTCTGACCACAAACCTGGGCTGTCTTGTCTCAGCCCAAGATCAGGTTGTCTTGAAGGACTTTTGGGCTTTGGTGGGAGTGGGTATAGGACCCCAATGTGGTGGAGGAAAGACTTAGGACAAGCTGGGCCACATAGCCCCCTAGACATTCTGTGGCCCCTTGAGGTCATGGGCCTAGGAGAGTCTGTGTCATGGGCCTCAGAGTTGGGTGGCTTGAGGCGAGGACAGAGGGAAGAGCCTAAAGCTCGAGTGGGACAGATCTGGGTTCAAATCTCAGCTCTGGCCCTCACTGGCCCTGTAATTCTTAAGCAAGTTGTTCAAAATCTCCAGGCCTCAATTTTCTCCTGCAAAATGGGAAGAAGCCCAATCTCTCCGTGAGTGATTAGTGGAAGTCAGACAAGGCAGGGATGGGAGGGGCCTTTGGAAATAGCTTCTCATCCCCTGAGGGGCCCAGCCAGCAGCTCATTGTTATGGCAGGTGCCCCAGGACCCCCGCCCAGGCTTCAGAAGACCCTGAGCTGGGCAAGGTGAGGGCAGGTATAGCCTTCATTCCTGCTTCCCCTCAAGGGGGAAAGCCCCAGAGAGCCCGTATCTACCAGAGAGGACACAGCTGGCCTCAGATTGCTTTCCATTCTGCCTGCCTCAGACCTGTCTGGACCTACCTCATCAGTCTCCCTTATGCAAAATGCCTCCATCAGCTGGGGCCAGGCTCCCCACCCTCATCCCTGGGTGGACTGACCCTCTCTACTCCCCCTCTCTCTCCGGCCCCAGGATCTGCCCCAAGGGGAGAAAACTGGGCAACTAAACACTGTTTGAAATATGACTGGACCGGCTCTCCCCTCACTCCTGCCCTATTTCTCATATCTTCCCCCAACCCTGACCCCCAAGCCATATCCACCATAAGCCAAATCATGCTGGAGGCAGAAGCTATGGGTAATCCTCCTGGCTGGCCTCCTGCCTCTCTCCCCCTCTTCCCTGTGAGTGACCCTGACCTGTCGTTTCCAGCCTTCCCAGAGTTGCGACACTGGTGCCATTGTTTGTCTGATTTCACAACACCTCTGCCTGTCCAGTACCTCCTGCCCCCAACATATCCTGGAAGGACAGGCCAGATGCCCCAGGTGTGTCTGCTGCAGGAAGGGGAGGCAAAGGGGGCAGGGCAGGGGACGAATGTCTGTGGCCAGATTCGACCCTCAAGGATGACCTTGGCAAGCCACTTACATTCTTTTCTTGAGGCCTCAGTTTGCTCCACTATAAAATGGGAGAACTGGATAAGAGTCTTTCTAGTTCTGGTATTTGAACTTAAAATCACATAGCAGCAGATTTCATTCAAGCCTTTATTGCGGCACCCACTACATGCTGGGAGCTGGGACTCTGGAGGCAGAGTTGATGTGGTCACAGCCCAATGAGGGAGACAGATGTGAAACCATCACAATATGTTGTGATCAGAGCTGGGCCAGAGTTATGAACTAATTCTGTTGCTGGAATCAGGAAGGACTGTCTGAGGAAGGGGCATTTGAGCTGGACTTTGAAGGATGAGTAGGAGTTCATAGGCCTAACGTAAGAAAAACTTCCAAACTCTGCTATTTAACATTTGGACTGCCTCAAAAGTTAGGGAATATCCTGTACTTGGGGTGTGGATGCAGAGGCTGAAGTACACAGGCCTGAAATGCCAAGAAGATGGGAGCTTAGCCAGGTGCCGTGCTAGTCTTAGATCCTGAGAATCAAAATCCATAAGCTCCTGAGAGTCTGGTGTCTGTTGGTGAAGACCCAGCCCACCCCTCACAGGGGCTAGTGAGCAGGCAGGACTTAGAACTGCCAAGTGGATGAGTACTGGGGCCCCCAGGCGGCCTGTGCCATGCTGGCCTTCACATGTAGGGAGCCCTGGGCTTGGAGTCCTCAGGCTTCGGTCACAGGTTCAGCCTACCCCTTCCCAACCAAGGGACCTTGTGCTGGCCACCACACGCCTCTGAGCCATACGCAGATTCCTAATCTGTAACATGGGTGCTCACAGCAGCCATTCCAGCAGTACTTGTGAGAAGCAAGCGATTTACTGTTTTGCAGGTGGCCTTTGTGAACAAAAGCGTGCCGGACACGGACGGGATTGTTATTGCTCAGATGGTAGCTCATAACCGGCCCCTGGTGGGACTGTTTGTTTTGTAAACACAGGGAAAGGGTTTTGCCCCCATTAATGTCATGGTAATAACGGTGGGATTCCTGGTCCAGACAGTTGCTCCAACAGATGGGAGCTGGAGTGGTCCTTTCCCCTCTGCCGGTCTGTGCTCACCCTCACCCCAGTGTCTCTGACACTTTTACTTGGCCCCGTGTTGGGGGGCAGAGGCTGGCCTGGCCCCTCCTGAAGTAGAGTTTGTCTTAGAAGTCTGACTGGAGAGGGGCCAGTGGAGTCCCCCGTCCGCACCCCCAAGAAGGGGCCGAGGTGGGAGGTCCCTGTCGCAAGCTATTGGTAGAGGACAAAAGCCTCCCTAAGCGGTGTCCTGGGCTGCTCCCTCGGAACCCAGCCTGGTGCCTTCCCTGCCTGCCCTACTGGAGCCCAGGGCCACCCAGTGCTCAGCACCCTAAGCTTCTCAGCAGCCTCCCTGCATCTCACTCTGCCTGGCCCGGAGACAGAAGGGGACCCCTTGGTGGGGTTAGGGGGATGAAGGGCAAGGGGGTATCAGCGTGGCCTTGTTGACAGGGGCCCTGCCGCTGGCGCTCCTGGCTCCATGCCTCCTGTGGCCCCTCTGCCCGGCCAGGTTCTGATTTTGGTGCAGTGCAGACTTTCAGCTTAACGAGACAAATTGATATTCTGTGCCAGCCCAGGGATGGAGCGGCAGCTTGGGACGCTCGCTTGGGCGGGCAGCTCAGAAGTGGTCAGGGGATGGGGGCAGGGGAAGGAGGCAGCTCTAGTCTAGGACTCCCTCCTGGGGCACCCCCAGCCCTCACCCTGCCCGCACATACCCCCTCCACGCGGACAGGTGCCCCAAGACACTCCTGAAGGTCCTTCCACCTTCAGTGCCCTCCTGCCAAGCAGGGCAACCCTCCTGGAGGGGGCACGGCAGTTGAGGGGGAGGCTCCTGAATCTGAGAGAAGCCCCTTCACCCACTGTGACCTCCTCCCCTTGCTCCTGGGGCTGTCCTCCCACCTGGCTGGATTTAAAGAGGCAGCAGGTCTGCCAGAGATGAGGCAGGAAGAAGCAGGCAACTGGTTGGGGGAATCCCATTCCTGCAGACTCCTTGTTGGGGGTCCCTAGGGTCCTCTGGACATCACCAGCCCCCGGCAGCTCATCACAGATGTCCCTGCAAATTCTGTAGATGCGCGAGGCATATGCAGTGGGCACCCGTGAGTAGAGAAGTGGCCTCTTGAGGGGTACCTCTGCAGACCTGCAGCCCCCAGGCAGGTGGGGCTGCACACAGTCCGGCCCTGGGGCTGCAGGGGTTCAGGGGTTGCACTTCCACGGCAGCAGGGAGTTCACTGCGGGCTCTGCTCCGTCGGTCCTGCAACCACAGTTGTGTTTAGACTGTGTTCAGTCCACTGCTCCTCATGTGACCTTTGCCCCCAGGTCTGGGGGTGTCCTGATCAAAAGGAGGGGGCACCAGAGCCCCTGCCCAGCTGAATGGGTCCCCCAGAAAGTAAGGGAAGACTTAGGGCCATTTGAGCAAAATCCTCCTCTCTCTATCGCTGACCCCCCTCCACTGCTCGAAGGACCCCCTCCCCTCCAGCGCAGCCCCAAGCCTACCCTCACCATGCCCTTGACATTCCCTCCTACTTCGGGGGAGCGGGCGTATTCCTGGGACTCCGCCAGCTTCAGTTCCTCATGATCCCACGGGAGGAATTAAAACCGCAAACAACACCGTGGTGGTTCGGTCCACGTCCCCCCGCCCCCCACTCTCCTCCCCCAGTCCCCCCACCAGAACGAGGCCTCCCCGCGTCCCTCCCTTGTCCTCCTGCCCCCTCCCCCAGCCTCCAGCAGCGCAGCGGCCTCTGCCTCCCCGGAGACTGCATTTTGCCGGGCGAGATGCTCTCCTAGAAGCCGGCGCCGACGCCTCCCCCCCCTCCGCCCCCCCCCCCCCACTCCTCGGGCAGGATGGTACAGTCTGCAGAGGGACCCGGGCACGCTGGCTGGGCTCAGCCGCGGCACCAGCTGCCGCACCGAGATTACGGGGCTGCCCGCCTGGAAACCGTGCCGGATTTGTGGCGATTTTCATAGCCAAGTAAGTACCGGCATCCCCCAGCATGAGAAATAAAAAATAAAAAGCGCCCCACTCCGCTCTCCCCTTCCTCCCTCACCCAATTTATTTTGTTTCATTTCATTTGGTTTTTTTCAGTGCTGATGGTGGTGGCGGCGGCGGCGGTGGGGTGGGGGGACCAGGGGGGAGCCGGGCTTGTTTATCTGACAGCAGCTGAGGCTGCATTGGGAGCCGCCGCTGAGGGAGACACTAGTGTGAGGGTCCGTGTGTTGGGGGGAGGGCTGGGGCGCTGGGGACACGGGCAGGGGGGCCTCGGACAGGCGGATACCCGGGATCTCAGGCAGATTCCGGCAGCCTCTGGACAGCAAATGCCTCTAATGAATGTTACGCAAGGGCCGGCCAGCCGACAGTGCGGGGCAAGGTTCTTTTCCCTCTGAGCTGCGTCCCAGGGAAACAGAGGACCAGAGGGTGCCCCCTGCCCACTGCGGCCAGAGTCCCAGGAAAGAGGCAGAGGGAGGCCCCCGTGGAGGGTCCCCTTGGTGGGGTGGGCTGCTGTGTGCCCCGGACCTCCGGGTCAGGCCAGCCAGGGTGTGTGGTGGCATGGACAAGTCCCCCGGTCCCTGAGATGGCCAGGAGAAGGGCAGGAGCGGGATGGCCGGGCCATTTTGTAGCGGTCATGCTGGGTGGTGGAGTTGGCACTTTCTCCCCAAAGCCCCGTTCCTCTGCCAGCCTCGGTGGCCTCTGGCTGAGCCCTAGGCACCTGGGGCTCCTCCCTGCTCCCTGGCTGGGTCAAGATGGGGAAATCCAGCAGGGGGCCTCTGCACTCCCCAAGGGTGGGCTGCTAGGGGCGGCCACCCTTTCTACCCAAGTGGCCATTCCGCGCCACGGCTGTCCTCTGCTCACCCAGGTCATGTGGGGAGGGGTCTCTGTGGCTGGCCTGCCCCAGTCAGGCAAAAGCCCTGGGGATCTGGGGACCTCCACCCAGAGACCCAGCCTGGCTCGACCTTCAGAAGGGTAAGTGAGCAGCAGGCGGGACCAGCACAGGGTCTTGGTGTGACCCTGAACCCCCCTTGCCTGGCACAGAACAGGCTCCTTTCCTCGCCTGCATTGCTCTCCAAATCGCTGGGAGGAGGCAGAGCTGATGTTTGGGGCATTTCCAGGAGTGGCGGGCGCCCTCCGGAGAAATTCTGCTTTGACGTGTGCAGTACGAGGGGGCTTGGCGCACAGGCCTTGGGGGCCTCCGCCTGTTAACTTCGTTGAAGGAGCAGTGGCAGGGAGGGGGCTGCAGCTCTGGGGGAACCCTGCTGGCGGGGTCCAGGAAAGAGGCTGATGGCCCGTATTATTTAGCCACCTTTGTACCCCCAGTCCCATTCTCATCAAGGCATATATACATCCACAGATTTGCACAGGTGCACATGTACAAATATAGTACACAGAGTAGTGCATCGTATATGTTCAAATCACACACACACATACGGCGTGCCCATGCCCTCAGATACACCCAGCACATGTGAATACAGTGCACATTCCTGAATATCACTGCTCACCTGCAAAATTCAGCATGCACACGAATGCAGCATGCACACGCGCGCGCACACACACACACACACTCATACCTGTGAATGCAGCATGCCCGCACATGCATGTAGCACCAACACAGGAATGCAGTAGGCTGCCCATGGGTGAATCGGCCTGCACGCCGCGGTGCCCTGCAGCAGCCCCAAATGTGGCATGTGTCCATGTGAGAGCTGGCCCCTGTGAAAGTGACAAGCACACACATGTGGTGTCCTGAGTGCCATCTGCATGCCTGTCTGTGCATTGGCAGGCACACAGCCTGCTAGAATGCGCCCACAGGTGAATGTAGGTTGCACAGGTACAAGGACAGCCCAGGCACACAGATGCAGCACCTCTGCAGGTGCTGTGTGCGCACACCCGCCCCTCAGCAGCTAGGTATCCTCCATGGGGGTGAAGGTGCCTCTCTAGGCACTGGAGAGGCTTGCGTCTCATGGACTGCCTGTGGGGACAGAGGGACACCTGCTCCCACACAGGCCTAAGGGGAGGGCCAGGCTTCATTCCCAGGAAGCCATGATTGGGCTCAGCAAGGCCGTCTTGGGTTATTGATGTTCTGCAGAGAGGGCTGCCCGGAGTTGGAAAGGAAAGAGGAGGGGGCGGGGGCAGCTACTGCCCACCAGGGCAGACCAGCCACTGGTCTGGGGGCAGCTCCAGACCACCAGGAGCCCGGACTAGACCCACCACCCCCTTCTCTGGCACCAGAAAACCGGCACACGGCTGTGGGGTCTCGGAAAGCTGGGTCCTGGGACGCCTCCAGCAGCCTCTAAAGTCCTCTTCAAACCGAAGGTCAGAAAAGCTGCCCGTGGCTGGTCCCTTCCCGCTGTTTTCACACTACCCCCACCCCAATTCTCCCTGCCCAGCACAGGTGCGGGTCAAGGGACGGGGGTAGATAATAATAAGCCCTCTAGCATTCGCTGAGCTAATGACTCTGCGTGCGTCGCTTCAGTGGGGCCTCTCATAGCCACAGATGAGGAAGCTGCACAGAGAAGTGAAGACACTTACCCAAGGTCACACAGCTGGAACGTGTCAGAGATGGGATGGAAGCCAGGCCGTCAGGCTCCCTGCCTGCCCTCCTGGACCCTCTCCTCCTCTCCCCTCCTGTGGGAGGCCAACTCCAATTTGGGGTGCCAACTTCTTGAGCACCAGTAGGCCAAGAACTTAGGATTTGGGGGTGAGGCTCCAAGAAAGGGTCCAGAGGGTCTCCTGTGGGTAAAGGCAGAGCCCTCCACAGGCAGGCGTGGCCTTGTCCTAGGCAGCAGGACAGTTCTGCCATCCCATGACCCCATGGAATTGACAGCACCTAGAAAGCCAAGCAGACTGCGCTCTAAAGTTCCCTGGCCCAGACCCAATGAGAAGAGGGAAACTGAGGTCCAGCCAGGGGAAGGGACTTGTCCAAGGTCATACTGTATTCTAGGGAGAGTGGGGAGTCTTGCTAGCCCATCTCAGGTCCCAGGCTTGCAGCAGCAAAGGCCTATTTGGGCCCCTGGTTTCCCGCAGATGTTTGAGTCCGAGTTAAAAGGATGCTTACACCAGACCCAGGCTCTGCTCCTGGCCAGCTGTGTGACCTTGGGCAAGTCGCTTTGTCTCTCTGCTCCTCAGTGTCCTCGTGTGTGACCAGGGCAGACCTGTCCCTGCCCTGCCTTAGCCCGCAGTGGCCGGGGCCCTGGTCTCCTGTAGAGGACTGTGCACAGAGCTGTGACTGGCGTCAGGGCCGGGAGCCAGGGCAGGAGAGCACCTTGCTGCTGCGATCGGCCAAGGTCAGGAGGGGGAGCAAGGATGGGAACTTCTAGGTCGGTGAGTCTCAAACATGACTGCACTTAAGGAATCACCTGGTGGGGGCAGATTTCTGGGTCTCCCAGTAAGTCAGGAGGTCCTGGGGGGCTGCCTTTTCACGGGAGCCCCAGGGTTCTCATCTCTGTGGCTCTGTGCCTTGGGGGAGCCAAGGTGCATGAGAATGAGCTCGGGGAGCTCACAGGCTCTTGGAGCTGGGGGTGACCTGGGCATCATGCTGTTCCCCTGCCACTGCCACATCTGGGGAAACTGAGGGTGCCTGGCAAGTTGGTGCCGGAGGGAGACTGAAACTCGGGTCTCCAGCCCTCCAGTCCCCCGTCCCACCCCCAGCCCCTGGCTTCAACCTGCACAGTTAAATCAGGCCCTTCTGGGAGCGGGGCAACCTTCACATCCAGTGTGGCTGGGATGAGGGCTCCAAAGAGAGTCCTGGGCCTTGGCCTTGAGTCCTGGTGGTGCCTCTCCCCAGCCATCTGACAGTGGGGGACATGTAAACCTCAATCTGCCCTTCTCTAGAAGGGGGATAGATTTAGGGCAGAGCTGCTTAATTAAAATTAAAATTAAGAAACAGCTGGCACATAGTAGTTGCATGGTCAAGGTTGGGGCCATGGGGGAGCCTGAGGTACAGACTATGACTCCTCTCAGCCTCCCTTAGCTCCCAAAGGGCTGCAGTGGAGGTGTCTGAGGTGCAGGATCTGGGTGCCACGTGCACACACACGCTGTAGGGGGTGGACAGGTCCCTCCCCCAACCCTGCCTGGAGCACACAGTGCAATGTGGGAGACAGGGGTGGGTGTCCTGCCTGGAATCTGGGCGCCCCCCAGCCCACCCTGCACTTTCCAAAGCCAGAACATTGAACCTGCAGTAATTCATTTCTCCGTCCCCGTAGGAACCTCAAACAAAATATTTTGGGACAATGTCCCGCTGGCTGGAGACAACTGGATGTCTGGCTTTACCCCTCATTAAGAGCTGAAAGTAGATGGAGGCGGCAAGGCCCTGGTGTTCCACATGGTTGGGTGGAGCCTCAGTTCACCCATCTGTAGAATGGATGACAATGGTACCCACTTCTCAGGCCGTGGTGAGTGGCAAGTGGAAGAGTGCTGGGCTCAGGGTGTGGCCCATATTTATGGCTTAGTGAATGGAAGGCGTCGAGATTGAGAATCAGAAGGTGTGAGCTTGAAACCTACCTCTGCTGCTTAAGAGTGCCCTTGTGTCAGCCCCTTTGCCTCTTCAAGCCTTGGCTTTGGATCTGTAAAATGGGACTGTGTTTCCCAGGCTGCCTACTACATAGGACTGCAGTATGACAACAATAAAAAATAGGTGAGACATCTCTTGAGAACCTGCCATGTACCAGGTGATGTGCTAAGGGCTTCACCCTGGTCTCCAGACGTTGGAATCATCATGCACAATCCGAGAAACCTCTGCAGGGTCTGATGCAGGGCGAGATGGCTGGGCCTGATGGGACCAAGGGGAGGGACATCAAGGCTGGGGTTCCTGAGGCTGCAGAGGCCCCTGGGTATAGGGGAGGCGGCCTTGGTCTGAGGGTCAGGTGACCTGGTTTCCAGGCCCACCTCAGGCACTGGCAGGTGACCTTGGGCAAATTGTGTCAGCGCCCTGGTCCCATGCTCTCCCCTTGAAGGAAGGGACAGTGATCCTGCCCGCTTCATGTCCTCAGTGGGAGCAGATTCTCCTGCCCTCAGGCCCTTAGGGTAAAGGGTCTGAGCCACTGCAAGTCAGAGGCATTAACAACTGCAGTAGCTACAGCTGCTCTGTGTGTTTCCTGTGGTCACCGTAACAAATGACCACAAACTTGAGTGGCTTCAAACAGCTGAAATTTATTTTCTCACAGTTCTGGAGGCTGGATGTCTGAATGCAAGACGTTGGCAAGGCCAGTTCCTTCTGGAGGCCCTGAGGGAGAATCCACCCTCTGCCTCTCTCCCAACTTCTGGTGGTGCCAGCGATCCGCGGCGTTCCTTGGCTTGTAGCTGCATCACTCCATCTCGAGTCCATCTTCACTTCACCCTCTGTGTGTCTCCTCTTTTTATCAGGACACCAGTCGTTGGATATAGGGGCCACCTGAAATCCAGGATGACTGAGATCTTTAACTAATTACATATACAAAGACCCTATTTCCAAATACGGGCACATTCTGAGGTGCCGGGTAGATGTGAATTTGGGGAGACACTATTCAACCCATTACAGTCATGATTGCAGTCAGCCTTCATATCTGCAGATGTGGAGCCCACGGATGCAGAAGACCCCCTGGAAGGGACTTGAGCATCCTCGAAGTTTGGTATTTGCAGGGGGTCTTGGGACGACTGTATTTATTGAGTATTTACTGCTAGTAAGTCCTTTGCACAGTGCCGCGTTTCCTCGCTATCATCCATTTTACAGACAAAGAAACCAAGACCTGGGGAATTAAGAGGTGCCCAAGTCACATGGCAAGTGGGGGCAGAGCTGGGATTGAACCCAGGTCTCTGATGCGCTTTCTCCTTTCTACCTTTTTGGAGCTGCATGGGGGCTGCCCACAGCCAGGAACCCACGGGGTGGGACCTCCGGCCAGCCTTGTGTTCACCCAGGGCCTGTGGGGCTCCTGGGCCCCAGAGAGAAGAGCTGAGGATGGACAGGGCAGCCCGGGGGCGTGAGTGAGCCCCGCTGGCCCCAGGAGACCAGTGCGGGGCAGAGGGTTGAGAGCCCACAGTCCCTTCTTATCTGCTACTTATTCTCCGTGAACCTCAGTGTTCTCATCTGGAGAATGGGGACAGCAACGCCACCTGGTGGGGTAATTGGCAGGTTCTAAAATGCTAATCATCATAGTCATCACTGAGAGCTAAAATGTATCCAAAAGCACTTTGCAAATTTTTTAAATTTAATGTGTGGGAGGGTAATTGCTTATTCCAAGCCACATCCTAACGAGTGGCTCTACCATGAAATAGCTGCGTGTGGTTGAACTAGTTAGTGTCTTAACCTCAGTTTACTCATCCATTAAAGGGGGTAACATTGGTACCCACCTTCTTTGGTGCTGTGAGAGGCAAATGGGATTCAAGTAAAGTGCCTTGCCTGGGGTTATGTTCCAGTTGAAGGCCCAGGGGATATTTCCTCATCTGTAAGATGGGAGTAATAATAGTGTTGTTATTATCATACTATTACTTGTGTGAGAATTTGGTGAAGTAATGCAGAGGAAGCACTTGGCTCAGGGCCTGCCCAGAGATCGATGTTAAAGTGGCCTCCTCTCGTGCCATTAGAAAGACTTGAATTGAAATCCTAATGCCAGCGTTTACTGCGGTGTGACCTTGAGTCAGTAGCTTTGCCTGTCTGAGCTTGGCATCCTGACATATAAAGTGGGGTTAAAGAAACCTGTCTCACAAGATCGTGTATGTGACATGATGGACAGAAAACTGTCACAGGTGGAGCCCCAATCATGTCAGACATTTGAAAGAAGTTGAATTTCTGCCCTGCTTCTGGGGAAAGACCCCCCAGAGGACTTCCTTAAAGATGTCTTTAGAAGGGGCAAATCCTAGTCAAAGGGGTGGGGTGGATTCGATTTTCAAAGACCCAGAGAAGTCGTGCTGTAGTGGAGCTTGGGGTTGGAAGAGCTTGTGGGAGGAAGCTGTGAATGGATGACCCCGTTTTGGGTCCAAGAGCCATGTAGCTTCCAAGGAAAGAAGCAGGTCGCTCATGCCACCACGAGGGAAGTTGTCTATGAAGTGGTGGCCTTCTCCACACTGGCCTGTGCAGCTCCACCCATCCATGCCTGGCTGCCTGGGGTCTCCACTGCAGGGGTCGTGGGGAGTTTCGTACAGAGGAGCCGCTCCAGCCTGGCGCCCGATACCCCTTCCTCGCTGGGCTGAGTGCCGGCTCCAGGGTGGCTTGGGAGCTGAGCTGTCACCGCATTCTGTCGAGGCCATGGCAGAGAGGAGGATCCTTGGGAAGCTGTTTGGGAAACAAGGGGCTCTGGGCTGCAGCTGACTGAGTCTTCTCCGCCTCCTAATGTGCTGGGGGCAGGGGGCACGTCCCACGTGGCCTGACTGAGCAGTGATGTAAATGGTGGTTCAGGACCAAGTCTGGGCCCAGCCAACCCAGCCTCAAACCTGAGGCCCGAGACTTGACCAGCTGTGTGTCTTTCATCTCTGAGCCTCAGTTCCCTCAGCTGTAAAATGGGAGTAATAACAGTGCCTACTTTGTAGGGTGTGGTGATTAAAGCTGAATCGCATGGATTCCCAGATGCACGTTTTGACATCTCTGAATCAGGGTGCCTGTTACAACTGGTGGCGCGTCATAGTAGACCCAGCCATGCCTTTCTCTTTCTTAACGATACATAAAGTAGCGATGCTTCTTATAGTGGATGCACCTTAGATTCAGTGAAATATGGTAAATAAGATAAAACCTATAAAGGACTTAGGGCCACCAGGCTGGTGGGAACAAACCCGTCTCCCACCTGCGTCCCCAGCTCAGTCACAGTGGGATCTTGGGCATTTCTGTGCATCTCATAGGAGCTTTCATTTCCTCTTCTGAAGCAATGGGCATGAGAATCCTGGCCTCACAGAGCTGTTGTGAGAAGTTAGCAAGCTCGTGTATATCGCATGCCCAGCAGAGTACCCATATGCAGTAGGTGCCTAATCACTGGCATTCCAAAGGAAACAACAAAGGTGGTAGTACAGGGAGGAGTTTAAAGCACGGACTCTGGGATTCCATCTCCGGCTCCACCACTTCCTTACCATGTGACCTTGTGCCACTTTCTTAACTTCTCTGCGCCTTAGTCCCCACCATCTGTAAAATGGAGATAACAGAAGTATCCAATTCGTACGATTGCTGCGAGAATTAAATAAAATTAAAGTGCCTAGAGCAGTGCTTGACAGAAGTGTAAGCAATTATTATTTAATGAGCTCCTAATGAGTCTCTTCGAGTTCCATAAATAGAGCTAAAATGGACACTGGGCTCAATAAAGTAACAACAAGACAGACTGCACCCGTTTTATAGATGGGGCAGCTGAGGCCCAAGCTGTACGTTGGTTTGCCCAAGGTCACACAGCTGGCCCTCCCCAGAGCTGGAACCTCACCCCCAGCATCCAGGCACCAGCCTGATGTTGCCTCCTCGCCCGTGTCAGTCTGGGACTCTGTGATTCTTATGGAGAAGGGAGTTCTTGCCAGGGGAGGAAGGCTTTCGAGAAGAAGGTGCAGCCAGATGCAGTATCTGCTGGGTTGGGGTTCTCATCAGAAGTGGTTTGCTTCTTCCTTTACGTTTCTGCCTGTTCACCACAGCACAGGTGAAGGGGCTGAGCTGGGCTGTGCCCAAGGTCAGCAGAGCCTGCCAACCACCCTGCAAGTCTACCTGCCAGCACTTCCTGGCCTCCAAGTGCCTTCTCGGTGGTTGCTGCAGAGTTGACACAGCAAAACTCCCTCCTGGAGGGAGGAAAAGCCCCGCTGGCCAGCTGGTCCAGACACCGAGCAGCGCCAGGGCCACAGGATGGGTTGGGATGGGAGAGGGGGAGCAGAGACCTGGGTGCAGCTTGGCCTTGACAGACACTCCAAGTAACCTTGGACTTGTCACGGTCCCTCCTTGGGCACCAGTTTCCCATCTTTGAAACAAGGACTTTGGAGCCAGATGGGCCCCCTGGGACTTTAAATGTCTAAGATTCGAAATTTCCCAGGCATTGCTGATAGTCAAGGTCACGGGGAAGGGACAGGGTTGGAGTGAAAGAGCTTGTGGCTATGTGTGCACATCAATATGGATCTCGGGTTGGGGTCCGTGGGAGCAAGCCTGAGACAGCAGTAGCTCCTTTTCATCCCAGGACGATTCCTCAAGAGGAGGAGGTAGGCAGAAGGTATAACAGCCAAGCAGCTGGGGTACGGGTGCTGCAGGCCGGTGAGGGGGACCCGGGCGGGGCACCGACAGTGGCCGTGTGGTCATGTGTATTTGCAACGCAGAGGTTGCTGAGAACCAGCCTCTTCCTAGCAACTATCTGAAGGCAGGAGATTAAGAGCTCTTTAGGCCACTTCTAAATTTATCAACTTACATGACTCACTTCAGATTAAAACGAGGCCCTTCTCCCCATCCCACCCCCAGCCAATTTCGGGTTTCCAAACTCAGAGGATCCTGAAAAGGGAAGAGAATAGAAATCAATAAAACCAATATTGGCTGAGTACTTAGCGTGTGTCAGGCCATGTGCAACCCCCGGTCGAAGGTGGTAGGTGATGGCAGATGCCCAGTTGGGAGCTGGACCATGAATAACTCCTGTGCCCAAGGCTTGGCCTCTCCAACCACAGTCTTTGGACCTCACTGGGCCTCAGTTTCCTCATCTTTGAAATGGGGCCAGTGTAGGGAGGAGCCGGTGGCCACGGCCACCCCACGCTCAGGCAGTGGTAATAGAATTAAGAGTGGCTGGGGGTTGGGGTGCAGGCTGTTTGTGGCTGTTTCTCTGCCCTCTCAGAGGCCGGAGTCTGCACAGACGTCCTCAGGGGGAGGGAATTCCAACAGCTTCCCTCAGCCTGGGACCTCCAAAAGCTTCTCCCGGGAATCTCTGAACTCCAGAGTCAGACCTCGACAGTGGGACTGCGGCAGCTAAAGGTGAATGCAGGCGGCGCCGGTGCTGAACGGTGACCGGTGAGCCTTCACCTGGTGGCCTCCCCGAGCCTCACTGCAGCCTTCATGGTGACCAGATTGACGATAAGAGTGTCACTGACCAAGGGCTTCTGTGTGCAGCTCTGTCCGCACATGTGTCCCTTCACCCCTCATGGCCGTGACTGGACCCCTTTACAGAGGAGGACACCCAGGCTGGGGGAAGTGCGGTGGCTCAGGCCAGCTCTCCCGGCTGGGAAGGGCACCGCTGGGAGGAAGCCGACCCCCCCGCCCCCATCATCCTGCTGTGTGCACTGGACTCAAGGGGAGACCGAGGCCCAGACCAGAATCGCCCAAGGTTGCCCAGTGAGAGCCCAGAAGGCCAGGACTCTGTCTGTGGTACCGGCTGCCACCCCCAAAGGTTATGTGCTGCCCCAGCCCTCCAGGGGAAATGGCGAGGCCTCAGGCCAGACATCAAGCCAGGAACAGGGCCGTTTGCCCAACACAGCTGCCCACGGGCACAGGGGACGTTCAGGAAACCCTGAAGGCGGACACCTCGGCAACAACAGGCCCGGACCCCAGGAATCGAACATGTCCTGCTGTTCATTCTCACCCCCTAAAGACACTCGGTAACCCTGGTAGGGTCACAGTCACACTGGGTCCACATTTGGGCAAGAGGGGTGACTGTATTTCTTAAGCGCCTACTAGGCACTGTTGAGCGAACTGTAGTTCAAACCCCAGCTTTGCCACTGACAAGCTGTGTCCCCCTGGGTGAGTTGTTCATGTCTGAGCCTCACGTTTTTCACCTCTAAAATGGGAGAAATGACTGTAGCTGTTGTGGAGATGAGGTGAGGCGTGAGTCAAAGGCTCTGTGCGTCCCCTGCCCAGTGCCTCCTAGCTAATGTGGTTATCGCCCTGGCTAGCAACACGTGGTTCTCGTACCCATCCTGCAAAGAAGGCGTTCTCATCCTCACTTTGCAGACCGCACACAGGTCCCTCAGAGACGTCCAGGGACTCACCCTGGTCTCACAGGTCAGCAACAGAGCCGTGAGTGGGAGCTGGTCAGTTCACATGCTTTGAGGGGCTTGTTGACGTATTCTTGAAGCCTCAGAAGGCAGCCGGGGCACTGTCGAGAGAGGGTTTTCTCTGCCAGAATGTAGGATTGTGGGATCCTAGGTAGAGGAGACAGCCAAGGTCAGTGGTTAAGAGTGGACTCTGGAGTCTGAGAACCGGGGCTCGATTCCCAGCCATAATCCTTCCGTGCTGTGTGACCTTGAGCAAGTGACTTAACCTCTCTGAGCCTCAATCACCTTACCTGCAAAATGGGAGTAAATCACAGTACCAACTTCCTAGTGTTCTTGTGCTGATTAAATGAGTTAATAGGCGTAAAGTGCTTAGAACAGTGCCTGACACATAGGAAGCTCTATGAAGTATCCGCTATTTATTATTAATCATAGAATCAGAATGGGCAGGGTAGCCAGGCCCCACCCTTCACCCTCTCTCCCTGGGTCTTGCCCCAGCCTCCTCCACGGCCCCGTATGGCCGCCAGTGCAGGGGGCCCTTCTCAGAATGTCCATCTGGCCGGCGACTCTCTGGGCAAGGCCTTCAGTGTTCCTGTTGCCCAGCAGATAGAGCTCAGGCTCCTTGGCCCCCATTCGGTGCGCCCATGATTTATACCCCACCTACCCTTCCAGCACCTTCCTCCAGCGTCACCTTCATACTACTTCTCCCTCATCAGTTATTTCATCCACTAAGTTTGTCAGGACTTGAGTCATTCAATACAAATTGGAGTACAGCTCCTGTTCACACTGACCCTTTCCCCACCTCTGAGCCTTTGCCCGGGCTGTGCCCATCCATGAACACCCTTTAGCCATCCTTCAACCCCACTTAAATGCCTCCTTCTGCAGGAAGACTTCCTGCCTCTCCCTTTATTGTAAGCTCCCGGTGGCAGGCCCTGGACCTCTGGAGTCGTGCCTCAGCTGATGAGTCTTGTTTGTTTTCATCTTTGTGTTTGTCAGAGATTTCATTAGAACATTGTTGAATAAACACATGTGGAATAAGTGAACGGATGACCTTCCTCACTGGTCCCCCGTATCCTCTCTTGCTCCCCCCCCAAATCATCTGTTCTCCCTAAGTGGCCAGATGGATCCTTTTAACAATATAAATCAGATTGTGGTGCTTTCTGCTTAAAACTCTGCAGTCCTCCCCATGCTGCACAGGATAAAACCCAGACTCCTTCCATGGCCTATAGGCCCCTCACTACACCCCTCTCTCCTCACTCATCTCCTCTAGCTTACTGGTGTTCTTTCCATTCTTCAAACTCATCAGCCTCTTTCCTGCCTCAGGGCCTTTGCACGTGCTGTTTCCCCATCTAGACTGTTTTTCCCCCTTCACTTTATATTATAGGTTCCTTCTCATAGGTCACCATTGAGGTCCTCCCTGATCTATTTAAAAGAATTTTCCCTGTCACAGCAGTTGTTTTTCAAAAGCATTTATCACAATTGACATTCTTTTCAGTGTTTATTCTCTTATTTGTTGTCTGTCTACCCTCTAGACAACCAGCTCCTTGAGGACAGTACCATTCACTGTTGTATTCAAGGGCCTAGATCAGGGGAGGGTTTCTGTTTTGTGAGGCTGTGAAGGGCAAAGCAGTGTCCTTCCTTAGTATCACACTTGACCCTGTACATACAAGATGAAGAGAAATGATTCTGGGGGTTGCCTGGGAACCCCATGCTCACCCTACCTGCCTCTAGTAGGCCTCGTAGGGAGGGGTCAGAGAGGGAGAGAATGGGTGAGGGGTGCAGCCCTAAACAAGACAAATGCAATCCATACTCTCCTCCTGTTTACGTTCTAGCTGGAGAGAGGACAGTAAACAGACAGCCAGGTCTTTAAATGGTTTAACACCAGGTAGCAGTGACCATGCAAATGCAGCGGAGGAAGGTGCAGGAGGAAGAGCCCTCGGCTATCCCGTTCTCTGAGAAACGGGGCTTTGCTGCATTGTTTGTGGCTCCACTGTGTACTTTCAGACTTGAAGAGCCCTTAATGACGAGTTTGGGGGCCAGGCCTCAATAAGAGGAAATTTCTGCTGATGAGCCTCACCCAGGACAAGCTCTGGAAAGTGCGTGCCTGATGCTCACCTGCCTCCCCCTCCACAAGCCCCCAGCCTCCTCCCCCAGCAGGCACCAGGAGCTGCCAGTTACGATGTCCCCACCCCATGAGGTGGCTAGAAAAGAAACCAGGCAGCAACTGCTTGGAAAACCTATTTCCTTTTTATAAACTGCAGTCATTTGAATTAAAAAATAACGGCATGTTTACTGAAACAGACAGAATGATACAGAAGGGTTTATAACAAAACAACTAATTCTCCTCTCCCCACATCCCACGTTTACCTGATGTAACCATTGTCGATACCATGTTTCGTCGATTCTGGAATGCATATTTTCCCACATTTTCACAGCCCTGAGAAAGGGGTAAATATTGCAGCTGACAACACATTATAGTTTGTTTTTTTTCAAGTATAGTTGATTTCGATTCTGGGATGCACATTTTCCCACATTTTCACAGCCCTGAGAAAGGGATAAATATTGCAGCTGACAACACATTATAGTTTGTTTTTTTTAAGTATAGTTGATTTACAATATTCCGTTGGTTTCAGGTGTACAGTATAATCTGAAAAAAAAAACAAACCTGAATCATGTTATAGTTTTTTATCGGAATTGCTTTCCCTTTCTTAGTGGTGCGACTCAGTTTGACTTGGGTTTGACGAAATCTGGCAATTTGCTGTTTCCCTCCCTTGCTTGTATTTTCACTTACTGGTACATATATGTTCGGAGGGATTTTGTTTCTTTTCTTTGAAATCATTTTGTTCACACCCGTGGCTTTGTTACATCCTTAGGGTACTGTGGCCATCCTGGTGGCTCAGCAATCTTCGAGAGACACAGAGGCTAATGCAGGTGACAGTGGCTTGGGAGCTGCTAGCTCTGCCATTTACCAGCTGTGGCGTGCCCTCTCTGTGCCCCCAGCACTGCACACGTGCAGTGCCCAGCACAGACTGGCACCAAGCGTGCACCCGGGGCTGGTACTTCCCCCCTTCTCGCGTGTAGGCCTGAGACCCAGAGGAGGGGCAGGGAGTCTGAGCTCAAATAAAAAGGTTGGATGCAAAAGGTCGGCTAAAAAAAGCCACATGCAAACAAGGGCAGGAGGCGAAGTCAGAAAACAGGCACAAAGGTCAGAAGAAAAAAAACGAAGGGCATTAACCACAAACCTGAAAAGATGCTTCTGTCACCCCCAAAGCAAATAAGAGACGTTTTTAAAAATCAGCTGAAGCAAATAGAAACTTCTTAGAAGAAGGCCACAGAGAGGCCAAGGTGATCCTCTGGACCCTGGCCCAGCCCTCACCAGGGTAGGTCCAGCACCAGGAGGCCTGGAGCAGCCCGGTGCACCTATGCGCCAGGGCCCTCGGGTCCTTCCCTGCGCCGGTTTCTCCATCTGAATGCCGGTGACTGACGCAGGTAGAGATGCTGCTCTAAGTGCTTTATGGGATTTATTTAATACAACCTCCCTCTGGCAGTTACCATCCCCACTTTACAGGTGAGGGAACGAGGCTCTGCGACATACAGTGACCTGCCCAAGGGCACCCAGCCAGCAGTCTGGCTCCAGAGCCCCCAGCTTAACGGTGACGACAGCAGTCTTACAGTTCCCGAGTGCTCGGTCTAGCAGGGACACCAGTAATTGCAGATCAGTGTGCTAACAGCCCAGCGAGGGGAAGCCACAGGGATGCGGGGCCCAAAGGAGGCCTCCCGTCGTTGGAGCTGTCAAGGAACAGCCCCAAGAGGGCCTCACGCGGCCGAATGGAAGGATAAATAAGAGCCAGCCAGCTGGAAGGAAGGTAGGAGGTGGGAAGGGTGCCCCAGGCAAAGGCACAGCCTAAAGGGGCGGAGGCCACCAGCAGCAGCCAGAGCAGAGGCTCCAGGCCGGGGTCGTGGGCACTCAGCAGAGAGGTAGCAGGGCCAAGCCAAGGGCAGTGGGCTGCCCGGTTTTAAGCTGAGGAGTGATGTGGCCAGATTGGCCCGTTTGGAAGATCCTGTGGCCCTAGTGAGGATAATGGGTTGGAGAGACGAGGCTGGAGGCTAGAGGCTGGAGGCCCATGAGGTGGAGGCTGGACAGGCATCTGGGTAAATAAGGGGCAGGTTCTGGGGAGAGGGGGCAGCGTGAGCTGACAAGGCTTTGGGACTTAAGAGGGCAGCCAGGGGGAGGCCACATAGAGCCCCAGCTGACATTGGGTTCACTGGGGCCATTTAGAAAGGGATGGAGATGGTGAGAGGGGAAGCAGGTCGGGGAAAACCTACGAATCTATTTAATGAGAGCCCAGAGGGATGATTACAAACAGATCATTGACAAAAGGAATGGGAAAGTCCTTCACAGAATGGAAATGACTACCCACACGTAAAGGTGGAGGGCATTCCTTCAGGCCGCAAACGTCAGTGCAGGGCCCACTGTGTGCCAGGCACTGGGGATGCCACCCTCGGTACAACAGACCCGTTCGTGCCTCGTGGTTTGCATTCGAACGGGTGGAGATAGACAGTAAACAAAGATGCAAGCCGGTGGCATGTCAGGGAGTGGTTCATGGATGGAGAAAAATAAGGCAGAGGAAGGAAGATGAAGAGGGTTGCTTCAAGTATGGGGCCAGGGAAGACCTCCCTGAGAAGGTGGCATTTGGGCAGAGACTTGAGGGAGCCCTGTGGCTGTCTGGGGAAGAGGGAGCAGCCACTGCAAAGGCCCTGAGGTGGGTGCATGCTCAGTGGGTTCAAGGGACAGCGATGAAGACAGTTCGGTGGAAGGGAGTGAGCGAGGGGGAGCGGAGGGGATGAGGTCAGAGAGGTAACAGGGTGGGGGGTACAGATCATGTAGGGCCACTGCGGGGACTTTGGCTTTTCCTTGGAGAGTGACAGGAACCACAGGAGGTTTCTGAACAGAAAAGGACTGGATTTGTGTGTGGAGAGCAGACTGGGGTGGGTTGATGGGGGTGAGAGGCAGGGAGACCGGGGAGGAGGCTCCACAATGAGCACAGGGAGTGAGGACGGTGGCTTGGCCCAGGGTAGAGGCTGTGACAGTGGTGAGAAGTGATCACATTTGGGGTATGTTTTGAAGGTAGAGCGGACAGGATTTGCAGATCGATATTTGGTGAGATAATTTTATTATAGAACTGAAGAGCTGGGTTGACCCCAGCACCTAGCACATTGTCTAGAACCTGGGAACCACTTAGTAAATGTTGGATGAAAGGCTGGATGGGTGGATGGATGTATGGGTGGAGGAATGGAGGGAGGGAGGGAGGAAGGAGTATATGTGGGTGGATGGGTGGAGGGACAGAGGGATGGATGGATGGATGGGCAGGCAGATGGACAGATGGATGGGTGGAGGGGCAGGATGGATGAACGGATGGAGGCAGGGAGGCAGGGAGAGAGGCAAGGAGGCAGGCCTTGAATGCCACATTAAGAAATCCAAACTTTCTCAGAGGCAGTGGGATCCACTGCAGGTTCTTGAGCAAGGGCATGACAGGACGTGAGGACTGTTGGAGGCACTGTCAGATGGTGGCACTGGGCAGTGGCTGGCACCATCTCCCAAGCTGGTAACCTCTGTGGGCACTGATGGCCGATCCTTGCTGTTTCCTGCTGTCCAACACCCCACCCTCATTCATTTATACATTACAAGTATTCTGTGAGCGTTTACTGCATGAGGGCACTCTGGGGACCTGGTGTGAATGAACCAGACACAGTCTCTGCCCACAGGACACATTTTCACCCTCCACTGGGCCTCAGAACCAGAGACAGGATGCAGATTAGTCTTGGGGCTCAGTGGCCCACCAGCTTCATGCTGAGAAGTGATGGGTTGCTTTCTGCCCTTCCCAGAGACCTTGACTTTCTGCAGCCTCAGTGGAGACCCTCCAGTAAGCCAGGCAAGACCTTATGACTGGTCTTGGAACCCTAGTGACCCCTAGCATCCTCCTTGTAGCTTGGGGTTTTCTTGTTTGGGATTTTTGTTCTTTGGTTTCATCTGAGGATTGTGTGTGTGTGTGTGTGTGTACGTGTGCGCACTTGCTTGGGAGGAAAGACTGTGCTGGGAATGGGTAAAGGTAAAGGGACCAGCGTGCATTTAATGCCCACTGTGTTGCAGGCTCATTACATATTTGTTCACTTAACAAATATTTCTTGAACTGTCACTACGTGCCAGGCACTGTCTGAGGCAGTGGGAATACAGTGGTGGACAAGACAGGTCTCACTAATAAATAAAATAAATAATTCCAGGCAGTGGTGAGTGTTACAAAGAAAATTAACAGGGCAATAGAAGGGGCCGCCTGGGACAGCTTGAGTAGGATGGTCAGGGAGGCCCTCCCCTAGGAGGTGACGTTTGAGATGATGAGAAGTACCTTGCCATGCCACCATCTGGGGGAAGAGCAATCCCAGCGAAGGAGCCAAAATGTGCAAAGGCCCTGAGGTGGGAACGAGTGAGGCGTGTTCAGAGATCGAGGCCATCGTGGCTGCTGTAGAGTGCTCAGAAGGGAGAGAGGTGGATGAGGCAGAAGAAGCGATAAGGGCCCAGATTGTGGGGGCTTTATAGGTCATGGAATGATGTTTGGATTTGATCCTGACCCCGAAGAGTCTTAAGCAGGGGTGAGACACACACGCAGCCCCCTTTGGCTGCTATGTGGAAAAGGGATTGTCATCTCATTCATTCCTTGCAACAGTTCTGGGCAGTTGGTGAGGAAATTCCCATTTCACAGATAGAGAAACTGAGTTGCACAGCTAGTAAGTGACAGAGCAGGGTTTGAACCCACATCTGCATGACCAAGTCCTGCACATGATCGTGGGCACCCATGGAAGGACCCCGGACCGGGAAATGGCGTGGTGCAGGTTGGGTTGCAGGATGCTGACGTGGCCATTGACCGGTTAGGGGCCTCTGGTTTGGCCCCTGCCCTGGGTGCCTCTGTGCCCCTAGGGCAGACACCCCCTCATCTCACTCACCACCCCTTGGCTCCAGTTCCAGAGGCACTGGTTCAGTCCCTGATGCTTTGGACCTGCCTCCGCTTGGGGGCCTTGGGGGGTGGGCGCCAGGAGCATGGATTTCACAGGATTCTGCCAGAAGCTTCTGCAAAGGCCTTCCCTTGCCATTGGCACACAGCACACTCTCAGACTGACCTTCCGACTTCCAGGCCCTGAGAGCCAAGTCCCAGCTGAGGGCTGGCCCGGGGACCAGGGGAGCAAGCAGGCCAGGACAGCTGGTGCGCAGCCCCGGCCTCTGTGGCTCTGTGGAGTGGGCAGGAGGGATGGACAAGACTCTCCCCGACCCCGCTCCACCCCCCGTCCCCGCCCACCCCTGGAGAAAATTTGGAGACAGGCAGAGTAAATTTGGTTCCTTTGCTGTGATCACAAGGGCCTGCTTTATACAGGCTCCACAGGGAGACAAGCAGAAAACAAAGAAGAGGGGTCCCCGGGGCAGGAGGCAAGAGAGGAACCTGTTGAGGATCCACCAAGGCATGAGGGGGCTGTGCCCTGTGTGCCCGACTCACCCTGAGCAGCTGCTCAGGGGCACAGCGAAGGGGGCACAAAACCATCACCCACCTCCTCTGCTAAGCCCTGTTTGTCACCCCACTGCTTCCCTCCTGCACCCTCGCCAGCGCAGAGCTCAGGGGTAAAGGTCCTGGCTGTGTCACCCACCAGCTAAGGGACCTCACCGCTCTGAACCTGTTCAACAGCTGCAAAACCAGGTGATAAACCTTCCCGGGCAGGACGTTACTGAGGGAGCTGCAAGAAGCCCTCAACTTGGTGCCTGGCATATACTAAGTAGTCAGTTTAAAAAGCAGACAGCACGTCTGTGATGGCAGGGATGATGGTGGCCACCCGTCTTCCTAAAACCTCCCTCGCCTCTTACCCCCTGCCACCATCTCCCCGCTCTCACGCTCCCCGCCACGCCCCATCTGAGCCCTGACCCAACCCCTTTCACGGAGGGGGTCCCACCTGGTCAGGTCTGCCCAGGGTCTGCTGTAGGCCAGGCTCTGGGCTCAGGGCTTCTGGCTCGTTCTCATTCCATCCTCAGGACAACAGTGTAAGGGCCGTGGCCTCACCCCCACGTCACGGCTGAGGAAATAGGCTCCCAGCTGTGAAAGAGTCTGTCTAGGGGGACTCAAACCCAGGTCTGCACAGGAAGTCGCCACTTTTCCTAACCTTTGGGGATTCTTCTTAGGTTGTTTGTGGAGGTTGTGCTCCATTGTGGGCCTTGGTGTGTGAGGGTGTTTCCTGCATTGGGAGGAGAGGTTTCAGGTGGAGGGAGACCTGATGCTCCGGATTATTGCCCCTCTTCTGCCCCAGCAGGGAGTTAGGGCCCTGGGGGCCATCGGCAGGACAGGGTCAGAGCGGGGATGGGCAAAGACCAGCCTGGCCGGTGAGTAAAGGCAGAGCCGGGAGGGGGGCAGCCTGGGGATGGTGGGAAGGAACCACCGAGGCAGGAGTGGGTAGCGGCTGCAGCAGGTGGGTGTGGAGAGCTCAGAATGCCACCAAGACCCTCAGGGATGGCTGTGGGGGTGACAGCAGGCAAGATGCTGAGGGGAGGGCGTCCCCAGGATCCTCACCTTTGTGCAGACCCCTCCGTCTGTCCCTTCCTCTCGCAGAGGGCAGCTGGGGGAGCTGCGTGCCTGTGGGAGAAGCAGACAGTGGCTGGGCGGTGAGGGATCTGCCTGCTCACCTGCAAGCTCGCACTCTCCAGGACCTGCGGGTCCTTTTCTCCCTCCCAGGAAGCCTCTGGGCCCTTTAGATTCCTCAAGTGTTCCCAGGGACTCGGTTTCTCTGCACCCTTTCTGGCCTCAGTCCCCAGAACTCAGGAGACCCAAGTCAGAGCCAGCACACATCACCGATGCTTCAGACCCTAAAGAGCCTCCCACCAACTGCCTCCTTTCCTAGGGGAGGAACTGGACTCCGAGAGGTCTAGTCACTGCTCAAGGTCACACAGCGAGTGGATGGCAGAGAAAATGGACTCTGGGCTTGTGACTCGCTCCCAGGGGAGCAGCTGCTTTGTTCTTCCACACTTCCCTCCAAGAGAAGAAAAGCTCCCCATTCTCCTTGATCCCTGGGCCTCTGGTGCCCAGCCCCATGCTGGGGGCTGATGCCCACACGCTGGCCCCGAGCCCTTCCGTGGGTGGCTCCAGCGTCTGCCGGGTCTGCAGTGGCCCAGTCCAGAGGTTTGGTTTTGGAAGTTTTTTCAGGGAGGTGTTTGGAGGGTGGCCAGCAGGTCTTTTCCACCGCCGTGGAAATTTCCAATGATGGAATTATTGAAACCTTCCGTGGCCCTTCTCCCACCCCACTTTGTTCTGAAAAACAACTCCTTGGTGACTAGGAAGGGGGGAGAGCAGCTGAGATCCCAGATTGAAACCTGCGGAGAAGAATTCTCCAGTGAGAGACTCCCAAGTAGATCTCTAATAGGACCCAGGGGATCCTGGTTTGGAATCCGGGCAGCCTCTCCGGAAGGGATTTCCAGCTGCTCTGGGCCAGGAGCCAGGACAGCCACTGCAGCCCAGGACATCCTCCTGCTCTGTGCTGGGGTGGTGTCGGTGCCTCACTGTCACTCAGTGAATGCTGATTGGTTATGAGATAGGTGCGATGGGTGCGTAGGTGGGTGGGTAGGGAGGAAGGAAAGGAGGGAGGGAAGCATATTGGTAAGACGGGCTCCACTAGGAATCATCCAGGCCGTGTGACCTTGGTCAGCCACTTCACTCCTGTGCTGTCCGACTTCCTGAAAAATGGACACAATCATACCTACTGCACGAGGTTGAAATGAGAACTAAGGCGTGGGAAATGCCTGGCTCGGTAGACAACAGAAACTCGGATCATCTCCAACATAGACTAGATAGATAATGCGTGAGCTTGGGAGACAGCCCTGACTCTGTCTCTGTGAGCTGTGTCGCATGGGGCAGGTGACTTCACCTCTCTGGGCCTCGGTTTCCTCATCCACGAAATTGGGATAAGAAAGAGCACGTGTCACCAGGATTGCTTGTAGGGATCAGATGAGAGGTAAACTGGCCTGGGGGAAGCACTGTCCCCGCTCCCAGTGTTGTTCTCCTGGTTCTGATGGCGAGTTGGGGTGGGGGAGGGCAGCAGGTCTGGGATGGCAGAGAAGCCTTTCCCTTAACTGGGGTGGGAAGGATGTTTTAGTTTAGGCCCCTGTGGGTGGGCAGAAAACAGGCTTTCTCCAGCTCAGTCACAGGGGATAGGACCAGCTGAGAAGGCAGCTGTGGTTGACAAACCCCCAGGGGGACACGGAGCCAGTGGAGCCCCGACCGGAAGTGCCCTGGGGTGCACAGCTCAGGGAAGTGGCCACCGCGCTCTAGGGTTCCCACCTTAGTGCGGCTCGACCCCAGCCCCTGAACTGCCTGCTCTCCCTCTCCTCTGGCCAAGAACAAGCCACCCTTGGGTGAGTTCTCACCCACCTGGGTGGGGCAAGGTGAGGGGTGAGCTGCTCTGGGCCCAGATGTGGCTGTTTAGGCGACAGGGTCAGTCGCCATAGGGTCAGTTGGCATAAGCAGAACAGGCTGTAACTGGGAGGCATGCATGGCAGTACAGTTAAGGGCTTGACCTCTGGGTGGATTCCAGTCCTGCTTCCCCAGCTACATGGCCTGGGCAAGCTGCCCAAGCCTCAGGCTCCTCATCTGTAAAATGGGGACAATAGAGCCCACCTCCCAGGCTGGCTGTGAGAATGAAACAAAATAGTGTACATAAATACGGCATGGCACCACCTGGCCCAGGGCTGGCATTCATTTACCCACTCAACTGTGAACTGAACATCTACCGTGTACCAGCCCTGATCTGGGCAATGGGATTTTACAGTAAACAAACAAAGCTGTCTAGGGTCGTCAAATTGTCCAGGACATTCTGGTTATAGCACTAAAAGTCCTGCATCCCAGAAAACCCCCCATTCTCAAGAAAATCAGGACACTTGGACATCCTAACACAATCCCTACCCTTATGGAGTTTAAAGTTTAGCAGAGGGAGACAGACAATAAGTAAACATATAACATTCATGGTGGTTGAAAGTATTATTTTTAAAAATAACCCGGAGTAAGGGAGTAGGGAGTGATGATGAGACTTGTCATTTTTGATGGGGTGGGCAGGGCAGGCCTCTCTAAGGAGGTGACATTTGAGCAGGGACCTGAAGAGGTTAAGGAGTGAGACATGTAGACATCTGGGAAAAGAGCACTGCAGACAGAGAGAACAGCGTGGGCAAAAGCCCTGAGGTGGGAGTGTGCTGGCACATTGGAGGAACCGAAAAGGAGATGAAGTGGGGTGAGGAAGGGTTGGCCAGTTGAATTAATTTGGGTTCCTTTCAGAAGCAAGTAGTGTAAATGTCAACTCAAGTTAACTTAAGAAAAATAGATGGGTTGACTTCAGGTATGGCTGTATCTTGGTGCTCAAATGAGTTTTTTTATTCGTCAGCTCTGCTTGCATCTGTGTTATCTTCATTCTCAGGAAGGTCCCAGCAGCCCCAGCCAGATGTCCTATGTGTCTGTAACTGCAGCAAAAAGAGATGCTCTGTTGTAAGGTCCAGGCATGGCAGGTGAGAGAAGACTGAGGGAAGAGCATGGGAGATAAAGAAATGGGAGGGGAAGGGGGAGGGTCGGCAGAGCCAGCGCACCTGGGCCCTGCCTTGTAGACCCTGGACTTTGGACTTAGTTCTGAGTGTACTGGAAGCCATAGAAGGTTTTAAACTAGGAAGTGGCATGATAATTTATGTTTTAGGAATGTCAGTCTGGTTGTTGTGTGGTGAATGGATTGTAGGAGCAAGGGGTTAGCAGGGAGATCGATGAGGAGGCTAGTGCGATCACCCAGGTGAGCCTTGATGATGGATGTAGAGATGGAGGGAAGGGGATGGACTTGGGGGGAGGGGACTTAGGGGAGACCCTGGACCGAGCCTGGGGCCCAGGTGCGAATAGGGCCACCAGCAAGGACTATGGCAGAGTCTACACCCCAGATGGACTCGGGTGTGGGAGGGAGTTCTGTGCCAGGGGCAAGGCAGGAGCCAGTCCCTAGAGTTGGGGCCTATTTGCCCAGATGGCATGAGCCCCCTAAGCTGGAGGCCTCAGATCTTGGACTCCTCTCCCAGTTAGGGTCCCATTGAGCCCAGAGCCTGGAGCCTGTAAGTAGGGCCTAAATGGCCCCAGCTGTGAGGAAAGGAGAGTTGAGAGGTCCAGGAGCCCACCCAGCAGACAACAGGAGGCCCAGAATTGAGGAAGCCTCCTACTTCAGACATGGCCATTGCCCCTTCCACCAGTGCTGGGTCCAGGGCAGAACAGTATCCCCTGGGAGCAACATCAGGGTCCTAGGTAAGTCCCAGAGCTTCTCAGGACCTGTCCTGACATTCTCTTGGTGCCTAAGGGCAGCTAAGGGGTCTGCCCTGCCTTGAGTCAGGGAGACCGACTCAAGTCACATGCAGGAGAAGAACTGCCCAGAGTCTAGGCTTATGGAAGATGATGGGCCCACACTGGGTCACCCATCTCTGACCCACCAGACTAGACTAAGTCTTGGGCCATTTCCAAACTTTCCAAATAAAAAAATGTCCAATCAGATGAGACATGAGCATTTTTCTAAGGTTCCTGCTCTGAGCAGGCTTCAGGTAAGGGGAGATCCAGGTATATCTGAGTTAAGCTTCCCAGGGCATGTACCTAGGGCAGTTCTCAAAGACTGCATGCTTCAAGAAGGGACTTGTGTCTCCATGTATCATTTAGGGATGCGTCCATGCCCAAATCTGGTGGCTAATGAAGAGAAGACTAAGACACAGAGAACCTAGGAGAGTTTGGCTGTATCTGGGAGCATGGCTGGACTCAGGGTCATCTATGGAGCACCTGTTTGGGGCTCAGCACTTTCACATGCATCCTCTCTTCTTATATGACAGTCCTACAGGGGAATGTTGTTATCCCCACTTTACAGATGAGGGAACTGAGGCTGAGAAAGGGGCTGCATGATGTTTGTCACATAATAGGTGAAATTGATGGAAAGTGAGTGTCACTCCCTGCCCTTTGGAAATGATGAACACCACAGCGGCCCACTTTGGGAAGAATCTTGTAAAGCAAAGGAAATCAGTCTTTTCACTCCATGCATCCACCCTCCCTCCCTTCCTCCCTTCCTTCCTTCCTTCCTTTTTTCTTTCCTTCCTTCCTTAACTATTTACAGATGACCTACTATGTGCTAGACACTGTGCAAGGCCCTGGGAATGTATAGTAGTGATTAAAAAGCAGACACAGACCCTGTGCTCAGTGATCTAGTGTCAAACAGTAATCCAGCAGTCACACAAATACGTGTAAAATACAACCATGATGAGTTCAACAACAGAGCATATAGTAGGCAAGTCGGGAAAGGCCTCCCTGAGGAGGTGGGATTAAGCTGAGAATAGTAGAATGAGGTGGAGTTTGCTAGGTGCTCATGGGGCAGGAACAGCATTAACATTCAGGCGAGGGAACAGAACAGACAAAGGCCTAGTGGGGAGAGTGAGCAGTGTGGCTGCAGCAGAGAAAGTGAGAGAATGGGGTGTTGGGCGAGGCTGGTGGAGCTGGGGCAGGCCACCCGGGGCTTTGAAGGTCACTTAATATTAAGGAGTTTTGTCTTAATCCTAAGAGCAAGATGGGGAGGATGTGATGTAGTCAGATTTGCCTTTCTGAGTGGAAGCAGAGAGGCCAGTTAAGAGGCTACTGCAGTCACCCAAGCAAGAGATGAGGAAAGCATAAGAGCAGGGCATGTGGAGATGCAGGGAAGTGAGTGGTTTCAAGGAAATGTAGGAAGGAGCGAAATCAACAGGACTTGGATGATGGAGAGGAAAGTGACAGGGGTGACTCTTGAGTTCTGAGCTGTCCACCTGAAGAGAAGATGAGGCCATTCATGGGGGCAGTGAACCCCAGGGGAGAATGAGGTGGGGGTGGGGAAGTTTAAGGGTTGGATTTCAGATTACGTTAAGTTGAACTCCTACCTCACACCATACACAAATCAAACTGAGAGGGAAGAAAACAGGAGGGGGGAAGTTTTTGGCAATTATTTCTTAGCTATGACAACAAAAGCACAAGCAACAAAAGAAAAGTAGTTAAACGACTTCATCAAACTTAAAAAGTTTTGTGCATCAAAGGATACTCTCAACAGTGAAAAGACGTGAAAAGATGATCCATGGAATAGGAGAAAATATCTGCGAATCACATATGTGATAAGGGATTAATATCCAGAATATATAAAGAACTACAACTCAACCAAAAAAAAAACCAAACAACCCAATTCGGAAATGGGGAAAGGACTTAAATAGACATTTCTCCAAAGACAATACACAAATGGCCAATAAGCACGTGAGAATATGCTCAACATCACTAATCATTAGGGAGATGCAAGTCAAAACCACAGTGAGATTCCACTTCGCACCCATTAAGATAGCTATTATAAAAAACAAAACAGGGACTTCGCTGGTGGCGCAGTGGTTAAGAATCCACCTGCCAATGCAGGGGACACGGGTTCGAGCCCTGATCCGGGAAGATCCCCCATGCTGCGGAGCAACTAAGCCCCTGCGCCACAACTACCTGAGCCTGCGCTCTAGAGCCCGCAAACCACAACTACTGAGCCCACATGCCACAACTACTAAAGCCTGCGTGCCTAGAGCCCGTGCTCCCCAACAAGAGAAGCCACCACAATGAGAAGCCCACGCACTGCAACAAAGAGTAGCCCCTGCTCGCCGCAACTAGAGAAAGCCCGTGCACAGCAATGAAGACCCATTGCAGCCAAAAATAAATAAATTTATGAAAAAAAAAACAGGAAATAACAAGTGTTGGCGAGGATGTGGGGAAATTGAGACCCTTCTTCACCATTGGTGGAAATGTAAAATCGTGCAGCTGCTGTAGGAAATTGTATGGTGGTTCCTCAAAAAATTAAACAGAATTACCGTATGATCAGCAATTCCACTTCTGGGTATGTACCCAAAAGAATTGAAAACAGAGACTCAAACAGATACTTGCACATCCATGTTCATAGCAGCATTATTCATAATAGCCAAAAGGGGGAAGCAACCCAAGTGTCCATCAAGAGAAGAATGGATAAAATGTATGTCTGAACATACAACGGAATATTATTCAGCCTGAAAAAGGAAGGAAGGTCTGACACATGCTGCAACACGATGAATCTTGAAGACATCATGCCAAGTGAAATAGACACAAAAGGACAAATGCTGTGTGATTCCACATACATGAGGCCCCTAGAGTAGTCAAAATCATAAGAGACAGAAGTTGAATTGTGGTGCCAGGAGTGGGGGGTAGGGGGGAATGGGGAGTTAGTGTCTAATGGGGACAGAGTTGCAGCTGGGGAAGATGAGAAAGTTCTGGAGATGGGTGGTGGTGATGGTTGCACAACAATGTGAATGTACTTAATGCCACTGAACTGTACACTTAAAAATGGTTAAGATGGTAAATTTTATGTTATGTAGATTTAACCACTATAGGAAAAAAAGTAGATGAGAAAAATTAAATTGAGATGACACACAGATCCGAACGTAAAATCTGCAACTGTAAAGCTTCTAGAAGACATAGGAGAACATCTTCACCACCTTGGAATAAGACTTTTTCAGAGAAGACACAAAAAAGCATTTATCATAAAAGAAAAAACTGACAAGTTGGACTTGAGATCGGTTGAGTGTGAGGTGGGGGGACATCCGGGTAGAGAGGCCAGGTAGGAAGCTGGTTGTCGCTCGTGATGAGGCGTGGGCTGGAGGAACCACATTGAGGCCCCAGAGTCAGCTGATATTTCTAGCTACAGTCTGCCCTTGGGGCCGCCAATGGGGTCACCCACCTTAGGATCCACCAGACTAAAATAAGTGACTTTGGGCCACTTCTGGAATAGGTCTAGTTGTGGATGTCCAAGCAGATGAGCCCCTGAGCATTTTCCCAAGGTATCTTCTCTGAGTGACATCTCACTGGGCTGTAGCTTATAGCGTCCGTCTACTTCTCTGGCCAGATTCGGGGTGCATCTGTGATCACAGCTCTCTGCACTGCACTGTCGCCTTCTCTCCCATCCCTGGGGCTAATGGAGGAGTCGGATGAAATCTCATTTCCTCTAAACAAGAGGCTGATCAATTATGGTGACCGGAACTTGCTGTCTGGAAGAATTAGCTTTGCATTTTGCTTGGGAAAGACCAGTATCCGAGCTCTTTCTCCTCCGCCAGGCTGGCCTGGAGGGGAGCTGGTTACTACAGTATCCAGACCCACAGGACTGTGGGAAAGCTGTAGAGTGAGAGGTGATTTTCAAGTGGCCTTGCCTTGCTGAGGGCCCCCAAGCCTGGAGTCCCAGCCTCAAACCTTGCTCTCTCTGACCACCCCCAGGACCCTGGATTTCCTGGCTCCGCCATCTTGGTACTGTTTCTACACAGCATTCATTGGAAAGCAGGGAGTTGACTTGGTCCCGCTGCATAGTGATTCTGGGTCTTTGTGGGACAAAGGGGTCAGGGACTGCTTTGAGAAGCCGATGAAAGCCATAGGTTTCCTCCTCAGAAAAAAATGCAAATCTACACAAACCTTTACAAAGGACCTTTACATGGACCTCGGCTAAAGACAGCCTGATCTGGGGCTCCCTGCAATGGCGCCAAGCCTACCTAAATGTTTTCTGCTTAATCCTCTGGTTATATTCAGGGGGAGGTACAATTTATGCCAATTTTGCAGATGGAGAAACTGAGATTCAGAGGAGTAACCCTAGCTGCCTGGCTGGTCCCAAAAGGAGTAACTGGGCCTGTGAGCTGGGAATTCCCAAATTATTTCTCCTCCTGTACAGTTGGGAGTCCCCACCTCACCCTCCCATTCACAGCTTCTCTGATTGGGAGGAGGGGATATCAAGTAATCAGTGGTGGGAGGCCTTGACCCCCAGAGGGTGGAGCTTTTGCCTGATTCACCTTTGAGTTCCCAGCATCCAACCCGAGGCCCCAAAATCAACTAACTGAATGACAACTAAGAGAATGCGTGGGGCATCACAGGGGGAGGGACCTTTGGCTTTGGAAACAGAAATGCTCCTAGACATCAGCTCTGTCCATCCCAGCTCTGCAATCTGGGCCTCTCGGAGCCTCAGTTTCCCTGTCTGTAAAATGGGAGCAGCAACGCTCCTCTGACAGGGCTGTTAGGAAGATGAAAGGAGACAGCTGTGTGACAGGCACTGTGCTCAACATTTCACAGCCATTGTCACACATCTCCTCCCCCAAAGCCTAGGCACGCACATGTAAATATCCCCCTCTTGCAGATGAAGAAACTGAGGCCCAGAGCAAGGCCATGACCTGCCCAAGACCGTGCAGAAGTAGCAGAGCTGGAATCAGAGCCCAGGTCCGCCTAAGCCCAGTCCATGCCCTTGAACAAACGCATGGTGCCTGACACCTACTAGGTGCTCATTAAATGGGCAAGGTGCCACCCCCAGCCCCCCCAGCTAGAGAGGCTTTCTGCAGGAGCCTGCGGGTGGTAACATCAGACACAATACAGAATAAAAGTGGCCTGGGAGCATGCAGGAGCTTTGTTGTGACCCCTCCAGACGAAGTCCCCCTCTCCCCAAGGCCTCTTTGATTTCCTACACAATGAAGTCTCTAGTCATGAGCTGGGGCAGTAGTGAGGAAGATGAACTTGATTGCTGTTTGTTCCCTGATTTTGTCTTTTCACTTTTTTCCCCTCCTGCCGCAGCGGCAGGTGGGAGGCCCGGCAAATGCCCAGTGGCCGCCCCTCATTCTCACACCCGCTCACCTCCTCCCTCTGTGCAACTTCCTTCCTGTGAGTCTGTTCAGAGCGGCAGCCCAGGCTCAGGATGGAAGGGGCGAAGTCCACATTCTTGGCCCCCTCCCAGCTCAGATGGCACTTTTCCAACTCATGGGTGATACGGAGATGGATGCTGAGTGCACCTCCGTGAGCCTCGGATGTGCCAGGCCCAGGACGCGGAGGTGGACCAGCCCCCTCCCCCAGGGAGCTCCCAGAAAGACAGTGATAGTGTAGCATGTTGAGAAGGCCATAGAAACCCAGAGGTGGGGTTGCAAAGTCTGCCTGGAAGATCAGAGAAAGCTTTAGAAGAGCAAGAGTTAGAATTAGCCTTTGCCCAAAGAAGGGCACTTCGGGGGAGCAGCCCGGGTGAAAGCCTGGGGGTGTGGAACTTCACAAGGTGGTTCTTACGATTGGAAGGAAGGATACAAGTGAGGGGCCGAAGGACATGAGACTGGAGAAGCAGGCAGTGTGTTGTGTGTTGAGCTACGGATTTTGAACCTTGTTCTGAGGGTACTAGGGAGCCATTGAAGGCTCTCGAGCAGGGAGTCACCTGACAGGTCAGCCAGCAGGCTGCGTGGCTCCGTCCTCCTCTGCTTGACCTCCAAATGCTGGGGGCTCGGCTCCGAGCTGCTTCCCTTCTCTCACTGTGCTCTCTCATTGGTGATCTCACCCTGTCCCATGGCTTTAAATATCATCTTTAAGCTGCTGATTCCCATATTTTTATCTTCAGCCAGAGTCTCTCTTCGGCACTCCCAACTCATCATCCAACTGGCCGCTTGGCATCTCTACTTGGATGTCTCACAAACATCTCGAAGTTAACAAGTCCAAAACAGGATTCTTGATCATGCCCACCCAACCCCCAAAACCTGCTCCTTCCCCAACTTAACCGTCCCAGTAAATGGCACCATCACCCACCCTCTTGCTGAAGGCAGGGCCCTTACCGGCCACGCTCCTCCGCCTCCCTCTCCCCGGCTCATCCTCTTGGTTCCTCTCCTATCTCCCACCTGCCCACGGCCCTGCAGCCGGCACCCGGTCCGCACTCGCCTGGATGACGCAGTAGCCGCTCTTTCTTCCCACTCTCTCTCCCTCTCACCCTGACAGTGTATCCTCCAATGGATGATGGATCTTAAAAACAAACAAACAAACTTTGTGCTAATCTGCCACCTAAAATTCTTTAGAGGCGTCCCTCTGCACCTGGAGTAAAACCCAGACTCCTCACCATAGGTTCGAAGCCTCACACAGTCTGGCCCGTGCCCTTCTCTGAGCTCGCCTCATCCCTCTGCCTCACTCACAAGGCCCAGCCATGCTTTGTGTTATTAAAAGCATGCCCCACCCCTTCCCACCTCAGAGTCTTCGCCTATGCTGTTCCCTCTGCCTGGCACACACTGGCCCCAGCTCTTTGCACGTCTACTTGGCAACATAAGTCCCCCGGCAGTCGGTCATAATGCCTTAGTCTCTTCATAGCACTTTTCACAACCTGTCTTTTCCAACGGAAGCAAGCACAGTGTGTCTGGCACACAGTAGGTGCTCATTAGATAACTCTTGAGTGAGTAAATCACAAAAGGCCAGAGCAGAGGGGACCTAGAAGCAGGAGATCGGGGGGAGAGAATGAGACCTGAAAGGACAATGGAAGGACGAATAGAGGAAAGGAATTAGTACCAGGTGGGACATTTGGATTTGATCTTAGAGGCACTGGGGAGCCACGGAAGGATCTTGGGCAGAGTCCTGGGAGTGGAAGTGATCCTTAGAGCAGGGGAGGCTGTATGCCCGGTGGCCATGTGACTGGGCTCTGAAACCGGACTGCCATGGGTCAGACCTTGGTTCAGCAACTTCCAGCTGTGAAACCACAGGCAAACCCCTTAGCCTCTCTGTGCCTCGGTTTCTTCCTCTGTAAACCAGGGCTTGCTCCTGAGCCTCCGCAAGGGCAGCTGAGAGGCTAAATGGGATGGTGCATGTCCAGTTCTTGCTCAGTAAACATGGAGCTCACAGTCTAACGGGGGAGACGGGTAGATACACCCTGGCTCTGGTTCCCCAGGACGAGCACTGGACCAGATGTACAAGCCAGGCCCTGTGCAAGCAGAGAATTTAATCTGGGAGGGTCAGGAAAGGCCTCCCAGAAGAAGTGACATTGGATTTCGGGGAGACAGTTTCCTTGAGAGAATATTTTGAGTCAGCAGTCACTGGCCCGTGAACAAGGGAGGAGGAGGTGGGTTCTGGATGCTTAGCTCCCAAAATAACCCCGATCCGAGGGCGGACAGCCCGGCAAGCCCCGGGAGCCACCACCGTGCCTCTCCTGGCTGCGTTCCGGTGACCTTGGAGCCGCCCTTGCCCTGCCCTGTGTCCCTGGATGGCAGGGGGACTGGAGGAGGGATGCCCAGGCCCGGGCCGAGGGGACTGGGTGATCAGTGCAGGCACTGGGGCCCAGGCCCTCTCCCCCCAGCACGCAGGCTGCTGAGCTGCCCCATGAGTACCCAGTCATGTTTGCATTTCGGCTTCTGGACCCGCGGCTTGACCAGCAGGGCAGAGAGGACGCGATGCTCTGTCCTTCCTCTCTGTGTCTCCCATAGTCCCAGTTTCTCTGTGTCTCTCTGGCTCTGTGTCTGTCTGTCCGTTTCCCTCTCTCTCTCTCTCTCTCCCCCTCTTCCTCCCTCCTGCTGTCCACCTCCCTGCGCCTGTCCTTCTTCTCTCTCTCACTGCGTCTCACTTTATCTCTTTCGAAGTCTGCCTCTTTTTCTCTCCCCCTCCTCCACCTCCTTTCCTCCCCCGTCCCTCCCCCGCCCCAGCCTCTCAAGTTCCTCTCTGCCTTATGGCTTCTCTTTCTCCCCTTTCTTTGCTCTCCACCCAACCCCCTCCTCCCCCAACAGTGGGAGGCATCCTGGAACACACACACACACACACACACACACACACACACACACACACACACACACACACACACACACACACACACACACACACACACACACACACACACACACACGATCTCTGAGCCCAGCACCACCACCCCCAGCCTCCCACACTGCCCAAACCTGGCCCAGGACACAGGGATGAGGGCAGGATCGGCCAGAGGGGTGGATGCGGAGGGTAATGGTCGTGGTGGGGGAGGCGTCCTGTCCTCCCCACTTCCCTCAGCCCCGTGCTCAGAGCTGGGAACCAGGGGTGGGGGAGTGGGGTGGAGGTTCCTGAGCTGTTTCCTCCCCTCTGTGCAGCTGCTGGGCTTCCCGGCCCTTGGACTGTGGGTCGGGTCATTGGGCCCATTCAGCAGAATTATAAATAGCATCTTGTGCCCAGCCTGGCCGACAGAGCAACCACGGCCGCTGCAGGGCCCCCGGGCCCCCTGTCCTCCATCCCTCCAGCCATCCCTCTGAGGCAAGTCTTGCCCATCCCCTGTGCTGCCAGCGGGTCCCCAGGTCAGTATCCAATGTGCTGTCGCCATGGCAACCTGCGTGTCCCCGTCCAGCCCAGGCTCAGGTTGCGGGAGGCGTGGGCCACTGAGGGAGAGGTCCAGTGGCCTGGAATCAAAGGTCGCCGCTCTATGCTGGGGCTTGCCGGCTCTCTCCGGGGCTGGGGAGTGGGGTCCTGTCCCCCGAGAAATCTCACGCTGCTGGGGGTGGGGGAGGGGCAGAGATGCCTGACGTTGGAAGGCCTGGCAGAGGGGCACTGCCCCAGGCTTCTGCCAGTGAACTGGGCAACGTGGGTCAGCCTGGGCCTTGAAGCCAGAGAGATGTGGGTTCAGATCCTACATCCCCACCTACTACTTTGGTCACCTTGGGACCACCACTTAACCCCTGAGTTCAGCATCCTCAGTGTTGAGACAGGAAGAGTGATACGCCTCCCCCTCCAGGGGCTGCTGGAGAGATCAGAGACCACCAGCTGTGAGGCAGGCCCCTTAGTTCTCACCCATCCTCTCCTTAGTCCCTGAGGGCGGTACCGGTCGGGCGAAGCTTACAGACTTCAGAGTCACACTGGCCTGCATTCCTATCTGGCCTCTGTCATTTACCAGCTCGATGATTTCAAGTAGGCTGCACAATCTCTGTGAGCCTCAGTTTCCCCATCTATAAAATGGACATGAAAACAACATCTGCACCTCATTGTTGTTTTGCGGATGAGTTGGGCTGTGGTGGGAGAAGCCACTGGCACGGTGCCAGGCACATAGCCAGTGCCCTGCACGTGGCAACTACACTTTCCATCACTTTCTGAATTTTTATTTCTCTTCCGACCTTCTCAGCGAGATGACCCTGCCTTCATCACTAACTCAATGGTCACTTCAGGCAACTCCCTTTCCCTCCCAGGGCTCAGTTTCTCCATCTGCAAAATGACCACAGGACCACCCAGGCCCTGCCCAGGTCTGAGATTTGTGTATCTCAAGCAGCCCCACCGGGCTGGGCCGTATCTATTATTATTAACTGATGCCCTCACCCGAGCCCTGTCCTCAGCCCCCGAAACCTGAGCTGCCTGGTTGCCTGGCAACCGAGGCACAAGCTGGGGAGGCTTGGGTGTCAGGGTGTCCAGCTGCAGCCCCCTCCCTGCAGGCCAGAGCCCCGTCACTATGGTCACCACGTGGCCGGGAAGCAGGAGGGCTCAGGGCTGGGACCCTTGACCGGGGCAGCCCAGGAGAGGCCTCCTGTTCCTCTCATACCTGCCCAGGGCCGACCTGTCTCAGAGCCCACTTTCTCGGGGTAAAAGGGGCCATCAGCCTGGGATATTTTTATAGATGGGGCACGTGGTCAAGCTCACGGAGAAATCGGAGCTTCCTCGCGCTGCTAACTGATACGGTGGCTGTCACTGTCACCCTCTTCTTGGAAGCCTGCAGCCCAAGTTTGCCCAAAAGCACAGATAATTCCCTGACCCCCTCCTAGCGCTGCCCTCAGGAGGCCTGATGCCGCTTCCTGGCGCTCTGAGGGCACTTTGCATGGTCACATTTAACCAATCACATCACCCTTTTGTTTACTTGGCCTCCCTGCACGACCTGCCCTACGTTTTCATTCATTCACCCACCAAACATTTTACTGAGCATCCATCCCAGCTCTACTGTATTCTGCCTGACCGTGGGCAAGTTACTTCACCTCTCTTTGCCTCATTTTTCTTTTCTGCAAAATGGGATACTAAGAATACCTGCCTCAGAGTTGTGATGTGGATCAAATGAGATGACGACTGTAAAATGCTTAGCACAGAGCTTGGCACATAGAAAATGCAGCATAAATGTTAGTTTATCATGATTATTTGCATGAAACTGTTACAGTGTGCAGAACCTGTGCTGCACAGGGAGGGAACAGGGCTGTGTCCAATTCCTTTCTGTCCACATCGCATCCCACAAGTCCAGGCACGTAGTGGGCCCACAGCAAAAGTTTGCCAAGTGAGCGGAAGTGAGAAATGAACTCTTTGCCCCAAGATCTATTGCTGCTCAGGGCACTCATTGCTAGGACATCGACTTTAAACATCTTTTACAATTCTGGGTACTTCTTAGAATCTATTACGGCTGTGTCATCCACACAATTACCAAAATGGGTTTAAAATCACTTTGTAGATTTTCACTCTCTTCCCTGTGTTTGGGGTGGGGGTGGGGCAAGTAGGTGCATGGCTAATTCAGGTGGACTTGAACTGCAGGACAGACAGCTAGGGGAGGGATGGGGACTCGGCACTTAGAGGAACCTGAGAATGAGCACTGCCTTGCATTTTGCACCCTGGGGCCCTCCCTTGCCTCGCAGTCCCAGCACTGTGAGGGACCTGCGTCAGGGAACTTGCTTGTCTTCTCTGAGCCTCAGTCTCCTCATCTTTAAAATGGGCACCCTGCTCCCTCTGCCCCAGAGTCACAGGCGAGACAAAGGAGGTAGTACTGTGAAGAACCCCTTCCAGTAACAGTCCTTAATTATAAGAAGATAGCGATGCTCTCCATGGAAAAGGGCTGGGCTGGCACCTCCCCAGGCCTACCATTCGTCAGCAAAGCCACGTTGGGTGGCCGCCAGCCCTCTGGCCCAGGGGCCGTTTCTAACAGCAGGTGATGCGGCCAGGCTGACGGCTCCAGGATTTCACCCTTGACTTCTTCCAAACACAGGAAGGGGCTGCCATCTGCTTCCCGCCCCTCATACCCAGCCTGCCAGGTCAGCCAAAGCCCCCGCCTCGCACCTGTCAGCAGTGTTGCAGACAAGAATCCCACTGGGGGGTTTCCTTATGGATGCTGAAGTTGGCAAAAGCCTGGGGGCCTCCTCCCAGCCCCCAGCCCACCTGGACACCAGGGACTCAGATCTGGGAATCTGTTAAGTACCAAGGTCAAGAGTACAGCCTTGGGAGTCAGACCATAGTGCAGACCCTGATGTGAACTTAGGCAGTCACCCCACCATCTGAACCTCAGTTTCATCATCTGTAAAATGAAGGGAATTAGAGTAGCAACCTCAGAGGTTGTTATGCATATGAGCGAGATCGTGCATAGAAAAAGCTAAATGGCATTTGGCAGTAATAACACTTAGTTGCTCTTATGATTATTTTTATTACTGTTACTGCTACTCCGCTGCCATGATTACTGTGACCATCTCCCTGCCAGGGAAGTGATCTCATTTCCTCTAGTTAGGCCACAGCATCCATCCTTCCTGGAGGCCAGTGCTGGGTACACAGTAGGCGCTCAGTTCATGCTCTCTGCCTCAAAAGCAAGCAGCTGTTGAAGAAGTGGATGAGCCCAGGACCCAGGCAATCTTGTTCTCTCTCAGTTTCTGAGGTCAAGCTGTGGGTTCCTGTGGTCACTCAGCAAGCTTCTGTTAGACACTGACTCTGTCAGGTGCACTGGGGACCTGGAGATAGATGGACACAGTCCCCTGACCTCGATGGTGTGAACGGTCAAGCGCAGTGGAGGGGTCAATTGTCTCTGCCTGGAGAGTGGGGTCAGCATAGTGTTCACTGAGAAGGGGCCCTCTGAGCTGGGCCCCGCAGGGTGAATAGGAGTCTACCAGGCAGAGAAGCAAATGGAAGGGAAGAGCTTGTGCTAAGGCATGTTCACAAGGAAGCTCTGAGCTGATTTTTTTATTTTTTAAAACAGGAAATTTTCCCCCCCGTAGATGTCCCAGTATCCAGAAGATAACTCTGGCTGATCCAAGGGCAAACACATGGCCATCGGGGAGGGGATTCCGAGAGCCATAGAAGCCCCCTCCCCTGTGCCCAATCCAGTGTCCAAGACTTATCCCAAGCCAGTATGTGAGGGTCTCTTATAAGCTATCTAGTCCAAGCTCCTCATTTTACAGATGGAGAAACTCAAGCCAAAGAGGGAAGATGGTGGCCCAGGGACAGTTGATGGCAGACCTCCTGGCCAAGCCTGCCCAAAGCCCATCCACCCATGGCTGGGGGTGACCAGCCCCGGAGTTGTGTGTTCTGTGCAGAATCCTGATCCCCCAGGTTGCCCCCCGGAGACATCACTCTCTGCAGGGCCCACCATAGGCCCCTGCATCTTTCTCGCCTTAGTTCCTTACTTCTGAAATGTAAATAATCAGTGGGTTCTTCGTGAACTTCAAGCTGAAAAGCATTTTATGACCACTCTTATAAAATGATATTCTGTCGTCGCTGTCATTTCGTTCAGGTCAAACCCTAATGGCAGAGTTCCCTGAGAGATAAAGTCATCTGATGGCATGAAGTGGGGTTCAGAGGTTCAGGGCCACCTTGCAGACAGCCACAGAGACAGTGACAAGGCATCTTCTACAGGTTGGCCTTCTGTTCTGTTCTGGAGCCTTTGTGGGTGCCCCCTCTCGCCACCCACCCATCTCCCAAACTGGGAGACTAAGGTAGTCTCAAGGTGGTAATAAAACTCTTTGCCATGACCCGTGGCTCCCTAACATTCCCCTACAGGCACCGTCTAGAGTCTTATTTCCAAAATATATACATTTCTGCAAATCTCAGCACAGCCCCCGCTGCCCCCCCCCCGCAGCTCACACATGTTCAAGCAGGCTTATGCACACCCTTGTGCAACCACATGTGTGCTCCCTGGCACACGTTCTGCCCTGGCACACACATACGTATCCATCCACGGTCATGAACTTCCAGTGGAGAAGAGGGAGCAGGGTTCTGTGTCAGTTGGAAAACGCCCATTAACTGTAAAACAATAAAAAGTTAGCAAGAAGAAAATTTCAGCTCAACATAGATTCGGACATAGATTATCACGGAAGGAGGGCGTGAACCCCCTGTCAAGGGAAGCGTGCAAGCCCAAGCAGGACTCTACACAGGTGCTATGAAGGGGCTTGGGCATCACGGGGATTTTGACCTCTGAGGTCCCTTCTGGTCTGTGGATTCAAGTAAGCTTGTGGAATCAGGGCCTCTTCTGGCTTTCCCTCAAGTTTTGCAAACAGTGGTGCCCCTTTGGTGTTCTCTGCTCTGGGGAGGGGCCTCCTGGAGTACCCCCGCAGTTCAGGCCGTGGTGGACAAGGACCAGCTCCGAGCAGGCCTGATATCGTTGGCATCTGTGGCAGCCACTAAAGATGCACACACCAGAGCCCCCGGAACCTGGCACCCATTTCATGCCAGGCCTGACCCTGGAGAGGGAAAGAGAGGTGACAGCTCTGGCCTTGTCAGTCAGTTGTAACAAGGGGTCTGGGGTAGCAAAAGCCCTGATTTAGCAGGAGGTGTCAGGGACTGAAATATCTAGAGAGGCAGGGAGTGAGTGAAGTAGGCTGGAGAAAGCTCCCAGGACTTGGAATTGTGCACGATTTGAGCATAAGTTCTGACTGCATCGGAAACCCAAAATCTAAACTCTCCTGGATTACACCCAGCAGAGAGCAGGCCCTAGAAGCAGCGGGACATGAGGCCTGAAATCTAGGGGACATCAGGCTCCCCCCACCATGGATCCCTGTACCCCTTCTCTTCCGGGAGACCCCCCAGAGCCATGGGGAACTCCGGGAGAGAAAGGAAGGGCAGACGTGGCTGGAGCAGGACTTTTGAAAAGCAGAATAGCGGTGATGGGGGTGGGGGAGGGGGTCTGGGCCATGCCCCACGGGGAGAGGAAGCAGACAGGTCCTCCATCCCCACTCCTCCAAGTGGCCTCATCACCAGACTTGGGAGGAGGCGGAGAGCAGACTGCAAGGCTGGGAAATCAGAGGGAGTGGAGCCTTTGGGGGCCATTCTGGGAGGTCTGCTGATGTGGATACCTCCAGGGTCCAAGGTTTGGGGTCTCCTGGGGCATTGGAAGCACTTTGGCTTTTGAGCTCTTAAACTTTCTGGCAGGACTTGAACTTCCTTGAGAAGCCAGAGGGGTCAGGCTGGGGCTCAGGGCTCGTTCTTAGCAAGAAATGGGGAGGGGGTATCTTCAGGGCGTCCCTTAGGCCTCCTGGCCAGCTCCCAGGATTGGAGATGAACTGGCACTCAGGGAAAATCCTGCACAAGGATGAAGGTGAGACACATCCCTGGAATATCCCAGAAACAGAGGAGAATGTCTCAGGAGGGTAAAAGCTCTGGCAGAGGCCTTGGGCCTGAACCTGGCTCTGCCAGCACCTGCTCTGAGGACTTGGGCCAGTGCCTTCCACTCAGGGCCTCCATTTCCCTGTCTAGAAATCACTATCATTCCAGTTGATTGTGTGTCTCTCACTGGCCAGGCTCTCGGCTGAACCCTGTGCCCTGCATCAACTCACATTATCTTCCCAGTCACCCTGCAAGGAAGGGACGATTACCGTCTCCATTTTAGAGACGCAGCAACTGAGGCCAGAGAAGTGCCTTGATTTACCCACGATCACTCAGTGATGGCAGATGGAGGGTTCTTACCCAGATCTCTCTGACTCTAAGCTCAAAGAAAGGGGTTCTGACCCTACTAGGTTGCAAGTCCACTGAAAAGTGGTTTAAGAATTCATAGAGGGAAGAAGAAGCTTCTGGGAGTGGAAGGAAATTCCCAAGAGAAGATGGCACTAGGGATTGTGGGTATAGGGGCGCAGACATGGGCTAGGAGCAACAGGCGAAAAAGAACGGGTGTTGCAGGTGGGAATCCCAGCCACGCGACGTGTGGAGGAGGGGCTGCCGGGGCGCCACGATGATGGGGAGAGAGGGGAGCCAGGCTACACACACGCCCGTCGTCGCCGCCTTACATTCGCCTCAGGGAATGTAAGGCCCACGGCTCCGCACAGCTTCAGTGAGGCTGGGGTCCCCCGGGCCCGCACCCCCCGGGAGGCTGCGTTCGCATCTGTCCCTGTGCAGATGGCTGGTGAGCACAGCTAGCAGCGCCCACCCGCACCCCCTTCTGTCGCCGGGACTGGCTGCGCCGGGGAGCGTGGTGCGGCGTTATTTTTAGAAGTGGCGCCATCTGTTCAAGGTGCCGGGCGGATTCTGTTTGTCTCCGCAGTGGCCGGGACAGCCATGCCAAGTCAGGGGAAGAGCTGCAGAGCTGGCCTGCTGGGTGAGGGAGCCAAAGAGATTCTGCCGGCCCATGAGGCATGGGATTCTGGGGTTGGGGGTCTGGGGCTGCCAGAGGGGCGTCTCTGGGGCCAGGGACGGTCATCGCAGGGCGTCCTGTGCTCCCAGCGCCCTGCCTAGTCCCTGGGCCTGAGCCTGGACCTGCCTCCTGACAGATTCTGACCTGACCTTATCCCTGTCCTCCAGCTTTGGGTAGAGAACAGAGAAGAGTTGGGGGGAGAATAGTACAATGTCCAGACCACAAGGATCCTCTGTGGGATGTAACACTGGGTGTGGCAGAAGACACGGGTCTGATCAGTGTTGTCCAGAAGGGCCGGGACATCTCCCCGCTAGACCCCAGATGCTTCTGTGTGTCACACTGCCTTAGCCACCACCACCTTCTGGCTTCTGAGTCATCCTGGGAGGGACTTAGGCAGGGTTTCTGATGGCAGATTGCCTGGGTTCGAATCCAACAGTGATGTGACCCTGGGCAACTTCCTTAACCTGGCAAAGCCTCCACTTGCTCATCTGTGAAATGGGATGCTGGAGCAGCTGCTTCCCAAGGTTCAGGTGCAGATTTGCCAACTTGCTTTCTGTAATGCACGCTGCCTGGGTGCATTCAGCATCCGCTCATCCAGCCACTCAGCTGACCAGTTTTCACTTTCCAAATGCAGGCTGCATCCCCAGATCTGTTGTCCCCAGTGTCCTTCCGTAGTCAGATTGCTTTCTCAGTGATGGAACCAGCATTGGTGGAGGCCGGTCCTGTGCTGGGGGCTGGAGAGGCCCTGTTCTCAGAGAGTTCACAGTCTAGTGGGAGAGGCAAGCTGGTAGAACCCACCCCAAGACCGAGGATAGAGGGTGCAAAGTTGAGGAATGAGCCACATGTGATAAGCTGGCAGTGGGAAGGGGGTTGAAATGTGTAGCAGAGGAATTAGAACTTCACAGCTTGGCATTGGGGCTGGACCTTAGAGGGGAAGGTTTTGATTAGTGGCAAAGTGGGTGTAAACAATCCCGGATGGAAGGAACAGTATATACAGAGGGTCGGAGGCAGGAACATGTGTTAGTTGTTCAGCAAATACAAGGAGTTCACTTACACCAGAGCCCAGAGAAGTTGGCTCTGAGCCAATTAGGCAGGATCCTGAATGCAGTGGTCATGAATATGTTTTTTTTTTAATAGGCACCAAGGAGCCAGTGGTGCTTTTTAATCCAGAGAGTGGCATGTTCAAATCCGAGAGGTTTTAGAGCCAGACAGGTCCCAGCTCTACTCCTGGCTCTGCCACTTGTGAGCTTTGTGACCTTGGCATGATGTTATTTCACCTCTTTGAGTCTCAGTTTCCTCATCTGTAAAATAGGCATAAGAATGCCTACCTCATGGGGTTATTGTGGAATAAGAATGTTTTCAGAGCCTAACAGAGCTCCTGACACATGGAAGCCACTCAGTAAATGAGGGTCCCTGTCAACATCACTTTGGGGACAGTGAAGGTGGAGGGGGCGGGTTGTGAGGAGCCAGTGGAAAGGTTGTGGATAAGGAACCTGAACTAGGTCAGGAACCCAGGGCAGCGAGGAAGAAAATGAAGCTTGGGCTCTTACCCCACTTGAGCTCCCTGGGTCTGGGTACCTGATTGAGTGTAAGGGGGGAACAGAGTCGAGGGGTACCCTGATAGTCCAACTCTGGGAATCTGCGAGGACGCTTTAGATGCCGTAATTGGCACAGAGGTCACAGAAGGATGAGGACATCTGGGAGAGTCTGAGAGCCTGGAGGACCTTCAGAGGGGACATTTGAGAGTCATGGAAAGTTTGGTTCTAGAGCTTAGGAGAAAGGGCAGGGTGGAAATGTCAGTTTGAGAATCACTCATGTTAGGATGCAAGTTGATGTCAGGTGGGTGACGTTGCCAGGGAGAGGTGAGGCATTAAGAGGGTCAAGGGCAGGACTGTGGGAAAAGACTGCAGTTCACCCAAAACAGAGAAGCCATAGGAGAGTGGGAAGAAGGGATGGGGGTCATCAGGTGTGGGCAAGGGTGTAAAGACAGAAGGGCCCTGGAGCGGCTGGTGGGAGTCATTCCCAGAAGACACCTAGGGCCTGGCCTAGCCAGAAGTGGCATTTGGAAAAGCAGGGACAGGGAGCTGGAAATGATTTTGAGCCATAGGCTGGGCTACAAGAGCAGGACAGGATTCTAGAACGCAGAACCAGGGGAATGTTGGCTACAAGAGGAAGCAGGCCGAAAGAGGGTCTGGAATGGGACCCCCAAAGCTCTAAGGGAGTGGTTCTATTTGTTTAAAATTCCCAGCCCCACCACCAGAGATTGACCCATCTCTGCAGGCTTGGGCATGGGAATCTGTGTTTCAACCAGCCCCCAAGTGATGCCAACACAGGTGGCCCTTGGGGAACCACACTTCGAGTGGCCCTGCTTTGGGGTCCCCGAGCTCCACTCAGAGAAGCTTTTATCAAGAGAGGAAGGAGAGGAAACCTTGGCCGTGGGAAGCAGTTCCTGCTCTCGGCTTCTCCTCTGGCTTCCAGACCTTCTGATTCACCACCCTCAGGTCTGAAGCCAAGTCAATGTCCTGACAGACATCACTAACTTTCCACCAGGGAGACTCTGAGGGAGAGAACCTGGGCTGGGGCAGGAAAGGCAATGAGTGCACAGTCACCAAACCAGGGATAGTTCCGCTTGAGCCTGGAAGACTCACTGCAGTAGTGAGAAATAGAATCTGAAAAACACCCCCCAACACATACATACACCAACCCCCTGCCAGTGCCTGCATCAGTCTGACTCCCCTTCTCCTTGGAATCTAGGAGTCCTGCTTTTCTGCCTTTTCCCCTTTCCTCTATAGTTCTATTTCCTGGCCTCTGTGTTCTCAGGCCACATAGAATGACTTTCCCCAAGCCTTAGCTTCCAGCTTCTCTGATTTGGACCCCAAAGAACTTACTCAGCTATTCAAAAGTAATCTCTCAACTTAAACTCATCCCTTGGCATCTCTGTGGGTGAATTTTCCTTCCCCATTCCATGGAGGAAAGAATTTAATAAATTCAGACAGACTGAGATGCCACCACTTAACTATGGTCCCAGCAGGAACCAGAGGGAAGGGACCAAGCACAACACAAAAGAATGGATCATTAGTGGTGGGATTTCTGGCCTTGGTGACAGGTGGCACTGATGGGCCAAGGTGAGTCTTCTGTGTATGCATGTAAGTGGACCCAAGTGACCTTTTGCCTGGTGTCATTTTCTTGGCTCAGGCCTGCTTACTAGGACACCTCATTGCCTGACAACCTGGCTTTGAGCGACAGCACAAATGCCTGGGGTCAGCTACCCATGCCTGCTCACATAACTCAAGGAAAATGCCCTGTGCCCTCCCTCCTCCACCCACACCCAATTCCTCAGGCTTCCCAACCCTGCGCCCCGCTGGTCAGCACTGCTGCCCTGGATAGCTCTAAGGGCACTTATAACCCTTTGCCCTATGTCAGCACCACAGAACATGGACAACTCCTTGGCACGTGGTCCCTAAAACCAACTCCGATCCCGAATCAGCACTGTGGCCTTGAGGACAGCTCCCAGTGGAGACCGTTCCCCACTGCCTGTTTCTTTGTCCTCCCCAGGGGGGCTGTCAGTCAGCACCACAAGCACGTGGACGGCGCTCACTCCCGGCCTCTGCTAGTCAGCTTGCAGGGGAGAGAGGGGGGCCTGTGGTTATCAGATTCCCTGACCTCAGCTACCCAATCCCTCCCAGCACCCACCTCCATCCATCCATCAACACTTCATCCCCAGAGCCGGCTCCCTGGGCCCCAACCCTCCACGGTCAGAGGTGAAGCCTGAAGACTCACCAAGGAGCCAGTGACCTGCTGTTGCTTATGGTCAGAGCACTGACATGGCAGAACCCTGTGCTTCATTATAGAAACCAGAAAAAAGGGTAGGAGCCTGGGCTGGTGGAAAGAGGGATGTGAGTGAGCCCTTAAGAGTGTCTGTGTGTGTGTGTTTGAGAGCTGGCTCTGCCGCCCTCGCCAAAGACCTATGCCAACCACTGCACTCTCTTTTTCTGTTTCTCCTCTGGAAAACGATAGTGCGGCAATACCTGTGTCATAGGGTTGTTGTGAAGGATTAAATGAGATAACAAACGTGGAACGCATAGAATGGTACTGGGCACATAGCAGGTATGATCCAAGTGTTGCTGTTACCATTTTTTGTCCTTCCTTCAGGCCTCTGCTTGTAATCCACGGGGACAAAGCTGGAGGTAGGAGAGAAGGAGGCAGATGAAGACAGGAGGGGACAGTGTCACTATAGCCAGTTAGGATCTGGAGGCTGGGGGCAGCCAGGGAAGTCATTGCATCTGTAAGGAGAGTTGGGCAGGGCGAGAAATGAGGCTGGGGAGGTGGCCGAGACATTTGACTGAAACCAGAGGACACTGTCCAGAACAGCTGGTCCATCTTAGGCAGAGTCACCGTCCCCAGCCTTCTCACTGCATGTCCCCTCTCTTGCAGGCCAAAGTGAAGTCTCCCCCAACACTTTTCTGCCTCAGCTAAGCTTTCTTGCCTCGATATGCTGATGACTTTACTGTTTTTGCTTCACTGGAAAACTCTCTTTTTTAAAGGGAAGATTTCTAAACAAGGAGCACATAAAGGGTACAAATCTTGGAAGGCAGGCACTGCCATGCAGAGGCTGAGGGGGGCGGGCAGTGGATGTCAAAGGCACCAGGTGAATTCTCATCAGCTTGTGACTCCCAGGTTCTAGGGCATTTCTCTTTCCTTAGGCCTCCAGCCAAGCAGGAGTTGGCTTGCAACTAGGATGGTGCTCTGCTGGGGATGGCAGGGCAGCAAGGAGGCTTGGGGAAGTGCGTGTGCCCTTAGAAGCAAGTATCAGGTGATGGGAGAATCCTTGAGGATGGCGCTAAAATGGCCCTTTAAGACTGAGTGTCTGTCCGATCCCCCTCTCACTTTATAGGATAGGAAACTGAGGCACAGGGAAGAAGGCACTGGTCCGAGGCCATACCATGAGTTGGTGAAAGGCATTGGGACACAGAGGAAACACAGAGGCTTTGGACTCAAGCAGGCATATTTAAACTATGCCAGGTCCCATCTGTATGGCATTGGCCATCTGTAACCCTCTGAGCCCCAGCTTTCTTGCCTGTAAAATAGGGACAGTTATACCACACAGCCCATGGAAGCGTGTGCTAAACAATCTCTATTAATAGTAGTGGTTAAGCCGAGATTGGGACTCAGCAGATCTGGTTCCCAGGCAAGTGCCATTTGGATTACATCCTCCCAAAATCTGAAGCAAAAGTTGTGCAGGAATCATTCAACTTGGTCTGCAGAGCCTGACCATGGGGTTTCGGGGAGACTCTGTGTGGCAAAGTGAGCATACCTTCAACAGCTAGAAGGAGGGTCTGTGCACCTCCCTTGCTCTCTTCAGAATCCCAGTGCTTGGGGCAAGGCCTGAGATGCAGCTTTTTATTGGAGAGGTGGATGGATGGATGGATGGATGGACAGATGGATGGACAAATGGATGGATGGATGGATGGGTGAGTGGATGAGTGGGTATGTAAGACGCCTAGAGGACCAGAAATGTGGGGTTTTTCCTACCATGTAACATTGGAAACTCCTTTGGAGAACAGGGGAAGTGGAGAGAGTTGACCCTGCTGGGCAGCTAAGGGCTGGGGACCTCCCCTCCCTTGAGGCAGGCAGGAGAGTGAGAAGCTATGTGAGACACCCTGAGTGCCTAGCAGCCCACCCCCTGGCCCTGCTTCTGCCATCTGTGCCTTAGAGGCTGATGCATGGCTGCTTCTGTGGGATATATAAATATAAATATATATATATATATATATATATATATTTTTTTTTTTTTTTTTTTTTTTTTAGATTTTCCTTTTCTGGTTAACAGGATAGGAGTTTTCTAAAAATAGCACTAAACTCGCCTCTGAGGTATTCATTTTCAGTTCCCTTCCTCTTTCCCTGTTCTCTCTCCTTGACTGTGAGAATTCAAAGCCGAGACTGTCATTGTCAGCTTTGATGTACACACATGCATGCACACACACAGATCATGGGGCTTGCACACTCAGAGGCGGGCATGGGCACACACATCTCTGGCTCACACACACTCACAGATACTCACTCATCCTGACGTACTCCCGTAGACCTGCACGGCACATCTTGTCCTTCAGGATCGCCCAGAGTCAGTACACATCTGCTGACACACCACAGGTACCCTCTCACACACACAAACACACACACACACACACACACACACACACACACACGGAACATTCCCTCCCCCAGAGAAGGGCAGCTAAGACAATGGCTACAACCCTTTGACTCTCCCAGTGAGGCTGAGGGAAGAGCAGTTGTCCCTCTGCCCCCAGCTGCCTGGCTGAGGTCACCCATTTCCCCGGTCAGCACCGAGGAGGGTCCCCTCAGCTGGGGCGGGGCAGGGTGGGGACCACAGAAAGGCCAGAATTTGCATCCAGGAGAGGAAAGAAAATGTCCTGCCTGTGGGGATTACTCAGTCAGGACCAGAGCAGAGGAGAGGCTAGCCCTGTAAGCTGTGCCTACAAACTGGGACCCTCCCCAGCCTTCCAAGAGGTGCTGGGAGCCTTGTGGGGATGGCACGGTTGGCCTGAGCCCCGTGTTCAGGACAGTAGCGTGGGGGACAGTCTGGGTGAGCTGAGAGCAGAGGGAAGGGGCGAGTTAAGTTACCATCAGAAGAACAGTCCCTGTTGAACAAGTCTTACGCTATGTCAGGAACTGCTCTAAGCTCTAACTCAGGTAGTCCTCACAAAGCCCTGTGCGTGAGGGAGGCGTTCGGGGAAGAGGGGATGGAGGCCCAGGGAGGGGCTAAGACCTTGCCCCGCCCCACTCCACCCCCATCACAAAACTACCAAATGGCAGCATCAGGCCTCGCCATCAGGGATCTCCAGACGGGGCCTGTGTCCCCACATCTGTCACTGGTGCCAGGGCCGATTCAAAGTAAAAGGTGACTTTATAAATACGTATTAAGATGGCATTTAAATTCAGCACGTCTGAAAACAGAAGGATTCGGCATCGGAAAATTATTTTTAGCACGTAATTCATTTGCGGTGTCCCATCCTTCAATTAGGATTTGAAAAGCTGATGGTTTAGGTTTTGGGGTGTTTTTTTAAAAACCTTCCTTCGAAAGATAGATTTCTTCTTTGTTAAATTAACTCCAAAAAAAAAAAAATCCATTGCTCCTTCCTCTGCCAGAGTCTCTCCTGGCAAAGACTTTTTATTAAGGTGCCCCTAACCTATTCTTGAGTCACTGAAATGTAACAATACAGAGTCATTTAAATGCTAATAAGATGAAACCGAAATGCATAAACCCAATATTGTCAGAACATTCATTCTGGATTCTGAAGGGGCTGGCGCATCAGAGCCTGAAGGGACCCCAGAGAACACTAGTCCAATCTCTTCAGTTTCCACATGGGAAACTGAGGCCCAGGGAGGAAAGGGACTTGGTCAAGGTCACACAGCAGGGGCTTGGAAAACAGGGAGGGGCTTTTCAGTGGGCTGTGACCCCAGTTGGCTGTGTGACCCCTAGTTATGTTGCTCAACCTCTCTGGGCCCAGGACTGGCTGCCCAGACATCTTCCCTGCCCAGGCACATGTCTTAGCTCGGGTTGCTATAACAGAATACCATAGGCTGTGTGGCTTAAACAACAGAAATTTATTTTTCATAGTGCTGGAGGTTGGGAAGTCCAAGATCGAGGTACCAGCAGATTCAGTTCCTGGTGAGAACCCACTTCCTGGATTACAGATGGCCATCTTCTCACTGTCCTCACACGACCAAGAAAGATCATCTCTCTCATGTCTCTTTTTTATAAGAAGACTAATCCCATTTGTGAGGGTTCCACCCTCATGTCCTAATTACCTCCCAAAGGCCCCACCTCCAAATATCATCACACTGGGGATTAAGGCTTCAACATATGAATTTGGGGCAGGGGGACACATTCAGTCCATAGCAGCCTGTGTGCCCATTAATTAGGACAGGGGTGACTGTCAGTGTGGTATTAAGAGCTGGCTGCAAATGAACCTCATCTCAGCCTTGAGGGAGGTGCACTTGCTAATAACTGGGTGCGTAGGTAGGAGGGAGGTTGGGGGAGGTGCAGAAGCCAGCACTGTAGAGTATCTGCTCCAGGCCAGGAGCCACACAGAGACCCACACGTAAGGGCCTCAATCGATCCTTACAGCAGCCTGTAAGACAGATGGGTCAACCTCACTGGGCAGATGAGGCCCAGAAAGGTTAGGTGACTTCTCCAAAGTCACACAGCCCATTTTCCTGCAGGGGAAGAAAATTCAATACTCATGTTAAAAGGAAAAATCTTCTCTGATACCCTGGGCCAGGTCACATCTTCCTGCTCTGGACATGCACAGCACCTGGGACTCCCTGTCATGGCAAACCCATCATATTATGGAGGTCACTCATTTAATTGTCTCTCTTCCCCCTTGGCAGCACAAAGTAGGTGCACACAGCACAATTAATGAATGGTTGGTTGGAAGAATGGATGGATGAACATATGGGTAGATGGATGGATAGTTGGTTGAAGATCATTGTTCATCTTAACACAATAGTCATTAAAATCACCAGTAGCCCATTAACTCATCCCTACTGTTGTCATCACAGATATAATTACTGCTAACGGTTCTCATAGCTCGTGCTGTCAGAGGTGTAATTATCAGTGCCTGTAAGACACGCCGCAGGTAGCAGGAAGAGAGACAGAAAACAGCACCTCGGGGTTAGAGAGTCCCTTGTGGTTTTTGCAAAGCACTTTCATTCACATACGGCACTTCATTTAAGCATTGTAAGAACCCCATGAGGGAGATGCACCAGGGAAGGCAGCAAAGCATCCTGATGAAGAGTATGTCTCTAGGTCCAGACTGCCTGAGTTCAAATCCCAGCTCTGCCACTCGCTAACTCTGTGACCTTGGGCAAGTGACTTCACCTCTCTTGGCCTCAGTTTCCTCATATGTTCTAGGGAATAACAAGACTACCTGTCTCATAATGTGGTTGTATGGATTGGTAATAATCACAATACTTAGTGCTTACCACGCGCTTGGCTCAATTCTTAGTATTTTGCATGAAATAATTCACTTAAGCCTCATAATACCTATGAGGTAGATACTATTACTCCCCCTCCCTTTTTTTAAGATAATGAAACTAAAGTTAATTGGCCTCCCAGTCTGTTGAGAGGTGGCAGAACTTGAACCCAGAGGCTGTGTCTTCTAGAGCCCCTCCGGTTAACCTCCACCAGCATCTCTACACACAGGCCTGCTTGGTCCCTGCCTCACCTGCTCCTCTCGGGGATATACCGTTGGGGTCAAAACTCACGGGTTATGGTGGTGGTGCATGCCCGGATGGCCAAGGACCCCCGAGTGTTCCTGCAGGACTGCGGGTGGGAATCCCAAGCACACGCTTTCTTTGGTGTCTCGTGTCTCTACTTAAGGCATCAGGCCCATTTCAAGTTCTACTCCGTAAGATACCAGTTGGTCCCAGTGTGAAAATAAGGCTTCCTATTGCATCCTTGAGTGAAAGCGCCCTCCTGTGAGGTATGACAGGCTTCTCCTGTGGCTCCAGCACCCCCTGATCCAGGCTGGGAAGCCCTGTACCCCGGCTGGAAACTCACTGGATTTGAACATGGTTCACAATTAGTTCCCAGTAAACTGGGAAGTAGCAGGGGGACGGGGGAGAATGACTTATTTTGCAGATGAAGAAACTGAGCCTCGGAAAAGTGAAGGGACTTGCCCAGGATCCCACAGCCAGGATTCAGGAGAGCTCGGATTTGAACCCAGATTGCTGTGATTTAGGATCCTGTGTTGGTCTTCCGAGAAAGAGGAGGGAGCGCCCCCTAGTGGGAGGGGAAAGAGCAATGGGCTGGCGGTCAGGAGATCCCAGCCCATCTCTGGGCTCCGTCCACTCTTGCTCTGTGTGTCTCTGGACAAGTTCCTTTCCCTCTCTGAGCTTCAGGTTCCTCACTGGGAAAATGAGATTAACCCTAAATTACCTCCAGCTCTAAAACTCTGTGCAAGGGGAAAGGATTGTGAAGGAAAGAGATGGGGCAGGGGAGGGAGGCACGAGGGAGGAGCTGAGGCTGGGGTGGGGCTCAGTCCCACCTTCCTGCCCCCACCTCTTCCCCCTCACTGTTCTGGGCCTAGGACAGCCAGCTTTCCGCGGCTGCTGGGCGGGGCCAGTCCCTGTGCCAGACCCAGCCGAGCTCAGCAGAGGCCCTTTGTCACCCAACGCTTGCCGGGGCCTTGGCCACCGGTGTTGGGTATCTGGGTGGATTGGGTTCTCTCCTGGCAGCTCCACAGATGCCACACTCCGGCAAGGGTGGCCAGGCGGGCAGGGAGTAGCCGGTGCTCCCTCCTCCTCCTGGGCTCCCCAAGGGACGTGGCAGCCGCTGTCCGTGGTTCCGGACTCTGGGCCCCCAAGGTGAGGGTTCTGTGGACCCCGGCTCATTCTGGGGGCCACAGGGACATCCTGGTGAATATGCATGAGACGGACCCTCTGGCGAGGCTGAGGCACTTGATCAGTGTAGCTGTGGGTTGTGGGTGCAAGCGGGTTGCTTTCTCCCATCCCCACGCCCGTGAGACTCAAGTGGGGAGAGCAGTGCGTTTCGGCAGATATAGGAGGCGTGGACAGGGGAAGCATCCACGCTGGGGGGTCTGGGAGCTGTTACTTGGGGGCAGGGGGTTAGGCCCCTGATTGTGTGGGCATGGCATGTGCATACACAGGGTTGTGAACACTGGTATTTTTGAGGGGAGGAGGTGGGGATGTTAAGATGACGCCTGTAAATGTGACTACGTGTGACAGTGTGCATGGTGGGGAGGGGTGTCCGCCAGCATGTGTGTGAAGGGGGGCCCTGTGTTGGTGTGTGTGTATGGCAGTGGGTGGGCCCTAAAAGTAGGCAGGTGGGGTGTTGCACCCCGAGCGGCATGTCACAGGGTGTGTGTACACCGGGGTTCGTATCGCAAAGTCATTGTGTCCATAGTGGACAATTAGGGGGTTAGCATGTGTTATGAGGGTGCATCAGGCTATGCCGGGGTGGGTGGTATAGCATGGAGGGCCTAGTGGGTGTCGGTACGTTTGGATTTGCAGTGTGTGCCGGTGCGCGATGGGGTATTGTACGAACATCCATGTCCAGGTATGTGTATGTGCGGTGGGTGTTATTTGGGGTGGGGGGACGTGTGTGTAGCACCTGCAAGCCGGGCCTTCCTGGGTACCTGTCCCATGCGGCCTCCAGTGCCTGACCCCTGTCACCACCCTCTGCTTGCCCCTGCAGGAGCCACCGCCCCTGACCATGTAGATGCCAGCTCCAGGGAGCAGCATGGGCCCCGCTGAATGGAGACTCCTGGGTCTACAGCCCTGAGCCCCTCCGGCCCCTGGACCTTGCCCCACGCCCGGGGACGCCCCTCAGAGCCCACCGCCGCTGTCGCCAGCCCACCTCGGCTGCCCCCTGGGGTCAGCTGCCAGGAGCCACAGCCGTCCAGTGAGGTTGTGCTGCGGACAGCCACGCGGAGCCATCGCCTGGCCGCCTCCTGTCCAGCACTGACCCTCGGGCCCACCCCGAGCGGGGACTGCGGCAGACATGGGTGACATGACCAACAGTGACTTTTACTCCAAAAACCAAAGAAATGAGTCGAGCCATGGGGGCGAGTTTGGGTGCACGATGGAGGAGCTGCGCTCCCTCATGGAGCTGCGGGGCACCGAGGCCGTGGTCAAGATCAAGGAGACCTACGGGGACACTGACACCATCTGCCGGCGCCTCAAAACCTCACCTGTCGAAGGTAGGTGCACAAGGCTCAAACACGGGGTTTGAATTCGGGGCTCAGTCAGACCCTGGGCTCCCTTATCCAGGCCCCAGGAACCCCCTCGTCTGGGCTTGAGCATGGAACCAATGATTCAATTCCAGCTCCCCAGCCCCTGCTGCTGGGCTGGGTCATGTCCAACTCATCCAAATCCAGACTCTGACTGGGGATCCCTAGGTCTCTGGGGCAGCCGTGGAGCTGCTGGGAAGACAGGGCAGGCAGGAAGATGGGCTGTCACGGGAAAGGTGACAGATGCCCTTGTGTGTCTTGCCCTGGAGATGGGCATGGGGCTTTCTTACAACTGCCAAAATGAGCAGGCCTGCGATCTCCAGACAGGGAAGGTTTCAGCTTTCTGGAGGGGACCAAAGCCATGTCATCTGCCACAAGGCGGAGAGGAAAGGCACCAGCCCAGCTTGGGCACCAGAGCTCAGAGTTTGGGTTCCATCCCCACAGTTAGTTACCTTCCCCTCACCAGGAAGTAGAAAAGTTCCCTAAATAAACCCCAAAAGCACAGGTGTGAGGTACTCTGCCCTGGCACTCCCAGTCCTGCAACTTTGTGCAAAGAAGCTGCACTGAGCCTCAGTTTCTTCCTCTGGAAAATGGGGCCAGTACCTACCTCACAGTGCCTAGTGGAAGGCTGAGCATACAGTAGGTGCTCAATATGTGGCAGCCATTATTATTCTAAAGAGAGTGGATGACAATCCCTCCACCAGGTATAGACCACAACCTGGGAGGCAGGCAGCCTTTTGAAGTCTCATCCCCACTGACAGACAAGAAATCTTTGGCTAGAGGTCCCTCCTACTCCATCTCCTAACTCCAGCCCCCATGCCCTGGGCACTGCTGGGCACTAACCCTGAAATGCATTTCCTGCAGAGGCTGCCTGTGGACCTAGCTGCTCAGCCAGGGCCAGACAGTCCATTGCTGTGCCGGCACCCACTGTGCCCTGCGGCGCCAGGGGTCAGCGTCCCTCTTCGTCTGGGGCCCTCCTCTCTTGGGTCAGGAGGAAAAGCTAAGACTGGTCCTTCTTCCCACATTCGCTGCTGTCTCTGATGTTTTGCCCACCTTGCTGAGTCTGGGCAGAAGTTTAGAAACACCTTTTTCTTTTTTGATATTGTTTGGTTTTGTTTTGGCGGGGAGGGTGGAAATAGGGGAAGCGTCGTTTCTTCCCTGCGTGATTCTAGCTCAGGGCTTGAGAACAGCCACGTGTGGCCCTGAGATGGGAGTGGGCTCAGCCTGGGGGGCTCCTGGGCCCCGGCCTCATGTGAACACCAATCTGTGGCAGAATGGCCCATGCTCACCTCCACCACCAGTTTGGCACACCTGACCTGCTAGGAGGCAGGGTTGTCCCAATGGTCTTTGCCTTTTGAATGGGACCAGGAGATTCTCTTGAGTCAGGAATTCTTAAGTGTCTCTGGACCCCAGACTCTGTGGAGAACCTGATGGAAGCTATGGCCCCTCCCCGCAGAAGAATAGTCAACTGTGTGCAACAGTGTGGTCCACGCTACCAGCGTGTTTGCAGAGCCCCTCCAAGCCAGGCCCTGGACCCCAGGTTAAGAAATCCGCCCTCCCCTCCCACCTGACAGGCTCGGGGACCTGGGAAATCGAGTGGCTCACGGCCACGCTCCAGCGCTGGGGACAACAGGTGTGCACCTGAGGGCAGGAATCCTGTCCTGCTCCTCTCTGAACATCCAGCACCCAGCCTGGCGCCTGGCACAGAGGAGGGTGGATAACTGACCCATAAAACCCTGAGATGTGGCCACTGAGTCCCCAGCCCACAGAGAGCAGCTCTCAGACGGCTGAGCAGCCAGAACAGCAGATAATCCAGACCAAGTGCAGCAAGGACCCCAGGGATCGAGGAGAAATGAGATGGGTGGGCAGTGGAGGTTAGGGAAGGCTACCTGGAGGAGGAGGTGTTTGAACTTGGCTATGGAGGGAAGAGAAAGGAAAGCATGTGATGTGGCACAGAGCGACATTTCTTAGATAGAATTCCCCAGACTGCTGATGTGCTGCAAGAAGTTACATGAAAAGAAAAATAAAGGAGACTTTGTTTTCTCATCTGTAAATTGGAAACGATAATGACAGCTCTGACTGTTGCTCTGTTGCCTGTCAGCTGTGTGCCTTTGAGGCTTTTGTCTGACCTCTCTGGGCCTTGGTTTTCTAATATTTCATGAGCATCAAGTGAGATCTCTCATGGGAAAGGTCCCTGAGAAGGAAGAAAGCCCATAGTAGGATTAACCAGAGCCCCTGCTGCATTGATCCCCTGAAGGATTTCCCAGGGTGCAGATGGAGCTGAAAGAGGTTTGGGGAAGGACAGAGGAGCGTAATGCTACTCTTGGACTTGGACTTGGACAACTTGGGTTCAAATCCCAGCTGTGTCATTTAACAGCTGTGTGATTCTGGGCAAGTTACTCAGCCTCTCTGTGCCTTAGTTTCCTCATCCGAAAAATGGGATAATAATAGTGACTACCTCATAGGGTTGTGGTGAGGCTAAAGTGAAGTAGCTTAGTACCCCGCCTACCAGGCACACGAACAGCACTGTGTGTTAGGATTCGGCCCCAGAGACTAAACGCCTCCATTTCCCCATCAGTAACATGGGTTTTGAACATTGAGTGAGATCAGGCCAAGTTCCCGGCATAGAAGTCCTCAATCAACATCAGCTTTTGTTGTTTCCAATATGATTATCACTACTCTGGAAGAAGCAGTCACGTTCTCCGGAAACGGTGGAATCTGACTCTTCTGGGACACTGGCCAGTGTCCGAGCTGGTGCTACACGTTTTACTAGGCTGTTCTGCATCCTTATCACCCACATTCCTGGAAGCAGGTGGTGTTAACCCGTTTCACAGATGGGAAGCATGAGGGCTCAAGGTCACCACCATGGCTCACATCAGTGCAGACTTCAAACACAGCTGTGTCAGACACCACAGCCACGTGTGCCCTCAGCACCCAGCCACGCGCATGTACCTAGGAACAGTCCTGCGAAGGTGCCCTCTGTCTGCCAAGGGTCTGAGGAGGGTGGAACCACCAGGGCACTTTTCGTTTTCCCTCTCATGCTCAGCATTTGTCCTGCCCTGTTTAGCCCTCTTCTGACTCAGAGAAATGCTTGGCCTCCAGCCCCAGCCCCCAACTTCAAAGCCCTGTGGTCTGGAGGTGTCCCAGCTCCAACCTGTCCCAGGGTCCCAGGTTGGCCATTCCCGACACCCCCTGCCCTAGTCTGCTGACGTCAGCAGGGAGCAGCCTCTGAGTCACACTCCCGGAAACTGCTCCAGGCCACGCATAACTTAGCCTTCCTGTTCACATCCAGCTAATTTTAGGCAAAAAGATCTCTGCAAGTGATAGAGGGGATCTGAAGCCATAGAAATCAACTCCCACCCGGGGCACCATCTGCTGCCCGCACAGGCCATGAGCTCAGCGCCCATGGTCTGGCAGTGTTGGATATTTCACTGGGCCATTGAGTGCCATTGCTTTCCTCTCCCACTGCTGGTTCTCTTCCATCCTGGTAATGCCCCTCCCTTCGTGCCCTCCACTGCTCCCTTCTTTTCACACCTGTCCAGCCTAGGACAGTAGAGCCCCTGAGACCCAGGTTTGAATCCTGACTGGCTTACTCCTCAAGGGACACTGGGAGAGTTCAGTGAATCCTCTCTGAGCCTCAGTTGTCTTATCTGTAAAATGGGCATAATAACACTACCTACCTCACAGGATGATGTGAGAAATAAATCAGGTCATCCACATGAAGGGCTTAGCACTGTGTGGCAGTCCCTAGACACTTACAAAATGATGTTTGTTATCATTGTTATTATTATACCCAAGTATCTCTTTTTTAAAAAAAAATCATGCTCTGGCCCCATCCCTGTACAAAAATTAGGCAATTAAATAAGATGGTGCCCGACAAAGGGTCAATGTGCTATCAGAGGAGGCTTCCCAGAGGAGGTGGCTTCGCATTGTCTGGAAAGATGGGTAGTGGGTGTTGGGGTGGCCTGTGAGCCCTGAGGCAGGAGCTGATTGTCATTCTCCACTGTGTCCCAGCACCTGCTGCAGCGCCTGGGACTCAAAAAGCATCAGCAGAATGAAGGAAGGGAGGGAGAAAGAAGAGGTGCGGGTGCTCAGTGCCCCTCTCTGTGTAGTATGGAAGGCTGCAGCGTGGGGACAGGACACAGGATACCCTGCGTCACCCAGGGAACACTTAGCTTCGGTTCCCAGGAGCCCAGAGTGGCAGTGCCCCTGAGCCACTCACTCGGCATGCATGGCTCTCGTCCTTCACTCCTGACCCTGCACCACCGGCCGTCAACAGGGGCAGCTCAAGAGGCCCTGCTGGGCGCTCCCTGCATTGCATATTTCATGGTGGGGGAGAAAGGGGACAAAGAAGACAGGGCAGCCGCAGGGTGAGGTGGGAACCGGATACATCGGAGTGTTGTGAAATGGAACCTCCAGTTAATTTTGTATGAATCCTATGGCCTGCCCAAGTCGGGGAGAGAGAGGGGCTGAGGGAGGACAGGAGAGCAGATCGTGGGAGATGGTACCCCATGTGGCATGAACACGATGATGAACGAGACACCCCTCAGACCTGGCAGGGCCCACATTGCGCAGAGCCACCATTGCGCAGGCACGGGGCAGGGGGGAGGGGCACGAAGGCAGCGAAGGGGGTCTCCTGTTTGCCACTGTGACTCTCTATTTCCCCGTGTGCTCCGTCTCCCCAGGTATCTCTGGAGCCCTGAGAGGTCAACAGGGAAAGTGAGGCAGACACAGCTGTAGCAGTGTCCCGGGCAGGGTGGAGCCGGAGGGCCACTCAGACACAGGGTCCACGCAGGGAATTCATACCTGGCCAGAGATGAGGGAGGACGCCTCCCCCCACCAGCCCCTCCCCACCCCCGTCTTCATGTGAAGCAGCCCAGGACGATGTCAGGTGCGAGGCCTGGAGGAGCAAAGCTCCTCCAAGTATTTAAGAGGCTGAGGTAACCAACCACCTTCTCAAATACATGCAGGGGTGGAGGAGGGCCAGGCGTGAAGCCTGGGGAGGCTTTCCAGCCTTGCCTCTGTCACTAAGTAGGTTCATGACCTCAGGCAAGATATTTAGACTGATAACTTCAGCTTTCTCATCTGTAGAATGGGAATTGTGCTACTTCACTCTCTGCCGTTTGGAGATAGTGAGTTGAAAGTGCTTTCAAGGTTTTCTACCAAACAATCATCATCTTCCAGTATTTACTGAGTATTTCTATCTATTAGGATTCTACTTGATAGAAACCCATCTCAAACTGACTTATGCAAAAAGGGGAGTTTCTGGCTTGTGCAACTGAGAAGTCCAGGGATTGTTCTGGCCTCAGGCATGGCTGGATCCAGGGCCGCCAGTGCTGAGGAGAGCTTTGTCCATCCCTCTGCTGCTCTCTTCCACCTCCACCGTCCTCTGTATTGGCTTCATTCTCAGGCGGGCCTTCACCCCGTGAGGCCCCCAGCAGCCAAAGGCACCTCTTTCTCAGGGTTTCCCCCCTACTGGGTCACCTGGAGCCACTCTTGAACTAATCCCTGTGGCCAGAGGATGGAATAGGCTGATAGGCCAGACCAGGTCATGTGCTCACCCCAGAGGGGTGTGGTCCTACTATGTGCAGGGGAGGTATGGAGGAAGAGCAGGCATGCTGCATGCCCTTGAGGATGGGGAGAAAGGAGAGAATTGAGGAGGCAGGATTCAGGAGCACCAAATCTGGAGTGATTGTAATGACACTGTTAATAATTACACCAGGGAAGCAGGCAGAAGCTGGGTCCGTCCGGGTGGACGGGGGTCTACGACTAGTGTCCCACCAGTGAAGGGGCCAACTCTGTGTCATGGTCAAGTCCTGGCTCCATTCTTATCCAGCTGTGGAACATTGGGCCAGTTATCTAACCTCTCTGTGCCTCAGTTTCCTCATCTGTGCCATGAGATTACAACAGTACCTCTTTCACAGGGTCGCTGTGAGGATCAGAGTAACACGTGTCAAGTGCTGAGTGCATGGCACATGGCAGGTGCTGTCTCAGTGTCAGCTGGGGACTCTGGGTGACTTGAAGGGACAGGTTGGGTTTAAATTAGTGGAGAGGAAAGAGGCAGCTTATCAGGGCTGATAATGGGCTTAAGCAACACGTGTGAGTCTATGGGTTTCAAAAAATGAGCGCCGTATTTGATTTGCAATGCTTATATTCCCTCCCCAACCCCCAGCGCCACTGGGAAAAATAAATCCCTTAGAAGCACAGCTTTCTGTGAAAGTCCGATGAATCACGTGTAGATGCTTTCCAGAATGCCACCCGCACATCTTTCTGAATCATCAATAAAATAAACCCACGTGTTGATTGATACGTGCTCTCCATCTTCCCAGGCTGGGGCAGCGGCGTCTATGCTGGGCAAACGGTTCTGCAGGCCTGGGGAGAATGCAGAACAGTTAGAGAAAGGGCCTGACCTGCCACTGACAGGAGGCTCCTGGGGGGTTCCAGCAGGACCAGAGGGACTGCACCTTCCTTGACCGATGCTGCTTGGCTTGGCCAGTGCTTCATCATGAGGCACCCAGAGGGGGCGTGGAGGATATGGGGTGGGGGGAGCATTTCAGGTAGGCCTCTCACTAGGCGGACCCACCATCCAAAAAGCCTGCATCCCAAAGCCACCTAGTGGCTGTAATTGACTGTGAGCAAACTTATCAGGGCCAGGTCCTTCCTTACATGGGCCTCACAGCAGCCCTGTGTGCAGGAAACCAAGGCTTAGGGAGGAAGATGGCCCTGATTTTCACTCTGAAGGCACCTTTGCTTTACAGAATGAATATGCCCTAAATGCTAAGGGCCTACTGTGTGCTCAGAAAAGAGAAGGAGTGGGAAGAGCACTGACTTGAGTTCCAGCTTACCCTCAGGGCCCTTGAGCAAGCCACTCCATCCCTCTGAGCCTCAGTTTCCCCATCTGTAAATGGTATGATAAGAATGCCCACCTTCCAGAACCAATGGATACAGGTGTTCAAGATTGTCCCATTTTTCCCCTGTTTCTGTCGTACTGAGCGGAGATGTAAGCTGACGCACATTCACGCGTTGAACAAATGTGTGTTGTGCACCTGCTATGCACAGGCTTGGGCCACATTGTTCCTCTGGATTCCGTATGCTCCTCAGGCAGTATCTGTGTGACGTGGCTGAACATGGGACAGGTGGGAGGCCGGGACGGGGCAGCCTTCCAGGACATTCCCTCTTGGTCCAGGACGGAGGAGCCCCTTCCTGACCCCCTTCTGCTCCAGAGCTCCCTAAAGATTCCCTGGAAAGGGGGGTGCAGAGCTGGGTTGTAAATCCCCCTGCCCTGAAGACTCTTTCCAGTCTAGCTGTGCTAGGGCTGCCAGCTGTGACCCCAGTTCCAGCTGTGATTCCAGGTACAGCTGTGATACACGGTCCAGCTGTGACCCCAGTTCCAGCTGTGATACCAGGTACAGCTGTGATACACGGTTCAGCTGTGACCCCAGATCCAGCTGTGATTCCAGGTACAGCTGTGATACACGGTTCAGCTGTGACCCCAGTTCCAGCTGTGATTCCAGGTACAGCTGTGATACACGGTTCAGCTGTGACCCCAGCTGTGATTCCAGGTACAGCTGTGATACACGGTTCAGCTGTGACCCCAGTTCCAGCTGTGATACCAGGTACAGCTGTGATACACGGCTCAGCTGTGACCCCAGTTCCAGCTGTGATACCAGGTACAGCTGTGATACACGGTTCAGCTGTGACCCCAGTTCCAGCTGTGATTCCAGGTACAGCTGTGATACACGGTTCAGCTGTGACCCCAGCTTTGATACCAGGTACAGCTGTGATACACGGTTCAGCTGTGACCCCAGAGACTCATTAACACGTATTGAGTGCTCACAGAAGGCCAGCTCTTCTGCTGAGGCTTCACGGCATCACCTCATTTAATCCACACAAGCCCCTGTGAAACAGAAACTGTTTGTATCCCGGCTTTCCGATGAGGCAATCAGGGCTCAGGGCACCACCGCTAACAAGGGGCCCAGCCAGGACTGGTACCCAGACAGGACAGGCTGGCTGCCGAACGTGCCCTGAATCTACTGCCTCCTGTTGACAAGAGTAACTCTACAGCAAGGGGGAGTGAGCTTCCGGGCAAAGGAGGGAGCAGTCTCTGCCTGACTGGAGACAGAGTCAGGAGAGGCTTCCTCTGAGCCAGGTGTCAAAGGGCGGGGAGCAGTTGAGCACACAGCGATGGGGAAGAGAGCACGTTCTTAATGAGAGGAGCACCTGAGCAAAGGCCCTGGGGTTAGAGCCGGGACATGCATGGGGAGAAGTAAGGGATTCATCGTGCCTGGAGCCTAGGATGTATCTCAAAGGACAGAGGACTCCAGCCCACGGACTATGGATTGATTTTTGTAGGCTGGGTTTTAGCTGGTGTGTTCATGCAGTGTGTGCAGACTGTCAGCCTGGTGATTGTGTTTCTGTTTGTCTATGCTGTGCTGTCCGCGTGAGTGTGAAATGGGCCGTGAGCTCCATGAGGGCGAGGCGTGAGTACAGCTCTGCTTCAGGGGCTGAGGAGCCAAAGACCTCGCTGAAGGCAGAGAGACTGAGGTTTGGGTGAGGTGGTTCTGATACTAGGTTCCCTGGGGTTCCATGGAGGTGCCCCAGGGGACAGGGAGATGCTGAGTGGGGGGCTCTGGCCTTTCTGCCCCACCATGTAACAGAGCAGCTCCTTTTTTTTTGTTTTGTTTTGCATGGTAAAGCATCTGGTGAGATTTTTTTTTTTAAACAAAGAATTTTTTAAAAAGAAAAGAAAAAAATTTGAAAACCTCTGGTACTAGAGAAAGCTACTGAACTGTATAGTGTCTAAAAGCCTGGGTTGGAGCTCAGGTTCTATAAATTCTCAGTGCCTCGGTTTTTGCATCTGTAAAATGGAGTGGGTAATATCCAGCCCCCAGGGTCCATACTGGTCTCTGGATTAAATGAGAAAACACACTCAGAGAGCCTGGCCCACAGTGGGGCCACGGGAGGTTCATCTTGCAGCCACTCCACCCTAACCACGTTCTGGCCTCGTGCGTGGCCCACCCACCTGTGTTAGAGGACACACGGGGCTGGAAAGCCTCGAGTGGGGACCAACCTGACTCTGCCCCCTGTTGACTGAGACATCTCCAAGCCCCACCGCCAATGAAGAGGGCAGGTCTGGGAGTCTCGGGGGCTCCTCCAGGTCCTCAGGAACCACCGCCCCCCCAAGAGCAGTACAGACATCAGACTGGCCAAAGGGTGACTAACTCAGAGCCAGCCCCCAGATCCCTCTTCCCTTGAAAGACTATAACTTCATATCCTTGGGGTGTAGCTGAGGCCCCACCCCAGCCCTGGCCGGGGCAGTGCCCTCAGCCCCTTGCCCCAAGCCCCCGCCCAGCTTCCCTACCAGGCGGCTTCAGAGTCCTGCCCACACTGGCTTCCAAAGACCCATGGGGGGGTTCCCATGCAATAGGTCTGCCCTGGACACCAGTCTCTGGTTACTTCACCTCCCTGAGTCTCAGTTTCCTCATCTGTCAAATGGGCTGAGGGGGGAGAGAGGCTGCTCGGTAACCACAGGCTACACCGTGTCTGGCGTTAGGGCGACCTCAGTTGTCCACCCAGCCCGGGTCCCACAAAGCGCAAGAGAGGTGAGGCCGCCTGTCCCTGCAGGCCTGCCTGTCACACGAGAGGCCCCCACAGGGCAGGTGAGTTACTTATACAGGCCCCCCCGCCTCCCCACAGCGATTATCTTACTCCTCCTGGCACAATCCTGGCCCTGCTGTGGTTTCAGACGCACAGTTATTTATAGTCAGTGGAAATTAGGGCCTCTGCAGATGGTTCCCTCGTACCCACCTGCCAGTGTCAGCCTCCACCCCAAAGGGAGGCCCCCTAGAAATTTCTATGGCCCCAGCAAATGACCCCAGGGACCGTTTCTGAGCAGAGAAGACTCAGAGGCTCTTTCTACAGGATAACTTTGGAGAAGATGCCAGAGAGTTGAGAAGCAGAAGTGAGCCCTTCCCATGGGAGGATCTGGGAGGGCTGCATGGAGGAGGCCGTATTTGAGCAAGATGCTGAGAGATAGGCAGGGTTTGCAGTGGAGAAGGACACTCCACGTGGAGGGAAAAGTGTAGACAAAGGCACAGAGGCAAAGAAGGTTATGTAAAAGGAAGAGCCGATCATTCTGTTTGGTTATGGCTTGAAGGAGGGAACCACAGCAGTAGTGGTAATAATTAAGAGTAACTGAGCATTGTAGATGCTCCAGACACTGTTCTAAGAGTTTTACGCACATCATCACCTCATTTGATCCTCCTGACAACCCTATGGAGTAGGCACTAGTAGTATCCCCATTTTTACAAATAAAGAACCTGAGGCACAGAGAAATTAAATCACTTGCCCGTGGTCACACAGCTAATGAGTGGAATTCCAGAGTCCATACTAGGACTCCAAATGTTAAGGCACAAAGTTTGGGCTTAAATTAAGAGGCAGAAGGGAGGCCTTGAAGGTTCTCGAGCAGAGGAGCAGTGCGGCTAAGACGATTGGTCTGGCAACCGTGAGTATGGGTTGGATGGGGAGATACCCCAGGAAATAAAGCCAGTGAGGAGGGAAGGGCAGGCATCCAAAAGAGAGGGCTGGACCCAGCCGGGGATGGTGATGAAGAGGAGGGCACACCATACAGCAGGACATAGCCTGTGATAGACGGTCAAGGGCGAGAGTGTCATGCAGACTCGGTTTTCAAGACAGCAGCTGGCCGCTTGTGGTGGAGACGGGCCAGCAAGGAGAGGAGCAAGGCTGGGGTGAAATGAGAGGTCTCTGCTGGGCACTGTGCATCCTCAGGGCCCGGGGGATAGGAAGGCAGGCCCGGAGGCAGAACATCTAGATGACAAAGACACCTACAGAGAAGTCCTGTCTCTGCTAACAAGTCCCAAACCTGCATGGGGGGAGGGCAGAGATCTGGGCCTGTGCTGTTCACTGCTGTATACTAGTGCCTGGAACAGTGCCCGGCAGAGAGTACAGTAAATAAACGTGCAGGAATGAATTCACCTGGGGTGCTCATCAAGCACAGGTCCTTAGGGAACACCAGCTGCTAAGGGAGCAGGCAACCAGCAAAGCAGGAGAAGTCAGAGAGGTAGAAGGAGAGTCTCACCTGCAGGTAGGGTGTGATCAGGGTGTCTGACACTGGATAGGCAATCAGTTAGTAAGGGTTGCCAAGAGGGGTCCAAGGAGGATAATGAAGGAGTAATAGCCCCAGGGACAGGCTGCTGCATGAGATCTTGGGAAACCTCTGCTGGACAAAATACAGTAAGTCCCCTACATACGAACCTTCAAGTTGCGAACTTTCAAAGATGTGAACATGCCCCTGTATGCCAGCGGTTGTACTGTACTACTGTAATTTTCAAGGTACTGTACTGTAAGATTAAAAACTTTTTATTTTTTGTTTTTTATGTATTATTTGTGTGAAAAGTGTTATAAACCTATTACAGTACAGTACTATATAGCTAAGTGTGTTAGTTGGGTACCTAGGCTAACTTTGTCGGACTTACAAACAAATTGGGCTTACGAATGCACTCTCAGAATGGAACTTGTTCATATGTAGGGGACTTACTGTAGCAGAATAGAACATTCCCTGGGGCTGCCCCGACACTCAGCAGCTCAGTCGGGTCAAGGCAGATGGGACAATAGCGTGAGGGACTCGCAAACCCGTGGGACCACAGGTCTGGAGTGGCTCTCAGGGAACATCTCAGCCAGCAATCCCAGGGTGCACTGAGGCCCAGGAGGGAAGGGACCTGCCCAGGTGTACCGTGGGTGAGGTCCTGACCCAGGGCCGGGGCCCCCGAGTCGTCCCTGCACATGGTGAAGGGGGCAGACGTCCCTCTTCCCTGCCCCCATTGCAGCCTCCTCACCTCCCTGCAAAACCTCAGCTCTCATTCATCCCTGCCCTGCTGCTGTATACATTTCCAGGGGCCGCCATGACGAAGGACCACAAACTGAGTGGCTTAAACAACAGAAACGTATTGTCTCACCATTCTGAAGCCTGGAAGTCTGAGATCGAGGTGTCGGCAGGGTTGGTTCCTTCTGAGGGCTGTGAGGGAAGGGTCTGTCCCAGGCTTCTCTTCTTACCTTGTAGGTGATCGTCCTCTCCCTGTGTCTTCACATCGTCTTCCCTCTGTGTGTGTCTGTCTCTGACTGCAAATTTCCTCTACGTAAGGACACCAGTCATACTGGAGTAGGGCTCACCCTCAAGACCTCATCTTAACTTAGCAACTACTCACCTCTGCAGTGACTCTGTATGGTCACATTCCGAGGTTCTGCGGCTTAGGACTTCAGCATATGGACTGGGGCGGGGGGCATAATCCACCCAGAACATTCTCCCTTGAGACAATCACTTCTATGCTTGGAGCCACGGTTTCTCTCCTGTAAAGTGGGGATGTACAGGGGGACAGATGAGGACTGTGGTGAGGGCAGACGAGCTCCCTTCCATGTGAACACGTATGTCTCCGAGAGCCCATCACACGGTGGGCATTAGGAAGCAGCGATACAGCCTAAGCGTTCAGCAGCAGGCGTCCTGGGTCTGATCCCAGCTGTGCCGCCTACTTACCAGCTGTGTTGTGCGAAGCAAATGACTTGACCTCTCAGAACCTGTCTACTCATCTGTGAAACAGTACTTGCTTGTGATCCGTTGTAGGGAACAAATGAGCTGCTGTGAGTAAGAACACACAGTTCAGTGCAGGAAGCCTGCAGGGAACGGAAACTGCCATTATTGTTATTACTGTTATCACTATCATCGTCATTATTTACGTATTATAGGTTCAAGACGCTGAGGCCCAGAGAGGGAAAGATCTTGCCCAAGCTCAACAGCCGTCTGGCACAAAACCAAATGAGAACTCGGGTCTCCTGACCCGCAGTCCCAGCTTTTTTTAACCACATCCCTGTGTGATATTTTTTTAAAGTAATTCCTGAATGCCTAACATTAGGAAAGCAATTAAGCCGCCTTCAGCTTCTCCATGTGCCTGATGGAACAATGTGGGAAATTGTTGTCACAGAGAACAAGAAGCAGTGTGGATGAGGCTCGTGATATAGTGCAGTGTGAAAAAAGCAGGGTGTAGCATGGTACATGGCAACAACTCCATAGAAACAGATGCAGGGAAAAAAGGCTGAAAAGAAACATCCAGAAAGTGCCGGTGTTGTGGTTACGGGTGAGATTAGGGGTGATGGTTTTTCTCTCAGCTTCTCCTTCTGCACTGCTGGGGATGTTCTAAGGTGGGTCAGCTAAGGCATGCGGGTTGTAAGCAACAGAAGACATCTGGGCAGCATACTGCAGATCTGAGGGCAGAACAGGTCCCCCTGTGTCAGAGCAGAGGCTGGAAAACCGAGGGAAATTGGGACGTGCAGGGATGGGTGGCAGGACTGACAGAACAAATGCGTCCTTGGGGAATGTGGGCGGGGGTGGGGGGGGTTGGAATCTGCTCCAGCTGTCTTGGGTCCTTGTATCGCTCAAGATTCCAGGCAGCGCTGTGCTGGCAGACGTTTAACATGCAGCCCTCTGGGTTGGGAGGGTGTCCTCGTGTGTAGTGTGTGCTAATTTCCATGGTGGCTGCCCTGGGAGACAAGCATTTTCAGCCTCCCATCTCATAATAAAGAAACTGAGACTCAGAGAGGGCTCGCGTGGGGTCACACAGTGAGTGGGTGACAGTTGGGACTTGTCCTTGGGTCTCCTCACTTTCCCAGTCCTGTGCCCCTTGCCCCACCTCCTTCCTTGCTGGGATGTGTTTGGAGGAATCACAGTGTCAGAAAAAAAGCTCCCTAGTCTGTTAGAAGCTGGAGCTGGGAGCTGGGAGAGAGCCAAGTCCCAAGAAACCACTGAGTATTCATTGAGAAAAAGTGGTCACCAAACTGTTCCCATCCCAGAGAAGGAGGCATGTGGGGAAATCCTGGGCAAGCCCCACTGAAGGAAAAAAAAAAAAAAAATATATATATATATATATATATATATATATATATATATATATCCCTGCAGAGGCAAACTGTAGAGTGCAGAGGGTAGCTTTGTAAATTACCACATTTTGGCTCAACTCCTAAAGGGCCCAAGTGTTTTCCTTCCACTTGATAGAGGCAGCTATAGGATATCTGGTGAGTGGGCAGGCACCATCCTAGACTTTTGTATCTTAAGCTTCCTGAGGACAAGGGCAGTCTCATTTGCCTCTGAAACCTCAGCACCTAGCAGGGATTCTGCATAAATGAAAATATGAGTGATGGTGACATGTGTAAGCATGCTAAGGGCTCCCTAGTCCACCTGCCCCCAACCAGAACCCTCAGCCCAGCTCAGCTTGAGCATCACGGAGATACCAGAAAATCTAACCCTGGCCAAAGCTGCCAGCAATGTCTCCACCACCTCCCGGTACATGCACCAGGCCAGCTTCCCTGCATTCCCACTGTTTCCTTACCTGAAAAGGTATGTCCTTTTCATCCCCACCTAGAGGTCAGGTCCCGGGGGGAGGGTGCCAGCCGGGAGAGGCTGTGATCTAACAGAGATGCATGTCCTGCTGCCCCCTTGCCAGCCTCAAGGATGCATGAGCTGGCATGAAGCTGCCAGCATCCTCTTGAAGTCCTGGGAGATCTAATTACCCAGACAAGGGGAAAGTGTTGAGTGAGTGAACGCTGGGGTTTGGAATAATCCGTTTTCTGACTGCTGCAGTTAATGTGAGGCCAGGCTGCAAAAGTGTCCCTGTGATGTTCTGACAGTGGGCTTCCGGGACAGCTGGCTGTTTGATCTGGAACTGCCAGCTTTTCTGTCTCCCCCAAAGGTTTCCTAAATTGTCCTAACAATTACCATCTCGGGGAGCCAGCCGTGTTTCTGGCTTCGGCACAGTAACAAAGAAAGTGCAGCCACGATGTGGGAGGCTGATGGAGACCAGCCTTGGGGCTGCAGTGAGTTCCAGCCCCGAGGTTTCATTCCGAGCACTGGAGGATGGTGGGGATTGGGGAACGTGCCTTTTATGTATGGCATCTCTTTTCAATATTGTTACCATTTTAGAGATGAGGAAACTGAGGTACCGTGTGCCAAGGTCATTTGCCAACAGGTTGCAGAGGTGACATCCGAACCCAGGCCCACCTGGCCCAAGTCCCCACTCTTCAGTGTGTTCTAGACGCCCTCAGATCTTAGATGTTTTTTTCCTATCTGCGGGTATTGCAATTTCAGAGCCTCTTGGGACACGTCCTGCCAGCTCTGTCCTGAAGTTTTGTCCCTGAAAAGTGCCAGGGATGATGATTTCATGCTAGCGTGTTTCTCAGTTAATGGATATTTTTACCTTCTGCTGTAAATATCTAAGAAAGAATTGCCTCCAGTCGATGCTGGACCAAGTAGTACGGAGTTGGAAGGTGTCAGCAGAAAAACCTAGAGTGGAACAAAAGGCTAGAAGTTCCCAAGCACCTATTAAGCTCCAGGCATCAGAAAGCTCTTTCATTTGTTCATTCATTCATTCATTCATTCAGTAGATGTTTCTTGAACACTTACTATGTGCTGGACATAGTTCTAGTCCCTGGGGGTAGATACAGCAGCGAATGAACCCAAAAATGTTACTGGCCTTGTGGGGCTTGTGTTTGAGTGTGGGTGGCAAGAAAAAAAGCCAAGTAAATGGAAAAATAATTGAGATCATCCATTGTAATAAGGGCTCTGGAGGAAATAAGCAAGGGCCTGGGGAGTAATAACAGAGAGATGTCTGAGATCCTGGGATCGGGAGGCAGAGAGGACCTGGAGAACGAAAGGAAGGCTGCCCTGTGGAATGAGGGGAAGTGTGGACAGAGGCTTGGAGTGGGGGCCTGAGGGCAAGCCAGCGAGGGCTGGACAACCACAGGAGCTGCAGGAAGGCTGCGGGGTTTCCTCTCAAGTGGGGCAGCTGCCGGAGAGCTGAGAACAGGAGAGGGACATGATAACGTTATCTCGTTCATTCTCGCCGGGCCCTACAGAGCAGGTACCAAATCCGCACTCCAGAAGGTGAGGAGAGACCAAGGCACTGAGTGGATACGGCTCAGCCAGGGAGGAGGTGGTGACAGGGCCACTTTTTAAACCAGACCTGGGTGAGGGTCTCTGTATCGCCCAGCCAGCCAGGGGTCAGCATGGCCAGAAACCCAGCTCTGGTCTCCTAGCACAATGCCCCGTCCCCAAAGGTCTTGCTGCTTTGTTCTGTTCCTTTTGGTTTTGTTGCTGGGCCACGGGCTGAACAGAACTCAATGGAGTGTGATTTGAGGGTTCATCGGAAACATTTTGTTTCCCTGTATAATTACAAGCCGAGGCAGAGATGTGTGTTGCTGGTTGCTAGGCAACCAGGTGTGACCCAGTGAGTGGTGGGGGCGATGATTCTTCCCAGACGGCAGTGGCAGGTCCACCCACCCTCCCCTCTCCGTAACCCCTCAAGATCCAGACCCTCCCAGCCAGGCAGGGGAACCCCAGGGACTCATGATGAGGGGGACAAAATGCAAAGTAAGTGCTAAAAGGAGAGGGTGACAACTCCAAACAAACATGAAATGAGTTCAGGCCCACAGGAAAAATAAAGAGAAGGACCTATGTGTGGAAAGCCCTTTATGACCATAATAGTGGCCCACACTTACCTTGTGCCAAATACTGTTCTAAGCACATTAACAAACATTAACTCGTTGTATCTTCACAGCAAGCCTATGAGGCAGTTACTATCAAAATCCCCATTTTAAAGATGGGAAAACTGAAGCACCTGGGGGTTAACATTACCCATCCTGTAAGTGGCAGAGGCAGGCAGTCCGGCCCCAAGCCCAGTACCAAAGCAAATGGGTGGATGGCCTGTCTGAGAGATCAGATTGGGGGTCAACGAGGAGAAATAGAACACATGAGAGATTTACTCAAAAACTGAAGTTGAATCAGTTCAGCTCATATTGGGACCCTACTGTGTGCTGGATAGTTTGCCTTATACAGAAATGAGGTAAAGATCTGGAGCTGGTGGAAAGGGAGTGGTGGCAAATAGACCCAAGCAGGCCATCGGAATATTTATCAGGGTGTGGTGGGTACTATGAGAGAAGAGAAAGATGCTGGGAGAGGGTGGCGTTGAGGCAGACCCCAGAGGAAAGGAGACAGACCCAGGCCTGGAAAAGGAACCAAAGGTAGAAGGAGAGGCATTTCAGGTGGCACTTTATCACCTGGAATTAGAATGAATTTTTTAGGTGTCTGTCCCCACCCCAGACTGCGAGCTCCTCAAAGCAGGAATAACATGGGCATTAAGGGAACTAATAACCTGGGCGGGGTTGTGAATTTCACATACCTTGGACTGGACTTATCTACCACAGGAAAACAGGACTGCATCAGCACCTGCAGGATTTGAAGCTGCAGGGCAAGTATTTGTTTTTGTGTCCTTAGGAGACAATACATATATGACATTTTGGATGCAGCGATCATGGAATGTTTATTTAATAAATATGTGAACAAAGAAGAAAGGGGAATAAAAGAATGAATAATCCCACTACTGGGCATATACCCTGAGAAAACCATAATTCAGAAAGAGTCATGTACCACAATGTTCATTGCAGCTCAGTTTACAATAGCCAGGACATGGGAGCAACCTACGTGTCCATCGACAGATGAATGGATAAAGAAGATGTGGCACATATATACAATGGAATATTACTCAGCCATAAAAAAAACGAAATTGAGTTATTTGTAGTGAGGTGGATGGACCTAAAGACTGTCATACAGAGTGAAGTAAGTCGGAAAGAGAAAAACAAATACTGTATGCTAGTACATATATATGGAAACTAAAAAAAAAAAAAAAAAGGTTCTGAAGAACGTAGGGGCAGGACAGGAATAAAGACACAGATGTAGAGAATGGACTTGAGGACACGGGGAGGGGGAAGGGTAAGCTGAGACAAACTGAGAGAGTGGCATGGACATATATACACTACCAAATGTAAAATAGATAGCTAGTGGGAAGCAGCTGCATAGCACAGTGAAATCAGCTCGGTGCTCTGTGACCACCTAGAGGGGTGGGTTAGGGAGGGTGGGAGGGAGACGCAAGAGGGAGGGGATATGGGGATATATGTATACGTATAGCTGATTCACTTTGTTGTACAGCAGAAACTAACACACCATTGTAAAGCAATTATACTCCAATAAAGATGTTAAAAAAGAAGTGAATGAATGAATGAGAGAGAGAGATTAGGCTTAACTGTTCAACAGGGGATGTTAGACACTACTTGTTGAACATTTAGAGCCATTGCGACTTCCAGAGTGGGGAAATAAATGTCTAATGGACACTTAAGGGGGATCAGAGCAGCATTCTCTGTGGGTCAGAGGGTGGTGGTTCTGGGAGGGAGATCCACCAAGGAGCCATTGCAGAAAGGGCCAAATGAGGGACGCTAGGGTCCCGAACTCAGGTGATGACCTCAAGAGTGAACAAGAAAGGTCAAACCCAAGAAATCCCAGGGAGGCTGGTCCGTATGGTCTGAAGGAGGGATAGATTTGAAGGAAACGAAGAGCTTGGTCTTAGACCTCCTGAATTGGAGATGTAAATAAAACAACCAGGTGGGGCTACCTTGTGGGCCCCTTAACATCTTGGCCCAGGGATTGAAAGAGAAAGAGGACAGGATGAGAGACACCGTGAATACCTGAAACACAAGCCCCCACATCCTGAACCCACATCTGTGGCAGACATCACTAATCAATCCCCATGCTCAGACTCCTCAAATTCAACTCCAGGTAACCCCTGCTAATCAATCACAGTTGACTTGCAAGATGAAACTTATTTGTGGCCCCTGTCCTAGGGGTGGCAAGGGGAGCCTTCAGATTGGACCACTCTCTGAAAGCCAGAATAGAAGAAGAAAGGGGCTGATGAAGGAGCAGAGGTGGGAACAGGGAGGCCTCGAAGTTAAGGTCGGGTATAAACCACCTGAGGTCCAGATCAGAACCATGAATTTTCCGTCTGTAAGAAAGACTTTAAAGGCTTACAGAGTTTAAACACTTAAACTCCTTTTTTTTTTTAACATCTTTATTGGAGTATAATTGCTTTACAATGGTGTGTTAGTTTCTGCTGTATAACAAAGTGAATCAGCTATGTATATATACATATATCCCCATATCTCCTCCCTCTTGCATCTCCCTCCCACCCTCCCTATCCCACCCCTCTAGGTGGACACAAAGCACCGAGCTGATCTCCCTGTGCTATGCGGCTGCTTCCCACTAGCTATCTGTTTTACATTTGGTATTGTATATATGTCCATGCCACTCTCTCACTTTGTCCCAGCTTACCCTTCCCCCTCCCCATGTCCTCAAGTCCATTCTCTACATCTGTGTCTTTATTCCTGTCCTGCCCCTACGTTCTTCAGAACCTTTTTTTTTTTTTTTTTAGTTTCCATATATATGTGTTAGCCTACAGTATTTGTTTTTCTCTTTCCAACTTACTCCACTGTGTATGACAATCTTTAGGTCCATCCACCTCACTACAAATAACTCAATTTTGTTTTTTTTTATGGCTGAGTAATATTCCATTGTATATATGTGCCACATCTTCTTTATCCATTCACCTGTCGATGGACACGTAGGTTGCTTCCATGTCCTGGCTATTGTAAATTGAGCTGCATTGAACATTGTGGTACATGACTCTTTTTGAATTATGGTTTTCTCAGGGTATATGCCCAGTAGTGGGATTGCTGGGTCATATGGTAGTTCTATTTTTAGTTTTTTAAAGAACCTCCATACTGTTCTCCATAGTGGCTGTATCAATTTACATTCCCACCAACAGTGCAAGAGGGTTCCCTTTTCTCCACACCCTCTCCAGCATTTATTGTTGGTGGATTTTTTGATGATGACCATTCTGACTGGTGTGAGGTGATACCTCATTGTAGTTTTGATTTGCATTTCTCTAATAATTAGTGATGTTGAGCATCTTTTCATGTACTTCTTGGCCATCTGTATGTCTTCTTTGGAGAAATGTCTATTTAGGTCTTCCGCCCATTTTTAGATTGGGTTGTTTGTTTCTTTAATATTGAGCTGAATGAGCTGTTTATATATTTTGGAGATTAATCCTTTGTCCGTTGATTCGTTTGCAAATATTTTCTCCCATTCTGAGGGTTGTGTTTTCGTCTTGTTTATGGTTTAAGGAACCCTTTTTTAAGCAAAATCACTCAGCTATAATTATTCATTCATTCCAGTTAGTGAAAAAGCATCCATTCTTGTGAAGAATAATATTCTGAGAGTACAGTTTGATAACTTTCCTGAGAAGCCTAACTATTCTCAACTGACTTCAGTTTTATTGTTCGGTGAAGACTCTAGGGAGAGTGCTTTTCTCCTACTGTGGGCTCTGTGTCCTGCCCGCCATTCATGCCACGCCTGTTTCATGAGCACTTACTATGTGCTGGGCTCTATTCGAAGTAACAGGACAGTCTCCACCATGGAGCTTACAGCCTGGCAAACTAGGGCAAGAGCTGGCCTCAGAGCCATCTATGGCTTCACCGGTGACTGGCCCCGGCGACCCTTCCTCCTTCACAGCCAGCTTAACAGCTAGAAAAAAGAGAGAGTGTTCTGTCACCTTCCAGTTATCAAGAAAGCATGATAGTCGACCTGCCAGCATCCCTGCCCCCAACCTGGCAGGAGCAGGGGCATGGCTGGTCAGCAGAGTAACCGTCCCTCCACCCCCAGAGGAGGGTGGACTCACCTCCCAGCAGGACCAGCACCGCGGGGCGGGCCGGGGACCTGTGGGCCCTCAAGCCTCACAAGAACCAGGTTCCTAAAAGCAGGCACACAGAACTTCTCTAGCGCTCAGAGTTAGCAAAACTACAGAAACAGCTTGCTAAAGGAGGCGCACTGTCCCAAAGCAACGCACTTCTAAATAAAACACTTCAGAGAGAATGTGGCAGGTTTCTAGAGAGAGACATCACTGGGTTTTGCCGCTAATCAGGAGATGGATGTGGTGACGACCATGTCTGCTCCAGCTGGAGTCCCTGAGTGTGTTTTCCCGGCGGTCACCGTGCTCTTGGTATTAGCGTGAGCCTGGGTCAATGAAGCATCTTTATCAAGCCCACTGCTGCACCCGCCGCCATGCCAGGCCCCTGAGTGAGGGGACGGGAAGTGCCCTGCCCCTGAAATGAAAGCGGTGCTGACCCTTCTCTGTTGCACGGGCAGCGACAGAGGTGGCCTTTGTCAAGTTACTGGAGAGACACACGAAACATTTAACTACAAAAGAACGCCCAGCAGTGTGCAGCGAAGCATCAACATCAGTGATAGATTCCTGGCGCAAACGCTTAGCTGGTCCCGAAAGAGCCTGTGTCACAGAGCACAGCCTACATCGTAGAACAGCAAGGGAATGGGGTCTTGCCGTCTCGAGACCTGGTTTCTAGTCCTGGTTATGCTGCTAATGGCTTCATGCGCTCGAACAAGTCACTTCACCTCCCCAAGCCTCAGTTTCCTCCTCCATGGAGTGTGCAAAGGCTATTGGCTTCTGTAGTTGAAGTCCTTTAACCTGTACATGTAGGGAATAATTCTCAATGCACACACTATACTAAGCACTCTATGCCAGGCATTGCCTCACATAACCCTCTCATCAGCCCTCTGGGGTCTGCAGGATCTCCCCTTTTTATAGCCCAAGAGGCCCAGAGAAGGTGAGTGACTTGTCGCAGGTCACACAGCTGTGGAAAGTGGTACAGCCAGAGCCATGGTTAGTTGTTGGAGGCTGTGACCACACAGTTCTAAGCCCAGAGGATCCAAATTAAGTGCATATCTCACCTGCCCCTGGAAGATTATGAGGCCATGTATGGCAACAGCACTACACAGTTAGGCCCCCAGGTGGGTGTAGAAAAGCCAGGGAGGGTGGGAAGTGACATTTCTGCTCACCAGTGTGTGACTGGTGCTTGGTGGGATGCTGGTGCAGGGAGGTGCACAGTCACAGTTTACTGAATGAATAAATGAATGAACGAACGAACGAATGAGGCCACACACGTACTAGTTCAGAACAGGACTCAAGCCAGCTTCCCTGGGTTCAGTTCTAGCTCTGTCACTTCCTAGTTGTGTGTAAAATGGGGTGATAATAGTATTTCCTGCAAGGAGCCACTTTGAGGATTAAATGAGTTTGTACATGTGAACGCAGTTAGCACAGAACCTGGCACGGAGTAAACACTAAGTGTTGCCTGTGATGATGGTGAGGACGAGTGATTTAACCAGAGGGTTGCATATCTATGTTGTGATTGAGCATTAGAGCTATTGCCCCAAGTGTTTTCACAGCCAGTGATCCCCCCTCCCTTCTTCTCCCCCTTTCTTGCTCCCTCCCACTCTCTCTCCCCTCCCTCTGTTTTTCCTCCACAAGCACACAGTGAGCATTTCCTGTGTGCCAGCCATAACCGAGGACACAAAATGAAATGACACAGGTCTTGCCTTTCAGGAGCTCAAAATTAAGTAATCGCAGGAGTCAGTTAAAATACCACTTAATACCGCCATTAAAAAAAAATGAAATTGAGTTATTTGTAGTGAGGTCGATGGACACAGAGTCTGTCATACAGAGCGAAGTAAGTCAGAAAGAGAAAAACAAATACCATATGCTAACACATATATATGGACTCTAAAAAAAAAAAAAAAAAACTTCTGAAAAACCTACGGGCAGGACAGGAATAAAGATGCAGACGTAGAGAATGGACTTGAGGACACAGGGAGGGGGAAGGGTAAGCTGGGACGAAGTGAGAGAGTGGCATTTACATTTATACACTACCAAATGTAAAATAAATAACTAGTGGGAAGCAGCCGCATAGCACAGGGAGATCATCTCCATGCTTTGTGACCACCTAGAGGGGTGGGATAGGGAGGGTGGGAGGGAGACGCAAGAGGGAGGAGATATGGGGATATATGTATACATATAGCTGATTCACATTGTTATACAGCAGAGGCTGGCACACCATGGTAAAGCAATGATACTCCAATAAAGATGTTAAAAAAACAAACAAAAAATAAATAATAAAATACAAAGTACAAAATGTTCAGCCTTAAGGGTACAAATAGCATGATTTCAGAGAAGGGATAAATTACAATAAAAATATAGAACTGTCAAAAATAAAATACCACTTAATAACTTCCGTGGGGGATGAGCAGTGTAGAGGGGCCACTAGATCAGAGCGGGGCCAGTCAGGGGTGGCTTCCTGAGGAAGGCACAGTGACCCATCCCAGGAGGAGGAGGGCCAGAAGGGCGGCCAGGCAGGCAAACGGCCAGGCAGAGAGAGCGCAGGCGCACTGGAGGTAGAGCAAGAGGAGATAAGAGGTTTTCCACCGAAGTGACATCATCGGTGGGGCACCCTGTGCCCGGTGTGCCTCTGCACAGGGCAGGCTCGCCCCCTCCCCCGGTTGGCAGCACCTCCGCTGAGTGCGGGGACACAGGCTGACGGAGCAGCCTTAGAAGGCCCCTCGTAAAAGCTCAATGGTTTTATGAATGGATGATACGGTTACAAGACAAGTGTGCAGGAGGATCTCGGAATCTTTGAGCAAGCAGGGCCCTCAGAGGGCTAATCCCAGCCCCTCAGTTGAGAGGAAGCAGAGGCCCAGCGAGGTCACACGGCCAGAGATTGGAGGAAAATCAAGATGGGATGCCAGACCCCCAGCTTTCTCACGTGCTCACTCCCCAACGACCTGTCTTTGTTTGGGTTCCCCAAAAGCAGTGTGAGTCGAGGATGGGGTGCAGGTAGTGTGTCTGGGATACATCTCAGGAGTGAGAGAGCAAGGAGAGGAAAGCAGGGAAGAGAGAAATGCCGATGGGAGGTGTGCTGGTGAGCTGGTTACTGCTGCGGGCAATGGGGGCTCAGCCCCGCTGGACCTTTGCAGGGAGTGTGTGGGATGCACCTCAGAATTGTCCCTCTAAGGGTACAAGCCTGGGGCATCTGACTCCCAGCTCCCGCTGGGTGTGGTCTGGGTAACTGCCGGCACTTCTGGGCCCTCTGCTTGGGGACACCCAGTGAACACCCAGCTACAGGAAGAGCCCTGAAGCAGAAGACAAATTCGGGGGGGGGGCACATGGGGGTACGGCCAGTGTGCTCCAGAGCTGCCCACCACGGCTGCAGCTTGGAGTCACAGAGGACCAAGGGGCTGTGGCCCTGGACACAAAAACAAATGTCACAGCTCCTTAGCAGATAATAATAGTACCAATAATGATTTCCATTCATCAAGGTATTTCCCTGCACCAAGTGCAATGCTGCATGCATTATGTACACCACCCGAGGAAATAGGTACCAGTTATCCCCCTCGCACAGATGAGGAAACCAAGGTCCAGGACTGTTTATGTAAATAACTTGGTTAAGGCCATATAGCTAGAAAGTGACAAAGCCAGAATTCAAACTCAGGTCTACCTGATTCCACAGACCTCCTTAAGCTTCCAGCCATACAGCCTTTCAGGTGCTCAGAACCTGCCAGGTGACCCAAGTGCAAGGCGCATGTCAGGGTTCAAGGCTCTGAAACATTCCTCTTCAGAGGAGGGAGAGTGCGGCTGTGGATGGCCCAGAGTGCGGATCCCTGAGCTCTCAAGGATTCACCTTGGGGAGAGTCACTTTCTCCCCTCTCTGTGCCTCAGTTTCCTCATCTGTAAAATGGGGCTATTCATGATGCCTTTCCAGCCTCCCTCTCATGAGGATCAGCCTGGCTGGAAGAGCTTGCACTGGTTACATATGGTGAAGAGACCCAGGTTCATGTTCTGGGGGTCATGATACAGTGGTTCAGACGTAGACTCTAGATTCAGACAGATTTGGAGTTGCCCTCCAGAGGATAGGTTTCTTGACATCCCCATGCCTCAGTTTCCCCATCTGTAAAATGGGGATAACAAAATGCCATCAGAGGGAAAACATGAGTATTATCACTGTTTTGAGGTTTAGGTATGCGAACTCAGGTCGGTCCCTGAACCTCTGTGAACCACGGTTTCCTCATCTGCAACATGGACCTCTTAACACACGCTCTGCAGAGTCGAGAGGCCCAAACAAGATCAGGGATGAGGACCCATTTCCTAAAACTTTTACAAGGGAGTTACTCTCTGCTTTCTGGGGTCTTCATGGGTGAAAACTGTCACACCACCGTCCTCCTCCCCTGCTCCCGTCTCTCCCATCCCCCCCAGAATTCTTTCATCCTGAGAGAGACTCTATTTCTAAGAGATGCCTCCTGGTCCTCAATAAAGCTGCCTTTTTGAAGAGTAGGAGAAGCTACTATCACAGAAATGAAGGCCTCTCCTTTCCTGGTGTTTATGTCAGATACTGGATCTCACCAACAGTTTCCCCCAGTAACTTCAGGCACCTCCCTAAGTGTGAGGGATGCCGCAGGGTGAGGCTGAGGCTGGACATGGGTGTTTCCCCAACAAGCCCTTTTGTGGAGATCTGGTTCGAGGCTTCTCCATCCCTCTCATCAGCAAGAAAGACAGACGAGACCACCGCCTTGGACACAGGAGGAGACCCTGAGTATCTCCCCTGCCCCCCAACCCCGGCCTCAGCCCGAAAATACCTCAGAGCAGACATTGCTTTGGAGTTAAGTATTGCGCCCTCCTCACCTCCTTTCTTCCTATGCACCTGTTTATTGAACAGCTAGTGTGTATCAGACCAAGACAGATGCGGGCCCTGCCCTCATGGTGCTTAGAGTCAGCGGGAGAGTCCAACATTAAGAAAAACCAATTACATTATTAATTATTAAAATAAAAATTAAAATGAAAGGGATTTTCAGTGAGGTACGGGAGCATTCAAAAAGGGGTCCAACCTGGGCAGGGAGAGAGACAGGTTCAGCTGAGTTAGATGCAAGTGAGGGGAAGAGGATTCCAGGCAGAGGGAACAGCACATGCAAAGGCTCTGAGGCAGGAGGGCACTGTGTTGAAGCCATACTACAGAGGCTGGTGGCACTGGAGTATAGTGGTGGGGAGGGGGTGATAAGACTTCAGAAGAAAGCAGGGACCACACTGTACAGGGCCTTCCAGATCTGGGCAGGGAGAGTGGATTTTCTCTGTGCAATGAAGCCCCTGGAGCTTCTTCAGCAAGGACCTGACATTCACACAGTGCACTTTATGCTTTCAAACCATCCCTCTGACCACTAGGTGGAGAATGAATTGAGGGTAGCAGCAGGGAGATGGCTACGACTAATATGCAGGTAGTGAAGGGGAGTGGTTGGATCTGAGTTAAGTATTTCTTTGGGCGGAGGTACACACAGGTACTAAGTGTTGAAGCCAAGATTTTAACCCAGGAATATTTGTCTCCAAGTTCATGTCTAAAGGTTACATGGAAATAAACATGTATTTTCTTACAGTACATCTTGATTTCCCCCTTCAAATTAAACTTTGAATCATTCAAATAAAACATGAATACATCCTCCTGGTTAAAATCAAAATATTTCAGTCAAAGCTAGAGTCCCAACCACTGCAACCAATCAGAGTGCCCTTTTCCTCCCCAGAGGTTCCACTGTCATGGGTTTGGAGCAGATCCTTACAGACATTTTGCTACATATTTACATATATATGTACCCATAGAAAATATAAACTATGGTTTTATCGAGTTTTCTGTTTTACATAAATGGAATCAAACTACGCACATTGCTCTGCAACTTGCTTTTTTCACTCAGTTTGTACTATGTTAGTACATGTAAATGGATTGCATTTTTAAAAATTGTTGCATAGTATTTTATGGACTGGATGCACCACGGTTGATTTAGCCCACTCACTTTCCAAAGACAGAAATGCATTTTTCTATAAATGTTGTAGCTTTTGAAGGGCTTATGAGGGTTTTTTTCTTTCAAAATATAAGACTTTTATTTATGCTAATGGAGGAACCTACACCGCAGCGACAACAGAAATATTTAGCAACACCCAGCCTGGTGACTAAATTTTCCCATTTTCTTCAGGTGCTTGGCATCCCTGGGAGCTAACTCTTGTCTATTGCCAAGTCTCTGTTTATAGCCAAAGGCTGTCTCGAGAACAAGGAGAATGGTGGTGTTGTTAGCTTTTAGGTCCTGGGCCCTAAAATAGGCATCCTGGCACGATGTAGAAATAGTACACCTGTGGAGCCTCAGAGACCTGGGTTCAACGCCCAGCTTTAGCTGTGTGACCCTGAGCAAGTCACCTTACCTCTCTGAGCCTCAGTTTTTCCATCCATGGAATGGAGTTTATAATTGCCATCTTTTAGAATGGCCAGGAGAAGTGAATGTATGCCACATGTAAAGCGATGATCACCTAAGAGCACGTATGTGTGCATTTAGTGCCCCACTGTCTGCAGCCCCAACATAGTGGAGGGAATGGGGCCGTGGGGGGGAGGGGGTGGGTGTAGATCCTGCATCTCTAAAGGGGTCACTCAAGGTCACAGAACAGTAAAAAGACGAATACTCTGCCACTGCTGGCAGTGCCGTATGGGAGTGGCATATGAGTTCAAAGGGATTTTCTGCCCAGATTCTGGGCACCTACTGTGTGCCAGGCATTTCCTACATTGCACGGCCTTTCACCTTCACCCCAGCAGGCAGAGCAGAGGGTTGTCCCTCTGCCCCAATTTGCAGATGAGGCAACTGAGGTTCCAAGAGAAGGGGTGCCACTTGCCCAAAGTCTCAGTTAGTGGCAGGTTGAGACTGGAATTTGGTCCCTCTGTTTCTGAAAGCTGCCCTGAGGCTGCAGGCAGCTGCTCTGCAGAGCGCCCCCTCCTGGAAAGAAAGGGAAGCTCCTCTCATGATGACATCTCAGATGTCTGCATTCAACCATCAAGAACCCTTTGCAGGAGGAGAGAAAAATGGCTTTTCTGGCCTCCCTTTTTCCAAGGAGATGAGATAAAGGCTACTCAGAGGTCACCTCAGGAGAGTCTGAATCAAATCCCTTAAATGAGGTTGACAGAGAGAGAGAGTATGAAATGTCCATACTTTTGTGTGTGCAATAAGGCTTAGTTTTTTAAAGCTCACTCACTTCTCATTTGAGTAAGATGAGAAACCCCTCCCTTGGTGAAAAGGGCCTGGGCCAGGAGTCAGGAGTCCAGCCCCGGCTCTGCAGCTGAATCACCATATCTGGGCCAAGTCATTTCCCCATCTCTGGGCCTCAATTTTCCTGCCTGTCAAATGGGAGAGTGAGACTGGCTGACCACAGGACATGTCCTGCTCCAACAATGGGGGAACCAGGGGGGAGGGGATAGAGGGTGCTTTAGGGGTAGGGTTGCTAGATTTAACAACGTAAAATACAGGATATCCAGTGAAATTTGAATTCCAGGTAAAAAATAATTTTTATTAGTATGTCCCCAGTATTATAGGGGACATAACTTATACTAAAAAATCATTTGCTGTTTATCTGAAATTCAGATTTAACTGGTCATCCTGTATTTCATCGGGCAGCCCTGTTCGGGGCCTTCACCTCCACTGGACTGCCCCCCCCCCCGTTTCTTTGATACAGATAATTTATATCTTCACAGCTTCTAGATGAAATCCTGGCCACCCAGCTTCCAACCAGATCCTCACCACCCACTCCCAGCCTCCTGCCAGCACCCACTTTCCTGCCTACATAGAAATTCTGGAGCCATGGGCTGACAGGATTCATGGGTCTAGGAATTCCTACAGCGGAGATAGGGGTGGAAACTCAGCCAGACTTGGGGACTTAAATCAGTGGAGAAATTTATGTCCATGTGTGTCACGATGGCTAGAGGGACACAGTGTCTGTGGCTGCTCACAGCGGCTGGTCCCATTCTGTGCCACACCCACATGTGTGCACATGAACTAGTGGTATTGCGTCAATGTGTTATCGAGAAAACTATCTTTGGATATAAGGTATCAGAGCTACCAGTCCCCAGCCTTCAGCCAAGCCCATCCTTCATGTCACGTGTGGGGAAACTGAGGTCCAGAGGGAAGTGGCTTGTCTGCAGTCACATGGCCTTCCACTGTGCCTGTCCTCACCTTGACCGCCCTCCTCCCCATCTTATTGGGAGGAAGTCTTCCTGCAGTCTTCCTCCTCCAGGAGGTCGTGATTAATTACTCCACCTCCTAAGACCGGACAATAATAACCCGATATCCTCACCTGGTGCCTGGCATAGCACTAGGCACCTTACACGGACAGCCTGCCAAAGCCTCGTCCTGCCCCTGTGAGGTAGGCCCCGCCGTGGCCCACATTTTACAGCAGGGGAAACTGAGGCACTGGTGGTGAGGTCACTTACCCAAAGTCACTCCAAGTTGGGATTTGAGCCCATGACATCTAACTCCAAGCCCCACCTGAGTTCTTGGTACTTGGTCGCAAACTAGCCACCTACGGGCTAAATCCAGTTTTGGATATGTTGTGTTTGGCCCTGGAATTTTTTTTTGTTTTTTGTTTTTTAATTTATTTATGGTTGTGTTGGGTCTTCGTTTCTGTGCGAGGGCTTTCGCTAGTTGTGGCAAGCGGGGGCCACTCTTCATCGCGGTGCGCGGGCCTCTCACTATCGCGGCCTCTTTTGTTGCGGAGCACAGGCTCCAGACGCGCAGGCTCAGTAATTGTGGCTCATGGGCCCAGTTGCTCCGCGGCATGTGGGATCTTCCCAGACCAGGGCTCGAACCCGTGTCCCCCGCATTGGCAGGCAGATTCTCAACCATTGTGCCACCAGGGAAACCCTGGAATGTTTTTAACGGGGAAATTTTACATCAAATTCCAGGTGTCCAGCTTGTCTTAGAAGACCAGAGAATCTACCACACTGGGCCCACAGTCCCCCACAGGAGATGAGAAATATCTGTCCCCTTTAGAAGGGCTGAGATTCTTCACTTTGCCCCAGTCCCCATCACTCCCTGTTGCCTCCCACCCACCTACATCACTCATTCACAAAACCTGCCTGACCCCACAGCTATTCTCATTTGCAGCTCCTGCCCTGTGCTCTGTCCCAAGACCCAGGATCTCAATGTTAGGCCTATGAACAACCAGATGACAGAACCTCTAAGCCATGGCTAGACCCCCTGACCTGGAGGACACCCATATTTTCTACTGGTCACACTGTAGACTCCAGAACATTTGAAGCACAGACCCTCAGGAGATTCAAAGACTCATCTCTCTTTGAATCAATCAGGAGGAGCCCAGGAGGTGGGCTGGCCCCACTGTCACTAAACTTCTTCTTAGTGAAACCTTCATTTACTCCAAACCTTATGAGGAGCCCCAAAATGTGAGCAGACCCCAGCAAGACCACTTCAGGACCTGTAGACCTTGAAACCCCTGGGCTCCTCAGGGTCCGTACATTCTATTGAACTCTCCTATTTTCAAGATGGGGAAACTGAGGCTCAGAGAAAGGAACTGGCTGACCAAAGGCATAGCTAACTGCTGCAACAGGCCACTGATGACTGTGCCTAGCCCCTTCCTCAGAGGTCCACCACCCTCTCAGATTCTCCCTTCTTCCCCTCATCAAAACCCACTCCCAGGAAAAAGCCTGAAACTCATTCACACTATGGTGTCCAGAACCAATGATGGCTTCCCCTCCCAGGGAGTCTAAAGGAATTGGAGCTTTTAGTTCAAGGGAAGAATTTCAGACATTGTCTGTGGGTAGAACTGGGCAAAGGAAGGAAGACAAGGAACCTCCCTGCAGTCCCTGAATCATACTACGTCGTGCCTGCTTGCTCTGGATATGGAGCTCCCAGATGCCACCACGGCACAAGAGGCTGGGGGCAACATTTCCATGTGCTTAGAACAGGGCTGGCCTGGGTTCTCAGGTCCCAGGAGCGGCGTCAAGGCCACCTCTGGGTCTCGTGAAGGCCTTGGTCTCTTCCTCTGTGAAATGGGCATAACTCAGCTCGGGCTCCTCCCTCCCGTGCACAGGCAGGACAGCAGATCTCCAGTGCTTACCTGCTCTGATAGGCAAGGCAGGTGTGGGGTTTCCTTGGGAACGAGCCACCCCCCAGCTCTCCCACGAGGTCTCGCCAGTCCGGCTCTCGGCGGCGGTAGGTGGGTGTCTCACTGTCGGCATCAGCACCTAGAAACCCAGACAGGAGGCATGCCCATGTCCTGTACCCCTGAACCGTAGACTGGGGGACTCCCAGGACCGCTGAGCTCCTGCATCCCTGAGTGTGGGGCTTTTCCCTTCGCGGGGCACTCCCCAGCACCCACACTGGCCGGGCCTCCAGCAGCGAGAGAAACACGGGTTGAATGAATAACTGGATGAATGAGCGAATGAACGACAGACTATTGGAGTTCTAGAACCTGCGATGTGGTAGCTTATCTATGATAGTAGTTATTAGATCACGAGGCCCCACAGCTGTAACAGCAGAATGTTCCAGTCCTCCAACCCCAGCACGCTAGTGTCGCTGTTCACGAGACCCTCTGGGCCAGAGCAAACACTGGGCGCCGGGCTCCTGGTGGGTGCCTGCCAGCCCCCTGCCTTGTTTTTGCCTCTCTCCCCTTCTCTCCTCCCTCCGCCATGTGGATGATTCCCGGAACATGTGTGTCTCTCCTGGGCCCCCAGGCCAACCTCTCTGCACTCTGTCCGCAGGTTTACCAGGCACCGCTCCAGACCTGGAAAAGAGAAAGCAGATTTTTGGGCAAAACTTTATACCTCCAAAGAAGCCAAAAACCTTCCTGCAGCTCGTTTGGGAGGCACTGCAAGACGTGACGCTGATCATCCTGGAAATCGCGGCCATCATCTCCCTGGGGCTATCCTTCTACCACCCGCCTGGTGAAAACAACGAAGGTAAGACAGGGCCTGGGACCCCTGCTGCCCACCCGGCAACGTGCGTGCCTGGCCGCACAGGAGGGCACTAGGCGCTTGCGGCCACCGCTCCCTCCAGGTGAGGAAACCGAGGCCCAAGGGGCAGGGCCTCACCCACAGCTAGTGGGTGGCTGAGCCCGACCCCAGGCTGAGTGCCCGGCCCCCATTCTCCCATGTGTGAAATGCAGGGGTTGGACCAACAATGGTTATATTAGAGTGAGTGTTTATTGAGCGCTTACAGGGTGCCGAGCTCTGGGCTGAGATGCTGTCCTAACAACCCCATGAGGTAGGGTCCATGATTATGCCCATCTTAAAGATGAGGAAACCAGGGCACAGAGAAGTGAGTTAACTGGCTCGAGGTCACACAGCTAAGAAATAGTCCCCAGGTTTTGCACTGGGGCTTGTTAAAAACACCACTGCCCAGACCACTCCCTGAGAGACTCTGGTTGTGTTGGATGGAGCCCAAGGGTGGGTGACCCCGAACTTCTGTCCAGGCTGCTCTCTGAGAGCTCCCCACTCTCACAGCTGGGGACAGAGCCCCCGAATCGCTCACCCGTGGCCTATATCCACACTCTGATCTGACAGGGCATCAGCCCTGTTCTCAGGTGCCCTGCTCTCTGGGTGCTCCAGCTTCTGAGCGACCCTGTTTCAGCTCCAACGCTGGGCTTCTCCTCAGAACCCCGAAATTGCTGGCTCCTCAAGGCCTGCAAGTACGAAAAAATCCATGATGACGTCAGAGCTCTGTGCACCTGATATTCTACAACAGGGATCACAAACTTCAGCCCACGGCCAACTCTGGCTCACCTCCTGTTTTTATATGGCCCGTGAGCTAAGATTGGTTTTTACATTTTTAAGCAGTTGAAAGAAAATCAAAATAATACTATTTTGTGGCACGTGACTATTGTATGACAATTCATATGTCATCGTCTAAAAGTGCAGCTTCGTTGGGACACCCGCATTTCTTTTCCATGCTGTCTGTGGCTGACTTCCCACCACGACGGCAGGGTTGAGTGACTGTGACAAAGACAGCAAGGCCCACAAAGACTGAAATATTCACTTTCAGGCCTTTTATAGAGAAAGTTCGCCAACCTCTGTCCTAGAAGATCAGGAAGGGAAACTTTTCTTCAAGAAAGCCATTCTCCCTCTCCCCGGCCAGCCACCGCTCTCTGAGTGTGGAAGGAGAGTGCAGTGGATGAAGACTCAGTTTCTGAAGGGAGCCCATTTCCCCGGGTTAGAATCCTGTCTCATCACTTCCTGGCTGTGTGCCCTTAAGCAAGTCACTTTCCTTCTCTGAGTCTCAGTTTCCTCATCTGCAAAACAGGGTGACAGACCTCACCTTGAAGGGTTATTACAGGGAGGTGGTGAAGGGACGTGTAGACAGTGTGGCACGCACAGAGGGCACCTGGAGGTGCTGGACCTGCAGCCGCTGTGGGTAGACCGCCCCGGGCTTCCTTCCCTGCATCCCCGTCGGGGATCCCACTCTGTGTGCCTTGCGGGAGAAGGACTCTCAGTCCCGGTCCTAGCTTGGTTCAGTGTCAGGCACACCCTTGTGGGCCCGATGCTGAACATGCTTTCCCACGTGACGAGTCTCGGACTTGAGAGGGCATCCCGAAACCTGTCCTAGGTTCTGAATGGGGACGTTGCTTTGTGGGTGGAGGAAACACTGTGCCACTCACCCAGGGAGGGTTCTGGGGCAAACCCTCTTTCTCAAAGTCAGGACTTAGAAGTCCTAATGGAAAACCTCATAAATAAATGAGGTGCTTGGGATTAACATATACACACTACTATATATAAAATAGATAACCAGCAAGGACCTACTGTATAGCACAGGGAACTCTACTGAATATTTTGTAATAACCTATAAGGGAAAAGAATCTGAAAAAGAATATATATGTGTGTGTGTGTGTGTATATATATATATATATATATATATATATATATATACACACACACACATGCATGTATAACTGAATCACTGTGCTGTATACCTGAAACTAACACGACATTGTAAATCAATTATACTTCAATTTAAAAAAAAGAAAGGAAAAGAAAACCTCAACCTCCATTCATCCTTCATTCCAGAAACTGAGCACCTCCCAAGGGCTAGGGCTTCACCAGCTCCATGACAGCTTTCCTTTCTGATGACAAAGTCTTTTAAACCTGTATCACTCTACGCATGTATACATAGATAGATAGGCAGACAGATATATATGCACACACATACCATGAGATACGTGGGATCACATATTTTTTTGTTGTTAGCTTTTTATAATCTGATTTGGCGTTAGTAGAAGAGTGTAAACACTTTTCTTTGTTATTAATTATAATTAGACATTTCCTAATCAATGTGCTGTGTAAGTAGATAATCCTACTAGGGTCACTGCTTCAGGCAAGCAAATAAAAAGTGAAAAGCATGTAAGAAATAACCCTTATGGGCCTCCTTTCCCCAAACGAGAAAGTGGTCTCTGAGGTTCCTTGAACAGCTGTCACCCCACCCCCTCCCAGGCCAGAGTTTTCTGAGAAACTGGATAGCCAAGTCTATCTGGCCAACTACCTCAATTTTATACCTAATATTACTAGCTGATTTCTTTTTTCTGCATGACCTCTTTCCAAAGAGAGTTTAAAGCAAATAAATTTGCTACCACGATTGAGATAGAAATTTGACTTTGAACTTCCTGGCAGCCAAAGCAGAAAGTGAATTGGGAGGATTTGCATAGCTCAAGTAATCAACAAGGAGGAAAGGTAGTTCTTTAGGAAGATAGCAAGTCCCCTGACAATGAATTCTGGGATGAACTTTCACGTAGGATATTATGAGAGATGCATAATGGGCAACATTCTTTGCAGAAGTTTTCCAGAAAATGTAGAAGAAGATGGTACATGGCTACTTGCATGAGCCTTGAACAAAGCTAAGGGTGCAACACAAAGCATAATAAGAAGGGTAATTCCTACTCTTTTTAGAGCCACAGCTAGTTGGAAGCTTTTAGGGTAAAAGTTCATTGATCCTCACTTGACCCTCACAACAACCCCGTGGGCAGGTGCTATTATTACCCAGGAAACCAAGGCCCTGAGATGGTAAATGACTTGGGAGGTCAGACTTTGGGAAGCGGCAGAACCGTGACTCAGACCAAGGCGTTCCAGCTCCCGAGCCCACGCTCCTATCCCTCGGCTACGTTTCCTCAGAAAGTGACCAGGTTGAGTCAGTGCCACCCGGAGAAGTGACCTCATGTGACCCAATTTAGTGCAAGATTAGAACTCAGCAGGCAGATGATAGAGGGGATGCAGTGGGAACATGGATCAGGCTCCCAGGCTGTACCAGGAGGAGCCTTCCCACAGCTCTGCACACAGATGGCTGGGATCGCCTCCATCTTAGAGAGGTGGGAGCCAAGGCCCAGAGAGGGGAAGGACTTGCCTAAGGTCACACAGCTTTTAGACAGTAGGGCTGGATTTTAAACCCAAGGCTTCTGGTTCTTTCTACTGCCCCTCCCTTCCTCCAGCTGAGACACTAGCTCAGGCCACACTCAGTTGATGAGGGCAGATGCACACACTCTAGTCCCACAGAATGAAGTTCCTGCACTTCGTGACTGTGCTTCCTCCTCCCCAACACCCAGGCCCTGGCCTGAGCCCTGAGATCTGGACCTTCCATGTTGCCTGGACCACCCCCTGCCATGTCAGACTCAGGCTGCGTCAGTTATGTATAAAACGACGCTGGTGATGAACTAACAGGCTCTAGACTGCCTTGCAGCACGCATAGCCCTTCCTTGTTTGCTTTCTTGGCTCAGAGACCTCCAGACACTTGTCAGAGGTCACACAGCACTTTTGTGGCAGGGCTGGGATAGGCATACCCCATGCTTCCAACTCCCTGCCTGTGACAGCTCCCCTAGTGCCAGAGTGCCAGCAGAGTGACCGGCACATAGTAGGCGCTTAGAAAATGTTTGTGGCTTGACCAGTTTTGAGAGTCCTTATTCGATGCTAGGCCCTGCTAACCACCTAGAAAGTAGTTTCCCCATTTTACTGAAGAACAACTAGAGGGAAGCCCAGAGAGGCCAAGTGGATTCCCCAAGGTCACACAGACAGTATGCGGCCACACCCTAGAAAACCCTGGGTCCAGGGAGGGCAGCTGCAGGCTTCCCAGACCCTGTGGTCACAATCTCCAGATCCTGTCCCTGCCCCAGTCCAAGGGAGCCCCAGAGGAGACCTCAGCAGGGCCTACCCACGCCCCTCTTTCTTCCCCTTTCTCATCTCTTTCCCTTAATTGCACCAGAGCAGCAGGAGTTGTTTTCAGGGTTTGGTGGCTCCCAATAGCTTAAGCAATCTGCATCCCTACTTTCTTGCCATCCCAGGGCACCATGTAATCATCAGACAGTTCTCAAAAAGCTGATGGGCTCTTGCTGGCCAAGTGAGTGCCCTGAAGGGCCCAGAGGGCTCCTTGGTATTGAATCAGCAAGGGCAGCAGACAGGACTTGGAGTCAAGGTAACAGGTGGACCCACTCAGCTACCATGCCCTTGGCTCTCAGAAGTCAGTCCAAAGAGAGAAGCTCATGAAAAGGAGAGGACCAATGTCTGCCATGTACTCACCACATGCCAGGCCCTTACTAAGCCCTGGGTTCACAAAGTCCCTGGGGTCATCCCACTTTATAGCTGTCCAAACTGAGACTCAGAGAGGCCAAGTCACTTACCCAAGATCACACAGCAGAGCCTGGATTTGAAGGCACGTTTTTCCAGCTCCAGAGCCCAAAGGCTTTTCATTGTCCTGGACTGTCTCTAAGTGTCCTAAACGTTTCAGTAACTAAAGCGGGGGGCTGTTGATGAAACACAGGACAGGGAAAAAACAGCCTTCCCACTTACAGAGCATGTGGCAGGGGCAGGGGATAACAAAAGTCCCAGAAGGAGAAGCACTGGGCTCTGTATCTTGAGTCACTCCCCTGAAGTCCAAGAGAATGCATCTCCATATACTGGGTTTCTATTTAGCAAGGTTCACCTGTGTTTCCCAGTTTGGGGGATTTCACTGGGGTCGTTCACTAGTAGAGGGGCACCCTAGTTCCCCTCCTCCCATCTTCACGCGGTTCTGAAGTCCAGCTGGATCCCCTCTGACGCGTGGGGCTCGAGGCCCCATTCAGGCTGCCTGTGTGATGGCATCACGTGCTGGACAAGAAGCCACCCTGACACTGAGCGTTTACTGTGTGCTCGCTGCATCAGGTGCTTTACGTACAGCCTCTCCCCAGGCCTCACCACCACCTCGGAGGGAGCACCTGTCATTACCCCAGTTTTGCAGATGAGAAAACCGGGGCACAGTGGTTAAGCAGCTAGCTCCGGACACACAACTGGGATCTGAACTCCAAGCTAGCCCGATGTCAGTTATCGTCACATGATAATGATTATCATCACCACCAAAGGCTGGTTCAGTTAAACAATTTAAAATTATTGGAAAAGTCTGAAATTCCCCAAGAAAAGAAAAGCGGCTTTGAGGACCCCACACAGTGGTATAGTTGTTTATTAGCCGATGAAGAGTGGCTGGTTCAGTGAAAGATGTGGCATTTTCTAGTGACACCGCCGGCCTGCGGTGACTCTGTATCATCCCAAGCATGGGCCCACCAGCTGAGCCTTGACCCTTCCAGGAGCTGAGAGCCAGAAAACATTCCCTGGTACCACCTGGCCTTCTGGTCATGTTGCTTTTGAACCCTCATTTCCCAGAGAGTCATGCTGGGGACTCTTGAAACTGCTGTTCTGTCTTCCTTGGGACTGAATTAGACTTCCAGATAGTCGACCATGGGTCTTTGGCAACATTTTCTACTTTCCCAGTGAGGCCAGCATGTGGCAGAGAGGACCACCGGGCTCAGGGATGGTGGGCAGACCAGGTCCGGTGTCAGATTCCAGGCCTGGATTGAAACTCCAGATCTGCTGTGTGATCTTGGCTGAGTTGCTCTCCCTCTCTGAACCGCTTCTCTCCTCGCAGCCAGCTGGAGGATTAAGGTGAATGCCTGGCACACAGCAGGCCTTGCGAATGGCCCAGTCAGGGCCCAGCCTCGGTGGAAGGGGCCCACTCTGAGTGTTCTAGGAGTGGGTGGTCAGGTGCTGCTCCCAGTCACCGCCCATGGAGAGACCCGTTCTCCGCCCCCCAACCCCTGCCCATTGGAAGGAAGGGCCTAGGCCAGTCCTGGTGTGGCACTCACCTCTCTGGGCCTCAGTTTCCACATCTGTTCATGGGGGTAATACCTCTCACTTTCCGGATCCTTGTGGGGATGCAGGAGACGGGATGTGCAGAGGGGCTTGGAAAGGCCCTAGGGCTCAGCACTGCGTGGGCAGGACCTGCCTTCACGTCCTTCAAGTCCGAGGCCCTGGCATCAAATGTGTCTGGTGTCTTCTTTTTCTTTTTCACATGGTGGGTCTGGCAGGCCTTAAGCAATGTGGGGCCCAGACCTGGAGGTTCAGTGGTGCAAGGGTGTGGGGTGGAGGGTCACTGTGGATCAGACAAGTGGCTCGGGGTGTTGGTGTCCTCACTGTGTAGTCGGGGCTCAAATCCAACAAGGGCTGAGTAAGAACCTCCTGTGTGCTAAGCACGGGCTGGAGCTTTTGCCTTCCTCCCCTTGAGTCTGGAAGGTGGTCTCAGTGACTCCCATTTTGCAGATAAGGACACCAAAGCTTAGGGAAGGCTTACCCAGGACCATAGAGGGGCAGCAGCAGGATCCAGACCAGCTTGTTGGAGGGCAGGTCCAGCACTATGGCTCCCGCCCCAGCCTAGAAACCTGCCTCACAGTTGCTGGAAGTAGGGAAGGAAAGGACATCAGCAAAACTGCATTTTAGACCCTAAAGCACTTGCACTGTTGATTGCTGTGAGGCCCCTTCTGCCTGGCTGACCCACCCCACCTGCTTCCTTCTGCTCTCTGCAGGATGTGCAACGGCCCAGGCGGGGGCAGAAGATGAAGGGGAGGCGGAGGCAGGCTGGATCGAGGGGGCCGCCATCCTCCTCTCGGTCATCTGCGTGGTCCTGGTCACGGCCTTCAATGACTGGAGCAAAGAGAAACAGTTCCGGGGCCTGCAGAGCCGCATTGAACAGGAGCAGAAGTTCACAGTGGTCCGGGCTGGCCAGGTGGTCCAGATCCCTGTGGCTGAGATCGTGGTTGGGGATATCGCCCAGGTCAAATATGGTAAGTGACCCAACCACAGAGCCACATGCTGGAGCTGGCATTTGGGCACAGGTGGGACCCAGAGAGGCTGGCCAAGGGCAGGGGGTGGATCCCTGAAGGCTGAGCCCAAGCCAGGTTGTCTTCTGAGTTCCTTGGAGAGGTGGAAGGCTCCTTTCTGGCGGTAAGATTCCAGAATCCATTTAAGTCAGAAATGGCAAATACATGGCACACGTACCACAACTCTCCAGACTTCTACCCTTAGCAGACATTACTAATCAATCTCAGCTCAAAGCCTAGATACATCCTCAGACGCCTTCTCAATATAACACTCCAAGGACCACTAAGACTCAGAATGGGTTGATGAGGTGAAATCCACTTCCCACCTCTGATTTGGCTGTTAATGGATGGTTGTTGGGCTAGAGAAGGTGTTATAGGGAGTGGACATGGATGAGCGAACATTCTAGGCCTGTGATGCTGTCATGGAGAAAGTGAGCAGGCTGGTGCCAAAGGGGATTTAGATGAGATATGTCCTAGGTAAGTAGAGGCCAAAGATGGGGGAAAGATTGGCAGGTCTCTCCTCACTCAGCCCTAGGGGGCTTGGTTTCCTCTGATAACATGCCTGTCTTGGGGGCTCTTCAGCCTAGTCAAGAGAGATTAATCCCTTCCAAAAGAATTTCCCCAAAACATAGTTGAGACCAGAGAAGATTGAATCATTGAGAAACCTGGCCCCAAATCCATGCCACGCCAAGAGAAGCACTTTATAAACTGAAGGACATGCCCACCCAAGCTAGGATTATTGCGGGACCTAACCCCAGCCCTCCAGGCCTCATGCCCTTCACCCTGGCCCCAGGCTGCAGCTGCCTATTGTCCTGTGATGGGCGCCATCTTGGTTCCTGTGTCCTGGGAACTCTAGGCAGCCGGTTCCCAAGGCATGTAATCATGCCTTGAAGAGAATATTGCAGCCTCTCCAGCCACCTGAGACCCTGCTGACTGACCCCCTCACCCTTCTTCCTGCCAGGCGACCTCCTCCCTGCAGATGGCCTCTTCATCCAGGGCAATGACCTCAAGATCGATGAAAGCTCCCTGACGGGGGAGTCTGACCAGGTGCGCAAGTCTGTGGACAAGGACCCCATGCTGCTGTCAGGTGAGCTGTGGCCCACGGTGGGCTCACTCCCATTGCCGGTTCCTGCCCCCATGCCCAGGGGGCATCCATGTCCCCTTTATGAGGCTGGAGGGTCTCCGAGACTTTGGTCCTTGTCTCCGGATCTCTGGCCAACTCGGCCCCAAACGAGAACTCCCTCCCTTTTCCCCTGTAGTCGTACACTGAGCCTACTGTGCACTCAGCAGTACTCCAGGCCCTGGGGCGAGCACAGTGAATAAAACTGACAACGACTTCCTGCCCCCCATGAAACTTACCGTCTAGTAAGTTGATTCTCTGAAAAGTCGAACATGGAAGCCTGTTCTCGTTAGGGATGAGAAAGAATCAGTCTGGTGATGCCTACTTTAGATGCCTGCTGTGTGCCAGGCATTGGGCTGGAGGCTGGGGACACAGCAGTGTACAAGGCAGATGAGACCCCAGCCTTGAGGAGCTTGTAGTGTAGTGTGGAGAGACAGACAATGTAAAAATTCCAGAGGGTAATAGGTATAGGATGAAAAAACAAGGCAATGGAGTGCAGGTGGTTGGGGAGGTCGGGGAGGCCACGTGTGAGCTGAGGTGTGAATGATGAAAAGGAGCTGGTCTTGCAACTTTCCAGGGAAAGAGTATAGCAGGGAGCAGGAGTAGCAAGTGCAAAGGCCCTGAGGCAGGACCATGAGCAAGAGGGAGACCTTGTGCACCATGGTCAGGAGTTTATAAATTTTCTGAGTATGATGAGGATTCTCTGGAATCAGCAGTAAGCTGATCATGTTTACATTTTTAAGATCTCAGTCTGGCTGCTGCAGGGGGCAAGAGAGGAGGGGAGACCCTGCAGAGGTGAGGCACCAGACAGGTGAAATACCCCCCCTCCAAGCAGGGACACCAAAAAGGCTTTATTGTCCAGCAATGCTCAGCAAACATCCTCTGAGCAGTTGCTCTGGGCCAGGCCCTGGGCCCTCCCTTCCATGATGATACAGACTCATCCCCTGGCCTTGGAAGCCCCCAGCTTGAGTAAGCTGGGGGAAGCAGACCAGCAGACAGCTAATTCCACAGTAGAGGAGTGAGGAAGGTGTGAGAAAACCAACAGAACAGAACTATCCAGAGAGGTGGAATTGAGCTGGGTTTTAAAGCGTGAGTAGGAGCCCACCAAGCAGAATTGTGGAGAAAGGGCCCTCCTAGCAGAGGCACAGCGGGATTTCCTAGAAATACAGAGGAGGAGCAGCATGTCTGCAGGGTACGATGGTAAAAAGGAGTGAGAATTAGGTCTGGGGCATTTATTGTCAAGAACTATCAAACCAACATTTATTAAGCACCTACTGTGTGCCAGTGGTTAATGAGACAAACAAGGTCCCTGCCCTCCTGGAGCTTAGCATCTAGTCAAAGAGACAGACAAGGAAGGAACAAACAAGCAGATATGTAACATAATTTCAGATAGTGGTAAGTCAGGTGAAGACATTACACCATTATAGTGAGATAGAGACCCTGAGGAAGGGGACGGGAATCTTAGTTGATCAGGGAAAAGCCTGTCTGAAGAGGTTGCATTTGAGCTAAAACCAGAACAATGAGAAGAAAGAACATTCTAGGCAGAAGGATAGCGAGTGCAAAGGCCGGAGGGGGTCTGACCAAGTGAGCATGGAAAGCCTCAAATGCCCTCTTGGAACTTAGAGCCACATGAGAGCTCAGTGAATGGTCATCGCCCCGTGGCCCTGGTTCTGACCTCTGGGCTGAAGTGGTTGTCAGAGAGGCGAGCATCCTTGGGAGAAGTGGCCGGGTGGGTCATGAGGATCAGTGGAAGTCGAGGGGAGGCGCTAGGCCTGAGTGGATGAGTGATGAAGGTTCCAGACAGTTTGGAGGAAGGAGAGGAGGGATGGTTCCCTGGCAGGAGGCTGGGGAGAGAAAATTGTTCAGGATCACTGACCTGAAGCATGAGCAACCAGCCACAGAGGTGGGCACAGGTGCAAAGACGCTGGAAAAGAGCAACAGGGCAGAGATGGATGGGAAGTCGGCTGGCCAGCTGAAGTGGAATCAGCCACTCTAGTCTCGATCTATCCATCTGGCTGGAAGCCCAGGCAAATGGAGTAGACCCTGGGCCTCTGGATGTCAGGAAACAGGAGCCAAGGTCTCCCGTGGTGTCTTTGTGGGCAAGATGGAGAAGAGTGTGCTGAGGCCAGGGGATTTCGGTCAGTTTGTGCTGACTCTTGAACTGCTGGCAATCTGGTGAAAGGTTTCTAGCAGCCTTCCCTGGAGCTCTGTCCTGTTGCAGTATGAACGTATGCCCATCAAGTTCACAGAGACCACAAGTCCAGGAAGACTGACCAAGAGAAAGCAAGAGTCAGTACCCACAAAGATGGCCAGAGTGCAGGGTGAACTAGACTCAAGAAAATGAAACTTGACCGTGAGCTGCAGTACTGACATTCAGAAACCCAGCTGCGTGGCGGAGAGGGAGGGCAGTGGCTGAGCCCAGGCTCCTGGGGAAAAGACAGTGAGAAAGAGGCATGGTCAGCCCGATGGAAAGCAATCTAATTGGAAAGAGAAGAATTCTGTAACAGTCAGAACCATTCTAGGAACAAAAGAGGCTGCCTGTATGGTAGTGAGTTCCCCGTCACTGATTGTGTGTGAGCAGGGCCTGGACAGGCTATGGGTGAGTCTGTTGTAGAGGAGGCCCAAACACTAAATGGGCGCTGCATTCAGTGCTTCTCCCTGCAGTGAGAGTCACAGATTCAGTACACCTGTCCTCACCTGCACCTCTGCTATAGACCCGCCTTGTTTCCTTTCTTCTGCCCTGCCTCTGCTGAGGCCGTTCCCTCCTCCCACACGGCTCTCTCCCTTCCCCACTGCACATTTAACTCCTGCCCATCTGCTCAGTCCCACCTCCTCCACGAAGTCTTCCCTGACCACCCCTGCCCTGTGCCACCTGGGACCCATGCATTAGCCTGTGACGTCACACTGCACTCGGCCCATTCGGGCACAGCCTCATCATGCTGATTGAGTTTTGTGCTGCGCAAAGCATCTCAAATAAAATAAAGAGCAAAACCATCCACAGTCCCGCCACCCAAACAAATCTAACAGGTCTCACTTTTATGGGCCCCTTCCATCCTTGGCCGGTCCAAGAGGGTGGGAGCCTGAGCCTGAGGCTGTCAGGAGGTCAGCCCAGCTCCACCCCAGGCCCCGCACACCTTAGGGCTCAGGCACTGTCTGCCAGAGTGAGCAGGGAGGCTGCGCTCTGTTGTAGAAAGAGCAGAGTTGGGCAGGCTGAGCCAGATCTGGGCTCTGAAGTGAACTTGCTCTGTGGCCTTGGGCATGTCGCTTCACTTCTCTGAGCCTCAGTTTACCTGTGAGGACAACGGTGACGTCCTGGTGTGTGATGTAGGTGAGGCCCCTACCTAGCACAGTGCTGCCGGAGGGATGCTCACGGTAGGCTGGTTCCCTTCCCTGTTCCTCGGACGGAGCCTGGACTTGGGAGTGAAATAGCCTGGGTTCACATCCCGACTCTGCCCTTCATTGGCTGGGAGACCCTGGACAATCTTCTTACCCTTTCTGAGCCTCCATTTTCTCTCTTGTAAAATGGGAGAGTAACCCCAGCTTACATGTCCATTTCCCCTCCCTTCCTTCTTCTTGAATGTGTCCCCTTTCCCCGTCTCTGGGCTGGCCCCGTCTCTCCACCATCCAGCTCCTCCCCACCTTCAGCCTGCCCGAGCCTGCCTCCTCCAGGGGGTTCCCCTGGATTGCTGTCTTCCCCAGTGCTCTGAACCCTGCATAACTGCCATTTGGACTCTCACATGACCAGACATCTCGGACCCTTCCCCTGTGCTGGTGGCTTTGCTGGGCCTTCTGGTCAGATGACCCTCAGAAAACACAGAGGGACCATGCTGGGGGCACCTGCAGGGTCCTCATGGTAGTTCAGAAACCCCCACGTGACATCTGGCACACTGGCTCAGCCTAGAGGAAGGCAAAGAACGCTCAGTTCTGGATCAGGTGGCCTGCCATGCCTGACCTTTGACCCTGGAAAGGTCCCTTCCTCTCTAAGCCTCCACGTCTGTGTCTGTGCAGTGAGCCAGTGAGGAGCCCTTCCCCCCTGCCTACCCCACAGGGCTGTTGTGGGGACCACATGCCTGGACAGATGTGACTGTCCTCTGTGAATGCTGCACGTGTGAGATGCTGTGTGGTGTGGAATGAACACAGCCTTTGGAGGCAGAACCTCCAGGTTCCAGCCCTGCATTGGCTCCTGCTGTGACCTCTGCCCGTCAGGACCTCAGTCTCCCCATCTGACAAATGGGGGCAGACCAGCCTTCAGAAAGATTCAGATGTCTCCAAAGCTGAGGGCACAAAGGAAATCCTAAAGGCCTTGAGCTCGTCCCCCAGGACAGACAGGCAGACACAGACCCATGTCTGCAGTGGCTTCAGCCCAGGCAGAGTAGAAACGTGCAGGAATCGCAGGTCCCCACGTCCACGGGGTGAGACGGGGGAGCGTGGACGCCAAACCAAGCACTCACGTGCTTCCCCTGCTGCCTGTGGACGTGCCACCTGTGTGGCTGCGAAGTCCACTCTCTGCAAGGGGAGCAAGAGATTCAGATTTTTCAGGTCAATCTCCCGATGTTTAAGACGTTGGGAAGAAATTCCAATTTTTCAAAAGCCTGTGTGGGTCAGGCAACCTATGGGTGGGCCCTGGAATACAGACTCTGACCTCGGCCTATTTTTTTTCTTAGTTTTGTATTTTAATGTAATTTCAAACTTTCAGAAAAGTTGCAGGACTAGTACAATGAACGCCTGAATGGCCTCCCCTCTGGTTCAACTGCTGTTGCCATCGTGCCGCCCTTGCTCTCAGGAGCCTCACTCTCTCCTTCGTCAGGGCCTCTTCCTACTTCAGGTGTGTCTCCCAAGAAAAGGGATCCTTGTGCGTAACCACAGCACAGCAGTCAATTCAGGAAACATTGATGCAGTACTGATACCCGACATACCATCCATATTCACGTGTGCCAACTGTTCCCACAGTGTCCCCCAGGCTGGGAGCCAGCACAGGATGCCATGTGGCATTTAGATGTCCTGCCTCTTCAGCCTCCTTTAACACAGAGCAGGTCCTCAGCCTTCTTTTGCCTTTCCTGGAAGGCCAGTGGTTTTTAACCCGCCTGGGTCATGAACCCCCATGAGAGTCCTGTGAAAGCAATAATCCCTCTTATGAGAAGTAAATGTCCAGACTTGTCACCTTACAGCCTGTCAGGGGACTCACAGATCCCTAGAGAACCGTGGTCTGGTCTCGATTTGCAGCTGGGGAAACTGAGGCCCCAAGCAGGCGTGTAAAGCCCCACCGAGGCCAGGGCCAGAGCGAGACTCCAGCCCTGCAGCCTCCTAGCGCCCACACGCGAGCTCGCCTCCGAGGACCCTGTGACTTCATTACCCAGCGGCGTGGCCTGTTTGAAGCACCTTATAGCGAATTCCACGGGGAAACCAACAACCAGGCACCATCGATGTGGCCGTGGAAGGGACGGGGGCCAGCGGGCCAGGGTGGGGACTGTCCTCAAAAGCAGCAGGGCCATTGGCTCGGCCCCCTGCAGGAGCCCACCCTCCTCCATCACCCCTGGAACCAGAGCATGAACAGCATGAGGTTACCCAGGACATCGACAAACTCTCTCGGGCCTGCCGTCCACCCTGCCTGCCGAGCGGAAGGCCAGGCACGGGGAGCCGGACCTGCCACCACTGCCGCTGCCACCAGGGAGCCTAGGACAACACCGTGACCGCAGGAAGGCCCAGTGTGCCGCTCGGCCCGCGCTCTCTCCATTACACTACCCTGCCTCTTCTCCATGAGAGGCAGCGGGGTGTAGTGGATAGAGCACGGGTTCAAGTCCCGGCTCCACCGCTCACAGTTGTGTGACCCTGGGCCATCGCTTAACCTCTCTGAGCCAGAGAGGCCACAGGTGGGCGGAGGGGCTTGGGGTTGTGCCTGCACTAAAACCTACCTCACAGGGCTGTTGTGAGGGGGACGGGCTTGTGGGCCCTGAAACGCTTTGCCGACTGTCTGATGCTCTGTGAGCATGCGTTATTACTGTTGTTAACTGCGTTGATAACAATAATGATGACAGAACCGCGTCTGGCATGGGAATCGCATTGGCTTTGCTTGGTGCTTGTGCTAGAGGCAGGTAATAATCCCCAGAGAAGGCCTCCGTCCCTTCTTCCCTTCTCTACCCCCAGGAAAAGACGTTTTAGAAGGTCCGACCTCTCCCCTCTCCCTGTCCAAAGAGAGGCTTAGGAAGTCAAAACCAGGAGAGTGAGTAGCTCTGGGTTTAAGCACCTACCTGTGCCTCATGTGCTGTGCAACCTCAGTGAGCCATTTGCCCTCTCTGGGCTAAGAAGCTTCATTTTGTAAAGTTAGGCTCCTCTAGCTCTGCCAACTGGGGCTCCGTGCACCCCACTTGCCATCGCATGAGGCTTTGGCCCCGAGATGCCATCTGGACCAGGCCTGCAGCAAGTCTGAGGCAGAGATGGGCTTTGAGCCTGCAGTTGGGAAAGTTCTGGCCCACACTCAGCTGCCAGGTCAGAGGCCGCAGAAGTCATCTCCAGGGAATGGAGATGAAGGTTCAGGTGGGGCAGGACAGGCCGTCCCGTTGGTGGGAGCCCGCAGTGTTCCCTGGGCCCAAGCTCCTTTCTGGCTCACAGATGGACGGATGGGCGGGAGCTAGATGCTGACAGAGCTCCCTCACCGCTCGCCTGCCTCCCTCTCGCTCCTGGGGGCTGTGTCCCCAAACAGCTCTGCCTCTGGCTTTGTGCACAAGCATTCCCAGCAAGGGAGAGAGAACAGGAGCCGGGAGCCACCCGGCTGCCCCAGCAATGCTCTGTGAAATGCAGGTGATGATAATGACCTCACCCGGGGACTGTGGCCACCGAGTGGGAAAAGGGGCTCAGATAGTACAGGGTACATGGGGAACCTCCATAAATATTAGCTCTCGTCTTCCCTTCCCCCAGAATACTTCCGGCAGCTCCCTACTGAACCCCAAGGAGACACCCAACCCTGCAGCTCTCCACTCAGGCCACCCTCCCTTCACAAGCCCTCAGCTTCAGCCCAGCTGATCCGCAGCTGTCACACTGTCCCATCTCCCCCCTTTGCCTGGGCTGTGTCCCCCGCTGGCCAAGGGACCCTTGGGTCTCTGTTGTCCTGTGTTGTTGCTGATGTGTGTGCCTGTCTGCTCCCCTCAACCCCAACTAGACTGTGAGCCCCTGGAGGGCAGGGACCACCAGAGGCCCCTTGGGCCCCAGAGCCCGGCACAGAGCTGGACTCCACCACACTTGTCCATCCCATGAACAAGCATGGCCCTGGCAGGGAGTGACACACGGTCAGTTTGTCTGCTCAGGCCTCTGCTGGCCCATCAGAACTCCCCGAGATGCTGCCTTTTAATGGAGGCTGCCCTACCCCATGCAGGAGTGGCCCTCATCTCCTTGGGACCTAGGGTGCCCAGACTTCACCCCTGAGAGGTGGTGACCTAAGCCAGACCTCCCCATTTTACAGAGGACAAAATTGAGGTCCACAGAGGAGAGGGCTGGCCTCAGGTCACACAGCACATCAGAAGCAGACACGAGACTTGTTCCCAGGTCCCCTCCTCCTCAGCCTAGGGTCCTCTCTATCAACCACCCCCCATGCTGTGTATTCTGAGGGGCTCCATGGGAGCATAAGGAGGTGAAGGCTACAGGATGGTACCCAAGGGACCATGGACTTGGGAGCCTGGTGCAAGGCCCAGCCAGGGCCCCCGTCCCCAAAAGTTTCTCATCTCTGTCCGCACCCAAAGACCCATGGCTTGCATGCCTCTGGTTCCACTGCTGGAGCTGCAGCCCTTGGGGTTAAACACTGTCCCCTGCAGGGGATCCCGGAGCTGGGGAGTGGCAGCCTGGGGTGACCTGGTCCACTCTGTTCTTCCTCCTGCAGGAGCGGCAGCCAGGCTGTGAGGTCCCGGTAGGGGAGAGGGGCAGCCCAGGGAGGTGTGGGGAGGACGGCTGGGCTGGATGAATTTGACCCTTTGTGAAACCATAAAGATGGCTTATTGAGGGTGTGTGCATTCTCCATTATCAATGTAATACATGTCCACCATGGGAAATACAAAAAAGGAGGTAGCAGGGAGGACGGTGCTGGATTCCAGCTACAAGCCTCCGCTGTGGCAGGAGGAGAGGACTCGCCCTTAAACCTGCCCTCCAGGGGCTCACAGGCTAGTGGGGACACCGGGCTGGGAGGCACCCCCAGGGGAAACCCCGGGGGGCAGTCCAGAGGAGAGAGGTGATGTCCTTTTGTTGGGGTCAGGGAAGTCACCTAAGAGGAGAGGCATTTGTCCTGAGCCTTGAGGAGGAGGGTCTGGAGAAGAGGTGGGGGAAGGGCATTCAGGCGGCGATAACTATGTGAGCAGAGGTGGGAATGGGGCTGGGGAGCAGGGCTGGACAGAAAGGCCCAGTAAGCTGTGCTGCTCCCAGGGCAGAGGGCGCGGTGTGGGAATCAGTGGCCAAGGGCCGGAAGAAGGTTGAGGTCTGATCCAGGGGGTGCTGACCAAGGTGTTTGGACTTTGGGGAGCTATGAGGGGTGCCTGAGCTGTGGGGCAGTGGTCAGAGCCAAGGCTGGGCGTGCTGCTGGGGCACAGAGGGAGGGAGGACCAGAGGGGGAGTTTGATGCCCCCAACTTCTCTGGCCCATCTGATGCTGGGGCCTGGAGGACTCCCCAGGGCTCACCGAGGCTAGGTGGGGGGCATGCTGTGCCTTCACCCCATGTCCCCGCGTCCCCATGTTGCAGCCAGAGGCCACCTCCCTGGCTTCCTCCTCCTTCCTCCCTCCTCCCTGGCCTCCCAGTGCAGGGCCCCCAGCTCCCTGCTGAGATGGGAGTGATTAGATTAGAGGGTGATGTGGGGTCTGATTATCTTGGGTGGAAATTGGCCCCCTGTGTCTTTTTCCATCCCGCCCAGGACTGGGGAGGTGGGGAACAGCTTCTCCATCGCCACCCAGGCAGAGCCAACTTTTTCACAGACATGTTTGAGACCAGAGTGTGAAGCCTTCTTTCCTGGGGAAGAGCAATATGTGACCAACCGGACAAGGGCTCGGTCCCTCACCAGCTGGTGACCCTGGGCAAGCCACTTCTCCCGCAGTCTCCTCTTCTGTCGACCAAGGGCCAGTATGAGGACTAATGAGATGATTGCGAGTGAAGGATTAGGGTTAGGGTTAGGGCACAGTGCCCGGAGCAGAGTAGGGGTCCTACAGAAGGTAGCACCGGTTACTATCCCTGCCATCTACGCCCTGTGAATGCACTGAAGTGTGTTCGACCCTCACCTTTAAAGATCTACAGTGACCCCACCCTCACCCATGTGGGACCTCTCTGGGCCTCAGTTTCCTCCTCTGTCTAATACTGCTGGTATTTAACAGTCCATCCTGACAGCTCCCACACAAGCTGAGCCCGTGCATGAGAAAGCATTTTGTCAGCAAGTTATTGTAGTTCCCAAAGTCCCATAGTTGGGCCCAGGTTCTCCCTGTTTGTGCCCCTTGTGGGGTAAGTGTGCTTCAGGGTCTGTCTGTGATGGGAAGATACCAGGCCTGGGCTGATCGGCCTGGAGTCAGTGTCCGAGCTCATTCCGTGGTCCCCACTGTTCCCTGCTTGGGGACAGAAGAGCCTGGGAATGGGCAGAGAACCAGCTAAGGAGCTCACCACCTGAGAACCCAGGTTCTGGTACAGCTTGCTGGGCTCCATGCTGCCTCTGGGAGCCTTCATGACTTGGTTTACCCATCATGGATGGACAGACCAACCTTTACCACCTCAGAGGAACTTACTGGAGGGTATCTGTCTGTCTGTAAAGCATTTTAAGATCCTGAGATCCTGGAGGCCAAGAGGCTGGAACACCACACATGCACACGCACACAGGCCCGTGTGCAAACACACACACGCACACACACAATCTCAAGACATCTCTCAGATCCCAGAAGGAAAGGGAAGGGGTGGGTGAAACCTCTTGAAAAGTGAAAATAAATTCCTTGCTTTAAGGAAAGTGCTTCTTGCCCTGACTCAGAACCTCTTGACTCTTATTTTAGATACAATTCTAATGAGTTTGTCCACCTAGACTTCAAGTCTGAAGCAAATTGGGAGACCAGAAGGCCATTAGTGACCATTGAGCCTGAAAACAGGAGGAAATGACCATCGATCTTGAGGGGAAAGAAGGAAAATCTCTCAACAGCAGAAGGAGTTCAAGAAGCAAGTCATCAGGGCCGTGTAGTGTCTGGGGTCAGTGGCCGTGGCCGTCTGTCTGGTAGACCCGGTATAGCTCTTCCTGTGTGGCCTGGGGATGGCTGGAGACCCTGCACCAGGCAGGATTGGATTGTTCTCTGCTGAAGGAGAAACTGTATGCTGCATTGTAGAGAGCTTTCTAGCCAGAGTGGTAAAAATGAAAATCGGAAAAAATGAGCACCTGACAGGCCAAACTTCATTTATTTAGATTCTTTACTAGGCAGAGTGCCCTCTTGTCAAATAAAAGCTGACACAGAAACCCCAAAGATGAATAAAATTGGGGCCACTCTGACCAAAGGCCTCCCTTGCCCGCATGGCTCCCCTCCTGCCCCCTGAAGGAATTCCAGGACCCTTTGGAACCCAGTTTGAAAAATCTAAAATTCTAGGAAAGGAGTTCTTAACTTTTCTTGCACCGCAGACCCCTGGGGAGGTCTGAGGTCATCATGGGCCACCCCTATTCGGAATAAAGCTTTGAAATACATAAAATAAAATACACTGGATCACAAAGGAAGCCAATTATATTGAAATAGTTAAACTAATTTAAAAAGAATTAATGTGTGGTGTAGTAACATATGTGCTTCTTTATTAACACACTGAATAACAAGATCCAGCAGTCAGTGTAATAATTGCCTTAGTTGTAAAATAAGGATAAGCCTAAAAAGTGTCTGCAACAGCTATAAACTGATATTTAAAAAAACCCCATGATTTCTGTAACATATGTAATGGTGTTGTGGCCACCACTGACACTCCTGGGGTTTATTGCCTATGTTCTTAATAGAGGGAAATGCTAAATTTCAGTTTGATGTTTGTGAAAATAAAGAGGTCATTGTTTTCTCATCCAACTTCATAGAGCCCTGAATCCTTTCCCCAGATCTTTGGGAAGTTGGTGGACCCCATTTTAAGCAGTCCTGTCCAGGGCTTAGTTGGCTTTTTTTTTTTTTTTTGCTGGTTGCAGAACGAGGTCTGGTTCTAGATATATCATTAAGGAAAAGAGAGAGTGGTCCCTGCTTGGCCCGTAAGACTGGGAGAGGGGGAAGGGGAGAGAGAGGAGAGAGGAAGGGATTCTCTAGGAGCGGGTAGGAGGTGGTAGGCCTGAGCTGTCTGGGGGCCTAAAAATTGAGGTATAGCAGTGTTTGAGCTCCAGGCCCATCACAGCACTATCCCAAGGTGAAATCATCTTTAAAGGACCCACCTTGAGTACACACTTTGAACCTTAACTGTAGGCGGTGCCCTAGGACCTCAGCAGGCAAATTGCCTGGAGTCAACTGAGACCGAGTTCCTTCCGCTCCTTGGGGGAGGGGGCTTGGGCCGTGCAATGGTAACTTGGCTTTTGTCCCCTTCCCCAGGGACTCATGTGATGGAGGGCTCTGGACGGATGGTGGTGACCGCCGTGGGTGTGAACTCTCAGACCGGCATTATCTTTACCCTGCTGGGGGCCGGCGGTGAGGAGGAAGAGAAGAAAGACAAGAAAGGTAAGCCCAACCCCCTTGTGGACCAGAAAAGGAGCTCTTAAGGCCACATTTTTTTTTGTTGACTCATTCACTCGACAAAATAGTTATTGAGTGCCTTTTATGTCCATACCCTGTGCCAACAGCTGCCTCCTGTAACCTCAAGGCCCTTCTTGGGCTAGGAGGCTCTGTCTGTTCCATCTCCAGGGTCTCGTTCCAGTCTCTGTCTTGTCCAGTCATGTCATGGGGGGCCCCCCTTCCCCCTGGGCCAGGCCAAGGGTGCTGAGCCTTTTCTTGAGTCTCCAGCCTCAAGTGTGACCTGGTCCCATCATCGCCCCTGATATTGAGTAGAAATCCCCACCTGGGCGAATTCCTCCACTATTCTTAACTCCACTGAGCAGAGCTGCACACTCACCCAGTATAGACTCTCCCCAGAAGTGGGTCTTCTGGGGAAGGTGACCAAATGTGTGCCTCCAAATCAACTGCTGTGAGCCCCTCCCCGTTGTCCCCAGAGCTGCCATCTCAGCTGGGCTCTGTCTCCTCCTCCCCCTGCAAACAAGATTCCTCACTCCATGGGCTCCCCTTGGTGCAGCAGGTTGTCGGCCTCGGCTACAGCTGCCTCTCAGAGCAGAGTAGGGATGGTTGGAAAACATGAGCCCCAATCCCATCAGACCAGGCCCAAATCCAAGGCCCAGCCTCTGGCCCAGCACAGCTGACTACTTACCCGACACTCACACTCGGTCTCGGGGACACCCCCCGCTCTCACATTTGCAGTCTTTTGTCTCCTTCCCCAAGCTCCAGAGGAGGGGCCCAATACCCAGACCCTCTGGAGTCCAGGGGAAGGAGATGAGATAATAGATGACCCCTCCTTCCGTTTTAGGGGCAGCCAGCCTCCCTCCGGCTCTCAGAGGTCAGCCAGTCACCAAGTCTGGGTCACGATCAAAGGTTACTTGTTCCCAGGGGCAAAACCCATTTCCTGGTGGGGTACCCCTAAGATTATGATGGCCCAACCAGCAGGAGCAATGGAAATAAGCTGTGGTCTGGGAGAGCTGAGGTTGAAACTGAGGACCAAGTCTTGGCCAAGAGGCCCAGAGCATGTCAGGACAGCATCCACGTAATGACGTGGCAGCTATGGCCAGCTGTGGCCCCAGGTGCGGGCAGTTGGGCAGGTTGCAGCAGCTTTGCCCACTTCCTTGGCCTCACTGGGGCCTGGGTGAGGGGCAGAAGCACCCAGAAGCTCCCATGGGCCAGACCGGTGTTTCTCAAAATGCCAGTAAAGAAACAGGCCTCTTCTGCCCCAAAGCACAGGTCAGAGTCCCTTGCTGAACATTTACCTGCACTCTGACGAAATGGGGACATCAGTGTAGAAGGAAGAGGTGGGATGTGGAGGGGACGTGACGGAGGAATCTGGGAGGGCAGCCCAGCCCCTCAGGCCCCCACGAGCAGCACAGCCAGGCTGGACCCCCTCGGCCCTTCCATTCCATCACCTCCACCAGGGTCATTGCTTAGAGCCTCCCGTTTCAGGATGACCCCAGGCGTACCGGTGTGTGTGTGTGTGCGTGTGCGTGTGTATGTGCTTCTCATTCATTAACATGTCTCAAAAATCATCACACAGGTGTGAAGAAGGGGGATGGCCTTCAGCTACCAGGTACAGTAAGACACCCCTCAGGGTAGATGGGGTTTTAGAAATAGCAGCAGCCATTGACCCCTGAGCCCTGGCCTTAGACCCCCAGCACACAGCTAAAGGGGGCACCTGACTGCTGGGGCTCTGCCCCACCAGACCTCCACTGTGCCCCCGTGCACTGCCAGCCCCACGGGACTGGCCAGCACCCCGGTCTGCCTACTTGCCCTTCCAGGGCTTTCAGTGCAGATGGCACCACCACTACCTCCACACGCCCTCAGCCCCAAGAGCGGCAGGCAGTGCCCGCTCAGCGCCCCGTGACCCCACAGAGCCCGTCCCACCTTCCCCTCGCCTCACAGCACAGCCACCTTGCCCGGCATCTCTTCCCTCTCCTTCCCACAGAACCCGTTTCCCCACCACAACAAAAAACAGCACGAGTGAATTGGAGCATATCGTATCATTTTTGATTCCTAAATTAAGGAAAACTCGCTAGTACCTTCTCCGTCTCATGCACAAAATACAACATGCTTGATGTCACCTTTTAAATGGTGGGGCATCTCCTATGGGCGTCACCAAGGCAGTCTTTTGAGTGCCAGTTAGGGAAGGAGGAGTTGGCCATGGGCAGTAGCCTGAGTCAAGGGCACGAATCCTAAGTCACTGCCATGGACGGATGTTCTTCCGGGACACAGCAATGGTCATAGCAAACACCCCTTCAGAATGGCCAGTGCCCACACTGCACTGCTTGCTGAATATTTTGAATCGACTCCTGGCCATGAGCACCTCTGGCCCTGATGGTCAGCCAGATCCTCTCATAGAACCCTCTCTGAAAGGCACCCGCCTGATTGGTCGGGCCAAGGGGGTGCCTCGGTCCAGACCTCTCCACCAACAGTGCCACCCCACATAACCACATTGATCATCCTCCGTATTTCATTTCCCCCGACTTCTGTGGCATCTCTATGGGAACATTTCACCTCCACCCCCAAATTTGAGTTTCTTGATCTCCAGCGGAGATGTTTTTTTAAGAATGTAGTCATCTTATTTCCCTCAAGTTGGTTCATGTCGACTGTTGTTGCTGTCCTGCGTTGTTGCTTTTCTCCATCGTGACACACTGCATTTTCCATCCCTCCCACCCCCGCAGCGGCTGATGGTGCGGCAGGTTCAAATGCTACAGATAGTGCAAATACCAGCCTAGTCAATGGTACGTCTCCCACTCCCAGGGCGAGCTCTCGGTCTCGGTTGGATGGGCGTCTCCCCCACCCTCAACTCTGGGCTTGCCTCTCCCTATTCTGGACGGCACAGACTTGGATGTGCATGGGCAGCTCGGGGACGGTCGTCCTCTCACACGGGGCAGGCGCTTAAGAGAGAAGCCACCACCGGGGACCCAGCTCTGCCCCCACTCATGGCTGCCACGATGGCACTGGCTCCTGTTGGGCCCTTGACCCCCGGTGAAGCCCGGAAGAGGGACGTGACCTCGGCTTCAGATCTGGCCCCCAAGAAGCAGCGTCCCACCCGGCGTGGCCCTCTCCTAAGCCCGTTCCTGGCCCCGGCTTTGGGAAGAAGGCCAGGGGTCAGGACCTAGGCTGAAGCTGGCGTCTGGGTCCCCACTGAAGGCTCCGGTCCTCGACTCGACAGTTCCCTCGAGGCAGGGGGACCCAGGCCAGAGCTCAGCTCCTGGGCCCCACCCCGTAGCATGGCTGAGCCACTGGTAGACATTCTTTCTCTTCTCTCTCACGGAGCGAACGGGCCGGGGGTTCGCTTGGGCTCGGGCCTAGTTCTGTCCCTGGGATGTGGACTGGTGTTTCTTGCTGTTGCCTGTGCTGGAGCGTTTGTCCTGAGTCTCTGCATTCTCACTGGCCTCCTCGGGGATGAGTGGTGGGGGCAGAGGGCTGCCACTCTACCTGGGAGCTGCATCTTAACCTCCTGACACACAGGCAGGAAGGAATTCCATTCATTTGCCTCCAAGATTTCTTATCTCTATACCCTCCCATCTTCTCAGATACATCCCCATACCCAAATTAGTTGACATAAAGTCACCCAGACTGCTCCTGGGAGCTGTTAGGGCTTGGTCGTGAAACCATTGCCCCGGAGAACTGAAGGAGAGGGAAAGTTTTCTTTTTTCCAGCGTCACGCATCCCAGGCATCTGGCTGCGGGTTTCTCATCCATTATATCATTTACTCTTCACCACTCCTGGAAAACATGGAGTTCTGGTCCGGCCTCATCCTCCCATCCCCTGCCCTAGACGTCTGGGTGAGCCACCCAGATTCAAAGTGACCAAAGATGGAAGCACCCCCCCGCAGATGTCAGGGGCTGGGCAAGACTCCTCTGTGAGCAGGGCCTCGCCAAGAAGGGCTAATTTGGGTATGGGTCTATTTCAGGCACAGGAGGAGAAAGGAGGACAGCCTGGGGTGTGGGAGGTGTCATGTGTGAGGGACGGATGGCGAGAGATAACAGGAAGAACCAATGTAGGCAAACCCACATGGGGGGCTGGGGGGTGGCAGGGAGGAAACAGGAAGTGGCATCCTGCTTCCCCCAGGATGACAAGCCTGCTTGGCTCGGGGAACATATAGACCGCATCCAGACTGGTGGGTCCCAAAAAAGGGGCAGCCTCACTTGCCACTGTAGCAGAAAACTCCAAATGTCCCAAGAAAAACTGCAGGAAAAGATGGGGAACTGTCATTCCTTAACCACCGCCTGTGCACCAGGCACTTTGCAAGCATCTCATTGAATCCTCACAATAACCCTATGATGCAGAGTTTTTTGTCCCCACTTTAAAGATGAGGAAACTGAGCCTCAGGGAGATCAAGACACTAGTCCAGCGTCACAGAGCTAGAAAGTAGCAAAGCTGGGATGTAAACCCAGGCCTACCTGGCTGTCAAGTGTGTGCCACTCTTGGCGGATGTCTTGTAAACTTCACAAGGATGTTAAGAAGTCTTCCCCACCACCAACACCCCTGCCCAAGGAAAGGATCCTGTGATCAAAGGTGTTTAAGAACCCACTGGGTAAAATTGGTTTCTTCCTTGTTGCAGAGGGATAGCCTTGATTGTGCTGTGTATGGTGGAGAGTTACAGAGCCACGGAGGGTTTCCCAGGCTGATTTGGCTGCGGGACCTTTCCTGGCTGAATGTCATGGGATTGGTAGGCCCCCAAAATATACTTTGGAACCAGTACTCTAAGCTGTTGCTACTCGAATTGTGGTCGGAGGACCAGAAGCCTGGGCATCTCCCAGGAGTTTGTTAGAAATGCAGAATCTCAGGCCCCACCCAGACCTACTGAATGAGAACCTGCGTTCTAACGTGCTTTCCAGGCTCCAGGCAGAGTGCACTAAAGGCTGAGGGGTGCTAAGCTGAGCCTTGGTGAGTGAGAGAATTAACTGTTCCTTTCCCCTCCTTCGTCTGAGCCAAATCAGGATGACCTGGATGTGGAAAACACACTCAAGTGGCAGGATGCCCCCCTCACTCCACTCTGCCAAGCCCCTCCCAACTGAAAGGTAGGGGTGTTCCATTCATTTTGGAGGCATTATAATTGCCATTTTTATTTTATTATTTCTTTTATATTTATTGATATATCACTATAGAATACATCCTGATTAATTATACATCACTCTTAACTCTGGACATTAACAAGGTACTTTGCAGTGCTTTTCATAAGCATCACCTTGGTTGAAATTGTTGTTTTTCACAGAGAGAGAAATGGAGGCACAGGGAAGGGAAGTGACACCTCCCAGGTCTCCTATTTAGGACGTGTCTCCCCTAAGCTTGTTTATCGGGTCTTCTCACCATGGACCTTCCACATCGAAGCTTTCTGCACCCATGGCCCTCACAGTGCGTGGAGAGGACAGACCCATTTGGCAAAGCTGCATCTAGCATCTGATGCAGAGGGGCCTCCAGGTCTCCACCCCGGTTCCCCATCGTGGGTTCTGTCCTTCATCTCAGCTCCCCTGAATCACAGCCCATCTTCCACGTCTCATGGGGGACCAGAGCAACATCCCACCACAGTTCCAGGGCCAGGCGAGTACCCATTTGGCTAAGGAGAACCCCAGATGAGTCCCTTGCTTCTGAGAAACCAGGCCATCTGCACCAAAGCACCCCCAGGATATGGCTCCCTCCCTCAAACATATGCATTGTTGATTATTTTTCTGGCCATGTGGTCACTATGGAAATAAAAGAGGAAATTGCTAGCTTGGTTGATGGGCACATGCGGGCTATTGCATCTGATAATATGCAATGCAAATAAAGGCCCCTTTGTGCCATCTAACACCAAACTATGGAAGAGGAGTCCTCTGGTGCCCTTTAGCCCAGTTAGTAAAATTATTTTTAAAAATAAAAATAATTATTGTACTTAATTCCTATTGGTTCCAAAAAGCCTTTTTCTGTTTTGTTTCTAATCCAGTAGAAAGAATTTTACAATAGAGCAACAGGGACCTTTCTCTTTAAACCCCGGGGCAGGTCACTGACCCTTCGCTGGGAGAGGCAGTGGGAAGAGCCCTGCACTGACCTTGGAGTGATGGTGCGGGGCTGGCATCCAGGAAGCCACTTCTCCCCTCTGAGTCACCTGTAACGGATATGGTGGTGGGGATGACAGTGTTTACGGAACTTCTCACGCAGACTCAGGACGGTCGTCAGGATGCTCTATAAATGACAGCTGCCTCTGAACCTCCCTCGGCCCCAGTTTCCTCATCTGTAAAATAAGAGTGATGAAAACCCCTCCCGCCCCACCTTGCAGGGTATCAGGAAAACTGCCAAGATCGGAGGCACTTGCAAACTGCCAAAGGCTGCTGGGCGAGTGGTTATCACTACGGCAACTTTTAGGAGCTCCGGGGAGGCGACGTGGCCACCCCTGGTTACAGAGATGGAAGCGAGGCTGGGCGAGGTGAAGCCACACGGCTAGTTGGTTTCGAAACATCAGCTTCAGGAGCCTGGTCCCACCAACGCCGCCTCGACGCCTGCCCTCCCCCGGGCTCAGGGGACTGGGGTTGGCTGCATTCTCCCCGATGGGGGCAGAAATGTGCATGTACTTTGGGGCCAGCTGTCCATTTACCAGCTGAGACCTGGCAGAGACCCTGCTTAGTGTCCCTCCCTGAGCCACAGTTTTTCATCTGTCAGTGGGTGTGATCTGGAGCGTCCCGGTAGGGATGTGGTGAGGCCCAGATGAAACTGTGGTGGTCATGTATGTGCCTGGAACATGAGCTGTGAAAATCTCCTTCTCAGCAAATGGCTGGGGCGGGGGGCAACCTTCTCAGAGTCCTTCTGAGGTGGCGAGCCATTGGGCAAAGCTCGAGGTGAGCCCATGGGACAGGAAGGGTGCCCCCCGACCCCTGCAGTGCCAGCAAGTGAAGGCAGGTGTCTGGCTGCCAGGCAGCAGTCACCAGTACCTCCCACCCTGTGAGTGCAGGCCACACGCCTTGGGCTGAGACTGGGGAGGCGGGCTCCCCGGCGGCCCTGATTAGGGGGTGGGGAGCCCCAGGCCCAGCACTAGGCAGCATCTGGCCCTGATAGGCAGGGCTGGGGTGGGGGGCTGGGGGCACCCAGGGGATCCCACCAGCCAGACTTCACCTGTCTGCTGTGGCCTGAGCTGGTCAACCCAGACTAAAGAGCACACAGCTCAGTGGAGGGGAGGGGTCGGCAGCTTCCCCTTGGGAGCCAGGGCACTGCCACCAGGCCCCCGGACACATGTGGGCACCTCAGAGCCCACCGCTGGGGAGCCCCTGCCCACCCTTTGCCTGAGTCACTCTCAGTGAGGCTGGGCGGGGGGGTTCTCCATGTCGTGGCTTCACACCCCTTCACCAGGAGAAGGAGAAAGTGGAATCATCCCTCCTGGAGCCAGAAACTAAGGAACACATTGACCAAACTCCTCCCCATTCTAGAATCAACCTCTCTCTCCCTCTCTCTCTCTCTCCCTCTCTCTCTCTCTCCCTCTCTCTCTCTCTCTCTCTCTCATATTTCCCTTTGCCTCCTCTCAGCCCACAAAAGGCACCAACCAAATTCCAAATTAATCACTGGGGACCTTAGATCTCCCACTCCTTCTGCTTCCTGCCAGCCAACTATGGTTCCTTTACCCTCAAAGGCTGCCGGTTAATCTGTAAAATGCTCAGGGCCAAAATAATCCCAGAAGCGCTCTCTCTGTGCCCCCAGAGAATCAAGAGAGAGCCTGCAGCCACCACGGGTTTGCTCTTGTCTCAGTGGCCTCCCCGGCGTCCCTGCACAGAAGGGCAGAGCCGGCTTGGCCCTCCCTCCATCTGACATGAATGTCTGTGGCCCTGTTGCGTCTTCATGGTGACCAACGTGTGTTGTCTGATTCTCTGTTGTCTGTTAAAATTCTTTGTCGTGTAGGTAAAATGCAGGATGGCAATGTGGACGCCAGCCAGAGCAAAGGTAACCCTTTTGTATTAACCTGTGGTCCCTGCGGCCCCTCCCCGCCGGTTCTGAGGGCCACAACAGAGGCAGACGTCCATGCCTATGGGCGCCTGACACCTTTGGGGGGGTGGGTAGCTGTGATCACATGGTGCCAGGTCAAATGGAGGCATTACCTGTTGAGGACAGGCCACCACAAGCCAGCTTCTCCCCAGCCTTTGAGCTATGCTGCCCGTTCAGCTGAAGACTTGAAGCTGGGTCTCTGAGATCTTTAGGGGCTAAGGGGTCAGGCCCCAGGCCCACCAGTCAGGCCTGTGCTGAAGGAGGAGGAGCTTGACACCTGTGGATGAGGACACTCTCTTCTACTTTTTAAGCCCCCTTTGTGTCCCTTCTGTCTAGTGACTACTTAATATCCAGCAACGTGGCCCAAGGACCAACTGGGCAAAGCCCAAGCCTGTGTCTTGTCTGAATGTGGAGAAGTTGAGGAGCCACTGGGGGAAGGGTCTGTGGGCTTGTTCAGGCCCAGGGGGGACCCTAGCCCACTCCTGCTGGAAATCCACGGTGGAGCCATGTCACTCCCTGCTGTGTCCTGAATTCCAGGTCCAAGGCAGCCAGTGGCCCTGGGACCAGGGTCTCCAGCAGGAAGAGACCAACCCCCCATCACGGGGATTGTGTGCCGGCCATGCGGGGACCGAGGCTGGGGAGTGAGGGCCTCACCGTGCTCCGCTGGGCAGTTGGGTGGGTGCCAACATCCCCACCCTGCAGGCTAACCTGGGTGTGTGTGTGTGTGTCTGTGTCTGTGTCTGTGTGTGTGCACGTGTGCTCTGCCCCCTGCAGCCAAACAGCAGGACGGGGCGGCCGCCATGGAGATGCAGCCCCTCAAGAGTGCCGAGGGCGGCGACACTGACGACAAGAAGAAGGCCAACATGCACAAGAAGGAGAAGTCGGTGCTGCAGGGCAAGCTCACCAAGCTGGCTGTGCAGATCGGCAAGGCGGGTGAGCACGCGGCCCCGGTAGATGGCACGGGGGGATACGGGGCATGCAGGGGGACCCCAGGCAGGGCCCTGCCCCTACCTGGGCCTCAGTTACCTCCTCTGCAAAGTGAGGGCTTGCGCGAGACCCACCCTTCTCTGCCACAGAACCAGTCTGAGTCCTTATACAGTAGGCACTCAATTCGCACTTAGGCAGAAGAGTGAAGGTAAAAGCATGGGCTCTGGGGGCAGCCTGCCTGTGTTCTTGTCCAGCTACAGCTCTGAGAACTTGGGCAGGTACCTTCACCGAGCTCTGAGCCTCCGCCTCCTGGTCTGTGGACTTGGGATCCCGTAGTCCCTACTTCACAGGTTGCTATGAGGAGTAAAGGAGATTATTTACCCGTACAGGCGCTCAGCACTTGGCAGGTGTGGTGGCTGGACAGGGGGCAGACCCTGTAGGGCCTGGAGTTTGCAATGCAGGCTTTATCCTGAGGACAGTGGGAGCCCTGGAAGAGGTGTGAGCAGGGGAGGGCAGGGATGGAGTTGAGCTGTATGGTGACCGCCCAGCTGCCATGCAGAGGAAAGATTGAAGTGGAGGGCAGTGTCAGGAGCCCGGTGAGAAGCCCCTTGTTTGAGCCCCAGCACATGCCGGGTTTCCCGAGTTAGTAGCTGCAGGTGATGGCTGATGACGGCCCCTCTTGCCCCGGGAAGCCGAGCCCAGAAACAAGGTGAGCCCTGCCGCCCTGACACAGCCTTGGCCTCCCCTCCCGGGTAAGGATGTGGCAGACGCCAAGGCCTCCCCACCTGGCTGCCTGCTCCTCCATGGCTGTCTCCCGGCTCTAATTATAGGCACCACAGTGTGGAGAAAAGAGGCAAATTACAGGCTTGACTGTCTATATTTAAACTTGGGGGCCTGATGACAGCTCCCGGCTGCTGGGAGCTTGGCTTCCCGCCTCTGCAACTGTCAGACAGGGATCGAGCCGGCTCTGTGTCTCCGCAGCTGGCGGTGCGGGCGGGGCAGTGATGGGTCCAGGGATTTCCTCCATCCCCGCCACGGAGAAAACTCCACGGAAACATGGCTCTGGAGGGCAGGGAACGAAGCGACGAGAGCCACCCCGTGGCCTTCACAGTCCTCACTCGTCTCCCTCCCCTACTCAGCTCTGCCAGGCATGGAGTTCAGAGTCTAGCACTTCTGGTTCAAATCCCACCTCTGTTTCTCTCCTGGGCTGAATTCCCTGAAAGTAGAACCTGACGTGGGTGGGCACAGGATCTGGCGGGGTGCTCTCAGGTGAGACCCGTGAAGGGTCAGGGATGCAACAGAGCCCAGGAAGAAGCAGAGGCAGCCGGGGTTTCTGGAGAAATCCCAGTCTCCGCCTGATCTTACGGGGAGCTCTGGAGCATGGTACCTCTGCAGGGTCTGCCCTGCCCTGCAGCAAGGTGTCTGGGCTTCTGGACCTCCACCTCAGCCATTGGATATTGGCCACCAAACTGGGGTGGGTGGACTCCCAGGCACTTTGTGACAAGGAGACGCCAGTTGCCCAAGCAATCATCCTCCTCTGGCAGAGGCTTCAGGTGTGGGCAGCCTCAGCGGCAGCTGTACAGCACATGCAGCAGACGGGGGTAGTTGGGCGCACGGGGCTGGCAAGAGAGATCCCGCCAGCAGCCAGTAGCCCCCTGCAGGTGCTAATTCTACAGTGCCTCCCTGGCCTGTGGCCTCGGGCAAGTCACTTCCCCTCCCCGAGCCCCTGCTGTTTCCTCAGCCTGGAACACTATTCCCCCAGGTCACTACCTGGCTGCTCATCGTTCCTCTGTCTGCTCAAATATCACCTCCTCCAGGAAGTCTTCCCTGGCCACCCTAGCTAAAGTAGCCACTGGATCTACCAGCCCATGTCGCATTTTTTTTCTTTTTCTTTTTAGTTTTATTAAGATATAATTTATATATTAAAAAATTGTACACGTTTAATGCGTGATGAGTTTCCACATATGCATATGCCCATGATACCAGTCACCACAACCAAGGTACTAAACTTATCCACCACCTCCAAAAATTCCCTTGTGTTCTTTCATGGGTTTTTTCGGGTTTTGTTTTTTGGGTAAGAACACTTAAGATCCTCTTAAGCAATTATGAAGTGCACAATACTGCATTGTTAAACTATCGGCGCTATGCTATACGGCAGAGCTCTAGAACTTTCTCATCTTGCATAACTGAAACTTTTCCCCACTAAAAACAACTCTCCTTTTCCCGTCCCTGCAGCCCCTGGCAACCTCCCTTCTATTCTCTGCTTCTATGGGTTTGACTATTTTAGATTGTTCAGATAAGTCCTTCTGTGTCTGGCCTATTTTACTGAGCATAAAGCCCTTCAGGTCCAGCCATGTTGTTGCAAATGGCAGGATTTCCTTCTTTTTAAAGCTGAATAATATTCCATTGTACATATAGCCCACATTTTCTTTATCCATTCATCTGTCAATGGACATTTGGGTTGTTTTCGTATCTTCAGCCCATGTCACTTCCTACCACGTCATCCTGGAGTTTTTCTTGACAGCGTTATCTGTATCTGAATTATCTTGTTCGTGTGTTTGTTTCTTGTCTGCCTCCCCCTCTAGAATCTCAGCTTCCCAAGGGCCGAAAGGGACTCTGTCCTCTTTACTGCTGTGTCCCTAGTTCCTGGAATAGGAAATAGTATGTACCTGAAGGCAGGAGGAAATAAGTGGTACCCTCTGCACATCCTATGTGTGAGGGCACCGTGCAAGTAGTTACTTATTCACATGATCACTCAGCACCTACTATGCGTCGGGCACTGTACTAGGCAATTTACATGCATTCATCACATTTGATCCTTACAAAACCATGTGAAATAAATATGCATCCCCATTGTACAGAGGAAGAAACTGAGGCTCTTTAAGGATTAAGGACTTGCCCCAGGCCACCAAGCTGAGCTGGGGTGTGAGCTAGGGCCTGCCTGACCCCAGAGCCCTTTGAGCCAAGGCTTTGGTCCACATCTCCCTTCCCGGGGCCCCGCACCCCCAGGAAATCCCCTGACAGGTCTCCTCCCACCCGTGTCACAGGCCTGGTGATGTCAGCCATCACGGTGATCATCCTGGTGCTCTACTTCACCGTGGACACCTTCGTGGTCAACAAGAAGCCATGGTTGCCCGAGTGCACGCCCGTCTACGTGCAGTACTTCGTCAAGTTCTTCATCATTGGTGTGACGGTGCTGGTGGTCGCCGTGCCCGAGGGGCTTCCTCTGGCTGTCACCATCTCACTGGCCTACTCGGTGAAGGTGAGGAGGGGAGAGCAGGGCGGGCCAGCTGATGCCACTGAGATCGGCTGCCCCCAGCTGGGGGTCCGTTGGGTGGCCGGCGGGGCCAGTGCCGGGGCTGAGAGAAGAGCTAAGTAGAGGGAGTGGGGATGGTGGAAGCTCGGAGAGAGGATGCATGCAGGAGGCTGAAACTCACGTGCCTCCAGGAGAGCCACACCCTGGCTAAGGGGACAGCTGTTATTCAGCACAGCCAAGTGTCGCCTTGTAGGGATGGAGTCCAGTGTTGCCAGATATTCACATTTTTTCCAAGAGAAGCCAGAAATCTGGACTTAACATAAACCCTCCTGATTTTTAAACATTGGCGATCAACTCAACTTTAAAAGAATAAATTAGATGCAGGTATCACCCTACAGGCCCACACCCCACCCCCGTCCCACCAAACATAGGCAGAAGCCTGGCCATCGCAGCCTTAGGCCCCACTGTAGCCATAGTACTTGTATGACTAATCTCGGAGTTTGCTCCCTGAAGTTTGAAAGGGATAAGCCTAAAATAAAAAGGATGTCTGGTTTTATGAAAGCCCCTCCTCGGACTTCCCTGGTGCCGCAGTGGTTGAGAATCCGCCTGCCAATGCAGGGGACACGGGTTCAAGCCCTGGTCTGGGAAGATCCCACATGCCACGGAGCAACCAAGCCCCTGCGCCACAACTACTGAGCCTGCGCTCTAGAGCCCGCGAGCCACAGCTTCTGAGCCCACACGCCACGACTATGGAGCAACCAAGCCCCTGCGCCACAACTACTGAGCCTGCGCTCTAAAGCCCGCGAGCCACAGCTTCTGAGCCCACACGCCACGACTACTGAAGCCCACGCACCTGGAGCCCGTGCTCCGCAACAAGAGAAGCCACCGCAATGAGAAGCCCGTGCACTGCAACGAAGAGTAGCCCCCGCTCACCACAACTAGACAAAGCCTGCACGCAGCAACGAAGACCCAACACAGACAAAAATAAATACATAAATATTTTTAAAAAAGAAAAAAAAATTTTTAATTAAAAAATATAAATAAAAACAATAGCTTCTATTATTAAAAAAAAAAAGCCCCCTCCTCTCAGGAGATGGGCTAAAAATATGAAGTTTTAAAAGCAGTTCAATAAAGGGCAAGTAGGCCCATGAATGCCTTGGGTCTGGGGGGTGCTCCTAAACGCCACCCTGATGGCAGAGCCCCACCTCCTTCTGCTTCCAGGCCCATGGCCGTCGGTGGAGCCCAAACACTAGGGTAAGGGGCTGGCATCTCATGAGCACCGGGCGCCTGACCCTCTTGGGGACACTTCAAGCCTGGCTCACCCCCAGGTCCTCACACCCTGGGCTCATCATTTTCCCTTGGTCCCGTGGTTTCCCCACCTCGGAGAGCAAGGCCCTGCGCTCCTGTTTCCCAGGGCCCTGAGTCCAGGATGTCCCTGCCAGGGCAGAGGCCAGGTCATGTTTAAAAACAAGGCATTCGCTCCGAGAATGCAGAGCCACCAGAGGGCACGATGAGCGTCAGTTTCCAAGCTGGAATTTGGGCTGGACTCACCGATGTAATTTCATACAGAAAAGAGATCTCAGGGCAGGTGCCAGAAAGTGGCAGCTATGTGTAAAGGATACCGCCCTTATCATCTCCTTGTTTTGGGGTTCTCGAAGAAACTCCATCCCACAAACCAAAGCCCAAACAGGTCACAGCACAATGCTGATCGGGGGCCTGGGGCCCAGAGATGGAGACCTCACGCTGCCGTGAGCCGGGACCCCACAAGCCACCCAGTTGAGCTCGAGGTCTCCTTAAAAGTCTCACAGCTTCGATTTCGGGGCTTCCCATGCAGACACTGTTAGGCCTCTACACCTGTAGTTTGTATCTCTGGCACCTGTGCCTTCAGCTGCCTTAGGTAGTGTTACTTGTACAGTCACGTGATAAACTTAGTACTTAGTACAGCTCCCCCAACCCAGGAGGGGCAAACACTCCCCTTTCTGAGCCTGGACCTAGCCCCTGGGAGCCGTCATCAAAAGAATAGTGGTGACCACTTAGATCCGTGCTGTCCAATAGAGACATAATGTCAGCTGCATGTGTGATTTTAAGTCTCCTGGTAGCCACATTAAAAAGAAAAATCAGAAAGAAACAGGTGAAATTAATTTTAATAATGTACTTAATCTAATATGTCCAAGTTATTATCAAGCCAACATGTAATATTTGATAATATACCAGTTATTAATGAGGTATTTCACATTTCTCTTTTCATAATAAGTCTTCAAAACTGGATGTGTAATTTACACTTATAGCACATTTCACATCAGACCAGCCCTGTTTCCAGTACTTAAGAGCTTCACGTAGCAACCATATTGGGAGGCTCAGGCCTATACATTCTTAAGCCCCAGAGACGAACCCTCTTCACAGAGGACAGATGGGCAGAGTCCTGATGGAATGATCCAGGCTGTGAGGTTAAACAGAGCTGGGTTCAAATGCCAGCTTTAACCCTCACTAGGTGTGTCTTCCTGGTCAAGCTGCTTCGCCTTGGCTTCTTTGGTTGCCAGAATGGAGTACAAGAGTCCTTGAAGGTTTCATAGGATCCTTGTAACATCAGACGAGAAAATAAGTGCGGAAGAACTTTACAAACTGTGAAGTATGTTGCAAACTCAAATTGCTGCTGAATGCATCCATTCAACATACATCCATTCAACATACATCTATTGTTACTATTATCACAGGTTATGATAAGAGAAACTGCAAGAGCACATAATTCTACCAATGCTCATTTTTTAGTAACATGACCTACTATAAAATTATTCTAATTGCACTCCTTTTTTACCCTTGGTATAAAGAGTTATAATGAGGAACAAGAATAAAGGAAACCAGATTCCTAGGCACAGACTAGAACTACATCTGACTCAGCCTTTAGCTAAATGCACCTTTTCACATCCGTCCTTGCCAGATAGGGTCACTATGTCGTAAGGGCCTGCAGTAAGAGTGGTGGTTCCTTGAGAATCACTTTATGTGCATTATTTGCTTGAGAACCTGGAAGAAGCTAGGAGTGTGATGCTGGGAAGGAGAAAGGACAGTGAATATAAGAAAATTAATCATATGTAGAGTAGGATTTCATTTTTGTCATAAATTTAAAAAGAAAGGATATTCATATGTAAGATGTATCAGTGCTAGGTGGTAGAATTATGGTTGATTTGTTTTCTTTTTTGTGTATCTATATTTAAAAGAAATTTGTGATTTTTATTACACAAGTTATAGTATGTGTTCATTGTAGAAAAATAGAAGCTATAGATTTTTAAAAGAAGGCAATAACAATCTTCTATAAATCTACCACCCAGAAATAATGACACTAATATTTTGTTTATTTCCAGATAGTGTCCTATGTCTATTAACATATGTATAACTTAAATTTATTCACTTTTGGTGAAACCAAAGTGACAGTGAAAACCAAGCACCAGTGAAAGATGGTACCTTTGAAAAAACCCATAACCAGATAAGGAATTTATTTCTGTTAGGGTGTAAGAGGAAACTATTTGAAGTAATCAGAAAGGACCCAATCTTCATTTATCATCCTTTTCCCTATTTTTTCCATAAAGAATACAGATTACTTCTGTAATCCAAATTAATAAAGTCAACTAATCAACTCTTTTAAATGCCTCGAATAATTAAAAAGAAAAGAAAAAGAGAGAGAGAGAGAAAGGGCTGCACACAGAAAAGGAGTCCAGATGACAGGGGCTATAGCAACCAAGATCCTTCGCGCATGTGTGAAGCAAAGGGGCAGCTCTGCCTCATTTCCTGCGTGTTTACACCGTGACCCTGCCTCCCAGCTCCCTCTCCTCACTGTTGCCATCTCACCTGCCCCTTCCCCCAGAAAATGATGAAGGACAACAACCTGGTCCGCCACCTGGACGCCTGTGAGACCATGGGCAATGCCACGGCCATCTGCTCGGACAAGACGGGCACACTCACCACCAATCGCATGACGGTGGTGCAGGCCTACGTGGGCGACGTCCATTACAAGGAGATCCCCGACCCCAGCTCCATCAACGCCAAAACCATGGAGCTGCTGGTCAGCGCCATTGCCATCAACAGCGCCTACACCACCAAGATTCTGGTAAGTGGTGCAGCCTCCACCAGAGGGAGGAGCGTCCAGGGGGCGATACAGAAGTACTGGGTAGGCTAAGCAATGTGATGCATAATTTTAAATCCTACTGATGTATTTTGGGTGGTCAGATAGTAAGCAGCTTGTTTCTCTTTGACTTAGCTATGCTGTCTGCATGACAAAAAGAAAAGATTGCTGTTAATTGTGTTTTTTAGACCCTGTCATTGCCCTCCCTACCAAAAAAAAAAAATCTTTTTATTCGTTAGCTTTTGCTGTATAACTACTCCAAAATGTAGTGGCTGAAAACCAGACTGTGTATTTAGCTCACATGTCTGTGAGGCAGGAGTTCAGGCTGGGCTCAACGGGGCGACCATGTCCTCGTGTATCTGCGGTGGGTCACATGCACGACTCTGCTGATCTTGGCAGGACTCTAGGCTGATCTGGGATGACCTCGGCTGGGATGGTTCATCTCTGCGTGGTCCACCTCCTCCAGCAGGCTAATCTGGGCTCTTCATGTTGTCATTTTGCCACATCCTATTGGCCAGCACAAGTCGAGAGGCCTGTCCAGATTCAAGCAGCAGGGAAATAGACTCCATCTCTAATGGGAGGAACTTCAGAGTCACATTGTAAAGGGCGTGGATTCAGAGAGGGTACTAATTGTGGCCATTTACACAATCTACCACTGGCGACGACATTGTTGTTAGTAATAGTAGTGGTAGTACTAGCTTTGTTAAGAAAAATTCTCATATTCCTGTCTCAGCTCAGCTGCCTAGACGCATCATGCTAGAACCCCTGATTGGTTTAGAAGCACAGGTTGCCTTTTTTTTTTTTGTTTTTTGTTTTTTTTTTTGTAATTAACCAGTATTTGAATGAAGAGAAATACAAACTTGTCCATCCAGAGCTCAGTCGGCTCCCAGATGTAGGACATTTCTACAGTGTGAGCATCTGGGTGAGCAGCCGAGCTTTTCTGCTTTCCCTGCCAACGTGTCCTAGCCCTGACCTCTCCCTTCGGCTCCTGAGCCAGCCTGAACCTTCAGGATCAGGCTGGGTGGCGGGAGTGCCAGAAGCTTTATCGAATCTGGGAGAAGAGCATGAGTCAGCGGAAAAGGGCCAAAGGTTGGTGGGGGGTACGGGAGGAGGTGACTCCTGCCTCTAGACACTGGGCCTGCAAGGACTGCACCCTCCCCGGCGGTTGAGCAGGTACTCCTGCCATCAGCCCAGAGCTGCAGGCTGGGGAGGCAGCACTGACAGAAGGAGAAAGTAGGTCGGGAGAAAGCGTGCAGATGGATGATAGAGGATGCTGGGGGCGGCAGGAGCGGGGGGCGGGGGAATGCCAGAAAAGATGGCGTTTTTGTCTTCTCCCCACCCCACCCCATCCCCTGCCTCCCAGCCCCGATTTGGGAATCAAGGGAGATTAACGATGCTTTATTCTGTTCCCCAGGCCTTCCTAAAATAACTGAGATGCTGTAATGATCTCGCCCCGCAGAGAGGGGAGTGGGGCAATTCCCAGAACAGGCTTCTGGTGATGGGGGTGGCCGTGTGGGCAGAGCCCTGCAAGATGGGCTTGAATTGAGATGTATATTATGCAATTAGAGTAAAAAGGAGTTCTTGGATCTGCCAGGAGGGCTGTGAAACATCTTTGCAGCGATAAGGCTCAATTAGGCAGTGCTTCACAGCACCAGTGGCAAAGCTAAAATTCATTTCCAGATGTGGTTGAATGAGGCTGTATCCAGGTGGCTTAAAGGACAGGGGTCCATCAGTCCACCTGGGGAAAAAGTGTATCTGCCAAGACTGGAAAGAGCTCAAGGACCTGGGAACCGGGATCCTTGGTTTGTAAACCGGCCAAGTCACTTACCTCTCGGGCACCGGTGTCCCCTTCTGTGCCTTGAACCCTGGCATCCTAGAACCCTTGTGCCTCTCTTTCTGGGGCTTCCCTGAAAGAACCCTGGCCGCACGGTTCTCTTCGCTGGGGGCCGATGGCCGTCAGTGTGGAAGGGACAGCAGAGGCCCCTGGTATGTCTGGATGGTGGTTAAAGCTCACACTCTGGAGCCAGACGGCCTGGGTTCAAATCCCTCACTAGCTGTGTGACTGTAAAAAAGTTACTTAACTTCTCCGTGCCTCAGTTTCCTGGGGGAGATGATAGGATTATTGTGAGGATGAAATGAGTTAGTAAGTGGAAAGTGCTTAGCACAAGGCCTGGCACATATTCAGCACTCAGGGTGATTAGCGTTGTTGTTCGTCAGCAGTAAAATCATCCCTTTGTAGCCAGGCAGAGGCTAATCAATAAACGAATAGACAGCAGAGGCATCAGGGCTACAGAGGGAAAGGGTCTTGCCCAAAGTTACACAACCAATTAGTGACAAAGCCAACTTATAGATACCCTAAAGCCAGCTATTGAGTAGGGTGTCCAGATTAGGTTCTTGGTCCTTGAAACCAATCCTGCAGCATCTTTAGTATTGGTTGGTCTCAGGAAGGAAGGCCTGGAGTCCAGAGGGTCAGATTCACAGCCAGGGCTGTCAGCCATATTGGGAGAAGGGGCTCCCAGGGACTGCCCTTCTAGGCCTAGAGGAATTTTGAGAAGAGTCACAGGCTGCTCAGTCGAGGGTAGAAGTCCAGCCACCCTCCAGACCAGTCTGGGAAATCTAGACTGCAAAACATCCTTACCATGCAAGAGGAGACGGGCAGGAAAGGCATGCAATGTCCCCACGCTGCCCATAAGCTTTGGTTGGGAAATGAGCTTGGCCTGGGAAACAGACCATGGGCAAGGCTGTATTTCCCCCTGTACGAGGGTACCGATTCTTCTGTGTCTTCTTGCAGTCTGATGCAGGCTGTGTGCTCTTTGAGAGGGAGAGACACAGCTGAGTTATCTCTACTCCCCCCAGCATAGGCTCTTGGGAAGTACTGGTTGGGCGGGTGAGGTCAGTGAATTGACTGGTGAATAAATTTATAGATAGGTATCAGTGAGATGAGGACTAGGTAGGGAGAGGGATGGATGGATAGATAGATGGATGGAGAGATGGGTGGGTGGATGGATGGATGGATGGATGAGTAAATGGAAGAGTAGACAGACGGATGAATATGTGGGTGGTGGATGGGTGAATATGAATTGATAAGAGGCTCAGGACAGGGCTGCCTCTATGTTCTACTTTCCTATTCTTGTGGCAAAAGAAGTAGGAGTTGGCCTTGGCCCCAGTCCCACGGCTAATACCAGTGCTCTCTTGGTACCTCCAGCATGCCGAGCGAATCTCTTCTGAAACTGCCCTCAACTCTCTAGTCTGCATCGATCCGGAGACTTCCAAATTAGCTAGTGCCTGTTATTCTAAAAGATTTTTTTAAAAACTAGCTGAGTATTTGCAGGGGTATGTTGTGTAGGTGTAATCTACATGGATTCGCCGGCCTTAAGGACCCCCTGGTCCAGCCCCCTCACTTTACTCTGAGGCCCAGAAATGGGAGAGGACTTGGGCCAAGTCACCCTGTGGGTTAGTGGAGTTAGAATCCAGATGTCCTGACACCCAATCCAGTAAGCAGAGGTTAGGAGCTTTGGCTCTGAAGTCCGACAGACCAAGATTCAAACTTCAGCTGCAGCACTTACCACCCATGTGACCCTGAGCAAGTTAACTAACCTCTTCAAGCCTCTGTTTTCCAATCTGTAAAATGAGTATACAATTAATCATAATCACTAATATTCACTTAGCCAGACTCATTGCTGAGTGCTTAACCCATGTTGCCTTGTATGAGGACCCCATGAAGTAGGTGACATCGCATCTCCAATTCATAGATAAGGACACTGATGCTGGGAGGAGTTAAAGAACATGCCCAGAGCCCCAGAGCAGAGGAGAGGCTGAGCCAGGGTTCACATCCAGGTCTGTCCGGTCCAGAGCCTGCACAGCTCACCGCCACTCCTTGTCCAAGCCCTCTGGCTGCACCTTTGCCTTGAGGCAGTTCCAGGGCTGCTGTAAGATCAGATGAGAAGATGTATATGTGGCTGTCAGCACAGTGCTTGACATGTAGCAAACGCTCAGTCCGCTCCAGTTGTTACCCTTATTACTTCTATTATTATTTCTGAGCCTTACCTCTGTAGTTTGCTTTGCCAGCCACTGTCTAGCTTGACCCTCCACATCCCTTCCAGGTAATCAAGGCAAATATGACAATTCCCGTCTTGCAGCCAAGAAAACAGAGCTGCATAAATATCGAGTAACCTGCCCAGGGCCGCTCCTGACACCAAGCGACAGAGTTGAGCCCAGAGAATTCTGGAGGAGTTTACCAAGCGGGTGAGGGAACAAGGTCATTCCAGGCAGGACCACAGCCTGCCAAAGCCCAGAGATCTCTCAGGAGATGTGGCAGCCTGTGGCCTGGACGTTTCCCAGGGCCACAGTGATGAGAGGCGAGGCTGGGAAGGCGGAGGGGGAGCTGGGTGACAGCAGATAAGCCCTTAGTAGGCTTTCTCATCACAATGCTGAGAACCACCCAGGCACAGGTGGAGGGTGGTGTGACAGCCAAGGCTGCCAGCGGGAAGGCCAGAAAAAGTGACCCAGGAGGCCCCTCTCAGAGGGCCAGCCTCAACCCCATGCCCCATCCCTTCTGCGGATGGCAGAACTTTCTTCTTTCCACTCCTATTTCTAACCATTAGGAACTAAACTTGCCCTCTGAGGGAAGCTACATGAATCATCTTTTAGTCAGAAATTGATTCCCCACCTCAGAAATCCTGGCACACCCTCAGATTTGCTTTGTCGCTTCCGACTCTTTGAACGTCAAGACTTCTGCTAGCTTCTTCTTGTAGCCCTGCTGCTTCTTGAGCTGCAGCTGAGCTTTCAAACGGAAATAGCTCCTTCCTCAGACTTTAGAGGCACTGCGCTTTCTTGGGAAAGCATTCTCCTTTTCCACCCACGTTTATTCTGTGTGCAGAAACCACCCAAGCGGACTTTAAGTTTATATTTTATGAGACCTCTTTTAACGTAGGTTGACACTACAGTTAACATTTGAATTATTAAAATGAAGATGGGCACTTGTGGAGCCGAATTGTTGGAAGTTTATGGCGTATGTTCTGGAAACATCAACTACTGAAAGAAAAACAAATCTCCTTGGAGTCCCTGAAGTGGTTCTGGAAGAAGGAGCAGGGAGGATCTGCCTGGAAGGATGGTTTTCCTGAATAAATAAGCCAAACTTCACCTAGTTAGAAACTCCAGGTCTTCAGTCTACCCCATTCCCAAACTGAGGTGCCTTCATCCACAGAGAGCCCCCATGACCCCCAAAGGCAGGAAGGATCTGCTTGATTGTGTTTCTCACAAATCTTAGACCTAGAGCTCCTGAGAGGAGGGGAGAGTGGGGAGGTGACTCTAGGAAGCAGTCGGCCCTTGAACCTAGATCTGGCTCCAAACCCAGGGTGCAACGAAATATTCCAATGAACCTCAAACCCCCTGAGTCAAGCCAGCTCTGCGAGGGCCTCTGACCAAGACAGGGGTTCCAGAAGGCGCAGAAGCCCCTGGAAGTGGCTTAGCAGGGCATTAAGATGGGGAGGTGGGGCGGCCCTTCATTCTGGTCTGTGAAGTGACAGGGGCCTTTGTGTTGGATTCAACAGCTTATTTGTTTTGGTTCTGTTTGGTTTTGTTTGTTTGTTTGTTTGTTTTTGCAAACACCATCCCTAGGAGAACAGTTTAAAGCACATAACCCTGAATGGGGAATTCTGATTTTTAACAGCACTGTTAATCCCTGTATCCCACCTTCTCACCCTGTGCACGTGACACAAAACACACACCACATGCGCATACCACACACACACTATACCACACACACACTATACCACACACACACACACACACACACACCACAAACACACAACACATACCCTCACCACACACATACCCCCCACACACAAGTCACACAGGTACATGCACACATATACACACACACGCCACATGCACATACCACACACTGCACTACACACAGCACACACACACCACATGCACACATATGCACAGTGCATTGGCAAGCTCGGAAAGGTCCCCAGGAAACCTGCTTTCCAGAGTGTGTCTCCCCAGGGCGTTTCAGCCTGTTCCAGCTGTTCAGGACACACACCCTGCCCTATGCCTTTGCAGTCTCTGGGGAAAGTCCGTGATTCTGCCCCCTGCTGCTCCTCAAGGCCCAGCAACCTGAGAGGCTCCTGGGGAGGCAGACCCTCAGATGACAATTCTGGAGGCCAAAATTCTGACAAAATCCCATCCCACCTGGCCTCCCATTGGCAGCTCTCCACACCCACAGACACCAAATTATTCATTTATTCATTCAACACATATTCATTGATTACCCCAAGTGGGAAGCAGAGCTAAGCAAGACAGCCCTTCCCCCCCACCGCCCCCCGACCATGGGCTCTAAACCAATCACCCACCAGTTACCTAGTTAACCAACCATCTCAAATGCTAGTGAAGAGAGGCAGGGCTGCTGGGAGAGCGTGTGCTGTGTGGGCTCAGAGCCGAGAACAGCTGGGGTCAAATCCTAGCTCGGCCACTTACTAGCTGTGTGACCCGGTCTCTCCGGGCCTCCCTGTGCACATGGGAATAATGACAGCCTGCCCCCTAGGGAGCCGTGAGGATACAACCGAGGCTGCGCATGAAGAGCTTAGCGAAGAGCTAGCAGGGTCACTGCTGCAGCTGCCGGGGCCGCCTGACGGTCCATCTGGGCGTCGGGGAGGCTCCTCTGCCAGTGCCTGTTCTCGAGGGGTGAGGGGCAGTGGGCTAGGCCGCCGCAGACAGCCAGCAAGCAAAAAGTCATTTTCTAACGCGCTCTCACAAATGTCATCCTACGGCAGTTGCTGCGATTTACGGTGCTGTGGTTGCTGGGTTTGGGGGGACAGGGAGGAGGGGGTGTTGAGGATTTTTTAACATTGTAGTAAAATACACATAACTTAAAATTTATCAGCTTAGCCATTTTAGTGTACACTTCAGTGTCATTAAGTACATTCACATTGTACAACCATCCCTACCACCCATCTCCAGAACTTTTCATCTTCCCCAACTGCAGCTCTGTTCCCATTAGACACTAACTCCCCCTCCCCCTCCCCCGGCCCCTGGCGCCCACCCTTCTCCTTTCTGTGTCTATAAATTTGACTACTCTAGGGACCTCGTGTAAGTGGAATCACACAGTATCTGTCCTTTTTTGTCTGGCTTATTTCACTTAGCATAATGTCCTCAAGGTTCATCCATGGTGTAACATGTGTCAGAATTTCCTTCCTTTTTAAGGCTGAATAATATTCCACTGTATGTGTAGATCACATTTTGCTTATCTATTCATCTGTCAATGGACACTTGGGTTGCTTCCACCTTTTTGCTACTGTGAATAATCCTGCTGGGAACACGGGTGTACAGATATCTTCTCAAGTCTCTTGCTTTCAATTCTTTTGGGTATATACCCAGAAGTAAAATTGCTGGATCATATGATAATTCTATGTGCAGTTTTTTGAGGAACCTCCACACTGGTTTCCACAGTAGCTGCACCATTTTACATTCCCACCAACAGTGCCCAAGGGTTCCAATTTCTCCACATCCTCGCCAGCACTTGTTTTCTGTTTTGTTTTGGATAATGGCCATCCTCATGAGTGTGAGGCAGTACCTGCTAGCTATGTTTTTTTTCATCTCATTTTTGCAGATGTTATTTATAACTTGTCACTCTTCAAGTCATCATTCCTTGGTCTTAGCTCTAGTGACCCCCAAGCATCCCAAAACAAGAGCATGAATTGTCCTCTCAAAGTTACACCCATAGCTGCACCCAGCACTCCCAAAGGGCTTAGTGCCCATACAGGGAAATGTGCTGGATACAGTGTGGCACTAGGAATCAGGGGAATTGGGGGTAGCCCCAGGCCTGCCCCCCTGCAGGTCTGTGATGAGGAGCAAATCACGTCCCCCCGGGCCTGCTTCCTGCCCCTCAAAACCAACGCCTTAACTCCCTTACAGAATTAGAGCCCTGGAGAGCAAGCCTCATGGAAAGTCTACAGCAATAGTAAAACCTCTGGGTCTGTCAAGATAAAAAAAGCCAAAAGAAAAAAGGGGCGAGTCCCTACTTCTTAATAATGCATGTAGGCGATTTTAGAGCCCAAGTTCATGGTAACAAATTGAATTACGGAGGAGGCAGCTCTGCCATTTGCAACCATAGATTGTTTGAAATCCTTTTGGGGGAAAATTAAAATATCTCACAGAGGGTAATAAAACACTGCCTGTTTCACAGGCATAACTGCTTAGCTCTCTTGGGCAAATAAGTAATTAGGCATTTTTATTTCAGTCCTCCGTGTCATCATCTTCTTTCATTAGTGGAGGGGGGAAAAAACTGTTGTGGAAGATACATAAAACCCTGGAAATCACCAGAAGGTTAATTATAAAATTGTAAAAAAAAAAAAAAAAAGATAAGTAAATAAATATATAAATTTTAAAAGCACAACATAACTGCATACTGCAGAGACTAAGGGGAGTGCTTAGAATTTCTTTTCCCAAACATCAGAAAGGGGAAACTGTCATATTTCCTCTGCTTCCAGATCAAATCCCACCGAAGAGCTTGGGTGTGGGGAGCCTTCCAAGGCCCATGATGCCTGGACATAGTTGAACGTGGCATGGAGCAGGGAGGGTGTTCTAAGGTTTGACCCACGGCCCCCAGACCCCCTCTGAGGGACCTGCAGCTCTGCCTTGTTCTACCATCCTTCACCACCATCCACCATCCACTTGAAGGAGTGGGTTGATTTTTCTCTCAGCTAGAAATCATCTGCTAGAGCCACTCCATTTTACAGACGGGGAAACTGAGGACAAGAGCTTAGGGTCTAAGGGTATGTACGCCTAGGTCAATGCCCATGACCCGACAGGGCTCGGGTCTGCTCCCGGGGCCCGAGTCCTAACTGTGGATGGGGCAGTTGGCCAGGGACATGTCCTATTGCCATCCTGCCCGCCGCACAGCCAGTCCGTGCAACATCTTCTAGACTCCGTCTTCTTCTTGCCTGCTGCTCTTTGGAACAACACGAAGGAAGCTGAGGGTGAGGATCCAGAGGGTTCCTGCGCAAGGCTGGTCTGAGACCCACAGAGAGCCACTCATGGCGGGGTCGGGGGACACAGAATGCTCATAGGTATTATTCCTCTTCAGTATCTCTCTGGGGTTTGGGTTTGTCCGTGGTAGCTTTTACCACTCCCAAAGCCAGCTCCACCTGAGTCGCTGCACATTAATTTTATACCAGTGGTCTGAGCGTGTATATGCACGTGTGGCAGCTGCCCATGGGAGGTGAGTTTACCTGCCTTATGAACTTCCCACAGCCGCCTGCCAATCCCACCATCAGCGCCCACATGGAGGCGTCTCGTTCTTACCTATTCGCCTGTGCCTCCCCCCACCCCAGACTGGTCTGCGTTGAGCCATCCAGCAAACAATGAGTAAATGCCTACTGTGTGCCGGGCTCTGTGCTGGCCCTGAGAATCCAGAGTGGAAAGAATACAACAACTCCTACTCGGGGTGACAAACCCACAAAGCAATTTTCAAAGACAAGGAAATATCTGTGCTGGTCCTTAAAGGGCAAGGAGGAGTTTGCCTGGCAGGGAAGGAGGAAGCAAGGGTGAAGGCACAGAGGCATGAAACAGCTCGTGTTCGGGCAGCCACACCAAGAAGTGAGAGGCGCTGGGGAGATGTGGTCGGTGGTTTGACTGAGGCTCAGGGCAGGGGCTGTGGTGTCCAGTTAAAAAGAAACGAACCAACGCTGTGAATGGGGATGACTCTCAAAAATTGAATGTTACATGAGTGAAGCAAGTTACGGAAGAATATGTACAGCCTCCTTACGTGACGTTTTCAACATGCAAAACAGTGCTGCACATATGTACGTTAGGTTAAACTACATGAAATTGCCAATGGTTGGCCATTGTGACATACAAAAATAGCAGTTGCATTTGGTTCAACTTCAACTGAAGTCACCAGGGACATTGCATCCAGAGCACAGAATACTACCCAGTCATGAAAAGGAACACGCTCCTGACACATGCACCAACTTGTCTGCATTGCCAGGGGATTGTGCTGAGTGAAAAGAAGCCAATCTCCGAAGGTTACATACTGTATGATTCCATTTATATAACATGCTCAAAATGACAGAATTATGGGGCTGGAGAACAGCTTAGTGGTTGTCAGGGGCAGGGACGGGGAAGGGAGGGAGGTGACTGCAGTCATATAAGGGTGGCATGGGGAGTGCTGTCATAAACTGTTGTGTGTCTTGATGATGGTTGTCACAGGAATCTACATGTGATGCCATTGCCCAGAACTAAACACACACACACACACACACACACACACACACACACACAGGAGTACACTAAAACTGGTGAAATCTGAATCCAGCGGGTTAGATTGTATCAGTGTCAACATCTTGGTTGTGACATTGTGCTACAGTCATACAGGAAGTGAGCACTGGGGGAAACGGGATGAAGGATATATGACATCTCTCTGTGTTATTTCTTATTGCCTGTGAAACTAGCGCTATCTCGAAATAAAAAGTTAAAACACACAGGGTAAGGATTAATGCCACATTTAAGTTAGAGTTTCTTTCTGGGACAAGGGGTGCGTTATGCAGATGTGGAGGGGTACATAGGGGGATTCAACTTTATCTGTTAGGCTTTACTTCTTAAAAAAGAAAAATCTGAAGCAAACATGGCCTAGAACTAAGGTTCTCCAGAACCGGAGGGTCTGTGCACAAATTTTTTTTATTATTCAGTCACAGGTTTATGTTTGACATAGTTCATAATTTTTAAACAGCTGATCTTGCTTAATTCCCTTCAAACAGAGCCCGGATTGGGTCTGGGACGCGGAAGCCTGAGGTGCGGGGGAGGGGTGGCCCCACCCACAGGCAAGCGGCAGCCCGGTGAGCACCCCGCCTCTCCCCACAGCCCCCGGAGAAGGAGGGCGCCCTGCCCCGGCAGGTGGGCAACAAAACAGAGTGCGGCCTGCTGGGCTTCGTGCTGGACCTGAAGCAGGACTACGAGCCTGTGCGCAGCCAGATGCCGGAGGAGAAGCTGTACAAGGTCTACACCTTCAACTCCGTGCGCAAGTCCATGAGCACCGTAATCAAGCTACCCGACGAGAGCTTCCGCATGTACAGCAAGGGCGCTTCGGAGATCGTGCTCAAGAAGTAAGCGGTGCGGGAGCGGGGGCGGGGGGCGGGGCGCAGGCACAGGCCGCGGGGAGGGGCCGGGGGCACCCAGGGTCACAGGAAGGGCCGTGCCCAACGTCCCGCAGCAAGACCACCTGCACGTGCCCTCCCCCAGGGCTTTTGCTACTGTTTCCTCTTAAACGTTTCTGCAGGGAGTCCTCCCTCTTCTCCTCCCTAAGTCACTGGCTCATCAGGAAGTTCTTCCCATTATCACTGTCAGAGCCCCCTCATGTCACTTCCCTGAGTGTGGAGTTGGTAGACGGCATGATTTTTCACTGTGAGCCGGTCTCCTCTGACTCCAGGTGCCAGAAGTAAGCCTGGAGAACTAAGCAAGTGAGCCCCCCTCTCTAGGCTCCAGTTTACCCATTTGTACCTTGAGGGGGATCAACCCTGGTCACACATTAGAATCGCCCCAGGGAGCTTTTAAAAAAATACACTGATTCCTGGACTCGCCCCCAACAAACTGAATTGGAACCTCTGGCGTGGGGCCCGAAGCAGGGGGTTTATTCAGTGCTTTCCCAAGCCATCCTGATGCGCAGGCAGGGTCAGGAACCACTAGCGGAGGTTTCATGCCCTCTGAAAACCATTTTTGCTGTGGAACTATTTTTTTCAGATGAAATCTTGTGAAGATGAAACAGAGCAAAGTAGATCTGCTCTTGCTGAAATGGCCTGGGGCAGATATTACAACAAGGCCGCCTGATTTCTTTTTGGCTGGTCCTGATTTCATCCCTGCCTGGGGCCCAGGGGCCAGGACCACCCCTGAAGCATTATGGGAGATGGTCTGGACGAGCCCGGGATGACCAACCACGGCCAGTGGGACATCACTGGGGAGGTGGGGGCGAGCTCCGAGCCCGTCGGAGGGAGGGTCTTTGGGCCCTTGGCTGGACCTTACCCGACCCCTCCCACCTCCCCCAGGTGCTGCAAAATCCTCAACGGGGCGGGTGAGCCCCGGGTCTTCCGGCCCCGCGACAGGGATGAGATGGTGAAGAAGGTGATTGAGCCCATGGCCTGCGACGGGCTCCGCACCATCTGCGTGGCTTACCGCGACTTACCCAGCAGCCCCGAGCCCGACTGGGACAACGAGAATGACATCCTCAACGACCTCACCTGCATCTGCGTGGTGGGCATCGAGGACCCCGTGCGGCCCGAGGCAGGTGCCCCGCCGTGGAGCTCGGGGAAGGGGGTGAAGCCGGGTGTCCAGCCTGCTGGGTGACCTGGCGTACGTCGCCTCACCCCTCTAAGCCTCGGTTTCCCTGCAAGGCCCACGGGGTCTTCTCTGTACCTACTCCTAAACATTCAGACCCTTAAGGCCAGCGTAGCCACACTTATCTGCTTGGGACGTGGGGTGCAACCCACAGCCTGCCAGCCGGCGTTGCTCTATCGTGAAGGCTGCCCTGCCCTAGAAGCCTCAGAGGAGCCAGGATCTCCTGTCACAAATCCATAGGCCCAGATTCCAGGGTCCCTGCAAAGGAGACGCCTAATAACAAAGGTTACCACACTCAAGAAGACCCCGAATGTGGGCCTCCCCATCAGCATTTAGAGTTCTCCCCATCCAGACCAAGTTTACCAGTTAGTTTTCCCTAGTGACGCAGCGGGCAGTCTGCCTCTATCAGGTTTCCAGGGGAACAGAGCTGGAAAGTTAACCAAAGCTCAAATTCTCAAGCAGAAGGGAAAGGGGGGCTGACAGCACCCCCTCCCCGTAAAGATCGAGAAAAGTGATGTAATATGTGCACCTGCTGGGGTGCTCAGATGACAGTGGGTCTTCAGTCTCCTTTAGCTGAATCTGCATCTGGGGGGAAGGCCAAGAATTCAGTGCCCGGGAGTTTGCAGGGTTGGGGAAGGATGGGACATGCGTGGTCGGTCGAGCTGCCCAGGCTGGGAAGAGGGTGTGGGAAGAGGAGAGAGCTGCCTCGAATCTCCGAAACGCTGCTGTGGGCAGGCAGAGCGAGCTCGCTCACCCTGGGAGCCCGAGAGGCACGGCGTGGGAGGGGCTGGCCTCCTCTTCCTCCAGGACTAATGCTGCTGGGCCCAGATTGGCCTTGGCAGTGGGATTTGGTGATGCTGCCCCTTGGGACTGTCTCTGACCAGGATTCTTGGCCCCCTTAATCAATGGACGTTGATAGGAGGCCATACAAGAAGTTCAGGCAAGGCTTTATTGGGGCTCCTGCTGCAGCAGCGGGGGGAGCGAGAACAAGTCACAGGTTCCTTTGCTCTTGGTTCCTTCTATGGGGTGACGGTAGGGGTGTGTCCAGGGGTCAGGCCGAAGGGGTGGCTGAGGTCGTCCGCCCACCCCTTTGGTGGTGGTGTGTGCAGGGGGCAGGTGCAGTTACCCTGCTTTTGCTCCCTACTCTTCGGAAGTGGCAGTTGGGTTCTTTTGGTCTTTTTTGTATCTTATTGTCTATGATTTGCCCCAGCTGGGCGTGCACGCGGTTATTTTTGGTCGCTTATAGTTTCTTCGTATGTCGTTGCTCGAGGAGACGTCTGTCCAGGTGGTGCAAGCGCTGCAGCGAACGGTCCCAGGTCCCAGCCTGTCTCAGGGCCGCCTTCCTCCACCAGGGGCAACTTCAGTGTCCCCCGCTTACCCTGACACCATCCTCTGGGGCCTCTGGCTGTTCCCTGCTCCTCCTGGAGCTTCCGTGTCCCCTTCTTTCAAGTGAAAGGGAGCAGGCAAGATGCCCTCCAAGCTCCTGGCCCCGCTGTTGTAAGACTCTGCATTCCAAAGACTGAGTGAAACTTGAAGGTCACAGACGTGGACTTTCACATTTAGGCAGCAGGGAGAGGGGTCAAAAGTGTGAGTTCGGGCATCAGATAGACCTGGGATTTTGAGTACCTTGGCATTATGAGCTGCGTGACCTTGGGCCAGTTACATAACCTCTCTGAGCCTCCATTTCCTCATCTGAAGACTAGGGACAATAATATTATTCTACACACACGCACACCTCCTCACTCCCACCCCGAGCCTAAAACAACAAAGGCAATTAATGCCCCCGGTGCTTGGCACCGGAGCCCATATGCGTTTGCCTGCAGCCTGCACCTCTCCCTGGACACACAGCCGCTTACCAGTCTCCCTGTGGGATGCCCGCTCATTGCCAGCTGCTAATGGGCTCGGGCTTTGCTGTGATGTGTTATCTCTTTACAGGCGACCGAGATGCGCAGTGTACAAGGCCGGCCTGTGGCTCCCCCATCCTTCCCGCCCCCAGGCCCCCCTCCAGTTCCACGCCCAAGCCCCTGCCTCATCACCTGGGGCGAGGGACGTATGGAAAGTGGCATCAGACACACACTTTTTTGGCCGTGACCCCAATGATAAGAAATGTATTTTATGTCAGGACTCAGCAAACACACACACTTAACCAAAATACAACTCTCACAAAGTAAAGTGATGCACAGAAGTATTTTCTATTCTGTTCTATTTCTTCTTTTCAGTTTTTAAACTCTGGTCACCACCCACGAAACTGATTTCAAAATCCACTGGAGGGGCATGACTCAAGGTGTGAACTGCTGATCTATTCCAAACTCCTTCCCACACTCCCAATTTGCAGAAGAAAACACAGAGGCCCAAACAGGGACAGTGAGGTGCCCACAGTCTCGCTGTAAGTGGCTCACCAAATCCAGGTTAGAACAGGTTTTTACCTTCCTGCCTGGGGCCTTCTCCTGGGGGCCACAAAAACGAGAGGGCAAGTGGCTGTGAGTCAGGAGGGTGAGGAGAGGAGAGAGAGGGCCTGAGAGGGCTGAGCTGGTTCCCTGGCATTTTCTGTTGACACCAAGATCATCCAGAGAAGCTGGCTTCAGGCACAGACTCTGGGAGGGGGTGCTGTCCACCCAGCAGGGCTGGGAACACGTTCAGCCTATGTCGGAGAAAGGGGGCCTGGATCCAACCCCAACTCTGCCACTAACAAGCCACTTCTCCTCTCTGCGCCTCAGTCCCCTCATCTGTAAAATGGGTGGTCGGCCGGGGGGCCCCTCAGGTCCCATCCAGCTCTAAGGTTCTGAGCCAGCTGCCTGGGAGGCTTACTCTCATGCCTTTCTTTGCTTCCCTCCGTCAACACATCCCTGTGGGTGACCTTCTCTCTCCCCTGGGCTCACCCCGGGATGTGGGTTTGGAAGCTGTAACTGTGTTGGAGGGCAGGGACGTACTGGAGGGACACAGCAGTCTAGGGACATGGGTTCTCATCCCGCCCCTGCCGCTCCTTCACAGAAGACCTCCGGTGTATCGCTGCCCCGGGCCTCAGTTTTTCCATCTGAACAATAAGAAAGTTGGACGTCAACAAGTGAGGGGCACAGTGGAGTTACTGGTGATGCTACCTGAAAGTATGAAAGCTCAGGGACTTCCCTGGCAGTCCAGCGGTTGGGACTCCGGGCTTCCACTGCACGGGGCATGGGTTCTATCCCTGGTCAGGGAGCTAAGATCCCCGCATGCTGCGTGGCACAGGGAAAAAAAAAAAAATGAAAGTATTGAAGCTCTGACCTGTTGACTCAGCATCTCCCGTGGGGCGGGGGTGGACGCAGGGCCTGAGGAGACAGGCAGGTATGGTTTTTGATTTGTTTGTTTTTTTTAGGCTAGGTGATGTATGGAGCCAAATTCAAAAGGTTCGACAGCACAAACAGGGTGAAGTAGCCCCCCATGCCACCCCCAGACCCCAGTGCCCACCTCCGAGGCAGCCACAGTCACCAGTTTCTCGGGTGACCTTTGGAGAGGGTCCCTGCCTCTGGTGAGCGTGTTTGTGTATGTTGCCAGGACAACTGTGAGGCCGGCCAGAGAAAAAATCCCCACCCAGACCGCCTCTAGGGTCCCACAAGCCTGGTCAGATTCATTTGCTGCAGGAAAAGAAACTTGGCCTCCCTCCCTCAGTTTCCCCGTCTGTCAAGGGGGAGAAGCTCATATTGCCTTCCTCCCTTGAGAAGACAGGACAGAACAGATAAAAACAGGGTTGCAAATCCCCCCTCCCCCAAGATGCTACAGTGATGCATTTTCCAAGCCTGATGGAAGCCAGTGAGGATGAAGCCATCAGGAGAGCAGCGGCCTGGGATTTGCCGGGTTATCCGGGGGTGTTTGGAACCCTCGGAGTCACAGACAACTGCTGTCACCACAAACAACAGATGTTTAGAAGCCTTTATTTAATGAAAACAGGAAGCACCCATTTCCTGGCTGGTTTTCCTCAGTGAGAAATATCTAGGATAATTTTAGCAAAAGAAGGAATCTTTTTTCACAGCTATTTTATCTATGGGGAAAGCACATTTCAACCAGATCAATGCCTCTGGGGCTTGGGTCTTCATCCTCTCTGTATCCTCCCTGCCCAGAACAATTAGATGTTCCATAGCTGTTTGTTGCATAAATGAGTGAGTGAAGCAATAAAAGGAAGGGCTCAGCAGCTGCAGGAGGTGTCCCATTGGGTTGGAGGGACCAAGGATAGCTTCCTGAACAGAGAGCGTCTCATGTGCAAGATGGGAAAGATTTGTGACACACAGAGATTCAGGGAGAGAGGGCATCCCAGGCAGAGGGGACAGCGCAGGCAAAAGCGCAGAGGTGGGAAGGGATGCCACGTGTCTGGGGACTAGTGAAAACCCTAGCTGGGTTTATGAGAGAAAAGGCTGGGAAGGGAGCTTGGAGCTAAACTGTAGAGGGTTTGCATGTGCCCGTCCAAATCCATTCACCCGGGTCAGGCGTCGAGGGACTTACGCACAAAGGTGTTTCACGGTGACCCACATTGACCAAGCACCTACCCTGCACGAGACCCCTGAGAGGGTTCTGAGCGGCTGGCAGCCCCTGCCCTCCAGACCCACAGCCTAGTGAAATGAAGGGTGAGGGGAAGTATAGATTCATGGCACGCGAGAGTGTAAAACCGGACAGGACTGAAGCACGACAAGGACGTCCATTGACGGGCCCATTGCCTATAAAGGAAGTGGAGTAACTCGTGGTGGCCAGGGGAGGCTCCTCCGGTGTTTCCAGATCTGTCCTGAATCCCACCCCCCACCTTCAAGGCAGGTCACAGGCCCCTAATATACCTGATCCAAGGGTCGTGGTGGGGAGCCCACCCCATCCCACCGCCCCAGACACCTGCGCCTCCAAGAGCTCTAGATGCCCGCTGCACCCCCATCCCACGCATCCGCATCTGTATCCTTCCTCTGTGTCCCTGTACCCACCCTGAAGCAGAAAGAGCAAACAAGGGAGCCCGGGGTCAAGCGTCTTGCCAGCCTCCTCCACCCACACGTCACCAACATGTGCTGGCCCTGGGCTTGGTGACCTTTGCTGCTGTCACAGAATTCTCCAGCCTCAGTGAAGGGCGGAGGCTATCACTCCATTTTACAGATGAGGAAACCAAGGCTTAGGTGGGAGCCCGGGGCAAAGCCCAGCCCAGCCTTTTGGCCCCTGAGCCCTCTCTCCACAGGGCAGAGACACTTCCACTGCACAGAGTAAAGTGTGGAGACCATAAAAATTAGCCTCCTCCTTTTTTCCCAGTCTGGCTTGTTCAGGGGAAGCCCAGAGGGTGGGGATTCCAAGCAGGCAGATTTCAGCTTCTTGAGACAGTCTTGAAAACAGAAGTCTTCCTAAAACATGGCACCCATCACCTCATTCCCAGTTCAGAACTTGCCATGCCTCCCAGGCCTGAAGGAACAAGGCCCTGACTCCCACATCTTTGGACCTGAAGCCCCTCTCCAGCTCCATGGCCACCGGCTCCTACCCCACATCTTCCCTTGGCCTCAGCCACCCAGATCACCCGCAACACTGTCTGCAGTGCCCTCCCCTTCTCTGTGTACCTCATGGGACAGTTGTCTGCAGCCAGGACCACAATGAAGTGGTCATCTCTGCAGCCCCAGCATGGGCACAGTGCCAGGCATCAGAGCCTCAGTTAGTGTTGGCTGAAAAGAAGCAGATCAAGTATCCCCTCCTCCAGGAAGCTCCCACAGATTTCTCCTCCCCATACACTTCCTTCTAAAGTAAGAGTGCGCTCTGCTGTGCTCCCAGAACTCTTTGTACACATCTTTACCAAAGACCCTGTCTCTGTACAAGAGAATGGGTCTGACCCAGAGTAACTGCTCTCTTATCTGAAAAAAGAACGATTATGTGAAAGGGGGACTTCCCTGGTGGTGCAGTGGTTAAGAATCCGCCTGCCAATGCAGGGGACATGGGTTCGAGCCCTGGTCCGGGAAGATCCCAATGCCGTGGAGCAACTAAGCCCGTGAGCCACAACTACTGAGCCTGTGCTCTAGAGCCCACGTGCCACAACTGCTGAGCCCGCATGCCACAACTACTGAAGCCCACGCACCTAGAGCCTGTGCTCTGCAACGAGAAGCCACCACAATGAGAAGCCCATGCACTGCAACGAAGAGTAGCCCCCGCTCGCCACAACTAGAGAAAGCCTCCTCGCAGCAATGAAGGCCCAACGCAGCCAAAAATAAATTAATGTTTTTAAAAACAGAAAGATTATGTGAAAAGATACAATAGACTTGTTCTACCGTAGAGCAGTCAACCTTAGAGGGGATGAGCACCTTGTCAACAGAGGCAAGTAAGTAGAGGCTCTCTGACCATCTGTCAGGGATGCCTGGAAGGAGATCTAGGCAATGAGCAGAGGGTCAGAGCCACGACCCAGAGTCCCTTCCAACTCCAAGCATCTTTTAAACAAGCATAACCTAAATTATTCCTTTCAGGGCAGGAGCCAGATGAGGTGTGTGCTCCCAAAAGAACAACGGCTCTTTCCTGTCCCCTGGGGCAGGAGACAGCAGGGGGCTGCAGCCAGGTTCCAGCCGTTGTGAGGACATCGATAAATTATGTAAACGGGATCTTGGACCTTCCACATCCCCACTCCCTCCGGCTCTATAAAAAGAGGTCACGTTTGGTTATGTGAGCAGTCGCCATGGCACGAGGCAGAAGCCTTGCTCACGTGGCCCCAAGCCCTGAGTGGGCACCAGAAGGCTCCTCCCCAGACTCTGGAAATACACTGAGAGGAGACCCATGATCAGCTCGCCCCGCTGCAGCCCTTCAACAACAGGGAGATCACTATCTGCCACCGCAGAGCCGGTCTGTTAGAGAACTCGGGGAGCTGGAAGGGCCTCCCCCAACCTTGACCTAGGCCCTGCCTGTCCCCGGCATTTGTTTCTCACTCCACCGCAGGATGGCCGTGCTCAGGAGCTGGGATTTTCTCTACCAGCGGCGGGGTGGAGGCCCAGAAAGGGAGCGGCACACGGGCTAAACTTGGGGCAGGTAGCTGGTGGTCAGGGTAGGGGCAAGATGGAAGAGGTGAGGCCAGAGGCAGGGAGACTGGGAAGGGGCTGGGCAGTGACCTCTGCTTGAGATGGTGGTGTGGATGGGATGTGGATGGAGGCAAGATACTTTCAGTGTCAGTTCTTGTTCTTAAAATTCCTGAGCGCAGAAAGGGACCGGTGGGCATAAGTTGTCCGCAGTCAGGTTTTGGACCAGCGTTCTAACTCTATGTACTCTTTGCCAGGGCTGCCATTACAGAGTACCACAAACAGCAGAATTGCATTGTCTCCCGGTTCTGGAGGCTGGAAGTCTGAGATCAAGGTGTCGGCAGGGTTGGTTCCTTCTGAGGGCTTTGAGGGAGGCTCGGCCGCAGGCCTCTCCCCTAGCTTCCGGTGACGTGCTGGCAGTCTCCAGCACTCCTAGCGTGTAGCCACATCGCCCAGATCTCTGCCTTCCTCTTCCCATGATGATGTCTTCCCTGTGTGTGTGTTTCTGTCCAGATTTCCCCTCTTTATGAGGACACCAGTCACATGGGATGCAGGCCCACCCTAATGGCCTCATCTTAACTTGATTACCTCTATAAAGAGCCTGTCTCCAAGGAAGGTCACATTCTGAGGTACTGGGTGTGGAGAGCTTTCTGGGGTGGGGGAGGGGAGGGGGCGGGGAAACGACACAATTCAGCCCATGACATCTTTAAACTCTCTCAGCAGTGACTTGTCAGGGTCGGGGTGGAAGTGAGTTCTCAGACACCAGGATGTGGAAGAGGAGAGTTGGATTCAGGCCCCCCTTCCCACCAGGTCTGAGATTCTAAAGTACTTTTAGTACAACTGGATTTTCTGCCCTTGACATGTCCTCTCCCACTGAAGGACGTTTTACAGCAAATATTGCCTTATTATTTTGTCACATTTGTCACTGGGTCAGAATCACTTGTTCAGTTGGTCTGTGCTGTGTGTGAAGGGCCATGGCAGCTCCAGGCTGGTGTTTTGTTTTGTTTTGTTTTGTTTTGTTTTAACATCTTTATTGGAGTATAATTACTTTACAATGGTGTGTTAATTTCTGCTGTATAACAAAGTGAATCAGCTATATGTATACATATATCCCCATATTCCCTCCCTCTTGCGTCTCCCTCCCACCCTCCCTATCCCACCCCTCTAGGTGGTCACAAAGCACCGAGCTGATCTCCGTGTGCTATGCAGCTGCTTCCCACTAGCTATCTATTTTACATTTGGTAGTGTATATATATCCATGCCACTCTCTCACTTCGTCCCAGCTTACCCTTCCCCCTCGCCGTGTCCTCAAGTCCATTCTCTACATCTGTGTCTTTATTCCTGTCCTGCCCCTAGGTTCTTCAGAACCTTTTTTTTTTTAGATTCCAGGCTGGTTTTTGCATCCTAATTGCTGGGCAGATCCAGCGCCCTGCAAAGGTGGGGGTGGGGACAGCTTCTGATTGGCTGGGTCTGCTCTGGCCTAAATGGCCCAGATGTCAGTCTATTATTACAAAGAAGGCAGTAGGCAGCCCTTACTCTCACAGGGAGATGTCATGTTTTACACAAAGCCTAATCATTCGCATTTATTCTAAGCCAATGTCACATTATATAAATAAATTATCCTAAAATGCAATGTCCTTCTCCTGCCCGCCCCCCTGGCAAAAAACTGAAAACACACAAACATATTTATCATTGAGTTTGCAGGAAATGTGCATGTAGGTGAAGCAGGGACAAGATCCTGTGCAGCAGTGGCGTGTTCTTTACTCTTGCCTGGGACCATATCCAAGAGGATGTTTATTGTGGTCTTTCTCAAAGTCCTTGTCCAGGTCAGGATAGCCAATGGTTTCATCTTAGGATGCAGTATCATGGGTGATAGGTGGTGGCTGTCTGGGACACTGCAGAAAAGAATTGTGAGACCACGTCAGGGTTTCATCAGAGGGTGCTGTGATCGATTAACAATGCCTACCATGGGCACAGGAAAGGAGGAGCTGGTCTGTGTGCCATCAGTACCTCCTGGTCATCTAGGCCCCTTACAGTGGCGTTGCCTGTGAGCAGGGCTCACTCTGGAGTCCATGAGGGCAGGGAGGGCCTGCACGAGACGATGTCCACTCCATGGCACATGCCCTCCCACCCAGGTCCCGGAAGCCATCCGCAAGTGCCAGCGAGCAGGCATCACTGTCCGCATGGTCACCGGTGACAATATCAACACAGCCCGGGCCATCGCCATCAAGTGTGGCATCATCCATCCTGGGGAGGACTTCCTGTGCCTTGAGGGCAAGGAGTTCAACCGCAGAATCCGCAACGAGAAAGGGGAGGTATGTGGCCCAGTGCAGAGGGTCCTCAGAGGGCAGGGCTTGGATGGGGAGCTGGGAGGCACGGGAATGCATGAAGCTCCAGCAGCCAGCCAGTGTGCCACTCGGAGCCCAGTGATCTAGGCAAGTCCCCTCCCTTCTCTGGGCCTCAGTTTCTCTCCCCGACCCCACCGACCCGCCCCTCCCCCATCCCTCTCCAGATTGAGCAGGAGCGAATCGACAAGATCTGGCCAAAGCTGCGGGTGCTGGCTCGCTCCTCCCCCACGGACAAGCATACCCTGGTCAAAGGTAAGACTTGGGCGGGCACGGGCAGCTCTGAGGCCCAGGCGCCAGGCCTCCCCGGGCCTTCCTGTCCTGGCGCCTTCAGCTTCTTTCCAGGATGGAAGGGGCTCCTGCCTGGGGCTCCCCGCACCTGGGGACGCCCTGGGAGGCCTGCTAAGGGCCACAGTGAAATAAGGAGGTGGCGAATCTGCTCCCTGGACCCCACCTCCCATGGGCAGCAATGGGATTGCCAATCCAGGGGCCAAAACTCATGGCCTGAGGGCTGAATGGGGCCCACAGATGAGTTTATTTGGGTGGTGTGTCTTTTTTAATGTTCAATTTGAATGACTTTATACAGACCCTGCTTGCTCCCATTTGATGCCGTCTTAACCACTGTTGTCTGACACTCCGCCCACTTCATTTACTTATGTTCTCAGTCTGGCCCCAGAGCTTGTGAGTTTGAGACCCTTGGTCTGCCTGTTCTCTAAGGATGCTATCTGACATGTGTAACCAGGACGCCGGGAATGGGCTGTCCGGGGAATACCAATCTGAGAAATGAGCCAAAACCCAGCGCCCTTCTTCCCTGACTCCCTCCAGGGAGAGGGCACACCCCTCGCTGAGCCCATCTAGCTGGTCAGATGCTGGGCACTTTCAGAGTCACATAGGCCTGGGTTTAAATCCAGACTCTGCCCCTGCCCTGCTCCGTGGCCTTGGGCAAGTGCCCAGCCCCAGGGCTCAATTTTTCCATCTGTAAAATGGCCGTAGGGGGAAGGTTTCTGGCTGAGGTCATCCCTAGGGCATCTTGGATTCCTCTCCTAAAGGTGCTGCCCAAAGACATTAATGAAGGCAGATCTGGCCTTGGAACAGAAACACAAAGCCCCAGAACCACAGATACCCAAGCAGGAGACCACCCCCAACCCATCCCCATTTCTTATTCAATCATGCACTCATTCATTCGCACATTCTCTTGATAAATGTTTACTGAGGATCTAGTATGTGCCAGGCCCAGGTCTTGGCCGGCGTGGTCCTCCCGTCTTGGAATTTGTGGCCCAGGTTTTATCCAGCAGACATTAAATAGGTGGTTTCCCTACGTAGAGCTAAAGGCTGCACTGGTGGAAGAGAAGGGTGATCTGGGCCCTCTGCTGGCCTCTAACTCGAGCTGGGGAGGGTGTCATATTGCAGGCCGTGGAAGGTGGGATGGGGGGCCAGGGGGAAGGGCCTGTGTTTCAGGCAGGACAGGGAACTACACTATGAAAGCCCAGAGGCAGAGATTTCCAGGCACTTTCAAGGACTTGAAAGAAGTTCAGTTGGCTGGGCTGGGGCCTCAAGCGAGAGAGAGAGACAAGAGGAGGAGGCCAGAGAAGGAGGTGCCAGCGTCAGATCACGTAGGGCCTTGAACGCCAAGCGGTGACCTGCACAGTTAGCCCAGGTGGGGAGCCGAGGGAGGGCCTTGAAGGGGAAATGTTGTTTTAGAAAGCTTCCTCCCTGCTGCTGTGTGGAGAGTGGCCTGGAAGCAGAGGGGCCACCAGGACTGTCCAGCTGTGAGCGGTGACACCTGGGCAGGGGTGGTGACAGTGCAGGTGCACTGCAAGGGGACGGGTCTGAGAACTCTTTGTGGGCAGGAAGGGCCTGGGCCCGTTGATTGTTCAGATGGGGTGGAGGGATGGGGGAGAGGGGAGTCCAGGATTGCTCAGTCTATAACTGTTTGAGAGCCTGCTGCATAGTTTACAAGGGGGCAGCTAGGTGTCAGGAGTCGCACAAGAAGGGACCGATTTGAGGGGAAACTGATGCACTTGCTTCAGGAGGCCGAGCTGGCGGCCCTCTGACATCCAAGTGGAGATGTCCATGGAGTCAGGGCTCAGGAGAGAGAGCTGGCCCCGGATAAAGATGTAGGTGGGGTGTGCCGAGTGGGGGTAAGCAGAGGAGCCGCTGAACCCAGGAACCTCCCACCTGAGCGGTGAGCAGAGGCTGAGACCTGTCAGCGGGTCTGTCACCAAGAAGAGGCAGCCAGAGGGGTCGGGGGGCAAGCAGGAGCAGGGTGTCCAAGAAGATGAGGAAGGAGGCCTGCTGAGGGGCAGGTGTGGCCCACAGTGTGAATGGCTGCTGAGAGGTCCAGAGACAGGACAGGAGCCATAGGAGTCGGCCACAGGGAGGTCCCTGGGGACCATGCGCTGCGGGGCGTGTCAGCACTGGTGGTGCAGGAAAGAGGTCGGGGGGAAGGGGCTCTTGCAGCTCCCCCCTCTATCAGGAGCCGTAGGAGAGCTGGGCCAGCCTGGGGAGCCACAGGGGAAAACTGGCCCCCTCCTTGCCTCGGAGAAGCACCCAGGCGGGCCCAGGGAACCGGCAGGGTGAAGGCCTCAAATGCCAAGTGCACAGAGATTGGATAATCCGGGGCAGCAGAACAGCTTGGGGGAGCGGCCAGGAGGACTTCCGGTGCACACGTCCTGAAGCCAGACCTTGAAGAGGGTGGAGCTTTGAGCCTTGCAGGGAGCTGGGGGGAAGACAGGGTCTGGGGGTACAGTGCCCCAGGTCAGGGAACTCATTCCCTCCTTCCAGAGGCTGCTGTGGTTTGCCAATCGCAGGACACACGTGTGGGAGCTACAGTGACCTGATTAGGGTGGGCGGGGGTCCTCAGGGTGTCACAAAGGCTTCCCGGGGAAAGCAGTATCCGGGCTGAGACCAGGTGACTGGGTGACGGGGACGGCTGGCCCAGGGAACGGCCGGTGCAAAGACGGGCAGGTGGCCAGCTGCATGGGACGGAGAGCCGTTCCCGTGGCGGAAGCACAGACTGGGGGTGGCTGGGGGAGGGAAGAGATCAGAGAATGGGCGGGGTGTGACCACGGAGGACCAAGTGGGTGGAGCCGGAACTCGGCGTCATCCTGAGGCCGAGGGCAGTGAGAGTATGACTCTCAGCTGGTGCTGGGGGCCGGGTTCAGACTCAGGTGTCAGAGAGAAAGGCCCTGGGGCTGCTGTGAAGATTGGAGGGGAGCCTGGTGTTAGGGAGAGGGGGAGTGGAGGCGCTGCGTGTGGGGTGGGCAGAGAGGAGGGTAAGGATCCCAGTGGGGCTTCGGGGCTGTAGGACCTGCAGACGCAGTGATGCATCTGGTGTGTGGAATGGGACAGGGATGTACCAAGGTTGACACCCGAGCTTCTGTCCTGCCACGGATGTCTCTGCTTGGGGCCCCGCCAACTCCACACACACCCAGTGACGACTTCTTTCACGCATCCTTTTCTACTGGCCCCAGAGCAGTGACAGGGGCCATGTGTCATCTGTTCACTCTGTTACGTGCTGAAGATTTTACTGAGGATGAACGTCTGGAGAGCAGTCATTGGCAAATGGCAGAGCCCAGGCCTCCTCGGGTGTGACTGACACCGCCCGCCCCACCCCAGGCAGAAGGTGCTGGGGGAGCAGATAGTAGGCCCCCCCGGCCAAACCCTGGTGCCCCAGGAGGACAGAGGGGAGGTGCGTCCAGCCAGGGTGGCTGCCACTGTGGCCACGGGCTGAGGAAAGCAAAGAGGATGCCGGAGAGGCGACAGGCCCAGACCACAGAGGGCCGCAGCCGGCCCCGGTCTCAGGGGCCCCACGTCCCCTGCAGGTGCTGGGAAGAAGCTCGACAGGAGGGGGGGGCAGGGCAGGGGCCAGAGAGGAGGCTGTCCCCGCCCCACTGGGGGTCCCAGGGCCCCCAGTACATGCTCACCCCACCCGCAGGCATCATCGACAGCACACACACGGAGCAGCGGCAGGTGGTGGCCGTGACGGGGGACGGCACCAACGATGGGCCCGCGCTCAAGAAAGCCGATGTGGGCTTCGCCATGGTAGGAGCTCGCGGGGGCCTGGGGCAGCACCCGGCAGGAGCCCGCAGGCAGGGGGTTCGGGGGGCGTGGACCACACAGCCTCCGGCAGGGAGTGCAGCACGCCCAGTGCACACTCCACCCGCCCTCCGTCCACCTGACGCTCCCAGCACTCTTGAAGCTCGGCCTGGCCTCCGGGTCTCCCTGGAAGGGTAGAGGGCGCTTCCTGTAGCGATGGGTCTGGGGGAGGGAGGGGGAGGGAGGGGGAGGGAGGGGGAGGGAGGGGGAGGGAGGGGAGGGCCCCCCTTCCTGAAGGCAGACCGTTGGCCTCAGGGCTGGGTCTGTGAGGAGCAGGGCTGTGGTGTGCATGTGTGTGCACACACGTGCATGCCTCGTGTGGCCTGGCGGTGCGGGGGTGGGTGGGTGTGTGCGGGGGCTGGTGTAGGGGTGAGGACAGTGCCGCTGGTGCTGCTCGCCTCTCCGGTCGCCCCACCCAGGCTCCTGACCCCATCCCCACAGGGCATCGCAGGCACAGATGTGGCCAAGGAGGCCTCGGACATCATCCTGACGGACGACAACTTCAGCAGCATCGTCAAGGCGGTGATGTGGGGCCGCAATGTCTACGACAGCATCTCCAAATTCCTGCAGTTCCAGCTGACGGTCAACGTGGTGGCCGTGATCGTGGCCTTCACGGGCGCCTGCATCACGCAGGTGGGTCCTCCAGGGGCGGGCAGGATCGCGCAGGCCGAAGCCTGGGGAGGGCGGACACCCACACGGGGTGTCCCAGATCGTCACACCTGCACGCTGAGGGCCAGGAACTGCATCACAGACCCACCCACGTAGGCGCCAGCCCCACAGAGTGCAGGAAATGAGGCTCAGAGGGGTGGCGGGATTTGCCCAAGGTCACCCAGCAAGTGGAGATGCCAGGCCCACCTCCACATCTGCCTGACCCAGGCACAGGCCTGGCCCTTGCTCCAAGAGGCAGGAGAGGTGATCCTCAAGGGAAGGCAGGACCCCTGGCCGCATAAAGGGCCAGAGAGAGGCCGGGGCAGGACAGGCAGCCAGCTGGGGTCGCGGAGCTGGCAGGGCCCTGGGAGCCTCAACTGCGGCGTGGAGTGCGTGGGGAAAGGCCTCTGTGCCTGGGTTCCTGGGCCTTCTGGAGCCGACAGGCAGGCCCCAACACCTGCAGCCTCACTGCTTCCTCACCCACCTCACGAGGCGGGAACTGTGGTGATCCCCATTTCACAGAGGCAGAAACCGAGCCTCAGAGGATGGGCCTGCCAGGCACCTGCCATTGCTCCCGCAGCCTCCTGCCTCACCCCAACAGGGGCTGACCAGGAGAGGGCAGGTGTTCCGAGGCCTGGCCCCTCCCAGAACCAGGTGGGCAGACAAGCTCCTGCCCATAAGAGCACCCAGAGGCCCAGAGGCCAGCACTGCCCTGAAGAGCTGTGTGGCCCTGGGAATGCTGTGCCCTCTGTTGTACTCTGAGCCCTTGAGGGTGCACGTGGCAGCACCCAACACCCCAGCCCTGAGAGTGAGAACCCTGGGGGGTGCCTAGGGCGGGGTGGAGGCGGGGGTCCCTTCTGCTCATAAGGGCCTTGTCTCCTGCTCTGTGGACAAGAGGCTCCCTCTAGTGGTGGCTTGCGGGACACTTCCATGGTACAGCCGCTCACACCAGGCTTCTTGGAGACCAGCTGGTGCCAGATGAGGAAACTGAGGTGCCAAGGGGACCGTCAGTTTGCCTGAGGTCTTGGATTGAGTTGGTGGCAGGGTTGTGAAGGCCTTGGTGGGGAGATGGGGGCCCTGACCCCAAGGTGGGTAGAGGAGGCTGATGGGCAGGAGGAAGCTGAGGGGAGTGGGGAGCGTGACTGAGCCAGGGCAGAGGTGGGAGAGGTGGCCTGGAGGAGGGGCGGTGACAAATATCTAGGAGGTGAGTGAGTGTGTAAGGCGTAGGCGGAGGGGCCTCAGGAGCCAGCTCAGTCCAGGCTGCTGGGTGTATACGATCTGCAGGCTTCCTGGAGGAGGTGCTCGGGCAGTGTAGACCACATGGTACGGCTGTGCACAGACAGTATGAATATGTGATCCCTGTCTCAGCCAGAGAGAAGTGTGGGGGTCCACACCAGAATGTGGACGGTGGGAACCCGTAAATGGTGAATGTTGATGAGTTTTAGCTTCTTCTGTTCCTTACTTGCCCACATTTTCTACCAGGAAAATACATTATTTTTGGCGTCATAGACACACATAATAATTGCTTAAAGTAAACATAAGAGGTAAAGAGAAATTGGGTGGTAGTAAAAAAGGGACAGGGTTCCAGGCATTGTTTGTGGAATAGGAGAGGCCTGAGCCATTGATGGTTGAGGGGAAAGAGGCAGCGGGAAGCAGAGGAGGTGGGGTCTGTGCAGGAGGTGGTTGTGGGAGGGTGGTGACCTTAGCCTGGAGGAGAGGCTCGTCCAAACGGGGGCTGGAGAGGAGGAGGAGGGAAGGTGGCGGGGATGTGGCTGTATTTACGGGGGCTGGGCTGTGGAACTGGTGGCCATCTGGCCTGGGGCTCAATTTTCTCCTTGTGGGAGAAGACAGGTCTGAAGTGGGCGGGTCTGGGCTGTTCTCCAGGGAAGGCCTAGCAGACCTGCTCCGCGCCTGCTCTGGAACCCAGGGGGTGGGCCAGCCGAGGAAGACCCACGGGGAGAGCCGGCCTCAGGGCTCCGGTGGGAAGCTGCTGACACCTCAGGAATGAGCCCCACCCCAGGCACTTCGGGGCAGCAGGTGGGCCGGCCTCCCCGTGACAGCCCCTCCACTCGCTGTCCCCAGGACTCCCCTCTGAAGGCCGTGCAGATGCTCTGGGTGAACCTCATCATGGACACGTTCGCCTCGCTGGCGCTGGCCACCGAGCCACCCACGGAGACCCTGCTTCTGCGGAAGCCGTACGGCCGCAACAAGCCCCTCATCTCGCGGACCATGATGAAGAACATCCTGGGCCACGCCGTCTACCAGCTCACCCTCATCTTCACCCTGCTCTTTGTTGGTGAGTGCCCCACCCTGCCCGCCGGGGACACCATGGCCCAGACCCAGTGCTCTGGATTCACAGCTGCCTGCCTGTTTGCTGGTGAGGTAATGGAGGCCTAGGGAGGTGAAGTTAGCTGCTCAGGGTCACACAGCAAATCTTGGGTAGAGACTGGCCCTGCCCCAGGTCTGGCTGACCCCAAAGCCAGGGAGTTTTCCACTGATGACAGCTCCAGGCACTGTGTACACAGTGCAAGGCGGTGCCTCACGCCAGCTCCACAGGAGCCTGAAGCTCTAGGGGGCGTAACCAGCCCCTTCTCTCATTGCTCCCACACTTGGAAGGATCCTCACCACGCCGTCCTCAGAAAAGAGCCACATGCCTGCCTACCCGCCAGCTGTTTCCACAACACTTTTATTTAGGACCCTCTACCACCAGCCCCCGTGACAATGAGGGCACGGAGCACAGAGCGGGGAGGTGACTTGCCCGAGGGCATGCAGCCAGTCTGAGGTGGCACCTGGGCCGAGAGCGAGGCCTCGCTGGTTCTAAGACTGGCCTGGCTTCCAGGGTGCTTCAGAGATGATCTGGGCAAAGCCCACCCCTGACACCTAGAGAGGCCCAGAGGCGGGCAGGAGCTGGCCCACAGTCGCACGGCAAGTTGGGGCCACCTCGGAGTCCCCAGAGCCTCTCTGAGCTGGGTTTTCAATGCCAACGAGCCCTTGCCCTCAAAGTCCAGAGTACAGATGAGGATGGGGCACGATTCCATTCCTCAAAGTGCAGTTCCCTTCCGTTGTGTTGGCAGGACGGTTGCAAAGATGATCATGAAAAGCCTTGGAGGATGTTCGGGGAATGCAGAACTAGGAGAGACTCAGAGAAAGCTGTCAGGCTGGGGAGAGAGGGGGGCGTGGTGGGCTCCTGCTTTACTCACTGGCTTCCCCACTTGAGCACCTGCTCTGGGCGGTCCTGGATTCAGCTAGATCCTCTCACTCAGAAAACCCCACAAGCCCTCCCAGCACCAGCTCATGCAGCTTTGCAAAAGGACGCAGGACGGCATCAAGCATGCCGTGGGTGGGTGTCCACACAGCAGCCTGGGGCTGTGTCCCCCACACACCACCACACGGCAGCTCCTGTGACAGAGAATTAGGCCACCTGGGTGAGTCCAGAGCCAGCCTGGCCTGGAAGCTCCAGCCTCCATGCAGGAACTGGTCTCTCCTGTAACAGCCCCTTGCGCTTCCAGAGGTCTCAGCGAGGACGTGCTCAGTTACAAGCAGCAAGACTTTCAGGGGAACCCAAAGCCATGGTCTCCCGCCAAGTATTCCGAGGTCACTCTACGTCCTCCCAGTCCGGATGAGTTTGCCAACCAGGGGTCGCTTTTTATAAGCCCTGTCGCCTTGTAGCACAGCTGGCCTCACACCTTTATCAGATTTCTGCAGAAAAAGTGGAAGAAAGTCCACCCAAGGCCTTTCTCCCCTAGAGAAGAAAGGGTTTTGTTACCCCTTCACTTACACCCTGCAGCTCAGGCCCACCTGCCCCCCAGTGTCCAGAGAGCACCTCTCGCATCTGGGTGACCCACCCGGCTGCTCAGAAGAGGCCCCCACGCAGGGCCAGGCGTCCCCCTAGCCCCGTCGCTCAGCCCGGCTCCCGCCCTCTCGGCTTGGCAGGCGAGAAGATGTTCCAGATCGACAGCGGGAGGAACGCACCCCTGCACTCGCCGCCCTCTGAGCACTACACCATCATCTTCAACACCTTCGTCATGATGCAGCTCTTCAACGAGATCAACGCCCGCAAGATCCATGGCGAGCGCAACGTCTTCGACGGCATCTTCCGGAACCCCATCTTCTGCACCATTGTGCTGGGCACCTTCGCCATCCAGGTACCAGGCCCCCACCCTGACCTGGCCTGGGTGGGCAGAGGGCAGCGGGCAGCCGGAGCCCCTCAGCAGTGCCCTGAGAGCCCTGACCTCCGAGCTGGCCCCTGATGGCCTGTCCCTCTGTCTCTCTCTCTGCTCCCTTTGACCTCCAGATAGTGATCGTGCAGTTCGGGGGGAAACCGTTCAGCTGCTCTCCGCTGCAGCTGGACCAGTGGATGTGGTGCATATTCATCGGGTTAGGAGAGCTTGTCTGGGGCCAGGTGAGTGCTGGGGGAGCTGCAGGAGGGGCCTCTCAGCAGGGGAAGGGAAAGAGCACTGGACGGGGAATCCAGGAGCCCCAGGAATGGGTCATGGCTCCTCCATGGATTAGCTGTCTGGCCCCGGGCAAGGGCCTCCCTGTCTCTGGGGACCAGAGCAATGGGGGGTTGGCCCAGGTCTCGAATGCTGGCCATTTGGGTATCGCCACTATGATTTTTGCTTCTGTCTATACACCCCACTGATCCTGTTATTTACTTGATACTTTCTTTTAGTCACATCTGTTTTTCTAACTGAAATTTATTTCAAAAGGTAACATATTACAGATATGATTGGAAAATCAGTATCACTTGTCATAAACAGAAGCTAACAAAAAAAATGTGACATGAACGATGTTATTAAACTCCAACTAGATGCCATGGCCAGCCAAGGCTCAGAGCTCGAAGCCGGCTTGTTGTAGAGAGCATTAGTAGGTGCTGTGACACGAAGCAGAGGCTCCTTCAGAGAGCTCGGAGGGAACGTAAGAGGGGCAAACCCTGCTGCATCACAGTGCTGTGTCTGCAGCCATCTGTGGCCCTCCCCAGCTTCGGGGAGCCCTGGGCTGGATCCTCTCTAGGGCCCCTTCTAGCCATGATCCCAGAACATTCTCCCACCAGGCGTGTGCACACGCACATGCACCATCATGGAACTCACAGCTTGCAGCTCAAAGACGCCTGACCAGGACATGGTACCCAGAGCTGGATCCAGGCAGTGGGGGCCCCAACAGGCCTAAGACGTTGGTCTTGCCTTCAAGCTGTTCCCAGGCTAGAGTGGGAAATTCCAGTGATAGAAATTAACTAGAGGGTAAAGAATAAAATTTAGTTTCACTCAGAACAATCTTCTTTAAACTTTGGAGCTTCTTTGGAGAGTTGATAAACTAGATTTGACTTAACAACGCCATTCCCTGGGCACCCTCAGGGCCTGGGCATCTTTGTCCCAGTGGACAGTCCCTCAGGGAGCCCTCGGCGTCCGGATGAGCAGCTTCCTAACACCTAAGGATGATGCCAGTGGGCAAGGCCCACCTTAAGCCCCCAGGGAACCCCTGAGAGTGTGCAGGTCAGCCCCCGTCAGTCCCTAGAGGAGATGTCAGGGGCCTCTGACCTCTGCCACCTCAGCTTCCCCACAGGGCCTGCCGCTCAGGCCTCAGCCCCACGGACAAGCCCTTTGGAGGAAGATTAAGAACAAAGGCATATCCCCCTCCCATATTGCCTTCCCTTTCCGGGAGGGCAGCCATTCCAAGAGTCCCAGGATTGACTGCCCCCAAGGCACGCAAGCTCTCAGCCCCTGTTGCCCAGGGTTGGGCACCCCAGGACCCAGTGACCCAGGAAGAATAAGCCAGAGACCCGAGGGCCAGTGACTTAGACACACCATCTCCAACTCTGAGAACTGTTCCCAGCTTTCCAGATGGGAAAGCCAGAGCTCAGAGAAGTTAAATGACTTTCCCAAAGTCACAGGACTTGTGAGGTCTGGGGTATCCAAATTCAAATGTGTCCAACTCCCCAGATTTCCCACAATGTCCCCCTGACTCTGGATGAGTGAGTGAATTAAGAAGCAAATTAAAAAGAAATCTAAAGATTGAGTCGAGGAAGGGGTGAGATGAGTTAAGGAGTGAGGCGACCGTAGCTAGGTCAGTGGGTAAGAAAATAAGGAGGGAGGGAGGGAGGCCGACCCCCCTCCGCTGATGGCTGGGCCCCTTGCAGGTCATCGCCACCATCCCGACCAGCAGGCTCAAGTTCCTCAAGGAGGCGGGCAGGCTCACGCAGAAGGAGGAGATCCCGGAGGAGGAGCTGAATGAGGACGTGGAGGAGATAGACCACGCCGAGCGCGAGCTGCGGCGGGGCCAGATCTTGTGGTTCCGAGGCCTGAACCGGATCCAGACCCAGGTACAGGCGGCTCCTGGGGCTGGGCCCATGCCTGGCGGGATGGGTGGTGATGGGGGTGAGGGGGTGAGGGTGGGTCCGGACCCGCTCTCACCATCTCACCAGCCTCCTGTGCACCCATGTTGCCCACACACACTCTGCGTGGCTGCTGAAGAGCGGCCTCCTCGGCAAGGTCCTACCTCCCTGTCCACCTGGCCGGGCTCGGACCGGGGTCACACCCACTGTGGGCTTTGGGGCGGGGGGCAGGGGGTGCCCCTAAGGTGGGGGAGGGGTGACCCTGAGGGCCAAGGTGAGTGAGGGGCTCCTGTCAGGCTTGCTGGGGGGCCACCAGGAGGGTCAGGCGAAGCTGGAGGCTGATCCATGTGAGGCCAGGATGGCAGCTTCAGGCCGGGGTGGGCCCCAGATTCTGCTGGCCACGTGGTCAGCCCTGCGGTGTGGGCTTGTGCACATGCACATACATCTTCCTCCACGGGGGGCTTCAGACACTCTCCTAGGCCCCACTGGGGCATTGGGTCAGTTCTGGGGACCAAAGCTTGGTTTTCCACACACACACGCACACCAAGGACACGCATGTAGAGCACACGTGCGGGATGTGTGTCCGGCCAGAAGCAGGTCTCTGCCTCAGAATGGGACTGCGTGGCCACCACGTGACACACGCCACGAACATGCAGCCCCCGTGTTACCACACGGCCCGTCTCCCTGGGTCAGGGTTGCAGTTCTCGGGGTGCTTTCACAGCCCTGTAGGATGAGGAACAGAGGGACCAGGAAGCCGAGAGAGGCTCAGTCTCCCGCCCAGCCGGCCTGGGACAGCTGTGCTGGGCCGTTCACGGCCACCCTGCCCCCATCACGCTCTGGGAAGTGCGTCAGGGCCCCCCAGCTTGGGCCTGTGGTCCTGCAGTCCTACGTGGCCTACCACTGCATTTCCACCTAGCGCAACGAAAACAGGTCGCCCGGGCTGCCTCACACCCTACAGGGACTGTCCCAAACATCATCTCATTGGCCTTCCCAGCTCCCTGGGAGGTCGGTATGCCCCGCACCTAGTTTTAGGGGTAACCGAGGTTCAGGAGACAGCCCTTTCTGGGCGCTGGGTCGGGGGAGCAGGTTGCAGACCCAGAGCCTCCTGACAGACAGTGGTCTGGGCTCCGGGACTAGCCCTCCGGGTGGCCCCCATCCCCCACTTCCCAGGAGGGCCTGGCAGCTCTCAGCACACACACAGCCCTGGTGCTGTCACCAGCCTGGCCACAAAGCCTTTGAGGGGGACCCCGGGACTGTAGTTTCTTGAGTGAGCACGAGTCCCATCTAGCCTGACTCTTACGGACCACTCAGTGGGCCAGTGCTTTGCCCCTCACGGCTAACCCTGCCAAGTAGGTGGCACTGCCCCTTCTGAAGGACAAGAAACTGCCGCCGGCCAGTGACTTGCCCAAGGCCGTCTAGCTCGCAAGTGATAGAGCTGGGGTCTGGGCCAGGATCTGTCCACCCCAGAGCTCCCAGCACACCACTCTGGCTCCACGCCTGGTCCCAAGGGCTGAGCACCCCCTCTGCCTCCAGACACCATGTTTAACGCCCCACCTGCGGCCCCCAGCCCAGCCCATTGGCCCCTGAGTCACTAGAGCAGGACCAAGGCCGGGCCCCTGTGGCTCCCCCCTCAACCGGGCCCTGGGGACCCCAGGTGCCCGAGCTGAGCAGACGTCTCTCAGAGCCTTGGAGCGTGCCTGGTATTGTCGTTTTGGTTTAAGTGGCGTGCTGTCTTGCCGTGGCTGCGGCTGTCCTCGTGGCCTGGCACCTGTCAGTCGTGTAGCTGTCGTGTCCATTCTTTTCGCAACTTGTCTCGTTCTCTCCTCCGTTGCAGATTGAAGTAGTCAATACTTTCAAGAGCGGGGCCTCCTTTCAGGGAGCCCTGCGGAGACAATCCTCCGTCACCAGCCAGAGCCAGGACGTAGCCAGTCTCTCTAGCCCTAGTCGCGTGTCGTTGTCCAATGCTCTTTCCTCTCCGACCAGCCTTCCTCCTGCTGCAGCTGGGCGTGAGTGTGAATCCTTACCGCCTCGGGTGCCACCGCCACCAGCGCCGGGCGGGCAGGAGGGCAGGGGCCGGGGCGCCAGGGACTCGGGGGGCAGGAGGTCGTGATTAGGCCCAGGGGGCTGAGGGGCCCCAGCCATTGAGGAGGGTCCCAGGCGGTCAGCAGACCACAGCCAGGCATGGGGTGGCAGTCCCTTAGCGGGGCAGGGTCGGCTGGGGTCGGGGTCAGGGGTTACGACCAGGCAGTCATGGGGTCGTGAGGGTCACAAGTAATCAAAAAGTCTGGGTCAGTCCAAGGATCACCGTCGGTCAGGGAGGTTTCAGTGATCGAATGTCACAGTCCCCCACAGGGTCACGGTGGCCAAGGGGGAGCAGGCAGCTGGGGGGCGCGGTCATCCCAATCAGTCTAGGGCCACACCCGGTCAGGAAAAGCCTGGCTCGTGAGGGCCAGGGTCAGAGTTGGCCAGGAGATCACAGTCTTGTGGTCGAAGTCAGGCCAAGGGTTACTGTGGGTCAAAGGGGGAAAGGCTCTCAGGGGTCACAGTCAGCCACAGTGAGGTCCAACCCAGAGGGGTCACTGTAGATCAGAGGTCACAGGTGGTCAGGGAACCCAGGCCCCCAAGGAGATCACAGCCCGGAGGCCCTGTACCCGGTAGTTCAGCGCCTTCTGCCCTCTCTCCTTGTACATCTGATAGCACCAGCTGCCTTACACACACTTCTCCCTGCAGCGGGGCTTGGAGCACAGTGAAGGCCTGAGCCCTTCCTGGAAGGGACAAGGCCCCTGGCCCATTCCACTTGACCTCAGGTAGAGAACAGTGGGGGTGTCATCTTGGCTGGCTGCCAGCAGGCCCGAGGGACCCAGTCTAACCTGTGGCTTCCTCCTTCCTCATTGGAGGGACACCTGGGACTCCGACCCCCTCCATCACCTCCCTCCCTCGAGCTCATCTCCTCACACCAAGGCTTCTGACCCAAGTTTCTCAACTCTGGCCTTGTCTAGATCTTTATGAACCCCCCATGGCTCCAGGCCCCAGAGGGCACAAAGAGTTTCTATTTACCACCTGCCTCCCTTCCCTGTCTCTAGTCAGCCCCTCCTAAACCACAAGGGAGCTGCAGTCTGGTCCTCTCACGTTGTCTGTTTACTCAGCCAGCCCTCGGGCTTCTTTGATGAGACTCCAGGCCTCATCTCTTGATACTTTATAAGGTGCCTCTACACCCCTCCCAAGCACAGAACACCCAAAACACACATCTCTGCCACCGGGCAGGAGAGGACCATGTGCTGGGTGACAATGATGCCATCTGAGCCCTTGGACAAGAGGCGCAAGCCACACGGTGCTGTCGGTGGCGTGTGCTCACGTCCCACGACCTTTCCGTGGGTGCAGTCCCGCCAAGTACACAAAATGACAGGGAGGATGCAGAAACGGGGCAAAGCCCCTGTGCTCGTTCATCAGCACGAAAACACAGCGATGGGGAGGCCAGACAAGCCGAGGTGAAGTGAGGCCACGTTTGAGCAGATGGTGTCTGAGTCACGTTCCCATGAGGCATTGTCACCGGCAAGTCACTGCCAGGCTTTCTCAGAGCAGGAGACACTTTGTTCCCACTCTCTCCCGCCCCATACAGAGAGCCCTCGCCTCGGTGGGAGGCCAGCGCCCAGCTGCCCTACTCCTGCGTCAGCCGAGCTCCAGCCTTGCTCAGCGCTGCCTCCTGTCGTGAAGTGCAGAGACCAAAAGTGCTCAGGGCTGGAGAGCCACTTGGGGAAAGGATCTCTTCCTCTCGGGGTTCCCACTGCCCTCCCATTGCCTCCTGCCTCCCTCCGGCCGGTCTGACTGCCAGAAGGTGGCCTCCGGGTCCAGGCCCAGTTCTTTGTCCTCCCGGTTCAGCCTCTTTCTTGAAGCGTGGTGCCTCACCCTGGCCAACACGGAGCTCACGGCACTCCTGGGCACCTGCAGCCTCTCCCTTGGTTAGGCCCCGCATATTAGCTCTTCCAGTCTCAAAGGAAGAGCGCAGTCATCTTGAACCTTTTCTTCTGTCCTTTATAAAACCATTCAATAAGGCCAGTCCTGTGACAATTGGTTCTCAGCGCTTTTCCTTCAGAGAAATGCCCATTTCTGCCTGCCCTTTGCTTCCTATCTCTAAGCCAATCTCCTTCTAGCCCAGATTAATCCCTTTATCCCGTGGTGACCCAACTTTGGAACAGCCTTTGAGAAGGATGCTATAGGCCTTGCCCATGACCCATCATTTTCTCAGAGGACCCAAAGGGGCTGATCAAGCATGACTCCCTCACCCAAGTGCCGTCTTGCCTCTCCCTCAGGCATCATGCCTCCTTAGGAATCTTGCGTTCCTACCTGCAATTGTAGAATCCAGCCTGTAATTCTGGGTCCCTTCTGGGACCCTTTCTTGGGCATGGGGTCTCAAAAAAAGCCTGACCATCCCCTTGCTCAAGGGTACTGGTTCCAAAATTGATCACAACCTCTGTGGTTTCAACAGACACATTTTGGTCAACACAGTCACGATGTGAAATATCCCCTAGTTCCTCCTTTGCTTGAGTAGTTTCTATAGCAATGTCACCTCCTCTGGTCTCCAAGGACTCTGAGAGCCCTCTAGATACCAGGCAGGGTCCCTACAGAAGCCAAAAGGCTTTCTTCCCACAGGGTGTGAAGCAGGGGGTCAGGAAGTAAGAGAAGGGGTCCCCGATTGGGTGGGTGGAGAGGTGGGCTCCCCCCCACCCCCTGCCTCCTCTGAGCAGGATCTTCTTCCCAGGATTCTCCAGTAGAGTAGGGTGCCTGTTGAGTTGAAAACACCTGGGCTGTCTGTGCCCTGGAAAGAGTCAAACCACTGTCCTTTGGGCTATCAGAAGTGACCACCAAGTCCTGGGGCAGGGTGGCGTGTGCATGGCTGGCTTCTGACTCATGACTTGGGGTGAGGAACCCCCCAGCACATCACACATCCCTCCCTCAGCACCACTGTGAGGCGGAGGGCCCCAGGCAGACAGATGCCACGCGGTGACAGGACAGTCTGTCTGGTCAGACTGGCACTGGAATGATCGGGAGGAAACTCTGGTCCACTGCCTTGCTTTCCTCTTCTGACTTACTCAAAGGCGAGTTTCTTTTTTTCTCCCAGAAACGTAATGGCACACCCCTAATGCCTTATACTTGAGCCTCACCCAAAATTTTCCAAAGCAGTTCCGCACATCCTTCACTCCACATACACCTCACAACTGAAATGTGAAGAGGGAGGAGCTGCCAGTACCTCCATGTAACTGAGCGAGACACTGAGACTCAGAGAAGTGAACTGACTTGGCCAAGATCACACAGTATGTAAGTGACAAGAGATCTGACTCCAAAGTCCCTCATTTTTCTCACCACCCACACCACTTCCCAGAGAAGCCCACACACCTAGAGCCCACAGAGGTTGAATTTCCACTGTGGAACCAGTACCCACTCCCACAGCCTCATCCAGTGAAAAGGAGCCAATCCTCTGGGGTCTAGAAGGCCAGGGAAGCTCTTTCTCTGCTTGAGTCTCCACCAGCCTGGCAGGGACTGGGAAGAGGGGCATTTTCCCATCAGTGATCAGGAACAGAATTAACATTTAGCTCTTAGATCCAAGGCCAAGCTACAGAGCTCCTCTCTCTTATTCCCACAAATTCCTAACCCATCTCAAGCTACCTTTGTATTTAGCAAGTTCATAGCACGCTCCATGTTCATGAGTGAAGGTCCTGTTCCTTCAAACCAACCAGGCGCAGACCATCAGACTCCTAATCCCAGACCAGCCACTTTCTGGACGCCGTACCCTGCTAGATAGGGCATCCCCCATCCCACTCCCACTTCAGATTCCCAGTTCTGAGGACTGCTAGGGCAAGGAGTTTGCATCTCTTAGGGGGAGAAGTGAAGAAGATGGGAAGGAAAGGAAGCTGGACCTCTCATTAGCATTCTGGTAACTAACTTAGTGCAACCTTGGGTTGGCGAGAAGATGGCTTGCTTCTGGGGGGGAGCCCAGACCTCTCCGCTGTCTGAATATTCCATGTGTTTGTTTCCCTAGAGGGCTAGAGAACCCTGGACACAGAGTTCAGCAAGAGAGAGTGAAATTAAAAGAGGTTGTGAGTCTTTAACCTTGAGCCTGAAATGAATGTGAATCAATCCCAGACTCTTGGCTTCCTTGAAGCCGGGTAAACATTCGAGTATGTCGAACCCGCCCCAGACCGGGGCCCATGCATTTCCTCAGAGCCACCGACAATGGGCGTGGGGCTCCCCACCCCCCTTTGTGCTGATGAAACCAAAACGTCTGAAAGCCCACAGACCGAGGCCCTTCCTCTCTTCCCCCTCACCCCACGCCCCAGTGCAGCTCATGCCAGCAAGGCCCATCACCAGGGCAGGCAGGGAGGGGAGATGGAAGAGCTTTTTTTTCTTCCCATACTTTTTTCCATTTCAGCCGCGAGAGATCCGAAGTGGAGACTTGAGATGGCCGTGGCGGGGTGTCCCGAAAAGTCTTGTCCCCACAGTCTTGTCCAGAGCAGTTCATTCTTTCTGTTGTCTCCATTCCAGGGGGAGGGCGAGGGGCCTACATCTCATTGTGTGTCATCCCCTCTGCGTTGTCAGTCACACGACAGGGTCCTGCCACCATCCCTCCTCCTCCACCAGGCACTTCCGGCTGGCATCTTATTGCAATTCAGCCAGGCTCTGGGCTGAGCAGCTACAATGATCATTATTATTCCCATTTTACAGTTAAGAAAACTGAGGCCTGCAACATCTTTTTTGTTGTTTTCACTTAATCAGGGGAGTAATGGCCCAGTTATCAGGAGATCAGAATATTGAATAATCTCTACAGAGCCACAAATAGGGAATCCAGGGAGAAAGGAATCTCAGAGCAGCCAAATGGCCATCACGGAGGACCAGCACTAATGCATCGCGTCTGGCTGGCTCTCGCTTGGCACCTGATGCCTCTTACTGAAAGCAGGATTCCACCAGGCAGGTTTCCCTGGAGTCCCCAGCCCATAGCCCATAAGAAGGAGAAGGGACAGAGATGCTTTTGAGAAGACAAGGGAAAGTCAGAACTAGTAAGTGATGGCTGACAGCAAAGGAGAAAAACTAAAAAAAAAAAAAAAATCAAAACTGTGGGGTCTTACACAAGACCAAGAAGGCTTATTGACAAACAAATCCTTCTCTGTGTTCTCTAAATTAAAAGGCAGAGGAGATTATGACGTGCTTTAGAAAGACTCCTCTCTGAAATAGTCAAGTAAACCCTGAGCTGTGACACTTAAAACCATCAGCCACAGTCATTGGGAAAATTCACTCCCATGGACAGGGCTTTCCCCCCTGAGCCCCACCAACGAGCTACCTCTGGGTTTAGCTCCACAAATCCTGGGACCACAAGGGCCTCCCCACAACTGCCCTGTCCGGTCCTCTGTCCCCCTACAGGCCTGTGATATGGGGGGAGGGAAGGCCAAGATGGGCGGCCGCAGCACCCCGGCCGCCTCGGCTGAGGCTCTGCTCCTTGGAAGCACGGATATTGCCTTGCTTTCCCCGCCACTGGCTCCGCTCTGAGTTGGGGCTGGGAAGAGAGGAGGAGGCGCCTTTGTCCCGAGTCCCATCGGCCCCTTGAGATGGCAGGCATGGCTCCCCCTCCCAGGAGTCCGGAGAAAGGATGCCTCTCTTCAAAGTGAGGGTCCGGCTCCTGTGCACCCTGTGAGGCGGGACAGGGGACGGCCAGGCCGCTGGTGTGGCTCGCCCGCAGTCAAGGCACCCGAGTGGCAGAGCCTGGATGCAGACTCGGGTCTTCCTGACTCTGGATCCAGTGCTCTGTCCACTGGCCTGGACAACTCAGCGTCCAGCCTCCTTCCATTCTTCAGGGAACCCAGCTTCCAACTGAGACACAGAAAATGAAAGAACTTGCTGTTTTGTGGCTCAGTTCCACACCCTCTTAGAATCCTACCCAGGGCCTGGGTTTGGCCCTCTGATTCTGGCCTCGTTTTTTGGTATTGTGTTTTCAAAGCACAAATAAAGAAAGAAGGAAAAAACCCCAGGAAATAAGGGACCCCAAAGCCAACTCCAATGAGTGGCCAGGGCTTTGAGTCTATACTCGAGTGTTTACCTCCCAAATGCATGAAGGGAAGAAACGTTGGGTACAAACGACCTCCATTCACATTGTCCAGGCTTCCAAGTGTAGCCGTGTGTCCGTCTGTGTGTGCCGTGTGGTTCCCGACCCCCCCACTGGAGCATGCTCCTGCCCCTGAATGTCATCAGTCGCCGCCTCCTTCGTGCTTTCTGGCTGCCTCTGCTCTGCACCCCAGAAAGCCCCGAGTTGGCTTCGGTTTGCTTTGCTGCTTCGGTTTGATGTTGCCCTTCTCTGTTTGGCCCTCATGTGTCCCTTCTCATCCCGGCTCATCCAACTGTCTCTCCTTTCTGTTCCTTTTCTGTCTGTGACACGTTATCTGTTCCATGTCGTGTGGTTTCTTAACCGCGTGTGGTTTTTCTAAGATTAATTTTTTATAAATAAATAGCCTCTCCTCCTTCCTCCTTTATTCCCACCTGGTCCCGCTCCCCTTCTGCATGGTCGAACCTCTGCTTTAAAGTTAACAAGGCTCAGTCTCTCACTAGGTCTGGGTGCCCGCTGGAGTGGACTAAGCTTCCTCTAACCACTGTTTCCCATCATCGCTATGATGGGCCTTCCTTCCTCCTGTCCTAATACTGTAGTCTTTACCCAAACCCAAGCAATTTTAAAAACCTCACGGATGAACACAACCTACATCCCCGCTTCCGTTCTTCCCTCTCCTCTCCGTGCTCATGACACCCAGCGACTGTGGATTCCAGCCACCTGCTGTGCTCGAACCCCTCTCTCCCACCCACCCCTCCTCCGAGCCCCCCAGAGCTTGGCCGCCGGCCCCCCTGGGGGCAGTGCTCCTCACCCCCGTGCTTCCCTTGCAGATCCGCGTCGTGAAGGCGTTCCGTAGCTCTCTCTATGAAGGTCTAGAAAAGCCTGAGTCTCGAACCTCCATCCATAATTTCATGGCTCATCCTGAATTCCGGGTCGAAGATTCACAGCCCCACATTCCCCTCATCGACGACACCGACCTGGAAGAAGATGCCGCGCTCAAGCAGAACTCGAGCCCGCCGTCCTCGCTCAACAAGAACAACAGCGCCATCGACAGCGGGATCAACCTGACGACCGACACAAGCAAATCAGCTACCTCTTCAAGTCCAGGGAGCCCCATCCACAGCCTGGAGACGTCGCTTTAGCTGAGGACCCCGCCACCACCCACCTCCCGGGCACCCACCCGTCCAGGCACCCGACTCACCCAAGCAGCAACGAGCAACAGCAGGAAACCAAATACCGGCGAGAAAACCGTTTCCACCCAACAGACCCTTTTTCTGGCTGCGATGCTGTTTGAACTCTTTTTCACTTTGAGGCGAGGGCGGGATCTCCTCCGGGGGCTTAAGGGAGTGAGCGGTTTTTCCCAGAACTAGCCCTTCCTGGCTCCCACCCGACATGGGCCAGCCACGCACCCGCCCGGCGCCATGTCCCCTGCATGAATGTACTCTACACTTCCGGTCCTCCCCTTGTTTGGTTTTTGGGGGGTTGGGGAGGGGTGTTTTTCGTTTGTTTGTTTGTTTTCTTAGGCGGGAACTGCAGACAGACTCTGTTTTGAGACTATTTATCCAATCCACTGGTCTGTGAGTTTTTGAAATGCTTGCGCAGCATGGGCTCAGTTGTATAGGTTAATTTAACAACTTTTTGAAATTGCAGAGCTTAACTCGCCTAGTAAATTTGCACCAATGGAACCGAAGAACTTCAGACACTCACAAGGTTATATCCATTTCTTTGTATCTATATCAACGTATACTTCTCCAAGACTGTATACGTCCATATAGATAGGTAGATATATATGTGTCTATATATATCTATATATATAGATATATATAAATATATATACATGGATATGTAAAGTTTCTTTGCCGGCATGTTGCCTTGTTTCTGCTTAAATTGCTCTATTTTAACTTATTTATGTCCTAAAAGAAGAATGTAATTTGTTTACAAACCTGTAGATAACGTCTTGGGCTATTTGTACGGTTTAAGAACACTGGTGGCTGAGATGCTATAAAAACACCTCAGCCTGACACACACCTCCCTGGATTGCATCCTTGATGTTTTACGATAGCCATGCTCTGATTTTTGCCTGCTACTTCCGTTCAATAATGTCACTACCGAGGGAGGCTCAGGCAGAAGCCAAATGTTAGCGAGTGTCCATCCTGAGGGGTCCAACAGCGTGCTCCGTAGACAAAGGGGGAGGAGGAGAGAAGTCTTCCTGGGCTCAAAGCACTGACGGCCAGCCCGGCCCCAGGGTGACGGGGTTGGCAAAGCACTGGGTGAAGACTTTTCTCTCAGTGAAACTCACTTGAGTTTACTAAGAGCATTTCAAACAGAGATTCTCTGTGGCGCTGTCTGTACAGAGACTGAGGTAGTTTTGCAATATTATAAATGCTATTGTGTTGATTTTTTTTTTTTCAGTTAGTAATTTAGAGGCTTATTTCCTTATAAGTGGCAGCAAATGAGCTGTTGGCATATTGGATGAGGATCATTATGGCTTGCTGCTTTTATTTTTATTTTTGAAGAAGAATAGCCTTTTTCTCTGCACTATTTAGATCCGAACGAACCTTATGACGTGTATATTGAGATGTATTCAGTGTGATTTTTTTAAACCAAATTGTCTTCCTGTAGTCGCAATATATACTGTAGCCTTTGAACAGCAAGTCTTGCTTTCCCAGACAGAAAGCCATTCTGAAACCCTACAGTATCACAGGTGAGAAAAGGTGGTTATTTTTTCCCTGAGACAATAACAGCACTAGTAATCCCACTTAATAAGAGCTTATTTAATTGTATGTCAGCCTCTTAACTGCTAAGCACTTTGTGGGTATCAGCTTTTTTCATAAAAGAACTTTTGTATTTAATACAAAGTTTGCTTTGAGACTTTTCAGCATACGATCTTTTTCCATAAACTTGTACAGTGCAAAAGACATTTTGAATACCATGATCAATGATGTCCCATGCTTCAAGGAAAACCAAATGCTTCTGCCTCGCTTGCGAAATGCATTCTTCACACTGACCCTTCCCACAGTTGCTCTGTGTCCAGCCGGGCCCTTCCCTTCTCCAGGCCCAGAGAATTCTTCCACAAACAAGATGAGAGCCACTCGGGAAAAGAGCCATAGTCAGCTGGGAGGGCCTGCATCTGGATGGCTGTGGAGAAACCCGAGGGTTTAGGATCCCAAGTCAGCCCATCCCACCTGGCAAAACCTTCCTGGAAGGAGGACCTTCTTTGCGCAAGAGCATCTCCTGAATGTCGTGAAGAAATATCTCTGAATGTACCCAGCAGAGGAAACTGCATCCCCCGAGGGGTGACCACCCTCAGATATGTTTATTGGATTCCAAGACCAATACCACCAATACCGCCCACTGTTCTCCTCCGAGAAAGGAAAGACCCGCTCCTGTAAAACCTGGGGCAGCTTTGGAACGTGGTGTTTTTTGTAGTTTCCGTTTTCAAGGTTCTCCATCTCCCGCTTTGTTCCAACCTTGTGTCCGTGACCTCATTCCATGACACCACCAGGAAAGCCCCGCTTGCACACCACGCTCCCTGCTCATTTGGAGCCAGGACGCAAGGGAAGCAGGAGGGGTCTCCCCTAGTGGGACCCAGCCCAGGGGAGAGGGAGCCATGGAAGCTACCGAGAATGCCCCACGTCAGTGTTGGTCTTTTCTTGTCAGGAATGATGGATGCTCACACACACACACACACACACACACACACACCCCCTCGCCCTCACACACACCCTCGCCCTCACACTTGCACACACACATCCACACACACAAGAAATGATTGGTTTGTCAGAACTCCCTGTAGTACATAAAGCTTGCACTCGGCGTCCTATATCTAGCAGCATGGGGTACGTTTGGCAGTTCACCCCATTAGGGGGTAAATAATTTATGACCATTCATCTGTTTTTATGAATTTTTTTATCTAGACAATAATTGTAAATAAAGAACTCACCATCTCTGTTCATTTAATACTATGCAATGGTGATGCTTTCAATTGCTAACTCTTCTTACTCCGCAGTATGGTTCTGAAATGTCTGTGGTCTTAAAAAAAAAAAAAAAAAAAGGCAAAAACCAACATCAAACGGAACATAGTAAATATATACTCTGTAATGTATACTTTTTGCTGGTTTTGGACTGCACCATCCCCTCAGCTTCTTGTCTGCCCTCTGGACAGGGGCTCCAGGAGAAGGTAGCAGATTCAGTTCCAAGGTCTAAACTCACCAATCTGTCTCCCCCTAACAGATGATGGAAGAGCAGGGGGCCCATTCAACGAGTCACCCACCTTTGGAGGTGGACAGGGAGGAAACTGAAGAGTTTCCTTCCCTAACTCAGCAGCAGCCTGGGTTGCTCCCACCAGCCCCCCACTGTAGCCCCTTGCCCCCTTGTCCCGACCAGAGCAGAGAGTGGACAAGAAGGAGGGCCCCCGCTTCTGAGACCAGACCAATGATAGTGACTGCACTGGGACAAGGACCCTGGAGCTGTCTCAGCCCGGACATCCCAGTTATTGAACAGCCGCTCTTCCCCAACTGTGCTGAAATTCCTCCTTTACCACATCCTGACAGCTCAGAGAGACTTGGGTCTATTTCTGGAATATCTCCCCTGTTCCCTTATCTGGGTGTCTCATCTGGCACCAACCACACAGTTTTAATTATTGTCACTTTATATAATGTTTCATTATGTGGTGGGATAAATACCCTTCGCTTTTTTTTTTTTTTTAACAAAATTTCCTGGTTATTCTCTCACATCTATTCTTCCAAGTAAATTTAAACTGTTGCCGAGTCCTGTATCCTCCTGCCCTCCTCTCACTCCAAATATTGGGCCCTTTCATTGTAGGTGCAAACATCTTCCCACCATTGTAAGCACTGTCCACCACAGCTCACTAAATAGAGAGCCCTCTAAGGAGAAGTAAAAAGGGCATCGTGAATCTTGAGGGAAGCCAGATAGTCCTCCCATCATCTCACCTGTCCCCTAAGCCAGGGTGTTGTGAGGAGAGGCCACCAAGCCCCCACCCAATCTCAGTGTGGGACCCAAAGTCACCCACCTTGGCTGTGCTGAGGTGGACCCTCCATCTGCCCTGGTCCAGGCGAGAAAGAGGGGTCTCTCCCAGACCTGGAGTTACCAGAATGTGTAGCCCAGTTACCAGTTCTCCTCATGGAGAAATGTTTATTCCTATCTCCCTTTCCTGAACTATTCTGGGGGGGAGAGGGTCACCTCTTGCTCTTTATTCACAGTTTTCAGCAGTTGTGATACGTCCTTTGGGATGCAGCAATCTCTTGCCTGGACCTTCTCACCAGCCTGATGACTCCCCCTAGTGGTTCTTGCTGTACTTACAGGAGGCTGTCAAACGCGCAGTGTGACATGCCTCCCACCCAAAACTCTCTCCGTAGGGTCCGAGATCCCACCATTAGAAGATGGGGGGTGGGGGTGGAGATGGGTTGCGTTTCTCTGAAGGCTTCTGGGTCCTCCAGAGCCAAGGCTGAAATCAAACAACAGCAGAAAATCCCCAGGTCTTCCCCAAGTTCCAAAGCAAGCTCTCCTGATTTTGATGTAAAAGATCCTGTTCACCCAAGTGCGGGGAGGGGGATCCCAGGCCCTGGGCATCAGCCATCACCCCCTCCACCGAAAACAAGATATTTAAGGCTGCTTTGGGACTGCCCTTCTTGGCCCCCTAAGTCTGTTTTGTAACGCCTGTGGTGCTCTCCCTCCTCACCTTTCCTCTCGGGGCTGGGGGGTTAGTCGCCACACTTTGCTAACTCTTGTGTGCACATATTTTATACCAGAGTAGCGAGGAAATGGTGCCGCCTCCAGCTTCCACGAGCTACCCGGGCTCTGGGGGGCTCTGGGAAAATCGGGGCTGGGAAGTGACTGTGCTCTTATTGTACACTCTTGATTTCTCTGTATCTCTGGCTTGTGCTCTTTGTAATTACTGGGATTTGTCTGCCTTTTCAACACTATACTGAGCAATAACAATAAATGCACACGTGGAAATGCAGACACAGTACACATCACAAGGCCTTTTTCCGTGGGACAGCTGGGTCCCTGCCCTCCGTGGATTTGAACTCAGAGGGAAACCGAGTGCCTGGGAGGGAAAGGCACTTTGCCCAAGGGTGCATGGCTCAGGGGTGGTCTCTCTCCTTCCACCGAGTCACACCTTTTGAACAGTCACCATTTGAGGGAGGCAAGTTCAGCTTGCCCTGAGTCATTAACCCTCCATGAGGAACAGCTGACAATCCCAGAGGGCAAGACTTTGGGGGAAGAGGCCTCAGGAGGATGAAGAAGAGGTGGAGATTCAGGGTCTGGGAGGTCAGGGCACAAATTAGGGAAAGCTTTTTTAGCTTTGGGGTCTGGGATTAACCGGAGGGAGCTGATGGGAGATGTGGACAAAGGATGTAGGTGGCATCCCCCACTGGGGACGGGGGGATGCAGAAGGGACCCTGGCACACTAAGAGTCTGAACTTTGCACACCTCTGGTGGATATCAGCAAAGAACAAGAATGTGCCCAGACCAAGAGACAGTCCCAATGTTGGTTCAAAGGTTGATGGTCGCACATGTGTGTGCATGCGCGCGCACACACACACACACACACACACACACTAAAACCCAGCTCTTCTCAGGGAAAACTGATCCCCAGATCAAGCGCTGTAGGCCCAACCGCTTCTAAACCCAAACCCACTTTTACATCCAAAGGTCCATTTACTCCCAACATCAACCTTCCAGAGGAGGTATTATTACAATTCCCACTTAACAGAAGAGAAGACGGCAGCTCAGAGAGGTGAAGGGTATGCCCACCTAGTAAGCAGGGGATACAGTATTGATACCTCGCAGTCTTGATGCCAGAATCAGCACTCAAAACTTTTCAGTTCCACCAGCAAATATTTTAATGAATAGGATAACAGTTGCACTGTTTGTCCCAAATCCTCAATCTCTCCAACTTCAATGCCTACACCAGGGAATTCCTTAAATAACAACTATGCCCCATGCATTGTGTTTGTATTATATCTAACGTGTCATTGTCCCCACTTTCTACTGGAGGAAAGTGAGGCTCAGAAAGAAGTCATATGATTTTATCACCCAGAGAATCAGCAGTACATCTACAGATCTGAGATCAGGGGATGTCCCTTGAAGAACAGGAGACCCAAGGGCCCCTCCCACTTTGTTCTCTGCAGTATTTCCACCATAAGCACCACCCCTCACACCCCTGCAATCTTTTTCCATTAGAGGGAAATTATGGGTCTTGAAAGCTGGGGTGGGGGTGGAGGGTGAGTTGCTACCGGGAGACCCAGCCCTGAGTTCTGTAAGACCCCACTCCCCGACACCCTCTCCAAAGCTCCTTGATGGTCTGGGTCTATCACACCCTCTGAGCCTTAACATTGTCCCTCCAGCAGTGACCATCTCCTGCTAGGACTCTTCCCTCCAGTTTCAAGAGGGGAAACAGGGATTTTGACTCACCCAAGGGAAGCTTAGACTCCATCCTGGGTCACTCAACTCCTTAAAGCCATGAGAGGTCAAGGGCTGCCCGACCACGTGTGGCTGAGGGGAGCCCCCAGGCTCTGTCCAGCTGTACAGCATTCTCACTGTGCCAGTGGGAAGCCAGGGACCTAGGGGTTGGGGAAACTGGCGATTGGGTCCTGGGCTCTAGCTGCAGGAGTCTGGCTGAGATCCTTCCTTGCCTGGGGAATCTACCCGGTGGGCCAGACTCACAGGATCCCAGAGCTATGAGGAAGGGGCAGTTTGAAGGCATGGGTCCTCTGGCTTGGAGAGGGCAGGGCGAGAGGCTGAGCCTCTGGCTAGGGGGTTATTCCCTGGGCTTCTTTGCCCCTGGTCCCAGCCTTGGGTCCTGAGGAGAGACTGACAAGGAAGCACTAAGACCAGTCTGGCCACTATTCCCAAAATTAGTCATCCTAAATTGTTCATCATAAGGCCAGTCGCACCCAGAACCGCAGAGAGGTGGGTGGAGGTGTAGTTACGTATGAGTCCCTTTTTTCATGTATGGATCTCAGGAAAAGGGAAGGGTTGGTCACGAGGGAAGACAGGTTAGAGCTTCAGATTTCAAGTCCCGGACTTGGCTTGCCTGGGAAACGAGACTCCCACCCCTTTGGTCTCGAGCGTTACGCACGGAGAAGGGGAGGGGCCGTGGGAAGGCTTGGCACCGCCCCAGAAAGGACGGAACCTTTGTGCGAGCGGAGCGCGCTGCTGCCCGGAGGCTCCTGCGCCCGGCCCGGCGGCCTGCTAGCCCGGCACCGGAAGTGAGCTGTTCCGAGGCGCCGCCGGGACTTGCCACGTCCGAGGCCTGGAGCTGCCGCCGCCGCCACCATGGTGAGTGCTTAGGGCCGGGGGTCGCTGAGCGGAGTTCTGGCCGTAGTCGCGGCCCTCCCGGGTTCCTCGCCGCGCTAAGGTTCAAGCCCCGAGCTGGAGCCGTTCAGCTCTCCCGCACCGCTTCGGGTCTGGGGGGCTCTGGCCCTGCCAGTCCGGACCTTTCGGAGGGGGAGGACAGACGGAGGCCGCGGAACCTCCCAGAACTCTGCGGGCCGCGTCTGCTGCTTCTTTTCCTTCTCTTTCCCCAACAATTGACAACAAAACCCCAAACACCGTTGGAGCTACTGTGGCCTGAGCCCTTAGTAGGTTCCAAGCATTGTTCCTAATCTCACCCTACTAACAGCCCCATGAAGTCGGGGCTGTTATTATCGACCTTTGACAAATGAGGAAGCTGGAGGTTCAGAGAGGTGGAGCCTCTTGCACAGGGAACAAGTGGCAGAGCTGAGATTCAAACCCTCACAACCATTCCCTTCTCCCACCTTCCGCCTCTCCCAGCAGAGATGTTTGTGGAACAGGTGCTTCACCCAGGGCCCCGAGGTATGACGGGCACTTCAGGAAACTGATGTAAGGATGAGCTGAATGCCCCTGTGAGGCAGGGGCTCGGGCTTTTAAACCTCTGTGGTATCCACAGTGTACATTCACTCCACACTTACTCATCCAGTGAATGACCGCCAGTGGGGACTAATGGATAGAAGCATCTAGCCTGAGCCTGGCACAGAGGGGGGGTTCAGTAAGCCGGTACTCTTGGGAAAATGGCTGTGCCTGTGTTTTTGAGGAAACATGGGTGAACCCAGAAGTCTGGACGCTGGGTTTGGTTCTTGCTTTGCAGGGCACTGGGTTTTAAATTTCTCGGGGTTTTTTTGGTCTCTGATTCTTCAGCTGCTAAGTAGAGTTGGGGTCTCTTACACCTGACACTCAGCTCTTTTTAAATGAGTGTTTAACTCATTAAGTAATTCTGAAGAGCTGAATTGTTTTGAGGGCTGTCTTTTACTACTTAAGGAAGACCGGACATCTTGAGGTGCTTAGGAGGAGGGACTTTTTTTTTTTAAAGAGCTTTAAAAAAAAAAAAAAAAAAGCACTTGTTCATCAATCCTGGTTGGTGCGTGAGAGTGGTTCAAAATAAATGCTGGTTATCTCCAAGGTCCTCTGGCGAACTAGTATGAAACTATCAGTAAGCTTTCTTCCTGCCTCTGCTTAGCCCTCAGCCATTGATTTAGGGAATTGGATGTAAGGACTAGATGGGCAGCCTAGTCAAGTGGAAAGCTTTGTGGGCTGGGAGTTAGCAGGTGGGGCTCTTCTCCCAGCTCCACCTTTAACTAGCTCTGTAACTTGAGCAGGTGCTTTCTGTTCCCTGGGCTTCTTCATCTCCTTAGTCAATCAGACAGCTCTGATGAACTCTGCCCTTTGGCCTTCCCAGTGCACATGTGAGAGTACTTTGTAACCCGGACAGCTTGGCACACGTAGGAGATGCTTCTCTTTATCTTCCTTACTTGCCTTTGCAGACCTCGGGGGCCTGCTTTGTAGGGCATCTAGACTTTGGTGAGAGAACCTATGCTTACTTGACATGTACCTTTTGAACTGCTTTGCAGCCATCCTCTTCCAGTATCCACCTTTCTGAAAAGTCAGGTCAGACTTTATACCTGCAGGGCTTGTGCTGGAAAAAGATGAAATGGGGGAAATGGTAAGAAATATCATTTCCAGTCTGAAACCTCCTTTTCCGTCCCTTTTCTACCCCAAGAGTTTTGAGAGAATAGTGGTTGAACAAAGTAAAACTGTGCACTTTTGTTCATTTACTTATTCATTCAGCAGATAGTCACTGAGTTCCTTCTGGTTGCAAAGCACTGTGCTGGGTGATTTGAGAGGATTCAGAACGGCCAGTGACACCGACCCTGGCTCCAGGGAGCTCACCTTCTAGTTGGGAGAAGAAACAGTGTAAAGTGTTGTAGACATTCATTGTTGATATTCAGAGGAATCCAGCCAGTTGGGGAATCTGGGAATCTTCAAGATGGCGAGGGGCGGGGGCAGCGTAATTTGAGCTGAACATCAGAGAATGGGCAGGAAGGTGATGACCATGGCAGCTCTGTTCCAGCCCTACAGACTGGGCTCTGTCACAGATGGTGTGCCAGGGAGCAGCCTCAGGAGAATCAATTGAACCAATTAATCAAAGTGTTAGGTGTTAACCCTGTTACACAAAAAACTGCCTGGAACATCAGAGGCTCTGTCGTCCAGGAAGGAACCCCAGCCATAGCTCCCTCAGGGTCCCTCTTCAGCCTCAAATGTAGCCAGGACTTCTCATGCCGCCATCCCCCCTTTGCTCATGTTATGCCCTCTGATTGGACTGTACTTTTTTCCCCTGTGCCACCTGGCAAATTCCTCATCATCTGAGCCCCAGTTTATGTCCACCACCACCAGCCCCTCAGACTGCTATAGCACATGTTAACCACCATTAAGGTATTTATCTTGCTTTGTTGGGGTTACTTATGTGCAGGTTTCTCAGGGGCAAGAAGTACCTCTTTTTCGTGTCTGCATCTCCAGTTCCTGGCACAGCGCTAGGCAAAATGAAGGCACTTAGAGTGAACATTTAGTGAATGAATAAATGAATGAACAGATACAGTCAAGAACTTCAAAAATGATCAGTGGGTTCAATGAGATGATTGCATTCTAACTACTATCAGTGCATTTACCAACAATATCTTTGGTTCTAGGTGTCAGTAATTAACACCGTGGATACTTCCCATGAGGACATGATTGTAAGTATTCCTTTAGCCCTTCCTCACATGCTGTGGACATGGGCATTTCTGTTGATCATTTATGAATCCACTGTGGCTTTGCAGCCTTTGCTAGTTAGGCTGTAACCTGAGGGGTATGGTCAGTCTCCCAGCAGTGCCCTCTGAGTTGGCAGGGCTGTGATAGTCTGGTCACTGTATGGCAGGAGAAACCTGGAAACAGTTTGTAGCTCAAGGTCCTCAGTCTCCTGGCCAAAAAGTAACCGTCTCTGGGATGGGATGGAAGTGGGTGCAGAGGTTTGAATTAGTCTTCCCACCTATCTTCCTCCTGCTGTCACTTCTTAGCCCCATTGGAAAGGGAAGAAAAAAATAGGAAAATGACTCAATACAAAGGCAGAGCCAGGTAGGACCGCCACAGACAGCAGGCCAGACAGTACTCTTTGAACCAGAAGTCATTAACTCAAGGCGTTTCCTGAGAGGCAAACATAGGGTTTGGTGTAAGACAACAGGGCTGTGGGAGAAGGTCCAGAGGTTAAAGTCTCCGGCAGCAAAGATGTGGACTCTGCTTCTTGCAGGGCAAGGAGTCCAGGTAGCCTTTGAACAGGACCCAGGTCAGTCAGCCTACAGCATTTCATCCCAGGCATCCTGCCCTCACAACCTTCCCACCAGCAGTTGCTTTTGAGTTTCTGAGGGGCTGCCTAGTCTCAGAATTGTAAGTTCCCTGGATGGGATCATGTGTGTTCTAGCTGTGAGACCACACCTCCTTGGAGACAGCATGGCACCTTGGGTAGGAAGATCCGGTCTGAGATCCCTAGTCAATCTCTTTTTTTTTTTTTTTTTTTTTTGAATTTTATTTTATTTTTTTATACAGCAAGTTCTCATTAGTTATCCATTTTATACATATTGGTGTATATATGTCAATCCCAATCTCCCAATTCATCACACCACCACCACCCCGCCGCCACTTTCCCCCCTTGGTATCCATACGTTTGTTCTCTACATCTGTGTCTCTATTTCTGCCCTGCAAACCGGTTCATCTGTACCATTTTTCTAGGTTCCACATACATGCGGTAGTATACGACATTTGTTTTTCTCTTTCTGACTTCACTCTGTATGACAGTCTCTAGATCCATCCACGTCTCTACAAATGACCCAATTTCGTTCCGTTTAATGGCTGAGTAATATTCCGTTATATATATGTACCACATCTTTATCCATTTGTCTGTCGATGGGCATTTAGGTTGCTTCCATGACCTGGTTATTGTAAATAGTGCTGCAGTGAACATTGGGGTGCATGTGTCTTTTTGAATTATGGTTTTCTCTGGGTATATGCCCAGTAGTGGGATTGCTGGGTCATATGGTAATTCTATTTTTAGTTTTTTAAGGAACCTCCACACTGTTTTCCCTAGTGGCTGTATCCATTTACATTCCCACCAACAGTGCAAGAGGTTCCCCTTTTCTCCACACCCTCTCCAGCATTTGTTGTTTGTAGATTTTCTGATGATGCCCATTCTCACTGGTGTGAGGTGATACCTCATTGTAGTTTTGATTTGCATTTCTCTAATAATTAGTGATGTTGAGCAGCTTTGCATGTGCTTCTTGGCCATCTGTATGTCTTTTTTAGAGAAATGTCTGTTTAGGTCTTCTGCCCATTTTTTGGATTGGGTTGTTTGTTTTTTTAATATTGAGCTGCATGAGCTGTTTATATATTTTGGAAATTAATCCTTTGTCCATTGATTCATTTGCAAATATTCTCTCCCATTCTGAGGGTTGTCTTTTTGTCTTGTTTGTAGTCTCCTTTGCTGTGCAAAAGCTTTGAAGTTTCATTAGGTCCCATTTGTTTATTTTTGGTTTTATTTCCATTACTCTAGGAGGTGGATCCAAAAAGATCTTGCTGTGATTTATGTCAAAGAGTGTTCTTCCTACGTTTTCCTCTAAGAGTTTTATAGTGTCCAGTCTTACATTTAGGTCTCTAATCCATTTTGAGTTTATTTTTGTGTATGGTGTTAAGGAGTGTTCTAATTTCATTCTTTTACATGTAGCTGTCCAGTTTTCCCAGCAGCACTTACTGAAAAGACTGTCTTTTCTCAATTGCATATCCTTGCCTCCTTTGTCATAGATTAGTTGACCATGGGTGCGTGGGTTTATCTCTGGGCTTTCTATCCTGTACAGTTGATCTGTATTTCTGTTTTTGTGCCAGTACCATATTGTCTTGATTACTATAACTTTGTAGGATAGTCTGAAGTCAGCGAGTCTGATTCCTCCAGCTCTGTTTTTTTCCCTCAAGACTGCTTTGGCTATTCAGGGTCTTTTGTGTCTCCATACAAATTTTAAGATGATTTGTTCTAGTTCCGTAAAAAATGCCATTGGTGATTTGATAGGGATTGCATTGAATGTGTAGATTGCTTTGGGTAGTATAGTCATTTTCACAATATTGATTCTTCCAATCTAAGAACATGCTGTATCTCTCCATCTGTTGGTATCATCTTTAATTTCTTTCATCAGTGTCTTATAGTTTTCTGCATACAGGTCTTTTGTCTCCCTAGGTCAGTTTATTCCTAGGCATTTTATTCTTTTTGTTGCAATGGTAAATGGGAGTGTTTCCTTAATTTCTCTTTCTGATCTTGCATTGTTAGTGTCTAGGAATGCAAGAGATTTCTGTGCATTAATTTTGTATCCTGCAACTTTACCAAATTCATTGATTAGCTCTAGTAGTTTTCTGGTGGCATCTTTAGGATTCTCTATGTATAGTATCATGTCATCTGCAAACAGTAATAGTTTTACTTCTTCTTTTCAAACTTGTATTCCTTTTATTTCTTTTTCTTCTCTGATTGCCGTGGCTAGGACTTCCAAAACTATGTTGAATAATAGTGGTGAGAGTGGACATCCTTGTCTTGTTCCTGATCTTAGAGGAAATGCATTCAGTTTCTCACCATTGAGAATGATGTTTGCTGTGGGTTTGTCGTAGATGGGCTTTATTATGTTGAGGTAGGTTCCCTCTATGCCCACTTTCTGGAGAGTTTTTATCATAAATGGGTGTTGAGTTTTGTCAAAAGCTTTTTCTGCATCTACTGAGATGATCATATGATTTTTCTTCTTCAATTTGTTGATACGGTGTATCACATTGATTGATTTGCATATATTGAAGAATCCTTGCATCCCTGGGATAAATCCCACTTGCTCATGGTGTATGATCCTTTTAATGTGTTGTTGGATTCTGTTTGCGAGTATTTTGTTGAGGATTTTTGCATCTATATTCATGAGTGATATTGGTCTGTAATTTTCTTTTTCTGTAGTATCTTTGTCTGGTGTTGGTATCAGGGTGATGGTGGCCTCGTAGAATGAGTTTGGGAGTGTTCCTTCCTCTGCAATTTTTTGGAAGAGTTTGAGAAGGATGGATGTTAGCTCTTCTCTAAATGTTTGACAGAATTCACCTGTGAAGCCATCTGGTCCTGGACTTTTGTTTGTTGGAAGATTTTTAATCACAGTTTCAATTTCATTACTTGTGATTGGTCTGTTCATATTTTCTGTTTCTTCCTGGTTCAGTCTTGGAAGGTTATACCTTTCTAAGAATTTGTCCATTTCTTCCAGGTTGTCCATTTTATTGGCATAGAGTTGCTTATAGCAGTCTCTTAGGATGCTTTGTATTTCTGCCGTGTCTGCTGTAACTTCTCCTTTTGCATTTCTAATTTTATTGATTTGAGTCCTCTCCCTCTTTTTCTTGATGATTCTGGCTAAAGGTTTATCAATTTTATCTTCTCAAAGAACCAGCTTTTAGTTTTATTGATCTTTGCTATTGTTTACTTTGTTTCTATTTCATTTATTTCTGCTCTGGTCTTCATGATTTCTTTCCTTCTATAACTTTTGGTTTCGTTTGTTCCTCTTTCTCTAGTTCCTTTAGGTGTAGGGTTAGATTGTTTATTTGAGATTTTTCTTGTTTCTTGAGGTAGGCTTGTATTGCTATAAACTTCCCTCTGAGAACTGCTTTTGCTGCATCCTATAGCTTTTGGATCGTCGTGTTTTCATTGCCATTTGTCTCTAGGTATTTTTTGATTTCCTCTTTGATTTCTTCAGTGATCTCTTGGTTACTTAGTAACGTATTGTTTAGCCTCCATGTGTTTGTGTTTTTTACGTTTTTTCCCCCTGTAATTGATTTCTAATCTCATAGTGTTTTGGTCAGAAAAGATGCTTGATAGGATTTCAATTTTCTTAAATTTACTGAGGCTTGATTAGTTACCCAAGATGTGATCTGTCCTGGAGAATGTTCCATGTGCACTTGAGAAGAAAGTGTATCTGCTGTTTTTGAATGGAATGTCCTATAAATATCAATTAAATCTATCTGGTCTATGGTGTCATTTAAAGCTTGTGTTTCCTTATTAATTTTCTGTTTGGATGATCTGTCCATTGGTGTAAGTGAGGTGTTAAAGTCCCCCACTATTATTGTGTTATTGTCGATTTCCTCTTTTACAGCTGTTAGCAGTTGCCTTATGTATTGAGGTGCTCCTATGTTGGGTGCATATATACTTATAATTGTTATATCTTCTTCTTGGATTGATCCCTTGATCATGATGTAGTGTCCTTCCTTGTCTCTTGTAACATTCTTTATTTTGAAGTCTATTTTATCTGATATGAGTATTGCTACTCCAGCTTTCTTTTGATTTCCATTTGCATGGAATATCTTTTTCCATCCCCCCACTGTCAGTCTGTACGTGTCCCTAGGTGTGAAGTGGGTCTTTCGTAGGCAGCGTATCTATGGGTCTTGTTTTTGCATCCATTCAGTGAGCCTGTGTCATTTGGTTGGAGCATTTAATCCATTCACATTTAAGGTAATTATCGATATGTACCTATTACCATTTTCTTAATTGTTGTGGGTTTGTTTTTGTAGGTCCTTTTCTTCTCTTGTGTTTCTCACTTAGAGAAGTTCCTTTAGCATTTGCTGTAGAGCTGGTTCGGTGGTGCTGAATTCTCTTAGCTTTTGCTTGTCTGTAAAGCTTTTGATTTCTCCGTCGAATCTGAATGAGATCCTTGCTGGGTAGAGTAATGTTGGTTGTAGGTTCTTCCCTTTCATCTCTTTAATTATATCGTGCCACTCCCTTCTGGCTTGTAGAGTTTCTGCCGAGAAATCAGCTGTTAACCTTATGCGAGTTCCCTTGCATGTTATTTGTCAATTTTCCCTTTCTGCTTTCAGTAATTTTTCTTTGTCTTTAATTTTTGCCAGTTTGATTACTATGTGTCTCGGCGTGTTTCTCCTTGGGTTTATCCTGTATGGGACTCTCTGCGCTTCCTGGACTTGGGTGGCTACTTCCTTTCCCATGTTAGGGAAGTTTTCGACTATAATCTCTTCAAATATTTTCTCTGGCCCTTTCTCTCTCTCTTCTCCTTCTGGGACCCCTACAATGCGAATGTTGTTGCGTTTAATGTTGTCCCAGAGGTCTCTTAGGCTGTCTTCATTTCTTTTCATTCTTTTTTCTTTATTCCGTTCCGTAGCAGTGAATTCCACCATTCTGTCTTCCAGGTCACCTATCCGTTCTTCTGCCTTAGTTATTCTGCTGTTGATTCCTTCTAGTGTAGTTTTCATTTCAGTATTATATTGTTCATCTCTGTTTGTTTGTTCTTTAGTTCTTCTAGGTCTTTGTTAAACATTTCTTGCATCTTCTCGATCTTTGCCTCCATTCTTTTTCCGAGGTCCTGGATCATCTTCACTATCATTATTCTGAATTCTTTTTCTGCAAGGTTGCCTATCTCCACTTCATTTAGTTGTTTTTCTGAGGTTTTATCTTGTTCCTTCATCTGGTACAAAGTCCTTTGCCTTTTCATCTTGTGTATCTTTCTGTGAATGTGGTTTTTGTTCCACAGGCTGCCGAATTGTAGTTCTTCTTGCTTCTGCTGTCTGCCCTCTGGTGGATGAGGCTATCTAAGAGGCTTGTGCAAGTTTCCTGATGGGAGGGACTGATGGTGGGTAGAGCTGGGTGTTGCTCTGGTGGGCAGAGCTCAGTAAAACTTTAATCCACTTGTCTGCTGATGGGTGGGGCTGGGTTCCCTCCCTGTTGGTTGTTTGGCCTGAGGCGACCCAACACTGGAACCTACCCGGCTCTTTGGTGGGGCTAATGGCAGACTCTGGGAGGACTCACACCAAGGAGTACTTCCCAGAACTTCTGCCGCCAGTGTCCTTGTCCTCACGGTGAGACACAGCCACCCCCTGCCTCTGCAGGAGACCCTCCAACACTAGCTGGTAGGTCTGGTTCAGTCTCCTATGGGGTCACTGCTCCTTCCCCTGGGCCCTGATGCACACACTACTTTGTGTGTGCCCTCCAAGAGGGGAGTCTCTGTTTCCCCCAGTCCTGGTGAAGTCCTGCAGTCAAATCCCGCTAGCCTTCCAGGTCTGATTCTCTAGGAATTCCTCCTCCCATTGCCGGACTCGTAGGTTGGGAATCCTGACGTGGGGCTCAGAACCTTCACTCCAGTGGGTGGACTTCTGTGGTATAAGTGTTCTCCAGTTTGTGAATCACCCACCCAGCAGTTATGGGATTTGATTGTATTGTGATTGCGCCCCTCCTCCTGTCTCATTGTGGCTTCTCCTTTGTCTTTGCATGGGGGGGTATCTTTTTCGGTGAGTTCCAGTGTCTTCCTGTCCATGATTGTTCAGCAGTTAGTTGTGAATCCGGTGCTCTCGCAAGAGGGAGTGAGGGCATGTCCTTCTACTCTGCCATCTTGAACCAAACTCCTAGTCAATCTCTTAACTTTTCTGAGCCAGCCCTGATTTCCTCATAGCTAAGATGGGGAAAAGTATGGATATGCTACCTCTCTCTGTGGGTTCATCTTGGGGAACAGATGAGACAAAGCAGTAATGACTGACGTCTGCATGCTCACTGTGCATCACACCCCATGCTGAATACTTCTCATTTAACCTTCATAACAACCCTCGAAGTCGATGCCATCATTAACTCCACTTAAAGATAAGGAAACTAGGTTCAAGGGTATTAGGGAATTTTCCTAAGGTTGCACAGCAGATAACTTGATGTAGGATTTAAATCTCTTAGGTTCTTTGCCCTACTTCCTCCCAAAGTGTGTGATAGCACTCTGCAGGAGCAGTGCTTCGGAAAACACTTGCAGAGAAGCTCTGTCTTAACACCTGTCATGCCTACCTTCCAAGAAGCCAAGACCTGGAATGGTGGAGGGGATTGACCTCCCAAGAAGAATCAGGGTGTTTTCCTTGGGTAGGGAGGTGAGGAAGGAATGTTGAAGCAGACGAAATGATTGCTTCCCTTTGAAAGGATGTGATTGCCCCTGATGACCACAAGAGTGACAGCTAATAGTTCCTGAAACCCCCAAGGTGCAACAGTGAAGAAAGCGTCATCCATTGGAATAGGCAGGGCCAGCAAACAGGAGGGGCCAGTAAGTACAGTGAGGCAGCAGGTGGATTGGCTCAGAGGAGCCATCGCCCAGATGGAAAAGGAGCTGTGAGCAGGGCCCAGCCCTAGGTCTGGATGGCCAGGCAGCATCGATGACGTCGGTTCATCAGTGATGGGACCAGTGACATTTAAGGCATGAGTGGAGAGTCTGGGGTACTGGGCACACTACTAGGGAAAAGGTCAAGTAGAAACCCAGGAACAAAGGTCCACAAAGGATCCAGGGCCATGGGTGGAGGAAGGAGCCTAATGTCTGAATGGAACCGTGTGTGCAGGCCAGATGTGCATCATGGAGGACCTGATTGGGGCCTGCGGGCAGTCAGTGGCCTGCTTCTTTGGGTCAGCATTAGCCCTGGGTTCTGGCGCTGAGCCAAACCTCCCTGGCAGCCACGGAGCCTCAGAGCACAGTGGGGCGTGAGGAAGGAGGAAGAAGAGGGAAGCTAGGCAATCTTCTTTTCTCCCATACCCTCCCTGCAGAACAGGGTTGGGAAGGACTTCCCCTGTGATGTAAAGGGTCTAAAAGCAGCTGGGTGTGGTTTTTCTTGTCCCTTTCAGAAGGAAATTCCCTGTCAGAGAAGTGAGAATGTTGACATGCTAGCTTCCTGCCCGATAGTGATGGTTCTTTGAGGTTTGATTAATTTCAGGTAGATTCTGGTCCACACTAGACTCAGTCCTGGTGACTGCCCCCACCCCACGCCCCTCCGCCCAGCCTGCCGGCTTCCCGAGCTGTCCTCTCTTTGCAGCATGACGCCCAGATGGACTACTACGGCACCCGCCTGGCAACCTGCTCATCAGACAGGTCCGTGAAGATCTTCGACGTGCGCAACGGAGGGCAGATTCTCATCGCCGACCTCAGGGGGTGAGTGCAGCCGACCCCGGGCAAGGTCTCAGAGAGTGTTTGGGCTTCTCAGACGTGGCAGGAAGGGCCGAGGGCCAGATCAGAGCAGCCCGCAGTGCAGTCAGCGGAGAGGACACCTGGTCCCAGCCAGCCGGCTGCCCTCATCAGGTATCCCAGGCCGATGGAGCCAGGAGCGAATGCCAATTCTGCCGCCCAAATGCCCACTGGCAGACCTGGGGCGAGGGAGTCAGTTATAGGCTCCCAGAGCCTCCACCCACTCACCCCCAACACAGGCTGCCGCTGTCTCCGCCCAGGTAGAGCCTACTTGCAACAAGCGTCCAGCGGCCACTGCTGTTTTCAAAAGTGGGAAACTAGCTTTTTTTTTTTTAAACAAGTTTAGCTACCACATGATCTAAAGTGACTCAAGGCTGGTGATCTAAGAATGTAATAGTAATTATATAAATCCCATAATTCTGCCTGTTTGCCCATGGCAGGTACTCAGTGAATATTTACAAATGTTTGATTTACCTTTCTCCCTGTTGAGATTCTTGAGATCCTGGCTCTCATTTTTGTGGCCGCACGCTAGTGCTTTCCCTCAGTTCACTACCTCAGGTAGATGGGGTTCTTAACCTGGGTACCATGGATCTCCAAGGGTTCTGTGGGTAGAATTCAGGAGGTGGTGAACTGGGAAAGGGAAAAAATTACCTCTTTATTTTCAGTGACTCTGATATTTAGCATTTCCTTCAATTATGGCTATAGGCCAGGAACCAGAGTAGTATTCATAGACCTGTCACTTTGTTACCAATAGGAGTCATAGATTTTTTTTTTTAAATAAATTTATTTATTTATTTATTTTTGGCTGAGTTGGGTCTTTGTTGCTGCATGTGGGCTTTCTCTGGTTGCAGTGAGCGGGGGCTACTCTTCATTGCGGCACGCAAGCTTCTCATTGTGGTGGCTTCTCTTGTTGCGGAGCGCGGGCTCTAGGCGCACGGGCTTCAGTAGTTGTGGCTCGTGGGCTCTAGAGTGCAGCCTCAGTAGTTGTGGCACACGGGCTTAGTTGCTCCGCGGCATGTGGGATCTTCCCGGACCAGGGCTTGAACCCGTGTCCCCTGCATTGGCAGGCGGATCCTAAACCACTGCACCACCAGGGAATACCGTCACAGATATTTTTATATCACATTACAGTTGTTGTAGCTTTCTCAAAACAGCATTTATGCTTATCACTACTTTGAAGTTAGAATGGTTATTAGACTTGCCACTAGAGTTTGTTACTTAAAGTGTTAACAAAGAAGCACACGTATCACTAATAACATAAATTGTTCTTTAACGTTTTGATAACTGTATATCAATATAATTGGGTTTTCTTTATAATCATAGTTCTATGTATTTTATCCATTATTCTGAGAAGGGACCATAACGTTCACCAGACTGCACAGGAGAAGTTAAGAGTCGCTGACAAGTGGGTGTTCAGTACATGTTTGTGAATGGATTAAAAAAGACATAGCTAAGTCAGTAGCCATTTAGGGGGAAAGGCCTAGAAGTTCCACCTCTTCCTGAGTGTCAGGAGTCCAGTGGCTGAGGAGCCAAATGTCGCCTTCCCTGCTCAGTAGCCCGTGGCTGAGCGGAGGGCTCTGAGGGTGAGGCCTGGCTGCCAGCACTGGCGGGGGCTGCACGTCTCCTGTCACTCGGTGCTCTGCTCTGTGTTTTTCTTGTGCTCAAAGTATGAAAAATATTGGAGGGTAATAAATTCAGGCCCCCATTCTTTGTTCCCTCAGTTAAAATTATGCTAGTTGTAGGACGTTTGAGTCTACAGGAGTTTCATTAGCAGCTCCTTTGTAGAGACTGGGGATGGACCATTGTCCCAGCTGGAGGGAGGAGAGCTCTGAGTGTCAGCAGTCCCGGGCTGAATGGGTGAGCAGGGAGCAGTGCTCAGAGCTAACAGGCATCAAGCTTGTGTTTTTTCCTTTTCTTGTACCAAGCACTGTTCTAAGCTCTTTACTGAGTTATCACGAACATTTCCCTCATGACCGCCATGTGAAAGAAGTCTTGTTGACATCTCTATTAAGAGACAAAGCCAAAGAGAGGATATGGCCCTGGCCTAAAGTCAAGCAGCTAGTGAGTGTGGAGTGGGTGTGAAAGAGCCTGTCCCATCCCCTCTGTGCCATCCACCTCTTGTGTGCTGGGTGCCCCCCGTTCTGAGGGATGGCCCCAGTACAGAGCCTAGCACAGGGTACGTGCTCAGACAGTGAACGCACAGAGATGGGAAGAGAAGAGAGAGACATGCCTTTTGAAAAAGTTAAAAGAGTAGTGGCAAGTATCAAAATGAAATAGTTACTGCCTCCTCAAGAAGGTGACCGTCTGGGAAGATGAGTAGTGATTCATCTACAGATACATCCTGAGCACTTGTGGGGGTGAACCCTGGATCTATTGGTGACTGTGCTGATGCCAGTAGATGTAGGCTATGCTGGCCACCGTCTGGGGTAGGTGAGGGCTCTGCCGGGTCGGGACAGAGGGGCTGACTCGCCTTCGGCCTCAGGGTCCTCACTGCCCAATGACGGTCCCTTTTGGAGTGACATTATACACAGCTCTCCGTTTTGAAATTTTTAGGCAGTTCTGTCCTGAGAAGCCATTCACTTCTGTCCAAAGTAGTGGCTGGCAGAGCACTGTGGGTTCCTTTGGCCCATTTGAGCAACCTCTGACCCTCTCCCCTTGCAGTCATGAGGGTCCTGTGTGGCAAGTGGCCTGGGCCCATCCCATGTATGGCAATGTCCTGGCATCGTGCTCCTACGACCGGAAAGTCATTATCTGGAAAGAGGAAAATGGCACCTGGGAGAAGACGCATGAGCACACGGGACACGACTCCTCAGGTACACTGAGTGTGGCGGGAGAGGGCGGCGGGCAGAGGGGCCCTGGGGGAGAGGGGGAGTCCTCTGTCTTGGCTAACGCTCAGCTTTCCTCTTGTGATGCTCCTCGTTTGTCCCTTGGGCTTCAGTTGCTTTTCTGTTACTCTGTCCACAGCAGAGGTAAGGCCTTAAGACCTAAAGCCAATCCAAAGCAAAATGAGAAAAGCAAAGACAACATAGCGAGATTTTTGGTTTTTTAAGGTTTATTCATTTTAAGTACTGGCCTTGTTCTCAGATTATAAGATAGGCTTTAGTTTATGATGATGTTAGTGATGGGTTTTTAAAATCTCCTTAATTGACAAAATTACAACCTCCCCCTGGTGATCCCTACAATTTTTTTTTTTAGAAATTTAGTAAAACAGTAAGTCTCAGAACTGAAAGTCTGCTCACTGTGCCTCCCTCCTTCCTGCAGTAAACTCTGTGTGCTGGGCCCCCCATGACTACGGCCTGATCCTAGCTTGTGGGAGCTCGGATGGAGCCATCTCTCTGCTGACTTACACTGGGTTGGGCCAGTGGGAAGTGAAGAAGATCAACAATGCTCACACTGTAAGTCACACCCTTCCTGTGTATAGGGGGTAGCTCTGTGGCCTTGCCACGTGTCCCCTGTTCACTCCTTAGAGAGTGGCAGGAACAGTGTCACTGCTGTGCAGTGGGCCAGGGGAGGGGGCTGCTGATCAGACATGCTTGGGAGAGCAGCTCTGAGCCTCTCTGCTCTGAAGCCAGACAGGCTGCATCCAGGGAGGCCAGTTGGCACCAGCCTCATTCAGCCCATGGCAGGGTTGGCACTGGTTCCTCCAAGTCGTGGAGGGCCAGGGCACTGGCAAGGTGGCAGCAGTAGGCTGCCTAACTGCCACTCTTGCTATGGACACCTCAAGTTGACATGGCCTGCAGTGGTCATTGGGACTCCTGGAACTGAGTGGTGGTAAAAATCATCATAGGAATTTAGTTCTCTACTTGTAGTCATTGGACATTAAGGTTAAAACAGTCAGGAAAGCACAGTGGGGCTTCCCTGGTGGCACAGTGGTTAAGAATCCACCTGCTAATGTAGGGGACACGGGTTCAAGCCCTCGTCCAGGAAGATCCCACATGCCGCGGAGCAGCTAAGCCCGTGCGCCACAACTACTGAGCCCATGCACCACAACTACTGAAGCCCACGCACCTAGAGCCCATGCTCCGCAACAAGAGAAGCCACCGCTATGAGAAGCCCACACACCACAATGAAGAATAGCCCCCGCTCACCGCAACTAGAGAAAGCCCGCACACAGCAACAAAGACCCAACGCGGCCAAAAATAAAATAAAGTAAATTAAGTAAATTTAAAAAAAGAAAGAAAGAAAGCAAGGTGGACAGTGAGGTGAAATCTCACATTTATTGAGCGTCTATTGTATGTCATGTAATCCTCTCAAATGTTTGTGAATGAAGGAAAAAATAACAAATGTACAGATTTGCAAGGTAACCAGTCCTGTTCTCATTTTATGATTAGGTAAGTGAGGCTTAGAAAAAGTAAGCGACTTAGAGAAGGTACCGTGCTGAGGTTAGAACCCTGGAATCCATGTACCTTCTGCCTACACAGCAGTCCAGCTTCCATGGCCCCAGCACTTCTGAAAACTACCCAGATGGAAGTCAGCAGCCCCAAGTTTGACACTGTACTTTTGCAGTTCTCAAATTCAGGGGGTCCACAGCCTGCCCAGCCTTCAAGGCCCCAGGAGCCTGTCTCAGGGTCTTGTTACTTGGGACCCTGTGATCCCCATCTGCTGAATAACTTGCAAAACTGAATAGGCTGAGAGGCTTCTGGGAAGATGGTGGGGAATGGCAACATAGTGCTTGAGTCTTTTCCAATCTTTGCATAGAAACCAGCAGAGCAACTAGGTAGCAAAACCAAAACCTCCTGAACAACAGTTGACAACAAAACTGGGTAGCAAGGTATTTCCACAAACTCCAAAATACAAGCAGAGAGCAATGGACCACTGACAACCAACCGCAAGACTGCGAGGTATTGGCATCCGAGCAGGAGGAAGAAGTAATGCGATGCCTTCCAGCACACCTGAGGAGTACCCCCAGAAGAGCCAACAGGTGTTCACTGGAAAGCATAGCTGGCTGGTTGGTGAACAGCAGCTGTTTGAGAACAGGAATTTTGTACTTTTGTCTGTAACTTTTTTTTTTAATTAAGATAAAATTCACATATCATAAAATTCACCCTTTCTTAGAAGTATACAGTTCTGTAGTTTTTAATATACTCACGAAGTTGTACAGCTCTCACTGCTAATATCCAGATCTTTTTCATCACCCAAAAAGAAACCCCATTAGCAGTTACTCTCCACCCCACCCTACCCCTAGCCCCAAGCAACGCTAATCTGCCTTCTGTCTCTATGGATTTGCCTATTCTGGACATTTCCTGTAAATGGAATTATACAGTATGTGGTCTTTTGTGACTGACTTCTTTCACGTCGCATGTTTTCAAGGTTCATCCATATCATAGCATGTATCGGTGCTTCATTCCTTTTTATGGCTGAATAATATTCCATTGTGTGAATACACACATTTTATTTTGCCATTCATCAGTTAGTGATCATTTTTAGCTATTATGAATAATGCTCCTACAAACGTTTGTGTGTCCGTTTTTGTGTTTTTAACTTTCTTGGGTAACTGCTTGGGAGTAGAATTGCCAAGTCATGGAATCTCTGTGTTTAACTTTTTGAAGTACTGCTAACTGTTTTCCAAATTAACTGCACCATTTTACATTCCTGCCAGCAGTGTATGAGGATTTCAGTTTCGCCACATCCTTGCCAACACTTGTTGTCTTCTTTTTGATGATAGCCATCCAAGTGGGTGTGAAGTAGTACCTCATCATGGTTTCGATTTGCATTTCTCCAATGACTAATGGTGTTGGGCATCTTTTCATGTGCTTATTGGCTATTTGTATCTCTTCTTTGGAGAACTGACATGGGGCCTGGGGGTTGCATGACCTCATACCAGGTGAGTGCAGGGAGCCCACCAAAAGAAAGACTAAAGGGACTTGGGGAAATCGGACCCTCATGAGCCACTGGGCTTGCTTCCACAATAGTGCCCCTCGTGAGCAGAGGGACACAGAGCCAGAGAGGGACACACACTGAAAGGAAAGAGAGGATGTAGACCAAAGTGGGGGAGAGGAACAGAGCCAGGAAATCCCAGAAGCAAGCTGTCACGTTTGTTACCACTACACAAAAACAGACACTTCTGGACTTAGAAAGGCTTTCCTGAACCTCATTTGATCAGGAAGACTAATTTCACTTAAAAATAACAAAAAAGTATTTGAGGTGAAATCTCAAAAGTTTTCCTTTAAGAAAGTTTTTTCCTTTAAGAAAAAATGAATATGCAGAATAACATTCTCACAGGCAGTGAAAGAAAGACATGCCCACAAAAACAGAACCAGTTGTCACCCACTATTTCCAGTCAAGCTAAGAGACTTTTTTTAAATGACATAAGACATTAAAAAATAGCATAAATCAAAAAAAAATAGCATAAATCAAAATTAGAAAGACTCTGAAGAAATGAGGTGACAGAACTCAGGAAAGAGTTAGAAATTAAAAATTATTTCATAAATAAAGACTAAACTAGAAGGAATACCAGAGCAAATAAACACAACAGATAATGCCTTAAGAGAAATAGTGTGAAAAAGGAAAAAAAGAAAAAATGAAGAAATAAAAAGATTTTGACAAAAAGTGAAGACAAGCAGAGATCAAACGTGAATATTAGGAGTCCAGAAGAAGAAAACAGAACAAATACTAAAAACTGATTCAAGAAGACTACCTTAAAATTTAAAACAATATTTGAAACTACATATAGAGCATACCCTATACTTAAGACTACCAACCCAGAATCACCAGCAAAAAGACCTAAGTATAGTGAAATTACTGGCCTTCAAGGGAAAAAAAAAAAAGTCCTTTGGGCATCTAGGCAAAAGGAGCCATGTAACTAACAAGGGAAACAATTGGATTATCTGGCTTTTCAACAGCAATGATCTGTGCATGAGAAAATGGAGAACACATTTACAATACTCAAGGAAAGAACGTGTGAGCCAAGGATTTATAACTAGCAAAGTTGACTTTCAAGTTCACACAAAGACTTATATACAAAAGTTCATAGCAACTTTAATAGCCAAAACCCGGAAATAATCCAAATGTGTATGAACAGGTGAATGAGTCAACAAATTGTGGTATATCCATACTACAGAAATGCTACCTAGCAATAAAAAGAAATGACTATTGATAAACACAAGATAAATGAATTTTAAAATAATTATGCTGACTGGAAAAAAATCAGACAAAAAGTACATACTGTGATTTCATAGCATGGAAAAGCAAACTGTAGTGACAGCAGATCAGTGGTTGCTAAGCTTGGGGGGTGTGGGCGGCAGAGATGGATTGCAAAGGGATCCCAGGAAACTTGGGGATGATAGATGTGTTCATTCTCTTTTTTACCAATAGTTATCTTTTTAATCACTTCTTCTTTTTATTGAGGTATTAACTAATCACTTCTTTTTTTTATTGAGGTATTAACTAGTCGCCAAGCTGTACATCACATCACCATGACTTAACTTATTTTATAACTGAAAGTTTGTATCCATTCAGCCAGTCTGTGTCTTTTGGTTGGAGCATTTAATCCGCTTATGTTTAAGGTAATTACTGATATGTATGTTCTTACTGCCATTTTGCTAATTGTTGTGGATTTGTTTTTGTAGGTCTTTTTTCTCCCCGTCCTCTTTTGTTTTTCTCTTGTGATTTGATGACTAACTTTAGTGTTGCGTTTGGATTCCTTTTTCTTTTTGTGTGTGTATCTATTGTAGATTTTCAGTTTGTGGTTACCATGAGGTTTTGACATAGCGGTCTATATATAAACAAGGTTGTTTTAAGTTGCTGGTCTTTTCATTTTAAATGCATTCCTGCATTTGTCCTCTCCTCTTCTCATGATTGCTGGTTTTGATGTCATATTTGTGTCTGGATGATTTCCTACCTTTACTGTATGTTTGCCTTTACCGGTGAGCTTTTCTATTCGTAATTTTCCTGTTTCTAGTTGTGGCCGTTTTTTCCCGCGCCTAGAGAAGTTCCTCTAGCATTTATTGCAAAGCTGTCTGGTGGTGCTGAAATCTCTTAGCTTTTGCTTGTCAGTAAAGCTTGTGATTTCTCCATCGAATCTGAATGAGAGCCTTGCTGGGTACAGTACTCTTGGTTGTAGGTTCTTCCCTTTCATCACTTTAAATATATTGTGCCACTCCCTTCTGGCCTGCAGGGTTTCTGCTTAAAAATCAGCTGATAACCTTATGGGAATTCCCCTTGTGTGTTATTTTTTTTTTTCCCTTGTTGCTTGTAATATTTTCTCTGTCTTTAATTTTTGTCAATTTGATTATTATGTGTCTCAGCCTGTTCCTCCTTGGGTTTATTCTGCCTAGGACCCTGCACTTCCTGCACCTGGGTGACTTTCCTTTCCCATGTTAGGGAAGTTTTCAGCTATTATCTCTTCAACTATTTTCTCAGGTCCTTTCTCTCTCTCTTCTCCTTCTGGGACTCCCATAATATGAAGTTGGTGCATCTAATGTTGTGGCAGAGGTCTCTTAGACTGTCCTCATTTCTTTTCATTCTTTTTTCTTTATTCTGTTCCGTGGCAGTGATTTCCACCATTCTGTCTTCCAGCTCACTTAAGCGTTCTTCTGCCTCACTTATTCTGCTATTGATTCCTTCTAGTGTATTTTTCATTTCAGTTATTGTATTTTTCATCTCTCTTTGTTCTTTAGATCTTCTAGCCCTTTATTAAACATTTCTTGTATCTTCTCAGTCTGTGCATCCGTTCTTTTTCCAAGATCTTGGATCATCTTTACTGTCATTACTCTGAATTCTTTTTTGGGTATATTGCCTATCTCCACTTCACTTAGTTGTTGTTCTGGGGTTTTATCTTGTTCCTTTGTCTGGGACATATTCCTCTGCCATCTCATTTTGTCTAACTTTCTGTGATTGCGTTTTCTGTTCTGCAGGCTGCAGGGTTGTAGTTCTTCTTGCTTCTGGTGGATGAGGCTGGTCTGAGAGGCTTCTGCAGGCTTCTTGATGGGAGGGACTGGTGGACGGAGCTGGGTCTTGTACCTCTGGTGGGCAGGGCCAGCTGTGGGCTCAGGAAGACTTGGCAGCCTGTATGCTGATGGATGGGGCTGTGTTCCCACCCTGTTGGTTGTTTAGCCTGAAGCGTCCCGGCACTGGAGCCTATAGGCTGTTATAACTGAAAGGTTGTACCTTCCATCCCTCATCCCCACCTCTGGAAACCACCAATCTGTTCTTTGTATCCATGAGCTTGGGGGTTTTTATTAATTTCACACGTAAGTGAGATCATACAGTTTTTGATTTTTTCTTTCTGACTTATTTCACTTAGCATTATGCCCTCAGGGACCATCCATGTTGTTGCAGATGGTAAGATTTCATTCTTTTTTTATGGCTGAATAATATTCCTCTGTGTGTGTGTACACACCCCACCTATTTATCCATTCATCCATTGATGGACACTTAGCTTGTTTGCATGTCTTGGCTATTATAAATAATGCTGCAGTGAGCGTGGGGGGTGCAGATATATTTTGAATTAAGGGGGTTTTGTTGGGTTTTTGTTTGTTTTTTGGTGTAAGTAGCCAGAAGTGGAATTGCTGGGTCATAAGATAGTTCTCTTTTTCATTTTTTGAGGACCCTCCGTACAGTTTTCCATAGTGGCTGCACCAATTTACATTCTCACCAACTGTGCACAAAGAGGTTCCCTTTTCTCCACACTTGCTGTTTCTTGGCTGTTTGATAATAGCTATTCTTGACAGATGTGAGGTGATATCTCATTGTGGTTTTGATTTGCATTTCCCTGATGATTAGTGATGTTGAGCATCTTTTTATGTACTTGTTGACCCATCTGTGTATCTTCTTGGGAAAACCATATATTCAGATCCTCTGCCATTTTTAAGTTGAATTATTTGGTTTTACTATTGAGTTGTATGAGTTCTTTTATATTTTTGATATTGACCCCTTATTAGATACATGATTTACAAATATTTTTTCCCATTCCGTAGGTTGCCTTTTCACTTTGTTGATGATTTATTTTGCTGTACAGAAGCTTTTTGTTTGATGTAGTTCCCCTTATTTTTGCTTACGTTGCCTTTGCTTTTGGAGTCAGGCCCAGAAAATCATCACCAAGATCAATGTCAAGGAGCTTAGCACCTGTGTTTGCCTCTAGGAGTTTGATGGCTTCAGGTCTCACATTCTTTAATCCATTTTGAGTTCATTTTTATGTACAGTGTAAGATAGTGGTCCAGTTTTGTTCTTTTGTTTGTGGCTGTCAGGTTTTCCCAACACTGTCTGTTGAAGAGACTGTCCTTTCCCCATTGTATATTCTTGGCTCCTTTATCATAAATTAACTGGCCACATATGCATGGGTTTATTTCTGGGTTCTCTGTTATGTTCCATTGATCTATGTGTCTGGTTGGTTTTTTGTTTGTTTTTTTGTTTTTGTTTTTGGTTTTTCTTTTTTACATTTTAGTGATGGTAGAAAATATCAGGTAGACAAGTAAATTGTAGATAGCCAGTAACAGTGTTGTAAAGAGTATGTGTCTGTTTTTAATGCCAATACCATACTGTTTGATCACTGTATCTTTTTAATAAAGGGGTCTTTTGTGATTCCATACAAGTTTTAGGATTGTTTGTTCTAAACAAACAATTTAAATTTTAGGATTGTTCTGTGAAAAATGGCATTGGAATTTTGATAGAAATTGCATGGAATCTGTAGATTGCTTTGGGTAGTATGGACACTTCAGCAATATTATTTCTTCCAATCCATGTGGACGGATATCTTTCATTTGTGTTGTCTTTAATTTCTTTCATCATTGTCCTCAGTGTACAGGTCTTTCCCCTCATTGGTTAAATTTATTCCTAGGTATTTTATTCTTTTTGATGCAATTGTAAATGGATTGTTTTCATAATTTCTTTTCTGATAGTTCATTGTTAGTGTATAGAAATGCAAGAGATTTTTGTACATTGATTTTGTTTCCTGCAGCTTTATTAAATTCATTTATTATTTCTAACAGTTTTTTGGTGGAGTCTTGAGGATGTTCTATATATAATATCATGTCATCTCCAAATACTGACAGTTTTACTTTTTCCTTTCCAGTTTGGATGGCTTTTATTTCTTTTTCTTGCTTGATTGCTCTGGTTGGGACTTCCAATACTTTAATGAGTAAAAGTGGCAAGCATGGACATCTTTGTCCTGTTCCTGATCTTAGAGGAAAAGCTTTCAGCTTTTCACTATTGAGTATGATGTTAGCTATGGGTTTGTCATATATGGCCTCTATTATGTTGAGGTACATACCTTCTATACCCACTTCGTTGAGAGTTTTATCATAAATGGATGCTGAGTTTAATCAAATGCTTTTTCTGTATCTATTGAGATAATTATGATTTTTATCCTTCATTTTGTTAATGTGTATCACGTGGATTGATTTGTGGGTGGTAAACCAACCTTGCATCCCTGGAATACATCTCATTTGATCATGGTGTATGATCCTTTTAATGTATTGTTGAATTTGGTTTGCTGGTATTGTTGAATTTGGTTTGCTGGTATTTTGTTGAGGATTTTATCATCTTTGTTCATAGTTATTGGCCCGTTTAGATTTTCTGTTTCTTCATGATTCAGTCTTGGAATGTTCTGTGTTTCTATGAATTTATCCATTACTTCTAGGTTGTCATTTGTTTGCATATTATTGTTCATAGTGGACTCTGATGATCCTTTGTATTTTTGTGGTATCAGTCTGTATTTCATTTATTTCTGCTCTGATTTTTGTTGTTTCCTTCCTTCCACTAACTGGGCTTCATTTGTTATTCTTTTTCTGGTTCCTTGAGATGTAAAGTTAGGGTGTTTTTGAGACCTTGTTTGTCTGTTTGTTTCTTCAGGTGGGTATTTATTGCTGTGAACTTCCCTCTTAGAACTACTTTTACTGCATACCATAAATTTTGGTGTGTTGTATTTCCATTTTCAGTTGTCTGAAAGTATTTTTCTATTACTCTTTTGATTTCTTTGTTAACCCATTGGTTGTTCAGTAACATGTTGTTTATTCTACACATATTTGTGGATTTTCCAGTTTTCTTCTTGTAATTGATTTCTAGTTTCATATCATTGTGGTCAGAAAAGATGCTTGATAGGATTTCAGTCTTCTTAAATTTATTAAGACTTTTTTTGGCCTAACATATGATCTATCCTGGATAATGTTCCATGTGTACTTGAGAAGAAAGTATACAGGCATACCATGGAGATAGTGCAGGTTCAGTTCCAGACCACCACAATAAAGCGAATATCACAATAAAGGGAGTCACATGAATTTTCTGATTTCCCAGTGCACATAAAAGTTATGTTTAAACTCTACTAGTCTACTGACTGTACAGTAATATCATCATGTCTAAAACAATGTACATACTTTAATTTAAAAATGCTTTATAGGTGAAAAAGCTAAAACCATCATCTGAGCCTTTAGCAAGTCGTAATCTTTTTGCATCAGTGACATCAGAGATCACTCATCACAGGTCACCAAAACAAATGTAATAATGAATAAGTTTGAAATATTAGGAGAATTACCAAAATGTGACACACGGACAGCCAGTGAGTAAATGCTGTTGGAAAAATGATGCCAATTGACTTCCTTGACGTAGGGTTGCCACAACCTTCAGTTTGTGAAGAACTCTATCTATCAAGCGCAATGAAACAAGACACAATAAAGTGAGGTATGCCTGTATTCTGCTACTTTTGAATGGAACGTTCTCTATATATCTGTAAAGTCCATCTGGTCTAATGTGTCCTTTAAGGCTATTTTCTGTCTGGATGATCTATCCATTGACATAACCCTACTATTATGATATTGCTGCCTATATCTCCTTTTAAGTCTGTTAGTATTTGCTTTATATATTTTGGTATTCCTGTGTTGAGTGCATAAATGTTTACAAATGTTACATCCTCTTGTTGAATTGACTCCTTTATCATTATCTAATGCCCTTCTTTGTCTCTTATTACAGTCCCTGTATTAAAGTCTATTTTGTCTGATATAAGTATAGCTACCCCAGCTTTTTTGGTTTCCATTTGCACGGAATATCTTTTTCCATCCCTTCTTTTTTCAGTCTGTGTGTGTCCTTAAATTTGAAGTGAGTCTCTTATAGGCAGCATACAGATGGTTCTTGTTTTTTAAATCCAGTCAGCGACTCTATGATGTCTTTTGATTGGAGAATTTAGTCCATTTACATTTAAAGTAATTATTGATAGGTACGTACTTATTGCCATTTTGGTTTTTTCTGGCTTTTTATAGTTCTTTTGCTCTCTTCCTTTGCGGTTTGATGACCTTTAATGGTACGCTTACATTCCTTTCTCATTATCTTTTGTGTATCTACTATAGGTTTTTCCTTTGTCCTTACAATGAAGTTTACATATATAACAATCCATATTAATAGTCTATTTTAAGTTGATTACAACTTAAGTTTGAACCCATTCTAAAGCTCTACATTTTTTTAAAAGATATATATATTTTATTTATTTATTTATTTTTAATCAGTCATCAATTTTATACACATCACTGTACACATGTCAATCCCAATCGCCCAATTTAGCACACCACCATCCCCACCCCACCTCAGTTTTCCCCCCTTGGTGTCCATACGTTTGTTCTCTACATCTGTGTCTCAACTTCTGCCCTGCAAACTGGTTCATCTGTGCCATTTTCCTAGGTTCCATATACATGCATTAATATACGATATTTCTTTTTCTCTTTCTGACTTACTTCACTCTGTATGACAGTCTCTAGATCCATCCACGTCTCAACAAATGACTCAATTTCGTTCCTTTTTATAGCTGAGTAATATTCCATTGTATATATGTACCACAACTTCTTTATCCATTCATCTGTCGATGGGCATTTAGGTTGCTTCCATGACCTCGCTATTGTAAATAGTGCTGCAGTGAACATTGGGGTGCATGTGTCTTTTTGAATTACGGTTTTCTCTGGGGATATGCCCAGTAGTGGGATTGCTGGGTCATATGGTAATTCTATTTTTAGTTTTTTAAGGAACCTCCATATTGTTCTCCTTAGTGGCTGTATCAATTTACATTCCCACCAACAGTGCAAGAGGGTTCCTTTTCTCCACACCCTCTCCAGCATTTGTTGTTTGTAGATTTTCTGATGATGCCCATTCTAACTGGTGTGAGGTGATACCTCATTATAGTTTTGATTCACATTTCTATAATAATTAGTGATGTTGAGCATCTTTTCATATGCTTCTTGGCCATCTGTATGTCTTCTTTGGAGAAATGTCTATTTAGGTCTTCTGCCCATTTTTGGATTGGGTTCTTTGTTTCTTTAATATTGAGCTGAATGAGCTGTTTATATATTTTGGAGATTAATCCTTCGTCTGTTGATTCGTTTGCAAGTATTTTCTCCCATTCTGAGGGTTGTCTTTTCGTCTTGTTTATGGTTTCCTTTGCTTTGCAAAAGCTTTGAAGTTTCATTAGGTCCCATTTGTTTATTTTTGTTTTTATTTCCATTACTCTAGGAGGTGGATCCAAAAAGATCTTGCTGTGATTTATGTCAAAGAGTGTTCTTCCTATGTTTTCTTCTAAGAGTTTTATAGTGTCCGGTCTTACATTTAGGTCTCAAATCCATTTTGAGTTTATTTTTGTGTATGGTGTTAGGGAGTATTCTAATTTCATTCTTTTACATGTAGCTGTCCAGTTTTCCCAGCACCACTTATTGAAGAGACTGTCTTTTCTCCATTGTATATCTTTGCCTCCTTTGTCATAGATTAGTTGACCATAGGTGCGTGGGTTTATTTCTGGGCTTTCTATCTTGTTCCATTGATCGATGTTTCTGTTTTTGTGCCAGTACCATATTGTCTTCATTACTGTAGCTTTGTAGTATAGTCTGAAGTCAGGGAGTCTGATTCCTCCAGCTCCGTTTTTTTCCCTCAAGACTGCTTTGGCTATTCGGGGTCTTTTGTGTCTCCATACAAATTTTAAGATGATTTGTCCTAGTTCTGTAAAAAATGCCATTGGTAATTTGATAGGGATTGCATTGAATGTGTAGATTGCTTTGGGTAGTATAGTCAGTTTCACAGTATTGATTCTTCCAATCCAAGAACATGGTATACCTGTCCATCTGTTTGTGTCATCTTTGATTTCTTTCATCAGTGTCTTAATAGTTTTCTGAGTACAGGTCTTTTACCTCCTTAGGTAGGTTTATTCCTAGGTACTTTATTCTTTTTGTTGCAGTGGTGAATGGGATTGTTTCCTTAATTTCTTTCTGATCTTGCATTATTAGTGTCTAGGAATGCAAGAGATTTCTGTGCATTAATTTTGTATCCTGCAACTTTACCAAATTCATTGATTAGCTCTAGTAGTTTTCTGGTGGCATTTTTAGGATTCTGTATGTATAGTATCATGTCATCTGCAAACAGTGACGGTTTTACTTGTTCTTTTCCAATTTGTATTCCTTTTATTTCTTTTTTTCTCTGATTGCCGTAGCTAGGACTTCCAAAACTACATTGAATAATAGTGGTGAGAGTGGACATCCTTGTCTCATTCCTGATCTTAGAGGAAGTGGTTTCAGTTTTTCACCATTGAGAATGATGTTTGCTATGGGTTTGTCGTATATAGCCTTTATTACGTTGAGGTAGGTTCCCTCTATGCCCACTTTCTGGAGAGTTTTTATCATAAATGGGTGTTGAATTTTGTCAAAAGCTTTTTCTGCATCTATTGAGATGATCCTATGGTTTTTATTCTTCAGTTTGTTAATATGGTGTCTCACATTGATTGATTTGCATATATTGAAGAATCCTTGCATCCCTGGGATAAATCCCACTTGATCGTGGTGTATGATCCTTTTAATGTGTTGTTGGATTCTGTTTGCGAGTATTTTGTTGAGGATTTTTGCATCTATATTCATGAGTGATATTGGTCTGTAATTTTCTTTTTTTGTAGTATCTTTGTCTGGTTTTGGTATCAGGGTGATGGTGGCCTCATAGAATGAGTTTGGGAGTGTTCGTTCCTCTGCAATTTTTTGGAAGAGTTTGAGAAGGATGGGTGTTAGCTCTTCTCTAAATGTTTGATAGAATTCACCTGTGAAGCCATCTGATCCTGGACTTTTGTTTGTTGGAAGATTTTTAATCACAGTTTCAATTTCATTACTTGTGATTCGTCTGTTCATATTTTCTGTTTCTTCCTGGTTCAGTCTTGGAAGGTTATACCTTTCTAAGAATTTGTCCATTTCTTCCAGGTTGTCCATTTTATTGGCATAGAGTTGCTTGTAGTAGTCTCTTAGGATGCTTTGTATTTCTGCAGTGTCTGTTGTAACTTCTCCTTTTTCATTTCTAATTTTATTGATTTGAGTCCTCTCCCTCTTTTTCTTGATGAGTCTGGCTAAAGGTGTATCAATTTTGTTTATCTTCTCAAAGAACCAGCTTTTAGTTTTATTGATCTTTGCTATTGTTTTCTTTGTTTCTATTTCATTTATTTCCGCTCTGATCTTTATGATTTCTTCCCTTCTGCTAACTTTGGGTTTTGTTTGTTCTTCTTTCTCTAGTTCCTTTAGGTGTAAGGTTAGATTGTTTACTTGAGATTTTCCTTGTTTCTTTAGGTAGGCTTTTATAGCTATAAACTTCCCTCTGAGAACTGCTTTTGCTGCATCCCATAGGTTTTGGATCGTCGTGTTTTCATTGCCATTTGTCTCTAGGTATTTTTTGATTTCCTCTTTGATTTCTTCAGTGATCTCCTGGTTATTTAGTAACGTATTGTTTAGCCTCCATGTGTTTGTGTTTTTTACGTTTTTTTCCCTGTAATTCATTTCTAATATCATAGTGTTGTGGTCAGAAAAGATGCTTGATAGGATTTCAATTTTCTTAAATTTACTGAGGCTTGATTTGTGACCCAAGATGTGATCTATCCTGGAGAATGTTCTGTGCGCACTTGAGAAGAAAGTGTAATCTGCTGTTTTGGGATGGAATATCCTATAAATATCAATTAAATCTATCTGGTCTATTGTGTCATTTAAAGCTTCTGTTTCCTTATTTATTTTCATTTTGGATGATCTGTCTATTGGTGTAAGTGAGGTGTTAAAGTCCCCCACTATTATTGTGTTATTGTCGATTTCCTCTTTTATAGCTGTTATCAGTTGCCTTATGTATTGAGGTGCTCCTATGTTGGGTGCATATATATTTATAATTGTATATCTTTTTCTTGGATTGATCCCTTGATCATTATGTAGTGTCCTTCCTTGTCTCTTGTAACATTCTTTATTTTAAAGTCTGTTTTATCTGATATGAGTATTGCTACTCCAGCTTTCTTTTGATTTCCATTTGCATGGAATATCTTTTTCCATCCCCTCACTTTCAGTCTGTATGTGTCCCTAGGTCTGAAGTGGGTCTCTTGTAGACAACATATATATGGGTCTTGTTTTTGTATCCATTCAGGAAGCCTGTGTCTTTTAGTTGGAGCATTTAATCCTTTCACGTTTAAGATAATTATCGATACGTATGTTCCTATTACCATTTTCTTAATTGTTGTCGGTTTGTTTTTGTAGGTCCTTTTCTTCTCTTGTGTTTCTCACTTAGAGAAGTTCCTTTAGCATTTGCTGTAGAGCTGGTTTGGTGGTGCTGAATTCTCTTAGCTTTTGCTTGTCTGTAAAGCTTTTGATTTCTCCATCGAATCTGAATGAGATCCTTGCCGGGTAGAGTAATCTTGGTTGTAGGTTCTTCCCTTTCATCACTTTAAGTATATCATGCCAGTCCCTTCTGGCTTGTAGAGTTTCTGCTGAGAAATCAGCTGGTAACCTTTGGGAGTTCCCATGTATGTTATTTGTCGTTTTTCCCTTGCTGCTTTCAATACTTTTTCTTTGTCTTTAATTTTTACCAATTTGATTACTATGTGTCTCAGTGTATTTCTCCTTGGGTTTGTCCTGCCTGGCACCCTCTGCACTTCCTGGACTTGGGCGGCTATTTCCTTTCTCATGTTAGGGAAGTTTTCCACTATAATCTCTTCAAATATTTTCTCTGGTCCTTTCTCTCTCTCTTCTCCTTCTGGAACCCTATAATGCGAATGTTGTTGTGTTTAATGTTGTCCCAGAGGTCTCTTAGGCTGTCTTCATTTCTTTTCATTCTTTTTTCTTTAGTCTGTTCTGCAGCAGTGAATTCCACCATTCTGTCTTCCAGGTCACTTATCAGTTCTTCTGACTCAGTTATTCTGCTATTGATTCCTTCTAGTGTAGTTTTCATTTCAGTTATTGTATTGTTCATCTCTGTTTGTTTGTTCTTTAATTCTTCTAGGTCTTTGTTAAACATTTCTTGCATCTTCTCGATCTTTGCCTCCTTTCTTATTCTGAGGTCTTGGATCATCTTCACTATCATTATTCTGAATTCTTTTTCTGGAAGGTTGCCTATCTCCACTTCATTTAGTTGTTTTTCTGGGGTTTTATCTTGTTCCTTCATCTGGTATATAGCCTTCTGCCTTTTCATCTTGTGTATCTTTCTGTGAATGTGGTTTTTGGTCCACAGGCTGCAGGATTGTAGTTTTTCTTGCTTCTGCTGTCTGCTCTCTGGTGGTTGAGGCTATCTAAGAGGCTTGATGGGAGGCTCTCGGGAATATTCTTAGTAGAAAAAATCTTAATCTAAATGTCCATCTGCTTATATCACAGTCGTTGGTCAGTCAAATCCACAGGGCAGTTCTCCTCAAGCAGCAATCAGGGGTCCATGGAAGCTGTGAAATAGGCCAAGTGGTTCTTACCCAAGTGTGATTGGGCCCCGTATGCTAACACATATATATGGAATCTGCTAGTGTTGGAGGGTCTCCTGCAGAGGCGTGGGGTGGCTGTGGCTCACTGTGAGTACAAGGACACTGGCAGCAGTTCTGGGAAGTACTCCCTGGCGTGAGCCCTCCCAGAGTCCTCCATTAGCACCACCAAAGAGCCAGGTAGCTATTTTTTATTTATTTATTTACCTATTTATTTATTTTCATCATGCCAGGTCTTCATTGCAGCATGCAGACTTCTTGGTTGTAGCATGCAGACTCTTAGTTGCAGCATGCGGACCTCTTAGTTGCGGCATGCATGTGGGATCTAGTTCCCTGACCAGGGAACAAACCCGGGCCCCCTGCATTGGGAGTGCAGAGTCTTACCCACTGTACCACTAGGGAAGTCCCTAAAGCTCTACATTTTTACCCTCCCCCACCCACCTTTTATGTTTTGATGTCACATTATCATCTTTTTATCTTGTGTATCTTTAATTACTGTAGTTACAGTTTTAATTTTTTTTAACCCTCATGATAGCTTCATAAGCAATTAATCCACTGCCTTTAATATATATTTACCTTATGAGTATAAAACATATGGAAGATTTATACTTTCATATGTTTTCTTGTTACTAATTAGCACCCTTTCTTTTCAGCTTAAAGAAGTCCCTTTAACATTTCTTGTAAGGCCAGTTTAGTGGTGGTGAACTCCTTTAGCTTTTGCTTATCTGGAAAACTATCTTTCCTTTAATTCTGAACAGTAGCTTTGCCAGGTAGAGTATTCTTGGTTGGAAGTTTTTTTTTTTCTTTCATCACTTTGAGATTCATTTGTTATCTTGATTGTAGTGATGGTTTTACAGAGTATACTGATGTCAAAGTTCATCAACTTGTGCACTTTATGTTCTGTTAATGTCAATTAGATCTTTCTTTAAAATTTGGAGTGTAAAGAATGCAAACTGTTTCCAGTATGCAAGAACTCAAGGACTATTGTTTCCATGAGCCCTGCCTGAGGTGTCTACTAAAGAATAAGTTTTAGACAACAAAAATGACTAGAAAGACATCCATATAAATATACAGTTAATTGTAAAGAACTAAGACTGAACAAGGTCCTGATCGTGTGCTCTGCTAAGATAGAGTACAACTGTTAAAAAAAACGGTGTGCAGCACAAGCAGCTGATACCATTCACACGAAAATACCCCCCCAAAAAACGGGGGGGGGGGCGATGGGGAGAGCATTGCAAACACTTCTTTTAATGTTATTAGTAATCATATTGACAATATTATTCTGAGACTATTCTGCTGTGTGTTAAATGAAATAAATAATTATGTACCAGTGAACATCCCTAGCACCAGAAATACACTTTAAATACAGTTCCTCACTAAAAGAAACCAGAGCTCTTGAGGAAATGGCTGATCCCAGGTCTCAGGCAGGAAAAATACAAACATCTTGTCATACCAGATAGAAATGATCAGTGACATACTTTTTGACATACTAGGGTTATGTCAAAGGAGCCAACTTGAACAGGCTCACACTGCCAAAGATGGGCAGTTTGAGTGTAAAAAATTAGAATAATGGCAGTGAACTGAAACCCGTCAAATATGCTTAAATCCATGAGTTCATCCTGATATTTAAAAGAGAATCAGTCATCTTTGGAGAATGACAGGGAACTAGTTCAGAAAGAATCAAGCATTTATCTTGCCTTTCTTATCTGATCTGTACCCCTGGGGAAGCAAATATTAATGAGTGAAATTGCCCCTGTCTAGAGTATTCCATGTAATAAATGACAAAGAAATGAATAGAATGACAGTGTCACCATTTTGTAATGCCCAGTGAATTGAGAAAGGCATAAATTATTGACAGATGATAATAACATAAAAAGAGAGACAGTCTGACATCATGTGCCTCCTGATGAAGGAATACACCACCACCTGTATTCTTGGCAAAGGGAAGAAACCTGAGTCTGATCCAGTAAGATCAGAAGGGGAATCTATAAATTAGAAGATGCGAGAAACATCAAAAAAAGGTTTACTCACACTGGTCAGAATAACCATCATCAAAAAGTCTACAAATAATAAATGGAGAGAGTGTGGAGAAAAGGGAACCGTCCTGCACTGCTGGTGGGAGCGTAAATTGATGCAGCCACTATGGAGAACAGTATGGAGATTCCCTAAAAAACTAAAAATAGAGCAACCATACGACCCAGCAATCCCACTACTGGGCATATATCCAGACAAAACAAAAACTCTAATTCCAAAACATACATGCACCTCAATGTTCATAGCAGCACTGTTTACAATAGCCAAGACATGGAAACAACCTAAGTGTCCATCAACAGACGAATGGGTAAAGAAGATGTGGTGTACATATTTACAACGGAATATTACTCAGCCATTAAAAGAACGAAATAATGCCATTTGTAGCAACATGGATGGACCTAGAGATTATCATACAAATGAAGTAAGTCAGACAGAGAAAGACAGATGTCATATGATATCTCTTATATGTGGAATCTTAAAAAAATGATACAAAACAGAAATAGACTCACAGACATAGAAAACAAATTTATGGGACTTCCCTGGTGGTCCAGTGGTTAAGACTCTGTGCTCCCAATACAGAGGGCACAGGTTCGATCCCTGGTTAGGGAACTAAGATCCTGCATGCCGCATGGCGTGGCCAAAAAAAAAAAAAAAAAACAACTTGTGGTTACCAAAGGGGAAAGGGAGGAGGATAAATTAGGAGTTTGGGATTAACAGACACATACTATTGTATATAAAATAGATAACCAACAAGGATTTACTGTATAGCACAGGGAACTCTATTCAATATCTTGTTATAACCTATAATGGACAAGAATCTGAAAAAGAATGTATATGTATAACTCAATTACTTTGCTATACACCTGAAACTAACATGGTATTGCAAATCAACTGTATTTCAATAAAAAAGAGAATATTGCAATTTAAACAAAATTTTAAATGGCAAAACTAAACTAGTGCCTAGGGATGCACATTTGGGTGACAAAGCTAAAAAATAGACATTAGAAATCAGAATAATGGTTACTTACAGGGGAACAGAGGGGCTATGATTCAGGTAGGACATAAATGATAGGGCTTCTTGGGTAAATGGTAGTTTTATTTCTTGACCTGGGAGTGATTACAAGAGTGCTTTAGAGTAATTCATTAATCCATATATTTACTTTGTGTGGTTTTCTGGATCTGTGCCCTCCCTTCATATGTTTGGAAAATGTTCTGTTTGTTAAATTCCTGAGATTCCCTAATTCCTTCTTTAAATACATGTTGCTGAAAAATACATGCACTGTTAGGAATCCTTGAAGAAGAGTTCTGGGTGGCTAATCCTTAGTTCATTAAAACAGCTGCCCTGCATAATCCAGTCCTGAGAATTGGAGAGGGAATAAACATCAGCGTTGGGTCTGCAGAAGCAGTATCCTTTTGCCAGGCAAAGGGGCAGAGTCACCACAAGTCCCCCTTCCCCCTCCTTACAGATTGGCTGCAATGCCGTCAGCTGGGCCCCTGCTGTCGTACCTGGAAGCCTCATAGACCAGCCATCTGGGCAGAAGCCCAACTACATCAAGAAGTTTGCATCAGGCGGTTGTGACAACCTCATCAAACTGTGGAAGTAAGTGGGGTTGGTGAACTTCTCAAGGGGACACTTCTCACCTTCTACCCTACCGTGACTCAGCCTCAGTTCACCAGAAACTGGATCACCTGTCTTTTTCCCTTCTGCCCATAGAATACTGTCTTCAATCTCTCAGAGGACATCCTTTTTTTAAAAAAAAAAAAAACTTGCCCTTTACTCAGGAGCTTGGACTCTTCCTAATTCACAACTGCTAGAGCCGACTTGCTGGCTGTGGAGGAACAGAGCATTTCCTGGAGGGCTTCTTTATAGCTGGTGAACTGAATAAAATTCTGTAGGTTCAACAAATGTTTATCAGAAAGGTGGAATAGCTTCTCCACCCCTGTGGAGCCTGTGGGGTGGGGGAGGAATGGAGGTGTGGGAATGGCACCTGGGCTGCTGCCTGCTGAATTCTCCCCACCATCTCCCCTGTTAGGGAGGAAGAGGACGGCCAGTGGAAGGAAGAGCAGAAGTTGGAAGCACATAGTGACTGGGTTCGAGATGTGGCCTGGGCCCCCTCCATCGGCCTGCCCACCAGCACAATCGCCAGCTGCTCCCAGGTCAGCTCAGACCTGTGCAAGCATCCTGTGTTAGTTAATCTCAGGAAGTCCCATCAGCCCTTACAGTTCCCCTGGGGGAAATCCTTCAAGGGGAAGGGCAGGAGACAGGCAACTGTAGACCATTGTAAATAAGGGAGCACCTGGAGCCCAGCCATCACGAGTGAAGCCTTGGTCAGAAGCCACAGTGGCTTTCTTCCACTGAGCCAAGAGCAAGACCAAATTCAGGACTAGTTTCCCCTCCTGACCCTTTTGTGGATAGGGAATGGAGGTACCCAGGCATCATTCTGAAAGTGTTCCCAAGCAAGGACCAGGAACAATGGGAAATTGTAAGACCTTGGGCTCGTCTACCTACTCACTATTCCCAGACAGGTAACAAAAGTAAGACCAAGGATAAGCCTTTAATTATATGCTACCACTCAAGATGAGAGTTAAGCCTGGCCTTTTATGTCATTTGAGCCTCTTGTACTTGGTCCTAAATTTGAGAGGACCAAGTAGAACAGGCTTAAATGATGTAAAAGGTAATTCTGTTTGTTCTGTTTTAGTTCGGTTTGGTTTGGGGGGTGTGTGTGTGTGTGTGTGTGTTTTGTTTTGTTTTGTTTCTTGGTCCCATCTCATTCTCTGAGCTTGGCTTTTAGGCAGCTATACCCATTCAGTTGAGAAAGTACAGCGCCAGAGGGAGCCAAAACAACGAAGTGACTTGGCAGACATGAGGAAAGCCCCAGAGAAAATTTGAGAATTAGCAGTGCGGACAGTGAAACCAGTACGAGGAAAGGAACCTGGGAGACTCCTGACCAATTTGAAGTGTGTTCCTGGGGTAAAGGGATAAAAGCAAGGGTGCTGGGCTGGAAATTAGTCCTCAAAGCTGTGAACACCGAGGAGGTCCTTGGCTGTGCTTTGCCCTGAATCCCCCACCCTATTCCTGCAAAAGTCCAATATAGCTTCCGATTGAGAGGATATCACTAGGGCAGGATTGCTGCCCCCATCTCCTGACTCTAGCCTGTCTTTTCCCAGGATGGTCGAGTGTTCATTTGGACCTGTGATGATGCCTCGGGCAATGCGTGGTCCCCCAAACTGCTGCACAAGTTCAATGATGTTGTATGGCATGTGAGCTGGTCCATCACAGCCAACATCCTGGCTGTCTCAGGCGGAGATAATAAGGTACATACACCCTATTTCCATGACATGGCACACAGGCCCCTGTTTGTCTTTAGTTTGTCCAGTAGAGGGCACAGTTGAATCTTCCATCTAATGGCAGGGTTGGGAGGAACCTGAATGAAGACTGTTTTGAGCATGTCTCTTATTTACATCACTAATTCTTACGACCCCCCCACCCAACCCCGAGGGGTTGTATATCCCCCTTATACAGATGGAGAGGGTGACAGAGATTTGACTTGCATAGGGGTCATGAAGCTGTTCGGTGGCATAGCCAATAATCAGACCCAAGGTAAATCCAAAGCCACCACCCTGGCCGTCCATCACCCTGACCATTTGACAACCTCATCTTCATGGTAACGTTTAGTTATATGTAAAATACATATAACAAAGTTTACCGTCTTAACTTTTTTTAAGTGTACAGCTCTGTAGTGTTAAGTACTGATACATCCACGTTATTCTGCAGTCATCACTGTCATCAACCCAGAACTCTTCATCCCAAACTGAAATTCCGTGCTCTTCAAACAGCACCTCCCCATTCCCCCTCCCCCAGCCCCTAGCAACCCCCATTTTGCTCTCTGTCTCTATGAATGGACTACTGTAGGGACCTCCTGTAAGTAGAATTATAAGGAATTTGTTTTTTCTGACTGGCTTGTTTCACTTAGCACAGTGTCTTTTTTTTTTGAATTTTATTTTTTTATACAGCAGGTTCTCATTAGTTATCCATTTTATACATACTAGTGTATACATGTCAATCCCAATCTCCCAATTCATCACACCACCACCACCACCTCCCACCGCATTCCCTTCTTGGTGTCCATACGTTTGTTGTCTACATCTGTGTTTCAATTTCTGCCCTGCAGACCAGTTCATCTGTACCATTTTTCTAGGTTCCACATATATGCGTTAATATACGATATTTGTTTTTCTCTTTCTGACTTACTTCACTCTGTATGACAGTCTCTGGATCCATCCATGTCTCTACAAATGACCCCATTTTGTTCCCTTTTTATGGCTGAGTAATATTCCATTGTATATATGTACCACATCTTCTTTCTCCATTCGTCTGTCGATGGGCATTTAGGTTGCTTCCATGTCCTAGCTATTGTAAATAGTGCTGAAATGAACATTGGGGTGCATGTGTCTTTTTGAATTATGGTTTTCTCTAGGTATATGCCCGGTAGTGGGATTGCTGGGTCATATGGTAATTCTATTTTTAGTTTTTTAAGGAACCTCCATACTGTTCTCCATAGTGGCTATATCAATTTACATTCCCACCAGCAGTGCAAGAGGGTTCGCTTTTCTCCACACCCTCTCCAGCATTTGTTGTTTGAAAATCACCAGATTTTCTGATGATGCCCATTCTCACTGGTGTGAGGTGATACCTCACTGTAGTTTTGATTTGCATTTCTCTAATTATTAGTGATGTTAAGCAGCTTTTCATGTGCTTCTTAGCCATCTCTATGTCTTCTTTAGAGAAATGTCTATTTAGGTCTTCTGCCCATTTTTTGATTGGATTGTTTGTTTTTTTAATATTGAGCTGCATGAGCTGTTTATATATTTTGGAGATTAATCCTTTGTCCATTGATTCCTTTGCAAATATTCTCTCCCATTCTGAGGGTTGTCTTTTCATCTTGTTTGTAGTTTCCTTTACTGTGCAAAAGCTTTGAAGTTTCATTAGGTCCCATTTGTTTATTTTTGTTTTTACTTCCTTACTCTAGGAGGTGGATCCAAAAAGATCTTGCTGTGATTTTTGTCAAAGAGCATTCTTCCTATGTTTTCCTCTGAGAGTTTTAAAGTGTCCGGTCTTACATTTAGGTCTCTAATCCATTTTGAGTTTATTTTTGTGTACGGTGTTAGGGAGTGTTCTAATTTCATTCTTTTACATGTAGCTGTCCAGTTTTCCCAGCACCACTTATTGAAGAGACTGTCTTTTCTCCATTGCATATCCTTGCCTCCTTTGTCATACATTAGTTGACCATAGGTGCGTGGGTTTATCTCTGGGCTTTCTATCCTGTTCCATTGATCTGTATTTCTGTTCTTGTGCCCGTACCTTATTGCCTTGATTACTGTAGCTTTGTAGTATAGTCTGAAGTCAGGAAGCCTGATTCCTCCTGCTCCGTTTTTTTCCCTCAAGACTGCTTTGGCTATTTCAGGGTCTGTTGTGTCTCCATACAAATTTTAAGATTTTTTGTTCTAGTTCTGTAAAAAATGCCATTGGTAATTTGATAGGGATTGCACTGAATCTGTAGATTGCTTTGGGTAGTATAGTCATTTTCACAATATTGATTCTTCCAATCCAAGAACATGGGGTATACCTCTCCATCTGCTTGTATCATCTTTAATTTCTTTCATCAGTGTCTTATAGTTTTCTGAGTACAGGTTTTTTGTCTCCCTAGGTAGGTTTATTCCTCGGTATTTTATTCTTTTTGTTCCAATGGTAAATGGGAGTGTTTCCCTAATTTCTCTTTCAGATTTTTCATCATTAGTGTCTAGGAATGCAAGAGATTTCTGTGCATTAATTTTGTATCCTGCAACCTTACCAAATTCATTGATTAGCTCTAGTAGTTTTCTGGTGGCATCTTTAGGATTCTCTATGTATAGTATCATGTCATCTGCAAACAGTGACAGTTTTACTTCTTCTTTTCCAATTTGTATTCCTTTTATTTCTTTTTCTTCTCTGATTGCCGTGGCTAGGACTTCCAAAACTATGTTGAATAATAGTGGTGAGAGTGGACATGCTTGTCTTGTTCCTGATCTTAGAGGAAATGCTTTCAGTTTCTCACCATTGAGAATGATGTTTGCTGTGGGTTTGTCGTAGATGGGCTTTATTATGTTGAGGTAGGTACCTCTGTGCCCACTTTCTGGAGAGTTTTTATCATAAATGGGTGTTGAATTTTGTCAAAAGCTTTTTCTGCATCTATTGAGATGATCATATGGTTTTTCTTCTTCAATTTGTTAATATGGTGTATCACATTGATTGATTTGTGTATATTGAAGAATCCTTGCATCCCTGGGATAAATCCCACTTGATCGTGGCGTATGATCCTTTTAATGTGTTGTTGGATTCTGTTTGCGAGTATTTTGTTGAGGATTTTTGCATCTGTATTCATCAGTGATATTGGTCTGTAATTTTCTTTTTTTGTAATATCTTTGTCTGGTTTTGGTATCAGGGTGATGGTGGCCTCATAGAATGAGTTTGGGAGTGTTCCTTCCTCTGCAATTTTTTGGAAGAGTTTGAGAAGGATGGGTGTTAGCTCTTCTCTAAATGTTTGATAGAATTCACCTGTGAAGCCATCTGTCCTGGACTTTTGTTTGTTGGAAGATATTTAATCGCAGTTTCAATTTCATTACTTGTGATTGGTCTGTTCATATTTTCTATTTCTTCCTGGTTCAGTCTTGGAACGTTATACCTTTCTAAGAATTTGTCCATGTCTTCCAGGTTGTCCATTTTATTGGCATAAAGTTGCTTGTAGTAGTCTCTTAGGATGCTTTGTATTTCTGCGGTGTCTGTTGTAACTTCTCCTTTTTCATTTCTAATTTTATTGATTTGAGTCCTCTCCCTCTTTTTCTTGATGAGTCTGGCTAATGGTTTATCAATTTTGTTTATCCTCTCAAGGAACCAGCTTTTAGTTTTATTGATCTTTGCTATTGTTTTCTTTGTTTCTATTTCATTTACTTCTGCTCTGATCTTTATGATTTCTTTCCTTATGCTAACTTTGGGTTTTGTTTGTTCTTCTTTCTCTAGTTCCATTAAGTGTAATGTTAGATTGTTTATTTGAGATTTTTCTTGTTACTTGAGGTAGGCTTGTGGAGCTATAAACTTCCCTCTTACAACTGCTTTTGCTGCATCCCATAGGTTTTGAATCGTCGTGTGTTCATTGTCATTTGTCTCTAGGTATTTTTTGACTTCCTCCTTGATTTCTTCAGTGATCTCGGTTTTTTAGTAACGTACTGTTTAGCCATGTGTTTGTGTTTTTTATGTTTTTTTCTCTGTAACTGATTTCTAATCTCATAGCATTGTGGTCAGAAAAGATGCTTGATATGATTTCAATTTTCTTAAATTTACTGAGGCTTGATTTGCAACCCAAGATGTGATCTATCCTGGAGAATGTTCTGTGCGCACTTGAGAAGAAAGTGTAATCTGCTGTTTTTGGACGGAATGTCCTATAAATATCATCAGTTAAATCTATCTGGTCTATTGTGTCATTTAAAGCTTGTGTTTCCATATTAATTTTCTGTCTGGATCGTCTGTCCATCGGTGTAAGTGAGGTGTTAAAATCCCCCACTATTATTGTGTTATTGTCGATTTCCTCTTTTATAGCTGTTAGCAGTGCCTTGTGTATTGAGGTGCTCCTATGTTGCGTGCATATATACTTATAATTGTTATATCTTCTTCTTGGATTGATCCCTTGATCATGATGTAGTGTCCTTCCTTGTCTCTTGTAACTTTCTTTATTTTAAAGTCTATTTTATCTGAGTAGTGCTGCTCCAGCTTTCTTTTGATTTCCATTTGCATGGAATATCTTTTTCCATTCCCTCGCTTTCGGTCTGTATGTGTCCCTAGGTCTGAAGTGGGTCTCTTGTGACAGCATATATATGGGTCTTGTTTTTGTATCCATTCAGAGAGCCTGTGTCTTTTGCTTGGAGCATTTAATCCATTCACATTTAAGGTAATTATCGATATGTATGTTCCTATTACCATTTTCTTAATTGTTGTGGGGTTTTTTTGTAGGTCCTTTTCTTCTCTTGTGTTTCTCACTTAGAGAAATTCCTTTAGCATTTGTTGTAGAGCTGGTTTGGTGGTGCTGAATTCTCTTAGCTTTTGCTTGTCTGTAAAGCTTTTGATTTCTCCATCGAATCTGAATGAGATCCTTGCCGGGTAGAGTAATCTTGGTTTTAGGTTCTTCCCTTTCATCACTTTAAATATGTCATGCCACTCCCTTCTGGCTTGTAGAGTTTCTGCCAAGAAATCAGCTGTTAACCTTATGGGAGTTCCCTTGCATGTCATTTGTCATTTTTCCCTTGCTGCTTTCAATAATTTTTCTTTGTCTTTAATTTTTGCCAATTTGATTACTATGTGTCTCAGCGTATTTCTCCTTGGGTTTGTCCTGCCTGGGACTCTCTGCGCTTCCTGGACTTGGGTGGCTATTTCCTTTCTCATGTTAGGGAAGTTTTCGACTATAGTCTCTTCAAATATTTTCTCAGGTCCTTTCTCTCTCTCTTCTCCTTCTGGGACCCCTATAGTGCAAATGTTGTTGCGTTTAATGTTGTCCCAGAGGTCTCTTAGGCTGTCTTCATTTCTTTTCATTCTTTTTTTCTTTAGTCTGTTCTGCAGCAGTGAATTCCACCATTCTGTCTTCCAAGTCACTTATCCGTTCTTCTGCCTCAATTATTCTGCTATTGATTCCTTCTAGTGTATTTTTCATTTCAGTTATTGTATTGTTCATCTCTTTGTTCTTTAATTCTTCTAGGTCTTTGTTAAACATTTTCTTGCATCTTCTCGATCTTTGCCTCCATTCTTTTTCCGAGGTCCTGGATCATCTTCACTATCATTATTCTGAATTCTTTTTCTGGAAGGCTGCCTGTCTCCACTTCATTTAGTTGTTTTTCTAGGGTTTTATCTTTTTCCTTCATCTGGTACATAGCCCTCTGCCTTTTCATCTTGTCTATCTTTCTGTGAATGTGGTTTTTGTTCCACAGGCTGCAGGATTGTAGTTCTTCTTGCTTCTGCTGTCTGCCCTCTGGTGGATGAGGCTATCTGTGAGGCTTGTGCAAGTTTCCTGATGGGAGGGACTGGTGGTGGGTAGAGCTGGGTGTTGCTTTGGTGGGCAGAGCTCAGTAAAACTTTAATCCACCTTTCTGCTGATGGGTGGGGCTGGTTTCCCTCCCCGTTGGTTGTTTGGCCTGAAGCGACCCAGCACTGGATCCTACCCAGCTCTTTGGTGAGGCTAATGGCAGACTCTGGGAGGGCTCACGCCAAGGAGTACTTCCCAGAACTTCTGCTGCCAGTGTCCTTGTCCCCATGGTGAGCCACAGGCACCCCCTGCCTCTGCAGGAGACCCTCCAACACTAGCTGGTAGGTCTGGTTCAGTCTCCTATGGTGTCACTGCTCCCTCCCCTGGGTCCCGATGCGCACACTACTTTGTGTGTGCCCTCCAAGAGTGGAGTCTCTGTTTCCCCCAGTCCTGTCGATGTCCTGCAATCAAATCCCGGTAGCCTTCAACTTCTGATTCTCTAGGAATTTCTCCTCCTGTTGCCAGATCCAGGTTGGGAAGCGTGACGTGGGGCTCAGAACCTTCACTCCAGTGGGTGGACTTCTGTGGTATAAGTGTCCTCCAGTTTGTGAGTCACCACCCAGCAGTTATGGGATTTGATTTTATTGTGATTGCGCCCCTCCTACCATCTCATTGTGGCTTCTCCTTTGTCTTTTCATGGGGGTATCTTTTTTGGTGAGTTCCAGTGTCTTCTTGTCGATGACTGTTCAGCAGTCAGCCGTGACTCTGGTGCTCTCGCTATTGGGAGTGAGAGCATGTCCCTGTACTCTGCCATCTTGAACCAATCTCAGCAGTGTCTTTTTATTTTTTTATTGAAGTATAGTTGATTTAAAATGTTGTGTTAATTTCTGCTGTACAGCAAAGTGATTCAATTATGTGTATGCACATTCTTTTTTATATTCCCTTCCATTATGATTTATTACAGGATATTGAATAGTTCCCTGTGCTATATAGTAGGACCTTGTTGTTTATCCATTCTATATATAATAGTTTGCATCTGCTAATCCCAAACTCCCAATCCATCCCTCCTGCACCCCCCATCCACCTTGGCAACCAGAAGCCTGTTCTCCATGTCTCGGAGTCTCTTTCGTAGATAAGTTCATGTCATATTTTAGATTCCACATGTAAGCGATATCATATGGTATTTGTCGTTCTTTCTGACTTACTTCACTTGATATGATAATCTCTAGGTCCATCCATGTTGCTGCAGATGGCATTAATCTTTTTTATGCCTGAGTAATATTCCGTTGTATGTATGTTTCACATCTTCTTTATCCATTCATCTGTCAGTGGACATTTAGGTTGTTTCCAACTCTTAGCTGTTGTAAATAGTGCTGCTATGAACATAGGGGGGCATGTATCTTTCTGAATTAGAGTTTTCTCTGGCTATATGCCCAGGAGTGAGATTGCTGGATCATATTGGTAGCTCTGTTTTTAGTTTTTTGAGAACCTCCATACTGTTTTCCATAGTGGCTGCACCAGTTTACGTTCCCACTGTCAGTGTAGGAGTGTTCCCTTCTGTCCATGCCCTCTCCAGCATTTGTTATTTGTAGCCTTTTTGATGGTGGCCATTCTGATTGGTGTGAAGTGGTACCTCACACCTACCTCATTGTAGTTTTGATTTGTACTTAGCGTAGTGTCTTCATCTGTGTTGTAGATCACCTATGTTGTAGCATATGTCATAGTTTCTTCCTTTTGAAGGCTGAATAATATTCCATTGTGCCACATTTTATTTATCCATTCTCTGTTGATGGACACTGGGGTGCTTTCACCTTTTGGCTATTGTGAATAATGCTGCAATGCACATGGGTGCACAAGTAATATCTCTTCAAGACCCTCTGCAGACAGCTTTTACTCAGCCTAGGGTCCCTTTTGTGTTCAGTGGTCCCAGAAAGATCCATCAGGCCCTATCTAAAAGCCATAGAATTTGAGCTGGAATGACCCTCAAAGGACAGCTAATCTAACCCTATTTCTAGTGAGTGCCAATATCAGGACTAGTACCCAGGTCTGGTGGCACCCAGGACAGGCCACTGTACCCTGACTGCCCTCAGTAATGTTTACAAATCAGTGGGCAAGTACCTGGTTGTACGTTCCACGTTTTGGGGTCTGCTGTCTTTTATGCTTCTTACTCTTCCTTATAAGCCTGTTTCCTACAAAGAGCTCAGCGCTATTGCTGTCTTTATAGCATTCCTTTGCTGAAGGACTTGGTATGTTTTCACTTCAGAGCATTCTACACAGTGCATGCTTAGTGAATAAAGTCTATCCCTAAGGCAGCAGTTCTTAGAATCATTTTTTTATCAAGTTAATGTACATAGCTTTAGATAGTTTTTATTTGGTGTTTTGTGTGTTGTTGTTGTTTTTTTTTTTTTTTGCCTGCCTTGGGTCTTCGTTGCTGCGTGTGGGCTTTGTCTAGTTGCGGCGAGCGGGGGCTAGTCTTCGTTGTGGTGCGCGGGCTTCTTATTGTGGTGGCTTCTCTTGTTGCGGAGCATGGGCTCTAGGCGTGTGGGCTCAGTAGTTGTGGCTCCCAGGCTCTAGAGCACAGGCTCAGTAGTTGTGGTGCACGGGCTTAGTTGCTCCGCAGCATGTGGGATCCTCCCGGGCCAGGGCTCGAACCCGTGTCCCCTGCACTGGCAGGTGGATTCCCAACCGCTGCGCCACCAGGGAAGTCCCTATGATTTTTTTTTTTAATGCAGTCTAATTTTCCCTGTACGGGGGCAAACCTTTTCAACTTTTAGCTGCTGCTTCTGCTGTTTACTTCAGTGTATAAATAACATACCTGTTGATCTGTTGTCTTCCTCTACCACAATTCTCAAACTTTAGCATTGCTAAACTTGTTAAAACAGATTACCCACCCCACCCCTAGAGCTTCTGAACCAGTGGATCTGGGCTGGGACCCCAGAATTTGCATTTTTAACAAGTTCCCAGATGCTACACACACTCTGGTCTGGGACCACATTTTGAGAACCACTCTAACACCCCATAACCTCTCACTGGAGCTCTGTCAATTTGGTTAAACGGCATCCATGTTTACATTATCATTATTGTCAATATTTCATGTTACATCATTATTCACAGCATTGCCCCTCAGTAACAGTAACAGTAGTTACTCATATGCATTTTGTTTAATCTTTTCTTCCAGTTGTAGTGAGATATAATTGATATACATCACTGTATAAGGTAACAGTGTACAGCATAATGGTTTTGACGTGCATGTACTGTTAAATGATTACCGCTATAACTTTAGTTACCATCCATCATCTCATATAATAAAGAGAAAAAAATTACTTTCCTTGTGATGTTACCTCTTAGGATCTACTCTCAACAGTTTTCATATATATTATACATAAGTGTTAGCTGTAGTCATCATTGCTGTACATTACATACCAGTACTTATTTATCATGCAACTGGAAGTTTGTGGGTTTTGACCACCTTCCTCCTGTTCCCCCTCCCCCACACACTGCCTCTGATAATCATGAATCTGATACCTTTTTCTATGAGTTTGGTTTTTTGTTTTTAGATTACACATCCAAGTAAGATAGTACAGTTGTCTTTCACTGTCTTACTTATTTCACTGAGCATAATGCCCTCAAGGTCCATATATGTTGTCGCAAATATCACATATTCTTTGCTTTCTATGGCTGAATAATACTCCATTTTATGTGTGTGTGTGTGCATATTTATATATAAATACAACTTAATTATTCACCCCTCTGTTGATGGTCAGCTAGGTTGTTTCCATGTATCGCTAATCGTAAATACTGCTGTTATGAACTTCGGGGGTCAAATGTCTCTTCAAGTTAGTGTTTCATTTCCTTTGGATTTATACCCAGAAGTGGAATTGCTGGATCATATGGCAGTTCTATTTTTAATTTTTTTTAGTTTGTTTTATTGAAGTATAATTTACAATGTTGTATTAATTTCTACTTTACAGCAAAGTGATTCAGTTACACATATATATATATCCTTCGTATTCCTTTCCATTTTGGTTTATCACATGATATTGAATATAGTGCCATGTACTATACAGTAGGACCTTGTTGTTTGTGCATTCTATATATAATACTTAGCGTTTCCTAATCCCAAACTCCCAATGGATCCCTCCCACACCCCCCATCCAACTTGGCAACCAGAAGTCTGTTCTCTAAGTCTTGGAGTCTGTTTCATAGATAACTTGTGTCATATTTTGTTTCACATGTAAGTGATATCATATGGTATTTGTCTTTCTCATCATGACTTACATCACTTGATATAATATCTACGTCCACCCATGTTGCTAGAAATGACATTATATTGTTCTTTTTTATAATAATAATGATTCCATTGTATATATGTAGCACATATTCTTTACCCATTCTTCTGTCAGTGGACATTTAGGTTGTTTCCATGTCTTGCCTATTCTAAATAGTGCTGCTATGAACATAGGGGTGCACGTACATTTTCCAGTTATACTTTTATCTACGTGTGTGGCAAGGAGTGGGACTGCCGAATCATATGGTAGCTGTGTGTTTACTGTTTGAGGAACCGCCATTCTTTTCTCCATAGTAGTTATTACCAGACTGCAGTCCCACCAAAAACATAGGAGGGCTCCCTTTCCTCCATGCCCTCTGCTACATTTATTGTTTGTACACTTTTTGTTCATGGCATTTTGAGTGGTGTCAAGTGATGCCTCCTTGCAGTTTTGATTTCCAATTCTCTAATATTTAGGAATGTTCAGCATCTTTTCATGTGCCTCTCTTTTTAACACTATGAGTAAAATGTACCTCTGGAAATTGGCCTCTTAAAACTGGGCCCTGTTTTGAATTCCTTTCCTATTACCTGCTCCTGGGCATTTCGTGACGGCAGGTGTCTTTACAGGCTCACAGGCTTTGAGAATATGAAGTTCCCCTGAGCACCTGCTTTAAAGTTGTTGTTACTGTAAACGGCCAAAAGGTGGCATGATTTCTTCATGCCCAACTCTGGTTACACCTGCATGTACAGCCTAAGGGGAAGTCGTGTTCCTGGGTTGTGAATTAGTGGAATGTGTCAGCACAAACACCCAAGGGCTTGTATCTCATTACTTCATTGCCCCCCTCCCAGACAGGTCCTAACCCCTACAAAACCCCAATGCTGAGGGTGCTGTCCTACATGGGTGGGGTGACCCTAATGAAGGCAGCTGAAGGTGGGAAGGCCACCACCAGCAGACATGGAGACTAGGAGACTATTCAGAGCTCTTCCCGGCCAGAGAGTCCACCGTCCTCTGGGTGCACAATGTTGGCTTTAGCTGCGGGAGGGTCTGCCTGGATCTGGAGATTGTGGTGACATCCCCAGGGGACCAGACACTCCAGGTCCAAGGGGGGCTCATTTGCTGGTACATCCTCCCCAGCTCCCTCAGGCCCAGAACACTCTAGCCTTGTGTTACTGGCTGCCCAGGCTCCAGGGGAGTGCCAGTAGCCCAGGTTCCCTAAGCCAACACGGAATAGAGGAGGCATTTCTTTCTCTTTTGATTTTATTGTATTGTATTTTTACTTCTGATTTTAGTTTGGAGTGTTGTAAATTTAGTGTTGTTTTTGTTTCTGGTGTACAGTGACGTGTTTCAATTATGCAGATACATAGATCTGTTCTCAGATTCTGTTCCCTTATTGGTTATGACAGATTGTTGAGTAGAGTTCCTTATGCTCCACAGAAGGTCCTTGTTGATTATCCATTTTATAAATATTAGTGTGTACAGGTTAATCCCAACCACAGCATTTGTTCCTCCCCCCATGCTTTCCCCCTTGGTAACCCTAAGTTCCTTTTCTATGTCCGTGAGTCCGTTTCTGTTTTGTACATTAGTTCACGCCTATCAATTTTTAGATTCCACCTCTTCGTGAAATCATATGATATCTGTTCTTCTCTGTCTGACTTGCTTCACTTAGTATAATCTCTAGGTCTGTCCACCTTGCTGCCAATAGCATTATTTCATTTTTTTTAATGCCTGAGTGTTCATTCCATTGTGTATATGTACCACATGTTCTCTCTCCATTCCCCTGTGGATGGAGATTGTGGTTGCTTCCAAACCTTGACTGTTGTAGGTCTTGCTGCAGTCAATGAACGTGCAAGTGTCGGCTTTCCAAGTATGGTTATCTGCGGATGTGTGCCCAGCAGTGGGCTTGCCGGATCATATGGTAGCTCTATTTGTGGTGTTTTAAGGAACCTCTGTAGTGTTCTCCATAGTGGCTCTACAAATTTACATTACCCCCAGTGGTGTAGGAGGGTTCCCTTTTCTCCTCGGCCTCTCCAGCATTTATTGTTTGCAGACTTTTTGATGATGGCCATTCTGACAGGTGTGAGGTGCTACCTTGTTGGAGTTTGATTTGATTTCTCTAATGATTAGTGATGTTGAGCATCTTTTGTTTTTTGGCATTCTGTATGTCTTCTTTGGAAAAATGTGTATTTAGATTTTGCCACCCATATTTGGATTAGGTTGTTTTCTTGATATTGAGCTGTTTATATATTTTGGAGATTAATCTTTTGTCTGTTTCATTTGCAAATATTTTCTCCCATTCTGAGGGTTGTATTTTTGTCTTGTTTATGGTTTGATTTGCTGTGCAAAAGCTTTGAAGTTTCATTAGGTCCCATTTGTTTGTGTTTTTATTTCCATTACTCTAGGAGGTGGATCCAAAAAGATCTTGCTGTGATTTATGTCAAAGAGTGTTCTTCCTATGTTTTTTCTTCTAAGAGTTTTATAGTGTCTGGTCTTACATTTAGGTCTTTAATCCATTTTGAGTTTATTTTTGTGTATGGTGTTAGGAAGTGTTCTAATTTCATTCTTTTCAATGCAGCTGTCCAGTTTTCCCAGCACCACTTATCGAAGAGGCTGTGTGTTCTCCATTGTATCGTCTTGCCTCCTCTGTCATAGATTAGTTGACCATGGGTGCGTGGGTTTATCTCTGGGCTTTCTATCCTGTACAGTTGATCTATATTTCTGTTTTTGTGCCAGTACCATACTGTCTTGCTTACTGTAGCTTTGTGTAGTATACTTTGAAGTTGGGGAACCTGATTCCTCCAGCTCTGTTTTTCTTTCTCAAGATTGCTTTGGCTATTTGGGGTCTTTTGTGTTTCCAAAGTTTTTTGTTCTAGTTCTGTGAAAAATGCCACTGGTACTTTGAAAGGGATTGCACTGAATCTGTAGATTGCTTTGGGTAGTAGAGTCACTTTTACAATGTTGATTCTTCCAATCGAAGAACGGGGTATACCTCTCCATCTGTTGGTATCATCTTTAATTTCTTTCATCAGTGTCTTATAGTTTTCTGCATACAAGTCTTTTGCCTCCTTAGGTAGGTTTATTCCTGGGTATTATTTTATTCTGTTTGAGTGGTAAATGGGAGTGTTTCCTTAATTTCTCTTTCTGATTTTTCACTGTTAGTTTATAGGAATGCAAGAGATTGGAAGTGGGCTTCTTGACAGTGGGCCGTTTTGAATTCTTTTTCGAAGAATTCATTGTACCTCTGGAAGTGTGCAGATAACAGTTCTTCACTAGTCAGCTCAATTTGGGTTTCTGGCTTTCTCTCCTATTAGTGTTCTTAGGTTGAAAGGACCTGCTATTAAGTTCTGTTTTGGGTTGAGGCACTTTTTTCAACTCTGAATATGCCACGGGCTGAGATCAGGTAGATGATAGGACAGCTGGTTTCTTACCAGTGAGGCTGGAGCATCAGCTTCACAGCTGCCTGGATTCTCTGGTCAAGCTTGCTAGACAGTCAGGACTGGCTACTCGACTCAGCAGTAGGTGAGGCTAGAATTACCTTCCTTGCCTTGGCAGCACACAGCAGGATGGGATCCAGAGAACGCATGGCTTATTTCGGGGGGAGCTGAAGAGTCAAGAGTGTGCACTGAATTCCTGGTCAGGTGAGGCCACCAGATTTGCTATGCAGACAGTGAATGCCACCGGCTGTGCTTTCTATTCCCGTGTTACCTTAAGCAGGGTTGTTGACCGGCTATGTGGCTTCGCTGGTTGGGCAGTCCGAAGGCTGTATTCAGTAGGAAGTGCAGCTATGAACTGGTGTGCTTTCCAAGGAAGCAGCTTTAAGGTTACTAATGCTTTGTGGTCTGGACTGAAGCCTACCTGTGCCCCAGCTTCCCTGTCAGAACAAACTCACTTGGGCCCTGCAGGTAGGGACTCAGGCTGCAGAGAGATCTGAGTGCTGGTTGTTGGAAGTCCTCTCTGGTCACAATCCAATTCTCAGCAGCTGGGCCTCACAGATTCAGCTGTGATCCTGGTGGAGCAAAACCAGAGTATCAGCACCTGCAAAGTGATGACCACAATTCAGTGGGAGGGGGGACAGGTTGCTGGATGTCACCCGGGGCTCTTTTCTCACTGGAGGGGCCAGAGCCTCAGGGGAGGCCCCTCCCCGTGGTAGTGTGCCAGCCCCTGGAAGGGATGCTGGGATCCACATGTGGCCCCTTCTCTTACCTTCTAATGCAGTCGGTCTACTTCAGCCTCACTCCTGTGTTGTAGGATTTGTTCAGTGGTGTGTCTCTGTGAATAGCTGTTAGTTCTTCTCTTGAGGGAAAGTGAAGCCAGGAACAAGTTGTGTCACCATCTTCATGACATCACTCTCCATACTCCTCCCTTTCTTTCTTACTCTGTGTGGATACTTTTTCCTTTACTTCCATTTTGGTGGGATTTCAGTGGGGGAAGCCAAGGTAAGTGCTCTCTTTACCCACAAGACTGTGAGCTGTAGTCCTTGCTGGAGATCTTTACCCTCTTTAGAGAACCCAGGGAGGTAAGGGCAGGGGTACATACCTGTAACAGGATGTGTGTGCTGGCTTGCAGGTGACCCTGTGGAAGGAGTCGGTTGACGGGCAATGGGTGTGCATCAGTGATGTCAACAAGGGCCAGGGTTCTGTGTCCACTTCCGTCACAGAGGGTCAGCAGAACGAGCAGTGACAAGACAGGCAGGGCCTGGTCTCTACCGGCTGCCTCCAGGACTGCCCCTTCGTGGGCCAACTGACCAAACTGCTGGGAGGAAGAACACCCAGCTCCCACACATCACTTTCCTGGCAGTCGTTAACAAACGCAACCAGATTTATCATCTGCCTTAACATGATTTGATATGGTTTGTAATTTACTGTCCAGCTGAACACACACTTGTTCTGAGGGGATAACTACAATTAACTGTCAGCTCTATTATTTTAAGATATTGTTGGTCATTTTTATGTACCTTTTAGGTTCAGGCATCATTTTGGGGGGGGGGGACTGTTTCCAAAGTAATTAAATAAACTTGTATTGCTTATAATTCTTCCTGCATTTTTCTAACCCCTCCCTGCAAAGCTTGTTTTAACTCTTGTTGGTTAGTGTCCTAGAACAGCATTTACCAAGACCCAGGTCCCTGTGGGCCTAGCTGAGTGCTGCCCACAGAGCTGATCTGTCACTGTGTAAGAGTCCTTGTGACTCAGTTTATGCTGAAGGCACCATACAAAGCTACACTTCGCCTTCAGGGATGGGACTGCAGCCCCCAGCTCTGCTACTTATCCTGAGTATACATCCTCTGCTGGAGACTGAGGCTAATAACGTCTGCCCTGCACATACAGGGTGGTATCGACCATATCCCAAGAGTTACAAGACTGACGAGGAAAGCAGGCACAATTCACCTGGTTTACTGCCCAGTCAGTGGAAGGAGAGGCTCACCGACTGAACCAAGGATCACCTCTAATGGGAGGCCCTGGGACCCTGAACTGAAACAGCAGTCACAGCAGTAGCTGAGACCTGTATCAGTGGCATGAACTTGGAGCTTTCACACGTGAAGCAGCACAGCCAACCTGTGTAGGCACATACCCCCAACTTACTGGTGAAGAAAATGGCAAGAAGGTCAAGGGCTGCCCTGGGCCGTCCACCACCATATGCTAAAGCCACCACTGGCATCCAGATCGGTCTCAGCTCAGAACTCTCAAGGGTGGAATCCGGGACCTGGTGCTGGGGCTCCTCAGCCGTAATCAAGGAGTGGAGCTCATGCCAGGCCTTTATGTGCGCACACACCGATGAAAGGTCAGGCCGCTCACTGCAGGAGGCTGTGTGCACAGATAAGTGTGGACCCCTCTTCTGCCTGTTCTTTGTCCATTTTTCAGCAGCAGAATCCCTGTTGTGAAATAAATCTTAGATCATAACATATAAAATTGGAAAAAGTGTAACTACACTGGTTGAAGTGAGGATAGAGAGGCCCGGCCCACTAGGCCTCCAAAAGCATTCCGCAAAATCCTACCTTCCCAGAACAATAGAAGAATTGCTGCTTCTTCCCTTCCGTTATTCAGATGTGAAGAGAAAGGTCAAGGAAGCACCTTTGCTCAGGCTTCTCAATGGACACAAATTACACTGAATTCTAGTTAGCTCTACGTATCTGCCTTCCCTAACAAGCTCTGTGCTCAAGAGGGCAGGCCTGGTCCTCCTTATAGTGCCTGCTACCATCTACAAATGAATAATGGGAAGGGACTGGTCCCATGTCACACAGTGGGTTAGTGATACGTCATTGGGCTCCTGGCCATAGGCTGTATTCATAGCTTACACCACCAGAATCAGTCTGAATAATCTAGAGGTAAATGAAATTACCACTGTCAACAGTTTATGCTTAGGGTGGTAACATGTTAGCCATTCCTGGTGTAAGGGAAATACCTCCAATTTGTTACAACAAAACAGGCCAACCAAGTGCAATGCCATGTTGTGTCCATCTTCAGGGCAGTTGCCAAGCCCAAATGAGAGGAATGTAAGGGCAATTTAAAAGATACAGAGAGAATTCTAGTTAGGGCAAGATGGCAGTAGCAGCCACACTGATTTTCAATCCTTTCACAAAAGCAAAGCAACTAGGATAGCAAAAGAAACCCCCGGATGACATTCAGGTAGCTCCTCAAACTCTGAAACATCAAGGACTAGGGCCAAACCATTCATAAGGGGGAGATTTCCACTTCCACACATGAAGGATTCACAGCTCCATGAGTTTCCCTCAAGCCATTAACAGCTAGAAAAACACAAAATCCATGAAACAACTGCTTTCCGATGTAGGACAACAGGCAGTGTTTGGAAGAAGAGGATAAAGTGGGCGTGGGAGGGGAGCACCACAATTGCCGCAGCTTTCTTCCTAGAGGCGGTTCCCAGGAAAGGGCAGGGAAACAGAATCCAGAGCAGCCTCACTGAGTTAAAAAGACACATGAGAGTTCAGAAAGGCAAAGGTAGCATTTACACAGCAGAGTACTAGAGAAGAGAGAGCTGCTCAGATAGCCAGCTCCTGGGATCTTCAGGAGGGTCTCCTAGACTTTTGACCAAGTACTAACCTGCTTATGGGAAGGGTGAAACTCTCGTGACTGAAAAGCAGTAGACCAAACAATTCCTGGAACTCAACAGAGGGCGAGTAGTTCATGTTCCCAAGAACCAGAGTGCAACAGCTTCACAATACAAAGGGCACTGGGTAGAGTCCTAAGAAAGATCATGCATCAATGGTGTATCTTCAATCAGGTCTAGAGTAAAGGCTGCTCTGGACCTTAAAAGCAAGCCTTGAAAGCATCAAACTGATCCACCAGTAATTTCACTTCCTGCCAGATCAAAGCCCAACATTCTTTAAAGGAATAACAAGGAAATTCAGCATGTGACAGCATAAAATTTACAACATCCATCACCTAATCCAAACTTACTGGGCAGGCAAAGAAGCAAGCAAATGACCCATAACCAGGGGAGGAAAAAGTGAATAGCCACAGACTCAGAAAGGAGAGAGACCATGGAATTAGCAGATGACTACCTTAAAAACAGCTATTATATATATGTTCAAGAATGTAAAGGAAAATGAACATAAGAAAAATGGGAGATATAAGAAAGTTGCAAATGGTGTCTCTAGAAATGAACAATTAAATATCTGAAGTGAAAAATAAACTGGATGGTAGTAAAAGCACATTAGACACTGCCATAGGAAAGATCAGTACATCTGAAGACAGCAAAAGAAACTATGCAAACTGAAGCACAGAGAGAAAAACTGGCAAGACAAAACAAAACAAAAATAACAGGCAACTGTGACTACAGTATTAAGTAGTCTAAAATATGTGCAAGTTGGATTCCAAAGAAGACACAAAAAAATGTTGAGAAACAGCCAAAATTTCTCAACTGGATTTGAACTATAACCCTACAGATTCTAGGAAATTAAAGAAAGCCAAGCAGAAGAAAATACACATACACACACACAATAATAAGACTGAAATTTTTTTTTAAATTATATAAGCAGCCAGAAAAAAAAAAAGACACATTACATACAGAGGAAAAAATATAAGAATGACAGCCAACTTCTCATTAGAAATTATACAAATCAGACTTCCCTGGTGGAGCAGTGCTTAAGAATCTGCCTGCCATGGGCTTCCCTGGTGGCACAGTGGTTGAGAATCTGCCTGCCAATGCAGAGGACACGGGTTCGAGCCCTGGTCTGGGAAGATCCCACATGCCGCAGAGCAACTAGGCCCATGAGCCACAACTACTGAGCCTGCGCATCTGGAGCTTCTGCTCCGCAACAAGAGAGGCCACGACAGTGAGAGGCCCGTGCACCGCGATGAAGAGTGGCCCCCACTCACCGCAACTAGAGAAAGCCCTCGCACAGAAACAAAGACCCAACACGGCCAAAATAAATAAAAAAATAAATAGCGTTCCCTTAAAAAAAAAAAAAAAAAAGTAAAGAATCTGCCTGCCAATGCAGCGGACACACGTTCAAGCCCTGGTCCGGGGAGATCCCACATGCTGTGGAACAGCAAAGCCTGTGCGCCACAACTTATCCTGAGCTCTAGAGCCCGTAAGCCAAAACTATGGAGTCTGTGCACCACAACAAAGAGGAGCCCCCGCTCGCCACAACTAGAGAAAGCACAAACGCAGCAACAAAGACCCAATGCAGCCAAAAATTTTAAAAAATAAATTTTCTAAAAAAAAAGAAATTATGCACCTCATCAGAAGATTAATGTCTTTGAAGCACTGAGAGAACAAAAACCCGTCAGCTTAAAATCTATACCTGGTGTAAACATCTTTTTTAAAAACGTGAAATAGAGAGTTCCCTGGTGACATAGTGGTTACGATTCACTGCCATGGCCCAGGTTCAATCCATGCTCAGTGTACTGAGATCCGGCAAGCTGCACCGGCGCAGCCAAAAACAAAAACGGTGAAATAAAGGCTTTTTTCAAGTAAAAACTGAAAGACGGAATTACCAGCAGAGCTGCAATACTACCAGATAAAAATCTGAATCTATACCAAGGAATAAGGAACACCAGAAGTAGTAAATTTCTAAGCAAATATAAGACTTTTTAAAAATTTCTTTAACCCCTCGAAAAATACTAACTATCCAAACTACATCGTGGGGCTTAGAGCATATAGAAATAAAATGTGTGACAATAGTACAAATAATGGAAGTAGGGAAATCAAAGTATTCTGTTTCAAGGGTCTTACAGTATCTATGAAGGAATATCATATCTGTTCAAGATACATTGTCGTGAAGTTGTGTTTGTAAATCCTAGGTCAAGCACACAAGAATAAACCAGACAATATAGCTAAAAAGCCAGTACTGACTAACATGATACCATAAAAATAGGCCAAAATGGGCATGAAAAGAGAAAAAGGAAAAAAAAAAGGAACAAAGAACAGATGGGTCAAATATGAAACAGATGGTAGTTTTAAACCAAACCATACAGGTGATTACAATAAATATCAATGGTCTAAAAAGTGCCTGGTCAAAACAGATTACCAGAATGGATTTTAAAAAAAACCAAACTATATGCTGTTTATACAAAACCTACTTTAAACATAAACACACAGATTAAAACAATGGAAATGATTTAGAAGAAAGATATCCTGTATACACACTGATAAAAAGAAAGATAAAGCGTCTATATTAATATGAGATAAAACTGGTTCTAGAGGGCTTCCCTAGTGGTGCAGTGGTTAAGAATCCGCCTGCCAATGCAGGGGACATGGGTTCTAGCCCTGGTCCGGGAAGACCCCACATGCCACGGAGCAACTACGCCCGTGCGCCACAGCTACTGAGCCTGCGCTCTAGGGCCCGCAAGCCACAACCACTAAAGCCCATGCGCCCAGAGCCCATGCTCCACAACAAGAGAAGCCACTGCAACGAGAAGCCCGCACACCACAACGAAGAGTAGCCCCCGCTCACCGCAACTAGAGAAAGCCCAAACGCAGCAACGAAGACCCAACGCAGCCAAAAATAATAAATAAAATAAATAAATCTATAAAAAAAAAAACTGGTTCTAGAACAAGAAATTTCAGATAAAGTAGACTTTAGAATAAGAAATACTTATAAGGGATAAAAAGGGGCATAATAATAAAAGGGTCAATTCATCAAGAAGGCAACAATCCTAAATATGTATGCACTTAAAACAGAGCTTCAAAATATGTGAAACAAAAACTCACAGAACTGAAGTCACTTACAGTTCCACTTGGAGATCTCAACACTCCTCTTTCAGTAGTAGAAAAAATAGGACCCTAAAAAACAGTAAAGTTACAGAATACATAAACAAACCTATCAATCAATTTAACCTAACAGACACTCATAGAACATTCTACCCAGCAACACTTAAACGCATTCAAGTACATCTGGAACACTCATCAAGACAGACTAATTTCTGGACCCTAAAACAAACTAACACATCTAACAGAATTAAAATTATCTAGAACATATTCTCAGACTATAACGGAAGTAACCTAGAAATCAATAATAGAATACTTGGAAAATCCTCAAATATTTGGAAATTTAAGGAATACATCTAAATTACTCATGGGTCAAAGAAAAAAAATCACATTAAAAATAGTTACCTATAGAGGAAAGAAGGAACAGAATGAAGGGGACAGGAATGGAAGATAATAGTCTCTGCATGTACCTTATCTTATACTATTGACTTGGGAACCACATAATGTTTAATAATTAACAAATAAAGGGGAAAAATCCCTAAACACTGAAAAAACAATTGGATGTAATGTGAGTTATATATCAAGCCCATGGCATAACCACATAGAGAAAGTGTTTAAGTCATTTGACTGTATATTCCTAAGGCTGCATTTAGTTGTTTTGTGGTTTGTAGTAATTGTCATAGTCTTATTTTGAATGTATTATGTTGATACTGTAAGTAAGATACAGCAAGATAGAGGTAATTTTGTTAATGTAATTAGAAACCAAGATTTTTAAGATGAAGGAAGGAATTTAAGTATAAAACCCAAGAAGTGAAAGCACTGTGTGACCTTAAGTTTTACTTGGAAATAACAGTATTAACTCATGACCTATATTTCTCCTTCTAAAAACTATGTTCTTCTCATCTATGCACTGAAAAGGCCTAGAAGGAATACTAGTAGTTAGCATCCAATCTGTGGTCTTTAAAAACTATTTCCCACTAAAAGAAACCAAAACTTCTTAGAGAAATGGCAAATTAAGGTCAGAAGCAGGAAGGACACACACAACATGAGGCCAGGATTTCTTAATGAGACAGAAAGAAAACAAACTATTAAAAACGATAGGGTTGTGTCAGAAGCACACAGGAATAAACTCATCAAATATGGAAGCATCAAAAAGAAAACGACTATAATGGATTGAAACACTTATATTTTAAGAAAAAAATCCATGAGATTGGTTCAAGAGGGCAGAGTAGAAGGACGTGAGCTCACTCCCTGTTGGGAGAGCACCAGAATCAAAACTAACTGCTGAACAATCATGGACAGGAAGACACTGAAACTCACCAAAAAAGTTACCCCACATCCAAAGACAAAGGAGAAGCCGCAATGAGACAGGAGGAGGGGCGCAATCACAATAAAATCAAATCCCATAACTGTTGGGTGGGTGACTCACAAACTGGAGAACACTTATACCACAGAAGTCCACCCACTGGAGTCAAGGTTATGAGCCCCACGTCGGGCTTCCCAAACTACGAGTCCGGCAATGGGAGGAGGAATTCCTAGAGAATCAGACTTGGAAGGCTAGCGGGATTTGACTGCAGGACTTCACCAGGACTGGGGGAAACAGAGACTCCCCTCTCGGCGGGCACACACAAAGTAGTGTGTGCATCAGGACCCAGAGGAAGGAGCAGTGAACCCATTGGAGACTGAACCAGACCTACCTGCTAGTGTTGGAGGGTCTCCTGCAGAGGCAGGGGGCGGCTGTGGCTCACCATGGGGACAAGGACACTAGCAGCAGAAGTTCTGGAAAGTACTCCTTGGCTTAAGCCCTCCCAGAGTCTGCTATTAGCCCCACCAAAGAGCTGGAAAGGCTCCAGTGCTGGGTCGCTTCAAGCCAAACAACCAACAGGGAGGGAACCCAGCCCCACCCATCAGCAGACAAATGGATTAAAGTTTTACTGAGCTCTGCCCACCAGAGCAAAACCCAGCTCTACCCACCACCAGTCCCTCCCATCAGGAAGCTTGCACAAGCCTCTTAGATAGCCTCATCCACCAGAGGGCAGTCAGCAGAAACAAGAAGAACTACAATTCTGTAGCCTGTGCAAGGAAAACCACATTCACAGAAAGATAGACAAAACGGAAAGGCAAAGAACTTTGTACCAGATGAAAGAAAAAGATAAAACCCCAGAAAAACAACTAAATGAAGTGGAGATAGGCAACCTTGCAGAAAAAGAATTCAGAATAATGATAGTGAAGATGATCCAGGACCTTGGAAAAACAATGGAGGCAAAGATCGAGAAGGTGCAAGAATTGCTTAACAAAGACCTAGAAGAATTAAAGAACAAACAAACAGAGATGAACAATACAATAACTGAAATGAAAAATACACTAGAAGGAATCAATAGCAGAATAACAGAAGCAGAAGAACGGATAAGTGACCAGGAAGACAGAATGGTGGAATTCACTGCCGTGGAACAGAATAAAGAAAAAAGGATGAAAAGAAATGAAGACAGCCTAAGAGACCTCTGGGACAACATTAAACGCAACAACGTTCGCATCATAGGGATTCCAGAAGGAGAAGAGAGAGAGAAAGGACCTGAGAAAATATTTGAAAAGATTATAGTCGAAAACTTCCCTAACATGAGAAAGGAAATAGCCACCAAAGTCCAGGAAGCACAGAGAGTCCCAGGCAGGACAAACCCAAGGAGAAATACACCAAGACACACAGTAATCAAATTGACAAAACTTAAAGACAAAGAAAAATTATTGAAAGCAGCAAGGGAAAAACAACAAATAACATACAAGGGAACTCCCAAAAGCTTAACAGCTGTTTTCTCAGCAGAAACTCTACAAGCCAGAAGGGAGTGGCATGATATAATTAAAGTGATGAAAGGGAAGAACCCACAACCAACATTACTCTACCCAGCAAGGATCTCATTCAGATTCAATGGAGACATCAAAAGCTTTACAGACAAGCAAAAGCTAAGAGAATTCAGCACCACCGAACCAGCTCTACAGCAAATGCTAAAGGAACTTCTCTAAGTGGGAAACACAAGAGAAGAAAAGGACCTACAAAAACAAACCCACAACAATTAAGAAAATGATAATAGGTACATATCGATAATTACCTTAAATGTGAATGGATTAAATGCTCCAACCAAATGACACAGGCTCACTGAATGGATGCAAAAACAAGACCCATAGATACGCTGCCTACAAGAGACCCACTTCACACCTAGGGACACGTACAGACTGACAGTGGGGGGATGGAAAAAGATATTCCATGCAAATGGAAATCAAAAGAAAGCTGGAGTAGCAATACTCATATCAGATAAAATAGACTTCAAAATAAAGAAAGTTACAAGAGACAAGGAAGGACACTACATCATGATCAAGGGATCAATCCAAGAAGAAGATACGACAATTATAAATATATATGCACCCAACATAGGAGCACCTCAATACATAAGGCAACTGCTAACAGCTATAAAAGAGGAAATCGACAGTAACACAATAATAGTGGGGAACTTTATCACCTCACTTACACCAATGGACAGATGATCCAAACACAAAATTAATAAGGAAGCACAAGCTTTAAATGACACAACAGATCAGACAGATTTCATTGATATTTATAGGACATTCCGTCCAAAAACAGCAGATTACACTTTCTTCTCAAGTGCACATGGAACATTCTCCAGGATAGATCACATCTTGGGTCACATATCAAGCCTCGGTAAATTTAAGAAAACAAATCATATCAAGCATCTTTTCCGACCACAACACTATGAGATTACTATGAGAAATCAATTACAGGGGGAAAAAAACGTAAAAACACACAAACACATGGAAGCTAAACAATACATTACTAAATAACCAGGAGATCACTGAAGAAATCGAAATATACCTAGAGACAAATGACAATGAAAACACGACAATCCAAAACCTATGGGATGCAGCAAAAGCAGTTCTAAGAGGGAAGTTTATAGCAATACAAGCCTACCTCAAGAAACAAGAAAAATCTCAAATAAACAATCTAACCCTACACCTAAAGGAACTAGAGAAAGAGGAACAAACGAAACCAAAAGTTATAGAAGGAAAGAAATCATGAAGACCAGAGCAGAAATAAATGAAATAGAAACAAAGAAAACAATAGCAAAGATCAATAAAACTGAAAGCTGGTTCTTTGAGAAGATAAACAAAATTGATACACCTTTAGCCAGACTCATCAAGAAAAAGAGGGAGAGGACTCAAATCAATAAAATTAGAAATGAAAAAGGAGAAGTTACAAAAGACACCACAGAAATACAAAGCATCCTAAGAGACTACTACAAGCAACTCTATGCGAATAAAATGGACAACCTGGAAGAAATGGACAAATTCTTAGAAAGGTATAACCTTCCAAGACTGAACCAGGAAGAAATAGAAAAGATGAAAAGACCAATCACAAATAAGGAAATTGAAACTGTGATTAAAAATCTTCCAACAAAAAAAGTCCAGGACCAGATGGCTTCACAGATGAATTCTATAAAACATTTAGAGAAGAGCTAACACCCATCCTTCTCAAACTCGTCCAAAAAATTGCAGAGGAAGGAACACTCCCAAACTCATTCTATGAGGCCACCATCACCCTGATACCAAAACCAGACAAAGATACTACAAAAAAAGAAAATTACAGACCAATATCACTCATGAATATAGATGCAAAAATCCTCAACAAAATACTAGCAAACAGAATCCAACAACCCATTAAAAGGATCATACACCACGAGCAAGTGGGATTTATCCCAGGGATGCAAGGATTCTTCAATATACGCAAATCAATCAATGTGAGACACCGTATTAAAAAACTGAAGAATAAAAACCATAGGATCATCTCAATAGATGCAGAAAAAGCTTTTGACAAAACTCAACACCCATTTATGATAAAAAAACTTTCAGGATAGAAAGCGGCCAAAGAGGGAACCTACCTCAACATAATAAAGCCCATCTACGACAAACCCACAGCAAACATCATTCTCAATGGTGAAAAACTGAAAGCATTTCCTCTAAGATCAGGAACAAGAAGGATGTCCACTCTCATCACTATTATTCAGCATAGTTTTGGAAGTCCTAGCCACGGCAATCAGAGAAGAAAAAGAAATAAAAGGAATACACACTGGAAAAGAAGAAGTAAAACTGTCACTGTTTGCAGATGACATGATACTATACATACAGAATCTTAAAGATGCCACCAGAAAACTACTAGAGCTAATCAATGAATTTGGTAAAGTTGCAGGATACAAAATTAATGCACAGAAATCTCTTGCATTCCTAGACACTAACAATGCAAGATCAGAAAGAGAAATTAAGGAAACAATCCCATTCACCACTGCAACAAAAAGAATAAAGTACCTAGGAATAAACCTACCTAAGGAGGTAAAAGGCCTGTACTGAGAAAACTATAAGACACTGATGAAAGAAATCAAAGATGACACAAACAGATGGACAGATATACCATGTTCTTGGATTGGAAGAATCAATACTGTGAAAATGACTATACTACCCAAAGCAATCTACACATTCAGTGCAATCCCTATCAAATTACCAGTGGCATTTTTTTACAGAACTAGAAGAAAAAACCTTAAAATTTTTATGGAGACACAACAGACCCTGAATAACCAAAGCAGTCTTAAGGGAAAAAAACGGAGCTGGAGGAATCAGACTCCCTGACTTCACACTATACTACAAAGCTACAGTAATCAAGACAATATGGTACTGGCACAAAAACAGAAATATAGATCAATGGAACAGGATAGAAAGCCCAGAGATTAAACCCATGCAACTATGGTCAACTAATCTATGACAAACGAGGCAAAGATATACAAAGGAGAAAAGACAGTCTCTTCAATAAGTGGTCCTGGGACAACTGGACAGCTACATGTAAAAGAATGAAATTAGAATACTCCCTAACACCATACACAAAAATAAACTCAAAATGGATTAGAGACCTAAATGTAAGACTGCACACTATAAAACTCTTAGAGGAAAACATAGGAAGAACACTCTTTGGCATAAATCACAGCAAGATCTTTTTTGATCCACCTCCTAGAGTAATGGAAATAAAAACAAAAATAAACAAATGGGACCTAATGAAACTTAAAAGCTTTTGCACAGCAAAGGAAACCATAAACAAGACGAAAAGACAACCCTCAGAATGGGAGAAAATATTTGCAAATGAATCAACGGACAAAGGATTAATCTCCAAAATATATAAACAGCTCATTCAGCTCAATATTAAAGAAACAAACAGCCCAATCCAAAAATGAGCAGAAGACCTAAATAGACATTTCTCCAAAGAAGACATACAGACGGCCACGAAGCACATGAAAAGATGCTCAACATCACTAATTATTAGAGCAATGCAAATCAATACTACAATGAGGTTATCACCTCACACCAGTTAGAATGGGCATCATCAGAAAATCTACAAACAACAAATGCTGGAGAGGGTGTGGAGAAAAGGGAACCCTCTTGCACTGTTGGTGGGAATGTAAATGGATACAGCCACTAGGGAAAACAGTGTGGAGGTTCCTTAAAAAACTAAAAATAGAATTACCATATGACCCAGCAATCCCACTACTGGGCATATCCCCAGAGAAAACCGTAATTCAAAAAGACACATGCACCCGAATGTTCATTGCAGCACTGTTTACAATAGCCAGGTCATGGAAGCAACCTAAATGCCCATCAACAGACGAATGGATAAAGAAGTTGTGGTACATATATACAGTGGAATATTACTCAGCCATAAAAAGGAACGAAATTGAGTCATTTGTTGAGACGTGGATGGATCTAGAGACTGTCATACAGAGTGAAGTAAGTCAGAAAGAGAAAAACAAATATCGTATATTAACGCATGTATGTGGAACCTAGAAAAATGGTACAGATGAGCCGGTTTGCAGGGCAGAAGTTGAGACACAGATGTAGAGAACAGACATATGGACACCAAGGGGGGAAAACTGCGGTGGGGTGGGGATGGTGGTGTGCTGAATTGGGCGATTGGGATTGACATGTATACACTGATGTGTATAAAATTGATGCCTAATAAGAACCTGCAGTATAAAAAAACAAACAACTAATACTAAACTTTCATTGGGTTATTTGTATGGAAATATGTTAATATAAATGTTTCAGACATTACATGAAATTTCTAAAAATCATATGTTCTGGTATAATGTTATAAGTCATAATCCTAGTTATTACTTTAAAATGTATATCTCAGAAATAACTAATTTTCTTGTCAACTGCATTATTATGAACTTTCATCAAATCTTTAACCGTGGTCATTTTTAAGTCTTTTGTCATTTACAGACAGTTCTGGGTGTACTCTGATGCTTTTGCAAATATGTCCCTATAAAAGGGTTTCATCTTCAAGAAATTCATGGAAAAGACTCTGACAAGTACAGGTTTCTGGTAACTGACTGTACTGCTGAACTGAAGGAATAAGCATTTTCAGAACTCTAATGAAAAACTGATGAACTTATAAAAGTGCTAACAAAAGATCAAGATGAAAAAAAAATTAATTACATGGGACTGAGTGAACTGATGAGGATGAGTATAATTTTTGTGACTTTCTGTTTGAATTAAAAAAAAAAATCCCACAAGGACTCAGAGGCAAAGAATATACAAATCAATTTTCACTGCAAAGTAAAGGAGCTGTCACAGTGGAGGATTACTGGACTGAATGTCAATATTATGACACAGTATGAGTGTGTTTCATGTTTGGTAATTGCAATCATTGTTGCTTTTGTTGTGGTCATCCAGGTACAATGCTTGGTGTCAGTCTACCTCTTGTAAAAATAAAATACAGTGTGTGTGTGTGTGTGTGTGTGTGAATGAATGAATGAATAAATAAACAAACAAACAAACAGACAAACTCAAAATGGATTACAGACCTCAATTTAAGACCGGACACTATAAAACTCTTAAGAGGAAAACAAAGGAAGAACACTCTTTGACATAAATCACAGCAAGATCTTTTTTGATCCACCTCCTAGAGTAATGGAAATAAAAACAAAAATAAACAAATGGGACCTAATGAAACTTAAAAGCTTTTGCAAAGCAAAGGAAACTACAAACAACACCAAAAGACAACCCTCAGAATGGGAGAAAATATTTGCAAACGAACCAACAGACAAAGGATTAATCTCCAAAATATATAAACAGCTCATGCAGCTCAATATTAAAAAAAGAAACAACCCAATCCAAAAAATGGGCAGAAGACCTAAATAGACATTTCTTCAAAGAAGACATACAGATGGCCAAGAAGCACATGAAAAGCTGCTCAACATGACTAATTATTAGAGAAATGCTAATCAAAACTACAATGAGGTTATCACCTCACACCAGTTAGAATGGGCATCATCAGACAACCTACAAACAACAAATGCTGGACAGGGTGTGGACAAAAGGGAACCCTCTTGCACTGTGGGTGGGAATGTAAATTGATACAGCCACTATGGAGAACAGTATGGAGGGTCCTTATAAAACTAAAAATAGAATTACTGCATGACCCAGCAATCCCACTCCTGGGCATATACCCAGAGAAAATCGTAATTCAAAACGACACACGCACCCCAATGTTCATTGCAGCAGTATTTACAATAGCCAGGACATGGAAGCAACCTAAATGCCCATCCACAGATGAATGGATAAAGAAGATGTGGTACATATATACAATGGAATATTACTCAGCCATAAAAAGGAATGAAATTGGGTCCTTTGTAGAGACGTGGATGGATCTAGAGACTGTCCTTATTTTGAACATTAGTAAGTAGAAAAAAAATCATGTATTTTTCTTGCCTTTCCTGTACAAACTGTATATCAACGTGATAAAATAATTGCTGAAGGAAAAAATGCTAATAAATGTAGAAACAAACAACAGAAAAAGAATCAGGTTTAGGTAAGGGGGTTGTTGTAGACTAAGAGAGTGTGTTTCATCTGTTAGAGATACACACTGAAGATTTTAAGGCTGAAATTTCATGATTGCTGAGATTTGCTTTTAGAATATTCCCCCCAAAAGAAAAACAGTATGGGGGATAAATACACAAAGCAAAATGCTAATAAATGTTGAAACTGATGATGAATGCTTGTGGAGACTCATTGTATTACTCTCTCTGCTTTCTTTGTAACTTTGAAATTTTCCAGAAGAAGAAGTTCAAATATACATGGAGAGAGAGTTTATCTTACATACGGCCAAATTTTCTGCTGGAAACATTAGTTTATAATCAGAAAGGAAGTGCCTGAGATACTTCTTAAAATACAGAATCTCAGGCCCCACTGCAGACTTACTGGATCAGAATCCGAAGATAAGGCATAAAAAAGTCTGCTTTCTTACTGCTTCCCCTGTGAATCCACTGCAGCCCAGCACAAGTCTGCACCCTGCGGTTGAGATTAGATGACCCTACAGGCCTCACCCTGAGATCCTAGGGCTCTTAGCCATCCCTAGACTGCGCTACCTGTAGCTCTGAGAACAGTTTCAGCACAGTGGTTGGCAGGGGGTGCGGGGAGTCAAGCTACAGAGTTTGGAGGGGCCAGTACCCATAAGGAACAGGATACAGGGACAGGAAATTCTGCCTGGACACAGTAGCATGAGGGCAAGAAGGCATCAATAGACCTTTCCAGGATTAGAGAGACCTGGGCATATTTTAACGCTGAGGGCAAAAGCTGTTGGAGAGAAAGACTTAAGATAGGAGACCAATACTGGGGGCTCCAGCCCCATGATGGCAGGAGAACAGGGAAGCCCCAGTGGGAGAGGCTGGGTTTGGAGCAGGAGGGATGAGACAGCCCTGGGCTAAGGATGTGGAAGTTGTAAGAGTGACACCCATGATGATCTAGAACTCGTCCAGTGCAGTAGCCGTGAGCCACAAGTAGCTGCTGAGCACTGGAAATGTGGCTGGTCTGAACTGAAATGTGCTGTGAAAATATAATACACAATGGATTTTGAAAATTTAGTAAAAAGAAAACCAGTGCAAAATACCTAATTAACATTGATTACATGTCAAATTGATAGTATTTTGGATATATTACAGTATATTATTAAAATTGATTGTATCTGTTTCTTTCTGCATTTTTTAATGTGACTCCTAAGGAATTTTTAACTGCATGACTGGCATGATACTTCTAGTGATCGATGCTGTTCTACAAGTTATGGAAGCCAGAACAGGGAGAAAAAGATAAGCCCCGCCAAGGAGCCCTAGCTATCTCAAAAAAATGAAACCCATTTCTATTACCCCAGAATCTGCCTCATTCAGACCAAGGTTTGGCCAAATTCATGAAAAAACTCCTTGCTCAGCCGACTACTTAACAGTACAAACAGAATGACAGTGGAAAGCGTACACAATCTGTTCTCAGACACCACTGACATATAGCAATTAATTCAGTGATGATGTGTCCTTATCTGTGGATGAGGCCGGGCCCTCAAGACCCTGCCGTGGGAAGGAAGCCACCAACCAGCAAGCAATCCAGAGGAAGGTTCAGAGAAGGAGACAGACGGACAGACTGGCCTTGGCATTATCCACACTCAAACGAGGGGAAACACGTGCTGGGGGCAAGTCGGTCCTCCCCCCCGGGCCACCCAGTCCTCCTCAAAGGCCTCTGGGCTCAGGTCTGCGTGCGTCCCCACCCCATCTACACCCCGTCCACAGCCGGGGGTGGGCAGCGAGGTACTTTCTGGGTGCCGCCTCCCCCTCCCTCAGTGGATCCGGCATCCTTCCTTCCTCCCTCCCCCAACCAGCCTCCGCTCTGCGGGATGTGCTCCGGGTGCTTTCCAGCCCGCAGGCCACCTTTCTGCTCCGGAAGGGAACGCAGCAGCCGGCGTGGGTGTTTGCCTGCGGGGTGTTATCTAAGATCAACACTGGCAGCTCCTGTCTCCAGGGCCGGGACTGAAGGAGGCCTCACGTCTCTGTGGGGCCTGGTCACCATAGTCCGTTTGGGGTTTTTTGGGGCGGGGGGGCAGGAGGGGCCACGCTCTGAAACAGTTGCAGGCCTTCTCTAGCATCTCCCTACCTGCTCCACCTTCAGCCCTTCTGAGCCCCGAGGCCCAGAGGCATCAGCTCAGGTGGCCCGCAAGAGCGAAGGCCTCCAGGTGACACGCTTACTCTCTGCTGGGACTGCGGGAGGATTCCGGCCCCCCAGTGCACTGGTGGTGAGAAGTTTTCCAGCAGGAGGTACTCAGTCCCCACATTCTACTGAGGGGCTCAGTCCAGCCCCTCCCGGGCACCCACTGTCCCTAGAGTCTCCACAAGGGTCCAGTGCCCCCTGACAACCATCTCAGGCGGTCACTGGATGACCAGCGTTCTGCTGGCTCCCCTGCCCCATCCCGTCCTGCTCAGGAGCCTGGCTGGGCGTCCGGGCACTGCCACTGAGGGCTGCGTGGCTTTAGGGAAAGTGTGGTCCCTGTGGCATTCAGGTTTTCTCCCCGTGAAATAAGGGTGCAGCCTCCCAGGTCTTTAAGGTCGTGTTCTGTCACTCCTCTGCTCAAGAGCCTTCAGTGGCCTCCCTCTTCCAGATCAAGCCCAAACTCCTTGGGCCACCAGCTTCCAAGCTGCTTATCCCAGCCCCGCACCTCCGTCTAGGCCGTTTCTTACAACCCGCCCCATTACCACCCTCCTCCGAGCACCCAGCCTTCTCACTGGGGCCACAAACAGTCTACACCCACGCCTGCTGTTCCCCTCCGCTCCTGCCCCTCTGCCTGCAGCGGTGCCCTCCCTTCAAAGCCCTGCTCCACTTCCGCCGCCTGGATCATGGAGCCCTTCCTACCCTCCCAGCCCGAGCCCAGCCAGAAGTGAGCTCCTCCTCTGAAACGCTAGAACGTCTACGTAGACAACTCACCGAGCCCTTAGGAGTCACCACCTGGGCATCCCGTGGGATGAGCCGCTGCGGGCACGTAAGGAATCCCCCACGTGGTTGATGCACTCTTCGTCCGTGAACATCTGACGTGGCAAAGGCTGGCCAGGGTACAAAAAACAGTTGTCATCTGAATGGTACCTGACAGGTTATAAAGGATTTCACACCCATCACCTCAGTTAATCCTCAGAGCCCCTCTGAGAGGCAGCCGTGAGCAGGGGGGCGCTTAGTGATCTGCGTAAGGCCAATCTGTGTGTGGTCACCTGTGGCAGCACCAGGTCCCGGCTCTCCTGCCCCCAGGGCACTCTGCTTCCTCTCAGAACCTGGCTGGGCGAGGGGAGACAAGCGCGCACATTAAGAAAGACCAAGCTGAGCGCAGCCATCACCACCACCCAGAAGAAAGGATTGGACACTTGCCCCTTCTTGTGGCCCTCAGCTTGTATTGGGCTGATTGCATCCCTGTGGGTCCCCTTTACACACTCTTCCATCCCCTGTATTTCTTGGGAGTTGGTTATTGAAACTACAGCATCTATAGACTTAGGTTTGATTTTTTTTTGCAAGGTGGAGCATGTGATTCTACCAAGAGTTACACAAAAGTAAGACTTTCCTTATTTGCTTGTTTCTTATTACCAAATGAATATTCAACCTAAGCACTAAAAATAATTCCAAAGAAGAAAAAATTGAATAGCATATGTCCTTCCAGACAGTTGGCTGTCTATATTTGTTGTATTTTTCTGTCTTGTATTTCTTCCATAAAATGGGATCATACTACGCATTTTAAAAAAAAAAAGGACTGGAGTTCAGCCCCTGTTGGAGATGATCCCTGCCCTGCTCCTCCGCGGTTTCCTCATCTGAACAATGGGGCTTCCCTCGGGGACGTGTGAGAATTCCAAGAGCCAGCGTCCCATGTGCTCGGGGTGTGTGGGAGCCAGAGCAGCATCCCTCATGGAGAGCAGCGAGCGCAGGGGCAGGATAAGCTCCTGAGTTCGAGTGAGGATACCTCGTTCTATCCCGGGAGGAAGGGAGTGGCAGAAGGGCCAGTAAGCCAAGGCCCCAGAGCAGCAAAGCCAGACCAGACCCAGGGCCTCTCTCCTCCCTCCCACCTAAACCAGGGCCAGGCGCGCTTGCGGAGAGGAGCAGCAGATGGCCGCCTCACGTGGCTGTCCCAGGCCACCCAGACATCTCTCGGGGCGTTTGCCCTCCGCTGTTGATTTCTACCCAGAGGACGACGTGAGCATTTTTAGTTCCCAAGGAATGTCAATCAGCCCCCGGATACTGGGCTGCCCTGAGGTGGGGTTGCTGGTTTAAAACAAACACAGGCTGCCTATATAATGACCAGGCAGCCAACAGTCGCCACCTCCACCAGGAATCCCAGGTAGGCACTCTGGCGACTCCCTTGCCATGTAGGTGGGTCTGTTTATGGGTTAATTCACCTCCACTGCCAGGCATCCGCAGGCCCATCTGAACTCGGGGAAGTCGCATGACCTGGGGCAGCCTGGCTGCTCAGAGCTGGGCTTGGGAGCCACCCCAGTGCCCCCATGTCTCCTGGGACCTTGCCAGTTCAGCTTCCTCATACATCCTCGAGAAACTTGGCACAAGGTCCTCGGGGCCTGGGATAAAGGACATGGGGAGCCCCACTGCCAAGCATTCTGCCCCCAGATGAACAGTCTTGGAAAAGAGCACACACATCCTTCCATCGCTCCTACCTGGGGGAGGCGGGCAGAGAGGGCGCTAAGAGCCGCTCTACTCCGCAGTCATGGCCCCAGGTCCAGGTCAGAGCCCTTCAGCCTGTCTGCTGGGCTCAGAGGCACAGGGAGGGAAGCAGGGGGAAAAGAGGGGATGGAATGGGGGGCGCATGCTGCCCAGAGACGCTCTCTCCTCCAGGCCCATCTGTCCCCAGCCAGCCGAGGCCATGCCCTCCCCAGGGACCGTCTGCAGCCTGCTGCTCCTCAGTGTGCTCTGGGTGGACTTGGCCATGGCGGGCTCCAGCTTCCTGAGCCCCGAACACCAGAAAGTGCAGGTGAGACATCCCCCCACGAGCCCTGCGTTCTGACTGGGGAATCGCATTGCAGCCCTGCCATGAGCTGCGTGACCTGGGCAGCGGCTCACCCTCTCTGCGCTTCAGCCTTCTTCTCCCAGAGCACAAAGGAGGACTCTGGGTCTGACCGTGGGCCCACACCTCACTCTGCTTCTGGAAGGACAGGGGGGCTTAGGGCCCTAAGGAGAACACCTCCTCTTTCCAGCAGAGAAAGGAATCCAAGAAGCTGTCAGCCAAACCGAAGCCCCGGGCCCTGGAAGGCTGGCTTGACGCAGAAGTCAGAAGTCAGGCGGAAGGCGCAGGGGACGAGCTGGAAATCCAGGTGGGTCCCTCTGCAGTTTTGTACTTTCAGCAGTGGAGGGGATGGGGCGCGGGAGGGCGTGGAGAGGCGGCCATCCACAGGGACTCACTTACCAGCCACTCAAGGAACATTAAATAGCACAAAAACAGTGGACTCTGCACCACTGGGCTCAGTGAGATCGGCTTTGCCGATCAACAGGCAAACATCTAAGCAACTTTGCTGTATTAGGATGAGCCTCAAGCAGAGGGGAGAGGGGGCGCCAGCAGACGACAGGTGATCTCAGAGGGGAGCCAGCAAATAGACACTCAGGAAGAAAGAGCTGGTCACAGACTGGAGGCGTTTCCTGCAGAAAACTTTCTGATTGACTCACAGGCCCCTCAGACCTTACCTTACCAAATCTTACCAGACGGCGGCCTGCACAGGTGAGCGGCAGGCCCAGCTCTCACCAAACCCCACCTGTAGACGAGGATGGGGCTCATCAGGCTTGCTTGAGCTTTGATGAATAGTTCACGGGGCAGGGGAGCCATTTAGAGAGAAACGGAGAACTAGGAGAGAAGGCGTTTTATAGTTACCCGTCGGGCAGCCGCGGTCCGGGGAATGGTTCTGACAAGAGTTTAGGCGAGGACAGATACCCGCACGCAGGGAAACCAGAATCCCCGGCTGGTGCCTAGTAACTACTGTTAGTAACTGCGGTCTCACTTTCTGGCTGCTTTACCCTCCTGCGTAGCATTTAACCTCTACAACCGCCTGTGAGGTCAGCGGGGCTGGTTTCTGTGCCCTCATTTAGAGATGAGGAACCGAGGTTCAGCCGAGGGAGCTCACTGGGTTGAGGGGCCACAGCCTGCATGGGGCAGAGGTGGGACCCACAGTCTGGGGGACTCCAGTCCCCAAGCCCTGTGTCCCCATCACCGGTCTGGCAGAGAGCGAGCAGGTGGCCCAGGAAGTCTCCTCTGCCCAGCCTCGGCCTCCCTCCACCTACTCCCAGCCTCTCCTCCCCTCAGGGGTCAAATCCCCAACCCTTGCCCTCTGACCCTCACCAGGCGCCTCCTCCGCCACGTGTGAGACCCCACCCGCCACATTCCCACTCATCGGCCTGCAAATCCTTAGACTAAAACCAGGGAACTTTCCGGGTGAGACTGCCAGGTCCAGTGGGGCCAGAGACACCCTAAGTTAGCCCAGGCGGGGAAGAGGTTCCAGTGGCTGATGACTCACGGCTGGATGTTTCCAGTTTCCACAGAGCAAACGGCAGGCCCTGGCTCCGCTAGAACCAGGAGTCTGAAATGTCGGCGGTGGTGGGACGCCAGAGGCAGGTGGGAGGCCTGTGACACAGGCTGCAGAGCTCTGGCTGTGCCCCCCGAACCTCTCCAGGGCTGGGGTCCCACCTCACTCATCCCAGGCCCCTACACCCCCTCCAAAAGTTTTCCTGAAATCAAGTTTCAGAGCTGGAAGCTTTCAAGACCAAGTTCCACCCATCCCCCACTGACCAGATGAGACACTAAGGCGCCTTTTCAAGTCGCTCGAAGCCGCTCCCCTATCCAACAGCTGCTGCACCTCCCGTCAGTTGCCCGTCGCCCGGTTCCAGGGTGCAAACCAGCCCAGCAGGTCGCCAGCTTGGTGCTCGTGGTGCTGCAAAGTCTGCTGGGGTCATCCAACCACCCGCATCAACCACAGGGGTGGAGGGGAAATGAGTATTTACTGAAGGGAGGGGACAGAGGGGCCTCAGTTCCCCCAAAATCACTCATATCATCTCCACTCGCTCCACCTTCACGGTGGAGACAAGAGGGGGAGGTAAATTTTAAAAAGGGGACCAACAGATATCTGTTGTTTTAGTAACATCTCTGAGCATCTCAGCTCATCTGTGAAATGGGAGCAACAGTGGCTCCTGCCCGGAGGGAAAGGGGCTCAGCCTGGGACTGACCAGGGCAAGGGCTGCACGCAGGGCAGGGCAGCGGCTCGGGGGCTCAAAGAGGCTCCAGGGCTGGTGGACTCAGGCCTGCAGTCTGGCCCTTGCTTCCACCTCCCTCTGTGGCCCCAGGCAAGTCGGGGCCTCAGCTCCTTTATCTGAAAAATGCGGCTCACGTGTCCTGTCTGGAGGCCAAGGAGGCAGGAGGACCAAGGACCGAGGGCTCCCTTTCAGCCCCAAGATCCCTGCGTCAACTCATCCAGAATCTCAGTGACCAACAGGGCCAGGAACCCAGGCAGTTACTGGATGAACGGAGCTAAAGATAGTCTCCACTCCCCAGGTGAGAAACGATGATGTGGCCGAAAACAGAGCTCCTTCCTATTCACCCAAAACTGAGCTCCAGTAAATCATCTCATAGGATGCCGAGAAATCAGGGGAAATGGGGTGCTCTCCCTGTGGAAGGGACGAGACGGAGGCACAGAAAGAAGAACAAACTTGGCTCAGAGCATCGTTCTAGGGAAAGGTCAGCTTCCTGTCCAATTTCCCACAGAACAAGGAGAGGCCTGTGCAAATGAGAGGAAGACCACCTGGGAAGGGAGGAAGGTGGGGGGCTAGTGCTGTGTACACCCGGGAGAACCCTGCTCCCCAGATCACCCTGCCAGGGCCTGAAACTCTACCACTGGCCATTCAACCTTATGTCTTCCTAAGCTGCAAGGAGCGGGGAACCTTGATCTAGGGGACCTCACAGCTTTTATCAGTAACCTCCTCAGAGGTAAGGAAAGAGGGTACAAGGTAAGCCTCCTAAAGATGGTGCGGACGCTAAGACTAGGGCTGGGCAGGAGGGTAACCTGGCTGAGCTGTCCGCTCAGTGGTGCCTGCTGGACCCCAGGCCCCCTCTCTCCCTCTCCTGAGAGCCCAGGGCCTCCACTGGGATGGGGGTGGGGGGCGGGGCAGGGACAGGAGGGTGTGACCTCTGACAATTCCTGGGTCCTCCTCCTAGTTCAGCGCCCCCTTTGACGTTGGGATCAAGCTGTCAGGGGCTCACTCCCACCAGCACGGCCAGACCCTGGGGAAGTTTCTTCAGGACGTCCTTTGGGAAGACGCCAGTGGTAAGTCCTTTCTCCAGTTTCCTCGGAGTCCCAAGGTGAGTCCGCCTATGGGTGACAAAACAGAAGTTTTCTTCCCCATCCCCGCCTCTCAAAAGAGCTTCTAATTCCTCTTTCCCAAACACAGTCATCCCTCAGTACCTGCGGGGGAATGGTTCCAGGGCCCCCAGCTTTTAGGGGATGTGCCCAAATCACACGGTCCATATTCTGAGGCCAGTGCTCCCCCCATTACAACACACCACCTCCGTCACCCTGTGGAAGAAAAGCCAACTTTGATGGCACTGGCAGGATGGTGGACACAGCACTATTTTTTTGATGTTTTGGTTTTTTTTCGGCTGTACTGCACGGTATGCGGGATCTTAGTTCCCTAATCAGGGATCGAACCCGTGCCCCCCGCAGTGGAAGCACGGAGTCTTAACCACTGGACCACCAGGGAAGTCCCAGACACAGCACTTTGACTTGACCTCTTGCTTTTCAGAAACCCCAGCCGACAAGTGACGGGCCCTGAGTCCAGCCACCTCTCCGTTTTCCCACCCTCAGAAGCACTTACCTGGCTTCCAGAACACTTCCGAGACCACTCCCAGCTCTGAGGGGTACCAGCCTAGGAGGTGAATAAATGCTCAAACTGGATGGTGAAGGTTCAAAATGTTTATTTCACGAAAGAGGAAAATTTCACATTTCACTGAAAAACACCCCCTGCCCCATTCTTGGTCTATGGTCAATGGGAAGAGAAAAGAAGAACATGTAGCAACGAGGTGTCAATGCTTAGAAAACCAAATTAGACCCATTTCTACAAGCAGATAAGGCTACTGGGGGAGAGGAGGTGGACAGAAAGGGGGAAGGAGGGGTGAGACAGAGGAGAAAAAGGAGAAGAAAGACTAAGTTCCTTTAAATATCAGAGCTTCCCGATGCAAAGTTGCACTGAGAGCTTATTAACAACCAGCAAGGCCTGTGTGGACAGGAAAACTTCAGGTGACACTATCAGAGCCAACAGCCGTTGAACTGACATCCATGGGCAGAAAAGGATGCTGGGAATGTGAGAGCCTAAGTTTGAAGCTGGACTAAGTGGGCCGCTAACAATGGCTAGAGCCACTGCTGGACACAGCTGACCTAACTCCTCCTCCTTCCTCCTCGTCCACTGAAAAGACCTGGCACAGCAGACGCCACCTCATGTGGCCAAGGCTGGCCATTACCTTGGTTCCTTCATTGATTTGGGACACCAGGTTGATGTCCAAAAACACTTCCAACTCCAGCTCACAGCTGAAGTGAGCCTTGGTCCTTAAATTCCACAACTGAATTCCGGTGAAGACCCAGTCTTCCTGGGAGGAATGTCACTTATCAGTCACTTGCTCTTTGGTATAAACACGTGAACTGACTTGAGAGCTAGTGACGATGGATGCGTGATCACAAGGGGAGGAGCACCGCCCACCCCAACAGGTGCGCACCCATCAGAAACATGCAGGATGCCCCTCTGCGAAGCTGGGGGTAACATCCATATTCTGGAGAAACCTCTGTCACAAAGGGCTCCCTCTAGGAGCCAAGTATCTTTTCGAGTGAAATTCTGGCCATCTGGCACTCAAGGCACAGCCCTACAGCACTAACCACTGATCACACTAAGCGGGCACCCCGAAACCCCACCACCATGCCTCAGTGAGGAGCCACACATGGTCCGTGGAATGTCACATGATCAGAGACCCTTAGAAATGCAGTCTCAGGCCCCGCCCCCGCCCTAGTAGATCAGGATCTGCATTTTAACAAGACCCCCAGGCGCATATATAAAGTGGCTTAGAGGCCACGGGGTCCTATTCAGGCAGCAGAGCCAGGTCGGCCCACCTGGCTTAGAGCAGGTGTGGACTCTTATATAACTGAGGAAAATGCAGACTTGGCCAGGGGGCCCTCAACAAAACTGAAAGCGCATGAAAAAGCTGTCCTGTTCCCTCTTTCACTTATCTCCCCCCCACAACTCTCTAAGCCCCAGCTCTGCTGTCAACTCCATGCCCATGCATTGGGCACACAACACATATACACACACTCTTCCATCTCTCGGGGGACCACACACCTGACTACCTGACCGTGCAGTGACGCAGCTCACCGAGCCCTGCTTCTGAAAGCATCTGCCTCTAAGTGGTAATCAAACTTTGAAAGGCATTATCCCCACTAGAGGAATCTAAGGTATTGGAGAGCAGGTGAACTACTTGGGTGGAGGGAGAGAGGAAGCAGAAGTCCGCCTCCAGTGAGCCAGCCACTCGCTCTGATGCAGAGACCCACACGCGGGCCTGGAGCTGAGGCACGTCCCAGCTCTAAAGCTTAGTAGGGGTGCAACCCTGATCATCACTAGCCAGGCCCACCGCCCTCTTCTCAACACCCAGCGGAGGCACCAAGACTCAAACATAGGCAAAGGGCCCAAGAAACCAGCTCCTGACCTGCTGGAGAAGCAGCCAGACGGGGCTCCGGGGAGGATGGGGGCCAGGCCCTGGGGGGAATGCTCGTGACCTCATGCTCCTCCACAAAGACAAGCCCTACTCCTTTCTCAAGGGACACACAAGCCTTCTCTCCCACTTGCCTAGGTCATTCACTCCAGAAACAGAGGTTAAGCACCCACTCTGGTCAGGCTCTCTCACCTGTCCCAGGCAGCATGGTGGGGTGGAAAGCTTGAGGCCTTCAGGCTCAGACCTGAATCTGAACACCAGCTGTCTGGTCCAGCCCATGACACTGAACTTCTCAGGCTCCTCCCATGTAAAACACCCACCTCCCCGGGTCACTGTCAAGATTGAACACAGTATCTCCCGTTGAGGACACCTGCACATAGTAGACATTCAATTATCCTGATAGCCACCATTTACAGCATTCTTGCTGTGCACCAGCACTTTTCTAAATACTTCTTACATGAACTTAGTGTAATTTCAGTGAATTTTCACAACAGACCCACTTCAGAGGGGGAAAACTGAAGTTCAGAGGAATTTAGTGACTTCCCAAGGTCACAGAGCAAACACGTTTCTGACTCACCCAGAGCTGTGGGCTCAGGCCCCCACTCCCCCACGTTCGGCTGCTTCTCCACCAATGTCACCCTCTTGCCCTGCTGCCTAGGGTCCTAGGGATTCCTTCTGTTTCTGTTTTTCATTTTCTTTCATAATACACGGGGTCAACTTAGAGTGGGCTGAGGACAATTTCAAGTCAACAACCGGCAGAAATAAAACTGATCACAGGAAACAGGCAACACACTTGAGAAAACGTAGCATTTCAAACCTGGTCCCACGTCAGCCTTCTCGGACCTGTTCCTGCACATGTCACTTCCCGACACCACTAACTTCCGGTTCTCCAAAGCAGCTGTATATACCCCTGGGCTAAGCAAGATATTTGCTGCAGAAAAAAAACCCCTCCTTATAAAACAACTTTTTTATTTTATAATATACCCAGTACATTAGTGTAACAGCTCACGTATTTAACTTTTTTTTTAATTAATTAATTTGTTTTAATTTTTGGCCGCGTTGGGTCTTCGTTGCCGCGCGTGGGCTTTCTCTAGTTGCAGCGAGCGGGGGCTACTCTTTGTTGCGGTGCGAGGGCTTGTCATTGCCATGGCTTCTCTTGTTGCAGAGCACAGGCTCTAGGCACACAGACTTCAGTAGTTGTGGCACTCGGGCTCAGTAGTTGTGGCTTGCAGGCTCATTAGTTGTGGAGCACAGGCTTAGTTGCTCCGTGGCATGTGGGATCTTCCCAGGCCAGGGATCAAACCCGTGTCCCCTGCATTGGCAGGCAGATTCTTAACCACTGTGCCACCAGGGAAGCCCGTGTTTAACATCTTACACGCTTACAGAGGGGTAAAAAATTCTCTTACAACGGTGTACAGACAGAAGAATAGAGATCCACGCTTGGTTACCTTCCTTTAGTCTGAATCCACTTCCAAACATCATTGACAAATGAGCATTTACAGGGAGCACAGGGCTGCCTGGCCACTGACTGACAGTTCTGTTGCCATCCTGGACACTTTATTCAAGCACCGTACACTTCAGTGGCCCTTTGCCCTGATCTTACAGAAATGCCTGAGGCAAAAATGAAAGTGTTCACGGTAAATGATTACTATTGGTCCCAAACTTAATACAGAAAGAGAGATGTAAAACACCAGAAAGGCCAAGAGCAGATTTCCAGCCACAAAGAGACTATCACTGTCCAGTGGACACAGCTGCCATATGTCCAGCTGGGACAGAGCTGAGACAGTGAGGAATGTGCTGGAAATACGCACACCAATGACTGTGCATCTGAGATGAGGCATCAACAGATTCCAAATTTCCTTACCATTCTTGGAACAGAGCCTCCCTTTTGACGGGTTTACTTTGGGCTTGAGCATTTACTTGTGTTCAAGGATACCTTAGGACAAAACTGGAAGACTGACTGCAAGCAGTGAAACAGAATTTCCTCCAAAGTTCACCCAGCGGCATCAGAGTTCACAGTCCAAAGCCCACAGTACAACCGAGTCATCAACAACACCCTCGTGTACTCAATTTTTCCTCCTCCTACTGCGTTGCTCTGGAACAAAGAAGGTGTCTATGTATTTTTCACAGCTAAGCAGCAGCAGTGTATTTGGGTGTTTCCAGGCAGTAAAATGAGAGTTAATGCTCAAAGGCAGCAGAACTTTTAAGAAGTTACCAGGGATTCTTCTTTTCAGTTGAATTTTTTTTTATTTTTTTATTTTTTTTAAATTTTATTTATTTATTTATTTATTTTTGGCTGTGTTGGGTCTTCGTTTCTGTGCGAGGGCTTTCTCTAGTTGCGGCAAGTGGGGGCCACTCTTCATCGCGGTGCGCAGGCCTTTCACTGTCGCGGCCTCTCTTGTTGCGGAGCACAGGCTCCAGACGCGCAGGCTCAGTAGTTGTGGCTCACGGGCTTAGTTGCTCCGCGGCATGTGGGATCTTCCCAGACCAGGGCTTGAACCCGTGTCCCCTGAATTGGCAGGCGGATTCTCAACCACTGCGCCACCAGGGAAGCCCTTTTCAGTTGAATTTTTATTTTTTTTAGCAAATCTTTTTTTTTAAATTAATTTATTTATTTTTGGCTGCATTGGGTCTTCGTTGCTGCGCGCAGGCTTTCTCTAGTTGCGGCGAGCGGGGGCTACTCTTCATTGTGGTGCACAAGTTTCTCAATGCAGTGGCTTCTCTTGTTGCAGAGCACGGGCTCTAGGCGTGTGGGCTTCAGTAGTTGTGGCACACAGGCTCAGCAGTTGTGGCTTGCAGGCTCTAGAGCAAAGGCTTCAGTAGTTGTGGCGCACGGGCTTAGCTGCTCCACGGCATGTGGGATCTTCCCGGACCAGGGTTCAAACCCGTGTCTCCTGCATTGGCAGGCGGATTCTTAACCACTGTGCCACCAGGGAAGCCCTTTCCAGTTGAATCTTGCTGAGACACAGGTATATTTGTGAATGTCTCCAGACCTTCGGATTCTTAGGTTACAAAGCTAGTCAGCAACTAAACCATCGTTAACACTCTGAGAAATATAAACGAACATGGAGACCATGGGAGTTGGCTGAAGATCCATCACTTTATTTTCAGAAAGAGATGGTCAAAGGGAGCGAGGGGGCAGAGACACAGAGGCATTCCGGCAACACAGCAAAAACAATCAAGTCAGCCATCCTAAACCAATCAAAAACAATGCCAACAAGCTTTCACTCCCACACAGGTAATGTTTCACTGAGTAACAGAAATGATAATCCTAAATCCTGGAGATAAAAGTATATAGCACCTTGTGCTTTACTTTGGCAGGGAGACTGCAATGGCTCAGAGACATCCACTGAGTTATCACTCTTAGTCCTTGAACACAGGCCCGGCTGGTTTCCCTCGGAGGCAGTTGTGATGTACAGGCCTTGTTGTGAAGGAGATGGATAAGGGACAGTTCATTGGGTGACAACAAAGCGCTGTGAAATACTTAGTCCTCCAAATCTTCCAAGCAGGAGAACAAGGCCCCGGATTTGCCAAATCTGCGGCACAGATGACGCACAGCTGATCCACGGAAGGTCGACAGTGAATTAAGGCCTACTTCCCAGGCCAGCAACTTGGGTACCGGGGCAAGAGGGAAATACCACATATGAAATGCAAAGTCCATTCCCTTGCAGGTTACAAGGTTCAAAAGCACCTTCCACAAACACCTAGAGGCATCCAGCATAAGCGATGGATCTTACGATTTCAGCTACTGGCCTCCAAGAAACAGACAAGGGACTCAGGGTGGCCTGTCGCACTGAGGAAGATTGGAAAAAAGGATCCTTTTGTCCCAAATGCAGAGCATCCTCACACTTAACCCTTGACCGTCATAACCTTCCAGGGCCTGTAATGAACACACCTTTACAAGGCACCAGCAGGGAGCAGAGCACAGCTCAGAACTTGAGATGACCTGGCTGTTCAAAGTCCAAGAAGGGGCTCTCACTTTCACCACGGAGAAAGGACGCAGCAGAGGCCAAGGCAAGGGAGAGCCCCAAGACGGGGAACGGGAGATCCATGGACACCAGGCCTCTTGTTCTGCATAGGCAATAGAACAGGGCTGGGCAGCGCCAGCAGAGCTTTGGAAAATTAAATTGGTTTACCTCTCGACCTGGATGGGGCACACAAGGGGCTGTCACATGAGATGAAACAGAAGGAGTATTTCTGGTCCAGTGCTCCAGGAGAAGGGGGCAAAGTGGAGCACAGGGCAGCTGGGACCCCCTGACGGCAGACTAGCAGACAGCATCTGCTGCAGACTGGACCCTGTCAGTTTAACACAACTGAGCTGCAGCCCTGGGGGCCTCGGTAAGTGGGATCACCTTCCTCGGGGTCGTCTTCCTCAAGCAGGTTTCCTCCTCCTCAAGTCCCCCAGTCTGTCCAGATGTTCCTCGGCCAGGACTTGCCCTGGACCGTGAGCGCCCCTTTGGCCCCTCCATATTGATGGCAGTGGAACCAGTGAGACCAGCAGCCAAGGTCCTTCCGCCAGTGCCAACTCGGAGCTGACGCAGCAACAGTGAGAGCCAGACTGAAGAGTCACCCGGGGAAGGGAGGAGCTGCCTTCTCTGGCCGCAGGAGCATCAGCCTCTAACACAGGTCTCTGGCAAATGTCCCCCAGAGGAGATCTCCCACCGGGGGTTCGTGTTGACAGTGGAGAACCAGGAACCAAGCTACACGCCTACGTGCACTTCGCTGAGGAGCAGTGTGACTTTATTCACGGACTGCTCGCACCACAAGCTGCGGAGACAGGCACTGGGCGGGCAAGCTCGCTGCGCCCTCACATCAGCCTCCTCTTCTTCCCGGGCTGCCCTGGAGCACTGCAGCCGGGAGGCCAGCCCGAGCCCCTCACCAGCCCCCCGCACGCCGGCCCCACCCCCAACCAGCCTGAAGCAGAAGCCTCCGACGAGGTCTCAGGAAACGTCCTGTCCGGGTTTCCTCCATCCCAGCGGGCTCTCAAACATCCTCGAGCAGGGACACACAGGCAGAGCTCACACGGCCTTTCTCCTGCCAGGCCACTGGTCATCCTGGAGGGCGGGGAAGAGAAAAGGACGAAGGTTAAACTTGAGTTCACTCAAGACAGACCAGGTTCATTGCTCACCCTATGTCTACATGCTCTACATTTAAAAACTATAGCCAAAGTCATTTTTGTCCTGGTTTTTAAAAACTATGTAATGTGATTTTTATCACCTTTTCTGGGAGACTCCTGACGGCACCCTCTGCTTAAAGACTGTAGAGGCGGCAGGTGTTCTCACGCAGGGTGGCCAAGGTGCGGGCGAGCGGCAGGTCTTTGACCCTGGCAATCTCTCGAACCGTGTGCAAGGCCAGGCCTGGGTGGGCGTACTGGCAAAGGCTCTTGGGAACCTGGAAGACACCAAGCATTCAGGATATCGTTGTGCCTTCTGTGCAGAGCTGTCACGCACAACTCCCTCCCCGGCCCTGCCCCAGCAGGGCCTCTTTGGAGCTGTGTAGAGACCCCTTTACCTGCAGGTGCAGGGAGAGTCCCAGTCAGGGGGGCTCTGGGTGAGCAGGGTCCCACGCTTCCTTGGACTACCCTCTACAGGGTAGGGCTTTGCACTGCCTGGAAGAGAGTGGTTACCCTTCAGCTTCTCAGCCCCCTAGACTTTGGTTCTGCAAAGCAACAGAGAGGAGACATCTACACAGCCAAGGGTGGGACCTGGAAAGGTACTGTGGCTCTGGTCCTGCCAGCCTTGCAAGGGGGACTGCACACCTCCCACCCTCTCTCCTCAGTGCCTCAACTCAGCTTGAAGACACCCTTACCTGTCGAGGCAGGAAATAGGGAGCATCAGTTTCCACGATGATCCTCTCCAGCGGGATCTGTTTCAGAGATTCCCGGGCCTCCCAGGCAGAGGAGTAGGTCAGGACCGCCGTGAAGCCCACGGACATGTTGGGAAAGTACTTCAACAGGGGCTCAATGACCGGGTAGCTGCCGGTGAAGCAATGCCTGCGAGGAGGAGAATTCCAGATCAGGGCTCTCTCATAATCCCCTCTGCAGAAGCCCCCAACTCCCTCTGGACATTTCACCTCTTTTAAGTTATTTTCGGTGGGTAAATTCTCAGAAATGGAAAGACTGCATCCAAGGGAAGGACTCACAGTCAACACAGTCAGGAGCAGAATTAAAAACGGCAGCCCATCTGGATCACAACTAGAGTAGGTAAACACTACGTCCATGTAATCAAATGCACCAGAAGGAAACAAACAATAAAAATACTGGGGAGTGGCCTACAGGTGAATATTCTTCTCTTAACCTGGTGTCTGTTCACGTCCTTAGTACGGTACACATTAGCCCAGAAGGGCCGAGTGACTGTGCCTCATCTCACCTCTGGTGGTGGCTCCACTCAGAGGCGTCACTCTCTCTGCCTGGGCGCCTGGAAGGCAATGGTCTAGAGGCCTAACAGCCTCACCCCTTCAGCCACCTGGCACCACCTGGCTTGGGTTCTAGACTCCCTGTTTTTTCAGTTAACCCATCTTACCCATCATGAAAGTGCCAGTGGGCATCACCTCCTGACCTCTTTGTAGCCAGACGCAGCTAAGGGCCCCTCCTCTGGTTCCCAGGGCACCCTGCGCCCACCTCAGCCCCACGCCCTCTGCAGAGTCACCAGCTGTCTCCCACTGCTCCCCAGGGGCCCCCCCAAGCCAAGCCCATGCCCAGGACAGACATACCAGGGCAGGTTGGTGAGTTTACCAAACTGGAGAACCCCTAGATACCATTTAGAGAAAATACATCCTGGACTTTAACTGGGGGTGGGGGAAGTGGGGAGGGATGGGCTTTCAAATTCAAAGTAGGAGAGAAAATTTCTTTTCAGGTGCCCTGGAATGTTCTCGTGTGCTCAGTCACTGGACCCACAGCAGCCTCTCCCAAGATCAACAGCTCTCAGTTCTGGGAACCGAGCCTCCACTACAGCCTGCTTCCTGCGATGGGGGTCACAGTGATTTAGGGTATTAGCTCAAACCATATGAAGTTGCCGTTTTTTAGGTTAAAAAATGATCAAATATCAGAAATTTCACATGGGTCAACCTGACAGTTAATCTTGAGAAAAGATTCTATGTAAAGACGTAACATCATCAATCCTCTCCTCACTGAATTTGTTTTCCCATGAATGTCCTAGACGGAGGGACATGTTCACTTCATTTGCCCGCTGAAGTCCTAGACTCTCACCTGTGAATCTTGTAGTCTGGAGGCACAAATTTTTTCATGATTTTCAGCAGATCGTCATCAGCTTCTCGGCAGTGGATCACCAAGGGTTTCCTGAGAGACACGGCCAGCTGCAGCTGCCTCTCAAACACCTGGGAGAAGACAGAGTGGCAACACCTGTGGGTTAGGGCCACTCTGGATGTCTGTTACCCCCCAGAACAGCCGGTCCACTGCACAAGCCCCACTGTCTTCTTCAATTCTTTACTTTTAAACTCTATAATGCATAATAATAGCTAACACTTACCGAGTGCTTACTAGGTAGTATTATTATTTAGGTGTATTATAACATGTAATCTTCACAAGCACCCTAAGATGGGTACTGCTGTTAGCCCATCATGCAGTCAAAGAAACTGAGGCTCCAAATGAGGTCAAGTGACTTGCAGCTGGTAAACTGTAGCACCACAATGCAAATCTGAACCCAGGCTGTCCACACAGCCACCCCTAGGCAATACTCACGTGGGGCTGCAGGGCTGGGCTGGGCTCAGGAGCACCACTACAAGTTAAGTGTCCTCCCCTTCACTGCCCCCACCTCCACTCCCACTCCCAAGAGGTAATCCATCACCTTGCACACCTTTTCCTATGCAAAAAGTTGCCATGTATATGTCTGTACAATGCCTGGCTCTCAGAAGGCGCTCAAGTAATTGTGGAAAGAATAAATACTATACATATTTCCTGGAACTTGCTTTCTTTACTTAACCAAAATCAGATCTCCTTCTAGGTGAATACCTACAGATATACTACCTTTTTTTTTTTTTTTTTAAACTCTAGCTACTTTAAAAGTCTTTAGTAGTAAAATACACCTGTTGCTAATAATTTTAAAGAAAAAAGTAGGGCTAGATCTTATTCTTTCCTCTTCTTCTCTCCTTATTCTCATTCTTCCTAAGTTCAGGTTTAGAAAAAAAAGAACAAAAATACTAATTCATTATAAAGAAATTACCTCATCTTAAACTTTATGTTTTCACGAGTAGCTTTTTCAATTGTGCAATATCATTCGTGTTTGAATTTTTAACATCAAATAAGAAGACGCTTTTGGTAATTTGAGTCAGGTGGTATTCACTTGAGAATGACATTTTCAAGTCCACCACTTATACTGCCTCTTCTCAAAATAGTGGCACTGCGCCAATACCAGTTCTGATATAACTCACTTTTAACCAGTGTTTTCAACTAAAGCAAAGTGACCCTGGCAACCAACAGCATAGAATGCTTGCCAAGGACTTTAAAGACGAGCTAGTTCCAGTACCTACAGCCGGCGGGATCCCTCCCCAACACATCAACCCTCCTTGAACTCCTCCAGAGGCAAGAGGTTGCAAGGGATTCTGATTCCAACATTTAATTTTTGCTTCTAAAAAATTCTTCCTTGAGTACTCAACTATTGAGTAGTGAGTACTCAATACTATTATGCTCAAACTATTGAATACTCAAACTATTATAGCCTTGAGTACGCAAGTACTTAAACTATTATACTCAAACTATTGAGTACTCAAACTATTATAGCCTTGGGATGGAATATAACATAGCTGTTAAAAAGCCTATTTTTCAAAGCACGTTCAATGAAGCAGGAACATTTTCACAGTGGAAAAAACATTCAAATCTGTAACTTTCTCTTTTTAACTTTCTTAAATTCTTTTTTAAAAAGCACATGCATACAACACACATTTCCTTGATTCCATGACAGGTGCTTGTAAGACATACCACCAATTGTCCCTTGCAATTCTCCAAGGGACAGCAACATTAAAAATATGCATTTTAAAACACATCTGAATTTCAAAAACGTTAAGAAGGAAGAACTGTTAGGGGACAGGAACTGTGTCTGGGTTGGAGCATCTGTCCTCCCCGGGAAGCCAGGTGAAGCACAAGAGTAAATGCAGCCTGCTGGGAGGGAAAAGTCTTATGATGGTAATGGTCACTATCTCTGATGGAATGGGAAATGATCTTTACACATTTGTGTATTTTTCAAATATTCTGAAATGGGCACACTAACTTTAAAATCAGAATAAAAATATATTGTTTAATTAAACAAACACAACATGTTGCTTCCCAAGAAGGAACGGAAGTTTTGACATTTGTATCATTAGCTGTAAAAGTCACTCAGCACCTAAGCCCCTCCTCTTACATAATGAAGCTGAAAGGTAAGAAATAGTTTGTGAAGCATTTGACCAATGACATCTACAGGGTCTGGCTAAGAGCGATCATATTTTTAGAGACTCTAAACTCTTTAGTTCCAAAAGTAGAGCAACCCTTGTGTTTCAGCAACTAAAAGAGGAACTAAATAAATAAGTCTGTCAGCAAACTAAGGACGACATTACCTTGTGCTGCTCCGGGACAGGCGTGGTGCACTTGTGAGAGTAATCCAAGCCCATCTCCCCGAATGCCACGGCCTTGGGGTGCCTTAAGGCCTGCAGAAGATTTCTTTCTTGACTCTCATTGTAGTAACGTGCAAAATGGGGGTGACAGCCAAAGGCCCCCCACACCAGATCCTCTTTCAACAGGTCCTCCCAGAGGCCATCTGTCAGTGTGCGAGGATCGCAGAAGTCGGAGATGCAGCCCTGAAACTCCTTAGGGAAGGAGCTGCTGTAAATTTTCCTGAACTTTGTGAAGCTCCCTTTGAACGACAGCTTGGAATAGAGCATGTCCAAGTGACAATGGGTGTCGATGAAACCCTCCAACCTGGGCTCCCGACGGCTCCTGGGCAGGGAGCTAGATGCGGGTCCTCCACACGGACGTGGCGGCACGTCCTCCTGGAATGTTCTTTTCTCCTTCACCTCTTCTTCTTCCGAGCTTCTGGAGAAACGAGATGAACGCGACTTCCAGGATCTGCCTTCCTCAGCGGCCTGGCGCTCTCTGGAGTTGTGCTGGGGGCTCACCGTTGAGTGGGGGGAAGAGCCCCGGCCGCTCCTCTCCACCTGCACGGTGTCGCTGCCGCCACTGCCCACGGAGTGGTAGCCGGGGGTCTTGGGACCGCTGGTCCAGTAGCTGGCGTAGTCACACCAGGGACTGCTGTACAAGTGAGCCGGGTACATGACGTAATCCGTGGGGAAGGGAGAAGGCTCTGGAACCGCTGAGGGTTTCAGGGATACGGGCTCCTCCTGAGAGAATCTGACTGTGGAAATCTCGTCCACGTCGGACCAGTCACTTCCTGAAGAGTTGCGCTCCATCACCACCTCCCGGTCTTTAGGCTGCAGAAAAGAAAAGAAACAGGTTAGCCTTCTTCCTATGTGAAGACAGCCTCCCGTGCTCAGTCACCTCCAGGACAGAAGCCCTGGCTGCTTTTCTGGCCGTGATGATGGCTTTGCATTGGCTCCTCTGCTCACTCTGTCACCTGTTTTCCTTATTATTCCCAGAAAGCGAGTCAGCTTACAACTAGGAACAGTCCTATCAGCTAAAGGGAATAAACTTGTGCCCATGGTCTCATATGCCATCCCTGAAAGGGAAGCTGTGCCTACATTCCCTTTCTGAAGACCCCTCTTGGGAGAAACTGCTCTCCAGAACACACAGTGTATTGGGGGTTTTAAAGAAAAGAAGCACCCAGCATCTCATCCTTAACAGCAGGTCTCTCACACATTCAAAACGCACAACCACACAGCTGTAGCAGTTTCAAGACGTGTTTGCAAATTCTTTGATACTACTCTCCACTGTAAGATGGGGTTTGTGACCCCTCTCCTTGAACCTGGGCCAACTTGTATTGTAACTGATGGAACCAAAAGGGACACTGCAGCTTCCAGGGCTACGTCAGAGCAGCCTTGCTATTTCCCCTGGTTCTCTCCGCTTGCTCCTCTGGGAGAGGCCAACCACCATATGATGGCTGAGTACCCACGACCACATGCTAGAGAAGTCACACATAGGTGCCAGCACCAAGTGCCCGATGTGTTCACATGTGAACAAATAAAATGTCTATCGCATACACTAACACATAATTAACATGTTTGCAATCTAGTTCTTCAAAATATAATTCACACACACACACACACACAAAAATATATATATATATATAATTCACCATTTTTTTCAAAACCAAAAGTTAATCTGATTAAAATTACAAAAAATGCCCATATGGAAGGTAAGGGTTTCTCCCCAAAATGATGCTCCCTTTTCTGAGGGGTCTGTTTTATATTCAAGTCCCTACAAAGTCTCTTCTATTACAAGATGTACTCTTTTATTTGAAAAAGACAAATGACCCCAAACAAATCTCAATCAAGCTAATTTGAGACGTTTAAAGAGGTTCCCTTAGCTCATTCTTTTAAAAAGGAGGGGAGATGGGAAGCAAAAATAGTTAACAGACTTAATAATTATTCCTGCAGGTATGACCTCACAGTTCTGTGTTGGACATCATTTTTAACAAAGCTTTTCAAGATTGTTTTTACTTTTTTTTAAAGATAACTTTTTAAAAAGCAGTATGGTAAGTGGTTATGCATAAAATTACACTGGAAAAACACTTAAGATATGTATAAAGTGGTATCCAGGTGAAGGAATAGGGCAACACAGGGCCAGCTGGAAAGCTACTTTTCACTAAAAACATTTTTATTTTTAAACAATGTAAATATATTTCCTAAAAAAGTAACCTAAAAAATAATTAGACATGGTTACACTGTTGGGCTCCCAAAAATATACCTCCAAAAACTGAACAACACAAACTGAATGCAATGGGAACAGCTATTTGCAAGGTGGGATAGAATTTCCACGGGCAGACCAATACAGATTCAAAAAGTGCTACATTGCATCAGTAAGATCTCATCTGCAGGAAATTCTGCAAGTCAAATGACACCTTTTATTTATTTTAACAACAAATAAATAACACAGGGTTGCAGAGGGGAGGGGAGGAGGAATCTACAGAGACTAAGAGACTTAACACATTTAGAAATTGACACGCATGACTCTTACATCCTGTTTCAAAAAAACTGAAACAATCACGAGACAGGGAAATTTAATCACTGACTGGATAGTTGATGCTATTAAGGATTGTGGGGAGGGACTTCCCTGGTGGTCCAGTGGTTAAGACTCCATGCTTCCACTGCAGGGGGCATGGGTTAGATCCCTGGTCAGGGAACCAAGATCTCAAATCCCGCATGGTGCGGCCAAAAATAAAAAAAGGATTGGAGGGGAGAGAGGGCAGAGGGAGAGATCAGAACTGTAGTTATGCTTGTTTTTTTCCCTAAAGATCCTGTATCTAATTTTAGAGATACACACTGAAATATTTATGGATGAAATGATACGGTAGGTGGGATTTGCTTCAAAATAATTTGTGGAGAGAAAAGGGACACAGAGATAAAACAAGACTGGCAGTGAGTTAATACTTATTGAAGATGAGTGATGGGTATGTGGGTAATTTTCATAAATGTTTTAAATATCCCATAATAAGAAGTTTAAATAGAAATAATAACAGTTAAAATTCCAACTCAGATGGAAGGGTAGAGATGTCCTCTGACTGCTTCACAAACTTCTCTATCATCCGAGAGTATCTGTTAAAAAATACCAATTCCCCAGTCCCATCTCAGACATCCTGAGTCAGATTCTCTCATTCTTATCGTCAGGGAAGTTCAGGAAATCACATTACATAACACAAAAAGTAACTCCAGTGACAACAAAGACCATGTCAGAGAAACATGTGAAAAGGTTTAACAAAATTATTTAATGAAATGTGAGGCTGGAGGAAAAATGGCAGAGTGGGGAAAAAAGTGACTTCAAAAATGCACATGCACCTAGAAATATATATGATAAACAGACTTATGATGACGTCATCTAAGACCCTGAAAGGCTTTAGATTGTCAAGTTGGCCAGGAAAATGTTTTTGGGTTTCCTTTTTGGGAAAACCGGAGATTACCTATACTCAAGACTGCCTAAGGTTCAAGCCCATATGGTAAAATTTAAAGCTACATTTATTGAGAGTCTGCTATACACGAGGCACTGAGCAAAGGATTTTCATGTATTAATTCGGGGTTCAGCAAATTGTGACCCACAAGCCAAATCCAATGCACTGCCTGTTGGTGTAAATAAAGTTTTACTGGAATATAGTCAGGCCCATTCACTTAAATATTATCTATGGCTGCTTTCATGCTACTACAGCGCAGTTTAATAGTTGCAACAGAGGCCTTAAAAGCTCAAAAAGCCTAAAATATTTACTATCTGGCCCCTTACAGACAGAGTTTGCTGATCCCTGTATTAGTCTGTGATAACATTTAAAGAACCGTGCCTTTTATACAGAGGAAGAAACTGGGGCTCCAAGAGGTAAAGTGACTTTCTCAAGACTGCAGTTTAGGCGGGGCAGAGCCAGGATTTGAACCCAAACTGTCTGATCCCAACACTCATCTGTTGACCTACCATATCATGCTGCCCCAAATAGATACCCAACAGATAATCTAAATGTCCAGTTTGACAAATAGGAGTTTGGGTATATAAATTTGGAAAGTTCATCCATACCATGGAATTCCAGGCAGCCAAACAATGATCTATGTTAGACAGGAAACACAGACATTATATATTTGGTGGGAAAAGTAGTTTACAAAACCTACTGTTCTTGGGATTTCCAATTAAATACAGCACATGTGGGTTTTGTCCTCCCCGCCCAAAAACTCTTAAAATTACAGGAAATGGACTTGAAAAAGCATAAACCTACAAAGAGAAAGCATACAGAATAAACAGCAAAGCAAATTAAATAAAAATTGGATGCTAGAAAGCAGACAGATGAACAGTTACTGGATAAGCAGATCGCAGATGGCCAAAACCTAAGCCCGCAATGAGAAAAACCCAGAAACATGCTGAATCACACTACAGGACCCCAGAAGACTAAGGAATTGGAGGTACCAGACCTCTCAAAATGAAGGTGAAGCTGGAGATGAAAATAAGAGAATTTGTGAAGTTAGATCCCCAGATCCCTGCTCCCATCCTGTACAGATGGGTCTGCCCCTTCCCCACCCAGCAAAAGATAAGGTTCACACTTGGAAAACTTAAACCACGGAGACTGTGGAGTAATCAGGGACAACACACACATAGCTGAGGGTGAGAGACCATCACGTGTTGGACAGTGAGAACCCAGGCACCTCCCTCAATCTGACCCCTAAAACACTAGCAGCCAGAGGTGTGCTCCTGGGCAGAGCACTGGAAGATTTGTCCCAGGGACCCCTTGTAGCCTCTGAGGAAAAAGCTACAGATCCAACTGGGAGTCCACAGGTTATCACCTATGTTCAAGGCAGCAGTTAATAAGCCCTTCCAGGCACTGAGAACTTCCAATCGGCTTTTTAATGCTTCATTTTTAAAATATGAACAGATACCCAAAACATCTGAGGAAAGCCCTATCACAAAAGACGGAAACCAAAATATTTAGGAAAAAAAAAAAAATCAGAAGGAAACTCAGCAGTGCAGAAAGAAAACTTCAAAACAAACCTTTAATCATATTCTCAGAGAAACAAGAGAAGGTATTTAACCTCAAAACAAGAACAGGATGTTCTAAAAAAGGAATACTCAAAAGACTAAGCCAGTGTTCTTAGACATTAAGTATGTCAAAAATTTTAAGAGTATATATTATCATTATATACACTCTCCTTAATTATTCATAAAGAAAGCAGAGATGAAAAGAGACAGAGGAAAAAAGGAATCTTAAGGAAACAAAAGGGCTAAACCTCGGAAAAAAAAAAAAAAAGGTGGGGAACAGATTACTTATTTTGACAACATTGAGAAGAATTTTACGGCACTAGCAATTTGGAGGTGAAACAGTCATAGTCACAGGAACAGAGAAAACTAAAGGGAAAAACAAGCTAAGATGAACTCCAAGGAAAATCAACTTTTCTAAGAAAGGAAATGTAATCAAAGTATACTAAGTAACTCAGCTATGAATATGGTGATAATAAATCAAATAGATTTGGCTAAAAATGGTATTATGATACAGGGAGCTGCAGGAAGGGAGAGAGGATACATTTATGGGCGTGGGTGCTGTCGAAGTGTAGAGAACTAAATTCTCATCTCCTGAGTAGGAAGTCCACAGATGTCTACATTTTCAAAAAATAAACAATGAAAAATTACTTAGAAATATGGAGGTAAGTACTAGAAGCGAGAGTTAAAAGAGACGAAAGGGGCTACCTCCAAGCAGCGGTAGTGAAGGATGGGCGGAGATGCGTACAACAGAGGAGTGTTTTTTTCCTCAAAATTATAAGCAGTGTTAAAAACCGTTAGTTTCCCTCCAATATCATTCAGTATCACTCTCTCCTTCCTCTACAGCAATAGAAGTTTATCTGAATGTAAAGCTTCCCAGATGGAAATTAGTCTGGAATCTTCCAGACTCTCTTGCAGGTGTCGGCCAGGTTTCTAGATTCTTGTCAACAGATATGAGCAGATACAATGGGGACCGCTTCTGAGCCAAACTCTTAAAAGGGAGGGAATGTACTATGTTCTTCTCCTGTTCCTCCCGGCTGGAATGTCAATGTAATGTGCTGAGCCAGGTCACAGTAGCTCAGACCGCAAGATGGAAACTGCTGAGGGGCAGCAGAGAATCGAGCAGAAGACACCCCAGTCCCCCACACTGTGGAGCCATCCTCCTTAAAGCAAACTTCTGTTTTCTTTAAGCCACTGTTATTTTGGCCTTTGTTACACAGGCAAATCTATGTCTTAACAAACATATAAATCCTAAAACAAAAACAGCACTGAATTGAGGTTTCTTAATAACCCTGAAAGCTATGTTAGAAGAGAACCAACAATTTGCTCCCTGGAGCCCTGGGTAAGTCAAGTACAGTGTTGAATGAGTAACACTCAGGAACAAACTAAAAAGACCAAATACATTTAACAGAACTCAAAACCCCATGCTTGGCATGAGCTTGACTCACTTTCTGGCCGTTTACATGCGAGTCAGAGTCATCCAAAAACTCCAGGACTGGACAGCGCTTGTCAATGACTGTCCTTCGGCCACCCAGAGGCTCCTCGCTGGGTTTCTCCTGAGGGTCTATCACCACTCTCCTGTCCCAGAAGCCGCTCTTCTCCGGCACAGCCTTCTCCTCCTCCGCTCTGACCTCTGGGGCAGACGTTTTCTCTTTCTGAGGAGCACATATGGTGACACTCCTGGCTGGCCCCTCTCCGCGGCTGGCACGCTCTGCCGTGTTGGGTTTTGCCTTCATGGCAGCCTCTCCCTTCCTTTTTGGCATCGACTTTCCCAGGATGCCCTGGATGGCCTTTAGGTAGATCATGGTAGAGCCTTGGTCTCGAAGTCTATCCCTCTGCCTTTTCTGGACCTTGTTTGGTTCCTCAATTATGTCATTTTGAACGTCAGCTTCAGCTGCAAATTCAGAATCCATGGGGTTATGAGAACTATCTTTGGAATCAACCTGGAAGGAAAATGACACATTATGAAAGGTGATTTCCTATATGAAGCACTTGGCAAATGAGACATCAGTGGAGATGTCATGCCAGCCCTCAGCACTGTCAGCCACTGTTAACAATTTCAGGGGCTCCCAGCCTGCTCCCTCCTCCCATCCTTTCTCTACAGGTGCCACAAGGAGTTCTACAATCTGGCAACGTCACACCTCTGCTTAAAACCCTTCATCGGCTCTACATCTGCCTGCAGGATACATCCCAGACTCCTGAGTGTGACCCCGGAAGCCCTCCTCCCCAGGCTGGCCCCCAACCTTCCTTCCAGCATCACCTCCCGCCTTTCTCCACACACCCAGGTGTTCTGGGAATGAGGAAAACGCTGGAGAAGGGGGAAAGGAGGGTCCCAGGAACAAGCAGTGCCCCAAGCGTCAGACCAGCATTTCCTGACACTTTTTGGACATACGTTGTTCCTGTTGCCTGAAATGTCCTTTCTTCTGCCTTGGCCATCAACAGAACTCAAATGACACCTCTTCTGTGAGGACTTTCCCGAGGGTTAGTCACTCAGTCCTCTGACCCCTCGTACTTCAAATATCCCTGTTACAACACTCCACACACTGCACTGTGATGAACTGCCCTATTCTCTGCACCTCCAGCCCCAGCACAGCCTTCCACCCAAGCACTGGACACCCGCTGAGTGAAGATGCAGGACACAGGACCACCCGTGAAAGCTTCATCCCTCAAGAGCCAAGACGCACAATGCTCTCTCGTGTCTGGGCTGCGTGACCCTGCAGAGGGCTCCTCAAGGGAAGGATCTTGCCCTCTCCATCTCCCCACCCCTCACACCTAACACTGGGTCAGGAGGAACACATGCTCACAGAGGGCAGCAGCAGAAAGAACACTAGCTTTGAAGTCAGACTCATCCGAGATTATACCACAGCTCTGCCCCGTACAAGCTGTGTGGCCTTGGTCAAGTCATTCAACTTTTCTGAGTCTCATCTTCCCAGGGCCTACACATAGCAGGTGCTCAAATATGTGTTGACTGATATCTAAGTATTTGTTAACTAATACGTAAAGGTAACACTGCCATCAACTATACTTCTGTAAAAAAACAAACAAAAAAGATTAAAATCTCAAGGGTTTAGCATAACCATGATTTTACTTCTCAAAAAAAAAAAAAAAAAGATAACAAGGCCCACCTCACAAGACTGAGGATTATGTGAGCATCTAGAGGTCAAATATTGAGACTCATATTTGACAAGCTCTAGCACATCATAAAGCTTAAATTTTCCCTTCCACTCTTCCTTCTCTAAATTGAATTAGAAATTTGGATATGTCATACTAAAAACTAAAATTAAGGTAGGTGAAGATGCTCATGAAAGACACATTTAACCTTCTCTATAAAGTAAACCAAGATCATCAGCTAGCATTAGAATCTGAGAAAACCTCACAATTATCCTGGAGGTAATAAGGCACAAACAAGGAGAGGCTGGCCAGCAGGAATCTCTAGTGATTCCAAAATGCCCAGTCTAGCTATGGTCTGAAAGTGTTCCCCACAAAACTCATATGTTGAAATCTGACACCCAAGGTGACGGTATTAGGTGTGTCCTTTGGGAAGTGATTAGATCATCAAAGTGGAGCCCTTATTGATGGGATTAGTGCCCTAGTCAAGGGGCCCCAAGACAGCTTCCTTGCCCCCTCCTGCCATGTGAGGACACAAAGAGAAGACTGTGACCCAGAAGAGAGTCCTCGCTGACCAAGCTGGCACCCTGATATCAGACTTCCAGCCTTCAGAATTATAATAAATAAATTTCTGTGGTTTATAAGCTACTCAGTCTGAGGCATTTTGTTACAGCAGCCAGAATGAACTACGACAAACATCTTCCCCTCAGAATATTCCATAACCTGGCACAGAGACTTGTGTGTGTTGAGGGGGGACACATGAAGGTAAGTGTGTACCCCTCAATGTTTACAGAGCAAATGCAGAAGAGCAGGTGGATGAGTGGGTAGAAGGTAGGCGAGTGGTGAGGGGACCTTAGGAAGACCCAAGGGGAGAACAGGCCGTTTCTGTGCATGCCCTTCAGCAGTGCTTGCTGACAGGACTTTGGACTTATTAGATAAACAAGTGTGCAAATGACTGCAGAAAAAGAGGGGAAGAGGTGCAGAGAGAGGGGAACGTCAGAGAAGCATTTTCAAATTCATAAAGATAAGTATAGGGAGGGTGGGAGGGAGAAGCAAGAGGGAGGTGACATGGGGATATTTGTATACGTATAGCTGATTCACTTTGTTATACACCAGGAACTAACACAACACTGTAAAGCAATTATACTCCAATAAGGATGTTTAATTAATTAATTAGTTATTTTTTTTAAATATGAGTAAAGTACTGTATCTTGTTTTCAAACTAACACTCTCTAAGGAGAGCCCTTAGCAGTACTAGAGTAGGACAACTGGGATCGATCCCATCAACATCCTCATATTCTATACAACACGAGTGATTTTCCAAAAGTGCAAAATCTGCCTTCGCCCTGTATAGAGCTCGCTAATGGCTTGGAATAAAATCCGAATTCCCTTAGCTCATAACACCGTACAGCAAGCTGCCCCCTACCTAGCTCCCCAGCCTCCATTCCGGAATCTCTGTTGCACCAAACCACCTGGTGAGGCAGTCTTGTGACTTCTGCAGCACCCCCTCCGAACTGGATGCTCCTTACAAGCCACCTCATGGCTCCACCATCCAACAGAATGTGCGGCACACAATCCTCACTCAAGCGCTTATGACTGAGAGCAGGGCATCAGCAAAACGCAAGACTTCTGAGACAGGACCAGACTACTCATCGCTCCAAGGTTAACCATTAAACTGTGACAAAACAAGGCCCTTTAGGCCTAAATGAGAGAAAAGTGTGTCTATGATTGAATTAGACCACCCCGCAGACAGGCCACACCCTCAACTCTCCAGTTCCAGCCCCACAGGACAGCGGAGGATGCAGCACACCTGAAACACTAAGCTAGATTCCTCCGTGCCTCCTCATCTTGTTATTGCCATTACCTTTAATCAACTGACAGTTTTACCCTGTACCCAAAACCACTGAAGCTGCAGCAAGAATTAATGACAAGATCAAATTAGCCTCATATTTACCTGATTTACATTTGAGTCATATTCAGTATTCTTATGTCAAAGACAAAGCTTTTCAGCTCACCATTAAATTTTTTTAAAAAATCAGTGTGCCCACAAGAGTTCTGTGAGAGCCACACTGAAAACACCTGGAGCACTTCGCCTAAAAACAACAGCCTGCCGGCGAGGATACAGAGCTAAATACAGCCTCACTTCTCAGTTCCACGTAAGAAACCACTGAGCAAAGGCTTAAGGACAAACCACTTTCCTTCCGGCTGCGTTTGGGTTTTTTAATGATAACTTTATCTAGGGGCAGCCCATCTCACCCAAGTAAGACTTTTCCTCCATTCCTTCACACACAGAACTCCTCCCCACCTCTGAAGGCCCAGACCTCCAAAACCTAGAAAGCAAATCCCGGGCAACTAGAAACACTGCCTGGCACAAACCAGGCCGTAGGTAAATATTTGTTCAAGACCTGATTAAAGAGGTGGATGACGCTCACACAGTAGCCAGTAACATAAACTAGGGCTCCTTTCCTCTCTCTAACCTGCAAGCAGCAGACTGACTGCAAGAGACTGAACCTTTCCAAACTCACGATCAACTCTGTCACACATACATACACACAGACATACTCGCACATGCCGAGTAAACTTAATCTTTTTTTTAAAAAAAAAAAAAGTTAACATAAAATTGGGCTTCCCTGGTGGCGCACTCGTTAAGAATCCGTCTGCCAATGCAAGGGAGACGGGTTCAATCCCTGGTCTGGGAAGAGCCCACATGCCGGAGAGCAACTAAGCCCATGCGCCACAACTACTGAGCCCGCGCACCTAGAGCCCCGAGCTCCACAAGAGAAGCCACCACAATGAGAAGCACGTGCACCACAACCAAGAGTAGCCCCGCCTCCCGCAACTAGAGAAAGCCGGCGCACAGCAAGGAAGACCCAACGCAGCCAAAAAAAAATAAATATTTATTTTTAAAAATTAAAAAATAAGAGTTAACATAAAACAAATGAGTGGATGAACTGCACCTCCTCCATGAAGCACTCCTCAGTCTGCCCCCCAGTATTATGAAATCCTCCTGTGTGTTCCCACTGGGGAACTAAACGCTGAACCTCCAAAATAAACCCTACCCCACCACGCAAAACCTCAACGTGCTGGAAACCTTAACCTTGGTGAAAAGCCACACCAAGAACCAAATTCTTTTTCTTGGTTCTGTGCTTCTAAGTACAGGGCACAATTCCCTAAATTTACAACCGAAATAACATACATCTGTGTCTCCAGGGTACGCCATCTACCTCCCGGCGCAGCGAGCCTCCATCCTGACTGACTGTGGGTTACAAGCACCTGAGGAATATTTATATACACCTGGCAGCTCCGCCCACACCCCAGCATAACCTCATCAGGGTGGCAGGAAGGCGCAAGGATTTTAAAGTAGTTCCAAAATGCTGCCAAGTTCGCAAACTACCTCTCCACCGACCTTCAGGCTATCCTCTGACGTCTTCCAGTTTGCTCTCCCCTGGGGAGATTCCAGGCATCTTAAGAGACCTGGTCTTTTTTTTTTAGTATCCTTTCACCAAAATTCCTATCTCCAACATCTCAAGCCAAGTGGAAAGGGCTTCACCGTTTGCAAGGCGTTGGGGCCACTTACCTTAAGGCTGCAGGCTTCCTCCTCGAGAGAAGCCATTTCTTCTAGAGAAGGTCTGGCAGGGCACCGAGGGGATCCCCCTGACGAAAGGAACTCTCCTGAGCTCTGAATCAGGCCTCCTTTGGAGGCGGCTCCACCCACACCTGGGCCAGAGGAATGGGAGGAGGAGGAGGAACTTCTGCGGCGGGATGAGCCCCAGGACACACCATGCTCCTTCTGGGTTTTCATGCGCTTGGGGCTGCTGGCCCCTCCTGAACGCGACACAGAGCTGTGAGCCGGCCAGCTGGAGGGGGCCACATCACTGGGCTCCCGGAGGCAGCTGCGCTTGCGGGAACTCCGCTCCGAAGGGCTGCTCCAGTGGTACTTGACCTTGCGCCTCTCCGACGCCATGGGCACCTGCAAGGTGAAGAGGGAGCCGGGAATCCACCACCACTCCTGCTGTAGCTGCCCCTCCTCAGCCTCCCGCTATCCCGGGACTCCCCGAGGGAGGGCAGGCCAGTAGGTGAGAGCCAGGGGCTGGCTTCACTGACCTTTCCCCCTTCTTTCCACTGCCCATCACAGTGCTCAAGGTTTCAGAGATGTCAAAGCGCTTCGAATGTCTGCGATTCCAAAGCGCTTCGGGGAAGTCCAGAAGGTCCCAGGATTTACCAAAGGCTTCGTTCGATTTGGTTTCCGAGCCCACAACGTGCTTCCGCGATTACCAAGCGCTTCAGTTTGCACAGCGCTACTTCGGGGATGTCAAAGCGCTTCCGGGACTACGACGCGCTCTGATTGAGTTTACAATACAAAGCCCTTCGCAGATGTCAGCGCTTCAGAAGGCTACAGGGCGCTGTTAGGTCCACACCTGGAGGCCAGACCCGCAGGCCCTGGGCGGGCGCACGGCCCGGAGGCCCGGAACGCCGAGCGCGGGCCGCAGAGCAGGGCCAGACCCAGCACGCAGCCCGCCCTGCCCCCGCGGCCCCGCCGACCAGCCCCGGGCCGGAAGGGGGCGAGCCGCCCCTCAGAAGCCCGTGGCGCCCCAGTCCGCCTCCTCAGAACACCCCCGGGTCCGCCCCGCCCCAACTTCCGTCCCTGCTCCCGCGGCCCGGACGTCGGCCCCGCAGCCTGCACCGGCCTGACGCCCTGCCCTGGCCGCCCGCTTGCCGTCCGCCTCAGTCCTGCGGCGCCGGCCCTGCCTCCGCCCGGGTTCCGACCACACCGGCCTCCGCTACGCCCGCCTACCGGAATGAGCGGTGAGGTCTGCAACGCGGCGGGCGGCGGAGGCGGGTCCTGCGCTGAAGGGAGGCCGCCCATTGGTCAAATCGACAAGGGGCGGGACTCCAAGCAAGACGGAGCTTTCCTTTTGGCCAGGAGGTTTGGGGGCGGGACCCTACGCCTTAAGGAGCCCGTCCATTGGTCGGAAGCTAGACGGGGCGGAGCCACTCACGTTAGCTCGAAGAGCGCGAAGCTGAGGCCCGGCCGCAGTTCCTCAGGCCTGCCCTTGGTGTGGGTAGGGGACAACAAGGGGAGCCGGGTTCCCGAGGGCTGCTCCCTGCCACTCAGCGCTGTCCCCCTTAGCAGGACGCCTTCAGATCCAGATACGCTCATCGAACCCACACCAGCATCATCACTCCATTTACAGAGACCAAGTGACAAAACACAGAAAATGACAGAATTGGAATTAGAAATTAGAAACTACGGGGGAAAAAATAAAAAAGACTACACAAAAATGTAAAATATCCTTCTGGCAAAAAAATATAAAAGTTAAAAAACAAGGTACAAACTTGGAAAAATATTTGGAACACGTGGCAAAGGGCTGATGTCCCTACTATGTAAAAACTCTGGCAATAAGATATTTCAGTGGGCAAAGGAAATGAACTGATGAACGAAACAAATCAAGAAATTTGTTATATTTCATTTTAACATATGAAAAAATGGCTCCATTTCTGTCATTTAGGGAGTACAAATAAAATTATGTTTTCACCCATTAGGTTAGCAAAGATCAAATAGAGTGATAACATTCTTCGTAGCTGAGGATGTGGGGAAACGCACTCCCATACATCACCGTATTGGTGAAACCTCCTTGGAAGGCAGCACCATTGGGAGCAGGAAGAATGGAAACAATCTCAGTACCCGGCAAGTGAAGCTAGTTACGTAAATTACAGAAGGACCATACAATGGAATACCGGGCAAAAAGAATGAACTGCTCCAAAAGTAATGTTGAGGAAGAATGGCCAAAAAAGATGTGAGAAAACACAGGTTCCAGAATGAATGAAAATACCCTGTGTACAGCAAAAAATAATAAATGAGAGAGGAGTGGAGCCTCGAGATAAAATGTTTTTAAATGCCTGAGAGTAACCGCTCTGTATTTGTGTGTTTCTAACTACTTTATTGAGATATAATTTACATACCATAAAGTTCACCGATATATAATTCTATGATTTTTTTTAGTACATTTAGAGTTGTGCAACCATCACCATAATCTAAGTTTAGAACTTTGCATCACCCTAAAATCTTGTGATCATTACCACTTCCCTCCCCAAACCACTCCCCCTCCACACACACACACACACACACACACACACACACACACTTCTAATTTCTGTCTCTATGGATTTGCCTGTTCTGGACATTTCACAAAAATGGAATCATACAATATATGATTGGCTTCTTTTACTTAGCATTATCTTTTCAAGTTTGCCCATGTTGTAGCATGTATCAGTACTTCATTTTTTATGGCTGAATAATAGTCCATTGTATGGATATACGACATTCTGTTTAACTTTTCATCTTTTGATGGACATTTGGGTTGTTTCTACCTTTTGGCTATTATGAATATTGCTGCTATGAACACTGGTGTGTAAGTTTTTGTATAAATATGTTTTCATTTCTCTTAGGTAGATACCTAGAGTGGAATTGCTGGGTCATATGGAAACTATGTTTAACCTTTCCAACTTTTCCTAAGTGGCTGGCCATTTTACAATCCCACCAGCAATGTATGAGGGTTCCAATTTCTCCACATCCTTGCCAGCACTTGTTTTTGTCTGTCTTTTCTAGTCCAGCCATCCAAGCAGGTGTGAGTGGTTATTTCATTGTGGTTTTGATTTTTTTTAATACCTAATAAAATTTATTTTAAATACCTGATAGAAATGACAAAACACATGACAAATGTTTAATTTTTAATATACATGATAAAGTCACTGGAATGCTCTTAGTAGTACCCACATTCAGAGAAATGTTGCTAGTATTGCAATATTTGTCAAGATAAATCTATCTCATTTTAATTGGAATTTCCAGTCATTCTCAGAAACCTCTTTAGAAGATATTTTTCCCCCAGGGGTGTCTCTCTGTATGGTGGTTTTGATTTTCATTTCCCTAATAACTAATGAGGTTGAGCACAAAGATTTAAAAAAAAAAATTTTTTTATCATCTCTGGTAGAATCCCCAAACTAGTAACACCCATTGCCTCTGAGGAGAAGAAACGAGGGACTAAGGTCCCAGTGGGGAACCCCCCATGTAATCTTTTGTACTGTTTGGGTTTTTTGTTTGTTTGTTTGTTGCTGTGTGCATATATTAACCTAAAAAAAGTCAGGCCTTACCTCTAGGAATTCATGGAAAGACACCTTGGTGCTCATGAACCCCTGGAATTCATATACAGAATTGTGTATGTATGAATTTACAGCTTGCTGGAGGAAGAAAATCCAAAGCTTTCATAGATTCTCAAAGTGGTTCTCTGACCTCTTCAGAAATTTGTGAAGCCCTGGTCTGGAAATGCAAATCTGTCTGGGTAATATTACCCAGTTGGCAACTGTCCTCTATTGCTCAAAATGCTTTGGAAACATACTGCTCATAATTTTAAGGTGCTTACCACATGCCAGGTCCTGTTCAGGGCACGTAACACGGACTCTAGTTGAATCCTCACAGCCACCAGAGTTCAAGACAAGGGTGGGACTTCCCTGGTGGCACAGTGGTTAAGAATCCACCTGCCAATGCAGGGGACATGGGTTCGATCCGTGGTCCGGAAAGATCCCACATGCCGTGGAGCAACTAAGCCCATGCGCCACAACTACTGAGCCTGCGCTCTAGAGCCTGCGAGCCACAACTACTGAAGCCCGTGCGCCTAGAGCCCATGCTCCGCAACGAGACGCCACCGCAATGAGAAGCCCGCGCACCGCAACGAAGAGTAGCCGCCGCTCGCCCCAACTAGAGAAATCCCACACGCAGCAACGAAGACCCAACACAGCCAAAAATCAATAAATAAAATAAATAAATTTATAAAAAAATAAAAATAGGACACGCTGAATTTAAAAAGACTTGCAACGTGACTTTTCAGAAATATACCCACTGCAATAAATGTTAGGTACGTGACAAAAATAAACGCTTAATGTCTTTTTAAAAATTTATTTAATAAAACAGGACAAGTGCATTTTCAAAGTACTTCTGTAGCCATGTCTCACCCGTTCCTCCCCAACAGCCCAGGGAGGGAGGATGAATGCATGTTACTTACAAGGAAACTGAGGTTCCAGAAATTAAACTAGCAGCAGAATCAAACATGAACCTAGTTCCCCTGGCTCTTCATCCAGCCATAAATAATACATATTCTCTAAATAAAAACTCCATTTAAAATATTAGCGTTAGTGGGATGGGAGGATAAAGGTGCAGAGTGGGCATTAAATAAATATCTGTGGGTTGCAAGATTTCTGAAAGAGAAAGCAGAAAATCTCCAGAGCCTTCTGCCAGGTGTCTGGCATTCGTAAAACTTGAGACCTTGAGGAGGGAGTGAAGAACCGAAATGGGACACAAGTTGAAAGTCTTTCATGTAAAGGTCATGGAAGTTTGCAGGCAGTTGGTGGCAAATATTACCCAGAGATGTTAGCTTTGGAAAGTGCCATCAGCGCTCAGAATGCTCAGTCGGTTGTCGAGGGTGAGAGCCAGGCAATGGCATCTATTGGGGTGGTTATCGTCACATGCTCCCCGGAACCACAAAATCGCCCACATCCTGGGCTCATGTATCAGGGTTTCCCCTTCAGTCTCCTGATAACCCAGAGCTCTGACTGACAAATCTCAGAAAGGAAGAGGACTTCATGGATTTTTGTGTCTCTGAAAGCTGAGGTCCCGTCTCCCCTAACTCACTCTGGTAAAATGGAAGTGTCTCTGCCGCCACCCAAGGAAAGCTGATGTTTGGTGTTTCCTGGGAGATCTTGATTCTTCCTTAGATCTTTTTCTCGAATTGACGTTCATTTTTCCAATGGAGGACGAGGGTCCTCAGCTGTGGTCAAGTCATCAGGGGCCAAAAAGCTCAATGCTATCCAGTTTCTCTTCTTTGTAGAGCCGGATATTCTCCATCAGTTTCTTTTTGGCCTCATTGATCTCAATTTTCCACGAAGTCTCTGTAGCTGACATTCAATGGAAAGTAAAGAACTTGAACAAAAGGTATTTGGAAAGAGTTGTTATAATTCTTAGAAAGTCAGACTTGGTCACAGTTTTTCACTTAAATCGGGCTTCTGAATCAGGCCCTGAGTGGAACGAGCACTATCATTGCTTCTGCCTTTTCAGGGAAGGCCTGTCACCTGCCCCCACCTTTCAGAGAGGAGGGGCTTCCATGCTTCTCCCCTGAGGGGTGGGGGGCAGTGTTAGAATGAAGCTTACACTCTCTCTCTCTTCTTCCTCTCACCTCCATGTGGGAGGAGGAACAACAGGAAAGGTCAGAGCCTGAGACATTCACAGAGCCACGCGTACCAGGGGATGAGGACGCTGAATTGTAAAGGCCTTCCGAATTTTTATTTCAGAAGGAAACCTGGTGTGTTTGGACCCCAGAGTCAGAAATAGAAGCTACCTTTGGAAGCAGCTGGCAAGGTGTGAAGTGAGGATGGAGAGGCGGCCGGCAACAGACCACAAGGGGCTTTGCTAGTCCCAAGGGAGAGTTTTCACTTGGTCTCTAAGTGCAATGGGGAACCACAGAAGGGCTTTAAACGAGGGGTGACATGAGTTGTTTTTAAAAACCACTCCGGCTGGCCCCTGGAAGAAGAACTGGTGAGGGGCCCGAGCAGATCAGGGAGGCCACAGGGAGGCTGTGCGGTCATCCAGCAAGAGGAGAGTAGCTTAGATGAGGGGTAGGGGTCTGGGGACGGGCAATGCAGGGAAGCAGATGGAGCCGAGGGATGTTAAGGTCAGTGGACAGGACTGCGTGAGGGACTCGACCTCGGGGGCCGGGGGAGAGGGAGGATGGCTCTCTTGGCGCGGCCAGCTGGCAGGTGAACAGCTGGATAATCAAATGAACGCGTGAATGAGGGAGAGAAGGAATAAATGATAGGCTGAGTTGGGGACATAAATGAGAGTGTATAAGGACTCAGATCCCACGCTTACCATCCTGAGGAGGTTCTGGACTGGCGCGGGCCTCAGAGGAGGAGTCAGCTTCCACTGCCCCACCAGCCGGCAGCTCGCTTTCTCCATCCGCTGGGGGGGGACGCGAGGCGGCAGCCCCGGCCCAGGGTGCCTCCCTCATGGAGCAGGACGCTTCGAAGCTGGAATTGTCCACGTCGTCCGTTTCTTCCGGAGTATTGGAGGAAGAGCCTGTGTGCTCGGAAAGACCACTCCAAGGGAGCGACGTCTCCTGGCCTCTCAGCTGCTCTTCCACAGCAGCCACAGAGCCACACACCTTTGGGAAGAGAGACAAGGGCACTCACTGAGAACTTTTCCTGAAATTAAAAATCTACCAGGTCTCCCAGGCCGAGAGAGACAGAGAGAGAGAGAGAGAGAGAGAGAGAGAGACAGAGAGAAAAACGCACCACAGGCACAGAGATACAGATATTTGTACTTTTGCTGGTTGAGACCCTGGGTCTAGCTGCCCCAGCAATGCCTATCCTGCCTGCAGTTTGGTTAAATGAGCAATAAATCATTCATCCACTCATTCATAGGCTCCCTGCTTCCTTCTCTGTTACGTGTTTACGTGTGTGTCTGTGGGTCGAATCTGATAATTCGAGTTGAGTTTCTATCACTTTCAACTAGAAATGCCCTAAGTAATATAGATATTGCCCTTGAGGGCTTTTCTGGTTAGGGAGGTTAGGAAAATTAGAAGCAGGCAGGGAAGGAATATTTCTTCTTTACACACACACACACACACACACACACACACACACACACATAAATGGCACACAAACCTACCCTTAGTAAAAATAACAAATTTCATTTGCTCAGTGCCTTGCAATTTACAAAGCACATTTGACACATAATGTAAATGAGTTTTTATAAATAAAAAATTAAAAGATCAGAGAGGTGAGAGGTTAAGTTCCCTGCCTAAGGTCACCCAGTCAGTGAGTGGCAGAGCTGACCACTAAATCAAAGTCCGCTTGTCTTCAAGGCCATGACCCCACTGATCTGTCATCTTCCTAGCTTGGTTGTGAAATACTGGGGACAATGACCATTTTCATTCCTTCTGCTTCGATTGCTCTTCATCTGGTCACACATCACTTCCTTGGGAAAGTCCTGGGCGAGGCCCCCATAATATGCTACACCAGCGCTCACCAGATGGTTACTGCACAATGTCTGTGAACTCCAGGAAAGTGGAACTGGGCCTGCCTTGTTCCCCGATATATCCCCAGGGCCCAGCACACCACTGCTGAATGAGTGACTGAACACTGCGGCACTCGGGCAGCTGGAGCACAGCCTAGGCTGAGAGCGGTGACTTGGTATCTAGCTCCTGCCACGTCCTGGTGCAAGAGGGTAGACCTGGGGCTGAGCCAGGAGTCCAGAGGGCTCTGACAGAAACTCCCTCTGGCCTCATCTCCCCCTCTCTCGGCCTTGACATCTCCATCTGTAAAAGGGGAGGCTTGGGCTATAGCACTGGTGTTTGAAGATTTTTTTTTTCAGCTACCAAACCCTTTCCTCAAATAAAATACTGAGAACCCAATACAATTATGAGAAGTGATAGTGGATGTCTGGTTCGAGTCATGGGTGGGGCCTGCAGCCATCCACAGCTCTCTTCCTGCCAAAAGGTACTCCCAAGGAGCCCCTGTCAGACACCACTTGAAAATCACTCTGTGGGATGATGTCTATGAGCCCTCTCAGGCAGTTATTTTGTCCTTAGAAAGGCCTAGTAAATTTGGTGCCCAAATTTACACTTGTTACCATGGAAACCCCCTCTACATATCCTGTCCATAGGAAAATATTTTATCCTCTGTGGTGGTTGATGTCTGCCTAGTCCATGGGCTAAGGAATGATCCCCTTCTCTGGAACCTGGCCCTTCCACCTTCCAGGCTTGACCCCCTGGCCACCAGGTTTATATACTGGACCCCCCACCTTACCTGATTGGCCAACAGGTAGACACCTGACCCTAGCTAAGCCAATCAGTTTCTCTCACTAAGAGGTTGGAATTGGGCCGCTCAGTGAAGACAGAACTATGACATGTAAATGAATACGGCTGTATCCCCTGACCAAGAGGATGGAGGGAATGAGAAGGGGCCTACAGAGAGGAGGAGGAATAAAGCCGGTTCACAGAAAGCAGACGGACTTCTGTTATATCCGAGGGTGTGGTCCTGGGCACCCTCAGGACCAGACTCCAGTTTGGCTGCTGTGAGCTCCAGCAGATACTGCTGTTTGCAAACAAATATGGCCCTGATGTATGAAATCACTTCTCGGTAAAGGCATCGGTAAAGGGATCGTGACAGAGCCCCTGGTAAAGCAGACTCATGCAGCCGGGGAAGTGAGGCCCTGCGGACGCAGGACAGGGCTCATCGCTGGGGGAAGGCTGAACGTTAGGCTCACCTCCGCCAGGCTGGCGCTGCGCCTCCGCAGGCACAGGCAGGCGGCCGTGGCCAAGGCCTCGGCGCAGGCCTCCGGCAGTCTCCCTGCTCTTTTCTCCAGGTACTTCTGGCAGATCTCCTTGGCCATCACTTTCTCCACGCCTGTCTTCCTGGAGCAGAGCCATGTGGTGCTGCTGGGAATTTCACTGAGGAGTAAATCCTTCTGTGGGAAGAAGAGTGGAAACACCCCCGTGTAGGCTGCAGGAGTGTGGATTCTAACCACCCGTGCCCCACCCGCCTCCAGGATTGCACCAGAGCGGCAACGCTCAGAAACCCAACAGTGTTGTCAAAAATAATTGCAAGGATCCCAGGAACAAGTAAAACAGCCAAGAAGTGGAGAATTGTTAAATTCCCCCCACGTACAGGGCATTCCATACCACACTCGTAAGCCCCGTCAGGCAGGGGCTTAACCTTTCTAGGCCTTCGGTTGCTTCATCAGGAAAATGGGGATAATAGGACTAACACAAAAATTAAATGACACAGTGCATCTAAAGCATAAAGTGTGATAAAGTGTGATACTTGACACAGAATCAACATTCAATAGTCTATTAGTGATAATAATAAATAGTAATAATAGCTATCATTTATATAGTACTTACTACGTGCTGAGCACTTTACTTACACCAATAATTCATCTTATTAACATTTACAGGAAAAATCTCTCATGATATAAAATAAACATTTTAGGATGTAGGATTCTGACCCATGTATATTTAATAGGAGATGTACTATATATAATATTATGTATATTTTTATATTTTAAATTTTGTATTTACATGTTACAACATTTTATGCTACTTAGAAAGCAGAAATCTGAACTATTCCTAAAACAGAAGATATGCTGTATAAATAATAATAAATATATTACTATATATTTGTAGAGTACAAATTGTATGTTACATATTACATTGCACATGTATATATTTACTTATTTGCAACTTATATAAATATAAACCTACTTATATAAATAGGTTACAAATATATTACTTGTACTGATTAAATATATTAAATATAGGAAATTAATATGTAATATAATTATGTATAATACTGATTGATATAGTATATAGTGCGTTAATCTATCATATATTAACATATGAGATGTTAAAAAAATATGAAACATATGTATTTTTTTATGTTTGTGGTTAATTTATGTAAACACTGTAACATTTATATATAAATTTTCCATGTATATTCTACATATATACATATTTATATATAAAATATTGTATACTTTAAACAATATGTTTTATATATATACATATTTGTAATGATATTTCATGAATATACAGTATTTTATATGGTTACACATATAACTATATAAAACATTTTATATAACTATATATAACGTACAAATATATAATATATAATACTTTAAATAACTATATAAAATATTTATACAGAAATATTTCAATACACTTTATATGTTATATGCTACATGCATTACATAAAAATATTGTATAATACTTCATGCTATATAAAATGCAAAAATTGAAAATCCATGTTATAAATAATATAAAATATAAATATATATTTCAATATAAATAATATAAACTGTATGTATATACACATGCATAGAATAAATACCAGGGGGCAGGGTGTAAAATATTAACAGTAGTCATCTCCAAGAATGATTTCTATTTTCTTTTCTATATTTTCCTATATTTACTAAATGTTCTACAAGCCTGTTTTGCATTTATATTTGGAAAAATAAAAGGGTTTTTTTTGTGTGTGTGTGTGTTTTTTTAATAAATTTACTTATTTTATTTATTTATTTTTGGCTGCGTTGGGTCTTCGTTGCTGCGTGCGGGCTTTCTCTAGTTGCGGCGAGCGGGGGCTTCTATTCCTTGTCTTGTGTGGGCTTCTCACTGCGGTGGCTTCTCTTGTTGCAGAGCATGGGCTCTAGGCGCACGGGCTTCAGTAGTTGGGCTCGCGGGCTCTACAGCGCAGGCTCAGTAGTTGTGGCGCATGGGCTTAGTTGCTCCGCGGCATGTGGGATCTTCCCGGACCAGGGCTCAAATACGTGTCCCCTGCGTTGGCAGGTGGATTCTTAACCACTGCGCTACCAGGAAAGCCCTGTGTGTTTGTTTTTAACATCAACAGTTCCTGACCTCCTATAATTCGTCCCCATCTGTTAACTATGGCCTTCAGAAACCCCAGATTTTGTGACAATCTGGCCCCTGCAGACCTATCCCATCTCCTCTCCTCCCTCTGTCCTTCTAGCTCACTGTACTCAGCCACTCTGTCTCCTCCTTCTATCTTGGAAGCCCCTAAGCTCATCCTGCCTCAGGGCCTTTGCACTTGTTCTTCCCTCTGTCTAGAATGCCCCTCCCTTGAGCTTTATCGTGTCCTGGTCCCTCCCTTCATTTGGGTCTCTGCTCTGGTGTTACCTACACCAAGAAGCTTTCCCTAACCTAAAACAGCCCTCCCCCAACTCTTTCACTCTGTCCCCTAACATTACTTCACATTTCTTCATAGCACTTACCACTGGCCTGGAATTACACATATTTTCATTTACTTAAATATCCTTTGTTCTCCTCCCCTAGAATGAAAGCTCCAGGGCTTCCCTGGTGGCGCAGTGGTTGAGAATCTGCCTGCCAATGCACGGGACACGGGTTCGAGTCCTGGTCTGGGAGGATCCCACATGCCGCGGAGCAGCTGGGCCCGTGAGCCACAATTATTGAGCCTGCGCTCCGCAACAAGAGAGGCCGCGATAGTGAGAGGCCCGTGCACCGCGATGAAGAGTGGCCCCCGCTTGCCGCAACTAGAGAAAGCCCTCGCACAGAAACGAAGACCCAACACAGCCATACATAAATAAATAAATAAATAAATAAATAAATAAAATTTTAAAAAAAGAATGAAAGCTCCAGGAGGGCAGGAACTTTAACTTTGTATCCTCAACACCAAGAACAGTACCTGGCAGAGAGTAAGTTCCTCACAAATGTTTTCACATATTGTACACGCTAATTTATTTTCTGGTTAAGTTTCTTCTTTTTTGTGTAATTTTATTATTTTTAATAGAAGTGATTCATTAAATGTAAAACTAAATTTTTATTGCTCCATACAGCTTTGTATACAAATACAGTTATAATTCAGAGTAAAATATTATCAGAGATTATCAGACATGGGTTGTGATATTTGCTTCAAAAACAAAACAAAATAGTCCCCACTCTGCCTCAGTTTCCCAATTGAGAAAATGGGCTGTCTAAGGATCCAAAAAATACCTAGACACCTGACACCATCAGTAATTCAATACCTGGAGACTGAAAACCTAAAACTGGCAAGGGGTTCATTTTTAAATGCCCTTTTGCACAATTCTTTCATGTGAGCTCTGCCTTTTTAAATGTTTATCTTTTTAAAAAGTGTAATGGTGGGACATCCCTGGTGGCACAGTGGTTAAGAATCCGCCTGCCAATGCAGGGGACACGGGTTCGAGCCCTGGTCCGGGAAGATCCCACGTGCCGCGGAGCAACTAAGCCCGTGCGCCACAACTACTGAGCCTGCACTCTAGAGCCTATGAGCCACAACTACTGAGCCCGCATGTCACAACTACTGAAGCCTGCATGCCTAGAGGCCGTGCTCTGCAACAAGAGAAGCCACCGCAATGAGAAGCCCGGGCACCGCAACTAAGAGTAGCCCCTGCTCACTGCAACTAGAGAAAACCCACATGCAGCAAAGAAGACCCAACGCAGCCAAAAATAAATAAATAAATAAATAAAATTTATTTTAAAAGTGTAATGGTATTTAAAGTTGACAAATCTGTAAATAAGAATAGAAGCGTATTATTTACGGATATGGAGGTTACCACCATCTGAAACAAATGAGAAACTGTGCGTAGTGATTGCCCTGAAGGAACGGTGTAAGAAGACGCTCCCCACTTGACTACCGCCCATGAAATCCTGGGTCTCACCCAGTAACGGCCATCACGAGATGCCGTCCTCCATCAAGAACACTCGGAGGCAGAGTGACGGGGAACTTAGTAATGGAGGGACTCAGCAACTCCACCTGAACCCTGATGAAGCTTAGTACTAAAGGAGGGCAGTCTGCCGCCCTCCTCAGGCTGTGATACAAAATAAAGTACACAGAACCACCTAGACCATGATTCTAATCAAGTCTCAAGGGCTGACAACCAGGGCACAGGAAACAGGGGGAACAGAGAAACAAGTTAAGGATACAACAAGATGCAATCAGAAAAATCCAGCACGTGAGTCTACCACAGAAGTGACCCACTTTATGCAAAAATGCAATGCCAGGCAGAAAGGAAGGGGGGGAGGGGCGCCGTGAGAGAACCAAAGTCTTCAGAAACACGTCACCTTGCTTGCATCTGGTTTCAAATGAACCAACTTTAAAAAGCAATTTTTGAGACAATTTGGGACATCTAAATATGAAATGGGTATTAAATGATAATAAGTAATTAAGAAAACTAAATTCTATGGGTGAAATAACAATATCTGGGATCTGCTTGAAAATACACCGACAAAAGTGGTTTGGGGGATGCAAAAGAAATAAGAAAAGCATGCTGTTGATAACTGATGGGATGGATGAATGGAGATTCCTTATATTCTTTCCTTGACTTTTGTGTATGTTTGAAATTGTCCATAATAAAAAGGGCTTTTTAAGGAAGTGGGCGTCCCTGAGGGCAGGCCAGGGAAAGAGGCCTGGAGTAGTTGCTAGGTGCTGTTACGTTTTCTAAGCCAAGTATGCAGATTACTTGAATTAAACATTTTAATTAAAGAGAAATTATTCAAAATCAACAATATTATTAAAAACTTTTTTTGTTGTTGTTAAAAACTAAAATAGAAGCAGTTGAAGTTTGAGGGCAAAAGTTAACCCTTCCCCTTATTTCAACTCTCCAAAGGCAACCCTTTCTAATAGTCTGGATTATATTTTTCTAGAGTTTCTGCTATAAAAGTCCACAGTTATAATCACTTTAGTTATATACAATAATTATAATTGCAAACAATCTCCTAAGAGCTATTAAAATAAGAGTAGTAATAATAATAGCTACCACACAGAGTGCTTACTATGTTCTAGTCACTGTTTTAGGTACTTCACGTATTATTTAATCTTCACTAAACCCTATCAGGTAGGTACTATTATTAGCCCCAGATAAATAAGAAAATATAAGCCACAATTTGTAAATTCATTCATCTATTTATCACCAAAGACGGGATCACACTATATATACTGTTTTGAACTTGCTTTTTTCTCACTTGCAGATATCTCCCTGTCAGAACATATATGTCTTTCTTGTTTTGTTTTTTTTCTAAAATAAGAATGTTTATGTCAGCTTTATTAAGAATTGCCAAAACCTGGAAACAACCCAGATGTCTAGAAACTGATCAACGGATAAACAAATGGTCGGACATCCATACAACGGAGTATTTCCCATCAGTACAAGGAATCAACCACTGATACATATACAACATGGATGAATCTCAAAGGCAGCACGCTAAGTGGAAGGAGCGCGAAACGAACAGGCACACGCTCTATGATTCCACTTACATGACGCTCCAGAAGAGACGGAACTACACAGACAGAAACTAGATCAGGAGTTGCCAGGGGCTGGAAGGGGGGAAAGGGGATTGACTATAAAGGGACGTGAGGGAATTTTCTGGAATGAAATAAATATTCCATATCTTGATTGTGGTGGTGGTTACCCGACCGTCTACATTTGTCAAAACTCGTACCATTTTTGTGTACCTCAAAAGTGTGAATTACACCTTGACAGAAATAAGTGCATACGTCCACACTGAGATCCCCACACAAAGGTACCAGCAGCTTTATTTGTACTGGTCAAACGCTGGAAACACCCTACACGTTGTCAACAGGTGAATGGACAAATGGGGGCACATCCACACACTAGAGCACCATTTGGCATCTAAAGAAATGAACTCCCAACACACACACACAGAGCATGGGTGCATCTCACAAAAACTATGCTGAGTGGGAAAGGCCAGACAATAAAAGGGCACACACACTCTCTACGGTTTCCTTTACAGGAAACTCCAGAAAACAGAAACTTTTGTACAGTTGTACAGTGACAGAAAGCAGACCAATGGCTGCGGGGGATGGCAGGGTGGGGAGGGGTGACAGGAGGGTGACAAATGAGAAAAGGTAACTTCTGGGGTAGTGGGCATGCTCATTATCTTGATTTGGTGACGATTTCAAAGATAGACACCAATGTCAACATTTATCATATTATACACTTTATCCTCATTATAAGTATTTACAAACATACTCATAAAGCTTTTTTTATAAATAACTTCATGGTATTCCATGGTGTGTACGATCATATCGTCATTTTTTTAACCGTCTCCCAATTGATAGATATTTCACTTGTTAGCAATGCTTCACTACCATAACTAGTGCTACAACGAACAGCTTCGTCCCTCTGTCTTTCCTTACTTGTATGCGTTCCCCTAGCGTACAAATAAAATTGCTGCATCAGAGGATTCTGATGGAAACCACCCAATGGCCTCCAGAAACACTGCAGCCATGAACACTCCCGAGCGTGGAGGAGAGGCCGGCTCCTCCCACCCTGGACCACACTCGGCTGCAGCTTTCATCTCTGACTCGAATTTTAATTATTTGCACAATGAATTATAAGTACCACAACAAGGGATGATGGGAGACCCTATTTGGGTCCAGAAGAAGAGAAAGAAACTAGATTTAAAAAAATTATTTCCTCCATGTTTTTAGAAACCATTTACCAAAAAAGCCTTCTGGAAAGTTTCACCTAAGTGTCTCCAAAGGCTGCTTCCCCTGTGACATTCACCCAGGGAGCCCCACAGGAGTGCTGGGTAATACATCTGAAGAAAACTGTCAGAATATGAGAAATTGTCCCAAACTGCCCCGAACCACATCTGAGCTGACCAAACCGACCTCTCTGCAGTACCGGGGGGCCTGGTGCCCAAAAGGGGCAGAGTTCTGGGAATTCAGCAAAGGGACAGGTCGTGACTGGCCGTGTATAGGGGAGGTCTTCAGCTTCCCACCCCAGGGTGAAGGGGATGCCTTTGGAGCCTAGTCACAAAAAAGCCAGCTGCTCCAACGGCCTCAACATCAAGTCAGAAAAAGTGCTCCCCTCTCAAATTAGTGAAGAGGATTAGGGCTTGCACAGGGGTCAGGGCTCTGCAGAAAACATGGGTTCAAATCCCAGCTCCACCATCTCGCTGGGGGTCATAAGATAAGTCTCTTCACCTTGGCCTTAGTTTTTCTCATCTGTAAAATGGGGATGGTAATAATGATGATAAATCCATATGGTTGGACTGTCATGAGAATTAAACAGTCAGGAGAGCGTTGGGGTTAAGAACTCAGGATCTGCAGTCCAGCAGATGTGACTCAGAATCTCAACTCTGATACTTAGTAAAGCTGAGATCTCAAGCAAACCTCAGAGCCTGCTCTCCTCACCTGTAGGTGAACAAAATGACTTTATCAATCTCATGGGGATTGAGATGACTTAGAAAGATAATACATGTAAAGTGCCAAACACAGAGTTGGGCCGTGTTGTTATATTTTTGAAATGACACTATACACATGCACACGTATATTTGAATGACAGTTCTTATAAACCTACACAATGGAAATTATTGTTTTTATTATAGAAACCTAAAAGGGCTGAAATTAACTTTCACCAATTTAAAGACAAACCCTAGGACTTCCCTGGAGGTCCAGCGGTTAAGACTCCGGGCTTCCGCTGTAGGGGGCATGGGTTCGATCCCTGGTTGGGGAACTAAGATCCCACATGCTGCATGACGCGGCCAAAAAATTGAAAAAATAAAGACGAACTCTATATGATTGCCTGACATGCAGAGAGAAGACATGGATTTCCCCTAAACATTCTAAACTTTCTTATCATGAAAAAGTAATTGTTGCCTGGATGGTGAGGGGGGGAAGGTTACAGCTACTTTGCACAGGTACAAATCAAACCCTGGACTGAGGCCTCGTTAGCATCTGTAAAATGGGTACAGTGGAGGCCCCTGCCCTCCCCACCCCTTGACCCCTCATAGCTGTGAGAAAGAAGTGACTGGTTCCCTTACCAAGTAAACTGGGCTCCGGTCCTTGTCCATCGCAGGGATGCCAGTGAGGACCTCAGCTAACACCTGTGAGAACACAGAGTTAGCACGGGTCACACACACAGGCACAAGTTCACACAGGAGCTTCTGGCCAAGAAAGAAGTTTCTTCTCAGGAACAAATTCTGAGCTCCAGGCCTGGCTCTGCCATCTGCCAGCACAGACACTTGCCCAAAATCTGGAACGTGGGATTATCACTAAACACCTCCTCCAACTAAACACACCACCCAGCTACTAGGAGAAGGTTTAAGTTAATTGATAGCAAGGTAGGGAGGATGAAAACCAAATGTGTGTGTATTACCATCAGATAGATAGATAGATACACACACACACACACACACACACACCTCTCTCTATATAGATATACATATATACATCTATCTGTATACACACATACGTATACATACACCCACTATATATACTAAAGATATTTTCATTTAAAACCCATCAGAAATGGTAAGCAGGCACTCCTATGTTAATCTCAAGAAAAGGAGGAATCCATGTGCAGACACCTATTCTAGACAGAAAATCTCGGCAATATCCATAGCACGTTTCATCCACAGGCCTTTATTTACATTATTTGTTCATTAATACATCCATTTAAGAAAGGAGCACAGCCCTGAGCCAGTGTAAGCCACCACAAAATTGACAAAACTGTGATTTGTATCTTAATAAATAGGAAACCTGCTTTGAACAGAAATTCAGCAGAGATAACAGCACACTGGCTAAGGGGTCCAGAGTCAGACAGGCCTGGGTTCAAATTCTGACTCTGTTCCTTACATGCTTTGGTGATATTTGGGCAAGAAACTAAAATCTGGGGACTTCCCTGGCGGTCCAGTGGTTAAGACTCAGCGCTTCCACTGCAGGGGGGTGCGGGTTCGATCCCTGGTCAGGGAACTAAGATCCCGCATGCCGCATCTGAGCCTGTATCCTTATGCAGTACATGGTGATCTAGTGGTTGTAAATATGAGGCAGTGGGTACTCCATCTTAGTGTCCAATCTCCCTAACACAACTTCTCTCAAAGTCAGAATAAGGTCACATTACTGCCAAGAACTCCTCCACCCGGAAAGGGCCTGCAGGGTTACTAACAGACTGGAAGTGGCCAGGAGGGGGCAGCAGAGGGCACCCCTGCAGCTGGCGGAGGAGCCCATGGAAAAGGGACTCCGGCTGGGGTCCTGCCAAGGCAGGAGGGAAGAATAAGAGGAAATAAGTAGACATACATTTCCTCTGCCTCTTCCACATGGCAGGCCCTGTGCCAGGCCTTTTACAGAGGTTACTTAGCACTCATCAAAAAGAACACTGACCTACTACGGTATCGCACGGAGAACTATATTCAATATTCTGGGATAAACCACAATGGAAAAGAATATAAAAAAGAATGTATATATGTGTATAACTGAGTCACTGTGCTGTACAGCAGAAATGACCATAACGCTGTAAATCAACTATACTTTTACACTGGGGTAAATCAACCCCAATGAAAAAATAAATTAAGAAAAAAAACACACAGAGAAATGCAGTGTTCCCCACAACAAGAACCAAAGTTCAAAATCATACCATCCATCAGTGGTAGGGCTGAGAAAAAGACTGAAGGGAGCCAGTAGGCACTCACTGAATGAAAGAATGAGTGAATAGGAAAGTCAATTGTTACATTAGGAGCTGAGTTAAAAAGTCAAGAGTAAACAGAAATCAGGAGTGAGGGTGTGAAGGTAGGAATAATAACGATAACCACAATAATAATAATCATGTTGACCTATGCAACACACTCTGCTAACCAGTTTATACATGCTATCTTATTAATCTCCATATGTAGGAATACCCCCATTTTCCAGAGGACAAAACTGAGGCCCAGAGTTACAGGTGACACCCTAGATCACACAGCTGAAAGTTACTGAGCTGGGACTCAAACCCATGCTCTTAAGCTCTACCCTATAAGTGCCTGGCAGCCTTGGGGTTCAGTTCCACTGGTTCTTAAAGGAGCAGGAGCTTGGGCTGGCCCTGCTGAGCTTCACTGAGCCCCTCGCAGTGGGGCTGATGGGGGCGAGGAGGGGGAGGCGGGAGGGAATTTGGGGACAAGTAAACCAGAAGGGCCGATGGGCTGAGAGACAGAGGGAAGCAGAATCTGGTATGCGGAGGCTGGGCTGAGGGCAGAAAGTGGTTCAGAGGACGGGCATTAGTGAGAGAGGCAGATGGACAGACTGTGGTCAAAGAGAGGCAGTGTAGAGTTTAAGGCTGGAGAGGAAGAGAGAAGGCAAGGTCCAAGATGCGGCTGTTGGCTCCTGGCAGAGGTCAGCCAGCGACCGTCACTTTTCTCAGCCAGCATTTCCCAGACTGGGATCCATGGGTCTCTGATGCTTAGAGATACTAAGAAAACAAGGTTCCATAGTCAAGGGAATTTGGGAAACACTGCATACCATTGCTGGGTGGTGGTGAATTCACAATTACCAGATTAAAGGCTATTTACCATATGAAAGGCTCTTGTTAATTTTGTGGTAACTTTTTTTTTTTCCTGCTTAACCTTGCTCAACCCAGCATTTCTCAAACCTATTTAAACACATCAAAACCCTTTAAAAACATCAAACCTACTGAGATCTCAGGGAACTGGTGTTCTTTGGAGACTGCTACACTCAGACCATGAACTCCTGGGGGAGGGATTGTGTTTTAGTTACATTTACATTTCGAGTGCCTGACACACAGTACTGATGGACAGCAGTGGTGACAAGGACAGAGGTTGGATGGGTAGATAGATACTGAATGGATGGGTAGCTGTTGGATGAATGGTTGGATAATAACTGGACTGATGGATGGATGGACAGATGGACAAAACAGACGGATGAACAAACAAGAACAGACAATCGGATAGATAATTAGATGGCTGGCTGGATGCGAATCAGGGAAGTCAGGAGGTATCTGTAGCCTATTGGAATCTGGACACTCATGGGGCAGGGGCCTTTACTTCAAGGGCTGGCAGACTTTTTCTGTAACAGGCTAGATAGTAAGTATTTTAGGTTTTGTGAGCCACAAACAATCTCTGCCACATATTCTTTTGATTGTTGTTGTTGCTGTTATTATTCAATCTTTTATAAATGTAAAAACTAGTCTTAATTATAGGCCATAGAAAATAGGCCATTGGGCTGGTTCTGACCTGTGTGCCGTAGTTTGCCAACCCCTGCTGTACTTGGTGGAACATTTCTAAGAGCCTCTATTATTTGCTTACAAAGGAGCCATGGGAAGGGCAAATGTGTACAGGCCCAGATCTGAACAGAGAAGGAAGCTCTTACTATTCCACAGCCGAATATATCCACTCGCTTTGTCAGCTGTCCCACCCTGATGAAGTCTTCTGGAAGATATGCAGCGGAGGCCTGGAAAAGGCAGGTCTTCATCGCAGTGTACTTTGACTTTTTGTTGACAGGACACCAGCGAGCCATCGAATGAGCCAGCTTGGGGGTGAAGTTTTGGTCTAGCAAAACATTGGAGCTGTGGGAAAGAAGGCAGAGAGAACCCTCTTGTTTTGAGGTAGACAAGAAGAGGTTGCCATGGAGATCCTTTCGGAAAACAGCTTAGTAGTGAGCAGTGCCAGCAAGTTAGGGTCACTACAGACCCTCAACAAGTTTATAAGCCAGTCCCGATGGCGGGTGGGGATTGGGAGCCCACCTCCACCAGCAAATGGGGATGAAGCTAAGATTAGTCCTGCTGCCCCGGAAATGGCATTTGGTGGCCCGAGAGGTGCAGCCATCCTGATCCCCATGGATGTCAGCCCGGATCAACCTCAGCCTGCCAAGCCCAGAGGCTGTGCCGCCTCCATCTCTTCAGAAGGTGCTCCAAACCCCAGCTCTGGCCCAGCTGACTCAAGTCTACATGTCAGCATCCTTTGGGACTGAACCTGCCCAGATCAAGCGGAATAAGAAGAGCAATAAAAATATCCTTGGACCATGGGGATGAACACTCTCAGAAAGTACTCCAAAGGAAAAATTAAAAATTTTTAAAAACTAAGCTTCAAGTATAGAAATATTCAAACTAACCCCAAATGGTTTTTAAAAAGTAGACACAGAGAGCAGTTCTCCTAGGTTCCCTTACCCTGCTGCTCTCCGCTCAAGCGCCCCCTTTCAATAAAGCCTTTGGTTTTGTCACAAAAAGCAGACGCCAATTCCAATATCCACTATTAGGAGTTGTTATGTAAATTATGGGCAAATATCTTCAATGAAAGACTAAGAAGTCATGAAAAATGATGACAGGCAATGTGGGGAAACGTTTACCATGCTTAAATCATGGGGAAAAAGAGAATATGAATTGGTAAACAGGTAACGGTGCTATCTTAGGGCTGAGATGTCTGCGTGGGCAGGGGCTGGAAAAAACCCAGAAAAATGGCGGCCAGCTGGTGAGGGAGGGCAGCAGGGCCAGGATGACCACTTGCCCTTTCATTTCCTTTCTTGCTATTACAATTGTTTGTGCAATCAAGTAAAAATCAGGGGGGAGAAAAGAGGAAAGGGCTTCCACTTGCCAAATGGGGAGAGAACTTTGGGGAAGTATGAATTCTACGGTTTCGAGGTCAGTTTTGCCAGATCTTCTGGAATCCCTCTCTGCGCTTCCAGTGTTGGGAGCACGTTACTGATATGCTGGGGTACACACCTACCTTGCATCACAGTATCTGTGACAACAGATGCACAAGCAAGAACGGGTCTCCAGGACTTCCCTGGTGGCGCAGTGGTTAAGAATCCGCCTGCCAATGCAGGGGACACGGGTTCGAGCCCTGGTCCGGGAAGATCCCACATGCCGCGGAGCAACTGAGCCCGTGAGCCACAACCACTGAGCCTGTGCTCTAGAGCCCGCAAGCGACAACTACTGAGCCTGCATGCCACAACTACTGAAGCCCTCGCTCCTAGAGCCCGTGCTCCGCAACAAGAGAAGCCACCACAACGAGAAGCCCGCGCACCGCAACGAAGAGTAGCCCCCGCTCGCCGCAACCAGAGAAAGCCCGCGTGCAGCAACGAAGACCCAACGCAGCCAAAAATTAATTAATTAATTAAAAAAAAAAAAAAAAAAGAACGGGTCTCCGCAAAGACCCTGAGCAAGGAGCTCCAAAGCCCAGGGAGCCTGGCAGACATGGCCCACAGCTCAAGGACCTGATCCAGACCAGCTGCTGGAGGGGAAGTGAAATACAGCAGGGGAATGGAGGGCTTGTTGGGGAAATACCAACAAGCTTTTGGGGGAAATACCTTTGTTAGGGAAAGACAAACGTGGAGACAGGCAGTTCATGCTGACAGCAATTAGAGACAGAGTACAACCCAGAAACACTGATGTTCAAGGGTATAACAAAGAAAGAAGAGCCCCAAGAGAGGCAAGGAAGGGAGAGAAAGTGAAAGAGAAGAGAGACAGAGGGAGAGGAATGGGACCCAGGAGTGTGCGCCATCTCATCCCTGTAGCCCAGCCCTGGGCGGGGCCCAGCCCACCTCTCTCACCTCTTGACGTTGCCATGGATGATCTCCAGGCCATGCAGATGCTCCACGGCATGAAGCAGCCCTGAGCAGATGATGACACGCTGGGGCCAGGGGAGGGGGTCCGAGCCACCCTAAGAGAAAGAAAAGGAGGAGAAAACACTCACACATATGCCTTTGTAAAGTCCCAATGGCAGGGTCCTCGGCTCCTGTCTCTCCTCCAGCCCTCATGTCCTCTGCAACAGGGCTCGGCCAGCATGGTTTACTGGCAGGGTACCGGTTTTGACATCAGACACATCTAGGTATAAATCCCAGCTCAGACATGCACTAGCTGTGTGACTTCGGAAAAGACACTCAACGTCTCTGAGCCTCTGCTTCTTCAGATATAAAATAGAAATGTTAATCCCTATGCTTTAGGGTGGTTGTAAGGATTCAAAGGAGTGAATGGTATGCCCCTAGCATAGTGCCTGTTACACAGTGGGTGCTCAAAAAACAGAAGTTATTTTTATCATGACTATCATGTGGCAGCTCTGGAATTCTTCTCTAGGAGGGGCTGGTTGGGAGAGGAGCTAGGGAGCTTGTGTTGGCACACCAAGCACATGGGCTGATTTTATAAGTATTTGGGGAGATCTCACAAGAGGTGATGGGGATTATCGGTGGTCTAAAGTCCCCTACCTTCCCCTACCTGCCACTGAATGTCCAAGCAAAATCACCTCTTATTTTTTAGGTCGTCTCTTAGGTCCCACATCCTCTAAGAACTGGCCTTGCTAATGGATTTCTTCTAAAAAACTCTGGAATCTGGAGCCACACAAACCCAGTTTAAACTCTAGCCCTGATACGTGTCAGCTGTGTTCCTTTGGGTAAGTCACTTTGCCTCTCTGTGCCAGAGACTCCTCTTTTTGAAAATGGAGGAAACTTCCAGGGCTGTGGCAAGGTCCAAAGGAGATGTGTAAAGCCATTACCAAGGTGTCTTGCACACAGTGAGAGTTCAGCAAAGCTACCAATCATTATTATACCATGAATAACTGCTTTGTCTGGTCCCTGCCAAGGGAAGCAATAATTCTGTTGCAGAATGACTTTTTAACCCTCTGTTCGAGGATTTTATGGGAAGGAGGCTTGTCTTAAAAAAAATGGTAATTTTAATAGATACAGCACTCATATAGTATGACCTGCAAAAGGTCAAAAGGGTGTGGAGTAAAAGTTTCTCTCCCAACCTATGCTCCATCTACATAGTTCTCCCCAGAGGCAGTCAAGGTACCAGTTTCTTGTATCTTTCCAGAAATATTCCATAAATTCACGAGCAAATAGGAATTAATTAGAATAGCATTTTTTAATAAAAATTTGCCTCCACTTTCCATACTCTGTTAATTCTTCTTCTTGTCCTATTGCATTGGCTAGTACCTTCAGAACAATGTTGAATAATATAGCACTATGGGGTACCTTTGTCTTGCTCTTGACTTAAATGCCTCTTGTCAAAAAACGTTTTAAATAGGTTTTTACCTGAAGATGTTTAGCCACATCTTATCTATCTTGGCCCACCTTCTCTTCTCGAAGGGTCTCTCGAAGGCCCCTTTCCCCTCTGGACTCCTAAAAGTCCTCAACCCTTGATTCTCCAACTGGGCACCGCCTAATCCTGTTCTTTGACCATGACCGAGCCCCTTACCTGACCCTGGAGTCTGTCCTGTAAAGAACCATTTGCCATGTACGGGTAAATCAAGCTGTAAAACTGTTTTCCAGTGCAGAGGCCCAGCAGAGGTAAGACATTGGGGTGGCAGCATCTGAAATCAGACATCAGTACAGGGATGAGGAGTCAGACAGAAAGAATAATCAAAGACTGCTCCATTTCCTACCTCCTAAACCTCTTCTGCCATCTCCACCCCCTGAGGCCACCAGTAACCTCCCAGGTACTAAATGCTCTAAACCCTGAGAGCCCAGCAACAGGGTAGAGATGACAACTGCATGCCCTCAAGGAGCTTAAAATCAGGTAACTCAAAGTACATGACACCCTAACCACCCGTCTTCCAGAAACAGAGGCTTAGAGGTTAAGGAACTTGCCCAAGGTCACAACTAGCAAACACTGAAGCCAGGACCAGATAGCAGGTCTGTTTGACTCCCAGGACTTGGGTTCTTCCCCGAAATCCTCTTCTGGTGGGTTCCGAGTCACTGTTCCCTCTTGACCCTCCTCCTACCTCTCTGACTGCTCTTTCTTGGCCTTTTCCACTAAGACCCTCCTCCTTTGCCTTCCCCTGAAACTTGAATCTCCCTGGTTGGGCTCATTATATTGTTTTATAAGCTTCTCCACCAGGAATCTCTCACCTCTCTGAGGAACGCCCCCAGATCTCTCATCTCCAGGCACATCCCACACACCAGAACTGACTGTCAAATTGCATCCCAATGTTCCAGGTGAACAACCTAGACTCAACAAGTTCCAAACCTGCTTCTCTGCCCACAGTTATTTTCTCAAGCAAGGGCACCACCATCCATCCAGTTTCCTAGAAACCTCCTTACCTCCCCCATCTAATTAGTCACCACTTACTGTCATAAATAGCGTTCCATACACCCCCTTCATTCTCCCCTCCTCTGCCTTGGGTCTGACCCCAATGAACTCTCCCCAGCACTGTTGCAACGGCCTCCTGCCTGATCCCTTGGCCCCCCTCCACTCCCCCCAGGCCATCCTACTGCACAATTTTCACACTCAGTAGAGTTATTTACACTTCACTCTCCCCACTGGACCATAAACTTCCCCAAGGCAGGGGCTGTGTATTCTTCATGTCTGCACTACCCAGAACAAAGAAAGGCCCTGACTGACGACTCACGTTTGCCAAATCAATGAATGAAGGAGTGACTACCGACTCCAGGAAGGCACTACACCAAGGTGGAAAGGGAATCAGATTTCCCGTTTCCATTAAGTGTGTGTGTGTGTGTGTGTGTGTGTGTGTGGATAAGTATGTGTGTATATATGTGCGTGTGCACGCGCGTGTGTGCGTGTGTAGTCATGCATATGTATGAAGAGAGAAAGGATTAAAGAAAATATATCAAAATCTGAATACCGTAGTAGTTACTTATAGGTGCTACGGAAAATTGGTGATTTCTATTTTCCTCTTTATAATTTTCTTTATTTCTTAAAATACTCCACAATCATCACACACTGCCCAAGGCTACACACTGGCAGAGGAACTCAGACAGTGACTTGCCAGGTTGAATGACAGCTGGTGTCCAGCACATTGCAGGGGTCCAGTATGTGCGTGTTCAATCCATCAGGCAATGACGGCAGAGCCAAGATAAGTGTCCAGGTATCCAAATGTCCTCCCCCTCTATTTCCCAGTCCCCCCTACCAAGCTCTGTGATGGGGAGACTCACTTTACTTCTCCAGCCTCAGTTTCCTCATCTGTAAAATGCAGGTCTGAGGATGACTTCTTTTTTTTTTTTTTTTTTTATTTATTTATTTTTGGCTGCGGTGGGCCTTCACTGCTCTACGCGGGCTTTCTCTAATTGCGGCGAGTGGGGGCTACTCTTTGTTGCGGTGCACGGGCTTCTTATTGTGGTGGCTTCTCTTGTTGCGGAGCACAGGCTCTAGGTGCACAGGCTCAGTAGTTGTGGTACACGGGTTTCATTGCTCCGCGGCATGTGGGATCTTCCCGGCCCAGGGCTCGAACCCGTGTCCCCTGCATCGGCAGATGGATTCTTAACCACTGCGCCACCAGGGAAGCCCCCTGAGAATGACTTCTGAAGGTCCTTACTGCTCAAAACCAGAGGTAAGCAAAAGTTCTCTATAAAGTAAATACTAGCCATTGCAGGCCATCTGGCCTCTGCTGCAGGATCATGCAAAGCAGCCACAGACGACACAGAAATAAATGAGCGTGGCTGGGTTCCAATAAAACCCTCATTAAAGACACTGACATCTGAATTTCATATACTTTTCATGGGTCATGAAATAATCTTTTTATTTTGTTCAACCCTTTTTGCTAAAAATTAATTTATTTTTGGCTGCGTCGTGTCTTCGTTGCTGCGCGCAGGCTTTCCCTAGTTGTGGTGAGCGGGGGCTACTCTTCGTTGCGGTGCGCATGCTTCCCACTGCAGTGGCTTCTCTTGTTGCGGAGCACAGGCTCTAGAGCACAGGCTCAGTAGTTGTGACATACGGGCCTAGTTGCTCGGCAGCATGTGAGATCTTCCGGGACCAGGGCTCAAACCCGTGTCCCCTGCATTGGCAGGCGGATTCTCAACCACTGTGCCACCAGGGAAGTCCCTGTTCAACCCTTTAAAAACGTAAAATCCATCCCTAGCTCTCAGACCATAAAAACACAGGCTGGGCCAGATTGAGCCTGTGGGTCATCATTTGCCATTAGAGTTGGAGTCAGTAAGTTTCTGTCCATCTCAAAAAATGGGACAAAAACAGATTATCCACCCCGCCTCCCCGGAAGGAAGGAGTTGAGCCAAGTGAGCCAAGGTTCTTTTCTAATTCTAATCCATGCACACAGTGGCTACAGAGAAAAAGCATGGCCCGTGGAGCCAGACCAACCAACCACATTCCAGCTCTGCCACCTACTAGCTGTGTGATCTTGGACAAGACACTTAACGTCTCTGTGCCTCAATTTGCCCATGTGTGAAATAATGTGATAATAGTAGCCATGTTACAGGGGTCTTGTGAGGATTAAATGAGTTTACGTAAAGAGAATGCTAAAAACGTGCCTGCCACATAGGAAGCACTATATACAGGTTAGCGGTCATCACTATCAAAGTATTTTCCAAAGGGGAGGCTTACCTACGACAAATTTGTACCTCTGCCTGGAAGAAGTTTTCAATTGATCCTGGACCTGAACAGGCCATCTGTGGGAAAAGACACTGAAACATGAAAATCTAGCCTCACCATGTAGTCTCCACCCCTTACTGGAAACCAAGAAGTGCCCACCTCTCTGAGCTTCTTGAAGACGAATGGAGTGCCGAGCCTTTGCCCTCTGTAGATGTCAGCAAAGGTCCCCTCACCGATTTTGTGGTTTGGGTTGAAGTTATCAGTTGCCTGGACCACGTCCACCTCGCTCCAGAAAAGGCTGTCATCAGCTAGGCTCAAAAGTGTCTCCTGCTTAGGAATGGAGGTGCTAAAATCCTGGGAATTCAGAGAGAAGAGACTGAGATTAATATGGAATTAATATGGAAAATACTATTTTCCCTACTACCTCAGGGACTCTTAGAACAGCAGAGCTGAGGGGTGAAGGGGATCATCTCATCCAGTGAGGAGGGATGGCAAAAAGGACAGATCCCAGCTCTGCTTCTAACTTGCTCCGTGACCTTGGACAAGTTACTTAACCTCTCTGAGCCTTCATTTCCTCATCAGCAAAAATAAAGATAACCATAATACCCTGGAGGGTAATTTTGAAGATTAACTAAAATGTGAGTATTCCCGGCCCATGGTGGAGGTTTCCTTTTTTTTTTTTTTTTTCCCCAGTTTACAAAGGTGAGCACCAAGGGGGTCAAAGAACTGAAGTGAGTTTACACAGCTGGTCAATGGCTGGGCTTGTGCCCCCGGTCCTGCACACGGTATACATGCCGGGAAGCAGGACACAGGTTCACATAACCTGCGTAAGCCGAAGAAAAGCAGCTCTGCATCAATCCCTTTTCTTCTTAAAAATAGCTGTACATAAACTTCCATTTTTTTAAGTTATATGTGCTCTTATAAACACTTTTAGATAATTAGAGGGGGGGCTAATTATACATGATCTCATTATCCACTTAACTGCTATTAAAGTTTAGTGTAATTCTTGCCAGTTAGATACACAAGAATTTATTTTTAAAAATTGGGACCATGCCGCACCCACCGTTTTGATTTCCAGTGTTTTCTCTAAACGTTATACCATGATCATTCTTCTAATTACTAAATCATCTTTGAAAATGATTAATTATTAAAAAATAAATAAGCCTGCTTAAGTGACAGTCCCTTTTATAGAAGAGCTCCACTAACCAGACCCATGTAGCACTGGCTTCCCCGCCAGGCACTCTGCCCAAGACACTTTTAGGGGCCCACGAAAACATCTTAATGTAATTTCTTTCGAAGTCTGATGAACAAAAATGAACTTTTCAAGTTGAAGAAAATGTTTTAATTTTTAATCCAACTTGGATTATGTTCATCTTTATACTGTTGCAGTCGTAAAATATAATTTTAAGTAATATTTTTAAATGAAAGAAAGGGCCTAGAAAGGCAAAAATGCTTAAGATTCACAGAAGTCACTTGTGACCCTGGACCCAAATCATTAAAAATTCAGGATAACTCCGGTATATTTTGTGTTGAAAAAAGGTTGAAGGAGAGGCATTTTGACTACTGCAACCAAGATATTTTGGGAGGAGGCAGATGTCAATTATCAGCTCTCATTTACATACAAATAATGGAAAAGCTCATTGAAAACTAGAGTGCACCCTCTCCCCACGCCTGATTTATCGAGGGCCAGCACTTAGAGTCTTAGAAGCTCAGAGTAATTCGATGGGCCTCGTTTCTCCCCTTCACCCTGACCCCTAACCCCCAAACTGTTCTCGAGGAATAAACACATTGCATTTTTGCGAGAGGGTCACAGCTGGGGGCTACTGCTCGGGGGTGGAGGATTTACCTTTGAGTCAGGTGAGGCGGGCAGGTCGGTTTTTACGGAAGGGGAGGCATCTTCAGCAGCGCCCGGGAGGCTGGCTCTGGCTGGAGCAGGCCCTGGAAAGGAGGGACGGTGGGTCAGGCCACAGCCACTGGAGGAAGGAGGGGCGGGTCCCGGCCTGGTCCCCAGACCCAGTCAGTCTCTCATTCACTCCACAAACATTGACTGTCAATGATGACAGCTGCCATTTCCTGACACCACAGGCGTCAGCCTACCCACTGCTCGAGCGTTACCCCGTGGAAGCCTTATGACAGCCCTGTGGGTTGGTCCTATACAAAGTCCCCGTGTGACAGGTGGAGAAAGGGAAGCACTGGAGGTGGCCACTTGCCCAGGGCCACGATGAGAGTAAGTGGCAGAGTCAGCCTTTAAATGGAGATCCTTGGGCCTTCTAACCCCTACCCTGTCCCACCTCCCACAAAAGCAGCAGAGAAGGACACAGGTGCATTAGCTACAGAGCCTAACTTCCATAAACCTCCATGGCAGCAGGAATGGCAATAACCAGCCTCCCAGGGCAGAGGCAGGAGAAGCCTGCCTTAGTGGGTTGGGAGATCAAGGAGGGCTTCACAGAGGAAGGAACACTTGACCTGAGCTTCAAAACGGGGAAAACATTTGCAACAAGTAGCTATGACGTAGGGAGGGCACCGAGGCCGTGGAACCGGCCCACAAGGAGGTGTGGCAGCAGGAAAGCCCAGGCGTGTGGTAAACATTCCGGGCACGCTTAGTTAGCAAACACTGACAGCAGTCCCAATGCTTCCCTGAGCTAACTCATTTCACGCTCATAATAGCCCCAGGAGACAGATGCCAGTATCATCTACTCTTTACAGGTGGTGAAACTAAGGCACGGAGGGGTGACCCAACCTTTCCAAGGGCACCCAGTCAGTGGCTCCAGAGTCTGTGCTCTTAATCCCTTAGTGAATGCAGAAGATTCACAAGAGAGGTGGCTTGAAGAGTAAGTAGTTCAGGGTCAGGGAAAAGTCAGGTTAAAGAGGGTGACATGTCTTCACCAGGCACCACGTGAAGATTAATCTGAAGACTAATGGGGCAGTCTGGGGTCTGCAGGTCAGAGCAGGTGCAGGCCGGGAACAAGACAGGCCACGTAGCTGACCCACATGAAAGTGGACCTTGACCAGAAGCCTGAAGCTTCAGATGTCACTGTTGGAAATACCCAAGTGGCCCTACTGCAGGGCTGGCCTCTGAATAACAGGGGGCCGGCCCTTCCAAGGGAAACTGACTTTGACCCGAGGGTTGCTGGCCAAATCCACCTGTTTCAAGTATTTCTGGCTTACTTCATCAAGAAAGGAGTTATTAATGTGGACCTTTGACCATAAAAAAAATTAATTCAGAATACTGAAAATAGCACCACGGTGAAACTAGAATCAGCCTTCCAAAACTATTAACCAAGGCAGCTGATAAAACAAAACTCACCTGATAGAAAGCCTGAGGCTCTTTCATCCTCTCAGAGGAGGGGCCACCCTAAGCCTCTCTCCCTGCGCTGTCTGTTGCTTCTAGAGTCTTTTGTTTGTTTGTTTGTTTTCTTTTTTCCACATTTTCCAGCATTGGCGATATTTGAAAGGACTACACTTGAGAAGGTACCGTGCTGGTACACCCACACTGCACCAGCAACCCCCAAAATGGGATACCAGCAATAAACACCTCTCCCCAAAATACACAGGTGCGCACACACATTCACACACACCCTCTTTGTCTCTCAGTGCACTACAACTTAAACTGACCTTTGGACTTCCCTGGTGGCGCAGTGGTTAAGAAGCCGCCTGCCAATGCAGGGGGACACGGGTTCGATCTCTGATCTGGGAAGATCCCACATGCCGCGTAGCAACTAAACCAGTGCGCCACAACTACTGAGCCCACATGCCACAACTACTGAAGCCCACGTGCCTAGAGCCCAGAGCTCCGCAACAAGAGAGGCCACCGCAATGAGAAGCCTGTGCACCGCAACGAAGAGTAGCCCCCGCTCACCGCAACTAGAGAAAGCCCGCGGGCAGCAACAAAGACCCAACGCAGCCAAAAAAATTTTTTAAATATATAAACTGAGCTTCAGGGTAAGAGCTATAGCTCAGACACGGGAATTAAACCTTTGGCAAAAAAAGGAAAAAATAAAACCAGAATAAATGGATAAAGAAGATGTGGCATATTTATACAACGGAATATTACTCAGCCATTAAAAAAAATGAAATAATGCCATTTGCAGCAACATGAATGGACCTAGAGATTATCATACTAAGTGAAGTAAGCCAGGCAGACAATTAGCATATATCACTTACATGTAGAATCTAAAAAAAAATGATACAAATGAACTTACATACAAAACAGCAATAGATCCACAGACATAGAAAACAAACTTATGGTTACCAAAGGGGAAAGGGTGAGGGAGAGATAAATTAGGAGTTTGGGATTAACAGATACACCCTACTATATATAAAATAGATAACCAACAAGGATCTACTGTATAGCCCAGGGAACTATACTCAATATTTTGTAATAACCTGTAGGGAAAAGAATCTGAAAAAGAATATATATATATATATATATATATATATATATATATATATAACTGAATCACTTTGCTGTATACCTGAAACCAACACAACATTGTAAATCAACTATACTTCAATTAAAAAAACAAAAAGGTAAAATAAAAAGCAAAATAAATAAAACCATCAACGTGCTACAGACCAGCTGGCAGTCCTGTAACCGGCCAGAGCCCAGCTGTTCACTTAAACCCATCCGCTCATCCGCATGCACCCAGGCCGCGCTTCCCAGGGCTGCTCCCACCCCGACTCCCCACCCCTGGTGACTGGGTGCGGAGGGGAGACTGCCTTGCGGTAAGGCTCCTGGCCACTGCTGCTCCAGCGGTGGAGGCCTCCGCCCTTGCCCTGCCTTCTCTTGGGCTCGGCTCGAGACCCTTGGCCTGAGTGACCCAAACTGTGGTCAGTCATCCATCTCCTAGGTGATGGCCGTGTGTCTGTGCCGCTCCACAATGAGTTACTTGATGTTTTCTTTCAATCCACTCCAGTTCACGTATTACATATTCAGCCTCGAAATCCCTAGTTTTTGTGCATGTGATATATTCTCTAACACCCGTGTTCCATGTACCACTGGGGACAGAGTCTCTACACTCTGGGAACCGCTGTTCCAGGCCACCTTGACTTCCCTCCTGCTTCTTTCCTGGAGTTCTGCTCTATCTGCCCTCCCCGCCTCGGGGCTGACCTCAGAGCAGGCTGCACACACGGTCCCTCATCCTCTCGCACTGCCCAGCTAGGCCAAGGTCAGCGCTGGCCTCACCCAGCCATGATTCTCTGGTCTGATTGATGCCTGGGGTTTGCTCTGGGGGCTGCACCGGGCCTCTCAGTGTGGGGGGATCGCTGAGGTCTGCTCTTGTGACACAGGAGGGCTACTAGGGGTGGTTGAGTCTATTTATCCCTGTGGTTTGCGGAGCGGGGGCGGGGGGAGGGAGTGGAATTTGAACCAATACCGCAAGGCTGAGAAATCAGATAAGAACTAGCCCTTGCTTCCACTCGTGGAAGGCCTGGGCCAGGGAAGACAGTGGCCTACACAAATGTCATTTCCCAAACACTAAGAGTTAACCCTTCATGGTGCCATTTCCCACAGAAATCTTTCTAAAACGTTTGCCTTCTCAAGCAGAATGCACCAAATCTTGTCCTGCTGAGTTGCGTCACTGCAGGCAGGAACAAAGAACACGCAATGGTGCTGTATCTCATTTGGGGTTTTCTGGATCCTGCCCTGTGGCTGGCAGTGGGTCGGCCTCTACAGCTTCCCCATCTCTTTCTCGGCAGCAGACAGAACTGAGCTCAAGTCCTGGCTCAAGTCATTACTAAAGATTTGACCTTGGGTGGGTTGTGCTTCATTTCTTTAGTTTTCTCAGATGTAGAAAAAAACCCAAAAAACAAAAAAACAGTAAGAGTCCATTCTTTGTAGAGTTCTTGTCCAGATTAAAAGACACGGCATAAAGCACAAAGATCAGTCTCTGGTATACGTGGGGTACCAAGGCTGGTAAAACTATGTGTAGATTAAATCAATTCTGATGGACAGACGATGGCCTCTCCCATAGGTAAGGCTTTGCGACAGTTGTTTCAGCCACTCAGAGCCCTTTTATCTGAAATCTAGCTTTGAGAATCTGTTTAAGGAGGTGCTTAGAACCTGTCCATGGCTCATCTGCTCGTGTATTTTCCTTCTCCATGTCTCTCCCCACTACGGAGATTAGGACGTGGGCTCTGGAACAATTCACCTGAGCTGAATCCCGGTCCCACCGCTTGCTCAGCCATGGAGCTTTGGCAGGCTATGTCTCCTTCCCCAGCTATCAAGAGCCCCCTCCCTGGGTGGTCAGGCTGATTCAGTGACAGCCGGCACCATTCCTACCTGTCTGTGCCCTCCTCCCCAGCCACCTCTGCCTCCACGTTCTCCACTCCTACGAGATAATCAGCTGGAACTTTGGGCCCAATGGAACCTTGGGTCTTCCCAAGAAAAGACTGGCTTTGGGTTATCTGATGAAATTAATGATGATGCCCTTATTTTTAGTTTGGGCAAAGATAGACAATCAACTTCCTGCCTCTGTCTACAGATTCTATTTATCGTCCTGACCTGTCTGGGCACACGTCCTCCCAAGTGCCATTCAAGAAAGCGAAAGGTGCAAAGGCTGGCAGAGACATATGATGCTTGTTTTCATGGCAGCCTAGATAAGGAACCTCTGAAGAAGCTGCTATACCAGTAACCTCCTCCAGCTTCACCAGCACTCCCCTTGAATTTCCCTATTTTATTATTATCTTTCCCGTTGGCCATCGATCAGTATCATATTAGCTTTAGGACCATTTCCCCTTATCTTTAATTGCTGATCAAAGTTCTGCTCTTTTTTTTTTTTTTTTTTTTAACTCTTTAGCTACAGGAAATAATTTAGACTCCTTGGTCTAGGATTAACTTTCCAGACTCAACCTATCTGGGGTGCCTGGAATGTTCCTAATATCGGCTAACGTTTAATGAGCACCTACGTGGTGGCAACACCAAGGTGTATGATTCCTAACCACACACGATGATGTAGGTAGTCAGGAATTATTATTCTATTATTATGCGCATTTTATAGATGAAGAAAACGAGGTACAGAGAGGCTAAGTCATTCTCCTGCTGGAAAGGGCAGAGTTGGAATTCAAATATGGGTCTGCCTGATGCAAAAGCCCGTGCACGCGCCTCTCAGCCGACGCTGACCCTGGCTTTGGGAGCCACATCAATGGATTTGGGAGGTTTCATGGATTTGGGGTCTCCGGCTTTCCACTCATGAGGCTGCAGGAGAGCAGAAGGTGGGCGGGGCTCCGGGGGAGAGGTGGGGAGGACGGCATGAGGAGCGGGTACCCCTCGGGAAGTTACCCGCTGGCTGAGTCCTTCCATCATTTGGCAAACTGTCCCCGAGCCCTTCCCTGGGCACAAGGGGATGGAGACAAAGCTGAAGTGGGCTGAGAGGCTTTGGGGTAGGGGTGTGTGCAGCGGTTGAGGGTATAAGCGTTCAAATCACATGGCTCAGATGCCTGTGCTGGGGGCTTGGGGAACCACAGGTAAAATACCTGGGCCCCGTAACGTATGACCTTGGCAGGCTGTTTAACCTCTCTGTGCTTCATTTTCCTCATCTGTGAAATGGGGAGAAAAACAATACCAAACTCACACAGTTAGTTGAGGGTTAAATAGCTCAACTTCTTGAAGGGCTTAGAACAGTGTCTGGCACACAGAAAGCCCCCAGTTACTGAGTTTCTTTTTTCTTTTTACAAAAATGGGCAACTTCCCTGGCGGTCCAGTGGTTAAGACTCCGCGCTTCCACTGCAGGGGGCACGGGTTCAACCCCTGGTTGGGGAACTAAGGTTCCCACCAGCTGCGCAGCACAGCCAAAAAAAAAAAAAAATTAATAATAATAATTAAAATTCACCTCGCTGGGAATTCCCTTGTGGTCCAGTGGTTAGGAATCCACGTTTCCACTGCAGGGGGCACAGGTTCAATCCCTGGTCGGGTAACTAAGATCCCACATGCCGTGCAGAGAAACCAAAAAAAAAAAAAAGGTAATAGACGGTATATATCCTTTTGTCGTCTGACATTTTAACTTTTTAAACTCAGTATATCGTGAGCATATTTCCATGTATGTATACAGACCTACATCATTGCCAGCAGGATTTTATTGTTACCACCATCTGTGGTTAATCTTGCCATCCACATTTGTTGTTTCCAATTTTTTGCTATTATATGCTGAGCTAAATATCTTTATAGATAAAACATTTCCTTAAATAAATCTTCTTTAAATTAAAAAATTAAGTTTAATTAAAATCACCTGGGCCTGGAAAGGTGGCTGGCCTCATACGCTGCTCCGTTTCTTGTTCATCCTCAGCGTTTCTTACAGAAGCTGCCAAAGGCTTTCCTGGCTTCACGGTATCCAAGAAGTCTGGGATGGAAGACTTGATTTCAGGAACTGATTTCCCTGAAACGAGGTGGGAAGAAAGAAAGCTATTATCATTCAATGAAGGGGGCTAGCCATCGACAGGCTGGGTCCAGAAGTCAGAGACCTGGATCAGAGTCTTGGCTCCGCCTCAAGTTCACGATGTGCCCCCGAGAGTTGTTTTCCCCTCTGGGCCTCGGCCTCCCCATGTGTAAGGTGTAGCTCTTGGACCTGACAATCGTCCAGCTGAGACACTCTCTCAGACACACCTGGCTTCCGATCCTACCCGCTGTGTGACCTTAGACAAGTCACTTTCCTTCTCTGAGCCTGTTTCCTCACCTATGAAACAGAGATGATCATCATGATAACATCTGCTTGCCTCCCTCACAGGGCTGTTGGGAGGGGGGAATGAGAGTGCAGACATGAAAGGCCTCTGCAGACCACACGGTTCCCTGAACATGTGGGGAAGTCAAAGATCTCCACCCAGCTGAGTCCCTAAATCGAGCCCCTAAATATAAAAGTACTGGCAGTCCTCCAGCTTTCCCTTCCAAGAGCAGTGGAGACATGTGCATCCTTCCCTGTTTTAGAGATGGGAAGCCTGAAAATAGCAGCCACGTCAACTGCCAGCCGACAATGCACGATGCGCGGCCAGGCCCAGCTCTGCACGCGTGCAATCCTCACAAGGTCCTTCACTGCAGCCTGGTGGAGATGAGGACCCTGAGGCCTGAGCAGGTTAAGTGCCTTGTCTGAGATCACACAGCCTGGGCAGGCAGGACCGGCTGAAAGAGCCTGGGTGGAGGTCACCTGTTTTTTGAGAGTAATCACTTCCTCTTTGCATTGAATTGGGAAAAACCCCAAAGGTGCCAGAGGGTGTGTCTCCACCAGCTTCCACAGAGCCTGCTCCGAGTGAACCTGTTTCCTCTCCCTTCCCCCCACCACTGCCATCCTCTCTCCAGGATGGTCCCGGCCTCCAGCTCCAGTGGCCTCCAGAGCCCTCCCCAGGCTGCATCTTGCTAAAATACAGACCTGGCCTCACCACCTCCCTGCTTAAAGCCTTTATGACTCCCCACTGGCAGGATAAGGCACACACTCTTCACATGAATCCTCCTATCTCCCCACTGCCTCCCAGACCAAATCCACATTCTACAACCCTGCATTCAAGGCCCTTCACCCTCTGGTGGTCAGAGGTGGACCCATGTTTGAGAACCGAAAAAACAGAGGGCACTGAAGTTCGGGGAAGGCGAGCCCACTTGCTCACTCTCACATGGGCACTAGGTGGGGCTGAGACAAAACACCTCCAGCCTATGAGTCTCCAGGAGCACTTATTCCAACAGGTAAACAGTGTGTCTCTCTCTCTCAACAAAACCGATCGTCACCACGGGACCAAGCTTCTCAAATCCAAGCTTTGGGACAAGAACAATATTAGCAACGCCTCAGCGAATGGCACTATACAGTGTGTATGGCACGACGCAGATTTATTTGATTTTCTTGACAACTTCTGATGGTTAACAGAATTCTCTGCATTTTATTTTTGAGCATATTGAGGCTCAGACAGGTAAAACGGTTTGTCCCAAGTCAAACAGCTGATGGGATTCAAACCTGGGGCTGGTTTCGCGGTCATCCGTCCGGTAGAACCACTCACATGGCCACTGTCCTCAGCATCCCTACTCCCCTCTGCAGATGGGCCCCGACTGAGGAAAAGCAGGACAAAGGGTACGAACGAGCAAGTGAGGAAAGGCCAGAGGGAATGCACAAAAGTAACCAGAAGGCCAAATGGGGGACAGTGGGTGACTTTTTCCTTGTTTCCTTTGCTGACATACTGTTCTTTCAAATGGAACTATCTTATAAAAGAAGTAGCAGAGCTTAGCTGTTCAGAGTCGAGGCTCTGGCCTGACACCAGCTCCCTCACCTCCCAGCTGTGTTTGCTTTGGATAACTTCCATGAGACTAAGGGAGATAGCACATGTTAACCAATTAGCTCAAAACATGGGAACTTCATTGGTGGTATTGTTATCATATTTTTAATATACCGGGTCACCTCTTAAACAGCCCAGAGTGGGTGTAAGGAGCATAGTTCGGGAGTCTTTCCGTTTTCATTTAACACAACTCTGAATCATTTACACTTTTTTGTTGTTTTACTGTATTTGTTTTTTTAAATTGTGGTAAAATACATTTAACGTGAAATTCATCATCTTAATCATTTTAAAGTCTACAGTTCAGTGGCACTGCGTGCATTCACACCACTGTCCAACCACCACCATCATCCATCTCCAGAACTTTTTCATCTTCCCAAACTGAAACTCTGCCCTCATTAAACAGTAACTCCCACTCTCCGCTCCTCCAGCCCCTGGCAACCACCATTCTACCTTCTGTCTCTATGAATTTATTCATTTAAATATTTTGACCTGTGTGAGTTTTTTATTTTTTCACTTTAATAGTAACTAAAAAGATGTATGTGGATATCCATGATATGGAGAGGTGTCAATATATTTTTTTAATTGAGATATAAGTGACATAGAACATTATATTAGTTTCAGGTATATATCATAATGATTTGATATTTGTATGTATTGTGAAATGATCATCACAATAAGTCTAGTTAACATCCATCACCACACATAGTTACAAATTTTTTCTTGTGATGAGAACTTTTAAGGTCTACCCTCTTAGCAACTTACAACTATGCAAAATACAGTATTGTTAACTACAGTCACCATGCCGCACATTACATGCCCTGTACGTAATTTATCTTGTAACCGGAAGTTCTGCCTTTTGACCCTCTTCACCCGTTTTGGGCCCCCGCTCCACCTCTGGCAACCACCAATATATTGTTGACTGACAATGAAAGAGGATATATAATGTGTTACCCAGGTTTTTTTTTTCGGTAAAATATGTGTAAAAGTATAGAAGACATCTACATATGAAGAGAAAAAGAACCTGAAGAATATACAGGAAATGCTAAGTGTGAACATTTCTGGATGGTGTGATTATCAAGGATTGTATAATTGTGGGTTGGGGGGTTATTTGCATTTGGCAGAATCTTTCAACAATGATCCTGTATGTATCAGTTGCACAGTAAATTGTTTCTTAAGAAAAAAGTCAGTAAGCAAGCTTGCTCAAACAGGGACTAGAACGGAGTCTTCCAAAGAGGGTGAGTAGCCAGAAAGCAGGTGAGCAGCAGATGCAGGGCCCGCTCGCTCCTGGATTTTGCCGCTGATTGTCCAGGACGTGCCCTTGACACCTTCACTGTGTGTGTCCTCACCCCAACCCTAGGGGTAGCAAGGAGGGAAACGGAAGCTCAGGGAGGCGGGGTCCCCTCCCAGAACCAATGGCTGTGAGCAGGATTTACGTCCCCTGTGGGGACCCCGGAGGACACACACTTCGTTTCTCCCCACCTGGGGTCCTCAGCCACCACACGCCCCCAACCCAATAGCCTCAGGGAGAGGCCCTTCTGGCCCAAACTGGGATCCCAGAAGCGAGGCTCCTCCCCAAGGGCAGCCCTGCCGGCAGGACGCACAGACTCCCGCATCTCTGCTCATGTAATGCACTGCTCTCCACAGGCACAGGGTGACACCGTCCCTCGTGCAGTGACAGCTTTGCCGGTGAGAGTCACTGGCAGTGAAGGCTGACTCGTGAGCAGATCCAGGGCAGAAGCAAAGACCCCAGGAGGAAGGGGCCCCCATGCCACTCTGAGCCCTCTTCCCCCCTGCCCTCCCCTCTCTGGCCCGGGGAGACGGCCCCTGGACGCACCCTCCCTCCACCAACTGCCTCAGTTGGGGTCCCACCCGTGTACCTCAAAGGGCCACGTCCACGCCATCCTCATGATGACATCTGTGTATGAGACACAAGGGCAGATGTGACCCCTAAGCGGCCCCAGCTCCCCTCACGTCAGGCAGGCCGGGCCTGCTGGTGAAGGGGACCCCAGACAGCCCACCACAGTAGGAGGTGCTCCTGGCTGCATCAGCTTCTAAAGGTGCCACGTGCACCCCAACTGCCTGCGTCCCCAGAATAAGCAGCACTTTCCCCCATGCAAGGCCCGGCTGAGCCTGTTTCGTCATCAGACAAATGGAAGTGAAGGTGACCGTCCCGGCCTGACCTAACTTCAGTGTCCTATTCCTTTTTTCTTTCCCTTTCTGCACAGATCTTTGCCTCTCCATCAAGACTTACATGGCAGGAATACCAAAGCCACCCACCCATTTGTGGCTGACCTCCCTGGCCTCCACCAACAGGGGATAGAAAAGGCTTCATTATGTACTCAACCTAAGGTGAGTCTGCAGTGACAGGCAGGGGCCTACAGCTGGCACCGTGGTCCTTGCAAACATGTGGGATTGGGGCACATGCCCGCCCGAGGAGGGAACAATCCTGAGGCATCGGCACCGGCACCGGGGGGGGGGGGGGCTCCAGCCTGAGACGGAGCTTGTCAGCGCATTTCTGCTGCAGCGCCCCCTCCCACCTAGTCACACACGAGGGCCCCACCCAGCCACAGAGGTCAACGTCAGGCCTGCAGTAACAATCAGATGACAAGCTTCAGTTTCCTGTGAAATCCCCGTTTCAGCCCTCTGTGGGTTTTCAGATGCAGACAATAAATAAGAGGCATAAACAGGACACATCTTCATTTTGACTCTTAGGTTGCTGGTGCCCGATCTTAGTTGGAAGGCGCAGGGCAGGCCTTCGCTGGCCTCTTTTTCCACAGCAAACCCAGAAGAGGGAGAAACTGTGGCTTTTCTGCCCTTAATGGCTGGAAGCTGACCCCTGATAGCTGAGCGGATACAACACCACTCCTTTGGGCCGGTACATAAACCAGAGTGCCGTTGAAATAAAAATAGAACATCGAGGGCAGGATGGAGCAAAGGAGGACAAAATGTTCATGAAAAAGGGTCGTGACGAGCTTTAAATCTCACGAGTTTCCTGTGAGTTTCCTGTCTGCCAAGGCCAAGACCAAAAAGCAAGCCGGTTACATCATTTATTCCTATGACTGATATACGGGAGCAGCCTCATGCTTCCAGGACAGCACTCTTTTTTCCGCTGGAATTACATTCTCACAAAGATTCCATGCATAAAGTTAATTCTGCAGGATCATGAGATCCAAAAATAAGAATTGTGATCATAGAGTAGAAGCGAGAGCAAGTGTGGGGAAGCTTCCAGAGCCAGCCTTTCTAATCCTAGCTGTACGCCCAAGGACAGATTTCTTAACCCTCTGAGCTTCATTTGCATCTTCTGTGGAGTCAGACAGAATAATTATAACCCCTCTGTCCCAGAACAGTCCCAGGACTCAGTGGGACCAGATACAAAAAGCAGCTGGGCCAAGGCCAAGGCCAGGACACAAACTGTGACATAGTCATCCTCTGACCTCTGTCCTCTCTCCCTACCCAAAAGAACCTCTGATCCCAACTTAGGGTCTCTGAAGGAAGCAAATGGGGTGGATGGCTGTATCCAACAGTTTAAACCCTCTAACAGGGACTTCCCTGGTGGCGCAGTGGTTAAGAATCCACCTGCCAAAGCAGGGAACACGGGTTCGATCCCTGGTCCAGGAAGATCCCACATGCCGCGGAGCAACTAAACCCGTGCACCACAACTACTGAGCCTGCGCTCTAGAACCCGCGAGCCACAACTACTGAGCCCACGTGCCACAACTACTGAAGCCTGCGAGCCTAGAGCCCCTGCTCCGCAACAAGAGAAGCCACTGCAACGAGAAGTCCGCGCACCACAACAAAGAGTAGCCCCCGCTGCCTGCAACTAGAGAAAGCCCACACGCGCGCAAAACTGAAGACCCAATGCAGCCAAAAAAAAAAGAAAAAGAAAAAATACCCTCTAATGGACACATGACTCTCAGTGGGCAGTGGCAGGGCCTTGAAGGTGCAGTGGCCGTGGGGATGAGTAATACAGAAGCCCAGCTAGACCTGCTTCCGCCCGCTGTGTCGTTGGCAGCCAGCCTGGTCACACACAGGAGGACAGGCGGCGTGGAGTTCTCCCTGCCAGTGCCCCTAGGGACGGGAGGGGATGCCAGTGCTCGAAATAACAGCTTCAGTGTCTGTGGGCACCAAGGGGTTGATGTATTGGTTCTCAGATCAATTAAATCAGAGTCTGGATGCTTTCGAAAGTTCCCTAGGTGAGGCTGAGAACAACTGGCTTAACCCGGAGGGATGAGGGTTGAGTTTCTGGCACCAGGAGGCAGAGAAAGGGGGCAAAAGCATTTCTCTGTGCTCTCTCCACGGTTCCCAGGGGACGATGGGCCTGATTCCTTTTTCTCTCTGCTTTGTATTTTCAAGATGCCCCACTCTCTCTAATGAGCACAAATCACATGTGTTGTGGAGCCCAAAGATGAACTCAGGGCTTCCAGCCCGCCATGCACACCGCAGCCAGGCCCACGGGCAAGGGAAACGCGCCAAGTCTCATCCGACAAGTGGGACGAGGAACTGTACCCTGCACCCCCAGAGATGATGAAATAAGTCAGTGCTCAACAGTTATAAGCTACTATTGTAATTTACTATCATTAGTATCATCACCCCTGAGTCCAGGTCAGGCTTTTTTTCTCGTCCTAAGTGCTTTCCCATAGGTGTGGCCTATTGAATTCAGAGGATACCTCCGGGGAGAAAGCCCAGTTGCCCTCTCTAGGTTATACTTCAGTAAAGTGAAACCTGAAATAGTTCTCTTATTTACATTTTGTTTATTGAGGCCCCGCTTCCTTTGGTCAAAAGGCTTATGTGTGCTGGGCCCTTGGCAGAGGGGCCTGGGTTCTCCTCGCCGGCTGGCAGCCTGGGAACATTTAACACAGTGGCAAATCCAGGAGCCACACGCTTGAGCAGAGGGGACTCCAGCTGCCGGCAAGGTCTTTCCCCAGTGAGCACAGTCTGGAATTCCCCCCACTCTTCTCAGCCCTCAAAGTAAACAGTGAGGTAATATTTATATATCTGTTTTTATTCTTTGCATTTATTCTGACTCATGTGGCTGAAACAGATACCTTCTAGAGCAAATGAAAGTGATTCATCCCTGACTAAAGAACCTAGGTGCCAGCTGGCCATATCAAGACAAAAAGAGCTTTCTGGACCCTCTCTTTTCCTTTTCCTTTCCCTCCCAATCCCTGGGCTCAACCTTCCTGGGCATCCAAAGTCCACATACACAAACCACTCAAAACTCCCAACTCAAGCGAGACGGGAAGTCAGGCAAATAAGAGGGCATGACCTGTCTTAAGACCTAATCGCCCTATCTCAGCTCCTCCATGGGACCTGCTCACCGGCTGCTAAAATGACTCATCCATCCTTATTCATTTATTCACTATGTTGGGGACTGGGGGCTCTGACTGTTATCAAAACTCACATGACAGCTAAAAGATACCTAATTTTAAACTGGGAGGAGTTCTATGCTGACAACAAACCGGAGGAAGGGAGGGGTGTACCTGACACTTACTTACGTGGGATGCCCAGGGCAGACTTCTGTGCGCAGGTGCCATTTAAGCAGAGACCCAAAAGATGAGAGGGATGAGCCATGGGAAGAATGCAAGGGAGCTGGGGAGGGACCAGCATTCTAAGGAGAAGGAATAGCATATGCAAAAATCCTGAGGAAGAAAACAGTTTGGTGCATCTCCTCAAATGAAGGATGACCCTAGTGGCTGAGTTGAATGAATGTGGGGGAAAGTAGCCAAGATGAGGTGAGAGAACTGGGCAAGGAAGGGTTAGTCCACGTGAGATCTCGTAGGCCATGGTTAGGTAGAACCTTAAAATAAACCCCTTTGAACTGAGGTACCCAGTAGCTGAGACACGGCTTACCAAATAGTCATTTGCTCCCTCTCAGACCCCAGCCTCCCTTGCAGTTAGGCTGGGGCCACGTGACTGGTTCTGGCCAATGGGTTTTAAGTGGAGATGCTACTGTCACTTCCTGGACAAAGCAATTAAGAGCTGGCGAGCCTCGTCCATCTGTCTCTTCCCCTCCACAGTGACCCTGGAAGCCATGCATTCCCAATGGCCTGCGGAGTGCAAGAAGGCAGGAGCCAGCACTGGACTTGGAGAAATTGATTCTTTGCTGTGTTGAACAACTGAGATTTCTGGGTTTATCTGTGATGACCGCAACATAACGTAGCCCATCCTGATTAATGGGTAACCTCAACATGTGTGCAAAGCTCGTAACCCAGAGGAGCTGCTTACGACCGCATTGCACAGAGCGGGAGCTCAGTAAACCGCAGCTCCTCTCCCTCCAGCTCCCACCCGTCCTCTCTGAAAAACTGGGGGTTGGTTTAGAGGTACCACACACAAGCCCCTCTGTCCATGCTCACATTTACTCCCAAGAAACCCACAGTGATTAAAGCCTCGCTCTTTTCCAGTGGAATAACTAATGCACAGAAGGACAGTCAGAAGACCATCCTGAGCCACACAGCAAGGATGTTAGAAGAGCCTCGCATCGCTTATGTTCTGAAGCGCCCCCATTTACGAGAAAAGCAGACAGGGCAATGTCTATGCCTATTTTTCAGAGACTTGATGCCATCTAGTGACCTCCCCCAGCAGGGGTTAAGGTCACGCAGACCTGCATCCCTTCCCAGCCCATTGCTTACTTGCTGTGTGGCTTTGGGCAAGTTACTTAATCCCGGCACCTCAGTTTCCTCATCTGTATAATGGGAATAGCGAGATTTGTGAGATAAGATGCTTGCCTGGCACATATTAGGTGCTAAATACAAGTTATGACTAGCATTCAGATAACAGTGACTCCTGGCCAGGACTTTGGGGGGGGGGGGTGGGTCTTGGCCCTGTGCAGTGCCACGCCCAGGGGCAAGTCTCCAGGGGCCCCAGGGTCTGAGTCCTTCCCAAGCTTTTTTGTTCCCTAGTGGTAGGAAAGGGGCGGATGTTGGGAAAACTTCCAGGAGAACACACACGAGCCCTGTCTGGCCCTTGCAACAGCTCAGCCTCTTTGGGAGAGAAAGGGTGTGTTCTCTTCCATTTCACTTTAGGCAACAGATAGAAATTCCCCATGCAGTGAAAGCCCAGCTCCAGGAAGGAAATGACTTTGGCTGAGCTGCCAAACCAAAAGTTAGAAACTGTGAAAGCTGCACAACCAAGAAGAGACTGCGTGAAAACTGGGAAACTTGAAAGAAACTCCCAGGAAGATGGTAGCAGCAGATGGGAAGATGAAACCTTGGTCGCCTCCCTTGGAGTCCCTTCAGGTTCCAGAAGCTTCTTGCTTTCCTACTCAGTTGACACCTGGAACCTCACAGGCCCCTGTTCCCCACTGTGGCCAGAGCAACGGGGTTACTCCCAGGTAGAAGCCCTCGAAAACCTTCCCTACACTCCTGATGAAAGTAGACCTGACCACACCCAAGCACTGCTCCTTCCCACCACCAGGCCTTTGCACGTGCTGTTCCCTCTGCCTGGATATGCCTGTGTGGTCGGCCCGCCAGTCCTTTGAATGGAGGCTCAAGTTTCAGTTCCTTGGGGAAGCTTCCCCAGGTGAGATCAAACCTTCCCCTCTCCCACCCTCCTACCTACCTACCCACCTGACCTACACTTCTTTGAGCACTCCTGCTGTGGTTGGGTACACGTCTCTATGCCATCATCCTGTTCATACCCGTCTCCCACACTAAACTGTAAGCTCCTTGAGGTCAGAGACTTTGTCTGTATTTCCACTGCCGTGTCCCCGGCACCTAGCACACAGCAGGCACTTGATAATATGTCTCAGTTCACTACTGACTCTCTTGTCCAGATTTTGTGTATCTAACTCTCTATGGGGAGGAACGAGGGAGAGTGTCACCTCACGAATCAGGCACACCTGGTTTCGAGCCTCCATGCTCAGAGTTAGAGCCATCGGACCCCCGCCATCGGCAGGCTCAGGTCCCCTGCCTGCCTCAGTGGCGTTTAATCAGCTCAGGAGCTCAGCCGTGATGACAGCCGACCTGCCTCTGGCTGGAAGCCACAGCTCTGATACATCGGCCTCTGCCTTGATTCCAGCTCCTGGGACCCGCAGATGCCAGCACCTAGACCCTGGAGCCTGGCTCACAGCCCTCTCCCTAACTAAGCCTGGTGGTCGGGAAAAGTCCCCCTCAGGAGTAGGACTCTCACGTTTTAAGCCCCAGGGTGATGGTTGGCCCTAGGCCCCAGGGTCAGACTCTCCTGACACTGAATGCTGACCTGGCCATGCAAATGCTGCCCCTGATCCCCCAGACTCTCTATAATGAGGCTCCCCTGGGATGCCCAGCAATTGCACCATGGCCACCATTTTACCAGAGCAGTGATTCCCACAGTGTATTGGTTCCATGGGAATATTAATAAGTATCAAATGAAAAGGGGGCTCTGTGGTCAAATGTAAATGGAAAACACTGACCTAAGTAGATTTCTTTGCTCTAGAACTTATCAGAGCCTTAAAACGTTGGGTGTGCATTGTGACTCTCCAAAGGTAGGGGGCACTGATAAAGCATACAGATTTCCCAAGGTTAGTTATTCATGAACCCTTTAGTTGCATGGGGTAACTTGCTGGAGCACATGCCTGGGGCATGTGATTTGGGAAATGCTACTCTGCACCATGACTCGCCCTGCGGACGTCCTATGCACACAGTACTTTCCCCATCACAAAAAAACATTTTTCAATCAGGACACAAAGGCAGCATTCCTCTTCCTGTCCTGACCCAGAGACTGGGGCTTCATCCAAGACCCAGCTCTTCCCTGTGGGCTCAGAAGAGCCTGGAGATGTGAAGACATCCATGGAAGACCACTTTATGACTGGTCTTTGCCAGAAGTCGGGAGGTGAAAGTGGACAGGGGAGGGTAAGAAAGGGCAAGTAAACGAAGCTTCACCTTACAAAGTGAAGCATCAAGAGGCACTGCCTAGGGCTAATGGAAAAATAATTAGATATGTAATGATATTCGTTAAAAGTTAGAAAAACGACCTACAGACCCATAGAGGAGCTGAAGAGGGAGAGGAGGTATGTAGAGCCAAATCCTCGTCTAGGAAGTTAATGGATAACATATAAATTGATATATATGAAAAGAAAAGGAGAAGCACATTATTTAGCGATGGTACAAATGTGGTAGAGAATAGCCATTCCCCTTGTCTTCCTACATTCTAGAAGTTTTAGCTAGACATATGGCTGCTAAAAACCACATTTTTTAGCTACTGCCAGACTCCCTTTGCAGCTAATTGTGGTCATGTGACTAGGTTCTAGCTAATAGAACTTAGTGAAGTGATAAAGCGCATCTTCCAGATTGTACCCTTAGATGGAAAGAAAATCCCCTCCCCTTCCTGCTGCCCGGAATGTGGAAAAGAGAGGAACAGCAGGAGCGAGTATCTCAAACCACAAGATGGAAGCCACATGCGCAGGGCAGCAGAATAAGGTAGAAAAAAAGCTTGAATCCCTGACACTGTGGGTCCACCCTATCAGCTTTGGGTTGCCAACACACACACTACTAGTGGAAAGAAACCCTCTTTTAGTTTAACCTATTGTTGTTTTGGCCTTTCTTACCGGAGCCAAATCAATATAATAATGCTCCAGGTGGCAAGGACCCAGATATTGCAGACTGGAAAGCTGATTACCGTTCTTATACCAAAGCAAAACCGTCACCTGTGACCCTCGGAAGGCAGTCCATGTGCTAAGAGCACCCGTAACTCTAAGGGGAGAAGTTGAAAATGTTCTGAATGTTGGTGTATGTTGCTTCTCTTTTAGGGACCTCCAACAAAGGGAGAAGAACTCCACTGGAGCCAGACCATGTTCAAGCAGAGATGAAAAGGAAGACTCTTGGCCTGTAGTGGACAATCCAAGTTGACCAAGAACCCCCTTGTCAGGGGCCCTGAAGGGTCAGCCACAGCAGGAGGTGATACCATGGCCCCAACCTTTCTAATCCCCACTCCAGCTTTCTCAGTCCACTGATGAACTTCAGGAGGGGCTCTCTGCCAGACACAGAGCCCAGAAACAAGAGTCAAAATAAGAGTGCTTCCGTCCCATCCAAGCTATTGTTTCAGGTGGCCTCGAGGGAGGCTCCAGGTATGCACCTTCAATTAGGAGGAGAGGGGGGCAGGCCGAGCACACAGGCCACCAAGTGAAAGAAAAAACCTTTCAGGGATAAGAACTAAGCTACCTAGGCTAGATCATCAGCTGTGGTTATCACACAGAGAACTGATGAGAAGCCAAGAGACCATACGCTTCTAGCATTCTGAGAGACCTGTGCGGCCAAAGAAGCCACAGTCCTGGTGTGACAAAAGCCGGCCACTATTTGACGCCGCAGCTCCTCCCAGGCGCCCAAACCCCTCCCCCAGCAGGAAGTGGGCTGTGAAAGCCGTGCAGCCCACCCGTAAGGGCAGCCTCTCCAGTTCCCACTTCCGCTGAGGCCACGGGCATGCTCCCCCAATGCCTACCCAACCCCCCAAGACAGAGCCAGAAGTCAGAGAACCAGGTGCTGGATCAGCGGTTCTTAAACTTTTATCTGCACCTGAATACCCTGGAGGGAGACTCAGGACCCCACCCCCGGAGTTTCTGAATCGGCAGCTGAGGTAAGGCCTGAGAACCTGCATTTCTGACAAGTTCCCAGGGGATGCTGATGCTTAGACGTCTGGGGAACACGCTGTGAGGGTCACTGGTCAACGGAGAAGAACAGGGGCTGCCATAGGGAACACGCTGTGAGGATCACTGGTCAACGGAGAAGAACAGGGGCTGCCACAGGGAACACGCTGTGAGGATCACTGGTCAACGGAGAAGAACAGGGGCTGCCACAGGGAACACGCTGTGAGGATCACTGGTCAACGGAGAAGAACAGGGGCTGCCACAGGGAACACGCTGTGAGGATCACTGGTCAACGGAGAAGAACAGGGGCTGCCATAGGGAACACGCTGTGAGGGTCACTGGTCAACGGAGAAGAACAGGGGCTGCCATAGGGAACACGCTGTGAGGGTCACTGGTCAACGGAGAAGAACAGGGGCTGCCATAGGGAACACGCTGTGAGGGTCACTGGTCAGCTGAGAAGAACAGGGGCTGCCATAGGGAACACGCTGTGAGGGTCACTGGTCAGCTGAGAAGAACAGGGGCTGCCATAGGGAACACACTGTGAGGGTCACTGGTCAACGGAGAAGAACAGGGGCTGCCTGATGCACCAGACAGAGGACTCGCTCCCCGTGCCAGAGGACACTCCGAGGACATGTGCACATGGATATCTGGGTGGCCCAAAGCAGAAGGCTGCAGGAAGACAGCGGTCCCTCCAGCACGTATCCCCTCCTCTTCTAGAGTAACAGACGCTTTAGCGGTGCACACAGGCTCCCAGCTACAGATTCCATTTCCCAGCCTCCCCTGCAACTAGGCGTGCTCATGTGACCAGTCCTGGCCAACGGCCTGGGAAGGGAGGTTATGTTGCAGCTTCCAGGGGGCCGTGCCCTTCTTGTAGGCTGGAAGGCACGTGTGGAGGCACAGAGTAGCCATCTCAGGTATGAGCTGGCAGCCAGCTGTCCCAGACAGCAGAGCAATGAAAACGAAAGAAACTGGTCCTTGACACTGGGCAGCTGCCCTATGAGCCCTGGGCAGCTTGGACTGTCACAGGAGAGAGAAATAGACGTCTGTCTCATTTAAGTCACTACAGCCTACCCTTAGTAACAGCAATGAACCTGGGATGATAATACAGGAAGCCACCAAGAAACAGCTAAAAGAGTAAGATGGTTGACACTGGCAAGCAGATTTGCCAGAAGAAGGAATGGTAAGCCTTCTGCACTAATTTATTCTAATTCTTATAACATTTAATGTTTGACAATTGAACAATAATGATCTTGGCAATTAAGGCTGAGAAGATACCAAGGAACAGAGACCCACACACCCAGCTCTCTACACAATGGGGCTAGCAGCCCCACAGGACACGATTTCGAGAGACTGGACACACATGTGGCCCGCAGGGAACCCCACACTCCACCTTTCGGTTCACGTACAACCTACGGAAGGCCTCTGCTAAATGCAAATATATTCCCTGGAGTCATAAGTCTCTGAGGACAACACTTTGTCTCTGGGACTTCTGGTATCTGGTTTTCAAGCTCTGTTTTATTCAAACTTATTCTTAAAGCTCTCTAAGAAGTGGTGGGCAGAAGTCAGGTTCTCAAACTGCTGGGGGCAACTGAGCAAGTTCATAAACAATCTTCAGCAAGTAAATGCAAAATAATAAGGTTTAACTAATGTTACAATTAGGGAAGGGAAAACTGACCGGTTGGAATAACAGAAACTTAATATGCTTCACACATGCCCTCAATATTCACTTCCAAAAAGTGACCAAGATTTATGGCACTCTTTCTCCCTAATGAAAAACAAACAAACAAACAAACAAAAAAACCCAAGATACAGAAAGGGGAAGTGTCTTGCCTGAGGACTGAAGGCAATAGTGACAACACAACCGAACTCCCAAAACAAAAGTGGATGGGGAGACAGGCTTGAACCTCTCTTCCTCAGGCAATTTTAATCAGCAAGGCTAAGCAGCAGAGAAAAGAGGATTGGGGAACACCGGTGGACTCTCACAGCCCTGAGAGGTCAGAGGAGGTTGGAACCGGAAAACCGGGAACTGAGGAAAGTTCTAAGAAGTAAGAAGAAAGGATGACAGACAAATATCACTGTTTCCTGGAAGCCCAAACACCGAGTGCAGTGAAGTTCCCGTGAGAGAAGCTAAGAATGAGGGCTCTGATCCAAACGCGCCTGGGTGTGACCAGACCTGTGCCCTTGGGGGAGGCTCTGAGCCGTTCCTGACCTCCGTGTCCTGGGGGGAGAAGGGGCTCCTTAGATCGCCCACCTCGAGGGGCTGCTGGGAGGAGCCACGCTCAGCGCCTGGTGCCTCAGAAGTGCCCAGTCAGTGTCAGCTTCAAACAGAGTGTCACGCTGCAATGAGTGTGTTTCTTTGAATCTGGCACTATGTTGTGTGCTGACCTCAAATCGTTAAGAATATGTTCGAGATTAGTCAACAGCCAGATTCTGACGTCAGTGGCAAGTTGGTGTGTCCAGTGAGAGGCCTGTGTCTCAATCCCCAGTACGTCTCCGCCCACAGGCCTCGGGACACCCCTGCAGCATCCCAGTGCCCTGCAGAAACAAAACCGGCATCCCCCTCCCCAAAGTGGCCTGAGCAGGAGGCCTGGTCCCTCCATTCTGACTGTACCTGACCCAGGGGCTTTCCCGCTCCCCCTCTGCAGCTCCCCCTCTCCACACCTACCTCTCTTCCTCTCTCCCTCTCTCTCTCTCTCTCTCTCTCTCTCTGGCATCCTTGGGTGCGCATGAATTTCCTCACTTCTTTTTGAACCCATTAAGAGTTTATCACTGGACTTCCCTGGTGGCGCAGTGGTTAAGAATCCGCCTGCCAATGCAGGGGACACGGGTTCGAGCCCTGGTCCGGGAAGATCCCACATGCCGCAGAGCAACTAAGCCCGTGCACCACAACTACTGAGCCTGCGCTCTAGAACCCGCGCGCCACAACTACTGAGCCCACAAGCCACAACTACTGAGGCCCATGCGCCTAGAGCCCGTGCTCCGCAACAAGAGAAGCCACCGCAACGAGAAGCCCGCGCACCACAACGAAGAGTAGCCCCCGCTCACCACAACCAGAGGAAGCCTGCGCACAGCAACGAAGACCCAACGCAGCCAAAAATAAAATAAATTAAAAATAAATTTTAAAAAAAAAGTTTATCACTAATTCTCTCAAAACATGAAAAGTATGTGAAGGCACATCTACTCAATAATCAGTGCTACCACGTGCCAGGTTCTGGGGATGCAGACAAGCCAGAGAGGGGTCTGCAAGCAGCTACACAGGATAGGCATTGGTCGCACCAACCAACCGATGTGGCATGGGTCTGAGCAGGTCTCCACCTGTAAGGCCACCCTGGTGTCTCCTGATTTATCTCTGAGCGTGGAGGTCTCTAAGCCCCCACTCCTCCTCCTGGAAGCCCTCCCTGATTTAGTCAGGCAGGTGCCGAACTGAGGTCTATTGGTTCAGCCAGGTTATTCCCAGCTCAGGAACCCCAGCCAGGACAGCTCCAGGGCCCACAGCGTCTTCCACAGGCCTCTGGGGCTCTGAATGCCCTGCTCTCTACCTCCTACACCAGCTCTATGCTAGTTCCTGCAACACCCCAGGCCTTTGCACAAGGGCCTTTGTCCCCTCTCCGCTGGGCTTTCTTACTCCAGCTCTTCACGTGGCTGTCTTCTTTCCATTCCTCCAACTTCACCTCCTCAGACTGGCCTTCCATGACAATCGTGTTCTAGAAGGCTCCCCTACCTTGTCACTCCATCTCATTATTTTTACTTGTTTTCCTGTCTACTGACTGTCTCCTCACGACTATGCTCTCCACGAGGGCAGAGGACCTATCGCTTTGCCCACCTGTATTCCAGGACCTCGGACAGCACCAGGCACTGGCCAGGGGCTCAGTGAGTACCTGTGAGAAGTCTGGCTCACTGTCCCACACTGAAGGGGTCTCTCTGGGGACATGGTGGGGGGCCCAGGTGGAGATAATCAGCCCCTCATCCCCCTGCCTCTGCTGAGCACTGGCTGAACACCAGGCCCTTGACATGTTCTATTTCTTCAATTTCACAGACACCCTGCAAGGTAGGGAGGTATTATTTATTACCTGCTAAATACATTCCCACCATGGTTGTATTCTCCTGTAGGAGGACAATTTGGTAATACTGGTATTGATATCAATCAAAACTTAAAATACACAAACCTTCAGCCCAGCCATTCCAATATTGGAAAGTCATCCCACGCGAGATTCACATGTGTGCAAATGGGGCGCACATCCCAACACTGTACACAAGAGGCAACTGATGGAAGCAACCTGAACACCTATCAATAAATCATGGTACATCTGTCAAAGGAATACAATGCGGCTGTTGAAAGAATGTCTCAATATGAAACAATCTGCAAGATCGGCTGCTAGGTGAAAATAAAGGGGACCGCCAAGTGCATGGTATTCTCTCTACTGTCTGTATTAAAAAGTGTTGTAGACACATACGTACATTTGCCTAGAAAATCTGTAGGAAGGTAGATAAGAAATTGTGACTAGTGGTTACTTCTTGGGATGCCAAATTGGGAAACAGGATGAGGACGTAAATAATTTTTACTGTAGACTTTCTTGAATTTTTATGTTATAGCTATTTTTAAATTTCTATTTATTTATTTTTGGAACAGAGAACAAAATTTTTAAAGGTGCAAAAAGACTGACAATAAAGTCTCTCTCCAACACCTGGTTCCCTGGCCACCCGATTCCTCTCCCCAGGGTTGACCACCGTTACTAATTTCTTACTTGGATGGTAAACTCTTTCATTCAAATTTTTTTAAGATTAAGAAAGGTTTTCTGATTTTATTTATTCATTTATTTTTACATTTTGGCCGTGCCGAGCAGCATGCGGGATCTTAGTTCCCCGACCAGGGACCAAACCCATGCCCCCTGCAGTGGAAGTGCGGAGTCTTAACCACTGGACCGCCAGGGAAACCCCAAGAAAGGTTTTAAGGTGAGAGGGCACAGCTCACGCTGGCTGCAAGGGGGCCTTGGTAACTCACAGTTGAGGATGATCTGGGCGGCGCGGTAGAGCTCTAGATGGCACAGGAGGTCCAGCAGCTGCTGGACGGTGGCCTGCCGCATGCTCCACCACCACAGCAGCTCGCGCGTGATGCTCACGCCCTGCGCCCGCTCCATGGACTTGATCTTCCGCAGCTGGGTCAGGTCTGTGATCACATAGGAGGCTGGAAGGCAAGCAAGAAGGGATGCTTAGAGCCAGAAGGGCAGCCCCTCCACCAGAGGGTCACCATGCTGGCCCAGCTCTGTCCACCACAAAGCCGCCTGGCCCCATCCTACCTGAAACTCCACCAGGAGCTGGGGTCCACAGGCGGCCCAAGTCATTCAGTGCCCGCGGGGACCAGCACACTCACACTTGAAGGTAAATGTCAACTTGGTTGCCACACAAGACTTAGGAGAAAGACCAGTGGACGAGAGGGCCAGGGGCCTTGAGGTTTAGCTGCTTATTTGCTACGTGCAAGTCACTTCCCCAGTGGGATGGGAGCCTCGGTTTCCTCAATTGTAATAGAGAACTTCCCTTCCAAACAGAAGCCTCGTGTAGGCAGAGAGTTTTCTCTGTTCCGTTCACTGTTAGATCCTCAGAACAGAGAAAAGTGCCTGGCACAGAGTGGGGGCAGGGCCAGGACCAAAGTGAGGCAGAGGAGGCACCCAAGGGGCAAATTTTAAGGAGGTGCTCATTCTCGGGGCTGGTCCTGCACCTGAAGCAGCCAGAGAGTAGGTGCCTCCTATCATTTTGCCTTGGGCATCCCATTCTCCTCATCTCTAAGTCCCAGCTCTGGCAGGGGGAACTGAATGAATGAATGAATGAGTGAATGAATGAATCCACAGCCCACCATCCTCACAGAACTGCTAGAAGGAGCAAGAGAGCTATGGATCTAAAAGCACTTTGCCAACTCTGAAGCACTGTACAATTTGCAGGGGGCTACTGTCCGCAATACTAAAACTAATGCATTCCTTCTTTTCATTTTTTATTATAAAATGGTTGCTCATTAAAGAAAACTTGGAAAAATGCAGGGGAAAAATGCTAATAAATTACACAGCATCCCACTAGGGTACTTTCCCTTTCCAAAAGTCTCCCCACCACACGCACAGGTGTGCTTCTGGATGCAGTTACAGCCGGGCTGTAAGTAAGACTGTGCATCCAGGCCTTATTTACTAACATTACACCATAAGCATCTTCCAAGTTGGTACAAGCTCTTCATACATGGAATTTTTGAACGGTCACATAGTATTCTGCTGAGTTTCCTGACGTGAGGGAGGCATTTTTTATTCCCCTAAACCAGGACTAAAATAATCGGACTTCAGTCCCAGGATTTCAGAAATCGTGGAGCAGATATCTACGTGAACATCACATCATACATTCATTCAACAAAATATTATTGAGCTCCAGGCCTGTGACAAACTCTAGAGATACAGTGGTGAGTCAACCAGAAGCCCAAGGAGCTTTTCTGTTTGAAAAATACAAACATAAGTGAACTGAGTGGGGAAGAGTAAGACAAGAGACCACGCCTACGTAATGAAGGGGCTCGAAGGCCAGGCTACAGTTTGAACCTGACCCTAAGAGCCACGGACACCAGGACACCACGGAAGACCTCAGAGCCAGGGAGGGACGCGGTCATACTGTACAGTCCCTGTCCCTCTGGAGGAATGGGGAAGGTTGTGACAGCCTCCCACAGAGAGAAAGCCTCTGGGAGAAGTGCCCTGTTAGGGATGGAAAGTTCTTGAGTTGTAACTTTAGTCACTGGAAACCCCAGGCCAGATTCCTGGTCCATGGGAAGTGATGTCAGCAGGGTCAGGGGCTGCCTGCAGCAGCAGAGAGAAAAGCGTAGAGGGAAGAGGAAGGAACCCCTTCCCCCCAGCCCTCCCTGCACACGAGCTCTGTTCGTGGGCTCACCTCCCACTCTCCGAGGCAGCGTGATGTCATGGGAAGAACAGAAGCCCAGGGCCGCCCCTGGGGCTCCATTGCGGCAGGAGAAGCCAAGCCCAGCCCTCACGTCCGTGGGCTGCACTTTCCTCACAGGCAACGCAGGAGGAAGAAGAATTAAACCCAGAGGTGCCTTGCAATGTGGACGTTGTAGCTCCGTGAAAGTGGCATCTCTTATGGTGTTGACCTGTCAGCATTTAACAAGACCCTTGAAACAGGGTCAAGACAAGGTAGAGACCTCAGGGATGAGTCACTGTCGAGCGCCCTGCTGAGTTCATGGCTCTTTGCCCAACACACACCAGTAATACCTGGTCGTTACGGAACATTTGGAAAACGGGAGAAAATCAAAGCCCCCGTGATCATCCCACTTGGAAGACCCCAAGAAAAGCACCGGTTATACTCTTGCTTCTAATCTTCCAGACTTTTCTATTAGATATAAAAATACATGCTTATGTCAGCAGGATGGTACAGTGGTGGGTTCAGGGCCCAGACTCTGGATTCTGAGTCCTGGGTTCAAATATTCTCTCTGCTACTTACTTCCCACGTGCTTGGGGAAGGCCCTTCACTTCTCGCCGTGCCTCAGTTTCCTCATTTGCAAATGAGGAAAACAACAGCACCTGCCTCAGAGGTTGCTGTGAGGATTAGATTAGTTATATGTATAGAATAATATGTATGTGATATAAATGTTCACTGCAGCTGTTAAGCCATCTGCACTCTATGAAAACCTGCTTTTATCCCCAATGGTTAACACTACGTGGTGACCATCCCCAGACCTCCTGGTCTGACTTCCTGAATCCTGCAGGACGCAGTAGACAACCTTGCCCATCTTCAAAGCCCCCTGGAGCAGAGACGGCACGGCCTCCTGAAGTGATCCGCCCTCACCCTCGAGTGAAATGCCCTTTGTCCGGACTAACCAGACTCTTTCCTGGTTGAGGGAAGGGGAAAGTGTCTTGTCCCCTAAGCCTCTCAGCAACTCATCCTCATTTTACAGATGAGGAAACTAAAGGCTCAGAGAGAGGCAGTCACTCGCCCGAAGCACATAGCTGGGCAGGGACAAAGCGGGCCTGTGCACAAAGGCTGGCACGTGCATGAGACAGCAAGATGGAGAGCCGTCCAACAGAGGAAGCCCTGCCCCAGGGTCCCTCGGAATACACCTGGGGTGAGTGAAGCTGTGAGTAGCCTGGTTTCCCCCAAGGGCAAAAGTGAATGCAGCCACAATCATAGGAGAATGAGCAGGAGGCAGCCACATTATCTGCCAAAATTGTCAAATCCAAAGAGTGTGCGTATCTGTGGCTGTGTGCTTTTCTGAATCACTTTATGGATTTTTCCACCTCCACTCCCCAGTATCACAATCAGCCCCAAGGGATGATCTCTTCTAAAATGATGCACATTATCTGTAATAGTCAAAAACTAGAATGTCATTTTAAAAAAAAAGAATAAATTGTGGAATATGCAGTAGGATTTTTCAACCTCAAAAAAAAAAAAAAAAAAAAAAGACTCGCAGAAACCGAGACTCTTTAGGACTGGAAGGACAGTCACAGTCGCTTACTGTGCGGAACAGAAAACCATGGAGTGCTGTGACTTGCCAAGGAGCTGCTACCTGGGGGGCACGGCTGGCTCCCAGCCCAGTGACCTGTGACCCAGCACGGAGAGCTGGCCAAGTATGGGCTCCAAGCCATCCCGTGTCCCCACCATTCCCACATCCTTCAGCCCATCATTCATTCAAGTGGCACTGAGTGTCTGCCCACTGGCCGGGCACTGCCCCAGACACTGGGAATACAGGAGCAAACTAGATGGGTGATGTCCCTGCCCTCATGGCGCCGCCAACATTCTACAGGGAGAGACAGACATAAACCAATACGGAACAAGGTCAAAGCATGTTAAGAGGAATGAAGAAAATAAAACACGTTGATAAGATAAAGAGGAAAGGGGGACAGGGTCGGCCTCTCAAACAAGGTGACATATGAACTGAGAAATGAAAGACTATGGCCCCCAAAGATGTCAGTGTCCTAAACCCCAAAACCTGTGAATATGGTACCTTACATGACAAAAGGGACTTTGCAGAGGGCATTAAGTTAAAGATCTTGAGATGAGATTATCCTGGATTACCTGACTGAGCCCAGGGGTCCTTATCAGAGGACGGCAGGAGTGTCCGATTCAGAGAAGATTATGACAGAAGCAGAGGTCAGAGAAAGAGATTTGAAGATGCTACCCCCGTTGTCTTTGAAAGTGGAGGAGGGGCCACAGGCCAAGGGATGCAGGCAGCCTCTAGAAGCCAGTGAAGGCAAGGAAATGGATTCTCCCCCAGAGCCTCCAGAAGGACAGCTGCCCTGCCAACGCCTTGATTTTAGGACTTCTGACCTCCAGAACTGTAACACAATAATGGCTGTTTTTAAACTATCAAATTTGTGGTAATTTGTTACAGCAGCAAGAGGAAACTAACAGAGACTAGAAAGCTAGGCATGTGGAGGACAGAGCGAAGAATGTCCCAGACAGAGGAAACAGCAAGTACAAAGGCCCTGAGTCTGGACCAAGGAGGCCAGTGTGGCTGGAGCAGGGTGGGCATGAGAGGGTGTTGGAGGAGAGGAGGTCAAAAGTCACTGGCGCTCAGACTGTGCCAGACCGGGCAGGCCTGGTGAGGGACTTGGATTATAACCTAAATCACAGTGGCCAGCGCCTGAGGACCCTGAGCAATTCTGGTGTCTCCAAGCCCTAAGGAGTCAGAGGTATTCTCCTCAGAGGATGTACAAATGCACATGAAGAGACGCCCAACATCATTAGTCATTACAGAAATGCTAAGCAAAACCAGAGCAAGAGGCACTTCCCTGGTGGTCCAGTGGTAAAGAATCCGCCTTCCAATGCAGGGGACACAGGTTTGATCCCTGGTCAGGGAACTAAGATCCCACATGCCGCGGGGCAGCTAAGCCCGCGTGCCACAACTACAGAGCCCACACGCCCTGCAGCCTGTGCGCCACAACTAGAGAGAGAAAACCTGCATGCCACAACTAGAGAGAAGCCCGAGTGCCACAGCGAAGAGCCCGCACGCCACAACGAAAAGATCCTGCTTGCCTCAACGAAGAACCTGTGTGCCTGCATCTAAGACCCGACGCAACCTAAATAAATAAATAGATAAATAGATAAACACAGCAAGAAACCACTTCTCACCTGCTCAGATGGCTACAAACTCAGAACGACAGACGATGACAAGTGTTGGCGGGAGGGGACGTGGAGAAATTGGGACCCTCACACATTGCTGGTGGGAATGTAAAATGGTACTCGCATTTGCAAAAACATTCTGACACTTCCTCAAAATGTTAAACATAGAGTTACCCTATGACTCAGTAATTCCCCTCCTAGGTATCAACCCAAGGGAAATGAAAACATAAAGGCACACAAAGACGTACACAAATTGTACACAGGAGCGTTATCCATAATAGCCAAAAAGTGGAAAGAACCCAAATGTCCATCAACTGACAGAAGAATAAATAAAATGCAGTACATCCATACGATGGAATGTTATTCAGGAATAAATAAAAAGAAATTGGGACTTTCCTGGTGGTCCAGTGGGAAAGAATCTGCCTTGCAATGCAGGGGACGCAGGTTCGACCCCTGGTCAGGGAACTAAGATTCCCACATGCCTCGGGGCAACTAAGCCAGTGCACCACAACTACTGAGCTCGCGCGCCTCAACTAGAGAGCCTGCTTGCCGCAAAACTACACAGCCCACGTGCCCTGGAGCCTGCGCGCCACAACTAGAGAAGAGAAAACCCCACACACCACAGCTAGAGAGAAGCCCGTGTGCCGCAACGAAAGATCCCACGTGCCACAACTAAGACCCAACGCGGCCAAAAAATAAATAAAATAAATAATAAATAAATCTTAAAAAAAAGAGAAATTAAGCACTGATACACGCTATGACATGGATGAACCTTGGAAACATGCTAAATAAGTCAGTCACAAAGGACTACATATTGTATGATTTATTCCATTTATATGAAATGTCCAGAATAGGCAATGCCTAAAGCTGGGGGGAAATGGGCGATGTGTGTGAGAGTGCTCGGGGAGACAGCTGAGGGGTACAGGGCTTCTTTCTGGGGTAATGAAAATGTTCTAAGATTGATTTGGAGATGGATGCACAACTCTGCAGATACTAGATGCCACTGAATTGTACACTTTAAATGGGTGAATTGCATGGTAGGTGAATTATACCTTAATCAAGCTGTTTTTTAAAGAAAGTCATGAACAGAGAACAGACTAGTGGTTGCCAAGGGGGAGGGGGTGTGGGGGAGGGATGGATTGGGAGTTTGGGATTAGCAGATTCAAACTAATATATATATTGACAGAATGGATAAACAACAAGGTCCTACTGTATAGCACAGGGAACTATATTCAATATCCTGTGATAAACCATAATGGAAAAGAATTTTTAAAAAGAATGTGTGTGTGTATATATATATATATATGTATAACTGAATCACTTTGCTGTACAGCAGAAATTAATACAACATTGTAAATCAACTATACTTTAATTTTTTAAATTTTAGTAAAAAAAAAAAAAAGAAAGCCATAGGTGTGCCTTCTAAAATAGCAACAATATCCTAGAAACAGACGTTGTTGTGGCCTTCACAATTGAGGCCAACATGGAAAACACTAGAGAGAGTCTCTTACACAAAGTGTTTGTCCACTGCCCAGGAAACAGTCAAAGTAGTTAAATCACAGATCATCTGAGCAAAGGGACACAGTGCAGTCTAGAAAATCAGATGGTGACAGACATTCTCAGAGGTGCCCCGACTTGTTACCAGGGACAGCCTCTGTGGGGAGGCCGAGGAGCAGGGAGGGGAAAGATATTTACTTTCCCCTCTGTCCCAGGGGCGTGATTTACACCATTTAACCTAGTACGTCTGTTATTTTTTTCCCACAAAAAAGTTAATAAAAATACACACTGAAAGTAAAAGCCTAAATCCATGTTGCTAAAGAATATTGCTTGGCAAGAAAAAATAATTGTGATATAGTTTAAGTGAAAAAAGCAGGCTAGTAGAATGTACAAAATGATACGATTTTTGGAAAACATATATACATAAATAAATATGGTTAGTAAAAAAGACTAGAAAGCATAAGACACCCAGCACTCGGCTGGCACATAGTGAGAAGCCAATACACGTTAGCGGCTGCTGTTGTTATTATTACTATTGGCATCCAAATGGTAAGAATGGTATCCCTTATGGGGATATATATACACATAGAGCTGATTCACTTTCTTGTACAGCAGAAACTAACACAACATTGTAAAGCATTTATACTCCAATAAAGATGTGGAAAAAAAAAAAAATGGTATCCTTGGGCTTCCCTGGTGGCACAGTGGTTAAGAATCTGCCTACCAATGCAAGGGACACAGGTTCGAGCCCTGGCCCGGGAAGATCCCACATGCCACGGAGCAACTAAGTCCGTGCGCCACAACTACTGAGCCTGAGCTCTAGAGCCCGCAAGCCACAACTACTGAGCCCACGTCCCACAACTACGGAAGCCCGCGCACCTACAGCCCATGCTCCGCAACAAGAGAAGCCTCCGCAATGAGAAGCCCGCGCACCGCAACTAAGAGTAGCCCCTGCTCGCCGCAACTAGAGAAAGCCCGCGCGCAGCAACAAAGACCCAACATAGCCAAAAATAAATAAATTAATTAATTAATTAATTAATTTAAAAAAAAATACTCCCTCCAAATTAAAAAAAAAAAAAAAAGAATGGTATCCCTGAGTGGTGGAGTTTGAGCCACTCTTTATTTCCCACAGTATTTTGCAATAAGTGTATTATTTTTGTGACTGGTTTAAAACGGGATTTCTGAACCTCAGCACTACTGACACTTTAGGCTGGATAGTTCTTTGTGGAGGGGGCTGTTCAGTGCATTGCAGGACGTTTGGCAGCATCCCTGGCCTCTACTCACTACATCCCCCAAGTTACGACAACCAAAAATGTCTCCAGACATCGGCAAATGTTCCCTAAGGGGGCAACGTCGCCCCTGGTTGAGAACTACTAGGTTAAAATATATATTGTTTCCTCAAACTGGATGGATAAAAACATACATGTTCATTTTATTATTATTCTTTCCACTGTACATAAATATTATATTCCCTTTGTATGAATGGTATATATCATAATCTCAATTTTAAAGAAAATATAGATATTACTTTAAAAATAAAGTGGCACCAGTCACATTGACTTAAAACATTTTGAACCTGAGAATAATTGTTAACACTTCCTTAATACTTACAAGAACCTCTGACACATAGGTGTCAAGTGCTTTTTATACAATTTCATTCCTCATAACCACCTCCAGTTTACAGATTAAGAAGCTGAGACTCAGAAGAGGTTAAGCAACTTGCCCAAAGTCACCAGCTGGATGTGGTGGAGCCTGGAAGGCGCCTGAGGACCACACACGCAGCCTCCCCCAGGATGCCAAGCCCTCAGCCAATCACCAGGCACAAACAAACAAAATACACCAAGGAGTTACGATGTCCTGGCGGGGCCAGCCGCCGGGGTTCAGAGCCCAGCACGCCACTTAGCAACGCCATACCCTGGCCCCCCAAAGTAACTCTACCTTTAAAAGCCGTTTCGTCGTCTGTAAGATGGGGTAAGAGAAATAGGCACTTTACAGGCCGTCGTGGGAATTAAATGAGATAATCGGTGTCAGGTGCTTACATCAGGGCCGGGCACACAGTAAGCACTAATCACGGCTAAGAGCGATCATTTTCGGCTTTACTGTAACAGCGAAGTCGAGCCAGTCATTAGTTAGCGACAGACTGAGTAACAGCAGAAATCCTCCGAGATCACCTAACACCTTCCAAATGACCACAGAGAGGGGGCAGCGCCTGCCCGAGGGCACACAGCGAGGCCCGGGTCCAGGATGGCAGCACAGAGAGCCCCTAGAATCAGGACCCGCGTAAACAGGCGGGGAGGGGGTTTAGCGGGGTCGCAGGGGTGCCCACTCACCGAACTGCATCCAGTCCCACTCGCTTAGCGCGTCCATGTTGCGGCACAGGTCGTTCAGCACCCAGGAGGGCAGCTGGTAGATGTAGCAGGACATGGCCGGGCTCCGAGGGCCGGCGGGCAGGCGGCGCGGACAACTGAGTCCTACGCGGCAGGACTCTGCTTCTTTACCGGCTGGCCGGTGGGCCCACCCAGCGCGTGCCGCCCGGGAAGTGGGCGGGGCTGGGCTTGGGCTCGACTGCCCCCCAGCGGCCACCGGGGGCGCGACGCCTCCCGGCCGGCTGGACCAGCGGCTGCGAAACCAAGAGGGTCAGAGCCGCCGGGAGGGGAAATAGGCCCAGAGGAGCGAGGGAACACGTGCAAGGCCACACGGGAATTCAGCGGCAGTCCCAAGAGACCTTCTGACTCCACCTCCAGGGCTTTTGGCCCTCTGCCACATATGATTCCTTCAAGAGCTAGTCTATTAATTACCTGCTATATGTGGGGCAATGTTCGAGGTGCTGGAGATGCATAAGTGGAGAAAACTTACCAAAGTCCTTGTTTTCATGGGACTTACAATCTAGGCGGGGGTGGGAGTGGGGGAGGAAACGAGCAACAAATAATAACAGTATTGAATAGGTAAGTTACATGAAATGCTAAAAGGTGAAAATGCTATGGCAGGGGATGGGGGAAGGAAAGAAAAACAGGAATGAGGAGTTCAGAGCGAGCAGGGGGAGGACTGTATTAAATAGGGTAGTCAGGATAGACTGTGATTTTTTTTTTAATAAATTTTATGTATTTATTTATTTTTTTGGCTGCATTGGGTCTTCGTTGCTGCACGCGGGCTTTCTCTAGCTGCTACAATCAGGGGCTACTCTTCATTGCAGTGCGTGGGCTTCTCACTGGGGTGGCTTCTCTTGATGCAGAGCATGGGCTCTATCTAGGCCAGCAGGCTCAGTAGTTGTGGCTCACGGGCTTAGTTGCTCCGCAGCATGCGGGATCTTCCCGGACCAGGGCTCGAATCCATGTCCCCTACACTGACGGGCGGATTCTTAACCACTGAGCCACCAGGGAAGTCCCTAGACTGATTTTAAGGGCTAATATTTATTGAGCAGCTACTGTGTGCCAGGGACTGTTCTAGGTGCTGGGGTTCCCTCTGAAGAAAAAAGGACAGGGCTTCCCTGGTGGCGCAGTGGTTGAGAATCTGCCTGCCAATGCAGGGGACACGGGTTCGAGCCCTGGTCTGGGAAGATCCCGCATGCCGCGGAGCAACTAGGCCCGTGAGCCACAACTACTGAGCTTGCACGTCTGGAGCTTGTGCTCCGCAACAAGAGAGGCCGCGATAATGAGAGGCCTGCGCACCGCGATGAAGAGTGGCCCCCGCTTGCCGCAACTAGAGAAAGCCCTTGCACAGAAACGAAGACCCAACACAGCCAAGAATAAATAAATAAATAAATAATAAAATAAAGGAATTCCTTTAAAAAAAAAAGAAAAAAGGACAAAATCCCTGCCCTGCAGGAAGACACACAATAAGCAGTAAAAATGCTAAATAAGTAAATAATTTAGCACTGTAGAAGGTGATAGGTAATGTTTGGGAATAAAAATAGAGTATAGTAAAAGAGAGTAGGAGTAGCTAATTGCATTATTCATTGTCTTAGAAGGTGATAAATATTATTGGGGCAAAGCAGAATACGGTAAGAGGAACTGGGGGGCAAAGTGAATTATTGAATAGGGTAGAAGGAGAACATAATCACTAGTATTTATTAAGTATTTATGATGGGCAAACTTTACCAGGGTTGTTTTACTTACTCCTCACAATGACCTTATGTGTTACCCCCACTCTACAGATGAGGAAACTGAGGTACAGAGAAGTCAAATAACTTGCCTAAAATCATACAGGTACAAAGTGGCAAAGCTGGGATTTGAACCCAATCAGTCTGACCACTAGCCACAAGCTGCCTCGTTATTGCAATAACTACCGTTTATCTATACCTACAATGTGCTTTGCATAAATCATTTTATGTAACTCTCATAAGCCTATGCTTTTACACAGAAGTAAATGGGTTCCAAGAAGTTAGGCAGTATCATCTAAGGCACATAAGCAACTAGAGCACTACTTTGCAGCTGCAAACATCAGCTATGGAAAGAAGAAGGAAACTAAAAGGAAAGTGAGCAGCCCTGAGAACAAGCCCCAGCTCTGCTACCAACAGGTTTTGCAACCCTGGACAACTCATTTCACTTCTCGAGCCTCGCTTTCCACATCTTTAAAGTGGGACTAATCATTCCTCCTGCTTAGAGCTGTGAGCGAAGGAAGTGGGTTAAATCAATTTACACAATTATAAACAGATTAGTTTATAAACAATCGCTCATATATTGATTAAATCATTTTAGACAGGGTCTTCCTTGCACAGAGAATGTGATCCAAAAATGGTAGTCGCCATTGATAATATTGAAAAAGCGCCCACCGGCCTTGGGGTCCTATCAGGATTTGGGTCCTAGTTCAGTCACTGTCTCTGGCTCTTCATCCTTGAGCCAGTTTGCAGTTTTTTCTTTTGTAAATTGGGTATCGTGCTCCACCCACTTCGAAGGATTCCTGTGAAGTTTAAACAGACCCCAAAATGCTCGGGGTAAACTGCAAAGTGCTGAGCCCCATAAGGAATCACTATTATGTGAGTGCACCTCCTTGGTGTTTGACATGGGGTGCATTCCAGCGCTCCAAGACTGCTTTTCAGGGGAAGTCTCGTGTTGCAGCAGTGGTTGAAGGAGGAATTTGAGGTAGAAGAGCTCCAGGAATGGTCTGACGGAGGCCGAGTGGAAAAAACACCTACATCCCAGGTGCAAGGGGCAAAGGAGGATAAGGGTCCTCCTTTTTCTCTCCTCTATTTGCAGAGTCCCGGCCTGCTTTCCCCCTCTGCTGCAAGCACAGAGCCGCTGTCCCTTGTAGTGCTTTTCCCCTAGGGCCAGGGGGCCTCTTCCCCTTGGTGAGGCTTTATAACCACAGAAGGTTCGCAACAGCCTTGGCCCGTCCAGGAGACAGGCAGGCCAGGCAGCCCCTCTCTCTCTGCTGCCTCCTCTGGCCCCTGGTTGCAGGGTTCCTTCTTGCCCAGCTCCAGGGCTTTCAACCTGAGTCCTAGGATTCTTTCCTGCAAAGATGATTGAGTAGTTCTGGGCCTAAGCAGGCCACCTTAGGCACACGTCTTTGTCCCCATTCTTTAGAATATGTTCTTCAAAGTAAGGTCTTTGCTATCACTAATTAACAGAGTTGCCACTCACCTATCGAGTACCAGGCATTTAACACATATTATCTGGGATCCCCACAATGACCCTACAGGGTAGGTTTATCATTCCCATTCTACAGATGGAGAAACTGAGGCTCACGTCAATTGCAACTTGTCCAAGCTAAACTGGCCAAGTGACAAGATTCAACCCAAGTCTGATTCCAAAGGGAGGGCTCTTTGTGCCCTATTATATCACCTCACCCTGAAAAATTTCCTGTGATCCTGCACACATCTTCTCCTAATTCACTTTTCCATGACCAACAGCCTCCACACCAGGATCAGTTAGAAACAGTTATTGAGGCCGAATGTAATTAGTGATATAGTGTGCCATTTTGACCTATTCATGTTTAATTCCCTTGAAATTACAATCAGAGGTTTGCAATCCCTGCTACACCTTAGAATCAATCATCTGGGAGCTTTAAAAAGACTCTACAGGCCCAGCCCTACCTCCATCCAGAGATCCAGGCATGATTGTTCTGGGCTGGGATTCAGGCGGTAGCATTTCAAAAAGCTTCCCGGGTAGTTCTACTTATGTGCCAGCAGAGTTGAGGACCCATGTGACATCAGGAAGATGGGCACGAAGGAAGGCTGATGAAAAGGAAATAACCACAGTAAGGCTTTTCTGTGTACTTTGCACATATTTTTTCTTTTCTAATAAAAATAACTTTATTGGTTTTTCTGATAGTACATGATCACTGTCTGAAAAAAGGAGTGAATTAAGAAAAAACCCAGGGACTTCCCTGGCGGTCCAGTGGTTGGGACTTGGCCTTCCAAAGCAGGGGGTGTGGGTTCGATCCCTGGTCGGGGAGCTGAGATCCCGCATGCCTCGTGGCCAAAAAACCAAGACATAGAGCAGAGGCAGCATTGTGGCAAATTCAGTAGAGACTCGAAGGATGGTGCCCATCAAAAAAAGAAAAAACCCAGTCCTAGCCTTTCTTCCTCCTGTAGAGGGGGAAAGCCAGTTCCCCCTTCTGTGTTTCTCCTTACCTTTGTAACCCAGCAGGACCCTATGGGGCCTTCCCAGAACAGACACCCCGCACCCCTGCCACCCCCAGCGTCCTCTGCCTGTCTTTTGTCTGTAGAAAACCTTTAGCCCCCTAGGCCTTCCTCGAGTTCCAAAGAGTGAATTTAATCAGCAACGTGAGAAAATGCAGAAAGAAAGGGAAACAGTCAAGCATGACAAAACAATAACAGTTTAGCCATTAAACAAAGTTGAGGACTTTTAGCTCCTCCTCAAGGGCTATAGGTAATATTCTGAGCCAAATTCTTTGAACTGTTTTGCAGATACTAAAACCCCCACCGGGTGGAAGAAGTTAACCTTACGCTGCCCACAAGCACGTAGACCCCAGACCAGTTGGGACCAGAAGGTTGATGTTGTTGACTCCCAATTATCTCATCCCCAACCAATCAGAAGAGTGTCCACTAGCTGATCACACACCCCACAACACCCCCTGCCTCACACTGTCTTTAAAAACCTTTTCCCAAAAGCCTTCGGGGAGTTCAGGTTTTTTGAGCACTAGCCACCTGGACTCCTTGCTTGGCGCCCTGCAATAAACGCTGCACTCGCCTTCACCACAAGCGGGCATCAGTAGATTGGCTTTACTGCACGGGTCAAGCAGACCCAAGTTTCGTTCGGTGACACTATTACACACAACACGTCACTTCTGACACTTCTGGTCACCAAATGGAGGAGAGGGGGTAGTTTCCCCACAACAAGCAATTCTCTGTGACACCAGCTGGGTGTCCTACAATGAAACTTAATTCTAACACTATCTACCTGGAGATAGTGTCAGATCCCACAGGTTAAGGGCTCAGTTCCGCAAGACTGCCCCCAACCCCCCTTCAGATGCCAGTCCCAAGTAGTAGGTCCCCGGGTTACCCATAACTTCCGTCCAACTTGGCTACAAATCAGAGGTTCCCAGGACCCCTCCTCAAGTTCAATTAAGTTGCTAAAGTGGCTCACAGAACTCATGGAAACACACTTACCAGTTTATTAAAGGATATGACAAAGGATACAGATGAACACCCAGATAAAGAGAAATATAGGGTGAGATCTTCGAGGGTCCTGGGCACAGGAGCTTCGGTCCCAGTGGAGTTGGGGTGCATCACCTTTCCAGTGTGGGTGTGTTTGTCCCCCTGGAAGATCTCTGAACCCCCTACTTTGGGAGTTTATGGAAGCTCCCACAAGTAGGCATGATCAATTATTAACCTCATTTTCAGCCCCTCTCCCCTCTCTAGAGAAGGGTGAGGGGGGCTGAAAATTCCAAGCTTCTAATGATGGCTTGGCTTTTCTGCTGACCAGACCCCATCCCAGAGTCATCCAGGAGCCCACCCAGAGTCCTCTCGTTAGAACAAAAGATGCTCCTAGTGATCTTATCACTTAGGAATTTAAAAGGGTTCTAGGAGCTCTGTGCCAGGAACTGGGGCAAAGATATAGCTATATCTATATCTATATCTATATCTATTCCATTATCTCAATTATCTCAGAGAGAGAGAGACGGAGAAAGAGAATGAACACCTTCCCATAATTTCATCCTGGATGGGCCACCATTATTAATACTTTGCTGTATATACTTTCACATATTTTTAGACCTCTATAAAATTAATTTTTAATATAAAAAATTTTAAAACATTTCATTTTCTGTAAATAATAATATTTAATAATAAATAGTTTTTCATGTCCTTAAATAAGCATCTACCTTTTCCTTTTTAATAGTTTATTTAGGAGCACCATACTTTATTTGGCCAACTTCCTATTAATGTACATTTATTTCCAGTATTGGGGTCCGTTCCAGAGGGGTCTGCTTTCTCATCTACAGGAAGGGTAGGGCAGTCCTAAAGTCTATCAAGGAAAACCACAAATCAGTAGTTGGAAAACTGCTACCCCGAGGACACACCAGACCCCCCTCCAAATTCCCCCCACTCTCTGCGGTTGCTACAGGACAGGGTAATCCAGACCTGCTAGAATAACCCTCCCCTTTAGTTCCCACCTGACGCTTCTGAGCACTGGATAACTGCAGCATGAGTTCTCAGTATTCCTGCATTGGACCGGGGTATCTGATCACCCTCCTCCAGGTGAAGAATGTCATGTCCTCCCTAGCAAACTGCAGCTAGGCTATCCTTTGCCCAGTTAACTCTCCTTCAATTTATCTGAGGATAAAATGGTTCGCTATGATTTCCTCTGGGTTTTTCAGAAACATTTGCAGGGCCAGCCCAGTCCTCAAGGACTCAACTTCTCCCAAGTGGAACAAAACAATCTTCTGTGTTTTCTACCTGAATATGGAGAGAGCATATTGCTATTCAGTGTGTATGTTAAGCCAACTCGTACTCTCCTGAGGTTTCATGTTCCAAATTCTGAAACTAGTTTTGTGGGTTTCTCTCTCATTTACCTATCCGGTACTATTGCCCCTTTTGGTTATCACCACAAGTATATTTCATTCTTCTGTGACCTGCCAATGGATTACTGTGTATGTGTGGTGATGGGGGAAAATCCCCAGGAAAATGTTCTGTTGGGGCAGGGAGCTTAGGTGTGCTGACAGAATGGGGAAACGGTGAAAGGGTATCAGGCAGCCCAGTGACTAGCATAGAGTAGGGCTGAGGTGCTAAGAACGGGATACAGAAACCCAGCATGAAAGTGTCTGAAAAGTTCACTGGTGTTCCTATTTCAAGAATGCAAAACGCTGGTATCTATTTCATGTCCTTAGTGAGCTGAGCGCCCTGTTGTTTTTTTTATCACATTCTCAATATAAGTCCTGGTGAGATATTAACCACTTTTTTTTTAATAGACTATTTTCTAGAGCAGTTTTATGTTCACAGCATAATTGAGAGGAAGGTACAGGATTTCCTATATACCTCCTGCCCCCCTACAAAGTCTCCCTTCCATTATTAACACCTGCCCCTGCCAGGGTGGTACATTTGTTACAATTGATGGACCTACATTGATACATCATTATCACGCCAAGTCTACAGTTTACCTTAGGGTTCACTCTTGGTGGTGTACATTCTGTGGGTTTGGACAAATTTATAATGATATATATCCACTATTATAACGTCAGACAGAATAGATTCACTGCTCTAAAAAATTCTCTGTGCTCTACCTATTCATCCCTCCCTCTCCCCCAACCCTTTTTTATTTATCATTTATTTATTTTTAACAAAGACAGTATTTTTTAAATTTTTTATTTATTTATGTATTTATGTATTTATTTTTGGCTGCGTTGGGTCTTCGTTGCTGTGCACAGGCTTTCTCTAGTTGCGGTTAGCAGGGGCTACTCTTTGTTGCGGTGCGTGGGCTTCTCATTGCAGTGGCTTCTCTTCATTGCGGAGCACGGGCTCTAGGTACACGGGCTTCAGTAACTGTAGCATGTGGACTCAGGAGTTGCGGCTCGTGGGCTCTAGATTGCAGGCTCAGTAGTTGTGGCGCATGGGCTTAGCTGCTCCGTGGCATTGGGATCCTCCTGGACCAAGGCTCGAACCTGTGTCCCCTGCATTGGCAGGCTGTCTACTTTCACTTAGTAATATGCATTTAAATTTCCTCCGTGTCTTTTCACGGTTAACAGCTCACTTCATCTTAGTGCTGAATAATATTCCATTGTATTACAGTTATTCCATTATATCACAGTTTATGTGTTCATTCAACTACTGAAGGACATCTTGGTTGCTTCCAAGTTTTGGCAATTATGAACAAAGCTGCTGTAAACATCCATGTGCAAGTTTTCGGACATAAGTTTTCAACTCCTTTGAGTAAATACTAAGGAGCACAATTACTGGATTGTACAATAAGAATACGTTTTGTAAGAAACCACCAAACTGTCTTCCAAAGTGGCTGCACCATTTTGCATTCCCACCAGCAATGAATGAGAGTTCCCGTTGCTCCACATCCTCACCGGCATTTGATATTGTCAGTGTTCTGGATTTTGGCCATTCTTTTTTTTTGGGCCATTCTAATAGGTGTGTAGTAGTATCTCACTGTTGTTTTAATTTGCAGTTCCCTGATGATATATAATGTGGAGCATCTTTTCATATATTTAGTTGCCACCTGTATGAGGTGTCTGTTACGGTTGGTTCTATTTTCATGAAAAAAAAAAAAAAAAACCACCTGTGTTCCAAATTTGAATGCTTTTCTTCTTCATACTTTTCTGTAGAGCTTAAATTTTTTACAGTGATATTTCATTTTTACAAGAAAAATAAAGCTAAAAGAAACAAAGTTTAAAACAAAATCCAGTGCTGGAAAGAGAAGGGACTAAGAATGAAAGCAGGTTTCTTGCCTTTGTCCAACCACCTCCACCCCCCCGCCCCGCCCCCCTTAAGCCTTTAAGCAAGCATGGCCTTCACACCTCTCCAAGAGAGAAGAGCCTGGCAAATGACACCACCACACCTTACCTATTTCCTTTACTTAGCACCATTTAATGTATCCAAAAAAGCTTTTTTTTTTAAACTCAAAATAGATAAGATCACAGTCTCTTAAAAGTAACACATTTAATACATTCATAAGATTTCAAATGAGTACATACATGCTATAGGTTTTCAATCTTCCTTGGACAACACAAAAAACACAGTACTCAAATTGCAAGTTTTGACAGGAACATGAAATCTCATTTTGACACAAAGACAGGTTTAAAAAATAATAAAACCAACACTGAACTAATCGAGCACCAGCAGGCTTCCTTAAATCTCCCATCCTATCCCACTTTCGAGATCATATGGCTGCCTTCTATACCATCATTTCTTCTTCCCTACCCAACAATTCGACAAAAAAATTAGATAAAAAATTATAGGTGTGTCACTGAATGAGTACCACAACAGGCTAGAGAAAAAAAAAAAAAAGCCCACTTATTTGCTGAATGTTGAGAGAGGAGAATAAGATTAGGTGGGAAAACTGTACGGCGTCTGATTCATTCACTTCACTCTGATATCAGAGCACAGGAACTGTGCTCAAAGGAACTAATAAACATGCCAAGAAATATGCCAACATTATTTATAAAAGGAAGGCTGCACTCATGTCTATGAAGAGCTTATAATACCATGGAAAAATATTTAAGTTATAAAGTTAAATGAGAAAGTAGAATACAAAACTTTATATTCAGTATGATCTCAACTACGTAAAACCAAGCCAGAAAAAGGCTAAAAGTTCAAAATGTTAAGTTAGTGGTTGTATTTAAGTAGTATACCTAATTGGATTTTTTCTCTTCCTTTACTTTTCTGTCTCTTCCAACACTTTCTCTACTGCGGAGTTTTTTTGTTTTTTGTTTTTTTTAACAATTAGCTACCAAAAAAGGAGTCCTGATAGAAGTAATGAACTTGAGTTAATGAATTTAAGTACAGCCTATAGGAAAGGATCTGTACATGTATAAAATTAGAAAACATTCCAGGCTACCCTCTGAATCCACGGTGTGTTAGCAGTAATTTCCGAGAGGCTGGAGGGCTTTGTCCTCTCCTCCAGCCAGGTGCAAAGTGTCGCCAGATCCTGCCTGATGAAAAACTGCTGAATCGAACAAAAATGTCATGGATTTACAAAAACGAACAGAAGTACCCACATTTGGCAAAAAACTATTTATAGTACAGGAGTAGCTCTTTAATACTATGATTAAACAAGGGGACGGCTATTTTCTCCTATCTTCTGTGCAGATAGCAAGTTTCAAAAAAGCTATCATCAATAAGAACTGTAGAAAGCTAATCCTGGCTTAGAAACAGAAATAAAACAGCCCTGCGACAACAGTGGGCAGAGAAAAGCCACAATTTAGAAAATTATAAAAACTGCTTTCTATAAAATTGATGCCCTTTAAAACATTTGTTTACTGTATATACTTTAAGGTCCCCACTACCACCCGCCCTCAAAAAAAAGGGTGAAAACCTCTAACACTACCAAAGCAGCCACTGGTTTGTTCATTCAACAAACACTGAGGGAAGGCTCATAATGTGCGAGGCACTGGAGTCTCAAAGAGCCTACGGCTATGCCCCTGCCCCAAGGACACCTTGGTCTCTCAGTGCGGGACGCGGGCACATCACCAACCAAAACACAGGAATGAAAAGCAGACGCCACTGCTTTCCTACAACTCAAGAATAAGCTACAATTCTCACTGAATTACTTACACAAAAGTCCTTACACAGAAACTTTCCTGACTCACTAGGAGGCAAAAATGCAACTACTTTCCCTTGATAAATACTTCTAGAAGGGACAGGCATTAAATTACATTTTGTGATATTTGCCCTTAAACATCACAGTACCCAGTAGTGAGGTCAGTTAACTTTCTTTTAAGCAATGGAGCTTTTTGACTCCAAGAATGAGACACTTTGAAGCTGAGAAAAAATGACCAGTCCTAGATCTAGATCAAGACTTGTCAGGACTGTCAAAAGCCGAGACCCAGGAGTGTAAATTTCAATTAAAATCTTCAGTCTCCTCTGCCATCCGCTGATTTTCAATATGCTCCTGGGTCAACCGCTCCAGGTCCTTCCACACATTTGGGTGGTCTTCCAAATCTTCGTAGAGGGATCTCGCGATGTCCAGTCTCCTGTAATCCTCAGGCTTGACTAGGCTTCGCACAACCTGGAGGCACCGCTCTTTCAGGGTGTACACTGTAAGGGCAGAAAACCGACTCTCAGCAGCAGACTCAGGCCTGAGGACAAGGGCTGAGTGAGAGGCTTTGCCAACCGTGGCAATTACATTTGCAACAGCTGGACCTCGCTTTGGACAAAAAAAGTGAGTACATGGGTTGTGGCGGAGTGTAAAGTGATGGCTGCAACAGACAACTCACACTATTCATGACCTTGTGTAGGAACTTTCCTCGAGAGTGGGCTGGGCCTGGGATGTGCTTTAGCTAACTGAATGTGGGCACAGTGACGCTGTGGCGATTCTGGGTCTCAGCCTCAAGAAGCCCTGGCAACGTTCGCTTTTACACTCTCAGGAGCCCTGAGCTACCCAGCAGGAGAGACCATACAAAGAGGGCCAGGCCCTGAGATGACACGGGAGAGAGGCCCAGGCCCCAGCCAACCTGCCAGCAGAAGGCAGTGATCACCAGTGAGCAGAATAACCACTGAGCTGAGCTCTGCCCCAGCTGCCTGTCCCGGCTGCAGAATTATAAACAGATAAAACGGTTGTTGTTAGGTTGGGGGTAGCTGTCACACAGCAATAGATAATCAAAGAAGTGTGTAACTGGATTTTGGGGGAACTCAAATCTTATTTTAAACTTACTGGGGAACTTACTCTTTAAAGGTCTCCTTTAAGGCAGAATTTCCTACATTTAACTTACCAGTGCTCACTTCTGTATACCCACTGTATACCTGCCTTAAAGCACTTCTGTATACCCACTGTATACCTGCCTTAAAGCAGGATCTAAATACACATACTAGTTTGAACCCTACATACACATACTCGTTTGAAGCTGCAGGTATTTGGGTTTTTTTTAACCCAACAGATCATCAGTTTCTAAGGGTTCAACCTAATAAAATCACTTGAGTTTTAAACAAGTGGTAAGCTATGAAGCTAATGTTCAATTTGGTGATTCTTCTTAAAACCCCTGATTGACACAGTGACCTTGACTGGGTTCAATTACATCGAAAGATACAACACTAGAAGTCAATAAATAAGCCATGATATCTCATTCTCTACACCTTTTTTTTCTCCTGAGACTCCGGGGCATCATTCTGCTCCAGGGCCAGCGAAACAAAACGCATTCATAATTCTACAATCAAGTATTTTAATTTAGCCCACCCTTGACCAGCCCGAAGAGCTTCTGAGATAGCACGACATCTTCGTTCAACATACAGCATACAAGTAAATTACTTCCACTTTATTCAAGGTGGAGAATGGGACACAGAAAGGTTGGATACCTTGCCCAGCATCAGGCAGAAATCACTAATGACTGGGCTCCTTCGAGTGGGCTATCCTCTACTTAGTACAGCAGCCTATCTTTTTAAAAAGTAAGAGGGAACATCAGTACCTGGCAGTGTGATGTTTGCAAAAATAGGCTGTCCATCAACATTGAGAGACGGCACAAACAGCTCAGTCTGGTTAACTAGAAGCCCATCAGATGTCCCAGCATCTCGGAAGAGCCAAAGATGACCTGTTAAGACAAGCAAAGGTTAAGGAGCCACACACCTGTTTCCTTCATCTCCTCACTCTGACACTGAAAATAGCTGCCTCTCATTCTGCTTAAATACCATACAAAGCCATTCCAATAATGTTATTTTATTTAGTCCTCACAAAAGATCCAGGTAAAGATGAGAAAAAAAGGTCTGAAAATGCCAAGTGACTTGCTCAAGGCAACAGGGACAGTAAGGAGAAGGGCAAGTATTCGAGCGAGGCTCCAAAACCCAGGCCCTTTCTGCTATCTTGATGCAAAAGCAAAGTATGGGAATTGCAAATCACACCAAAGGCTGCGAACTAAAAGGAGAGAAAAGGTCACCAACTCCTCAGAACTGTGCTTCTCAAAAACAAGAAGATACAAAAACATCACGTTGAAAGAAAAAAGCCAGACAGAAAAGGGTACATTCTGTAGAAAGAGATAAAATTAGTCAATGGTGTGAAAAATCAGAAGAGTGAAAAGGGGTAGGAGAGAACTTTCTGGGGTGACGAAAATATTCTAATCTGTAACTTGATCTAGGTGTTGTCAAAACCCATCAAACCCTAAGATATTTGTATTTTACTCTATGTAAATTATACCTGAATTTAAGGTATAATTTAAACACATCTTATGCAAAAAAAAAAAAAAAAAAGAGAGAGAGAGAGTGAGAGGGGCACTTGGAAGGAGACAAAATCCCAGGGCTAAGATTCTGTTTAAGGAGGGAGGAGGTTGCCTCAGAATAAAAACAGCATGTGTTCCTGGGGCATAAATTTACTTGAAGATTTGGTGGGAAAATTTAAGAAATGTAAAGTAGGAAGTAATTTTTTTTTCTTGTAGTAACATATATATAACATAAAATTGACTATTAACCATTTTTAAGTGTACAGTTTAGTATCGATAACATTAAGTACATTCACGTGGTAATTTTTTTTAATGTTTATATTAAATCAGGCACAGATAAATTTTGGAGAAGAAGACAAAATTCACACAATTTCCTAGATAAAATAGAAGACTGGGCTTCCCTGGTGGCGCAGTGGCTGAGAATCTGCCTGCCAATGCAGGGGACACGGGTTCGAGCCCTGGTCTGGGAAGATCCCACATGCCACGGAGCAACTGGGCCCGTGAGCCACAGTTACTGAGCCTGAGCGTCTGGAGCCTGTGCTCCGCAACAAGAGAGGCCGCGATGGTGAGAGGCCTGCGCACCGCGATGAAGAGTGGTCCCCACTTGCCGCAACTAGAGAAAGCCCTCGCACAGAAACGAAGACTCAACACAGTCATAAATAAATAAATAAATAAATAAAAGAACGTGAATTTCTTTAAAAAAAAAAAAAAAATAGAAGACTACAGAAATGTAAATGCCTGGAAGAACTGTGTTCTTCCTCATTTAATATTAGCAGAACTTCGGTGTAAAAGTTTGAAGAGCATTATTGAGTATGCCACCCTCAAGGAAAAAAGATCCATTAGGATCCTCCGAGGAAGGTAGTGAAAATTTAGCAAGCATTAACTTCTCTTCTTGAAAACCAAGGGAAGATTACTGCCACTTTATGCAGTAAGGCCTAGACAGCTCCAACCTGGGTTATTACAACAGTTTCCTAACTGCTACCAGTACTCTACCCTCTCCAAACCACTTTGCAACCTGGGTAAGCTTTTCAGTATTAAATCAGGCAATGTCATTTCCCTGCTTAAAAACTTTCAATGGCCCCCATTTCCCTAGGGGTAAGATCACCTTTCAGACTTCCTCTCCCACCATTCCATACCCTCTCCCCTTTCCCAGGCTCCAGGTGTTAGCCCATGCTGTTCACTCTGCCCACAGCTCTCCACTCCTGTCTTGGGTTAGTAAGATCCCATTCCTCCTGCAGGATTCCCTTTCTTCTCTGGGAAGTTCCAACTCAAAGCACACACCCCTCCCTTTCACTGAGCAGGTGCCCTGCTGTGCTCCGTTCCTATGGTAGCAATTATGACACTGGCTTGTTCTTAACTACTTATGCATTTGTCTCGTCTCCCCCACTGGACCGCGATCTCCATGAAGGCAGGGACCCTACGCGGACGTGGCCCACTGGGCACATCAGAGAATGTGGGATTCTCCCATTCACGGACTGAACAAATGGGCGTGAGGGATGGAATACACGTGGGGTCGATCATCAAATGCAAATTATGCACTCTTAAAAGAAGAATACTCTGTCACTAGCTGCGTCTACTTGGATCTGTCACAACCTCTCTGGGGCGTCAGTTCCTCGAGTGTAAAATGGGAATAATAATGACAACAGCACCTGCCTCCCCGGATGGGGCGGGAATTCGGTGAGATCGAGCCACCGTTATCGTTGTTATCAGGCCTAGAGCGCTGGGCAGCGCGCTGGGCACAGCTCAGCACCGGGCTCGTTGCGGCCAGGACAGGGGGGCGGCGCGGCCGGGCGCGACTGGGCGACCCCGGCCCGCCTACCTCGGTAGCTATGGATGCGGCGGCCCGTGCCGGGGGGCAGCGTCGGGTAGGGCTGCGGCTCGCCGTCGAAGTTGAGCCACACGGGCAGCACCACGCGCGGGCTGCGGTTGCAGAAGATGACCTGAGACGGCTCGCGAGTGTTCACTGAGCGCAGCATCGGCCGCGGCCGCCCAGCCTCCATCTCCTGCTGGGAGCCGGGCTCCTCCGGGCGGGACTCTTCCGGGCCGGACTCCTCCGCGCCCGCCTCCGCCGCGCCCGCCTCCGCCGCGCCCGCCTCCGCCGCGCCCGCCTCCTCCGCGCCCGCCTCTGCCTCTTCCGCGTTCCCCGCCCTCCGGGGAATTACCTCCCGAAGCCAAAACTACCCGGGCCTCGCCGCTTCGGGATTCGCTGGCTGCGCGGGGCGGGGCGGGGCGGGACGTGCGTGCGCGTCCCCGGCAGGCGTGCGTGCAGTTTTCGCGCGCTCTCGGCGGGGGATGGATTACAGCCTGGAAGATGGCCGGCTTGATGCCGTGCGCATGCGCAGATGGATCCCCTGAGGACTGAGGGTCCTGCTTTCACGGAAGCGGGCGGTGGCGATAGGCCGTCCTGTCCAGGGTTTCCCCTGTAAATTGGATTCTCGTACCTTTCGTACGTTTCTGACACAGCGTTTCTTTAGTTTCATTCATTGTCTTAAGCCCTTCATGGTTTTTGCCATATTCTCCCTACCTTCTGCGCTATTATTTATTTACTAATTTTCTCATTGATCAAGTTTGTTTTGTCTCCATTTTGGGTCACAAAATTTGAGTTTTGTACAGAACAGTAGGATAAAGTGAAATTTTCCCAGTCCCCCCAGCCACCTAGAAAGAGTCCCTGGAGGCAACAGGTATCATGTTTTTTTGTCCTTCCTTTCAAAGTTATTCTATGCATACGCAAGCAATTAAACACATTTGAGAAGAAATTTTATATCACTACCATCAATGGAAATTCTTTATCATTTGCCATAGAATACAGTGGAACTAAGTTAAAGAAAACAAAACAACAGTTACTAAACTTTATTCTCTGTAAAGGCTCTGAGCCTGCGTTCTGTTGGTTCAAAAGTCAGCCAAGTGTTAAATGTTAGATACGGAGTGTTAGTTGTCAAACCAACTTCCTTCCCCCTGGACATAATCAGAAAGATTAAAGGAAACTGAAGAGGGAATAAACTTTCACAATTCAGTCTGTGTGCCCTCTGAAATTCACACCCACCTGGGTTTTCATTCCAGGTTTAGCTTCAGATATGAGATGTCTCTGAGCCTTTAATTGCTCATCTTTGAAACTGGCATTTTTAAGAAGTACCTATGTCATAGGAGTGTGGATTAAATGGAAAAGTGTTCAGTGCCTAGCACATAGCAAGCACTCTGCAAATAGCAGCAGTTACTATTTATAAAGATGAGTTAAAAACACTGTCTCTACCCTCAAAATGCTACTGGGCTACTGGGAAAGCACAGGACATGTAAACTGTTTTGTTCTTTTTATTGTGGTTGACGTAGGACATGTAGTTTTATTATTGGTTATACCAGTAAAAGAGCAAGTGGAAGGTGACTAGCTGATCTGAAAAGAATCAGGTAAATCTTCACTAACCCCAGGAGGGATTAACGTCTGAGATGAACTTTGAATAAAGTCTAAGAGTTCTCCCTTCCCAACTCCCATCATACAAATATCTAGCCTGGGTGTCAGATCAGGCGTCATGCCCATCGGGAGACTAGGCAGACCCCGCAGCAGGCACTGATTCCCCTATCCAGTTTGCTTCTCATTGACTAAACTCACAGCCTCCAAGCCCAGGACTCCTACAGTCCTACCACTTACTGAAAACTCACCTGGCGGCCCAGGCCAAGAAGGCACACATGCTTATGCCCACACACCACCACTATGGCCCTAACATTTAAAAGAAATAGCAGGGAGAAGGGAGCAAATAGGCTTTTCTGTTTTTGTTTTTGGCTGCACTCCTGGACAGTTGTTCTCAGTCAAATCCACAAGTAAAGGGGTTTAGGTTTATGATTTTCACCCATCTGAGCAACCTCTTTTTCAGTTTCTTTGGTTGCCTGACATGAAAGCAAACTCTTCTCCACAAACTACATTGGAGAATGGCAACACCATTAAAAATAGGGAAAACTTACTGAGGGAAAATGAAATAAAAGGCGGAAAGAGCTATCAAATTATATGCATAGTGTGATGACATTTAGGTAAAATGTCATTACTTCCTCAGCCAACCCCATTTTCTAGAATATAGTTTTATTACCTTTATAATGAAAACAACTAAATCAATCCTCCCCCAGCTTTTATTGAGATATAATAGACCTAAATCAATTCTTAAGAGCCATGAAGAGGAAAACATAACCAGACCTACTATGTGCAAAGCGCTATGGTAAAAATTTGAGAAATGAGATGTTTATTTATGAAAGATTAAAACTACAAAGTTTAAACACTCATTTCTTCCTTCATTCTGAGAATATCTGAGGGCCTACTAGGTACCAGGTGCTGTGCTAAGTGTTGAGAATACTGCAGATAAGTCATGCCTCCACAGCACTTCAATGAGGGTCCCATAATCATCACACAAATAAAAACAAAGTTGCAGTTACCACTAGTGCAACAAAGGAGAGACACATGGTGCTAGGTAAACCTGAAGAAAGATGGTACATGAGTCCCTGTGATTAAATTTCAGTGACCTGAAACAGACTCTACTTGGAGAAGCTCAGAAATAGAGTTCAGAGGGTTTCATTTTAGTCAAAGATGAACTTCAAGGAGAAAGAATACATCTATCAAATGCAAGGCACTCTACTAAGCATTCCACATTCATGAAAGCCATGTCATTATCTCCACTTTACAGCTAAGGAAACTGAAGGGGTTATAAGGGTATAAGGGGGGTGGTCAGAGGAGAGTGCTGGATTAGAGAGGCTCATCATCTGGTGCCTTTGAGAAAATGATGGTATGAGTGAATCTAAGGAGTCTGACAAATCTACAAAGGAACTAACACCCTGAACCTAGGTAATTCTCCTCTGGGCTGTCCTTGACAGCACATTATACAAAGAGATGGCACATCCTAATGGCCTCCAGCAGGATTAAGTGACCAGGAGTGACACAGACCGCCAGGTTTATCGAACATTAATGTGGAAATATTTGTGGAGGGAAACCTGAGAAAGACAGGACTTTCTGTTAATCAAATCCCAATGGCTCAGAGCCATCATAATTCTCAGGATTCATGCAAACATACCCTTACTCCCAGGATAGTGAGGTGAAACATACCAGTTTAATATGACAGAAATGTCTACATCCCTAAAATGACAGCAGTTGCTGAGATAACCGCAGGCCTTAACAGTGACATTGTATCACTGCAAATGTTTACAAAGATCATTTAAGAGGAAGGAAAACATATTTAGGGTACTCTAAGTAAAAGTAAAGCTACAGGCTATATTGTTCTTAGAGTACATTTTCCACTATTGAAAACCAAACAACTAGAGAGAAAAAGAAGAAAATGTACCCAAGTGTTTTAAAACAACTGGTGATTTTTTTTTCCCTTCTACTTTGCTGCCTTTTCAAAATTTTCTTTTAGGGGACTTCCCTGGTGGCGCAGTGGTTAAGAATCCACCTGCCAATGCAGGGGACAAGGGTTCCATCCCTGGTCCCGGATGATCCCACATGCTGCGGAGCAACTAAGCCTGTGCACCACAACTACGGAGCCTGCGCTCTAGAGCCCGCGAGCCACAACTACTGAAGCCTGCGTGCCTAGAGCCCATAATCCGCAACAAGAGAAGACACCACAATGAGAAGCACGTGCACCACAACGAAGAGTAGCCCATGCTCGCCACAACTAGAGAAAGCCCGTGTGCAGTAACATAGACGCAATGCAGCCAATAAATAAATTTTTTAAAAAAAGTTTTCTTTTAGGATATATTTCGCCTTGTTTATACTTTGACCAATCAAAAAATACAAAGATGTACAATAATAAAGCAAACACTGACAATCTTACCATATAAAATAAACAACACATTGTCATTTATTTACTTTTTAAAGTTAAGACAACATAAATGATGAGGCTAAAATACCTTTTGACTTCCACCCTGGTCCCATTTCCCTCCTTCCTCCTCAGAGGCAACAACTACCATGAGTTAGATGTGTGTCTAACCAGGCTTTTTTTTTTTTTTTTCTAAATTTATTTTAAATTTCCAGAGTTCACTCTTTTTGGTGGATAGAGGTGGGTTTTGACAAAATGCATAGTCATATAACCATCACGACAATCAAAATACAGAACAATCCACCCTCTCCCACCCCCCAAAGAGAATGTGATGAAACCCTACCCCCAGGCTTAAGTCTTGGCAACCACTGACCCATCAGTCCTCCGTGCCTATAGTTCTGCCTTTTCTATAATGTCATATAATGGGATCACACAGCATGTAGCGTTTTGAGTCTGGCTTTTCACTTAGCATGGTGCATTTGAGATTCATCCATGTTGTAGAATGTATCAAGTTTATTTCTTTCCATCACCAAGTGGTATGCCACTATGCACTCACCAGTTAAGCGACATTGAGCAATCATGAATAAAACTCCTATAAGCATCTGCATACAGGTTTTGTGCGTATGCGTCCATAAGTTTTCACTTCTCTTAGGTGAGACTCATCTACGGATGAGATTGCTGAGACATACAGTAAGTGCATGTTTAATTTCGTGAGAAATTGCTAAACTGTCTTCCCAGAGTAGTCATATCATTTTGCATTCCTACCAGCAATGTATGAGTGTTCTAGTCGCTCCACATCCTTGCCTGCACTTATTATTATCAGGATTTTGTTCTTTTTGAAAAATTTTAGCCATTCTAATAGATTGCGTATGGTGGTATCTTGATGAGGTTTTAATTTTTATTTCCTAATGACTAACAATGTTGAACGTCATTTCATGAGCTTGTTTGCCATCCTTTTGTCTTTGAAGTATCAGTTCAAATCTTTTGTCCATTTCTTTATTAGCTTGTTTTCTTACTGTTTTTTTTTTTTTTTTAAATTAATTTATTTATTTATTTTTGGCTGTGTTGGGTCTTCGTTTCTGTGCAAGGGCTTTCTCTAGTTGCGGCAAGCGGGGGCCACTCTTCATCGCGGTGCACGGGCCTCTCACTATCGCGGCCTCTCTTGTTGGGAGCACAGGCTCCAGACGCACAGGCTCAGTAGTTGTGGCTCACGGGCCTAGTTGCTCCGCGGCATGTGGGATCTTCCCGGACCAGGGCTCGAACCCGTGTCCCCTGCATTGGCAGGCAGATTCTCAACCACTGCGCCACCAGGGAAGCCCTACTGTTGAGTTTTGATAGTTCTTTTATCCAGGACAATTTTTATTCATGATGGTGAGGTGACTGAGAACAATCTGGATTCAGAAAAGCTGGGTATAGTATTTAACCTCTCTGAACTCCTAGTCTCCTTATGGTTCAAATCAAAACAGCTATCCTGGCAACATCTTAATTTTATTATAAAAGGATAAAACAGATGTTTAAATTTTAAAAACTGAACGATTTAGTAAACACAGATTAAAATGTAAAGTATAACTTTATCATCATCAGTGAGGGTGAAATGTTAGTGTAACAGAACTCTAAGTACATAAGTTGAAGTGACACATTGGGGACAAAATAAACGGTGGTTTAGCATAACACTGTTTATGGACCGAAATGACCTATGTGCAAAGACGTGTATAACTTGAGAATAAAATCCCAGTTTCTGGAGCCTGACCAAATAAGGTCTTTCAAAAGAGGGAAACCCAGAGACAGCTAGGGAAAGTGCCAGAGTTGATTAAATTCCTTAGACAAGACTTCCAGAAAATACAACACACAATTCAGTCTCTAGAGAAAGGAAGCTGGAAGAAGTGAAACTTGACAACACAGACATCAATGCAAACAGTGTTTGCCAGACACGGCCAGGAAAACCCCTGAAGCCTTCTTTACCAAAGGAAGGATGGTGAAGAGGCAGGTAAGACTAACGTGAGTATGTAACAGCTTAAAAATTATCTAATGGGGCTTTCCTGGTGGTGCAGTGGTTAAGAATCCGCCTGCCAACCTACCTAAGGAGACAAAAGATATGTATGCAGAAAATTATAAGACACTGATGAAAGAAATAAAAGATGATACAAATAGATGGAGATATATACCATGTTCTTGGATTGGAAGAATCAACATTGTGAAAATGACTCTACTACCCAAAGCAATCTACAGATTCAATGCAATCCCTATCAAACTACCAATGGCATTTTTCACAAAACTAGAACAAAAAATTGCACAATTTGTATGGAAACACAAAAGACCCCAAATAGCCAAAGCAATCTTGAGAAAGGAAAACGGAGTTGGAGGAATCAGGCTCCCTGACTTCAGACTATACTACAAAGCTACAGTAATCAAGACAGTATGGTACTGACACAAAAACAGAAATATAGATCAATGGAACAGGATAGAAAGCCCAGAGATAAACCCATGCACATATGGTCACCTTATCTTTGATAAAGGAGGCAAGAATATACAATGGAGAAAAGACAGCCTCTTCAATAAGTGGTGCTGGGAAAACTGGACAGCTACATGTAAAAGAATGAAATTAGAACATTCCCTAATACCATACATAAAAATAAACTCAAAATGGATTAAAGACCTAAATGTAAGGCCAGACACTATCAAACTCTCAGAGGAAAACATAGGCAGAACACTCTATGACATAAATCACAGCAAGATCCTTTTTGACCCACCTCCTAGAGAAATGGAAATAAAAACAAAAATAAACAAATGGGACCTAATGAAGCTTAAAAGCTTTTGCACAGCAAAGGAAACCATAAACAAGATGAAAAGACAACGCTCAGAATGGGAGAAAATATTTGCAAATGAAGCAACTGACAAAGGATTAATCTCCAAAATTTACAAGCAGCTTATGCAGCTCAATATCAAAAAAACAAACAACCCAATCCAAAAATGGGCAGAAGACCTAAACAGACATTTCTCCAAAGAAGATATACAGATTGCCAACAAACACATGAAAGAATGCTCAACATCACTAATCATGAGAGAAACGCAAATCAAAACTACAATGAGGTATCACCTCACACCAGTCAGAATGGCCGTCATCAAAAAATCTACAAACAATAAATGCTGGAGAGGGTGTGGAGAAAAGGGAACACTCTTGCACTGTTGGTGGGAATGTAAATTGATACAGCCACTATGGAGAACAGTATGGAGGTTCCTTAAAAAACTACAAATAGAACTACCATACGACCCAGCAATCCCACTACTGGGCATATACCCTGAGAAAACCATAATTCAAAAAGAGTCATGTACCACAATGTTCACTGCAGCTCTATTTACAATAGCCAGGACATGGAAGCAACCTAAGTGTCTATCGACAGATGAATGGATAAAGAAGATGTGGCACATATATACAATGGAATATTACTCAGCCTTAAAAAGAAACAAAATTGAGTTATTTGTAGTGAGGTGGATGGACCTAGAGTCTGTCACACAGAGTGAAGTAAGTCAGAAAGAGAAAAACAAATACCGTATGCTAACACATATATATGGAATCTAAAAAAAAAAAAAGTCATGAAGAACCTAGGGGCAAGATGAGAATAAAGACGCAGACCTACTAGAGAATGGACTTGAGGACACGGGGAGGGGGAAGGGTAAGCTGGGACGAAGTGAGATAGTGGCATGGACATATATACACTACCAAATGTAAAACACAGCCAGTGGGAAGCAGCCGCATAGCACACGGAGATCAGCTCAGTGCTTGGTGACCACCTAGAGGGGTGGGATAGGGAGGGCGGGAGGGAGGGAGACGCAAGAGGGAAGAGATATGGGGATATATGTGTATGTATGGCTGATTCACTTCGTTATAAAGCAGAAACTAACACACCATTGTAAAGCAATTATACTCCAATAAAGATGTTAAAAAAAAAAAAAGAATCCGCCTGCGAATGCAGGGGACATGGGTTCGAGCCCTGGTCCCGGAAGATCCCACATGCTGCGGAGCAACTAAGCCCATGCGCCACAACTACTGAGCCTGCGCCTGAGAGCCACAACTACTGAGCCCACGTGCTGCAACTACTGAAGCCTGCTCACCTAGAGCCCGTGCTCCACAGCAAGAGAAGCCACCGCAATGAGAAGCCTGCGCACCACAACGAAGAGTAGGCCCTGCTCGCCGCAACTAGCGAAAGCCCGCGTGCAGCAACGAAGACCTAACACTGCCAAAATAAAATACATAAAATAAATTTATATAAAAAAAAATTATCTAATAGCACTGAAGTATGAACGAGAAAGGAAGTTTTAGATGTGGTTATACCACACTCGGGAGTGAAACGGCTAGAGCAGTCTGAGGCAGGCAGGTCTAGGTCCAAAGTCCAGCACCTTTGCTTACTTTGTATGACTCTGGACAAGTTTCAGCCTCTCTAAAGAACTGCATGGAGGTAAGAACGCCTACTTCTTAGGGCTTGAGGACTAAATGAAATAGAGTACACGAAGCACTTAGCACATCTAGCATGTGGTAACACTCAATAAGTCACAGACAATACTAGTTACATATCCGTGAGTGAGCCGAGGGTCATTTTATAAAGGGGGTATTGACAGTTACACAGGAAAGCACTCTGACGCCTCAAAGTGCCAGGTAAGCAGGAGTTGTTACCTCTACTGGAGGAGGTTAGGCTCACTGGTTCCCATGCCAGTTGCTCTCCTTACAACCAGCAGCTTACCACATGGTATTCCGGGCACATGGTATTCCGGGCACTAACTTTTTTAGAAATATTACTTTGATATCAACAAATTAACAGAATGTCTATAGGACCATAAAAAAATTTATCATTTTCACGTCATCTAAGGAAGGGTTTTTCCAGCTTCTATAGATTATCATCACTTTTGCCTCTATTACTATCTTGTTATAGTCCTCACACACAGTAGGAACTTAGTAAGTATCTGTTAAACTGACTGCAGAGCACCAGATAATCTAAAACTCGAACTTTACAAGTACTTTATCTCAGAAAGGATAGGGAAGATATTATGAATAATGAACTCAAGCGACTGTTAAATCACCTCAGATGAGCTCAATAATGTTGAAAAACAGCACTTGCCAAAGTAAAGGAGGTCAGTATTGCCTCCATTGTAATACCACATTTTTAAATGAAGGTACTACTTAAAATGGTCTTCCAAAGGTCTAAGCACGGATCTAAGCTCAGATGTGACAATGCAAAGCAGCTTGAGCTCTGCCCAGTCAGTTCAATTGCTATTTACTGACTACCTGCCTTTTGCAAGGTACCCAGCTGAGCAACACAGGCAAAGGCACTGATGTATACTGTACGATGCAGACACTAAGGCAGAGAACAAGATCAAACCCAGGGCTGAAGTGCAGTATTAGCATGGCAGGATGGGAGGGACCGAGAAAAGGAACAGGGCAGCACTGAATGAAAAGTAAAGTTAGGAAAACTTTACGGAGGAGGTTCAGCTTAAGCTAGACCTTGAGTGGCAAGTAAGATTTGAATAGGGAGAAATGACTTCTACATGACTAAAGTGAAAATTCTAAATGGGGGTTAAGCCTTTAGGAGTGGGTTGGCACAAGTTTATAGCAGGCTTTGATGCTAGAATGAAAAGTTTTAGACTCTTCTGTTTAAATGATTTGCTTTTCAAAAAGAAGTAGACATTTAGCTTGTACCTTATAAAACTAATAGTCTGCCCTGGATTGCAGTTAAATTGTGTAGATGCTGGTATTTCAATAGACTGTAAGCATCACGCCTGATTCAACACTGTATATTTTATTGGAGCATAAAGTGCCTACATACTAAGTACTTGGTAAATGTCCACTGAATGACCAAACGATTCCCAGGATGAATTAGCGCAAAGTCCAAATATGGGGGCTCCAGCTGGCAAGCCACCTAGGGTTTGACCAAACAGCTACATCTGAAAGTTTGCTGTTAGAGTAAGAATCCCACACATCAGATTTCTGTGCAATATGTGAGCCCCACCTCTAGCTCCTCTCCCCACCACAATCACAGCAGTCAGATAAAGTTGAGGAGTTTATTAGGGAAATATGAGAGATAAAGACACCCCAAGTGAGAGAAAGAAAACTCTGAAAATGTCCCTTTTCAAGCCAAGTGGGGGCCTGGACTTGACCTCCCCAAAAGGACAAGAAACTGGTGGGTTAGCGACAACATTCTCTGGCAGCCACCTCGCCAGGGCACCTCAGCCAGGACTGCTTCTGACCCCCGGCCAAAGGTGGGGAGGAGACAAAGACCGTTTATAGAATCAATGCAGAGGCAATGAGAGCTGCAAGGAAAGGCTGAGAGAGAGAGAGAAAGAGAGAGGTGGGGAGGACCTTGACAGAGTCCCACCTTTTGGCTCTTAGCGCCTCAAACATGTTGACAAGTAGTGCTACAAAGTGTCACTGAAGAAGTAAAATGCCTAATGTTTCTGAGAGTTCCCCTGGACTCCTCCCCACACGCCACATCACACTGCTGGGTGTACATGGCAGAGCCCAAAGGCCACATTTTTGAAAAAAAGAAAAACAAGAATAAGCCCTGTTGCTCTTTAAGGAGAGAGGAAGGAGCTGAAGGCTGCTGGGGCCTTTCCCACGAGGGTCTGCGTTCTGTGAAAACAACTTCCCAGCAGCAGCATGGCACAGTTCTAGGTGAGGGTCTCACCTTTTGTCACCTGTCAAAGGAAAATTGACAATCAGATAAATTCAAAAGCATTAGAGGGGTCTAAAAAAAAAAAATCTTATTTTCTATCCTAGGTAGTTGGGAGTGGTAGAAAAGATGACAGCTCCAGAGTCCCAGAAAGCTGGTTTAAATTCAGGCAAGGTAGTTAACTTCTCTAAGCCTGTTTCTGCTTCCAGGTTTTTTCAGCAACAAGTGGAAATGTGCATTCTCTCTTGCACAGCCATGCCTGCCTCATGAGGAAGGCCCTTGCCCGTCATACTCACCCTTGCTTCAATGTACTCTATTCTCCGTTCAAGAGCTGTCAATTTCTCGTTTAGTGTTGCGAGTCTTGAACGACAAGACATATCTGGTAAAAGAAGACTGACGTTCAGGATTAATGCCATTCCAGACACAAACACACACACAGCCCCTAAGATGAAGAGGAGGAATGATATATCATGCAGAGCACAGATAAGAAGAGCGAGTGGGCAAAACAAGGCAGTGGGAGGATAAGGTGAGAAGTATCTTAGGAGCACAGCTGCTTAGAGAGGATCTGCCTAACTTCCTACCAAATGTGGCAGGCAGAGAATAATGCCGCCCCGCCCCCCGCAAGATGTCCACGCTCTAATCCCCAGAACCTGTGAATATGTATCCTACAGGCAAAGGGACTTTGCACATGTGATTGAAGTTAAGGACCTTGAGATCTTGGATTATCCAGATGGGCCCCATCTAATCACAAATCCATAAATGGAAAAGAGAAAGGCAGAAGAAAGGTGGAAGAAGAGATTCGAAGTGTGAGAGGGACTCAACCTGCCACTGTTGGCTTTGAAGATGGAGGGAGGTGGCCATAAACCAAGGGATGCAAGTGACCTTTAGAAGCTGGGCGTGGTCCTTAGCTGACAGCCAGCAAGGAAACAGGGACCTTAAGTCTTACAGCTGCAAGAAACTGAATTCTGCCAACAACCTACGGGCAAGGAAGCAGCTCCTCTTCTAGAGCCTCCAGCCCTGCTGACACTGTGATTTCAGCCCAGTGAACCAGTGTTGGACTTCTGATCTACACAACTGCCAGATAATAAAGTATGTGGTTTAAGCCGCTATATTTGTGGTAATCTGTTATGGCAGCAATAGAAAAGAGAAAACTAATACAGCAAGGCTGTACAGATGGCCATTTGCTAATGAGCAAACCAAGAGTTTCAAGAGAGGGGAAATGACAAGAGGAAGAAAATAATCTCAACAGGGAAGAAAAGCAGAGGCCAAGGAAGCAGCAGACCCTGAGGAGGAGGGAAGGTGTGTTGTTTCTGAGCTCATGGAAGCCAGCTCACTGCTGCTGCTCTAAGGGCGCCTGATGTCCCATCAGCACCTGCACAGACCTTTCAGAACAAGAGAAAACTTGGAGAACATCAAATACCCTGTGGATCCCACCTTTCATCTGCAAAAAATTCCTTTTCTTCCCCTACCTTTTCCAATCTCTTTTACCACCTCACCCAAAAGGAAACCTAGATTTGCCCTAAAATACCTTTCCCCCTGCAAACTTCTCTGACACAAATCACTTGGCTACTCTTCCTCCAACTGTTCTCAACATCCGGGAGAAAAAGGTTTCCAGGCATGCTAATTACTCCCATACTCCTCCCAGAACTGTTCTTCAGGCATCTCTCAATAATCCTCACTTCTGAAGTTTAAAATATCCGCTCTCCGAGACACTCTCCCACCCAGTGATCTAACACTTAGCTCACACCCCTCCTTTTCACCTCTTCCCTGGATGTTATGCAAAAGCCCTTCAGCACCCAATTTAACAAATCTTGCACACCCTGATCTTGCCTTGACTTTCATTTCATCAAGTCCAAATCTTACTCGTCTTGCCCTTTTAAACATTCTCCTTCAAGTCAGTTCAAAGTGGACCTCTGAGAGGTCTTTGCTGAATGGATATAATTCTCCCTCTTCTATAAGGATTTGCCTATTCCAGACATTGTTCGCTCTTCTTTTTAACCTTGTTTTTTTGTTTTTGTTTTTAATCTGCTAGTGCTGCTGCTTCTAATTCCCAGGTCAAGCTTGAGTAGAAGCACCTCAGCACCCTCCTTTTCCCGGATACACTGCCACTGCTAGGACTGCCCAACAGGACGTAATCTCTTTTCAGCCGGGTTTTTAGAAGCTCAAAGGCACACCGTGTATGCTATTCAGTAACAGCATGAATGTTATCACCGACAACCTGTCTTTTCCCATAAAAGCATCTGCCAAAATGAAGGGGCAGGGTGGTGAGAGGGAGGCTTCCTTCCTGGATGGCTGTTCTGTCCTAGCTCTGTCAATCTGGTGACGAATCAGAATCCAAGAACAGCACTACGTTACTGGCCTGCATGGATAAGCACTGTTGAAAATTTAAAATGTTGAACTCTAGAAACTTCAGTCATATTTCAGATCCCATTAAATACATACCGATTCAAACAAAACGCTGGGAAACCATGCGGCAGCTGGACAAATTTGAAACCACAATGCATTTATATGTACATTATCACCAGACCATAATAGAAAAAGCCAGTTGTCCTCATCAGGGTGCTTGATGGTGTGCATACATTACCACCGCTAACAAATGCCAGTTACCAGACAACTTCTCTGAACTCTTACTGCATGTAACCTTAGCCTACAAAAATCAACACTGTCTTTCTCTTAAGGTCTTATTTCTCCAACAAAATTATAAACTTCCTAGGAGTGGCTATGTCCATTTATTCTTATTTATCCCTTTCTCAGAGCATCTGACACACAGCTGGAGTCACAAGAGGCAAGCTGTATTTGTTGGCTAAGAATTGAGATGTAAAAGTAGCCTCATTCTCTATTTTTTTTTTGTTACATTTCTCTGAACATATTAGCTTTAGAGTCAGAAAAAAAGGTGTAAAAATAAAAAGCTATCATCTGTAACAATCTATTTTTAGAAACTTCATCAATTCAAAGTACAGAATAGGCCCAGTGTTAGGATGTTAGTGCTCCACCATGATCTGTGTGTCTTCAGGTTCAGGTGGTCCTCCAACGCTGAAAGGGTAAACCACAAAGAGATCAAAATTCTACTCACACCAGCTGGAATCACAGGGTAAAAGCTGTTCAGAATCATTAGGTATCCTGGAAAAACAGTTCCCTCCCCAAAGCACATGCCCTATACAACCTCTCTGTGGTCAGGGTGAGAATTATAGGTCTGCTGCCATTTTCAAAAAGCTATAGATGCCCCCTCAAAGTAAACACCTGCTAAATCTTTGCACCACCAAATCACATTATAAACACAATACAAAGCCCCCCCAGATAAACGTCAGAACTGAGGAGTCATGCTAAGGGCTTAGAAAGGGAAAATACATCCCACACTCACTCATCCTGAGTCGTCCAATGCCAAGACAACACACTCAAGTCTATCCTTATGATTTATCCAGTTTCTCAGCCTGGTGGTCTTTGTCTAAACTCTTGTATCGTGATATCGTCAATCTTCAGGAACTTGCCTCAGGTATACCTAACTGCTAAGATAAACTGCTTTAACTTTTAATCGTGCTTCCTAATTGTTCTTACTTGTAATTAATTGTTCTTTTCTTTAAAAGGACTATATCCACTTTCTAAAATCTTCAAAAACCACCTAGTAATTACTCCAAACATTAGGCCATTACCCTCACCTTAAAGGAGAATAATGGCCTAAGCCATGGGAAGCCATTTCTTCCAGCTCCTGAAGAACGGAATCCTATGCGTCTATTTCCTTGGTCTAGGACTTGCTGGAAATTTTGAAGAAGAAAAAAAAAAAGTCTTTATTCTCTATCTGATCATAAAATGGAACTCACACGCAGTTGCTAAAATATCACAACAGGTATTTCCTTGCTTATACAGCAAGAAAAGAGACATTTCTCCTCTGCAATCCTAAGCTCAAACTCTTCAATTTTCAGTTAGTTCCAAGACTCACCCACTAAAACTTCAGTAATATGTCAAGAAGTTTTATGTCAGAGATAAATGTATGTTTATTATATGCTTATTAATATGATTCTGTGCTCAGAAACGAAGTTATTACATTATCTGGATCCAAACTGGGGGAAGTGAGATGCTAGATCACTTTTAAATTTTGAACAACAGCACCAGTTTAACTTGTTATTTTAGATGCTTTATTTACTGAACTGACATTCTTAATACTCTGTTTGGATATTCTGTGTCTATATATCAGATACTAACTCCTACCAGATAAATGGAGCCTTTTGCTTCTGGTTTTAAAAGTAAAAACTCTCCACGTCAGTTATCTGTCCAACTACTTTCCACTGCCTCTCCAGACTAAGCCAAAGTGTCAAAGCTGTGATCCTGTCATCACTCCATCCCTCCTGGAGCATGGAACATTTTGTTTTCTCTTATCTGGCTCTGCTTCTGAGGTAATGTTATGAGTAAAGAATGCCCTAAAGAACCCCCAATAATAGTTTAGCTCTCTAAGGAAGAAGGAGAGACAATTACGAGAACTAACATCAAAATAGTTTGCACAGAACTTAAAAAATAATTTCAGGATACATGAGATCTATGACTTCTTGACTACCATTCCCTACTACAACCTCTATACTAAGTTATATGTGTGAATTTGTATCACTGACGTATAATTTATACTATTCTCATCTCTCATTAACACTACCTTCACCCTCATTCCCTGAGTGAGGAAATCCATCACACCAAGTCACACTGTATGTGAATATATTAAGACAAAAGCAATGTTCTGCTTTGTTCTGAAGTTGTCCTTATTTCATCTTCAAGGCAGAAATTCTTTAAATGCAGGAAATGGTTCTTATTCTGTGTCCCCCACAGAACCTGAGAGAGAGTCGTGTAGTCAGCTCTAGTTTCTCTTGCTGATGCTTTCTGACAAGACTCTTGCCCTGTCACCTTTATACTCCTTAGGACTTGTCAGTTCTCTAGCTAGAAAATAATTCCTTTTGAAATCTTTTTTAATACATCGGTGTCCCCTCCTTAATCTTAATCGCTTAATGTTGCTGAAAGAGGGGACCAGAAGCACACCAGTTGGAAAAAGATCACTAGACGTCGTCCCCACACCTGTGATGACATAGAAAGTCTACCCAGCGCTCAGTTCTCTCAAAGAAACACTTGGAGAACATGAGGTAGGAGGTCTCTGCCAGGGGCCTGCCGTCCAGAAGAACAATGCGGAGAGAATTTAAAACTGTCACGAGCAGGCCTGGGAAAGATTTTACTAGAAGCAGACAGAACACCCACTGTCGGCTAGAGACTAGCAATGCAGAGATGTCCACGGCCTGACGCGATGTGGACCGTACTCTGCCTTCATCTGCTGCCACTCAGCACAGCGCGCGCGGAGACAGGAAGGAACCCACAGGAGGGGCCGGAGGGGCGACTAAGAGGCTCGGAGCCCAAGGGTTTCGACTCGATCCGGAAGGAAATGGGCAACCGTCCAGGGTCTTTACCAAGCAGTGACACAGCCATGCTGCGTTCCGAGCGCCAAGTGGGGACTGGAAGCGAAGCACAGAGGAAGAAGGGAGACGACTGAAGAGAAGAAAGGAAGCAGACGATGGATGGGGCCGCCTGACGTGTCCGGGAAAAGGAAAGCCTTGTTAATGGATCCGGGGTGAAGGCAAGGAAGCCGATGAGCTCAGCGTGGGGCAGGAACACCCCACAGGGACTGCCCAGTGGAGGCCGGGGGTCAGGGCGAGAGGGGGAAGGTGCGGCCTGAAGGAGGAAGCGAAAACCAGCAGGAGCCCAAGGCTCCCCGAGTCCCCTTCAAAGCTTCTCAGCGCCCTCCCTCAGAGGGCCTCCCTCCTCCCAGCCTCCCCCTGCTCGCCCGCTGACCGAACGAGTTGAGAAAGTCTGCGATTTTCTTGATGCTGCTGGTGATGACCTCAATGTACTCCCGGTTCGCCCAGTCCTGGTGAATCTCCCGCTGCACTGGATCCTCTTGCCCCGCCATGGCTGCAGCCTAAGGAAGCGCGACTGCGCAGGCGCCTCGACCCTCCAGGCCGTCAGTGCGCCTGCGCCGCCAGCCCACACCGGTCCCGGGGCACCCACGAATCCACGGGCCTTGTGGTGCGCCTGCGCATTGTCACGTCCTCACTGGCCTCTTCGCGCTGCTCCCACGCCCCTGAAGACCGTCGCCTCCAGGCCGGGGAGAAGAATGGAATGCGCACGCGCCAAAGTCCAACCACCCCCGCACCGCCCCCCCCCCCCACACCCCATCCCCCGCGCCACCGCCACCACCACCTCTGTCTCTGGCGGTTACGCTCGTTGACGGGGGAGCATGGGACCGCATCACCCCTTCCCTCCGGTGCTCCAAACTAAGCTTGCGGTCTGTGTCCACAATAAGCTGGGCATAGCCAATTAAACCACATTAAATGCAAATCATTTTTAAAATGCCTTTTAACAACACAACATGATGTCCCACCTTACAATTATCAAATGAACAAAACGTTATTTTTTTTTTAACGATAATACTCAGTGTTGAAGAGGCTGAGGGGAAATTGGTAAACTCGTAAATAGCTGCTCACACTGTAAACTGGCACAAATCCTTCAGAAGGAAATTTGTAAATTGTTATCAAGAGCTGTAAAAACTTTCAAACTTTTTAACCTAGGTATTAACAAAATTATTGAAAAAGAAAAAACACTTTATGCACAAAGGTGTTCTTTGAGGCATTACGTGTTTTTAAAATATAAATCTCAACGGTTGGGGAATGACTAAACATTGGTATGGCCACTTAGAGCAATATTATGCAGTCATATAAATGCTAATTATGAAAAACTGTGGCAACACAACAGAGATGATAAATGAAAGGGAAAACAAAATGCATGTGTTTTTTTTTTAATTGCAACTATGCAAAAATTATGTCTGCTCGAGGACGAGAAGGATATACCAAAAAACGTCAATACCTGGTTTGTTAAGGTAGTGGAATTATGGGCAATTTTATTTTTGTTTCAGGGAATATTTACAATCTGGTTTGTACGGTAAATGCCTTTTATTTTTTAAAAAGTGATGTTGAAGAGTCAGATTTCTTCTATCAGTAGCTGGGAAGAAAACATTACTAACAGTCCTGTACTCTGGTAGAAGATCTTATAAGCTATAATGCTGCTTTTTTTTTTTTTATAAATTTATTTATTTAATTTATTTTTGGCTCTGTTGGGTCTTCGTTGCTTCACGCAGGCTTTCTCTAGTTGTGGCGAGCGGGGGCTTACTCTTCTTTGCGGTGCGCGGGCTTCTCATTGCGGTGGCTTCTCTCGTTGCAGAGCGTGGGCTCTAGGCGCGTGGGCTTCAGTAGTTGCAGCACGCGGGCTCAGTAGTTGTGGCTCACAGGCTCTAGAGCAAAGGCTCAGTAGTTGTGGAGCACGGGCTTAGTTGCTCCGCTGCATGTGGGATCTTCCCGGACCAGGGCTCGAACCCATGTCCCCTGCATTGGCAGGCAGATTCTCAACCACTGCGCCACCAGGGAAGCCCCTATAATGCTGCTTTAATAGCTGTTACCTCACTGGATCCTCACAGACCCTGTGGAAGGAAGTGAGGAAGAGGTTTCCCATTTTACAGATGAGAGAACTGAAGTTCAGGGTCACAGAGCCAATTAAGTAGTGGACCTTCACCAGCTGATTCCAGACTCCATTATCTTTTCACTGTACCACTCTGAGAACAGGTTAAAGTCCATCTGAGCTCTCCTACATTTTCATGTAAATGGTTTCTAAAATAATAATAAATATCGATCCTAAATATCAAACCCAGGCATCCAGAAGGCTCTCTGCCATTCAGTCCTCCAGTTATGGGTTTGCCAATGTGGTAGTTCTTCATTGTAGGAATTGTTCCCAACGCGTGATGCAGGGCTGCACAGGCAAGCTTCAGGAATGCTCTTAGTGCAGCAAGGAGTGCTTCCGGGTGATAGAATGCCTCAGCATAAGGGAGACAGGTCCCTGTCCTTGAGTCTGTCACACGCTTCACAGAACTTGGGCATCTTGTCAGTGACTCCAGGTATAACAATCAGCATGAAATCAAATTCTTGAAGAAATGTTTTGATTGCATTGTGTGGTCATTTGAGTTGCCTTTGCAGTCATGTGTACTTGGACCATTATTTGCATGGCTGTAGGTGTAGTGTGTGCAGTGTGGCAATGTTGCTGGCTACTGTAAAAAACATTATATGGGCTCTCAGCAGAGCAAATGCGGCTGTTGTCACGAGAATCCCTGGATGGTGCAACCACAATGTTGTGTTGCATGATACAGACCAAACTGATGTTGTAGATCATCAATAATATGAAGTATGGGAGATTCTGGCTTTCTATACATGTACGGTAGCCATGGAGGTGGAGTATCAGACTTGGAGGTGATGGCAAATGGTACCTCCAGGAATACATCCCTTAATGTTGGGCAGATTAGACAGAGGACCGTGGTGCAGATTGTCATAACAGCATGAAGGCTTCTCTATCCAACAATTCTTAATCATACAATTCTGCTTTGGGAGACTTTCATTTAAAAAACACAACTGTGCAATAAAAACTACTGTTTTGTTTGCTTTTTAAATAACAAGTGTCTCTTTTATTCAAGAGGAAAATAAAAATAAACTTACCGGGTGAAAAAAAGTTGCAATTCAAAATCATCTCAGGGGACTTCCCCGGTGGTTCAGTGGGTAAGACTCTGCGCTCCCAATGCAGGGAGCCCGGGTTCAATCCCTGGTGGGGGAACTAGATCACGCATGCATGCTGCAACTAAGAGTCTGCATGCCGCAGTGCAGATCCCGAGTGCTGCAACTAAGACCCGGTGCAGCCAAAATAAATATTAAAAAAAAAAATCATTTTAGTCTTTTCCAAGACTCATCATTCTCTGCCCCTCTCTCCACCTCCAACTCTCTCCACTCATCTCTCCTTCCACATGGATACACATGCACGCGCATGCACGCACACACGCATGTACACACACACACACACACACACACACACACACAGTGGACATTTGACAATTCTTGACAAGTCCCTCAAGACTATCTCATCTTCCAAACCAGGATCTCAGCCTGACCCCATCCCTGGGCCCCAGTCTTTCCCCTTCAGCTTCACCCAAAGAGCCAGGCAAAAGGTGACCACTCTTGTTTGTGCTGTGTTCTACGGTTCACAAAGTGCAAGGGCAATTTCTGGGTATATAAGGGAAGGGCAGGTGGGCCGTTAGTTAATTCCTCCTACAAATACTGCACCCTGCCAGGCACTGTGATAGGCACTGCGGATATAGGAGTCAGCTGGGTAGACCTCTCTTCCCCCAGCCTTCCAGAGTAGTTGTTTGCAGCGGGGTTTAAAAGTAGTCAGATCACTCCTTTACTAAGGTGAAAGTGTCAGTTTTTCAGCTTTGTGAGAATGGGACAGAATCTTCCTTCTTGAGGTTTAACAGAAAGCAAAGTTTTTGGTTGGGAAGTCAAGGAGACACATATCTTTGTTTGCTCTTGACAGGCGAGCACGTATAAATTCTGTGCCCCTGCATTGGGATCATTTCAACGCAGCAACAAAGGCCTTCAGAATTCTGGGTAACTCAGCCCGAATACCCAGAACAGGGTTTAAAGAGTAGAGCTTACATTTTAACACTAACTACAGCTCCCGGGACATTTATGCAGGTTCCTGGCCACAGCCTTTAAAGTGGGCGCGTTGTGCTCTCTGACAAGATCAAAGGCACACCGCTGGGGCGAGGCGGGGAGGAGATGGAGGGGAACAGAGAGGACGGGGATTCCAAACAGCGCTCCTGAAGGCTGAGTCCTGGACCAGGTGTTCCAATCAGGTGGGGGTTCCTAGCTGGGGCGCCTCGAGGCCCCCTCCCCCACTCCCCTGCGGCTCGGGCTCCCCCGCGGTCCTGGGTCACAAAGGCGGTTGCCAGGCGCCGGGTGGAGAAAAGATGCGGCCCGGGAACAGCGGCCGCCACTCTGGAGCGTGCGGCCCGCGGAGTTCAGCAGGTGAGCCTCCAGCCCGGATGGTGGGACCGGGACCGGGCTCCCACTGCCACCTCTGCCTCGGCCAGAGCCGTCTGGCCCCCGCCCCGGGTAGGGGCCGGGCCCCCGGGGGACAAGCCCCTCTTCCGGCTGGGAGGGGGAGCCTCCCTCACTCAGGGCAGCTCCAGCCCCTCGGGATCGCAGTTCACAGTTCAAGAGGACCTCAGCTGCACTTTGACGCTGCCTTCCCCTTTCCCAGGTGGGGAAATGGAGGGACTGGGTTCCTTGGCATGGGAGGAATGGTACGAAGGGGAAGCCTTTTGGGCTAGAACCAGGTGTTCCCTATCTGGGAGCTATCAGAGCAGCTTAAACAGACTTCCTAGATTCAACCCCTCCTGGAGTGGATGACGGTGACTTCCGGGTGGTAGGCGTGGGGGGTGAACTATCTTTATTTGAACGCTGTGTGAAAGTGGTGGAAAGACCTGGGGTCAGAGGCCCTCTTTCATCCCATGTTGGTTCTGCCAAATATTTAGGCTGGACACGTGATAAAGCCTTTTCCCTCTGGCCCTATTTCCTCTTAGGAGACAAGCGAGGAAAGGCTCCTGGGATTTTTCTTTTTTTGGTCATATGCTCAGAGGCGTTAATGCCCTCCACCCGCACCTTGCCTTGGTGGTGTACCACAGCAGCCCTGATCCTGGATGTATGCTCCTAGGGTCATAATATCAAGCACCAGAAGCCTTCCACAGGCTGTTTGGAATAGATAACTATCCCTTGGGTGTCAATTGCTCATCGGAAGGCAGCCCAGATATTTGAACAGTATGCACAAGGGCCTGCATAGATCAGGAGAAACATACCAGTTGGAGGAAATCAACAAGTCTCCTTTCTACTAACCACTGTCAGGGGTAGGTCTTCTGGTATGAAAGGTCACTAACAATTCCCTTTAAAAATGAAACTTACTGTCTCACAAACTATGGTGGAGGTGTCAAAACTTTTCACAGTATTTCCTGGGCAATTACTGGATGGGATGGGATCAGATCTGCTGCTACCTTTGAGGGAGACTAGAGAAGGGGCAGAGAAATACACTTGACTGGAAAGAAAAGGGATATGCTATGCCCCTTAACATAATAGGTAGGTGCTCAAAAAATGTTAGCTTCTCTTGAATTCAGTGAAATCCTTTATATACTGGCAATTTTAAAGTAGAAAAACGGAAAGTCCGAATTCTACTTGGATAAATTTTGAGTTAGCAACATCCTCCCAGCCCTTTCCTTTATCTCCAAAGGGGGGGAAAAAAATCAAGTTCTTAACCAGTGGGTCTTTCATAGATAAGAAGAAAACAAAAACAAAACACACATAGAAGAACCAGAAAAATCTTTTAAAAACTTTAAAAGACTGGCCTTTGGAACTTTTTTCCCTCCCAGCCTGGTATAATTCCTCTGAGGTGGTATGTAAGTACCTCAGGGCCCTGAGAGAGCTGCTCCCTTGTGTCAGAAAAGAGGTTTTTAGGGCCAAGCGCAAACTGTCTCCATAATTAAGAATAGTAAAAGCTGAAGTTCCTTAAAGGAACAGCATAAGAAGTTCTCAAACTACAAGGTACATCAGACTCCCCTGGAGGGTTTGTTTAAATGCAGAATGCAGGGCCCTTCCCCCCAGAGTTTCTGATTCTATAGGTCTCAGGTAGGGCCCAAGAATCTGCATTTCTGCCACATTCCCAGATGACTGTCATGGTTCTAGTCCCAGAATCATACTTTGAGAACCAACGGTATAAATGCATGGGATTTAGGGTCACAAATATTTGGCAAGACACACCTTTCTGAGCATCCATCCACAAATAATGTCTCATCATGAAATGCCAGCAGCTTCTGCCACCTGAGAGGCATAGATTCTGACTTCAGCAGTTGTCAACACAGCACAGATCCTAATGCTGAACAGGGACGCTCCATTTTGGACAAATCTATTTCCTCATCTGTAAAATGGGTAAAAACCTACCTTCAGAGGCTTGTGATAAGGTTTAATAAAGTACACACAGCAGTTGCCAGATTCAATACTTGTCACTATCCTCTACTGCCCTTTATAGAATTACTAGTATCCTAACATCTACTGGAATCTTTTCATGAGAACTACAGAGTAAGTTGAAGTCAATAATGAGACAGAGATGTGAATTTAAACAGCCATGCCCTTGCCAAAAGCATGCTAGGAAAATTCCATGTTCTCATTCCTCTCCTCTAGGACTGTCAATGGCAGGATACCAGCTCTGGTCACCATGGACCCCACTGGATGAGAGCTTCCAATGGCTGCGGCATACAACACCTACACCTTCTTCCAAGCACCCCTTTAGGGCTTGCCCCTGCTTCCCCCACACCCCTTCTGATCTTGAAGTGCAGCTGTGCTTCCAAGAGGTCACTCTAGTTCTAGACAGTCCATTCCTGGAGCCTGGGGTGAGTCCCAAGTTGCCCTGCCACACGTCAGAGCTCCGAACCATGAACAACAAGAAAGGGCTGGTCAGGAAGCCCCAGCCTGTCTGCCTCAATGGAGTGGATTCTGTCTTTGGCAGGGTCATCACGGCTCAGCCGCCAAAGTGGACCGGGACCTTCAGAGTTTCAGACAAGTCAGCCTTTTGCAAAATCATCAGCCGGGAGCACCAGTGGCCCACTGGACTTAAGGAGCCTCAGATTCAGATGACAGTGACCATGTGCAAACAGATGCTGCGCTCCATCCTCTTGCTGTATGCGACGTACAAGAAGTGCACCTTTGCCTTGCAACACTCCAAGTAAAGTGTCCCCATCTGATCCCCATTCCTCACACCACGCCTTCTGCTATGTGCCTGAAGCTTACATAGACTTTTCCGTGTAAAGGAAACTGTGTTTGCCCCAGCCATCTTGCTTTTCAGTCAAGCAGTGACAATCCGGAGCCCCCCTCCTCTCTTCCCGTCCAAAAATGGGCCAGTAACAGAGCAAGGGAGAACATTTCCATTGTAAAGCTGAACAACCATTTAGAGTCAAACTAGCATTGACATGTACATGTGATAAAGAACCATTAAACAAACCACATAAACCAATGAGCCTACTGTGAACTCTCTTCAACACTGAAGACCACAATGAGTTGGGGAAACAAAGAGTGTCAAGGAAGGAGATTATGGATTTCTATGTACATGAGGATGAAGGGGTCAAAAATCTATATGTGGGTCAACGATTAATTTAAAAAAACAAAAAACAAATAACCTCCCCCACCAAAAAGACAACATAAAAACCTAACCAGCCACACCCTAATACTACCAGAGAGTACAAAAGTGGGTAGAAATAAAACAAATATTAATTAATATTTACAGCCTGGCAAAAAAGAACTTGGTAGCAGCACTGAAACTGGGCTTTCTGGCAGAAGACATGAGAGTTCCCCATTTTAGCTGAAATGTACTCCTAATGTTCTATTTTTAATAAACTACAAGTAATTTTATAGCACTGTTGTAACTAGATTATAGGTATAACTCAGAATAATGTGGAAATAAAATAAAAATTACATATGCAAAGTTAACATGAATTTGATGCTGCCTTTTTCTCCTTTATCATATCTACATGACCACCAAAAATTTAAAAAGCAGCCAAACATTCGACTTTCTTTGGGCATTAAAAGAAGTTCATCACTCCTCCAAAAAAGATCACAAATATCTTCTCATCTCAAATAAGAGGATCCTTGTAATAGCGAACATATGATTGTAATTGGTAGAACTGATGTGTTGTACCAGTCTCCATTATTTCTCTGCACAAACACCAATTCAGTTCCATCTATGAAGGAAATTCGAAAAGAGGAATGAGGTAGCTGAGGCAGAACTTAAAACAGAATTTATTTGTAAAACTGGTACAAGCCTAAATTCTAGAATAAATCCAGAGTTTCAAAACTAGCTCCTGAAGCTCAGAATCATGACTACTCTGCAGCACAGCACTGCCATGTTCGCCTAAATTGGTAAGTAACGCTACATTCGAATTCTGAGCCACGGTCTTTGATGTTAGTAGACAACCTGTGAAATCCACAATTAAGTTGATTCAATAAAGCCCCTTCTTTAAGGACAAAATAGGATGCTTCCAGTTAGAAAGGCAGAGAGCAGATGTGAAACCCTGAACACAAAAGGGTAAGTAGCTGGCAGAGATGGGGAGGGAGTATCTTTCTGTGGTCTAATCAGTCATCATCACTCTCATCACTCTCTTGCTCCTTTGCTCCATCACTTGCTTCATCTTCTCCACTGTCCTAAGAGGCAAAGGATAATTAAATATTTTAGGTCATCCGGGCGACGCCATGACTTGCAACACTGCTCCCACAGCACACATGACTGTATTGTATCGTTGTTAAAACCAATGATAGGTTTTAAACCATTCTTTTGAGAATGAATCAGAGGCTCCCCCATTCTGATATCATGGCCTCTAAGCCAAGACGATGGAGGGAGCCATTTTGATACTGACTTACGCCATTCTGCAACCCAACCAAATATGCATGATTTGTAAATAAGCCACGGCCCTCCAGCTCTACTGCATGTGTGTGACATAGGAACAAAACGGGCATTCAGTATAGAATGAAATGTTAGTTAAATTCACAATCCAATAGGAATCCAGAGTAAAATTCTCTCTGGTTTGTAAAATCTAATCTGGGAGGCTTGCTTATGACAAAGCACCAAACTAATACGATATCGTCTGCCTCAAAACTTTTTTATGGGGACTCCCCTGGTGGCGCAGTGGTTAAGAATCCACCTGCCAATGCAGGGGACACGGATTCGAGCCCTGGTCTGGGAAGATCCCACATGCCGCGGAGCAACTAAGCCCGCGTGCCGCAACTACTGAAGCCCGTGCTCCGCAACAAAGAGTAGGCCCCGCTCGCCGCAACTAGCGAAAGCCCGCATGCAGCAACAAAGACCCAACACAGCCAAAAATAAATAAATAAATAAATTTATAGGGGGGAAAAAGCCATAAAACTTTTTTATGAGAACAAGGTGGAGATATTCTATACAAATAAAACAGAGGACCATGTAATAAAAGAATTTTTCATACTAAATGATCCTTACACATCAGCCTCAAATTGCATTACAAATTGTATCCACAGCAGCGGTTCTTAAATCTCAGCTTCTCTGTATCTATAACCCACCTGAATTGTAACAAACTTTTATAAATATATACATTTTTCCTTAGTTTTCTTTAAAGTCCCAAAAGCATTGGTAGTAGCCCAAAAGAGCATAAGGGCTCCTACTCTTACTTTAGTCCTCAGTGGTAGCAGCTTTTGATTCTGTGCTTTAGCTTTCACATTTCTATTTTAGATATTCAAACACATGTTTAAATGGTTTAACTCATTCTTCTCAACACTTAGAGAACACTTTGACCTCTTCTTATCTCCCCTCTAAAATGGTTTCGTATGAATTCAGGAGGCTATAATGGAAAGGAATTTTCAACTCTATAACATATGCTACAAACAACTCCAGATACTCAAGTTGTGATTAAAATATTGAGTGATTATAATATTGTGTGGGTTTTTTTTTTTCTGGCCCCCCCAGAATTCACATAAGCACAGAAGCTTTTTTGGAGGGAATGGAGATGGGCGTAGAAGTATCTGATTATAAAATCAAGCAGGGAAAGTTCTGCACTCTCTACCATCAATGCCACTCTGGTGCCTTTTACAGACATACCTCTGTTCCTTTGCTCTTGGAGACCTGGGATGACGCATCATCCTCACTCTCATCTGCTGCGCTCTCCTGGGAATTCTGGGATATAATCTCTTCACCCTGAATGTGAATGGGCCAGGACAAACAGTGGGTTATAATGATCACATTTGGGGTCTCAAGGGGAGAAAGGCTTAGTTTATAGACAAGGCAAAGAAAGATATTCAGTCATTCAAATATGGTCAAACATGGACACCAACCTGTGATCCAGCATCTAGAGAAGTGATAATCAACCCAAGATTTCTAAGATGCTTGTGGCTCTGATACAATATGTAGTTTTACAAATGGTTCATCTTTGTATTCTAATATCATACTAGTTTTACAAGGCCAGACTGTATTGGTGACTCTTTCAGGTAATGCTGAATATGGTTCTAAAGTTTCCCAAATACCTTAAGGTATGTGAGCATGAACACCAACACACCAATCACAAATGGCCATGTAAAGGCTAAAGGATGGTATACTAAAATGGTTTAAGAACATCAAATCTGGATCAGGACTGTTTGGACTCAAACCCTTGCTCCACTCACCTATGGCTGAATGATAAGTTACTTAACTTTGCTGAGCTTCAATTTTCTCATGGAAACAAGAATGGATGTGAAGAAAGGAAGCTAATTCTCTGGGGAGCTATTCTTTTCATATATAAGATTTTAAAACTCAGATGTTGTAAGCATGAATGAGGAGGGCTTGGACTGTATTTGAAAAATGCTGTAACTCCAAAGTAGTAGTATAAGCAACACAAGATTTCAGCCAGTCAGTCAGACAATTGAAAGAACTAAGAAATGCTCATTTGTTAAAATTAGCCAGAGAATAATTTCAGGAACAAGACAGACTGGTTTTAGGGGGAAAAAACAAAAATAACTAAACAAAGTTTCTCCATATACAAAAATATTCTAAATCTACCCACAGTAGGGCTTAAAGGTATCCCTCTAGCTATGGAAAGAGGTTTTCCTGATCTGCTCCTCTATGTCTGAGGCCTTGTTTATATCAATGGTATGTTTTGGTGCCTTCGCTGCCTGGGATGAGGAGTGCAACCTGCAACCAGGGCCCAAAGGCAATGTACCCTAATGTTAAGAGCTCAACAGTCACAGATTTGAGAAAAGCAGTTTTGAGTATTGAGAGAGTGGGGCTTAGGTGACCTCCCTTAGATACTTTCCAATGCTCTCACAAAGAAAGGGAGTAGGAGATTACTGGCGGGATCCCAGGCTTACCTGCAAGTCCCGGTTTTTGAGATTGCCCAGCCAAAAAGCCTCTCTGCAATTGTTGAGGATGAGCATGGCTTTCACTCTGCAAACTAACAGCTCCAGGGTCTTTTTGAGCAAAGGCACATGTCTGGTGAGTTTCGTGTCCTGGTGAATCTGAATGGAAACAAATGCATCCAACTCATCTGGGTTTAATCATCATGCTTTCACATTTCCTATACAGAAACTTTTGAATTCCTGACACCTTGAACACTGAACAAGACCATATGCCCTGCCAGTACAGGCCAGAGACATGTTCCATCAAAGAGCAGTAGTCCGGCAGAGTATCCCGAAGAGAATGGCAGCTGTCCTTCAAGCTAAAAGAGCCTAGAAGACATACCACCAACACCTCACGGTTCCTCTTCATAACCTCTTATTGATCAATTATCAATGAATTTACATAAAATATTCTTGAATGTATATTCTACTGATACTAAACAACAGAGAGGATCCCTGTTTAGCTGCAGGAGTTCTTATAAAATTCCACTGTTCAGCACCTTAAAAAGTTAGAACCAGGGGAGGAACTCAACAACAGGAACTGGGCTTGCCAGTGACTGCAGAACTCCATGGTTCTGTGTTCCTTCACACAAAAAATGACTGGCTCAACTCCAGGCTTCAAGTGGAAAAGTCCTTCAATGCTAAAATGTTCTCACAGAGACAGATGTGTTCCTTGACAAGTAAATAGTACAGCTGAAAAGCTCGAAAAACAGCTGCTTTTAGAACTACCTCTTGTCTCCAGCAGAGTCATCACTTACATAATATTCCTACTGCCCAGAGCACTTTGTAGCAGTTACACATCCACCAACATTCTCTCACCAAAGAAGAGCTCCTGGAGGAAACAGGGCTATGGAGTTTGAGTCAAATTTCAGATGCAGAAATTCCCCTCTAGATGATTACCCAATCTCTGCCAGCAACTGAGGATTTGACCACTCTGAATAAACTGCCTTTGGACAGACATAGTCCCAGAAACAAAGGCTTCAGAGGGGTAAAAAAGGACGAAGGCACTGGAGCCCATGGATCTCCAAAATCACAACCACAGATTAAACCAACAGGTGGGCTGGTGGTGTGACCTGCTTTCCATCTTACCTTGGAATGCCCACACAGGTGATGAAGCAGCCTTGTATTCAACTGGAAGGTTTCCAGTAAACTCAGAACATCTTCCTATAACCAACAACATTCGTAAGTGCCATATGAAACGTTCTCATTTCATTTTATATGCAAGATATTCTTGCAACCAAGGGTTCCAAAGAGGATCAGACCTGCAGGTTCCAGCTGTATATGGATAATCATCTCTTCTTTTTTTAAAATTGAGGTATAGTTGATTTACAATATTATATAAGTTTCAGGTGTACAACATAGTGATTCACAATTTTTCAATATTATGCTAGACAATTTGGCCTAGCAAAATTTGGCTTAATTTGGCCCTCAAATAGGAGGAGGAGTGATCACTGGCTATCCTCCCCTTTATCTTTCTGAGTTATGAGGGGCCAGCCAAATATTGTGAGAGTGTTTTGCAAAGTTCAACTTGCTAAGTACGTGTAAGAAGTAATCATCTCTGTTTCTGTTCTTTTTATTTTTAAATTAAAATTTTTGGCTGCACTGTGGGGCACGCGGGACCTTAGTTCCCCGACCAGGGATGGAACCTGCACCCCCTACAGTGGAAGCGCAGAGTCTTCACCACTGGACTGCCAGGGGAGTCCCTGTTTCTATTCTTATTTCACTACTCTAGTCTTGGAGCCCACTTGGGTAAAAAACTCTCAAGACTGTCCGTTATAACAAGAGTTTACAACACAAATGAGGTTTTTTTCGTTTGTTTTTGTTTTTAAATTCCCAAGACCAGACTTAGAGAAGCACACAGGAATAAGCAAATGACACACTAATGTGTGAGGTCCTGGGACTGCAGCAGCACAATAAAATCAAGCTAAAAAGAACAACCATCCTCAAATCTGGAGGAGAAGTAGGAAGGCGGATGTACTACGGAATATTCAGTCCTACATGGGCATCTCTGGGGATAGCTGAAGTGACGAGAAGTACCTAAGCAGATCTGTGGCCCAGAACCTGGGCAAGGGGACCACCCCCATGCCAGCCCAAGAATCGCCGTGGACGTATCTTCTGAACAACTGTACAGAGCATGTCTTTGCTCTCTGTTCTCAGTTCTTACCCGATGTTTTCTAAAACTGAAGTCTAGGAGAGGCATACACTGCTTCAGAAATGCTTCCACAAAGAGACGCCCGTACTGAAGAAGAGAAGAGATACATTGGTGATGACCTCTAGCTGAGGTCTTTTACCTGAAAGGCCCCTGCCTAAGGCAGCGTAACATTTCCCAGACCAGGGGGTTTCTTTTCTTATTTTTATATATAAAAAATAAATTGGAAAGGGTCCAAAAGGTTAATTTGGAGAATGTAGCTTAATGCAAAAGCTAAATGAGCCTGCTAACTAAGCCCCAGAATTAGGCAGACTTACCTACCCCAGACACAGTCAATTCAGGGGTGTTGCTCAGCTTGAGAATGAGGGCACAGAGGAACAGAGAGGAACCCCAGCTCCCCGAGGACACCTTACTCTCAAGAGGAAAGAACTGGGTAGAGCTGAGAAAGCACATGACCACTTGCCCAATTTACCAATCAGGTAAATGACTCCCCCTTCTCACCCATCTCCCATAATGGCACCAGGGTGGAGCGAGTAAAGAGGAAGAGAGAAGCCAGAAGATAATGACAATGGGGCACCATCCGCTAGAAGGAACTGTCAAGAGTGGGGCTAGAAGCATTCTCCCTATAGTGTTCTTTAGCTCTTAAGCTATCAAAGATTTGATGGGTTTACCATCAAATCTAGGGCTAATCTGGGATATCCCCCGGCAGAGGAGTTCAGCAGATACCAGAACACCAGCTCCCACATTGATAAGGCCACACATGGGCTTTAAAAAGACCAATCACCCACTCCTCCTTCCTTTCTGTTGCCTGGGAAGGAATAGCAGGGAGTGACTACTGCTCCTGAAGCCACTCATCCTATTTCTAAGACTAAGTTTTCAAACTCATAGGAAAATTGGTTTCTCTTGTCATCCAACTAGTATGGAAGAACATATCCATGGTCTTTTCTAGACTACCTGATAGCACAGATTCTGGAGACTGGCTTTTGGGCAAGGTATAAAGCAATTCCACTCAGCTAACTCACAGGAGGAATAAACACTAAAGAGGGCCGGTCTCACCTTCAAACATACATGCAGAACAGGACGGCTATCAAACACCTGGAGAGATGAAGGACAAGAAACCAAAGCTGAAGTCTGCTCCTCTGAGCACCCCAGCCTCCTCCCCACCGCGCAAAGCACAGCTCTGAGTGTTGCAGAGACGTCTAAAATGAAGAAAGCAGGCCAACATGTCAACAAATCAATTACAAAGCAGAACGAAGTAATCCCTGTAACTGAAGTTCAGGAAAAGGAAGAGGGGAGCATAGAGGAACAAGGAATTGATTCCAACTGGGAATGTTAAGAAGATGGCATTGCAGAGGCCCCAAACCTTGATCTGAAGCCTGAAGAAAGAGTAGATGAGGCAGAAAGGAGAGAGAGCAACATTCTAAGCTGGAGGAACAGTCTGAGCAAAATCATGGAGTGGGGGAGAGCACAGAGTATGTGTGAGGGATAAAGAAGGCACTCAGGTTGGAAGAGGGACACAGTGGGGAATGTGCTCAGACCCACGGCGGGGTGGTGGTGGGGATGACACGGGGAAGGACCCATTAAATAGTTAAGTGCTGTGGCACAGATGGGAAGGAGGGAGGCAGAGAAGGAAAAGACACTGCCCAGGAAGAGGGGAAGGGGTTATCCAGGGTGGGTGGGGCATAGGGAGGAAGATGGGGGAAGCAGGTCCCCAAGGGAGGCTGGGGAGAGGAGCGGGAGGGTCCATTTTGGAAGCCAGGCCCCTTGGTGGTTCCTGCAATTAGCCAGTGAGATGAGATAAGGAGCCTCCATACTCACCTTTATCAGGTTGATGAGGATACTGAAGTCTCGAACAGCCATGTTCCAGTAGAGGAGCTTCTCTTCATGAATCTGGAGGCAGCCAAATATACAGACACCTCTGAATCACAGCCAAATACTTCTCTTACTGTTCTCCTACTAATATATGGTTCTTGAACTACACAGTTATACAGAGATTTAAGCCAATTATCCTCCTACAGAGATGTGGCAACCAGTGCACCCACAAGATGGTTCTGAGGCCTGCATATATGTGGTAACATTAGGGTATCTTATAGAGACTTTCTAAAAAGAGGACTTCTCTTCAATAATTTCCAAGTAGGAAAAAGCCTCTGCAACGTATCTCTGGGCCATCAGCTCCCCGTGGCTTCTCTGATTCCCTATGCAAGCCCTATCTCCCAGCAGGCTAGCTCAGTTCTGGTTAGCAGGCTACCAAGGCCCAGGCTACCACAGCATCTCAAACAGGCCTGCTCACCTCATGCCAGATCACAAGTTGCACCCGGGTACATGAGGCTGCAACCGAAGATATTTTTTTCCAGACTAGGTCTATGGAGTCCCAAGTCCCCTGGGAAGTAGCCAGGTAAAACAGAGCCCAATCCTCACTTCCAACCAGAGGGAAAGGAAATTAAACCAGAAGCTCTTTGAAAAAATATCCTGGATCTTAGTAACTTGAAGGAAATAGCTTAGGAGAAAATTCTGGACCCAAGGAGTAGAAGAATCAGCAGCTTCCAAGTAATCCAGAGTCTACTTCTTGGGGTGGGAATACCTGACTTACCCGCTCCGAGTCTGCTGCTGTTCCAGCCTGAAGACCTTTCACTGTCTTCTCTAGTTCAGCCATCATCACACCGAAGAAAATGACAAACGTGTGCCTAGAAGAGAAAAGCATGATGCCCACACAATGATGCACTGCTCAGAAACAAAGTGCCAAAAGTTATTTCCTTCCCCACCTCTCTGAATGTCCTTTCACTAGGGTCCACCCTCAGAGGACACGAGAGTGAGAAGGATTTAGAAATGAGCCGAGAAGATGGTCTGTGAAATAAGGGGATTAACTTCATGAAGGGTGAGTGTAGTGGTAAAGAGCAGGGAAGTAGTGGTGAGAAGATCTGAGTTTAAGTTCCTAGTTCCATATTTACTTTATTGCCTGAATCAACTGAGCAAGCCCCCTAACACTCATTTTTCTCATCAGTGAAACAGGGGTAATGATACCTACCTCACAGATTCATCAAAAGGATCAAATGAGAGAAACGATGTAAGAGTGTGTTATAAACTGTGAAGACCATACAAGTGTCAGATAACCATTGATATTATGAGACACAAAACCCATTATGTGAGACCTATATGGTTAGATACAACAATCATTGTATCCTTCAAAGATGGCTAAAATACTGGAAAAGTAATTTCACATTTAAAGGATGAAAGCACTGATAGAAGCCTGGTGATTAAATATCCAATGCCGCTGAAGACTGTAACTACTGAAAAATTCATTCCTCAGTAAGGTCCTTTCACATGGGCTGGCTAAGAGCCGCTTGGAGAGAATGCACAGTAGACACTGCGTGTGTTGAATGAATGATTGTACCTACCCTCTGTATCAGAACTAGATGAAGAGTAAGGTAGTTATTTGGAAACTACATACATTAGACAGTGTGATTCTAACTTAGGGAGAGAACAAGAGGACAGTACTCCCTTACCTGGTCAGTGTAGGGAATGTGGAGGAAGATGCCTCCTTAGGAGAGTTGATCAGTTCCGGGACACCAACACCAGCGATCTCCTCTATGGCCTTCAGAACACCGTCTGTGTGCTCCAGGTAGATGCTGCATTGACAGCCATAGGAGTATGAACGCATGTTACAGAATTCCTAAATCAAGATTTCTTTCTTAAGACATTACCAGGTACTAAGCTTTAAGACAACTATTAGCATTTATTTTATGTTATTTTATTTTTTATTTTTTGGCTGCACCACTTGTGGGATCTTAGTTCCCCAACCAGGGATTGAACCTGGGGCCATAGAAGTGAATGCGCCAAGTCTTAACCACTGGACCGCCAGGGAACTCCCAATACTTATTTTTAATAAGGATTCCAAATACTTGTCAGGAGGTAAAGGAAATGATGTCTCAGTTGGAAATACAGTTAGACACCTTGGAAGTGATGGCTGTGTCTTGGATACGGTAGGCAATAATAAATATCTGACTCATTGGTTAACAAGGCAGGATACAACAGCAGACTCCCCCACTTCCTCTATGATTTGATTTAATAAAGAACTAGCTGACAGTATAAAACAGAACGAGAAGATCTGACAATCCACATATTCCAAATTATGTTAATTTCAAACCTACTTCACTGCTTCCAAGTTACTCCTAACCAAGGTAATTTCTCAGTTTTTGACCAGACAAGGGATCTGAACAGTGGCAAAATGGAAGGCTATTTGGCTTGTGGACAGAAACTGAGCCTCTCACCTAAGCAAAGCCTCGAGCTGGTCATTAGGAATGCCGCTCTTCTCTTTCTCCCCACTTGGCCACACCCGACAAAGGAACTGTCTGGCCAGGGAAGCTGTTGGAGAAACAAGGCAAAGACATCTCATTCATGGAAAATGAACTTCACTCTTGTTTTGCAGGCTTTTGGGGATGATTATTGACCAAAAGGATTATTCTTTTATATTTACTATGACGTTCCTGGGCTAACAGACAATTTGAAAAAAAGCTGTCATGAGTTCCTGCTCTACTGGTTCTTCTACCAGAAATAAACCCATTTCTCTAAGACTCAACATGTCCCACCCTCTTACCCTGTCTTGACACAAACATGAACCACACAGACACACAGAGAAAAGGAATGCTGCTGGGCAGTGGGAAGTCCATCTCAGCTCCTCCTTGGCAGGCCAACAAGCAGTGGCTGGCTGCTTCCTAGATTCATACCAAACCCTCCCCTTTTAAACAACAGGGAATAATAAAGGTTTGTTTTGCACGTTCTCCTTGCTTTCTGTCTGTGCTGCCAATTGAGTTGTATCAGTGAGATGCATTCCAAGAGCTACGTCAAAAGATAGTTAAAGAAAAAGATCAGGGGGACTTCCCTGGTGGTCCAGCGATTAAGAATCCGTCTTGCAATGCAGGGGACGCCAGTTCGATCCCTGGTCGGGGAACTAAGATCCCACATGCCGCAGGGCAACTAAGCCCGCGCACCACAACTAGAGAAAAGGCCTCGTGCCACAACTAGAGAGAAGCCCACGCGCTGCAACGAAAGATCCTGTGTGCCGCAACTAAGACCCGACGCAGCCAAAAATAAATAAATAAAAATTAAAAAAAAATAAAAGGAGGAAAGAAAGAAAGAAAAAGATCAGGGATGGGGCCAGACCTTTCTTTACACTTAATTCTGATTTCTCCTCTCTCTCCCATTTTATTAACTTCATGGTTTATGTCTTTCAGTCAAATGTCTCAGACACTTAAGGGAAAAAAAAAAAAAAAAAAAAGGACATAAATAAACAAAAGCCAAACAAAATCTAGCCAACTGAACTAACCACACTCGGTCCAATCACTGTCAGCAAAGATCAGACATAGCTCCTTCTGGAAAAATGTCCTTCTTGGTATAGCAAGAGAGCACATCCAGAGTTATGGACAGATTTGCTTACAAAATTTACAAGGTCCTAGGAAGCCCTAAGTTTACAAGTCTATTCATGAAAGAAGAAAGAGGATATGGCCCATCACCAATTTTTCCTTTGTTCTGAGTAGGAGCTGTAGATTTCTCCAAAATGACCATCAAAAGTCTGATGAGATAAAGAGCACACTGGAAACTGGGAATGCTGAGATGGAAATTCTGCAAGTAATGGAAGCTCTGGCTGTAAGGAGACAAGAAAAAAAATAAAAAACAACACCACAAGTATTACAGATGTGTCTAAATCCATGAGTTATCTAAGTCCGCTTAAATGTTTGATGGTCTAATCAGAATCCTCCTCATTTGCAGGGGCTTTAGTAGAACCTTCTTTCAAGACCTTATAGAGACTATAACTTTGTATAAAGAAAGTTAGGGCATGGAGGCCAGAGCCCAGTGGATGGAATGCTGGCCTTGAAGAGGTCATGTATGCCAAGATACCCAAGTGCTAGCATAGGCCATGCTGATTACATTATTCTCAGTGTAGAATAAATTATTTGCTTTTTAAGGCATTAGGCAACACACTGAGAATAATGTTTAAATTCTGGGTTCATAGGGACAAAGTGAAAGGAAATGATAAGGCAGAGAAAGCAGAGCTTCTAATAAATGTACTGAAAATGGCTAGCTTTCAATGCTCTGAAGTAATGGCAGATGAGGAGTCACAATTAATCCAAAACCGTAGGTGAAATAAAACTAGAGTCAACTCCTGATTGATTGGCGGGAAGGAAGTCAAACAAATTTAAAAGTACTGTATTGAAAATGAAATAAGGCTCTATAGGCAGGAATGACAAGCACTGACTGTGGACCCAGTGATGGCCTAGGCTATCAGGAGAGGTAAGGGAAAGACCAAGGTGCTCTGGTTGAAGCTGGGGTAGAGGCTGGAGGCTGTGCCCCTTAGAGCTCCTTCTCACCTCCTGTGCCCTCAGCCTAGGCTCCTCTTCTCCCAAGATGAGGGAAATGGACAGGTGATCAGTGGTAACTAACTGCTACCTAATTACCCAACCCTACTAGGAGACAGAGTAGGTCCCTGGATAATCAAGAGTTGACTACAGATGGCCAGTGCTTTCATCAACATTACCTTACCTGAAAAGGTGAACTTTACAGGATGAAGGGTGCATAAAGATTTAGTTTGATTAATTCAACAGTTTCTAATGCTTCAGGATATATCTGAATACACAGATGAGAAAGCTCACATAAATGAGGAAAAGTCACTGAAAATACCAAGTTATCTCCAAGAAGTCTTGCCAATCTTATTCCTAGGAGTTTCTTGGGACAACACTCGGGGATATGTGGTCTGACCCACCTAAGCAGCTCCTCCAAGGCTTGGTCAGGCTCTCCCGGCTTCAGTCGGTTAGTAAGGACCTCAAGGGCTGAGTACAGTAAATTAGTATTTTCAGGTTGAAAAAATCCATTCCTAAGGGAAAGTCAAGGAAAGGTAGTTTAGCTCAGTTTCAGGAAGATTACGTGGACAGCAGGTGAGGATCCTGGCCTCCAGTCTGTACCATCGATAAAACAGAAGAAAAAGGAGAACTTAAGTGCTGAAAGTACTCAAGTGCTAAATTCAGTCACAGCTGTGAGTATCAGACTAGAAGTTGAAGTGCACCTGAAAAAGTCTTTCCTTAAGGACCTAACAGTCCTCCTAGGATTATTTTCAAGGGAAACAAAGCTCTCCTTCATTCTGTACATTTTAGAGATAACTATCAGTCTTCTCCAAAAAAACAGGAATAATTTTGTGAAATTGCTTAAATCAATGTCTAATCCATAGTAGATGTTCAGCAAAGAACTTATTCCTTCTTCTGTATCAAGTCAAGTCTTGACAATTCTATCTTCAGATTATCTTTCCTATTGTCCCTTCCTTTCCAAGCCAAGGCCATCACTCTAGGCCAGGCCCTTATCATCATCCCATGCACAGATCATGTCAACATCTTTTGACTGGTCTTTTTGGTTGCCTTTCCAATCCCTTTGTCCTGAATGCTGCTGCCAAAAGGATTTTCGTAAAACACTGCTTTCACTATATCATGGCTGTGATCATAAAACTCCAAAATTGCTTCCCTGGACAGCATTCAAATTCTTCTGCCTTCTTCAAATACCTTCAAGGCCCAGCACAATCTGACCCCCTAGATCTTTCACTCCTCTAGAAACATTTCCACATCACCAGTGGTAGCCTCTCTTCCTTTCCACAAATGAATTCTGAGGGCCTCTTATGGGCTGCAGGTTTTTCGGGGGGGGGAGGTGGGAGGTGGGGATGGCTTTATTAAAGTATAATTGACATACAATAAAATGCATGTATTTAAAATGCTGAATTTGATCAGCTGACTTATATATAAACCCATGAAACCACCACCACACTGAAAATAATAAACATATCTATTACCCCCAAAAGTTGCCTTGTATTCCTTTGTAATCCATCCCTCCTTCCATCCTCCCGCCCAATGCGAGGCAACCACTGAACTGTTTTCTGTCACTACAAGATTATATGCTTCTTCTAGAATTTTATATAAATAGAATCAAATACTACATACTCTTACGGTCTTGGTTTTTCTTCACTATAATTCTTTTTTCATCCACGTTGTTGCAATGTAGTATTCTACCACATCCACATACCACAATTTGTTTATCTGTTCACTATTCGATGGACATTTGAATTGTTTCCAATTTGGGGCTATTACAAATAAAGCTGTAATAAACATTCATTCACAAGCTTTTGTGTAGACACACGTTTTCATTTCTCTCGGATAAATACTAGGAATGAAATGGCTGGGTTGCATGGTAGGTGTATATCTAACTTTTTAAGGAACTGCCAAACAGTTTTCAAAAGTGGGTGTACCATTGTACAGTCGCACCAGCAGCATGTGAGAGTTCCAGTTACTCTACATCCTCGCCAACACTTGGAGAGGTAAATCTTTTTAATTTAGCCATTCTGTGATTTTTACTTGCATTTCCTTAACAACTAATACTGCTGAATATCTTTGCATGTGTTTATTTGCCATCTATTTATCTCCTTGTTTCAGCATCTGTTCAAATCCTTTGTCAGGCACTGTTTGTTTTTTTTTTTTTTTAATTAATTAATTAATTAATTAATTAATTATTTTTTGGCTGTTTTGGGTCTTCGTTTCTGTGCGAGGGCTTCCTCTAGTTGCGGCAAGCGGGGGCCACTCTTCATCGCGGTGCGCGGGCCTCTCACTATCGCGGCCTCTCTTGTTGCGGAGCACAGGCTCCAGACGCACAGGCTCAGTAGTTGTGGCTCACGGGCCCAGTTGCTCCGCGGCATGTGGGATCTTCCCAGACCAGGGCTCGAACCCGTGTCCCCTGCATTAGCAGGCAGATTCTCAACCACTGCGCCACCAGGGAAGCCCAGGCACTGTTTTTAAGTACTGAGAATATGACAATGGCTGGTCTCTGCCTTCATGGAGCTCACAGTCCAGCAGGGAAGACAGATCAACAAGTAATTATAATAAAATGTGATCAGTTTTATCTTAAGAGTATTAGGAAAGAAGTGGGGATAAGAGAGGCAGAAAGGAGACTTACCTGGCCTAGGGGGTCAAGGAAGATGCCCCTGAGGAAGTACAGTTTAAATCCAGATCTCAAGGATGAGTTAGAAAAGACTGGGGATCAAGGAGGGTGAGGATCCTGGTAGAAGGATGGGTATGTGTGGAGCCTTCCAGGTAAAAGCTATACAGGGTGCTGAAATTAATTCAGTATAGCTGGAGGGCAGAGTGCAAGACAGTGAGTAGAACAGCAGGAGTCAGATAATAAAAGGCCTTAGAAGCTGGGTAAAAGAGTTTGAACTCAAGAGAAATCTAACGGCAATCAGAAGCCAAAGTTGCGCTAGGATAAGATCGGGTTTGTGTTGGGAAGATCGCTTTAACTGCTGTGTGAAGAAGGGACCGAAAGAGGACAGCTGGAGGCAGAGAGACCAACTGTGAAACTAATCCAGTCCTGGTGAGAGACGACAGAAGTCTGGAAGCAGTGGAGGAGGAGAGGACAGGTGGTCATTTAGGTGTTATCTAGAAGACAAACTCAGCAGGATTCTGTGATCAGATGTGTGAGAGAGAAAGGGTAGACAGTAGAGGAAGGAACAAAGAATAACTCCTGGTTTCTGGCTCAACAACTGGTGGTGCCATCTATCTAGCCAGGAAAAGCAGAAGGAGCGGTGGGAAGGATGAAACACTTGTTTTGGATGTGATGAGTCTGAGGTGTCAATGACATATCTATAACGGGGTGCTGAGCAGGCAGTTGGAGGTAAATGCCGGTAGCTCAGAAGTTAAATTTTAGCACGAATTTAAGCTTGGGTGAGACTGCCCAGGAAACCTGTATAATGAGAACAGAGAGGCCAGGACCCAGCCCTGAGGAACAAAAGCATTTAAAGGACACACCTCCCTCGTTTCTACTTTTGTCCATGCCATGCTTTCCAGTTTCTTCCTTTACCTCCCAAAAAGCCATCTACCCTCCAAGGGCCCCGTGAAGTCCCATGATTTCATGAAGGCATCCCTAAACACCCCAGCTTACACAGCCTTCAGCTCTTTACCTCATAATCTGGAATTTATCTACAACTTGTTTAATAACAACTTCTTAACTGACAGTCTCGCTGGTGCTATTAGGGAAAGGTTGCCACAGCAAACTCACTAAGAATCAGACGGCCAGATTTGTTACAGGTTAGCCAAGAGCAAGTCATCTGATTTTCAGATGAGTTAATAATAGTGACTCCATAAGACACAGAGCGTGCAAGACCAAATGAAATGATGCAGACAAAAACACTCCAGAGGGCTTCCCTGGTGGCGCAGTGGTTGAGAATCTGCCTGCTAATGCAGGGGACACGGGTTCGAGCCCTGGTCTGGGAAGATCCCACATGCCGCGGAGCAACTGGGCCCGTGAGCCACAACTACTGAGCCTGTGCGTCTGGAGCCTGTGCTCCGCAACAAGAGAGGCCGCGATAGTGAGAGGCCCGCGCACCGCGATGAAGAGTGGCCCCCGCTTGCCGCAACTAGAGGAAGCCCTCGCACAGAAACGAAGACCCAACACAGCAAAAAAAAAAAAAAAAAAATTAATTAATTTTAAAAAATTAAAAAAAAAAAAAAACACTCCAGAAAGAATAAGCATCATATTTACATAAAATTTTGGAGCCCTTTCCTTCTTTTCTATACCTCAGTGCCTTGGTGACTGTCAAGTAGAAGCAAGGACATACTTGATTATCTCTACCTACTGTACTTGCCACATACTCACCAAGCAAAAAGTCCATGTAAAATCTGCAGTAGCCTCTGATAGCAGGAAGACATTATGTGGTACTCTTGACCTTTAATTCCTGGTCCATCAACTACACCATGATTCTTAGCAGTTAAGCACTACAAGAGAAAAATGCTTTTAAGACTGTTGCTTCAGCAATTGCCCTCATTCTCCTTCAATATTTCTCAGCCAAAAATGAAATCTCTTGTTCATTAAGCGATTTCTAAGTCTCTATAATGATAAGATAGGCTTCTGACCTGAAAATAGTTGTGAATGTTCTCCAGATGGTTACACATGGGGCTCAGCAGTTGAACAACACTATGAGCGATTTCTGAGGCAGATCTCTGGTGGAGATGTGAGAATCCAATATTCCGGTTTCCTTTGCTCTATAATAAATTCAGAGTTACGAGGGAAGGAACTGTTGGATAGCTTCTCTGAAACTAAGAGTTTATTTATTATAGAGTTTAATCAAACCTTGTGCTACCAGGTAGAATGGACAGAAGAAACTAGGGATATATTTTGACAGAGGGAACTCACTCAATCTTCAAATAACCAAGAGATTGGCTTTTATAGAGTACAGTGTTTGAGAAGTATAGACCCAAAATTACTAATGAGATAAAACTCACACGAAAACAGAAATCATTTAGGCTGATAAAAATGTACAGCAAATAGTAAGTATACGAAGAAAGGATCAAGTAACTAGATATACTCATTTTAAACGTTTGCACCTAAAACTTGCACATTTTGTCGTTTGTATCATCCCACTGCTTCCCCAGAGGCTACGTGCATTTGTCCATTAGATACACACTGGAGATTCTGGACTTCTCTAGACAGCTGACTACTATGCTGAGGCTTGGGCAAGGGCTTAGTTTGGGAGGGTGTTAAAACCAAAACCCAAGCAAAGAACAGGATTCAGGAATGCTCAGAGCATTTAGAAATACATTTTCTGTTTTGGGTGGCTTTTTTGTTTTCTCTGTTTCAGAGTTCCTTTCTAAAGCAAGGTGAACGTGGGCTGGCAACGGGGTTACCACCATGCTACCCAAAAACAATACCAGAGAAAGTGACAACTTACTCACTACTAAGACCTCCTTGTTTCCAAATCCAGAGGCCAGGGCCTGTGCTCCTGCCTGTACTAACCTTGAGGAAGGGGAATCTCCTGGTCACAGAAGGTGTTAGCATGTTCTCCAGCTTCTGGGCGAGATCTTCCAGCAAGAAAAGCAGCTCAGGGGGCTGAAGCTGCACAACTTCTGTAGCCTATCACACGGAGGAAGGAAAGAGCAATTCCCAGCGTGTCCTAGCCATCTTTCTGGGGGACATATTTCATGTTTACTCTTTACAATGGGTGAAGAATCTGACCATTACCAAAAAAGGGGGAAATTCTGCCCCACGTCATATAAATGGCTGTAGTGCTCTGTCAACAAATCAAAAAGTCATGCACTTCTTAAGTAAAACAAAATTTAAAATTTTTAAATGGGAATGAGGCAGGATAGTTTTATTTATTTATTTTTTTTAAATTTTGGCTGCGCCAGGTCTTAGTTGCGGCACGTGGGACCCAGTTCCCTGACCAGGGACCGAACCCCAGTCCCCTGCATTGGGAGCACGGAGTCCCACCCACTGGACCACCAGGGAAGTCCCGGCAGTATAGCTTTAGAAGACACACTTTTGCTCTAGAAATAAATGCCTCTGGTGTATCCTTCCAGCTATGGACCCGTGATGCATTTCCTAAGTACCTTGGGATAAAAAAATGACTAATTAAAGGGAATTTTGCTTTTCTCTGTTCATTAAGTAATTCTTTCATATTTTCTTTCACCTAATGTTTTGCTACTATTAAGTCTGGGTAGGATCCTTATAACTATATTACACTACCATAAGTAGAATGAGTCAAATACAGTCTCACTTCAAACTTTTCACTCAACATACAACTATGGAGAATCTCCAAGTACAAGCTGACGTAGAAAGACTGAAAAAAAAAAATACTCTATTTTGAAGGAGCTTACATTCTTGAAAAATCTTTGGTAAAAATCCATGCTATTTCTCAAGAAAATTTTTTTAACCTGGAAAAACTCTACTCTCTGGTGAAACCCCATACCAAAAGGTACCTTCTCTGTGTAAATGTCTTCTACTTCCAACTTCATTATAAATACCATTCTCTCCTCAGAGTTTCACTGGTACTTGGTTCAGACCATCAATATAGCAAAGTACTGCTAGCTGTCTCCTTCTTTTATTAGATTATAAGCTATCTGAAGGCAAGCATCATGCTTATGTAATACTGAATTGCCAATATCTAGATTTGCGTCAAAAACAAAAAAGGCCTCAACAAACATCTCATGGATACTGAACAAATGTCATGAAAAAGTGAAAAGAGCATTGTGTAACTATAAATCAGAACAGTGTTGCTCCACAAAAGTAATCTAAATAGGTTATTATTAGTAACGTAAAGTAAGGATCACATCATTAGCATGAGCTTTTGTAATGCCTAATGCACTATAAAAAAACTTAGATTTATAAACATCAGGATGATGAGGATGATTATTCATCCACACTTGCACATATAAAGGCTTTGGAAGCCAGAGTCCAACTTCTCCCAGGGTCATGGTTTTCTTTTGGAAATAGGAATAGAGCTGAGGAACTTTCTGAAATAAGATTAAGTTCTGGGATCTCAGCTCTGTCACTTACTTCAGTGTGCATTTCAGTATCTAAGATGAACTTGGCCACGAGCCCACAATGCAGAATAGAGAAGACCTCAAGGTCCAGTTCTCGGAAAAAAGCGTGGTAATTCTGTAACGATACTGATGTCTTTTCTTCTTTCCCTCTGAACTCCTGGGAAGAAAGTACCAGAAACCAATAGAATAAGGCTTCTATATTAATCTAATTTTAAATGAAGATTTCAAAATGCAATTGTGCATTTATTTTATGTAAAAAGTTACAGTTCATCACATCCTTTTACCAACTTTTACCAAAGTCCTTAAATATTCCTGAAACAGATCACCTATTGTAATATTGGGATATAGGTCACACATCGATACTCAGTTGGTTTCCACTTAGGGATGAACTATTAGACAAATCAAGGCACTATGGTGTGGTACAGAAAACTATGAGCTTAGGGGCCAGAAAGATTTGGCTTCAAATCCTTGCTCAAGCACTTATTAACTGTGTAACTTAGCACAAGTCACCTATCCTCTCTGGATCTTAGTTTCCTCTCTATTAAATGTAAATATCAATACTAAGCTTGAGTTTTTAGGAAGATTAGAGGAGTTACACATAAATTCTCAATAAACAGTACCTAAAAAACAGAAGTAATTGGGATCCATGTGGTTTAGGCAATTTCACAAACCTACCCTGTGGGTGGTACAATTACAGGAAAAGGACCTACTGTTTGTTAAGTATCTGTATTAAGAAACTGTACTAAGCATCTCATGTTATCTCAATTCATTGAGAAGTAGATAATCTGGGATCGGAAGAGGAAAGAGGCTAAAAGAAGTATATCTTGAACTACATACAAAGACAGAATTTGCTAATTGCTACAAGAGAGAATTCAAAGTATTCCTGGGGTGCAAAAAAGGGACTAATACAATCAAGAAAATAATTAGAAAAACAGTGTGTAGTAGTGATAAATGTTCGGAGTCTAACCCAAACTCTGCTACTGAGAGGGTCACTCCAAGGCCTAGGAGAGTTTGGTCACCTCTCTTTTCCCTAATCTTTCTCTCTGTAAAATGCATAGGATAATGCTGGCCCTTCGTTAATCTCACCGGGCTGCCACACACCTTCATAGATACCAGTCATTCCAATACCTTTTCCAGCGGGCTCCTATCAGATGGTGCAGGGCCGCATTCTGAATTATCCTCCTTTGAAAGTGGGTCAGGGGAGGATATTTTGCTGCCATCTGCTTTTCGTTTCCTTCCTCCTTATGTTTCAAGAAGAGAAAAGTGACTCAATCAACAATCATGTTTACTAAATATCACTGCCTTCAAGAAACAACCTGCTGAAGACTACCTAGAGACAGGAGGTAATTTTATAACCTTAAATTATAGTTCATTGATAACCATGCCAAAGAAAGGGTTCAATTATATAATCTCTCCAATTACTGATGCCTTGATGCACATAACCTCTAAGTCAATTCAACATGGCACATAGGGAGACACAGAATAAGAAGAAAAGAGCATACTCACCTAAATTTCCCTGTATTCTGATTTTTGCTGAAACAGCAGCACTGGTATGAGGTGTTACTTCTGAAGTTTCCAAGTCAAAGTTTGCAAGCGGAGGAACATAGTCTGGAGTGACTGAAACAAACAGCAGGAAGCTCAATGTATACCAACCATATACCACTACTAGACTTGAATGCTAATCACCCGATTAGCTAAAAACTAGTTTCCAGAACTACCAAGCATGGCTGACTGCCTGCAAGATGCATTCAGGTCATCTGACGTTAATCATTTGGGCATAGTAAAACAGCCAAAGATAACTTACAGGAATATCATATTAATTGCTTATGATCAATCAACGTGAAACCATTATAACAATATAAAACATCCAAGCAGGTAAGAACTAAAAATAAATTTACATTTAAAATCTAAAGATATTAGCAATATTTGGTCACATAGCAGTTTGTTTTACACACAATTATTTAGATGAGGGCCTGAGGGAGGCTCCATGTTTTCCCCAGAGAATCAAGCTAGCACTTTATTTTTATTAATTATTTTTGGCTGCGCCGGATCTTAGTTGCAGCACACAGGATCTTCGTTGCAGCAAGCGGACCTCCTATTTGTGTCATGCAGGCTTCTTAGCTGTGGCATGCATGTGGGATCTAGTTCCCCGACCAGGGATCAAATCCGGGCCCCCTGCATTGGGAGTGGGGAGTCTTACCCACTGGACCACCAGGGAAGTCCCAAAGCTAGCACTCTAAAATGACAAGTTTTCTTAATGGCCAGAAGGTATTAAGAGGCCTCTCAGCTGTATTCCTGGTTCATAATGATGTTCAAGAAGGCAAAGGGCATTGGAAGTTTGACATCCAAAGAAGCAATGTAATTTACAAAAAGCCCAACCAATGTTTTATATCTTGTATTAAACACCAAGGTTTCCTGGAGATAACAATGGGAGGAAAATGGATGTATTCTTTTTTTTTTTTAAATTTTATTTATTTATTTATTTATTTTTGGCTGTGTTGGGTCTTTGTTGCTGCACGCGGGCTTTCTCTAGTTGCGGTGAGCAGGGGCTACTCTTCGTTGCGGTGCGTGGGCTTCTCATTGTGGTGGCTTCTCTTGTTGCGGAGCATGGGCTCTAGGCGTGGGCTTCAGTAGTTGTGGCACGCAGGCTCAGCAGTTGTGGCTCACGGGCTCTAGAGCACAGGCTCAGTAGTTGTGGCGCGTGGGCTTAGTTGCTCCGCGGCATGTGGGATCTTCCTGGACCAGGGCTCGAACCCATGTCCCCTGCGTTGGCAGGTGGATTCTTAACCACTGCACCACCAGGGAAGTCCGATGTACTCATTTTAAAAAATTTTTGTTGAGCAACCATTTTCTTGCCCCACGAGTAGGGAGCAGCTATCGTTGAGTCTGGCTTAAAAGCAAACTCTGCTATCTCCTCACCACTGCCCAGCAGGGCTACAATACAGGACCCTTCCCTCACCTGCCAAGTGCTTTTCCAGGAGTTGCTGCAGCTCTACAATGTGCTTTAACCGGGTGAGCACCTTCACCTTCATCTCAGGCAACGTTTGCCGACAGAAGGCATTTACAACCTGTGGAAGTAAAAATTATATTCTCACACTGTGAACTGTTCAGATTTTAACCTTGTTTGCGTTATTCAGCAAGAGCTAAAAGAGTTGTTTGGTGACAGGATCTGTGAGTCTAGTGAGAAATGTCAAAGTGCTTTCAGCAAGGCGCTGTAAAGAAAAAAGCCCTGGGCCAATAGAGGAGATCTAACTTCTAATCCTGGTTCTACTTATTTCTAGTTAAGTAACAAGGTGGAACAGCACAATAGCTAGAAAGTACACACTTTGGTGAAACAGATCCTAGTCTGCTACTTACTAGTTGTGTGACCTTGGCCAAGTCTTTAACCTTTCTGAGCTTTTATTTCTTCAGCTATAAAATTGGAATGCAGTCGTATGGATTAAGTGTGAATAAAGAAACTAGCCCAGCATTTGGCACGTGTGTTTGGTAAATTTTAATGACTTTGAACTCTCTGTACCTGCAATTCCATATGTGTAAAACGAGGATAATAATACCCATCCTGCCTACATCATAATACAGTTGTCAGGATAAGAGATATTTCAAGTGAATAAACATTCTCAGAAATAATATGCATGAGAAAGGAAGTGTGATATAGATGTAAGATGTTACCATCATTTTCTGCATTTCATTTTCATTATATTTCATTATTATTGTGCATTTCATTAAGCACAAACATATTCTAAAGGAAAGTGAAAACGATCATTCACTTGATCTCACTAAATCGAAACATTAAGTGCATACCGATGTAAGGAGAGACAGTATTTTCACAGTGGTGAAGATGAAGTTATTCCAGGCAGAAGTAGATTACCGTGAAAAGGCTTGGAGGTAGTAAAGCATGGGCAACAGTAAGTGAATTCTAAGTATTTTGATTTCGCTGCATCAGGAGGTGCATATGATGAGGGAAGGGTAGGATACAACCTCTGCAGAAACACACAGGGGTTAGTGGTTGGTGAAGAATTTTTAAGGAGCCTCGTGGAACCAAGAAAACAGTTTCCTTTCAAGAGAAACTACAGACAGTAAGTGAATTGTCCTAGTAACTCTGCTCACCTCTCGGAACCAGTTGAGAGTAAGAAATATAAGTGAACATATGAATGAACGCTCTTTAACAGACATGTACTCCAGTCTCTCTCCAGGCTCCAGGTCAGTGAGGAATATAGGACAGTCTGAAAGAGAAGAACAAACATCTCTAATCCCCTTTAGTTCAAGTCAACAGAACCTGGATGCTGCCCCTAGAGCTAGCTCTCCTACTTACTTTCCCCTGTAACTAGTATTTGAAGGTCAAGCTTTGATTAGTCTCAAAAATACTTCCATATCATGCAGCAGTCAACAAATATAATCTAAAAGTCTCTGTGAAGTTAAAAAATTCCTTCCCACACACACATGTACCAGTCTGCCCCTTCCCTAAGTTTACCAAAGAAAGGTTACAAAGAAGAAAGGATCTGATAACTTCATCCTATACCTAATAAACCATCAATCTCCTCCAAGTTTCCATTATGTTGTCTGTCCACACAAAGTCTCAGTAACCGGAAGTAGGGAGCCAGGCACAACGGAGAAACCAATCTGGGAAAGAAAAATCCATTTCTAGACCACAGTTTATAGACAATTAGTCCATGTTTATAGGGAGCCCAACCTTATAATTAAGGAGGTTTCCCCAAAATAAATGTCTACTTTTAAGAACATATAACAAGGAATGTAATGGATGCTAAGCAAATAAATAACGAACTGAATTGGAGGAAGACAGAGGAAAGTAGACTGAATGTCCATGTGTTAGGAGAAAGCGGAGATAAGATGGAAGGAGGGGTTAAGAGTGGCAGAGATAGACAAACACGTTCATGGGTGGGAAAAAGGAACAGAAACAAAAGCAGCCTCACAGAATATCTGTTGGCTGTCATGACTCAATGCAAATCCCAAACCCAGGGTCCGGGAGAAAACAAGGAGTCTGCCCCATTCTTAGTAACCCATCCATATACCACCTGTCTTGGGAGAAATCCTTTTCAATCAAGTTCTCAAGAGACTGCAAGAACTGCGGCATTCCCCATGAACATCCAAAATACCAACAGAGGTTTTAGAGAAGAAAAAGTGTACTGACTTTTGGTCTGATTCCTGCGAAGTCAGTCTACCCCCATCTTTCACAAAGTCCTGAGAGAACAACAGTGGCAGGAGGTTGATGGCAATCCCATCACAACTATCATAGTCTTCTAGTCCGTAGAGAGCTTTCACAGGAAATGGATAGTCACTGTGGAGAGAACCCAGAATCTGATACCGCAATTCAAGGGTATGGCAAGTCTGTGGGAGAAACCACTAGAACAAACTAATCTCCTCTGTTATGAGGAGAAGTGAGAAAGAGGAGAAAGAACAAGTGGGGAATCTTTTAGCAATCCTGGAGCTGGGGGTGCTGGGGTGCTGGGGTTGGGAGGAGGGAAGTTGTGGGAGTGGGCTAGACTTGGCTGAGGTCAAGACATTCTGAGGTTTGCACCAGCAACTGACATAACTGACATAATTTCTTTACCAGTACAACCATGTCAGTGGGTAAACGGTACTTACCCTTCTGGAACAACACAGATGTCCACCACAAAGGCATCCTGGAAATCATTAAAGATGGTTTGCCCAGCCCATTCCTTCAGGAAGCAAACAAACAAAAAAGGCTGTGTAGACCAGGGTATATGTGCTATAAAGCCCTAAATAAACTATTAACCTTGCTAAAGCCTCAGTTTCCTCATTTCTGAAAATAACAATAATACATACCTCATCATTGTGATGTGGAGTAGACATAATACACGAAACATGCTTAGCACAGTGCGTGGCACAGAATAGATGGTGGCTTTCAACAACATCATTAACCACATGTTCATCCTCCTCATCCCTTATTTTTATTATGTGAAGGAGGCCTCAGAGGAGAGGCCTGGGGCCGAGTGAGTCAGAACAGCCTTCCCAATTAGAATATGGGAGAGCTCACAGGAAGATCTTTTTATTTTTGCAGCACAACAGAGAGAAGGGTTTGAAGAATGTATAGTAAAGCAGCCCTCATGCTTCATTGCTTTAAGAAAAGATACTTGGACATACCAGCACTTTTGGAGCCAGCTTTCTGCCTTGGATCAGGTTGGCAAATTCATCATAATAAAGTGCAGAGGCCTGAGGAGACTGCTCACTGCAGGAATGAACCAACTGTAGCAAGGAGGTCACCTGGAGCAGTCGAAGAGAAAGAATGGTCCAGCCCTTGGGCTGCCAATGCTTCCTAATTAAACACCATTCACCCCATTCAGTAGTAAGTTTTTCCCTTTCTGATTTCACTGGCAAAGCTCTTATCACCACCTCTCACCTGAGGTTTTCCCTAGGCCTCCAGAACAATCCATCTCTTTTGAATCTCATCTCTTTTCCAATCCATCAGACACATGAACCTGATTAATTTCTCTAAAGCGAAGCTTGGATTATGCCATTTCTATGCTAAGAAACCCTTAAGGACTACCTCTGTGTAAAAATTAAATCAAAATGTCTTGATTCACATTCAGAGCTCTCTGTCTTCTATCTCCGAACTAGCTTTACCTCCAACTCTCCAATTACTCACTTACTTGTCCCTATGCTCCAGTCAATCTGCTACTCTCAAACATGACCCACCTTTTTTGCTCTCTAGGAATTTACAATTTAATTAGGAAGATCAGACAGATACAGAACTAAAATACAACCCAAGCGAGTGGATTCTAAAGGCCAAAAGAGTGGTACAAATTACAAAAGCTATGAGTTCAGGAAAACATATTTTGAAAAAAGAAGTCTTCTTTCTGGCAAGGTGACAGTGACCAGAAGCAATTCCTCAGTTACTCATAAACATATCCAACTACACGACAAGAACTTACCTGTGTACACTGTTCACTGCTGAGGTCTCCTCTCCCTGGGGTCAAACTGGAAGATCTACTTCTAAAAACATTATTTTAGACTCATTTTTGTAATATTTTGTAACAAATGGCAATAAATTTAAGAAATGTGCCTTCCTTGGGATCGGGGTGGAGATAAAAGTGCACGAAAGCACAGACAAGTTTGTTTGTTTGTTTTTAAAATATTTATTTATTTAGCTGCACCGGGTCTTTGATGCAGCATGCAGGATCTGGTTCCCTGACCAGGGATGGAACCCAGGCCCCCTACATTGGGAGCATGGAGTCTTAACCACTGGACCACCAAGCAAGTCCCCAAGTATTTATTCAGACCATACAAAATGTGGATTAGAGCAAACGATGGTTATCTTAAGATTTTTTTAAGGGTACATTAAATTAGTAAAAATCATAAGGGCAAGCATTCGGCATTGTTCTAACTATTTAATGCTCTCAACAACTCTATGAAGTAAATACTATTAATATCTTTATTTCACAGATGTGAGAATACAAAGGCACAGAGAGGTAAAGTAACTTACCGAAGATCATTCAACTAATAAATAACGGAGCCAGTATTTCACCCCAGGCAAGCAGTAAGGCTCCAGAGAATGAACTTTTAACCAGTATACTATGCAGCCTCTACGGATTGCTAATGTTGACTCTAAGGATGTTTCCTGAGGTCCCAGGAATTCATGACAAATCATTTCCAAGAAGCATGAACTAAATTCCAATCTCATTTTGCAATGGTAACAACTTACCAAGCCCCAAGCTTCTTTTAGGTGTTACAATTGTGGCATCAAAGTGCAAAGGGGGAAAAATCCACAGGAAGACTTTATTTATACCAAACATGGTGTTCCAGACAGGAATAACACAGCAGTGAAGAAACCTGTACTGTCTAGTGCCCAGGACTGGAGCAGATGCAGAAGAATGCATCCCAGCAAGATCAGGGTTTCCCTTTTTTAGAAACATTCCTAGAACTTAATTTCTTAGCAATCCCTAGTTTTAAACCATCAGAATGTAATGACTGTGATCGCAATTCTGTAAAAATTATATGTAGTATATACAGTCAAGATTAGAAGGAACATGGGGGACGTCCCTGGTGGTCCAGTGATTAAGAATCCGCCTTCCAATGCCGGGGACGGGGTTCGATTCCTGGTTGGAGAACTAGGATCCCAAATGCCGCAGGGCGACTAAGCCCGTGAGCTCTAGAGCCCATGCGCCACAACCAGAGAGCCCACATGCTGCAACTACTGAGCACGCACGCTCTGGAGCCCGTGCACCACAACTAGAGAGCCCGCGCACTCTGTAGCCCACGCACCACAACTAGAGAGAGGCCCACGCGCTGCAACGAAGAGTTCACGCACCGCAATGAAAGATCCCACGCGCTGCAACGAAAGATCCCACATGCTGCAACATGGAAGAGTGGCAACAAACATTTGCTCACTTCTCTTATTATGGTTTTAATGTCTTCTGTTACAATGATGTCTACACAATGTAACAATTTACTTTGTAAGACAGCAACTTGATTAACTGACCATGAGCCACAGAAATCAGAATTTCCATGCATACCTGTCTGCCGCTATGATGCCAGCCATAGTGACAGCACCAATAATACCAATGAGCTTGTACTTGAACATGGTGCTAGAGAGCTGTTTTCGTATCACCAGGTGCATGTCATCCTACAAGGAAACAATGATAAAGATGAAGATGTTGGAATGGTACAGCAAAAGAGCCTACAAGTGTTAGAGCCAAAAAACCTAGAATAGCAAGGGTTCTGTCATTTACTAACTGTGTGGTCTTTGGTGAGTCATTTCATCTTTCTGAGTCTCAATTTTTTTCATCTATAAAATGGGGAAGGTTTTTCAAGGATCAGAGACAAATTACGAAAAATTCCAAGAACAGGGCCCAACATATGGTAGACATTCAATAATAACAGCTATTATTGATACCGTTGCTTGATATAGATAATGTGAATTATCATAATGTTGTTGGCTGATCAGGCAGAAGTAATCAAACAGAAAAAAGTACTTAGGAATAAATTTAACCAAGGAGGCAAAAGACTTACACATTAAAAGCTGAGTAACATTGCTGAAAGAAATTAAAGAAGACCTAAATAAACGGAAAGGTATCCCATGTTCATGGACTGGAAGACTGAACATTGTTAAGATGATAATATGCTCATTCAATGTAATCCTTATTAAAATAACAACAGCATTTTTTACAGAAACAGAAAAACCCATACTAAATAAAATTCATATGGAATTTCAAGGGACCCCAAATAGCCAAAACTATCACGAGGGACTTCCCTGGTGGCGCAGTGGTTAAGAATCCACCTGCCAATGCAGGGCACATGGGTTTGATCCCTGGTCCGGGAAGATCCCACATGCCGTGGAGCAAGTAAGCCCATGCGCCACAACTACTGAGCCTGCGCTTTGGAGCCTGCAAGCCACAACTACTGAAGCCCACACACCTAGAGCCACAGTAAGAGAAGCCACCGCAATGAGAAGCCCGCACACTGCAAAAAAGAGTAGCCCCTGCTCGCTGCAACTAGAGAAAGCTCACACACAGCAACGAAGACCCAACACAGCCAAAAAATAAATTAAAAAAATAAATTTAAAAAAAAAACAAACAAGGGCTTCCCTGGTGGCGCAGTGGTTGAGAATCTGCCTGCTAATGCAGGGGACACAGGTTCGAGCCCTGGTCTGGGAGGATCCCACATGCCACGGAGCAACTAGGCCCGTGAGCCACAACTACTGAGCCTGCGCGTCTGGAGCCTGTGCTCCGCAACAAGAGAGGCCGCGACAGGGAGAGGCCCGTGCACCGCGATGAAGAGTGGCCCCCGCTTGCCGCAACTAGAGAAAGCCCTAGCACAGAAACGAAGACCCAACATAGCAATCAATCAATCAATAAATAAATCTTTAAAAAACAAAAAACAAAACAATGTTGAAAAAGAACAAATTTGGAGGGCTCACACTTCCCAATTTCAAAAGTACTACAAAGTTACAGTAATCAAAAGAGTGTGCTAACGGCATAAGGACACACATTTAGACCCACAGATAGAACAGATCCTAGAAATAAACCCTCACACATATGGTCAATTGATTGTCCACAAAGGTGCCCAGACCACTCAATGGAAAAAGAGCCTTTTCAATAAAAGGTACTAGAAAAAACTGGATACCCACACACACAAAAATGAAGTTGAGGGACTTCCCTGGTGGTCCGGTGGGTAAGACTCTGCGTTTCCAATGCAGGGGGCCCAGGTTCAATCACTGGTCAGGGAACTGAATCCCGCATGCATGCCGCAACTAGGAGTTCGTATGCTGAAACTAAGAGTCCTCATGCTGCAACTGAGAAGTCCTCATGCTGCAACTAAGAAGTCCACATGCCACAACTAAGGATCCAGCATGCCGCGACGAGGATCCCGTGTGCCGCAACTAAGACCCGGCACAACCAAAATAAATAAATAAATAAATAAATAAATTAAATAAAAACTGGTTTGTTTAAAAAAAATGAAGTTGAACCCTTACCTTACACCATATTTAAAAATTAACTCAAAGTGAATCAATGATTTAAATTTAAGAGCTAAAACTAAAACTCTGAGAAGAAATCATAGAGGAGATTTTTCATGACTTCAAATTCGGCAATTTTTTTAAAGTATGACACCAAAAGCACCAGTAACAAAAGAAAAAAAATAGATTAGTTGGACTTCACCAAAACTACAACAAAGAACACTATCAAGACTAAAAGACAGGGCTTCCCTGGTGGCGCAGTGGTTGGAAATCCGCCTGCCAATGCAGGGGACACGGGTTCGTGCCCCGGTCCGGGAAGATCCCACATGCCGCGGAGCGGCTAGGCCCGTGAGCCACAGCTACTGAGCCTGCACGTCTGGAGCCTGTGCTCCGCAACGGGAGAGGCCGCGACAGTGAGAGGCCCGTGCACCGCGATGAAGAGTGGCCCCCGCTCGCCGCAACTGGAGAAAGCCCTTGCACGGAAACTAAGACCCAACACATCCAAAAATAAATAAATAAATAAATTTATTTAAAAAAAAAAGACTAAAAGACAATCCACAGAACGGGAGGAAAAAATTTGCAAATCATATATCTGATAAGGGATTAATATCCAGAGTATATAAAGAACTCTTACACGTCAACAACAACAAAAAATAATTCATTTAAAAAGTGAGCAAAGGACTTGAATAGACTTTTTCCAAAGAAGATATACAAGGACCAATAAGCACACAACAAGATGTTCAACATCATTAGTCATCTGGGAAATGGAAATCAAAACCACAATGAGATACCACTTTTCAAATGGTAGGATAGTTAAACATAAAAAATAGAAAATAAGTGTTGGTGAGGATGTGGAAAAATTGGAACCCTCTACTGTTCATGGAAAAGTAAAATAGTGCACCCACTGTGGAAAACAGTTTGGTGGTTCCTCAAAATGTTAAACACAGAATCATCACATAACTCAGAAATTCCACTCCTAGGTATATACCCAAGAGAAGTGAAAACATGGACTCAAAGAGATATCTGTACATCAATGTCCATAGCAGCATTATTCAAAATAGCCAAAAGATGGAAAAAAGCCAATATCCATCAATGGGTGAATGGATGAACTAATTGCAGTCTATACATACAATGGAACACTATCAGCCATAAAAAGGAATAAAGTCCTGAGATATCCTACAACATGGAGGAACCGTGAACACATTATGCTAAGTGAAATAAGCCAGACACAAAAGGATAAATATTGTACGACTCTATTTAAATGCAGTACCTAGACGATGCAAATTCATAGAAGTATGTTAGAGGTTACCAGGGTGTAGAGAAAGGGAAATGGGGAGTTATTGCTTAATGGGGACAGAGTTTCTGTTCGGGATGATAAAAAAGTTCTGGAGATGGATAGCGGTGGTGGTTGCCCAACACTGTCAATGTACTTAATGCCACTGAGTTGTACACTTAAAATTGGTTCAAATAGTAAAATTTATCTTACGTATATTTTACCACAATTAAAAAATAAAATAGGGCTTCCCTGGTGGCACAGTGGTTAAGAATCCACCTGCCAAGACAGGGGACACGGGTTTGAGCCCTGGTCCAGGAAGATCCCACATGCCGTGGAGCAACTAAGCCCGTGAGCCACAACTACTGAGTCCATGTGCCACAACTACAGAAGCCGTGCGCCTAGAGCCCGTGCTCCACAACAAGAGATGCCACTGCCCTGAGAAGCCTGCGCACTGCAACTAAGAGTAGCCCCCGCTTGCCACAACTAGAGAAAGCCTGCATGCAGCAACGAAGACCCAACGCAGCCATAAATAAATAAATAAATTAAAATAAAATAATGACGTAGCTCTATTATTACTGCCATGAAGAAATCGTCAAACTATACTGCTAAATGAAACAAGCAAGACACAGAACAAGAAGGTAAGGTGTGAAATATAGGTATACAAGTAAATACAAATTTGTTAATTCTCAGAACATCTCAGAAAGCCATAAGCTAGTAACAGCGATTGCCTTTAGAGAACCAGATGCCTAGAGGACTGAGAGGGAGGAGACATCTTTCACTACCTTTCTATACCTTTTGAATTTTGTACCATGCGTGTATATTACCCAGCCAATTAATTTTAGTTAAAAAAAAAAAAAAAGTGCTGGTTGTTCAAAGTCACAGGCCAGTATGGATTACTGCCACAAGGTGGCACTAAAGACACAAAAGAGCTATATGAGTTATGATTCCAACCTAATCTTTAGTTCCTTTGCCTGACTTTTTCAGTGAATGATGCCCACAAATGAGAGCAGGCCCAGATGGAGTTCACATTAGATGGACATGTTCCTTAGGGAACAAGGGAATTCCCTGTGTCCCCGTGGCACTCAGTACAGTACCTGAGTGGCTTTTCTTACTCAGTTTCATAATTAGCTGATTACAGACTCATTTTCACCCTAACGGACTAAGTTCCTTGAGGGCAGAAGGTCTAATATATACCTATCATCTCAGTGCTTGGCACACAGTAGACACCTAATGTTTGTAGTAAGAAAATAAACAAATGCTAGGACTACAGCTATGTACTCTATTTCTACCACTACACAGGCTGCAGTAATTTTGTTCAGCAAATTTCAGTTGAAGAGGTTTAAAAGATTCTTTCTCAACACACTGCCTCTTACCTGGATGTGACTGCTGGCTTCATGCTGTTTGCTAAATGCCAGTGTGCTGAGAATATAGAAGAGTTTTCGTATTTGCTGGGGTGACATATTATCCAGATAGTCTAGAATGCCCTGGGAGAAAAAAAATGCCAATGATGAGATTAGCAGGTAACATTTTTTTACTTTAAATAAAAAAATTAAAATCCTCATAAGAGGCACACACAGATAGCCAGGCATCTGTTAAACAAAAGCTCCAGTTCTCTAAAACTATGCTCAGAGCCCAAAGGGTTGATGTTCTGCTTAGCCATGCTAACATACCTCCTCCTAGTTCCCCCTATCCTTTTTCTCCACACTTCCCTTTTTCTTAGTGAAAACAATATTCTGCCAAAAGTTATGTCTCTGACCTTATTTCTCAGCTTCTACCCCATGAATTACTTATTCATCCTCTACAGATATGGAAAGAGTCACAGGGGAGCTACTTACTTTTTGACCTTGGGCAAAGCCTCAGTTTTCTCATCTGTAAAATGGGGATAACAGGGCCTACATAGTTATCTTTCAAAGCCCAGACTTGATTATGTCAAACTCTCATTAAAAACCTGTAACAAGGGACTTCCCTGGTGGGGCAGTGGTTAAGAATTCGTCTGCCAATGCAGGGGACACGGGTTCGATCCCTGGTCGGGAAAGATCCCACATGCCACAGAGCAACTAAGCCCATGCGCCACAACTACTGAGCCTGCGCTCTAGAGCCCACGAGCCACAACTACTGAAGCCCGCACACCTAGAGCCCATGTTCCGCAACAAGAGAAGCCACCACAATGAGAAGCCCACACACAGCAATGAAGAGTAGAGAAAGCCTGCGTGCAGCAACGAAGACCCAACGCACTAAAAATAAATAAATAAATGAATTGGAAAAAAAAAAAACCAAACAAATCTGTAACAAGCTCCCTCTTGTCCATAAAATAAAGTTGCAACTCTTTAGCATAGTATTTAAGATCCTTCATAATCTGGCCCTGTCCTATGTCCTCACCTCCCACCACCGCTCACCTTATCCTATCCGCCAACCATGCTAATCTACCTGTCATCCCTCAGGCACACCATGGACGTGGGTGGTGCCAATTTGCTTCTGTTCAAACTGTTCTCTGCCTAGATGTACTTCCCTTACTTTTTCTTGTCAAATCTCTATCCTTCAAGAATCACTCCAATGTTATCTCTTCTTTGAAGACTTCCCCAGTTAATTATTCCTGCTCTGGTGTATCTATAGCACGTTATTAGAGAATTCATCACGTATTTACAGTGACTTACTTATGTGTCTTACTTTCTATCATCAAAGGCAAAGACTAACTTTTATATCCACAGCACCCAGAATAGAGCCTGGCACACAGTTAGGTAAAAACAAGTATTCACTGAATGAATTAATACATAGATAGATGAGTTATTTTTTCTATTATTTGCCCCATCACCCTCACCTCCATATCACCTGCTTCTACCAATTATAGTGCTCAATATCTAGAGTACAAAATAAATTGCTGTTAACTAACAGGTTATCAGGTACCTCTCAAATATATGCAAGAAAGAAAAATGATTCAGTATGTCAATGGTAGGACTAGATACCTTCACAAAGACAGCATTCAGCCTCATAGCAGATGGGTTTAGAACTACCAACTCTAGGAGGACATCCAATGCAGTATCAACTTCAGCTTCGTTCCCACTGCAGATATGGGTCACTAGGGCACCAATCACTTCCTATACAGAGAAGAGTCAACAGGACAGTGTGAAGCTAAAATATGGTATGGTCATCTAAAAGAGGTTCATGCCAGAGGCCATTCCAACCTCAACTTGGTTAAAATCCCAACCCACCCAATCCCATTGTCTAATTCTATTAACTAGTTTTCATTAACGTTAGATTCAGGAGGTTTAGGATTATGTCACTCTAACAACACTACCATCCAGTCTTCATTTATTTCCCATAATTTACCAGTGAGCACTGTCTAAACCCTCCTGATTTTGCTCCCTGGCGTAGTCTTTTTCTTTTTCTCATATGGGTTAAATATTACCCATTAAGTTGTTGTTGTACTTAATCTATTGAAATTTACTGAAAAGGTGGCACTCAAGGAGCTAAAAGTTTTTACAAGTTAGACTTGTATGTTTCAAGTAAACATGGGTCATGATGTTGTCTCTAAGACATTAAGATGGTTCCCCCCAAAAGTTTTAGATGTCATTCTCCCTTTCCTTTATACTGCTGCTCCACACTGAGTCACATGGTCTTCTCAAGTGCAGCAGCTATCTCATGCCAGCTGAGTCTATAGCTCTGTTTTAAATTTTAAAATTTTTGTCTTCATTTTTAAAAGTTCCATTCAAATGTGCTTTAATGTTGTTAATAAAGGTATAGCATATATAAACAATACAAAATAAGACACTTTGCTCTTTGTTTTCATAATCACTTTCCATAAGTACAGCCCTCCCTGACTGGATATGTGCTACTAAATTTGGTGTCTCGTGTTCATGGGAACAGGGTTAGGCCCTCAGGCATTTCTCCTTCATTTCTTTTCCACCACACTTTTTTCTAGAGAACAACTCCAGGATCAACTGGCAGTTGATTATTTAGAGCTAAGTTTAAAACTGCCATTACTGTACTGTGAAAATTGCACGATAACCCCAGCCCTTTAAGCCAATGTTTGTTTGAAGCAGACTGGAGCTGGACCTTATTTTAGACTCAGAGAATTTTAAAGCTCAAAACACAGAGTTAGATCCTCAAGTCCAATCTCTTCATTTTGAGACTAGGACTAGAACTAAGTTTTCCCAACTCCCAGTTCAGAGTTCTTTCTCCTTCAATGCCTTCCAAACAAGAAAAAATAAAAACATCAGATCACATGCAAGTCACCTGGAATTGCATTTCTTTCCTTTTCCTTGTTCCCTCCTTCCCAAAATAAACATTTCAACATACCTGCTGGCAGTAAGTGTCAAAAAAGATAAATGCGTATTTGTATATGAGACTGCCAAACAAAATTATGCTCTGGTCTAGGGAGTGCAACAAACTCTGCGCCAGTGACAAAATGGATGGACAAATATCCTTAAGAACCTTGAGGAGGGAAGAGTAGAGAGAAATGAAGCTGTGGGAGAAACTTAGTTATAGCATCTAGAGTTGCTATTGCTAACTCTTTTAAGATGTCAGAGTTCTCCCCAATTCTCATTTTAACTTAAGGAACCTTAATCTTTGTTTTACTCAGAATAATCCTTCACCATTCTGAGTTTCTCTCAGGATCAGTGAGATTCAACATACGGATAAGAATTGACCTGTAAGCTCAAGGAAGTTAAACCACAAGCCTAATAGCTGGTAATCTGTTCCTATCTGCCCAGTTTGGAACTAGAATCCAGATCTTCTAAATCCCAATTTCCTCACTTAATCATACTGCCTCCCTGGGGATATAGCAGGTCTCCTCTGCCTTGGTTATGATTTGAAATCAGTCTATAAGGTTCAATGCTAATTGAACTGATTTCTTTTAAAGAATATCAAGAGGAGAACTGATCATGTCCTACCAAGAAGGTAGTAGGTGGACATTAATGGAACCAGAATAAATAATCAGTTATTAAGTCCAGTTTCTTTACTGATATCATCACAATTTTAAAAAAAATCTTAAATTAAGCACTGAAATTGGTATAATGCTTTACTGAGGAAAATGCAATAAAAAATTATATATGGTTTCTGCCCTACGCAAAATTATAGCCCAAAACATGTATCATAGCAGAAATAAGCAAAGAACTGTAAGATAAAATAATACAAACTTTAAATCCATTCCTAAATATAAAGTCTATTTATGTATGTATGTATGTATGTATGTACGTATTTATGGCTGCACTGGGTCTTTGTTCCTGCGCACAGGCTTTCTCTAGTTGCAGCGAGTGGATGCTACTCTTTGTTGCGGTGCGCAGGCTTCTCATTGTGGTGGCTTCTCTTGTTGTGGAGCTCGGGCTCTAGGCGCGAGGGCTTCAGTAGCTGTGGCTTGCTGGTTCTAGAGCACAGGCTCCGTAGTTGCGGCGCACGGGCTTAGTTGCTCTGTGGCATGTGGGATCTTCCCGGACCAGGGCTCGAACCCATGTCCCCTGCATTGGCAAGCGGATCCTTAACCACTGTGCCACCAGGGAAGCCCATAAATATAAAGTCTTAAGACGCAGCTACATATTCTCATTAGTTCCTAACTCAGGTCCTAAACCTCTGGTTCACCCAGTTTTCTAAGAAGGTATATACACTATTAATATCCTGAATATTCACCTGGAAAACACCATTCCTAGATTATAAAATTCCAATTCAAATGGTTTATATTTCAACAGGAATGATCATCTCAGGGTCATAGTGTTGAATGGCTAAATAGTGATGGTTCAATAGATACAAAATTATGTCTCTATTACCATTCCTCTGATCCTGTTACACTCAGGAGTTTTTAGAAACTACTTAAAACAGGATACAGAAGGCAAGTTTATCAAAGTTGCAGATCATAGAGAGCTAGACAATTAAAATGATTAACATAAAATTAAGATTCAAAAGTCTCAATGGGCTTGAACAATGGGCTGAAACTAATAAGATGACATTTTATAAGGGAGCTATAAAAGTTTTCTATTCTAGGTTAAAAATAAAGCTATATAAGTATGTCATTAGAAGACCTGAATTGCAATATTTCCTATAAAAAAAGAATTTGGGGTTGAGTCTAGTAAGTTCAACATAAACCAATTTTGTGACTTTTTTGCTAAAAACATGAAAACCGATCTTAGTTTGATTTGATTAACATCATAATGTCTCAATCAAGGTAAGTAATAATCCTACTATGTTTTGAAATATACTGAGCTCCCTGCCAAACATCTACACCCAGCAAAGCTGGGAGTGTCATGATTCCCATACTGAGTAGGAAAGGTTAAAACGACCTCTCTAAAATTTTAAGACTAATGCTGCCTGATTCTCTGACACTTACCACGTAATGAACATAGAATGTACTCTGTAGCAGCTGTTCTTCAAAGCAGCCTGATCGAATCTTATTTCTTAGCACCCTCTCAATGTACTTCTTTGTCTGAGTGTTGGTGCTATAGATGATGAAGAGCATTGCCAGGTCAAGAATCTGCTGTCAATAAATATGCAACAACACGAAAACAGTTTAATAAATCAGTACATTTACTACAACAAAACAGCAGCTCTCAACTTTTTCCCATTAAAACAAAGAATTCTCATTTGCTCAACATCCTCTCATGGGAGCACCTATGTTTTCATAAAACCCAGAAATATTTTTTAGAGAAATAAAGTGCCACAACTATTAACCACTGGTACCTTTTAAAAAAATATTGGAATACAAGCAAAAGTAGTATTATTACAGAAATAACTTTGAATAGCTTCACATTTATTATGGAAAAAAAGATTAAGTCTCTTGCCAACTTCAGTATAAATTTTCATTATTATTAGGAAAATTACTTTGTGAAAAGTTGTAAAGTCTGTAAATGTCTGTCAAAATGAAAAAGGTTATATAAATTATGATGGTCATTTTCAGCACATTATATGGCCATTAAAAATGAGATAGGGGACTTCCCTGGTGGCACAGTGGTTAAGAATCAGCCTGCCAATGCAGGGGACACGGGTTTGAGCCCTGGTCTGGGAAGATCCCACATGCTGCAGAGCAACTAAGCCCGTGCACCACAACTACTGAAGCCCGCGCACCTAGAACCTTTGCCCCGCAACAGGAGAAGCCACCGCAATGAGAAGCCCACGCACCACAACAAAGACCCATTGCAGGCAAGAATCAACAATTAAATACATTTATTTATTTAATTATTTATTAAAAAAAGAGAGAGAGAGAGAGATAGGCTAGAGACTTCCCTGGCGGTCCAGCGGTTAAGATTCCACGCTTCCAATACAGGGGGTGCGGGTAAGGAAACAGATCTCACATGCCGTGTGGTGCGCCCCCCAAAAATATTTTTTTTAATTAAAAAATTAAAAAATATTTAAAAAAATGAGATAGGCTATTATTTTTTGACAAAGACATTCACAACATATTGTGAAGCAAAAGAAAGCAACCTGCAATAATCATAGTAATTCTATTTTTGTAAAAACAATATACAAGTACAAATATGTATAAGAGTGAGTGTGCCTGCACTTGCACACACATACAACTTGTATATGAATAGGAAAAAATCTGGAAGAATGATTATCCATGAAGAGTGGCACAGAGAGTGGAGGTAAACTTTATTTTACACATATTTAGATTACTTGTGGGTTTTTTTTCTCCCCAATTAGCTTGTATTACCTATGTTTAAAAAAAAAAAAAAAGAGGGACTTCCCTGGTGGTCCAGTGGTTAAGAATCTGCCGTCCAATGCAGGGGATGCAGGTTCGATCTGTGGTCAGGGAACTAAGATCCCATATGCCACAGGGCAACTAAACCCACGTGCTGCCAAGTACTGAGCCCAATGCGCTCTAGAGCCCATGCGCCACAACTACTAAGCCTGCACACCACAACTAGAGAGCCCAAGGGCTGCAGCTGCTGAGCCTGTGTGCCAAAACTAGAGAGAAGACCGCACGACACAACAAAAGATGCTGCATGCCGCAACTAAGACCCAACGTAGCCAAATAAATAAATAAAGAGTTACAGCTGCCAAGTAACAGAAAAATATTTTTAAGAGAGAGAGAGAGAGACAGAGAAGTTAAAAAGTCAAGCAGGACAAAACAGAAAAACACAAATTACTTGGAACTCACACAACTCAAAAGCAAAAAAACAAACAATCCAATTAAAAGATGGACAGGGAAACTGAAGAGAAATTTTTCCAAAGAAGACATACAGATAGCCAACCTCCACGTAATGATGTTCAACATCACTAATCATCAGGGAAACGCAAATCAAAACCACAATGAGATACCACTTCGCACCTGTCAGGACGGCTATCATCAAAAGGACAAAAAATAACATATGTTGGCAAGGACGCAGAGAAGAGGGAACCCTTGTGCACTGTTGGTGGAAATGTAAGTTGATGCAACCACTATGGAAAACGGTATGGTGGTTCCTCAAAAAAATAAAAATAGAATTACTATAGATCCAGCAATTCCACTTCTGGCTACGTATCTGAAGAAAACAAAAAACACTAATTCGCAAAGATATCTGCACCCCATGTTCATTAGAGCATTATTTACAATAGCCAAGACATGGAAACAACCCAAGTGTCCACTGATGGAATGGATAAAGAAAATGTGATATAAACACACACACTCTCTCTAGATTATTCAACCATAAAAAAGAACGAATCTTGCTATTGGCAACAACATGGATGAACCCTGAAGGCATTATGCTAAGTGAAATAAGTCAGACAGAGAAAGACAAATAGTGTATGATTTCAATTATATGTGGAATCTAAAAAATAAAACAAACAAAAATGAACTCACAAATACAGAGAACAGATTGGTGGTTGCCAGAGGTAGGGGTAGGGAGTTGGTAGGGAGTTGGTAAAGGGGGCCAAAAGGTACAAATTTCAGTTATAAAATAAATAAGTCATGGGGGTGTAATGTACAGCATGGTGAATATAGTTAATAATACTGTATTGCACATTTGAAAGTTACTAAGAGAGTAGACCTTAAAAGTTCTCATCACAAGTAAAAAAAACGGTAGCTATGTATGGTGATGAACATTAACGTCTTATTGTGGTGATCATTTTGCAATATATACAAGTAACAGATCATTACATTGTACACCTGAAACTAATATAAAATGTCAATATCTCAATTAATGAGAAAAGATATTTTAATAAATGTTAGATGTTCTAATTAATAAAAGCAAAAACAATAAATTACTTGAGACATCCTTTCACTGAAGGCCCAACTCAGACACCAAAATCGTGACAGATTATAGCAGAACAGAATACAGTTATTAAAAATGACAATAAAAGGACTGCCCTCGCGGTCCAGTGGTTAAGACTCCATGCTCCCAATCCGGGGGCATGGGTTCAATCCCTGGTTGGGGAAGATCCTGCACGTGGCGTGGCACGGCCGAAAAAAAAAAAGACAATAAATACAATGCAGAAGCGTGCAAAATGTTTATGACACAATGTGAAGAGAAAAAAAATCCAGAATACAAAATTATATTTATACAATGATCAGAAATGTGTAAAAACAGCTATGCAGGAGGTCAAGGGTTATGCAATAATAAAACCGTTGTCTTGGATATTTTGATTCCCTACCCACCCACAACCTGGCAACCACAAAAAATTATTGAGTTTTTCATTGTTTTATTCAGTATCACAGCAGCTTTTAAAATAGTCATCCAACAACTGGAAAATCCAACTAACAAAACTCTACAGAACAAGAGATTCCAACTAAAGAAAATCCTTAAAGGGAACCAATCAGTACACAAGAAATTCAATCATCTGTCTTCTTGACTGAAGAAAGTATCTCCAGATTTAAGACAGATTTAGTACCACTGCCCTGAGAGTAGATGGACTATTTGATTCAGTTCTGTCAGGTAAAGGAAAGTGAAACATGAAATGCCACTATCTTGACAATTCCATGTGGTGGGAGGAAGGGCAATCAGACAGACAGAGGGGCCTGAATACCTAACTCATGACCCAGGTGACTCTAGTCCTCACCTCCTCATGGGAGGGGGACTCAGCTTCTTTGACTGCAACTCACTATGCCTGTTTGGAATGTTACTATTTCCCCTTATGGATATTTTATTTCATTTTACTGCCAGAATAAAGACCATCTGGCAAGTCACCCCTTCAGACCATCTTCCTCAGGCAGCTAATGTTTATTAGAGCAGCTACGAAAGTCACTGAAGGGATGACTGGAAGGAGCCAGAGAAAACAGCAGGAAGGAAAGCCAGCAAATATCGCTAATTTTACATCTGCAATACTTAAAATTCATAGTACATGAACATTACCTTGTGTTCTGACACTGAGGTGGTGTTTTCAATTGCCTGTAAAAACAAGGGTTACAAAAATATTACAACACATAAGAACACCTTTCGCCTTATTCAGCATGCTCTGTTCTCTTATCTGAGAACCAATCTGCCCATCTGGCAACCATCATCTATTATTTCTACTTGACTGACTTTTAAGACTTTTATTTCAACTATCTTTACTTACACATCTGTCACTGATTGCCACCCATTTCTTCCTCAATGTTTAAAGATCTCACTCACCTTAATCCAGGCTTCTGAAACGATTTTCTCATATCTAACAGCTGACTTTATTACGTCAAAGAGAAGAATAACACAGTCTTGACCGCTGTTTTCTTGATTTCCTGAAGAACTACAAGTAGCAGAGGGAAAAAAAAATCATTCTTCCACTTACCAGAGAGGAACCTGTAAGATCTGGGTTCCTGCTTACCAGCCATGTGCCTTAAAACAAGTCACAACTTCATGTGTACAATGGCTAGTAAAATTGTACTGCAGTCTATCTGGAATTGATCTGCAGAGCAAAGGGAATACACACACACACACACACACATATACACACATACAGATACTTACACATAGAAATATGATTTGAAAAACTGTATAGTAGTACATGATTGTAATACTACTACCACTATTTGTAGTTGTTAAGTATTAAGATCTTCTGTCCTGACTTCAGGATAAATGTCAGAAAACTTTCCTTGCCTACGTGAGAAAAAGGGTGATAACTGTCCATGAGTTTATACCTCGTTTGTCCTTTATTTTTCAACTTGCTTTGAGAAGCCTGCAACCATGATGGCAAAATACAATGCTGCAGATCCAAATTCTCCCGAAGCTCAGAAATTACCTATGGCAAATAAATATTAGCTATGTGTTCTGCTCATTCATAGCAGATAGGCACAATCTATTCTTTCAATAGAAAAACCATAACTTTCTCCTGAAAGACTGAGGAAGAAGTATTAAATTAAATGTATTGTTGGGACTTCCCTGGTGATCCAGTGGTTGAGAATCCGCCTTCCATTGCAGGGGACACAGGTCTGATCCCTGGTCGGGGAAGTAAGATCCCATATGTCACGGGGCAACTAAGCCTGTGTGCCGCAACTACTGAGACCACACACCCTGGAGCCCGTGCATCACAACCACAGAGAAGCCCACGTGCCCCAAGAGAAGAGCCCACGTGCCACAACGAAAGATCCTATGTGCTGCAACTAAGACCTGACACAGACAAAAATAAATAAAGTGTTTTACTTACTTAACTAATTAAATGTATTGTTAAACAAGGCATTTTGAAAAAGGCAGCTGATGAAAATAGCTAATGTGAGTATAGTATGCCATGTTATTTACTTTATTATTTTTTAAAATATTTATTTATTATTTTTGGCTGCATCAGGTCTTAGTTGTGGTACGTGGGATCTTTTGTTGCAGCACGTGGGATCTTTCGTTGTGGCGTGCAGGCTTCTCTCTAGCTGTGGTGCTCGGGCTCCAGAGCGCATGGGCTCTGTAGTTGTGGCACTCGGGCTCTGTAGTTGCAGCACATGGGCTTTCTAGTTGTGGTGCGTGGGCTCAATAGTTGTGGCACATGGGCTTAGCTGCCCTGTGGCACATGGGATCTTAGTTCCCCAAAAGGGATTGAACCCACGTCCCCTGCATTGGAAGGTGGATTCATAACCACTGGACCACCAGGGAAGTCCCCGTCATGCTCTTTAAAATTTCAGAATTCCTTCAGGCATTACACTGAAATAGCAAATATAACCTGTAGCAGCTTATACAGAACAACAAGTCTGGGTAGTAGCTCCATTCTCTCCCCTGCTGGATTAATCAGCATTATCAATTAGTTTTGGGACGGAGACGAGCAATTAGAACTGATTAATTTAAATGATTTATCTTGATGTATCTTCCTCAAGGTTAGTCTTTTTTTGACTTCTGAGTCTCACAAGGGCACCACTGCTACCCCCTGTACCTGCTAGGATCTAGCTGCCTACAGTGTTTGTTGGGAAACAGTAGGGTACCTCAAGTGCATCCGTGGCTGTTATGGAATGAAGAATGAACTTGATGATCATAGGTAAATCGTCCAACATGACAGATGACAGCTTACCCATCACTAACTTGCGGACCTAAACATAAAAAGCACAAAAACCTTACATATTTTCATGTTAATGCCTCAATCTAGTACTGACTCGTTAGGTAAAATTAGAAAAATTATTTCTCTCACTCAGTTTTCTCACTTGTAATTTTGGAAGAAAAACGTCTCATTTTATTTTTTTTCCAAATTACAAGCTTTCAATTGTTAACGCTACAGCTTCTTCAAAAACAGACAGGTGGTAAACGTGAAAGTCTTCTCCTCTTAATTTTGGAGCCTGAATTTTCCACTGGTTAGAGGAAGGCATAAAAAGTTGTTATTCCTATGGGAGCAGTTTGTAACTATACAGGCAATACAGAAGATTTCCACTAAAACATACTGATTAAAAATGAGCAGTTAGCCTATCATAGTATGGCATATGAAATTCACTGAAAAGAAAAAAGAGAGCAAACGTCATTCAGCATTGTTTCAAAATGAAATTTTCATTATATGCGATTGGTCCAAGGCAATGACTGACTGACATTGGTTCTGGGAAGCGAGCAAGCTGGCGCTCTTTCTGGAGAGCAGAGTCCTCCCTACCTTAGTCAGGAGCTTCGGCTCAAGTCGGAGGCTAGACAGGACATCCAGGATGGGGACAGTGAGCAGAGTATTCTCTGTTAGAAGGTCACTGTGAATAGTAGAAAGAGAGAAGGTGTGCAAATTTTAACAGAGCTGGGCAAATAATGACGGGGAAATCACTTTTACACACCTAATCCTAAACCAGACTTCATATTCATGACACATACACGGGTCTACTCAAATATATACTCATTATTAGAAAAGAAAGAAAGTATACAGATCTACTCAAATATACATTCATTGGGGCTTCCCTGGTGGCACAGTGGTTAAGAATCCGCCTGCCATTGCAGGGGACACGGGTTTGAGCCCTGGTCCGTGAAGATCCCACATGCCACGGAGCAACTAAGCCCGTGCGCCACAACTACTAAGCCTGCGCTCTAAAGCTCGCAAGCCACAATTACTGAGCTCGCGTGCCACAACTACTAAAGCCCGCACACCTAGAGCCTGTGCTCCGCAGGAAGAGAAGCCACCACAATGAGAAGCCCACGCACTGCAACGAAGACGCAACACAGCCAAAAATAAATAAATTAATTAATTGTTAAAACCAGGGAGTTCCCTGGTGGCGCAGTTGTTAAGAATCCGCCTGCCAATGCAGGGGACAAGGGTTCGATCAGTGGTCCAGGAAGATCCCACGTTGCGGAGCCACTAAGCCCACATGCTGCAACTACTGAGCCCACGCACCACAACTACTGAAACCTGTGCACTCTAGGGCCCACGTGCCACAACTACTGAGCCTTTGTGCTGCAACTACTGAAGCCTGCGCGCCTAGAGCCTGTGCTCAGCAACAAGAGAAGCCACCGTAATGAGAAGCCCGTGCACCGCAACGAAGAGTAGCCCCCGCTCGCTGCAACTAGAGAAAGCCCACGCGCAGCAACAAAGACACAACGCAGCCAAAAAAAAAAAAAACACTCATTATTAGAAAAGCAAGTCAAATTCCATACCCTAGAAAGATGGGTATCATCCTCTTTTATAAAAAAAGAAACACATTATTACTACTCTTTTTATACTGCAGTGATTAGGCTCCCAAAGTGAAGTCTTGCTCAAGATGCCAACGAGGTGCTTACCCACCTGAGTTCTTTCCCCACATCAGCATGCTGGGAATCCCCTAGGATCTCAGGTAGGCTGGTGACAAAGTCATGCTGCAGGTACACTGGAGCAATACTGATCAGCTGCATGATCTTGGTGGCAAGATCCTGCAGTGGAGGAGACTATTAGAATTGTAACACTACCCAGAATAGAGAAAGACTTCCTACTCATGAAAAGTAGAGCTAGAATTACTTTGTGTACAATATGACAACTACACACACACTCAAGCTCAAAGCCTAAAATCAGAGGTAAGTGACCCAGAGATTTTCACACATGAGATGGTACATAGAAAAAAATAGGCTGGATGGCATATTATTTAATACCTTTTTTTTTTTTTTTTTTTTAATTTTTTGGCTGCACCGAGCAGCTTGTGAGATATTAGTTCCCCGACCAGGGACTGGACCCGGGCCCCTGGCAGGGAGAGTGCAGAGTCTTAACCACTGGACTGCTAGGGAAGTCCAACAATTGGGGGTTCTTTTGCTTTTTTTTTTTTCCCTTTTCTACTGTCTTTATTTCACTTAATCTTCACAACTGTATTCCCATTTTTAAAATGTAGGGATATGTGTTGCTCAAGGATACACAATTAATAAGTGGCAGGCCCAAAATTCCAGCCCAGATGAGATTCCAAAACTCATGTTCTTCCAAATAAAGATTGAGCCTTTGAATGTCTGACAAAAATTAGTAGAATGATTTAAGAACTCTGAAGAGAAATGGGCCTTAAGCAATAGGCTCAGAACAGATTCAACTTTACCAAGGTGCTTAGTAACAAGTAACATAATCCCAAAGAAACTTTCCTCAATGTGTAATTAAAATAACACATTTGCAGTGAAGTAGGATGGTTTCGGATCTCATTGCTTTTGAGAAATAAAACATAATAATAATCTCTGTACTTTGAGAAGTTAATGAATTCCTTCCAAATATTTAATTTATTTAATAAATGACATCCAGTCATCATAATTAGATACATTTCTTATTTTAGAGAAATTTAATGGGTGAAATAACCATGGTTTTCAAATTATTAAAGCTAAAAAAGATAATGGATAGAAAAATATGAATTTTTTGTTTAGAAAGGAAAAAATATCATGCAAATGCCAAAAGTTTGGTTGTTAAGTGTGGAAAACATACTCTCTATAAATCCAAGAGACAGAAAAAGTCCCCAACTTACCTTACTATCCACAACTCTGTCAAGCCACTTCAGTTGATTGATGATGAGTCGAGGCATGTTGAGTCCATCACTGTTCACGCTGAATGTTAGGATGGATGAGAAGTCAGGAATGTAGCCTTTCTGACTTACACAGCAGCAAGCATTAATACTGCATGTAACATTTTCAGCCATTCAGTTAACATTTACTAAACACTTACCATGCGTTGCACACTGTGCTAAACACACAGGTAATACAAAAAAAAGCATGAGACATATGCTTATGTATGTTGAGACAGATGTCTGGAAGAAGACGCACTAAACTGTTAGTGGCTATATCTGGGGAGGGTTTAGAGAGGGGAAGAAAGGTCTGGAGAGTATCTCTTAAAATATATGAACAATTTAAAAAAATAAAGGTAACAAACTTTAACAAATTGAGTAAGATAAATTGTTTTTAAAGGTAAACAACTGGGACTTCCCTGGTGGTGCAGTGGTTAAGAACCCGCCTGCCAATGCAGGGGACACGGGTTCGAGCCATGGCCCGGGAAGGTCCCACATGCCGCAAAGCAACTAAGCCCATGTGCCACAACTACTGAGCCTGCGCTCTAGAGCCCGCGAGCCACAACTACTGAGCCCACGCGCCTAGAGCCCATGCTCCGCAGCAAGAGAAGACACCGCAATAAGCCCACACACCGCAACAAAGAGTAGCCCCTCCTCGCGGCAACTAGAGAAAGCCTGCGCACAAGGCCCAAAGCAGCCAAAATAAATTTTAAAAATAAATAAAATAAATTTTAAAACTAAATAAATAAAATAAAAGGTAAAAAACTAATTACATCAATGTGGTAAGTACCAAAAAATGCAAGTAATTTTTACCACTATGGAAACAGGTCAGATTTAGACTATGTCAAAGTACTAAAAACCATTTAAGGATGAAGAGAAGTTGGCTCAGTATTAGTATTATCATTAATATAACAATATTTATTAATAATCATTAATTATTATTCATTAATCTTCATAATAAATTATTATAAATAATTTCCCAGTATTATTTCCCCTAAAATGACAGTCTCTGCCTTCTTCCCAGCCTCCTATATCTAACTTTTGGACCACCTCCAGCACTTCTTGACAGCATTCTCAGTCTTTGTTTACTATAGACAAATTTAACTGCTAAAAAAGACTTAGCCAGGACACAAAGCACAGTGCAAGCCATTCAGGCAAACCATGAATCTCTAAAGATAAATCTTCAAGTTTACCATTGTTACATACAAGACCCAGAAGCAGCACATATTAAAAAGGAGGAAATAAAAATTACCTAAATCCTCTCACCCAGAGAGGTCCACCATTGATATACATGTGTATATTTATCTATGTAAATGTGTATGTATGTACCTTTTTTAAACAAAATACTGAGTGGAACTGTAAATACTGATTTGTAGCCTTTTTTTTCAATTAATGCATAGTATTAAATAATCCTCTTTATAATTTTTAATGTCCACATGATATTCCATTATGTGGATATACCTAATTTACTAACCAATCTCCTATAGTTGAATATCTCAGTTTACAATTTTTGTTACTTTAAATGGTAATATTATTCATTACTGTTTTCATTCAGAGGTATTGCCTTAGGATAAATTTGGAGGCATGGCTGAACATTTAAGGGTATGCAAAATCTTAGGTTTTGATACACACAACCTACTGCCCTTCAGAGTAATTACATTGCTTTATATGTTTACCAGTGATATATGAGCATGCCTGTTCATCGCACTCAACAAGGGAGATCCTTTGAGAAGGAAAAAAATCTATTTACTGTTTGAAATTGTTGTCTTTGATTATTAATGAACTTGAGCATTAAAAAAAGTGTTTAATGCTCTTATATTTCTTCTCCGTGAATTGTCTATTCATGACCTTTATCTACTTTTCTGTTAGGCTGTTCTTTTTTTCTCTTAGTTATTTTTTTATTATTACTATTTTTAAGTAAATTTATTTATTCATTTTTACTTCTGGCTGCATTGGGTCTTCGTTGCTGTGCACAGGCTTTCTCTAGTTATGGCGAGTGGGGCTACTCTTCATTGTGGTGCGCGGACTTATCATTGCAGTGGCTTCTCTTGTTGCGGAGCACGGGCTCTAGGTGCGCGGGCTTCAGTAGTTGTGGCATGTGGGCTCAGTAGTTGTGGCTGGCGGGCTCTAGAGTGCAGGCTCAGTAGTTGTGGCGCACGGGCTTAGTTGCTCTGCGGCATGTGGGATCTTCTCGGACCAGGGCTCGAACCCGCGTCCCCTGCGTTGGCAGGCAGATTCTTAACCACTGTGCCACCAGGGAAGTCCCTTAGTTATTTTTTAAAGTAAAAAAGAATTTTTTTTTGGGCCACACCACGCGGCTTGCAGGATCTTAGTTCCCCCGACCAAGGATCAAACCCAGGCCCCAAGAGAGTGAAAGCCCGGAATCCTGACCACTGGACCGCCAGGAAATTCCCTTAAAGTAAATTTTAAAAAATGGTAGCACACATGAAGTATAAAATTGAAAAGGTAAAAGGTATTCAGAGAATATATAACTCCAGCCAACTGGCTCCACTCCTGGGAGACAACCACTATTACCCGTTTATTGTGTATCCTTCTAGGAATACATGGACATATAAATAGATAAAATTTCAAAGAAAGTCACCCCAGTAAAACTTGAGTAGTCATTTAAGAATCTGCAGTCATAATAAATACGATCTTCAGACATACCAATGATGCTTCAGAGCAACCTTTTCAGAGAGAAACATAAGTACACCAGGGTACTTTGAGCATTCCACAGTAACTCCACTTACTTTTTGAAAAGAAATTCTGGCAACTTTTCAAATAAGATTTTGATAATGGCAGGCTAAAAAAGAAGACATAGGGAGTTAGGAGATTGTCTCGAAATGTACAACAGAAATGTATAATTAGCTGTAATTCTCTCCAACGAGAGTTCTTGGAGGAAAAACCCTGCTATAATTGAAATTCTCATTATAAGAATGTCCACCTGGCGGGAATGTAAATTGATACAGCCACTATAGAGAACAGTATGGAGGTTCCTTAAAAAACTACAAATAGAACTACCATATGACCCAGCAATCCCACTACTGGGCATGTACCCTGAGAAAACCATAATTCAAAAAGATACATGTACCACAATGTTCACTGAAGCACTATTTACAATAGCCAGGACATGGAAGCAACCTAAATGCCCACTGACAGATGAATGGATAAAGAAGATGTGGCACATATATACAATGGAATACTAATCAGGCATAAAAAGAAACAAAATTGAGTTATTTGTAGTGAGGTGGATGGACCTAGAGTCTGTCATTCATAGTGAAGTCAGTCAGAAAGAGAAAAACAAATACTGTATGCTAACACATATATATGGAATCTAAAAAAAATATATATGGTTCTAATGTACCTAGTGGCAGGACAGGAATAAAGACACAGACGTAGAGAATGTACGTGAGGACACGGGGAGGGGGAAGGGTAAGCTGGGACGAAGTGAGAGAGTGGCATGTACTTATATATACAACCAAACGTAAAATAGATAGCTAGTGGGAAGCAGCTGCATAGCACAGGGAGATCAGCTAGGTGCTTTGTGACCACCTAGAGGGATGGGATAGGGAAGAGTGGGAGGGAGGCTCAAGAGGGAGGGGGTATGGGGATATATATACACACATATAGCTGATTCACTTTGTTATACAGCAGAAACTAACACAACATTGTAAAGCAATCATACTCCAATAAAGATGTAAAAATAAAAAAGTATGTCCACATGAATGCTGCCTATATTTTGAATATAACCTGTTGGAATACAAAGATTTATCAATAATCTGTCCTCTGAAAAATTACAAAATGGCTATCAAGGCAACATTAAAATAATCGGATAATCAAAAACATTATTAATTATGATGACAATTGTTAACCCATGATATGCAGGCTTTAACAGATTATCAAATAGTTTGCAAGAAAAGATTTCTCTTTGGAGGAACAAGAGAGCTCTTAGATTTAAGCTAACTAAATTATATTCAAGATTTCCAATGAAAAGGAAAAGAGAGTGGGAAGATTAACAGTGCAAGAGAAGAAAAGAGGAAAAATGAAGGACAGGGTGGGAGGGAGACTTTTCATTGTATATACATTTCTATAATTTGAGATGTTTAAAACATCTCACTGATTGTCTAATCAATAAATTAAGAGAGAAAGGAGGAGGAAAAGGGAAAGATCTAGTTAATAAGCAAATACGAAGCTAAATGGGAGATGATGCAGATGTGAATATGGCAGAGATATACAAGGTACTCAGAGCACACAGGATGAAGCTTTACAAAACAGGAATCAGAGGCCGCCAGGATAAATGAGGCTTCAAGATGTATTGGGTTAATCAGCTCAGTCCAAAGACAAAGATATTGCCCTACAAGATTCATGTCAGCAACAGGGCTGTGGTAAACTGTTGCAAACCCAAACTCTCCCATTAACCCTGCTCTGCCCTGTGCTCCAGCCACTTACACTTGGGCATACACCACAAATCACATCCATTAAATGTTCACAGAAAAAGTGGCACAGTCTCACCTGTAATAAGTCAATCCCCAGAAGCAATTTAATGAGGCTCTTACAGTAAGATGTGCCCATGCTGTAAAAAAAAAAAAAAGGGAGAGATTGGTTTTCTATTTTGTTTTTCTTGTTTTAATGTTTTTATTATCCTTTCTCCATAAAATTGGTTAACTATGTAATTTTTAAGGAGAAACTATCCTGTTAGATAAGAAGTACAGAACATGAGAAGATAGCTTTTAAGTCACAGACAAGTAGAGTTGAAACTGTATCAACACAGGTGAGACACATTCTAGAAAACATTCTGGTTCTTAGTCTTGTTATCATAAACTTAATAATTTAAAGGTTAGGTTAAAACTTTGAGGAAAAGAGAGCTATAAATCAAAAGTAAAATTCCAAAAAATCACATTCTGCCCCAACCCCACCTCCCAATCCAGTTAAGTGTAACAGACTAAATTTCAGCAACAGTCCAGTGCTTCGTCTCCACACCTGGCTTCCTCATCCTGCAGACGTTCACAAGACAAAAGGCAGTTCCTGAAACTGTCTTGGTCCTCAATGTAAGACTCCAGGCCACTAACGAATTCTTCTACTATCTTAGTGACATTAAAAAAAAAAAAAAAGAGTAAGATTTTTAGTTTAACTTTTGCTGTCGATTAGCTAAAATCATTCAAGCCTATTCAACTTTATGCTAGTGTCTTTAAACTCCCAATTCCAGAGTACTGCTGGCAAAAACAAAAATACTAGGGAGAAAATACATACTTTGGGATAAGAAGGATGTTTCCTCAGAGTCTGAAAGAGCTTCTTTTGGAAAACGATTTGATCCACAGCTATGAGGAAAGAAGACTAGTTGGTCCCCAGTGTCTTTAACACTTCCTACCAGAGTTTTACTTTCCTAAGACCTAGGTTCCTGTCTGATAAAACAATAAAGATATTTCCAACCTAATTTCAGAGCCAAATCTTATAAACCCACTGCAAAACAGAATTAGCTTTTACAAAGGATAGCTACTAAGTATTCTTAAAAAAAAAAAAAAAAAGCCAAAACCTTAGCTGGATGGAATAATCTATGCCCCCAAAGTAGCGCCTTACGTGGCTTTATAAATTTTCTTCTGAAATTATTCTGACACAGATCTAATTGCTCTCTAGGTATTAATTTATTTTTTCACAAGAAAACATAAAGTAATACTAGTACATAACATTCTTCCTTTAAAAAAAAAAAAAAAGGATTAGACATACTTCACTTAACATGCATTAATCAGGACCAAAGAGAATAACAACATTCTCTAAAAATCAATTTCAGTTTCATCCTTATCTTAAGACAGATGGTGTCCCCATTTCTAATCTTCATTGCCTCTCTAGAAAATCCATGATTAAGTTCTGAGCCCTTTCACTATACCCAGACAAAAGATTTTGATTAAAATATTACCTAGTTGATTCTGACTCTCTCCTGTTTTAAGAGTAATTCCTGATGTCTTAAGAAGCTTTACAAAGACACTGTCATTTCCTTCAACTTCATTATGAACATGAGATTTCTTTGTCTTTTTGGAAAGTGGCTGTTTCCTGGCTTCTGAAAGTAGACAAAATTTTCAAGAATGTGACAAATAGTAAAGCAAAGGTTAAAATGTAAACCCTAGAACAATAACCCTAAGAGGAAAGGTGATGGGTTCCTGAAGAACTATACTGGAACTGATGCTGCTGTGCAATTTTATCTCTAACAAGGGTCAGCAATAATGGCTTGCAAACAAACAAATAGAACAATCAACAAATCGAATTATTTTCACCTACTGAGTTTTCATTTGAAGAATTCAAAATGTGCCACCTCTAACAAGAATGACCAGAGGAGTGTTTTCCAGCCAAATTCTAAAGCAGTCAGGGTGTCTCATGTGGTCTACAAACCACTGTGTTGGAATCACTGGGAAGCTTACTAAAAGCATATTCTTAGGTCATGTCCCAGAGCTACAGAATCAAAATTTCAGGGATGGAGCATGGGAATCTGAATTATTAATACGCTCTCCAGGTAACAATCCTGACGCACACCAAAGTTTGAGAACCAACGATCAGGATACAGAGGTAGAAAGAATGCAGCAGGTTCTCCTACATCATATCTTTGAGTACAAAGCCCAGACTGATTTCATCCCAAGGCTTTCAACCCATAAGAAATAATAAAAAATAAGCAAACAAAAACAAAAAGGTACCTGAAGTTAAGTATGATTATCTACTCTTCTCCCTTAATGAAGCAACGTTAGAATTGCCTTAATAGAGTGGATGAGTGTGATGAATGAAAGACTATCAACCCCATCTCATTGGAACTCTTAGGGCTTCTGTCAACTGCATTCTCACATGGACAGATTCTGTACTCTTACTTTGCCTCTGGTGTGCTTGCTTTGATATGATGCTTTTCCTTTATACATCACCATCATAGCATTTATCTAGATCATCATTTTTAAGGCAGGAAAGGGGACATAAGATTTTTAAAGGGAAGGGACTTCCGTGGCGGTCCAGTGGTTAAGAATCTGCCTCCCCATGCAGGGGACAAGGGTTCGATCCCTGGTCAGAGAACTAAGATCCCACATACCAAAGGGCAACTAATCCCATGCACCGCAACTACTAAGCCCACATGCCACAACTAGAGAGAAGCCCTCACACAGCAGAGGAGGATCCCACATGCTGCAACGAAGAGCCCGCATACCAAAACTAAGACCCAATGCAGCCAAAACTAAAAAAATAATAATAAATATTTTTTAAAAAGTGGTGGGAAGTGGGGGAGCTTGTTTAAAATACAACCCAATCCAGAGATCCTTTAAAAACAATAAAAATAAAAAATAAAGGGTATAGACTATGTCGTATCTTTGTGCCCCAGCACCTAAAGGATGTACAAGAGTTAAGCTCTTATGTATGTAGATTCCTCCTACGTATGTGGAGACTGAAACTCACTGACTATGGGCATGCCCAAAGTCATACATGCAATTAGAGGCAGAAATTTCACTCCAAATCTCCTGATACTAGATTCTGTGTGCCCCATCCATTAAGCCTTGGTGACTCCAGCACTTGAAAGCAGGAACTTTATAACCCTTTTAGTGCCTCACACATTTGCTACAGGAAATAAAGCAACAAATGACTAGACACTTACTAGAGGCATCTTCTCTCAGGCTCCCTCTATCCTCAGATGTTGGGAGTCTTCTTTTGGAAACCATTTTGACCAAAGCCTTCTTCAGTTAAATTACTTTGCAGAGCAAATCAGAGAACAGAAATTACCTGTTAGAAGCTGAATTCTGAGAAGTTAAAGCTATTAGCTCAAAGAAAACTATCCAAAACCAAAGACTTTACAATAATGCTATCTAAATCCAGGTGCTGAGAAAATTTCAACTCCTCTATCTGGTCAAAACTCCCTTGTTTTCAAGACTTGTTTACCTAATTGCCTCTTTAGCCAGACCGTTTCCCTCTTGCTGAAAGATAAAACCCACAGTTCTCTGACATTTAAGATCCTTCATCATCTAGCCCCAATCTACTGCTCCTTTTACTCACTAACCCAATACTACATGCTAGGGACTGTGCTAGGTGCTGGGGTTACAACAGTGAACCACATACAACCCCTGTCCTCAGGGAGTTTACTATATAGTACCAAGTAGTCCTGATGTAGTTATAAAAGAAAAGTGCAGGGTGCTATGAGGAAATCTAGTCTAGTTGGTGGTGATGAAGAAAAGCAGGGACAATTTCTCAGGGATAATCTCTTTGAGAAAGTGATTTTTAAGCAGAGACCTGAGGGTTGAAATAAGAGTTAGCCAGTAGAAGAGGTATGAGAAGAGTGGTCCAGGCAGGGAAAAACTCAACACTGAAACAGGGAGAATGTAGAGTGAGAAATGAGCCTGCAGAGGTAGGGGAGGGCCTGAACCACAGGGAGTTCAATTTTGTAAACTAGAACCTTCCTGGTTTCAGTGCTTTTGCATAAGGTGTTGTTTTCACCTGAAATGCTCTTATCCGCCTGGAAATTACTCCTCCTCCTTAAAGACTCAGTCAAATGTCATCTTCCTCCTATCCCCAAGAGAGATTACTACTCCAGCTTCCCTGCTCCAGAGTATATGTAGGAGCCCTTACAATGCACTAGACTGTGGGGCTCTTTGAGAGCAGGAACCCAGTGTCCTTTATTTCAGGTATCCCTAGTGCCCAGCACGGTACCTGACATAAAAAAAATTTCCGAGAATATTCGCTAAATGAGAATGGCTGGCAGGCAGGTAAATACTAACAGCTAATAAAAACTATTTGAAGTGCTTTACATTTGATACTTCATTTATTCCTCACAAAACTTTTTGAGGTAGCTACCATTATTCTCACATTCACTGGCAGAGCTGGGATTCCAATTTAGCAAGCCGGCTCCAGGATCTGCCTCTTAACTACCACCTACACTTACTCTTGATTATAACAGTGCCTTCCAACAATATTTACCATTTACTATGTACCAAGCGTCATGCTAAGCGTTTTCTTTATCCGTTGCCTCGTTTACTACTTATAACCATTACCAGCCATTCTGTCGATGGAAAAACTAAGGCAAGTCACGGCCTCCTGACTTCAGGGCACACGCCCGTAACGTGCTAACCGGTCCCGCTTCCACAGAAGCCTGAAAGCCGGGGAGACCGGACGGGCTGCCCGGACCAGGTCCTCCGGGGAGGGAGCAGGGGTCAAGTCCCTCCTCACTTCGTCATTTTAACGACGCAAGGAGGTACCTGGGAGGATTATCCCATGACAAGACAGTTGAGGAAGCTGAGGTTCGGGGCGCGGAGCCCCAGATGAAAAGGCCGGGCTCTGCCGGGGCCTAGAGACCGGCCGCAGAGACGCGGAGCCTCTAGAGGAGACGACCGCTGCTCCACTCACCCGCCGAGAAGCCGTTGTTGCTCATCCTTTTCGACTTTCCCGCGCGGCGCAACGCCACACGGACGCCGTCGAAGCGCGCCTCGCCGTGACGTCAAACTTCCCCGCCGGAAGCCGGCGGCCGCGCGGCCCGGAGGGGGGCAGGGCGCAAGGGCAGAGGCTGAGGTGGGGTTCCGGGCTCGCCTGGCTGAGGGGCGTGAGAAGGCCCGGAGGCGAACTCGACGAGCAGACCTGCGCCCCGGTGAAGATCGACCCGGCTACAGCTGGCCGGCAGCCGGCTCTCTGTGAAGATGGCAGGGCCGGAGCTGCTGCTTGACTCCAACATCCGCCTCTGGGTGGTCCTGCCTATCGTTATCATCACCTTCTTCGTGGGCATGATTCGCCACTACGTGTCCATCCTGCTGCAGAGCGACAAGAAGCTCACCCAGGAACAAGTCTCCGACAGGTCAGCTCCCTCCCCTCTCCGGCGATCTCACTCTCTCGTGACCTTGGGCAAGAAAGTGCAGGGGTTATGTCAGTTTGCCCGGGTTCACATCGCGCCCCCTCTAGCTGACTGTCCTTGGCTGAGTTACCCCTGTGTTTCACTTTCTTCATCTGCAAAAAGGACGATGATACCAGGACATGCCTCATAGAGCAGGCGTGGGGATTAAATTTTAGATGATGTCTGTAAAACATTTCTCTAGATACAGTATAAGTTTCCATGAGCCTGAATGATCACAAAATGGGACATGTGGTTTCATAAATTAAGTTTTACTGCCTCAAAAGTTACTAAAATTTTTCTAAAATGTGTTAAACCAAAACTGAAAAATACACAAATAAAAAAATATTAGACCATATTTGGGAATAGAATGTATGTAAAAAGTGGTTCTCAAGATTGAAGAATACACTGACTCTTCGGAAAGGGAAAAGAAACAAAAACTAGAGTTTTATCTTAAGAAAATGTTTTTCACTTGCAAGTTACCACTGCAAAACAGAAATTTACCTTTATAACCAGTACAAGGACTTATTTTTAGATATTAATGGAAATGAAAATGCAAAATTAAAAATTTCTTGTAGAATTTGCAGACCTTAGAGAAACTGAGTGTTTAGAATGTATAGGATAATTTAAGTTTGCCTTGCTTCAGGGTTTAAATGCCTCAAGGTCACAATTCTCAACCCCACTTCTGCAAAATTGCTCAGCAGTATAGAGACCTAGCCGAATTTCTGTTCAGCCTGTGGAAGTCCTGAATTATCTATAGTGAACAAGGTTTTCTTGATGACCACCCATGTGCCCTGCACTGTGCTGTATGCTCTGGGGTACAAAATATGACAAGGTCAAGATCCTACTCTCAGGGAGTTTCAGTCCAAGTGATAAAACATGCACAAGGAAAATAGGAGATACCATTAACTTAGTGCTTAGGATATGCCGGTACAGTGGTAATCACTTTAAATGACATAATATATGGGAAGAATTCAGCTTAAAGTCCTTCAGTATTTCCTTTTTGCTCTTTAAAAAAAAATGTGGTAAAACACACATAACATAAAATTTTCCATTTCGACTGTTTTTAAGTATACAATTCAATGACATTAAGTACATTCACATTGTTGTGCAACTGTCACCACCATCCACTTCCAGAATATTTTCCTCATCCCTAACAGAAACTCTGGGCCTATTAAATAATAACTCATTTCCTTCTCCCTCAGCCCCTGGGACCCACCGTTCTACTTTCTATCTCTAGGTACTTCATATAAGTGGAATCATACAGTATTTGTCCTTTTGTGTCTGGCTCATTTCATTTAGTATAATGTGTTCATGGTTCATCCATGTTGTTGCAAATGAGGGGTTTCCTTCTTTTTCATGGCTGAATAATATTCCAGTGTGTGTGTGTCTACATATATATCATGTTGTCTTTATCCTTTCAAGGTTGTTTCTATATCTGGGCTATTGTGATTCATACTGCAATGAACATGGGGATGCAAATATATATATATATTTTTTAATGTGATTCTATTCTATTTTTAATTTTTTGTGGAACCTCCATACTATTTTCCATAAAGGTTGTACCAATTTACATTCCCACCAGCAGGGGTTTCCTTTCCTCCCCGTTTTGCTTTTAAGATAAAGACTAAAATACAGTAGAACCGTTAAAAAGAAAGGAATCATGTCACATGGTACAACATAGATAAACCTTAAGGACATAAAGCTAAGTAAAAAAAACCAGACCCAAAAAGACAGTATTTGTATGATTCCACTTATGTGAAGTATCTAAAGTAGTCAAATTCACAGAAAATATTGATAGAATGGTGGTTACGAGGAGCTGGGAGAGGGGGAATGGGGGAGTTACTGTGCAATGGGAAGAGTTTCAGGTTTGCAGGATGAAAAAGTTCTGGAGATCTATTTCACAACAATGTGAATATACTTAACACTACTGAACTGTGTGCTTAAATGTGGTTAAGATGGTAAATTTTGTTACATGTTTTTCACCACAATTTTTTAAAAAAGCGTTGGGATTCACATGGCCTTGCATAGTCTGGCTCTTGCCAACCTCTCAAGCCTTGTCTCACCACATTTCTGTAGTCCTCTTTCTTCCAGCCATATGGCCTTTTCTCAGGTCCTCAGAGACATAGTGCTTACTCCTCCCTCACAGCTTTTGCCCAAGCTGTTCCCTCCAGCACGTGGCCAAGGTAATCTCTACTCATCCTTAAGATTTCAACGTAATCATACCGCCTCAGCCAAGCTTTCTCCAAGACCTCGACTTACTAGACTCAGTCACATCCCCCATTCATCTCTCCTTCCTAGGACATAACAGATGAATTTCACATTTATTCCTGTGGTTATTTGATTAATGTTTTTCTCCCCCACTAAACTTTAATTTTCTTGAGATACTTGCTTTTTGATCACTGTTGTTCATGTCACCTAACATGGCACTCAGAAGCTCAAGAAGTATTTCTTCAATGAGAATAAATCTGTTATTATACACAATATGAATGGAGGCGTAGGGAATTTAAATGACTCATCCAAGATCACATAATTAACAAGTGGCAGAGCAAAGACTTCAACGCATCCGTCCAACACCAGAGCTTAAATTCTTACCCATTATTGGAGACCCAGTGCTGCTTAAACTGTCAGTGGTAAAGGACCAATTTTTTTGGTTTTTCAATTTCCAATTTATCTCAGATTGGTGCTTTTGTAAAATTTTTTGATCACATATTTGGATGTTGTGACAATGTCAATTTACTATAAAGGTTTCTAAACCCTCACTCTCAGTGACTATTCTTACCTCGTCACAGACCAGTGTTGGTACATAGGCCACATTGTGAACAGCTTTATTTATTTATTTTTTAAAAAGATGTCTTTTTTTTTTTTTTTTAATTTATTTTTGGCTGCATTCGGTCTTTGTTGCTGCGCGTGGACTTTCTCTAGTTGTGGCGAGTGGGGGCTACTCTTCATTGCAGTGTGTGGGCTTCTCATTGCGATGGCTTCTCTTCTTGCAAAGCATGGGCTCTAGGTGCATGGGCTTCAGTAGTTGTGACGCGTGGGCTCAGTAGTTGTGGCTCATGGCCTCTAGAGCGCAGGCTCAGTAGTTGTGGCTCACGGGCTTAGTTGCTCCGCGGCATGTGGGATCTTCCCGGACCAGGGCTTGAACCCGTGTCCCCTTCATTGGCAGGCGGATTCTTAACCACTGCACCACCAGGGAAGTCTGTGAATAGCTTTAGACTAGCTCCCAGGGAACAAAACATATCACCTGTCACCTCTGTAGGCTTGTGTATAGAGCAGTCAGCTGTACAGTATAATGAGGTCAAGAGGAGGAGGACCAGAGAGAATTCCATGAGGCCACTGGGCATCAAAAAGAGTTCCATGGAATATTACTCAGCCATAAAAAGGAATGAAATGTTGCCATTTGCAGCAACATGGATGGACCTAGAGAATATTATGCTTAGTGAAATAAGCCAGACGAAGAGAAACACTATATCACTTACATGTGAAATCTAAAATATAATACAAATGAATCTATATAGAAAACAGAAACAGACTCACAGACATAGAAACCAAACTTACAGTTACCGAAGGGCACCAGGAGGCGGGGAGGAACAAATTACAAGTATGGGATTAACAGATACAAACTACTGTACCTAAAATAGATAAGCAACAAGGATTTACTGTATAACACAGGGAATTATATCTAATATCTTGTAATAACCTATAATGGAAAATAATATGCAAAAAAAAAAACTGAATCACTATGTTGTATACCTGAAACTAATGCAATATTGTAAATCAACTATACTTCAATTAAAAAAAGAGTTCTGGGACTTCCCTGGTGGTGCGGTGGTTGGGAATTCGCCTGCCAATGCGGGGGGCGCGGGTTCGGGCCCTAGTCCGGGAGGATCCCACATTCCGTGGAGCAGCTGAGCCCGGGTGCCACAGCTACCGAGCCTGTGCCGCAACTAGAGAAACCCCGCGCAGCAACAAAGACCCAACTCAGCCAAAAATAAATTAATTAATTTTAAAAAAAAAAGCGTTCTATGGAGAAGGTGGGATTTGAAAAGGGTGTTGGAGCATGATGAGGTAGAATTGGTGAGGGAGGGGGCACTAGAGCAATCCCAGCACATGGAGAAGCTAGAATATGCATAAGGTGACAGCGGGACCCTAAGCGTACCGGCTGACTGCTTAGAGCAGGTGGTCTACATTGAGGAGTAGACAGAAAACCAAGCACAGTTTTCTTGTGTTCATTTCTGTATACAGTTTTTTTCACTTTTCAAGAAGGATTTCCATTAACTTTAGGAGGTTTTTTATTCCGCTCATTAAAACAACCTTTGAAAATCTAGAAAAAATTAGCATTTTTATCTCTTCTGTTTGATGTTTGTATCTTCGCACTGCCTACTTGTGGTATTACACTTTGTTATCTGTAATGATCAATTATGTTCAAGTATCAGATAATTTCATTTATTAATTCAATAAGTATTTATTGAAAGCTTACTAACATCCTGAGTCCTGAGTACAATTTCTATTTGTTGTCTGTCAGGTAACAACCGTGTCAAGTCTTGTACTCACTTCTCTATCGGGTTTAAAAACTTCCTTCGTTTATCCTCACCCTTCCTCCCTCCTCCTGGCCCCAGGTCTTCTGAGTAGCATCCAACTGCTACTCTTTTCACTCAGAGAAAGTTCCTTCTTAGCTCATTATAAAGTAAGAAAAAGCTGAGCGTAATGTCCCAAATGTGCCTTCCTCAGAAATCTTTGTTCAGGAACAGTCACGTCTGAAAAATGCTCTTTTGGAAAGCTCATTGTTGGGTTAAATATGTTCTACTGGTTTTAAGGACACTGTATTTTGAAAAGTTTCCGCACAGAGCTATTGCCAAATAGGCCCTGTCTTGTGTTTAAATAGGTGTTCTACTTTATTCTCTCATTTTCTTCTAGTGTTTCGCTTTTAAAAATCTCATTGTCTTGGTTGTATTTTTCAGTCAAGTCCTAATTCGAAGCAGAGTCCTCAGGGAAAATGGAAAATACATTCCCAAACAGGTACTCATAAATGAGTAAAAGCTCCGCGATTCACTGTTGAGGGCAGTAGATATCTGAATGTTTTATAAGGGGATTCTTCGGGGAAAGCTGAAGGCGGGCAAGTCGGTAATTAAGCTGTGTCCTGGTGGTGTTTGCTGTCATTGTGACCTTGCCCTTCTTGGGAAATTGTTTTTAAATGTGACTCAGCTAAAGTGTCAGGTCAGCTGCCAAGTAGGCTGCCAGCTCTGAGTGTAACAGCATATTCCAAGGGCCTTCTGACTAAACCTTGGGGGCATAATTTGACAATGTGCTATGTCACAGTTTTAAGACTTAAAAAGTTCTTTTTTCTACTAGTCTTTCCTGACACGAAAATATTACTTCAACAACCCAGAGGATGGATTTTTCAAAAAAACTAAAAGGAAGGTTGTTCCTCCTTCTCCTATGACTGGTATGTTTATTCCCTTCTCTCATCTTTAAGGAAGACTTTTATCATTATTGGGGGGATGGGCAGGGAGGATGTCATTTTATTTGAAATTTAAATTTTACAAGACAGTAATCTAAGGGACCTTAGGGATCATCGGATACAGGGATCTACAGAAGTGGGGTTCTCTTTTTCAAATAAATCTTCAGGGAACCCCAATGTATAAAGTGGATTAAAAAAAGAGCTCTCAGCTGAGGGGGTGGGGACTAGAGCCATTGTCCCTGGGTCTCTCCCCTTTGCTGTTCCTCAGGAACCGGGGCTCTGAGGAGCACAGCTGGAGAGCATTCCAGTCCCAGGTCCCATCCAGTGCCTGGATCCTACTGCTGACAGATGACCTCCAGATTCTGCCTGACTGCTTCCCTAGACCATCTGTTTCTTTGTCAGACATGATTGCTTGGCCCATCCTACAGTTTTTCCTCTAACAGATTTCTTACTTTCTCTGATCCCAGTCATGTGAAAAATACAGCATCTTTAAAGTAAAACAAAATAACTTATTATTCAGTGTTGCCTATCCACTCATTTCAGTACCTATTTCTTTAGGTGAGATAACCAGTTATTTTAAACCTAGACGGAAGATACTGGAATTGATTTTAATAAGTCTTTTAGAAAACCTACAAGAAAAAAAGACCAATAAGTATATGAAAAGATACTTGACATCACTAAAATCAGTGGAATGCAAATTAAAACAAGATGTCGTTTATAGCCCATTAAACTGGCAAAGATTGAAAAGCTTGACCAAAACTGCTACTGTCAAGGTCATGGGAAGTTAGGCCCTCTCACTGTTGTTGAAAGTCAGTTTTAAATGGTAAATCCCTTGGCCCAGAAATTCTTCTAAGAGTTTCTCTTACAGAAACACTTACATAAACATGCAGATTTATGTACAAGGAAGTTGTTGGTAACACTGTTTATTGGCCAAAAAACCAAACAAACAAACAAAAAAACAATCTATAGGCCTACCCAGAAGTGATGAGTGACCACACAGTGGACTCCCATGCAGACATTAAAAATAATGAGAGATATTATACCAATGTGGAAACACCATTCCCAATATGTTAACTTTTTAAAATTAAAGAGCAGAATAGGGACTTCCTTGGTGGCACAGTGGTTAAGAATCCACCTGCCAATGCAGGGGACACGGGTTTGAGCCCTGGTCCGGGAAGATCCCACATGCCATGGAGCAACTAAGCCCATGCGCCACAACTACTGAGCCTGCGCTCTAGAGCCTGCGAGCCACAACTACTGAGCCCAATGTGCCACAACTACTGAAGCCCACGCACCTAGAGCCCATGCTCCGCAACTAGAGAAGCCACCGCAATGAGAAGCCCATGCACCACAACAAAGAGTAGCCCCCGCTTACCGCAGCTAGAGAAAGCCTGCACGCAGCAACGAAGACCCAACACAGTCAAAAAACAAAACAAACAAACAAAAAAAGTAGCAGAATAGTAAGCATAGTATCCCTTTATATGTATATATAGAGAGAGACAGAGAGAGAGAGAAACTATTGTGTGTATATTCATGTATAAGTGCATATGTATGTTTTTATAGATATATAAAGATGGAAGGAGATAAAACAAACAGTTAAAAATGTTCAGAGAGTAGGCTCAGAGGAACTGTCTGCATCCTGTGTTTCTATGTCGTTTGAATTTTTTACAATGAGCTTGTATTACTTTAATTATCAAATAAATTAAAAACTTAACAGAAAACAGGAGTAAGTCCCTGCCAACAGTGGTAACAGGTATTGGTTTCTTGTGTTTTGTCTTAGATCCCACTATGCTCACAGACATGATGAAAGGCAATGTCACAAATGTCCTCCCTATGATTCTTATTGGTGGATGGATCAACATGACGTTTTCAGGCTTTGTCACAAGTAAGTTATAGACCCAGAAGACTTCAGGTGTACTTAATCTGTGATCCCTTCCCATGACCCTGTTCAGAAATCCAAGGGCTGCTGAGACACTACTATCACGGGTCCTATGTTCTCTAATGCAAACTGATAAGTCTTTGAACAAAAAAATTTAATATGCTCTGATTTTATGGCTTTTATCCCAAAATGATCATAAATTCATGATGTGGTTGCTTTTTTACTAATAGGGACTCAAACAAGTGGATTGCTAGTTTATATCCGAAACTAGTTTGGTATTCTAGTGAGTAGGAGAAAGGGAAGCCTATTTCTGTCTTGACTTCATTTTCTAGGTGTTGGGGTGAGTTGTTGGTCAATTTGTTTGTAAGCTGCTTTGATTTAAATGAACTAGGTTTCTCAGTAATGTAGTTCGTTGTGTGTATGTATTCCACTTTGGGCTTAACAGATCAGTGCAAGTTTCTTTTCCAGATTTTGGGACACAGCTCAGTTTGAGCCCCTGCTTCTTAAGCACTTGAGAAGCTGGTGTTATTCGAGGAACTAGAGCAGAGTGACATTTGACTGTTAATTCTTCAGAAGGTGACAAACATCTCCTTGTAGAAATCATTTTCTAAACACTGTATGGTACAGATTTCCCACCTCCTCAGGGAAATAATATGTGCATCACACTTAAACTGTTCTACAAAGGAAGCTGGGAGTGATTCTGAATTTTTTCTTTCTTCTCTGCAGCCAAGGTCCCGTTTCCACTGACCCTCCGTTTTAAGCCTATGCTACAGCAAGGAATTGAACTACTCACATTAGATGCCTCCTGGTAAGGACTTTCTTCTATTTAATAAAAACACCAACCAAAATCTAAAACAGGGATCTCTTAAAGAACAGGATTTCCAGTTTGCCTGCTTCACTGGAATAGGTTTTTGGAGTTTTTCTCATTGAAACTCCACTCAGGATGCCACAGGTGGATTATGGCAACTTTTACATGAGTCTTGCAAAAGGAGAGAATGTATCAGCCTCTTGAATTAATAAATTAATTAATTTTATTTTTGGCTGTGTTGAGTCTTCGTTGCTGCACGCGGGCTTTCTCTAGTTGTGGCGAGCGGGGGCTACTCTTCGTTGCAGCGCGAGGCCTTCTCATTGCGATGGCTTCTCTTGTTGTGGAGCATGGGCTCTAGGTGCGCGGGCTTCCGTAGGTGTGGCACACGGGCTCAGTAGCTGTGGCTCGCGGGCTCTAGAGCACAGGCTCAGTAGTTGTGGCGCATGGGCTCAGTTGCTCCATGGCATGTGGGATCTTCCCGGACCAGGGCTCAAACCCGTGTCCCCTGCATTGGCAGGCGGATTCTTAACCACTGCGCCACCAGGGAAGCCCCGTATCAGCCTCTTTTTCCCTAGCATCTTGGGGCTGAGGAGTCCAAGAGCAGATGTGTCCACCCCAAGAAGTTTAAAAGATAAAGCCAGGAACTCTGGCCAAGGCAGACTTTTTAGCAATACATACCCTGGAGCTTATGGAAGTGGATGTTGGTATTCTTTTTTCCAAAATACATTACTGCTAATAACAACATTAATCCTTTTCATTGGTACCAGTCACCGTTCTAAGGATTTTCCATATATTATTTTATAATATATGGAAACCCTATGAAGTAATTGGAGACATTGAGATTTGACCACAAACCTGTCCAAATCCAACACTCGTGTCTTACCATTCTGTTTTTTATAGCAGAGTAATAAAACCCAAAATCTGAAGAGCTCTTAGAACACTGCTACAGCCTCTGGAATGCAGTAGTGCTTCTTCATGTGGTCTCTCCAGATTATTTTGTCTATGGCTTCCCAAAGACTAGCATCTAAAGGAAGCCAAACAGTAGGAGAAGGAGGAGAATGGGCAACGGGGGGTAACCAGTGCTGATCTTGATTCACTCCCCAGTTGGAGCAGAGCAGTCTCTGGTTGTTTGGGAGGGGCAGGATAGACCCGGTGCTGGGAGAGTCTTGGCTATGTGCCCTTCCCCCAGAGGAGAAAAGCTATACTTAATATGAGTAGCATGACTCTATTAAACCTTGACCTTCCAGTCTCATGTGGGCTAAACAAAAACTTCATGGGCTGGAGAAAAGCTTTTTTATCTTTTCTCAGCATCTGACATACTCGTGTGGACAAAGGAGCCTAGAACCGGCTATAAACTAGCTTACCAACCTGCAACATTATGTACAGATAGGTGTGACCCAAGTATTGGAATGAAGTGTGGGTTCTTTCCATCTCTGTATCATTTCTTATACTCTTTAGTTTTTATTATGTGCGAGCATATTAACTTTATTGGGGTAAGGTGGGAAACCTAAGCTAAGGAGGGCTTTGATGATAATAGTTCAAAACTTGGAATGGCTTTCCCAGTTGCTACAGTCTTCAGTATGAAGCCCACCAACACTTGTGATTCCTTCTAGAGAATGGAATTCAGGACAGGAGGCCTCTTTCTATTTATATTTTATGTACTTTAGTATTGTTGGCATTTATTATATATAACAAGTGTGTGTTGTTTTTATGATTACAAATAATAAATGGTTTGAAAACCCATTATGTATGAAGGAAAAATTAAACAAAGCTTGCATTCCCTGATAAAATGAAGCACACCAGTTGTGAGTTCAGTTCCTGCTACTGAATGCCAAAGAATTTATCACGTAGCCGGAAGGAGCAGTTTGCCTCCGTATATTACCTTATTTTATCCTCATGGCAACTCTGGGAAGTGAGTGGAGGAACTGAGATTTGACCCCCAAGTCTGTCCAAATCCAGTGCTCAGCTGTTCGCCTGCAGAGAGCTATAACTATTTGCAACATGGCCTTCACAACTTGTGTTTCTTCTTTGGTTGTGCTTTGGATGACTACAGCCTGCCCCAGGTGATTCCTTTACATACTCTGAACAACTTTGGATGGTAGAAAAGTGTGTGAACTAGGTTAATTCTGAAATAACTTACCTACATTGTTTCACTTTTGCTTCCTAGGGTGAGTTCTGCATCCTGGTATTTCCTCAATGTCTTTGGGCTTCGGAGCATTTACTCTCTGATTTTGGGCCAAGATAATGGTAAGAAGCAAATACTTCAATAGATGAGTCATTCACGGCAGGGCCAGAATGATCATGTAGTCTATGCTGTTTGTGAACACAGTCAAATACAGTGCTTCATTCCTTAAACATATTCATAAGTTTCTGAGGTATTCTGAGTCTTAAAAACCCCAGGGTCAGACTGAAGATCTGAATTCTCCTTGGTAATCATGGGGACAGTATTTAGTTGCCCAGAGTCTGATGCCCTCCTGTGAGGGATCCAGCTCCAGCAATACAAGCCTGTAAACCTGAAGCTGAAAGAAGGCTGGGTTTGATCAGTTTACTCATTGACTAGAGTTCCTGCTGGTATCAATCCTGGCTCTCTCTGCCAAGCTGGGACCTTGGGCAAGTTACTTAAGCACTCCAGTCCTCTGTTTGCCTATCTGTGAAATAGGGACCTTAATGATTGACTTCTGGGTTTGTTGTTAGGAGTAGATGAGGTAGACACATAAAGTACTTAGTGAAGTACCTGGCATGTAGGAGTTGCTCAGTAACTGATGGCTGTTGTTAGTGTTATTTAAATTTGAAATAAAGTTTAGCACTTCCTTTCGTTACCTTCCTTCTGCTATTATCATGTCCATTTTTCAGAAGAGGTAAAGTGCTTTCACATAGTGCGTGACAGGGCCAGTGAACTGTCATATGGTTCTCTAACCCACTACCAAGCATCTGTAAGTGCTGTGTAAGGACCATCCTTCTCCCAGGGTCCTGGGTGCTCTCTGCGCCCTGGCACTCACGCGGATGTGTCTTACGCTGCAGCTGCTGACCAATCACGGATGATGCAGGAACAGATGACTGGAGCAGCCATGGCCATGCCTGCAGACACCAACAAAGCTTTTAAGGTACACTCACTTCTCCTCCGAGCTTCACTGAAGCTCGGAAAGGTGTTACCAGAGTTACTTTTAAAGATGAATTTCCTGAAGTGAGTGTAGTATGTGTGGTTCCATCCTTTAAATTTAGCAAAAATGTATTTCCGTTTACATGTCTCTTATTCCAGCGACAGAATCATCTGTTAAGTAAATTAGAGATTCTTGGTACTTTTACTGGTTTTTAAATGCTCACCCAGTTTAATCCACACTGTAAATGAAGTTATAAAAACAGCCCAGGACTTCCCTGGTGGCACAGTGGTTAAGAATCCGCCCGCCAATGCAAGGGACGTGGGTTCGAGCCCTGGTCCAGGAAGATCCCACATGCCGCGGAGCAACTAAGCCCGTGGGCCACAATTACTGAGCCTGTGCTCTAGAGCCCATGCTCTGCAACAAGAGAAGCCACCGCAATGAGAAGCCCGCGCACTGCAACGAAGAGTAGCCCCGCTCGCTGCAACTAGAGAAAGCCCGTGCGCATCAACGAAGACCCAACGCAGCCAAAAATAAATAAACAAATAAATAAATAAATAAATGTTTAAAAAAAACAAAACAGCCCAATCAGAGGTACCAAGTAAACATTTGGAATATTTTGAACTTTTTTGGACCGTGATATAAATTTCATTCAATAAAATCTAAATTGGGAATTCCCTGGCGGTCCAGTGATTAGGACTCCGCGCTCTGACTGCTGAGGGCCTGGGCTCAATCCCTGGCCAAGGAACTAACATCCCACAGGCCACGCAGCACAGCCAAAAAAAAAAAAAAAAATCTAAATTACTTACAGCCTTTCATGAAATGATTCTGGAATTTGTAAAATCCAATATAATTTTTGTACAGCAAACTCTCACTAATTTTTCATGATAAAAACTATAAATACAGGGGAATTTGCTCATCTTGAGGCAAGATATCTATGAAAGACCCACAACTAACATCCATACTCATACTGAAAGCTTTTCCCCTAGGGTTAGGAACAAGACAAGGATGTCCACTCTCACCACTTCTACTCAACATTGTACTAGATGTTCTAGCCTGGACAGTTAGGCAAGAAAAAGAAAGAAAAGGCATCTAGATTGGAAAGGAAGAAGTAAAACTATCTTTGTTTGCAAATAACATGGTCTCGTATATAGAATATCGTAAGGAATCCACAAAAAAACTATTACACGTAATAAGTTCAGCAAGGTTTTAGGATACAAGATCAATATTCAGAAAGCAGTCGTTGTTCTACACACTGGTAATAAAGAATCTGAAAAATTGAAATTAAGAAAACAATTCCAAACCATAATGGAAAAGAATGTAAAAAAATAATGTCTATATGCGTATAACTGATTCACTTTTCTGTATAGCAGAGATTGGTACAACATTGTAAATCAACTATACTTCAATTAAAAAAAAAATTTAAAAACCCAATTCCACTTACAATAGTATCAAAAAGAATAAAAGAAGAAGAAATTTAAAACACGCAAGACTTGTACACTGATAATTGTAAAATACTGCTGAAAGAAACTAAAGAAGACCTAAATAAATGGAAATATATCCATGTACATATTATCTTGACTTAATATTATCAAGATGGCAATCTAGATCTGTTGATCTACAGATTCAACATAATCCCTATCAAAATTCCACCAACCTGTCTTGCAGAAATTGGCAGGCTAATCCAGAAGTTCATATGGAGATGAAAGGGCCCCAGAACAGGCAAAACAATGTTGAATGATAACAAAGTTGGAAGACTCACACTTCCTGATCTGAAAACCTACTTCTGAGCTACAGTAATCAAGACTGTGCGGGATTGGCATATGGACAGACATCCAGATCAACAGAATAGAATTGAGAGTTCAGAAATAAATCCATACATTTAGATCAAATGATTTTTGACAAAGGTGCCAAGACAATTCAGTAGGGGAGAAAAGATTCTTATTGCTTACTGGGTACAGAGTTTCTGTTTCAGGGGATGAAAAATTTGGAAATAGATAGTGGTGATGGTTGCACAGCATTGTGAACCTAATAAATGCCACTAAATTGTATACTTAACAGTGGCTAAAAGTGGCAAATTTTGTATTGTATATATATTTTACCACAATAAAAAAAAATTTTTTGAATAAAAGTTTTTAAATGGGTCAAAGACTTAAATATAAGAGCTAAAATTATAAAGCTCTTAAAAGAAAACATAGGTGTAAATGTTTGTGACCTTGGATTAGGCAATGATTTCTTAGATATGACATCAAAAGTATTAGCAGCAAAAGGAAAAATAGATAAGTGGAACTTTGTCAAAATGAAGACTGTGCTTCTAAAGACACTATTAAGAAAGTGAAAAGACAACCCAGAGAATCAGAGAAAATGTCTGCAAATCATATATCTGATAAGGGTCCAGTATTCAGAATAAAGAACTCTTAGAACTCAACAATAAAAAGATGATCCAGTAAAAATGGGCAAAAGACATGAATAAACATTTCTCCAAAGAAGATACACAAATACCCAATAAGCTAAGCTCATGAAAAGATGCCCAACATCATTAGTCATCGGGGAAATGCAAGTCAAAACCACAATGAGATACAAAGATGGATAATGAGTGTTGACAAAGATACAAAGAAATTGGAACCCTCATACCTGCTGGTGATTGTGCAGCCACTTCGGAACACAGTTTTTAGCCTTTCCTCAAAGAGTTAAACACAGTTACCATATATGACCCAGCAGTTCTACTCTTAGCTAAGTACCCAAGAGAATTGAAAACACATGTTCACACAAAAACTTAGTACAAGAATGTTCAGGGACTTCCCGGGTGGTGCAGTGGTTAAGAATCCGCCTGCCAATGCAGGGGACAAGGGTTTGATCCCTGGTCCAGGAAGATCCCACATGCTGCGGAGCAACTAAGCCCATGAGCCACAACTACTGAGCCTGTGCTCTAGAGCCCTCAAGCCACAACTACTGAAGCCCGCGTGCCTAGAGCCCGTGCTCCGCAGCAAGAGAAGCCACCGCAATGAGAAGCCTGCGCACCACAAGGAAGAGTAGCCCCCGCTCGCTGCAACTACAGAAAGCCCGCGCAGCAACGAAGCCCCAACAAAGCGGAAAAAAAAAAAAAAAAAAAGATACAGAAAGTAAAGTAGTAGTTGCCAGTGGTTGGGGGAGGGGATAGTGGGGAGTGTTTGCTGTTTGACATGGAGTTGTTTTTGCAGTGACGAAAGTGTTCTGGAATTAGGTAGTGGTGATGGTTGCACATCTTTGTGAATATACTAAAAACCACTAAATTGCACATATTAAAGGGGTGAATTTTACGGCCTAAATTATATATTTAAAAACCCACACCCATGAGCTAACGTTTGTATTGCACATTAAGTTTCATACAACATTTTTTAAAAACCTACTAAAGGCGAAAGTAGTCAGCATTAATAGAATACTTGAGAAATGTAATTAGTTGCCAGCTCCAATGACTTTGAACAAATTCTTTCTTTCTTAGCCTAGTCTCCTAGTCTGTAACTTGGGGGCAGGGGGGTGGGTAAGGGGAGAGCAGCACCTACCTCATAGGATTGAGTGAGCTTCACATGTACATAGCTGAACCCAGCTCCTGGCCCAAGCAAGTCAGCGCTGCTCTTATAACAGCCCTTCTCTCCCTGCCCCCACATTCTCTTCCTCTGCAGACAGAGTGGGAAGCTTTGGAGCTGACGGATCACCAGTGGGCACTAGATGATGTCGAAGAGGAGCTCATGGCCAAAGACCTCCACTTCGAAGGCATGTTCAAAAAGGAATTACAGACCTCTATTTTTTGAAGACCAAGCAGGGGTCAGCTGTGTCAGGAACTCGGAGTAGCGCTTAACCTTGTAACTTTTGTTTGAGCTGGAGCCTCTTGGAATAAAAAGGGGGATGCGTGAGCCGGCGGGTGTGCAGCAAGGATTGTTCTTGTCTGAGCCGGGTTCCCCTTTATGTTTGAAACCAGAAGAGACATGAGGAGTGTGTGCTGGGTGACTTGCCCAGAAACAATGAGTTTTGAAATGTTTAAAGTTTTCCTTCTGGTGACTCTAGTAATAAAAGTAAGAGAGGGGGAGAAACTCAAGCTAGTGATAATATATAAAACTTAGCAAAAATTCAGGAATTTCAGAAAAAGTGTTGTCAATTAAACCTAATGATTATGTACAGTCACTCTGACTTCTAAACCATAGTAAACTCCTGTTTTCTTGGGATCCAAACACCTCGCGTTTGACCTTTAATTTTTTGTCACTATTTTTATAACTTTCCTTATGCAAATAATACATTTTCATTACCGAAAATTTAGGACCAATGGATGAAACTCTCTGTGTTGTTCATTTTGCGCCTGCAGAATGACATGAAGAGCCAATACGTTAAAACCTTATTCAAACAAACTCTTTTCAGAGTGAATACCCAGGGCCAGGACAGACTTAGCAAACCTTCTCTCTGTCTTAATACTGTCCAGTGAAAATTGGTGACCCTGAGACACTGCCAGATTCTCAAGTGCCTTTGGGATCCTCAAAGACTTCAACGGTTAAGTAATGCAAGGTCTTGATCTGGAGTTCAGAATATATCAAATCCGTTGACAAATCAGTGGTGCTGTACTGTATATGGCTACTCTGTTGAACGACAGACCCCATGTCCAAGTTATTCTGGATGAGAGAGAGCTTACATATGGTTGTAAGAAGGGAGAGAGGAAAAAAAATAAAAAATAAAAAAAAACAGAAGAGAGAGAGGGTGATTGCTGGCAGACACATAGGTAAGGGTTGCCCAGGAATAATTCTGCCTGGATTAACTGTCCCAGGGAAGTGGCAGAGGGCCATTTCTGTACCACAGGTGAATGTAATTTACATGCTGAACGCTATAATCAAAAACAACTCATCTCTACAAATTAAACCATCCTGTTTTCTTTGCCTGTAAAAATGTTGCCTTTGTGGGTCACTAACAGCCTTCTGCCAGCAGTTATGAGTGTCTATCATGGACCAGTGCTGGAGAGTCTAAGATGGAAAAAGATGTAACTCTTGCCCTCAAGAACTCATAAGAGAGACACATAAGAAATTGGTGGTTCTTAATCGTTCACTGGGTCACAGGACCTCTTTGAGAATCTGATGGAAGTTCTGACCCTCCCCTCCTGAGTAACACACATGGGCACAGACACACAGACCTCTCGGGTAACCCCAGGAGCATTAATAGACTTTCCAAAGCCTATTCATAGTGACCCATTGACCCAAGGTAAGAAATGCTAATATTTAAAAGAGCTGCTAAAATAAAATATTAAAGGAGCAAGGGTTCCCGGGAGAGCTAACCTTTGACCTGGGCCTTGAAAGAGTTCTGCAGTGTAGAAGGGCATCCCAAGCAGAGGGAACAGAACCAGCAAAGGCCTTCAGATTAAAATGTCTACAATTCACTGCTCCCTGACAAAGTGGGGAGTTGTATGATATATACCAAAAGGTCCAGGTAGGGCAGGAATGGAAACAGTAACTGGTGATTGAGTGATGTCACCCTCTTTCCTACAAGGCATCCTCAGAGCATTTCAGTCTGCCTCTTGATCCACACACAGTTTGTCCTTTTCCCTGTAGCAAAGTTAGGTGGGTAAAATGTGTGAGACTTTTCTGACCCATCACAGTGGTAAATGCACATTTCCTTGGCACCAGCAAGTCAAAGGGAAAAGCCAAGTTTGTTTTAGCAGGCTCTTCCCAGAACCAGCTCACAAGTTCAGGGAACAGTCCTTATCATGTGTGCTTCTTGGAGTTTAATTTGGGTCAGACTGCTAGATGAGCGTTCTACCTTTTCCACCAACCTGGACTTAGCACCTGAAACCATTTAGGACAACCTGAAATGTCCACTTACTGATCGTGGTATGGAAGGCACCTTGCATGGAAGGCTAAACATTGACAGTCAGTTGCACAACACAACTCAGAAAAATAATGATGACTTAGATTTGAGGACAGTAGGTATACCTGCACTTAGAGGCAAAAGTCAGTATGGTTCCTCTGGTCTATAAGGAGTGTGATGGGCATGGGTGTATGTGTGAGACACGGGGGATTACTAACTGTGTGAGGAATACTGCAGTTGCAAGTGATAGAAACAGAACTCAATCTGGCTTAAGCAGTTTTTTTTAAAGGAATGTAAGTTGGTTCAGTAACTAAAATGTTCAATGGTCAGTGTCTTCACTGTAGCCAGGGCCTCACTGATATCATCAAGACTTGGTTGCTTTCTCAGGTCTGCCTTTTTCTACTATCAGGTAGTTTGTCTTCTCATGGAGACACCAGCTTAGTAACCCCAGTGAAAAGCACCCCTTAAAATTCCAGTAAAAGTCAGGCTACTTGATTTGGGTCATGTACACATTCCAGGAAATGCTTAGCCCTACCTAAACTATAAGGAATGAAAATGGGATAAGGATGATTCCCTAAAGGAAAATAGGGGTGTTGCTGCCAGAAGAAGGTGGCATGGGTACCAGGAAAGAAAAAACAATCATGTTTTACCCTTTAATTACCTGGAATGTTCCCCAAAGGAGGAACTGCCCTATCCTAGTAGGCCATGAAGTCTGCAAATATTTACTGGATTTCTGCAACATGCCCAGTGCCATGCTAGATATTTTCAGATCTTCCTGTTCACTAAACAAGACATTCATTGACCATCTGCCCAAAACTGTGCACACGAGCAAGCCACACTCCAGACCTTAAGAGCTCAGAAAACTGTGTCACATGTCGTGACAGGGATAATCCGAGGGAAGCTGTGGGAATGTCCTGCAAGTCATCCAACCTGGGAGGCCAGGGAAGGCTTCCCAGCAAAGTATCTCAAGATGTGAAGGATTACAAGGAATTAGATACAGAGCCAGGGGAAGATATAAGGGAAGATTATCCCAGGCAGACGGAACAGTGTATGCAAGGTCCCAAGAGCTGAGGTGGTGGTGTTTACACGAAACCGAAACAAGACTTGGGTGACCCTGAAGTGTAGAGAATAAAAAGATGTAATGAGCGCTGGGTTACTTTAAATGAATAGTAAGGCATTTGAATTATATCTCAATAAAGCTGCATTTAAAAAAAAAAAAAAAAAAGACGTGATGAAGCAAAGGCAAGACCAGGTGGCAGAGAGCCTGTAAGTCACCCCTCAGACACGAACTTGATCTTGATGTGGCTTCAGGAGCCTTTGGGAGGGACTGATGGGAAAGGATTTGCTACTGGGCAGGGAAAGGAATGGATGGGGTAGAAGTGGAGAGTGAGACGGTAGTGAGGTCAGAGTGGGGTGGAATTGAGGCCATTTAGATGATTAGCTCCTCCTTTCTTGCTCTGATTCAGTGTGTGGCTTTGCATAAGACACTTCCCCTCTCTGGGCCTCAGTCTCCCCATCTGCCAAAAGGAGATCTGCAGCCACTTTGGAAAACAGTCTGGCAATTCCTCAAAAGCTTAAACAAAGTTTCCATATGATCCACTCCTAGACAGATATCCCAAGAGAAATGAGAACGTATGTCCACACAAAAACTTGTACATCGTGGCTCACAGCAGCATAATTCACAATAGCCAAAAAGTGGAAACAACCCAAATGTCCATCAACTGATGAACAGATATATAAAATATGGTATATCCATACAATGGAATATTATTCAGTAATGAAAAGAATGAAGTTCTGATACAACCTATGATGCGATGAAGTGTGGAACTAAATGAAGAAGACAATCACAAAAGATCACATATACGATCCTATTTTTTATGAAATGTCCAGAATGGGCAAATCCATAGGGTCAAAAGATAGATTAGTGGTTGGCAGGGCTGGCGAGGAGGAAAATGGGGAGTGATTGCTAATGGGTACAGGTTTCTTTTGGGGGTAATGAAAATGTTCTGGTGGGAATGTAAATTGGTATAACCACTATGGAGAACAGTATGGAGGTTCCTTAAAAACTAAAAACAGAGTCACCATATGATCCTGCAATCACACTCCTGGGTATATACCCGGAAAAAACTATAATTCACAAAAAATACATGTACCCCAATGTTCACTGCAGCACTATTTACAATAGCCAAGACATGGAAGCAACCTAAATGTCCATCGACAGATGAATGGATAAAAAAGATGTGTTATATATATACAACGGAATATTACTCAGCCATGAAAAAAGAATGAAATAATGCCATTTGCAGCAACATGGATGGACCTAGAGATTATCATACAGTACTAAGTGAAGTAAGCCAGATAAGAGAAAGACAAATATATGCTATTACTTATATGTGGAATCTAAAAAAAAAAAAAAAGGTACAGGGACTTCCCTGGTGGTCCAGTGGTTAAGAGTCTGTGCTCCCAATGGAGGGCGCATGGGTTCTATCCCTGGTCAGGAAACTAAGATCCCGCAGGCTGCATGGCACGGCAGTCGATCAATAAATTTTTTAAAAGGTACAAATGAACTTATTCACAAAGCACAAATAGACCTACAGACATAGAAAACAAACTTATGGTTACCAAAGGGGAAAGGGGTGGGGGATAAATTAGGAGTTTGGGATTAACGTATACACACTACTATATACAAAACAGATAACCAACAAGGACCTACTGTATAGAACAGGGAACTATACTCAATACTTTATAATAACCTGTAAGGGAAAAGAATCTGAAAAAGAATATATGTGTGTGTGTGTATATATATATATATATATATATATATATATATATATATATATCTGAATCACTGTGCTGTACACCTGAAACTAACACAACATGGTAAATCAATTATACTTCAATAATAAAAAATATAATAAAAAAGAAAATGTTCTAAAATTGTGGTGATAGGGACTTCCCTGGTGGCGCAGTGGTTAAGAATCCACCTGCCAATGCAGGGGACGTGGCTTCAAGCCCTGGTCTGGGAAGATCCCACATGCCGCGGAGCAACTAAGACCAGGTGCCACAACTACTGAGCCTGTGTTTTAGAGCCTGTGCGCCACAACTACTGAGCCTGTGCTCTAGAGCCTGTGAGCCACGACTGCTGAGCCTGCGTGCCACAACTAACGAAGCCCACACACCTAGAGCCTGTGCTCTGCAACAAAGAGAAGCCACCGCAATGAGAGACCCTCTCACCGCCACAAAGAGTAGCCCCCGCTCGCCACAACTAGAGAAAACCCACGTGCAGCAACGCAGATCCAACACAGCCAAAAATAAATAAATAAATAAATAAATAAATTTATTTTAAAGATGAAATAAATAAAAAATAAAATTGTGATGATAGCTGCACAACTTTGTGAATATAATAAAACCCACTGAATAGTACACCTTAAATAGGTGAATTTTATGTTATGTGAATTACATCACTGTTAAGCAGGAGAGGGGGATCATAAGCCCTTGGCAGCTGACATCAAGATATCTCATGGTCATGGCTACGAGAGGCTCTTGTAGACTACCCAGGCTGCAGAAGGAGGGCATGGAGGAGAGATCTGCGACTGCTGGGTGCAGAGGGGTGTCAGGGGTCTGCCAGCATGTCCCTGAGCCTCTCCTGTGCTTTAACCCCCCTCCCTGCCACCCCTCCTGCTGACCCTGGTCCCACCTCCCCATCTCCCGGGCTCTGGGGCAGCCTGGGAAGGTCAGTGCGCTTCAGAAACCTGAGTTCTGTATCCCTGCCCCTCCAAAGTGGGCTAGTACCCAATACATAAAATGTTTTTATTTCTGCAACCAGCTCACAAAATGCACAGCCAACCCTGTGCAATCTTTTCCTTTCTTCCATTTCTTTGTGAATTTCTTTTTCATTTAAAAGATTTTATTATGGAAAATTCCAACCATACACAAGAGTAGAGAGGATAGTATAAAAGGACGTAACCATCTCCCTCCACTGATAATGAATAATTCTCAACATTTTGCCAGTATTTCATGTATCTTCCAAACCCGCTTTTTTGCCTGGAGTGTTTTAAAAGTAAATCTTAGATACGATATCATTTCACACATAAACATTTTAGTAAGTAGCTCTAACAGATAAGGAATTTTTAAAACATGACCCACTATGCCATTATTCACCTAGTCCAAACAGGTTTATTCTTTAGTCTATGCTAAGGACCAATCAATGTTCAGACTACCCCCAGTTATCTTAAAACGCCTCTGTGCAGTTGGTTTGTTTGGATGAGGATCCCAACAAGGCCCACACGTGGCATTTGACTGCTATGTCTCTTAAGTCTCTTTTATAACATTTTCCCCTCCCCCTGCTTTTTTTCAAGCTGTTTATTTGTTGAAGAAACCACGTATTTTTTATAGAAGTCTGTGAGTCTTTTTGAAAGTATTCTTATCTGGATGGGAAGCCAAATCTTTAGATTATTTTTCGCTTCAAGGAAAGATTAAGGGGAATTAATGATAGATAGATGAATTAGTGATAGATGCGTAGAAAATTAAGCAAGTAAAAAACCAAACAACACTTACCCCAGGAAAAACAGAACATCTAGCAAAGGAATTATAATCACAGTACACTCTTGACTCAGCCTGAATAATTTGTTTCGTGCTTCTCGTATTGTAAATGCAGACTTACGATATAAACAAAAGCGGCGCAGAAAAATGTGGAAGGCAATATGAGAGCTAAATCTTCACGTTCCTTTGTAGTAGTCAATAGGTAGAATCTAAAACTGAAAAAAAAAATTAACATTAGCAGTATAAATCTGACCCTTAGAAAACACATATAAAAACCAGAAGGAAAAATCAGAAATACCAGAAAGAGCTGAAGGGAATTGGGAGTGAGAGGGAATGAAATAAGGAACAGTTGATTTTAAAGTGTGTACCGGATTATCAGACTTATTAACAACAACAAAAAATGTCTTTTTAAAAGACTGGGTTCGTTTAGTTGGTATCCATGGAGGCTAAAATCTGAGAAGGAATGAGTTAAGATTGCAGGAACCCTTGAGGCTTAATTTGGCCAGTTGAGTGAAAGAGTATAATTGTTCCTGCCCTCAGAGATAGGACAGCGGGCAGAACGCAAAGAATGTCCTCCAGGCGGCAGCATCTCGCCCACGCCCCACCGCACCCGCCACCCCACCACCCCCCTGCTGCCTTTTGTTTCTCTGCTCCTGCCCGCCAGAGCTACCAGCCAGAACAGAAATGCCAGCCAATTGTCCTGTCTAAGCAGGAGACTTCATTGCTGTCACTCACCTTTGCCTTTTCCTTCTCTCTCCCTTTCCTTGGGAGCTTCCAAGGTACTCTAGGGTAGGAGCTCCCAACAACTCCCAACGCTGGTGGTCTGCTGTCCTTTCAACAGAGATCCCAGTTGGAGGCCTATTTTCAGACTCAAACTCCTAGCACAGTTGGAGCCACCTGGAAGGCCTGGGATTTTCATCTCCCCTTCTATCTCTGAGATGCCTCCAGAGGGGCGGGATGGTGTCATCACTCTTAAGATCACTGGCTCTTATGGTTTGGCTTCTTATTTGCTGTGTGTCCTTGTACAAATTACTTCACCTCTCTGAGCTTGGACTTTCTGGCTGTAAAATAGAGAGCATAATAATATATAGGGTTGCTGTCAGGAATTAAAAAGAATAATGCATGTACGGTGTGCAGCACAGCTCCTGGCAGACTAAGCACTTGGTAAACAGAGCTACTGACCATCCCCCATAAGCTTGGAATCATCCCCTGCCCATTCTTGCTGTCCCAGAGTCTCCAGGATGATGCTAGGAGCTCCTGTAAGAGACAGGATATTCCCCACCTACACCTGGCACCCCATGCTCCCCACTTACATTCACCTCCACCCCCAGTCAGTCTCCTCTTTCCATTGGATCAGCTTTCATCTTGGCCTCTGGCCAAAGGGATCATAATATCCCTTGCCTTTGTGTGTGATCTCAAAAGCCCTACCAATCCATGGTTTGGAAACACAATGGGATTGGGGCTCCTGGCTCCAAAGAGTCATCCAGGGTGCAGCCAAATGATCCTGCGTGGACTGGGGGGCTGGGCACTGTCAAGGCAGTGAGACTCTGCAGGGGCATGAATAGGTGGTCCACGCACACACACACTGCCCTCCTCGGGGGAAACTGAGGAAGGGAACCAAGCCAGCTCCAAGCCTGCTGAGGGAATCTCGACATCTCTAAGGAGACTCATTAGAGAGTTCACAGGAGGCACTGAGAAGAGGGACCTGGACCCCGCAGCTTCTGTAGTGGGCCCCGGAACTGTCCTCCCACCAAGACTGCCCACAGGGGAAAAGACAGAGGTTCCTCAAAGGAAATTAGGATACCGTCAGGAAGAGAGATCTTGGACAATGCCAAAAAATGCCAATTACCTATTACATATAGAATCAGGATCTAGATAACTTCCCACAAGATCAGAACAACTGGCTAGATCTAACAAGATAAAATAAACAACAAATAAATGTAGCATCCTACAGTGAGGGTCAAGAGACCAAATGCACACAACGAGATGAGGAAGACCTAGTCAATATTGGGCAATAAAGTGATGTGGCTGCCAGAAACATTACTTTAGGGTGAGGTCATATTAATAGAGGAGTAGACTCGAGGAAAGGGGAGGTGAAAGTTCAGCTGTATTCTCAACTGGGTTCAGTTCCAAGAGTTATACTTTAAAGAGGACATCGTTGACCTGGTAAAAAGGAAACAGAGGAGAGATGTCACAATGGTGAAATCCCAGAACCCTGTCCTTCGAGGAAAGACTAAAAGAACTGGGAGCATTTGGCCTGGAAGGAGAAAATTCTAGAGAAATGAGAGATGACTTTACAATCCTGAAGGGGTTCCCACAAGAAAAACAGTAAAGCTGGTCAGATGATATGGTGAAATGGGAAAAGCCTGAACCCTCTCCCAGAGTCAGAGAAGCTGGATTCAGGCTCCACCGTTTATCAGCTACTAGGGACTGAACACCCTTCAAACTGCAACATGTCAGACACATCTAATGGCTGAGCATTGCTCTTCTGTGAGAGACGCAGGTAGGAAAACACTGGGAGGGAGATTTCAGCTCAAACCTAGGAAGGATCTTCTTTCTTTCTTTTTAAAATGATATTTATCATTCTTATCTCTGATCACAAAAGAAATACATGATTGTATTAAACATTGGTAAACAGAAAAGCAAAATTAGATAAAAATCGCATCACCCACTATTTACCTTCTAATATTTAGGGATAGGATAGATGATTGATTGATTGACTGACAGATATTAACAAAAATGGGATCACACAAATACTTATCTGAGAGAATTTAGAGTATCAGCATATAATGATGTATATATTAGCATGTAAGGATGCTTACTGCAGTATTGTTTCTAGGAGAAAAAAAAAAAAGCTGTCAACCACCTGATTACTTATCAGTAGGGGAATACTGGGAATGTCTGCGAAACTAACGGTACATCCACATCATACAAAACTGTGCCGCTAATTGAAAGAAAGGGTGGAGCTAGTATGTATTGCCTTCAAAATGTTTCCAACATATATCTGCTTAAGGCAAAACAAACTTATAGAATAATAGGCATAGTATGATCCCATTTTTGTAGAAATGCATGCACATATATATTTTATATGATGCAAAGCAAACAGAATGGTGTTAACAATGGGTATATCTGGGGGGCAGAGTTGGAGAGACCAAGGATAAGACAGTTCATGTGTTCTTTGAACATTTCTATGTTGCTTGAATTGGGACAATCAGCACATATTACTTTTATAATTCAAATGACTGAAATTTAAATAAATAAATAACAATCTACTCTGGACATGTCTCTATGCCATTAAAGATTCTACATCATATTTAATGACCACATGTATTCCTTGTGTGGATTCCTCTTAATGTGTTGAACCTAATGGTGGAAATTTAGTACATCAGGAGTTGTCCAAAGAGGGACCTGGAGCATTTTGACAGACAGACCTGAAAATGTGCAGACCCACTGACCTAACCATGCCTCAGGGAGGAAGTTATCTGATAGGTACACTAGTGCATGTGCACAAAGATGTCTATGCAAGAATGTCCTTGCCTCATTATTCCTGCTAGCAAAAGGCTAGAAACAATCTACATGTCCAACCTCAGGAACCAGATAAATAAAAATGACAGGCTGATCATATGCTGCAGTTCTCAACACTGAATACAAGAAATGAGATGGATCTGTAGAAATGTACATGGAAAATGTGCCAGGTTATATTGCAAAGTGAAGGGGAAAAAGGCAAGTTACAGAACGACATGTACAGTATGATCTCTTTTCTATTTAAGAAGTATATATGGCTGTGCCTTGAAAAAGCTGAAGGATACACATCAAGCTGTAGGTAGGATTTACCTGTAGGTCCGTATGTAGTATGTATGTAGCCCTATAAGGATATAGGTCTAGAGACATTAAGGAAGTGAGCTCCCCGTCCCAGGAGGTATGCAAACAGAGATTGGCTGCCCCGTTTTCGGGGATGCTGCGGAAGTGATTTCTACAGCCCTCGAAGGTGACCTCAGTTCCCTTCTTAGCCCTGAGAATCCCTCAGAGAGGGGAGGTCAGGACTGGGAGAAGAATCCATCCCTAAGGGGAAAGGGTTAAGCGAGGATGGCGCTCCTGTGGGCGGGCTCCGCCATCGGCAGCGCCGGGCTCTGTTAGCCAAGTCTGAGCATCTCGGAGGATGCGGCGCAGCAAGCGGCTTCAGGGACGTGCGCAAGGTGAACGCGGGGGCTGCCAGCTCGGCGCCCAGGTGAGGAGCTGGACTAGGGAGGGGGCGATGGCGGGGCCCAGGCAGGGAGCATGGCCTGCAGCCCCCCTCTCAGGTGCGAGTGGCAGGGCCTGCACCAGCGTGCACCCCCCACCCAGGACACTGCGGGAAGGCGCGGAGCCAGGGGAGAGGAGATGGAGGAAAAGGAGAGGTAACCCGAGATGGACCAGCTCCTGGAGGCTGCCCTGCGGCGGCCCTCGCCCTGCCCCCAGGCCGGCCTCTTCCCAGTCCCTGAGGGAGCGAGAACACCCCCCCCACACACACAAAAAACCTCTTCAGCAGCAGGAAACCAGGACTGTGCAGCCCCCTCCTCATCCGGAGGTGACTACATCTCTTGGATTGCGGGTGGTGAGCAGATGGTAGATGCTTATCACTGAAGGCCCAACTCTGCTGTCTCCTCCTCTGCAAAGCTTTTCGGACCCCCTGTGTAAAATGAGCCAATGCGGGTTTCACAGCCCCTAGTATGGCCATTTGCAGCCTGTGTGACCTTGGGCGAGTTGCTCAACCTCTCTGAACCTTGCTTTCTTCCCTATGAAATGGGTATACCCACACCAGCTTGTTTTGGGAGGGGTGGATAAAATCGAGGACACGCAGCTAAGCTTAGCACAGGAGCCTAAGTGGGCAAGAGCTCAACACAGAAGTACTATTATTAACTAGTGCCTGTGTTAGGGCCCTTCCAGTCCTTCCCCCTCAGCTCACCACCACTCCCCACACTGGAACTGAGGCTTCTCTTTGGGTCCCCAGCACCTAGCCTGGGCCAGGAGCAGAGCATGAGCTCGGTGAATGTTTGAGAAATGAACTAATGAGGCAGATTGGGGAATGGGTTTAAGGGGTCTTTGATTCCCCCTAAAATTACCCACAAGCTTTGGTGAACCTGGACACTTCCCTGGGGAGAGCGCCTGGAGTTTTCTTTGGCTTCTCAAGGTGTCTGTGAGCCACCAAGGATCTTTGAGCACAACTGTTCCCCAGAGAGGAAGGGAACAGGGCCTCTGCCCCTAAACACACCCGGGCACTGGCTCTCACAGCCCCTGGCCCCCTCTCCTGGTCCCCCTCTCCTGGCCATGGGGTCCCGTCTTGCCTCCCGGCTCCATTAGGGACTCTCAGGAAGCGGCACCATAAAGGAATATCCACCTGGGCCAGGCATATGCAGTGGCTGGAGACAAGAAATAAAAGACGCAGACACAGCCCTTGAGAAGCCCCAGGAGGGTGGGGGAGATAGGAGATTATTATACTATGTGACTGGTGTGACAGGAAGGGGTGGAGGGAGTGTCAGGGAAAGAAATACTCAAGCTGAAACAAGCCACCATCATATCCTGCCTGGATTTCTGCACTGGCCTCTCTCCCCCTTTTAAGACACTTCTCAGATCTCATGACTCCCATGCTTAACATCTCCATTGGCTTCCTGGGACACTTAGAATAAAATGCAGGTGCCTTTTCGTGGCTTTTGAGAAAGCCCCACCTTCCTGATTTCATCTCCCTCTGCTCCTTTCTCCTGCATCTGCTGTGCTCCTCATTCCTGCTGAAGGGCCTTTGCACTTTCTGTTCCCTCCTCCAGATGCTTTTTCTGGATATCATCAAATGGCTGACTCCTTCTTCCCATGCAGCATTTAGCTTAAATGTCACCTGAGTGGCCTTTCTAGCACTCCTGTGTAAAGTAGCCCCCCCCCTTCTATCTCTTAACCCTGTTTTATGTTCTCCATAGTTCACCTTATTTAAAATTATTCATTGTCTGTCTCTTACCTAGAACACCAGCTCCATGAGGCCAGGCATCTTGTCAATCTTGTTCACTGTTTTATCCCCTAGGTTTGGCACATAGTATGTCCTCCAATTATTTGCTGACATAGTTAAGGGGGCTGGTGGGAAAGAAAGCTTTCTGGACAAAAGGAAAAGTAAAAGGACTCTAATGCTTATTAAGCTCCAATTATGGGACTGGTCCATCCTGTGTTTTGTTATGTCTTATAAGAGCCCCTTTGAGTTAGGTACTATTATTATACCCATTTTACTGATGGGAAAACCATGATGCAGAGGGGAAAAGTAACTCACCCAGGAAATGGTGAAACTGGGATTGAAACCCAGGTCCCTCCTCAAAGGCACGGGCGTAGTATTTCTCTCCCTCTCCACCTCTCTGATATTTGACCTGGGCCCTCAAGAATAGGATTAAAAAAAAAAAAAAAAAAGAATAGGATTTCAGCAAGTGAAGGAGAAGGGAGAGGGCATTCCAGCCTGAGGGAAGAGCAGGAGCAAAGGCATGGGGCGTCAGGCAGTTCCGTGGGTGTTGAGGGATAGGTGAGCATCCTGGTGTGGCCTTGGAAGGCCAGGAGAGGAGCTTATATTCTCTCCTGAGGGCGATGGGGAGCCATTGAAGGTTTTGAATTAGGGCAAGTGGCATGACCAGAGATGCAGTTTTAAAAGGTCACTCTGGGCAGCATGAAGAGGTTGAAGAGGAAGGGGCGGGTAGAGGAGGATTCTTCCTTTCTTTCCCACCAGCCTCTTTGGGGCAGCCATGGGAGACCCATCTTATGCCATCCCCCTCTCCTTTTTTTAGGCTCATCCCGTGAAGACTGGAAGCTGAGGGCTCCAGGCCCAGGCATCAGAGCGGACCATGGCTCCCAGCCCCTGGGGCTGTGTGTATGGCCGCCTGCTGCTGTTGCTGCTGCTGTCCCTGGGGGCTGGCTCTGCCCTGGGCCGGGGCCTTCCCAGGCCACTTGAGGACTTGGAACCACACTTGATCCCAGGAGCCCACCCCAAGGGCCCTGTTGGCACAGAGCCCCAGGCCTTTGACTTCTTCTGGGAGAAGCCCAGAGACGAGAGCCCCTGGAACTCCAATGTCCCCCAGGTCCCTGCTGAGGAGATGCCTGAGAGGCCCACAGACTCCCTTGGCCCAGCCCTGCATGGACCTAAAGCAGCCCATGGGGCGCAGAGAGAAGGACTCCCAGTAACTGATGACCTCCAGGTGGCTCGAGGGCCAGTTTTTCAGGGCTGGACAGGACCTCCTGAATCACAGGAGTCTGTGGAGCAAGAGGCACCAGCCCCCTATCCAGTGGGCACCCCCCATCTCACTTTCACCCCCACAACTCCCAGACTCCAACTCGGGCTAGCCACGGTTCCTCCCATCCCAGGGCAGCCTGGAAGCCGAGTGGGACAGCGACCACCTAGAGATGAGGGTCTTGTGGCCAAAGCCAAGATCGGGGTCTCAGAGACATCCCCCTGGGACCACAAGGGCCCTCCCCACACTCTTGCGCCACACCCAGGCACTATCATGAGGCCAGGGCTGAAAGAACAGGGTGGGAGTGAGGAGGACTTCCAGGAGGCAGCTCAAGGCCCCCTCTTCACCCAGCAGGATCCAGCAGCTCCTGATGTTGGCTCAGTATCACCAGCTGAGGCGGCATCCTCTCAGGAGCCTGGGTCCCAGCCAGACCTGGCATTGGCCAGAAGCCTTCCTCCTGCTGAGGAGCTGCCCATGGAGCTCCCCAAGAAGGCTGGAGGTGGGGAGACCTGGGAAGTCAGTATTCCAAGTCCCTCACCCAAACAGACTGACCTCCCTGATGTTAGGGGCTCATCAGGACCCCAGCCCTCAGGTCCCCCAGCCTCAGAGACTCCTAATGGGCAGCCCAAGCCAGGTGGGTATCAAAGTGAGGGTGCTGAGCAGGGCTGGGACGGGCAGTGTTCCAGGGCAGCTGGATGCCCCAGTTTCTGTGTGACCTCTGGTCCCTCTGGGTCCTGCTTTCCTCATTCTGGCAAATGAGGGTGATTGTGCCTCCCTCCTGGGGGATTAGATTTTGGGGAACGCTGGAGGGTCAGGCAAAGCAATGACTGCTTTTGTTATTTCAGAGATAGCAGCAATGAATGGAGCAGACCCCATCTCCCCCCAGCGTGTGAGAGGAGCAGTGGAGGCCCCAGGTACCCCCAAGTCCCTCATCCCTGGCCCTTCGGACCCTGGCCCAACTACAAACGGAACAGAGAGCCCTGTGGGAGCCCTGCAGCCAGGTGAGGGCATGGCTCGGGGGCTGGGGAGATCGGGTACTCTAATACCTAAGAACTTGTGTGAGGTATATAAGCGAGGGGTGGGGAGTGAATGGGGACAAACACCTCCTTAAAGGAAATGGCCAACAACTTCAAACAACTTAGGATAATAAACTACTACTCACTGGGTACTCTGGGAGAAGTCATTTGCACTCTGAGGGCTGGAAAATTCTTAAATATAAATTCTTAAGTATACATGGGTATATTTAGTGCAGTGATTCTCCAAGTCCCACAGTTCACCAGAGGAGCTTTTAAAAAATTCCAGTGCCCAGGCCCCAGCACAAGGAATTCTGACTGAGTTGATCTCCAGGTGATTCTAATATGCAGTCCCCGTTGAGAGCAGGTGGCATGTTAAAAAAAAATGATAGGTCACATCCATTTAACACTTATTGGGTGTTGGGGACTGTGCTAAACATTTAATCCTCACCACAACCCAGTGAAGAGGGGTGCTATTACCATCCCCATTTTACAGATGTGCTTAGAAAAGTTAAGTAACTTGCTCACCACACCGGAGGATGATGGAAAATCAAAAGTACTTTTCAGAGGGCTATTTTAATATTGTTATTGTTGCAGATGAAGCCGAGGAGTGGCCGGGGCGTCCCCAAAGCCACCCCCCAGCGCCCCCTGTCCAGGCCCCCTCGACGTCACGCCGGGGCCTCATTCGGGTCACCACGCAGCGTGCCCTGGGCCAGCCACCCCCTCCGGAGCCCTCCGCCAGCTCCGCGGCATCAGTCCCGGCCTCCAGCCCCCCTGCCAACGCCACCTCACCTCCCCTGCGCTGGGGTCCCCTGCGGCGGGTGCTGAGCTTTTCCTGGGAGCTGCACGTCTACGGGGTCGGGGTGCTCTTCCTGCTGCCTGCGTTGTTGGCACTGGCCTCGCTGGCAGCCGCCCCTGCGGGGCCCCGGTTGGCACTGGTGGCGGCGGTGCTGGTGCTGGTGGCGTCGGGGCTGCGGTCCGCCTACATGCTCACCGACCCCTATGGCTCGCAGGCACGGCTGGGTTTACGCGCCGGCCTGGTGCTCTACAATCTGCCCTTTCCCTTGCTACTCACCGCGCTGGCGGCCCTGACCCTGCTCGGCCTGGGCGCGGGGCTGCCACAGCAGCTGCAGAACCCGCTCCTCCTGGGAGCGCTGGCGTTGGCGCACGGCTTGGGGCTGCTCGCCACAGACCTGCTGTCGGCGAGGCCTGCGCTCAACCTCCTGGCTCAGGGCTTATCGTGCGCCTGGGGCGCGTCCGTGGCTCTGGGCACGCTCTGCCTGTGCCGTCGCCGCCTGCTGGACGGGCCGAGGGGCTTGGATGCCAGCCCGGGCCCCAGGCTGCTGGCCGTGGCGGGCGCGCTGGGGCTGCTGGCCAGTGGCTTGCAGCTGGCGGCCGCGCTCTGGCTGTACCCGGGCCCCGGCCGGGTGGGCCACTTCTCGTGGGCCTGGTGGGGCGTCCACTTCTGGCTGCGCCTGCTGGAGCTGACGTGGGCGCTCACCCTGGCGCTGGCCGCTCTGGCCGCCGCGCGGCCCAGGCCGCCCACAGAGCACGCCTGCTGGGCTAAGCTGCTGCGCCTGGCGTGCCCTACGCCCTCCAGCAAGAGCGAGGTGCCCGAGAGGCCCAACAACTGCTACGCGGGGCCCAGCAGCGTCGGCGCAGGTACCCTGGACATTAGCAAGAGCCTCATGCGCAACCCGGCGGAGGGTGGGCCTCCAGCCACGCCCAGTTCAGGCGCCTGGGGTTCGGCTGCGTCGCTGGGCCGCGGTCCCCTGGGTGGCCCGGGACCGTCCCGCAGCAGCATGGGGCCGGCGCCATCGATGAGCGAGCTGGACCTGCGGCCGCCATCACCCATCAACCTGAGCCGCAGCATCGACGCCGCGCTCTTCCGAGAGCACTTGGTGCGAGACAGCATCTTCCGGCGCTGCGGCCTCCGTGGCCTGGCCTCCCCGCCGCCCGGGGGCGCGCTGCGGCCGCGCCGGGGCAGCCACCCCGACGCCGAGCTGGATGGCGCAGGTTCTTCGCTCCTCCGCGGCCGCAGCCGGTCGCTCAGCGACGTGCGCGTGCGCGGCCCGGTCCCACCACATGTAGTGGACGAGCCTGTCGGGGTGGCTTCCGGCAGCTCCGTGGACAGCTTCTCACGGGGCTCGCTCAAGATCAGCTGGAACCCCTGGCGCCACGGGCTGTCGTCGATGGACAGTCTGCCCCTGGATGAGCTGCCCAGCACGGTGCAGCTACTGTCTGCCCCAGCTCCTGCCCCGGGTCCCGCCCGGCCCGGGGAACCCCAGAATGGGATCCAGCCTCGCTGCAAGCCCGGGGACTCCCGCAGCGCCTCCAGTGACACCATCGAGCTCTGAGGGGGTCCAGAAACTCAGGACCAGGGCCCCGCCCTCGATGGCCCTACCGCGGCATGACCTTCTGGGATGCTGAGCATTTGAAAAACATTCCGGGAGTATTCCTGGGCCCCAACTGATTGCAGCCTCCGGAGACAGCCGGACACGAACCCACCCCCACCCCCAGATTTTTGTTTTTTAAAATATCTCTATTTTTTAGCGGGTATTTTGCACAGAGGCCGTGACTTATGCAGAATACAGGGTGGACATGCACGTATTTGGGAATGGGGAACAGGGTCCAAATGCCCTAACATCCCATCCAGACTCTCCAGTGTGAAGATGAGGCTCGACTGTCCAGACTGTCCTCTTTGTGCCAAAGAAATAAACCCTTAGGACTTGGCTCAAGCCTCCCTCCAGCCATGCCAGGATCCTGTTTAGAGGAGATACCCACCCCCAGTGATTCTAAGTCCTGTGTTTATTGCGGAGGGGAGGACTTCCAAAGGAAAGGGCCCTCAACCCTTGGAGGCTTTAGAAATAATGGCTATCAATATTTCATGGAACATCTATCTGCTGTACACTGTCTTCAGCTTTTCACATCCATCACCTTAATTCTCACAGTAAGCCTGAGTGGGAAGCGTTATCATGCCCATTTTATAGATGAGAAGAGTGAAGTTCAGAGATGAAAGTCATTTGTCAGGGTCCTTTGGCAAGTGATAGCTGGTACTGAACTGAGAAAGTTCCACTCCTAAGCCTGGTTCCTCCATCTCCCTTCTCTTAACACTACTTCAGGGCCAACCCTCTCCTTTGTCCTCCTGCTGCTCCTCCATCAGGATGGCCCTCAGTTTCCCAGGGTTTTAGGAAACTTCCCCAAGGGTGGAGGGGCTCTCAGTAGCTTAGGCCAACCCATGGTGGGTGGGGGCAGGTAGTAAGACAAGCTTCTCCATTTTCCAAGACCTTTCTTTATTTCCTGAGATGAATAAATAAATCAGTGGCTGAGGGGCAAGGGGGTGAGGACAGAACAGGAGCTGACAGCATGCAGCTGGCAGGAGGGGGTTGTGAAGGGACGCCCCCACCCCCATCCTGGGTAGGGGCCAAAGCTCACTAGCGGCCACAACGAGGAGACACTTTTTTAAAAAATTCACAACACTGTGAAGGCTGACCAGTGCCCCAAGGCCAAGATCTCGCGGCACCCACCTATAGGGCTACTTTTTCACCCAAGGGCCTCACCTGCCCAGGCCCAGGTGTCTGGGCTGCTCCATAAGGTGGGTAGAGGGTGCTTACCGCACTCTCAAAAGTAAAGCAAGTGCCTCAAGTGTCCAGGTGGGAGAGTCCCGACCTTGGGGTCAGCCTGGGCAGGAGGAGATGCTGCAGGTGTGGCAGGGATTATCTGCCCTTGATGAAGCCCTCCAGCACACGATCACTGCGCTCTGACAACCAGTAGCCGGTCATGGCTGCCACAGCCCCAATGAAGATGGCGGTGAAGACCAAGTCACCCTTGGCAGCCAGCGTGGCCAGTGCACAGATGATGACACCGAAGAACATCTGCTGCAGCACCACCAGCTCGTCCTCTGTCATCTCCGAGAAGAAGCCTGCTGACTCTGGGCAAGAGAAGCGCCCGTCACTCATCCCCTGTTCCCGGAGCCTCCCACACACCTGATCATCACTGCCACACGCCTGCCTGGCATGCCAGCACACAGTGTCATTTACTGCTGAGAACAACTCCAAGACGGGCATTTATTATCCCTGTCTTACTAGATGGGAAACTGAGGCGCAGAGAGGTGAAGAGGTTTGCCCAAGGCCACGCGGGAGAGTTGGGTCAGAGCATGTGTACTAGCCCCGCTCCAGAGCCACAGTGCCTGGATGTGACGCCCAGCTCTGCCACCTGCTTGCCATGGGGCCCTGGACGAGTTTTTTCATCTCTCTGCGTCCCTGCTTCCACTATGCAAGATGGATGGGGATGAGAATAATAGCTACAGCACTGGATTTGTTTTAGGGGTGAAATAAGTTAATACGTGCAATATGCCTGGAACAGTGTGTGACACACAGGAACTGTGGAAGTGGTCACTATCGTCATCACTGTGATTGTCCTTCGTCTCATCACCCCCACGGCCTACAACAGTCCTCAGGCGGGGCAAGGGCAGATGACAAAGAGGCTCGGGGGGCACAGAATGATTTGACGCCAAGTCCGATTTCCTTTCTACCCTGGGAGGTGTGAGGCCACCCTGGGGGTCAGAGGTGGGGTTCGGGTCGCAGAGCAGCCTCATGAGGGCTGGGTGGCAGTGCAGGTGGGCCAGGGCCTGCAGCTGCCTGAAGGAGGGGTTTGCCTGCCCTCCCCCTGGATGAGGACCTCCCCTCCCCAGGTTTCTGGGGCCGAGCTGGGGCTCACCTGGGATCTGCTCCTTCACACAGATGCCCTCAATCTGTTTGTAGCCCTCGGCACAGACACAGCGGTAACTGCCCTCGGTGTTCTCGCATTGCTCGTTCTCTCCTGGACACACCGCCATCTCACACTCGTCCACGTCTTGACGGAGGCCAAGGAGAGGTCAGAGCCCTAACCGCCAGGGTCCCACAGGCAGCACCCCTGACTCCGGTCTCACTCACATCCTGACACGCGCTCTGTGCTGACCCAGGCAACATTCCACCCTTCCTTCCCACACCCCGTCCATATTACGGCCCCTGTCAATTCGTGGTGGACAAGGCGCTCCCAGGTGGCAGGACACTCACCGAGACACTTGGAGCCCACCTGCTGGTAGCCAGGGCTACACTTCTTACAGCGGCCAGGCCCTGCCCCCATGCAGCCCAGGCAGGCCTTGGCACAGTCTGGAGAAGGGAGAGGACAGACAAGGGTGCGAGCTGCCCATAGGCCTGGGGGAAGCCCTGCTCCAGAAGAGGCCTAGGGCGGGGCGGGGGGGTGGTGCCGGCACCTGGGAACGCGGCAGTTTTTGGGGAAAGGCATGGAGCAGTTCCTCCTACCCTCCCCACACCCCTCCCCCGCAGGAGCAGACACTTACCTCGGCACTCGTAGGAGCCCTCCGTGTTCACGCAGAACTGGTCGGCTCCACAGCTGGCTCGCTCTGTGCCACACTCATCAATGTCTGCAAAGAGGCCGGCAGGGTGGGGATTTCAATCCCTACTTCACTAACAGGGAAGCTGAGGCCAGGGTTGTTGGGAATGGACTTGCCCAAGCTTCACCAGTGTGGCTGAGACTGCAGGCTGTCCACCAACACACATGCAGAGGTGCAGCTGGACTCAGGGCTGTCCAGCTAGAGACTGTGTTTTTCAATCTGCCTTGCAGCTAAGTGTGGCCTTGTGATTCAGTTCTGGCCAACATGTTGCAAACAGAAGTGATGTGCTCCACTTTTCACTTGGCCTTAATACAACAGACTTGGATCCTCCGTGCACTTTCTTCTCTTTCGTACTTCCTGAATACCAGGTCATGATACATAGAGGTGCCCGTGATCCAGCCTCAACACCCAAGGGGATGACTGCCCAGTAAGACAGAATGAGTCTAGGTCTTTAATGCCTATGACAAGCAGAGCTTTTCTGCCAGTCTGGACCACGGGCTTCCAGACTGTGATATGAGATGAAAATAAACCTCTAAATTCATTAAGCCACAGTCTTTGGGGATCTTTCTGTTACAGCAGCTTAGCCTTTACCCTCGTCTCGAACACAGGTTTCCAGACCCCAAGTTCAGTATGCTCATTCCCTGGGTTAACCCTTCTTCAATTTTTGAGACTTGACCCAAGTGACACCTCCTCCAAGAAGGCTTCCCTGATTCCCCACTACCACTGAATTGGAAGAGAGACATTTCTCACTGTAAAACCATCAGTCTATACTGTAAGCGCCTGGTTACTTTTCTGCCTTCCCAACCAGGTTGATATCTCTATGAAGATGGGGACTGGACTGGTCTAGCCCAGAGATGTGTGTGTTGATGGGGGACCAAGCCCAAGACCCTGCCCACCCCTCCAGACCTAGGGCAGGGTCCCACTCACCTACGCACTTGAGGTGATGCAGGGCCCAGCCCTTCTTGCACTGTAAACAATTTGATTCCTCAGGTCCTGAGCAGCGGGCACAGGGGCCAAAACAAGCTGGGTGGAATGGGGGAAGTATGAGGGTGGGCAGGCAGGTACCCCACACGCCCCTGCCCAAAGCCACGCCTCTTGGCTACCTACCCGAACATACCAGATGGCTGGCATTGCGCTCTGCCTCAAAGTAGCCGAGGCCACACTGGCCACAGGCCTCACCCCCATAGCCGGCTTGGCAGTCACAGTGCCCGCTGCCCCCTCGAGTTCCTTCCCCTTCACACTGCCCGTAGCCACCGCAGGGCCGCTCCGCACCCCCAGGACAGGCTGTGGGCAGACACCAAACCGGGTGGGATCGTAAATACAACCTTGTACGTAGAGAACATTTTCCCCGTATTAGTAAGCATTTTTGGAGAGGAAACAATTTTAACGACATCATAATATTTTGTCATAAAACTGTATGAAATTTACTTAACCAACACCCCATTGTGGAACAGTTAGGTTATTTACAAATCTTTTGTTTTATAAAAACTGAATTGACCATCTTTGTTGCTAACTCTTTATATCTGCAGCTTTGAGAGAGATTTTTCTAAAAGGGGCTGGTAGTTAAGTTCAGCTCCTGCCTCAGGACTGTGTGTAGAAAAAGGTGGTGACAACAGGGCCTTCAGCAGCACTTGCCCGTCCCTAGGAAGGTCACCTTAGTCCAGACATGGGAAATGCCTGGTGGGGGGGGGCGCATTTCTTAAATACATGACAGAAACCACGGCCGCATCTGACTCATTCTAACCCCGTATCCTTTTTCAGAGCCGTTCCCCATGGATTTGTTCATCTCACCAGCCCTGTGAGGCAGGCGAGAACAGAGGTCCAGAGAAGTGATATGAGCAGCCTGAGCGCACACAGCCAGCCAGGGGCCGAGCCAGGACTGGATCCCTGGCCCCAGCAGTCCCCTTCCATCCCCCAAGAGGAACTTGAAAAACTCACGAAGGCAGGAGGGCCCAAAGGTGCCTGAGGGGCAGCAGAGCTTCAGGGAATCTGAGCAGAGCCACTGGAAGAGGTCTGGGGCTTCCTGCTGCCTGAGGCGGAGGGATGGTGAGGGGGCTGAGACAGTGTCAGAGGTGCTGCCGTCTCCCGCAACCTCCCACAGGATGTGATACAGCCCATCTTGGGCGTAAGACCCATAAGGCTGCCCTTTCCCCGTCCGACAGAGGGGCAGTCTGCAGCTCAGCGTGAGAGCCTGGGCCCCCCAACAAGTCCTCAGCACACCTGGGTTTGGAGGAAGGCGCTGAATGAGGACACAGCCCCTAGCTCGCCACCCTCTGCTTTACCAGCCGACCCTGCCTGAGCCCCTCCCAGGAAGGCCCCCGCTACTCACTTGTGAAACCACCAGCTCTCCACCAGCTCCTCACTCAGCTCCAGCAGGCGGTGGCACTCGAAGTCCGACTTGCTGCACACGCCCTCGAGCACCTCTACCAGGCGGGTCTCACTGACCAGACAGGGATGGGTGGTAGGAACACACTCCAGCCCACCCACCACCCTCCTTACAATCTCCCCCCTCCACACCTCGTGCCAGATAATGTCAAAGGCCAGAGGCCACAATGGAAGGGGGTACTGGTTTGGGGAGACCTGGGTTCCAATCTAGCGGTGTGACCTTGGGCAAGGAACTTAACCTCTCCTGAATGTGTTTTCTCATCTGTAAAATGGGGACAATGGCTCTCCTGTAGGTTGGCTGGAAGATAGCTCAGTCCCTGCATCTGTACAACAGAATATAATACCCCTGCTGGGTAGATGTGGTTAAAAATATATCATATAACAAGTGTTAGCAAGGATGTGGAGAAACTGGAACCCTCCTACATTGCAGGTGGGAATGAAAACATTTTGGCAGTTCCTCCATAAATTAAACATGGAATCACCACATGACTCAGTAATTCCACTCCTGGATACATACCCGAGAAAATGCAAAACAGGTGTTCAAACTTGTACACAAATGTTCATAGCAATACTATACACAGTAGCCAAATGGTAGAAACAACCCAAATGTCCATCAACTGATAAACGGACAAACAAATGTGATCTATTCATACAATGGAATATTACTAAGCCTTAAAAAGGAATGAAGTACTGATATTTGTTACAAGATGGATGAACCTTGAAAACATTATGCTAAGTGAAAGAAGCCGGACATAAAAGGCCATATTGTATGATTCCAACAGAATCAGCAAATCCATAGAGACGGAAAACAGATTAGTGGTTGCTAAGGGCTGGGAGGAGGGAGAATGAGGAGTGACTGCTCAATAGGGATGGAGTTTCTTTTTGGGGGGATGAAATCAGTCTGGAACTAGATAATGGCAATAGTTGCAAAACCTGAATATACTAAATGTCTCTAATGGTAAATTTTATGTTATTGCATTCTACTACAATAAAAAATTTTTTTAAAATACATTTACACATAAAATGTATTATATTATATATTTAAAGGGTCTGGCACAGTGCCTGGCATATAGGAGGTGATTTAAAACAAAACAAAAAAACAGTAACCATTATAGAGCTATAAGTGCCCTTAGGGTTATTTTGGTCAATCCCCTCATTCCCAAATGAGGCAACTGAGCCCCATTGAGGGAAAGGAAAATGACCAGTGTTACGTAATAACAAAACTTTTATTTCTAGTATGTATCATAGTTTAATCCTTACCACAATCCTATGAAATAGGATTGGCATTAATACTCCCGTTTTACAGATAAGGAAACTGAGGATCAGAGAGGTGACCCTAAGGTACAAAGGGTCAGAAATGACAAGCTGGTCTAATTCCAGTTTGACTTTGAAAAGCTAGAGGCCTAGGAATCAGGCCTCTTTCTCCCCAGTTTGACTTTGAAAAGCTAGAGGGCCTAGGACTCAGGCCTCTCCTCTCAATAAAATCTCATCTTCTCCCCTGGCTTTATACACTGCCTATACGCTGATAACTATCAAATTCATGTTTCCAGCCCTACTTCTACCCTGAACTCCTGACTCCTAAATCTAACTCTACTTGACTGTTTAACAGACATCTCAGCCCAACATGTTCAATGAGAACGTCTGATTCCAGGCCCCCCCAGACCCGTTTCTCCCATCTAGGAAGACAGTCCCACGATTCACCCAGTTGCTCAGGCCCAAAACCTAGTGAGCACCTTTTATTCTACTTTTTCTCTCACACCCCATAATGATTCCATCATCATGTCCTATCAGTCTATCTGCAAAATATACCCAGAATCTGACCCCTTCTCACCAGGTCCACCACTACTGTCATGCCTAGACTGTGCACTAGCCTCCCAACTGGTCTTCCTGCTCCTCCACCTTGGCCCCCTATAGTCTGTTAGTGTAAGTGACCTTTTATAGGTATAAATAATACCACATCACTTTCCTGCTCCAAACCTTCCAATGACTTCCCGCTACACTCAGAATGAAATCTGAATGCCTTTCTGTGGCCTTCAACGCTCTCTGCCTTCACCTTCACCACTCTCCCTTCTGCCCACTCCAAATCCAGCCCCTTCTCAAATACACCAAGCTCAGTCCCGCTCTGTCCAAAACCCTTCCCCGACTGTCGCACAGTTTGCTTCTGCACCTCAGGTCTCTGTTCGAATGTCATACCTTGAATGCCATGCCTCCCACCATTCTGCTTTACTGTTCTTCACCTGATAAGACATTATTTACTTACTTACTCACTGTTTCCGCTACTAGAATAGAAGCTCCTTGAAGAAAGAATTCTGCTTGGCTTGTTTAGTGCTGTCCTATAGGTATTCAGTAACATTTGTTGAATAAGTGCTCCCCAAGTGTCTCTAGGCTTCCACCAGCAGAACACAGATTGGGATGTTAGATATACAAATCCACCCCTCCAGCCTCTTCCTTACCTGTCTTTGTATTTGGACAACTTCTCTTCCTCCCAGGCAGTGTTTCCACCTCCAAAGTTATCCCGGATGGTTCTCTCCAGGCCCTGGAAATGGAGAAAACTAGTAATAGCTAAGTACAGTGTCTGGCACATTCCAGCACTTATATTTCACTGACCAGTAAATTGAGGCACAGAGAGGCACCTACCCAAGGCCATACAACCAGTAAGTAACCAAGCTGGGACACTTGAGTCTATGCAGACTTGTATGCCAGAGCTCCCAGCTCTCAACCCCTGTGCTATAGTAGCTAGCCCCCTCCTCTTACACTGCTGGTGCACCCACCTTGTTGAAACTGTCGACCAGTCCCCGGCAAGTGTGACATGGATGGGGCTCAGTGGGGGAAGAAGACTTGGGAGGCGGAGAAAGCTGGACCCAGACCGGTCCTGGGAGGCCAAGGAAGAGGCTCAGGCCCCAGAGCAGAGCTGGGGCTAGGCCCCTCGGGGCCCGTGGGGCCATCTTTTCCCAGGCTGGGGACCTGTAGACAGAGGACATGGGGAGGGTTCGCTGGAGGAGCCAAGTGGGAAAGAAAAGCGTGGGTTCTGAGGTGCCGCGGGTCTGGGAGTCCAGATCTGTGTTATAAGAAAAGAAGGTCTAGACTGGGGTAAGGCAGAGGGAGGGGAGCTAGTTGGGGAAAGGAGGCTATTCTGCAATTCCTGGACGGGAACAAGTTATCCTCGTCACCGCGGGGGGAGGTGGCCTGGATCCTCGGCAAGGGGGTAGGAGTCAGCCCATTGTTTTAGGGTCGGGATATGGTTCTTAGGGGCTGGATCAGCGGAATTAGGGAGAATGGATCAGATTCCTAAATATTGCGGGAGAAGACGTCGGATGGACGGTCTTGGGGGGAGGAGTCCGGAACCCCGGTCTGGGGGAGGGGGGGAGGAGCCCGGATCCGGATATGAAGAGAAGGGGTCAGGTTCGGGGTCTGCAGACTGCAAACGCACGGCCCCCGAGCGGGCAAGGAAGGATCCAGAACCACGTAGGCCGCGGGGGAGGAAGAGAGAACCCACCCAGCCCGCGGACGCCACAAGCCCAGGCTCCTCAACGCCGCTGCTACCGCCGGCTGCGTAAGACGTGCGCCCTCCGCCGGCTCTGCAGTCCAGGGGGCGGAGCCCGCGCCACAGCCAATGGTAGCGGGCCATGTGCCATTGCGTCACCCCACGCCAGCCAACCAGAGGCGTCGCCGTCCTGCACCTGTCCGGGTGTTAAAGGGGCGCGGGGATAGCGGATACGGGGACAGTTCGGCCCAGCGGCTGGGTCACTGAGACACACGTGGGAGACACGGGTAGAAAAATAGCGTCTGCCTTTATTCAAGTCCTGTTCTCTGCCTCAGGCCCCATCCCGCGTCCCGTCCCCGGGGCCCGGAAGCAGCTGTCCAGGGCGGGCTGCAGGGCCCGGGATACCTGCTCCGCTCTCTCCGCGAGCCGCCAGGGGCGGGGGGCTGCGGGCCCCTGCAGGGTCCCCAGGAAGTCGGGCAGCTGTGAGGGCAGTGAGAAGACCGGCACGCTGCGGAACAGGGCGGGCACGGCGTCCGGGGACAGCAGTCTGTCGAAGTAGGCCCCGACGTAGCGGCCGGGCGCCCGACCCTGCAAGAAGTCTGGCAGCAAGCAGCTGAGCGAGGCGGCGAAGGCGTCGTGCGGGCCGTGAGCCCCGGCCGCCGACGTCGCGTCCTGCAGCCATTCGCGGCACAGCGCCACGGCCCCGGGCGAGAAGAGCAGGACCACCACGCCGCCCTCCTGCAGGGTCTGGCGCCGCTGCGCGTGGAACCAGGCCAGGGGCCCCTGCGCACTCAGTTCGCGGCGGCTCCACAGGTCCACGGCCACGCGCAGCGGCAGCTGGAACAGCGCCGAAGCCAGGGCGCCCACCAGGCGCTCGAAGCCAGCGTCGTCGGCGGAGTAGAGGAGCAGAGCCGCGCGGCTCCTGGCGGCCGCTGTGGGAAAGAACAGAGCAGGAGCGGAGACGTGAGCTGGCCTGAGGCCCGGCCCTCTGGGGGCCGCCCCCCGCCCGGAGCTGGCTCACACTCACCCCCCGCGCGGACGTCCTGCTTCAAGAGCCTCAGCCACCCTGTGAGGGGAGAGGAGCGGAGGCAGCCGGTGAGCCCAGCCGCCGCCTTCTCCTGGCCAGCTCCCAGGTCCACTGGGGAATGGGGAGCCGGGAAGCGCTCACCTTTCACGTGGTTCTTTTTGAGGAGGAGGAGAAGGAAAAGCACAGCGACCAAGAGTAAGCAGGCCAGCCAGACCAGGGCCCAGCGCCGGTGGATGTCTAGGAGACCCAGGGGAGAAGACAGGCTTGTTAGAGACCCCCACTTCACGAAGGAGAAAAACGAGGCTCAGAGAAATGAAGAGATTTGCCCGCAGTCCACAGCTCACAGGGTCAGTGTATGAACATAGATCCATTTACTTGGGTGACCTTGGATAAGTGACTTCCCCTTCTGCCTCAGTTCACCTCTGTAAAATTGGGATAACAATAGTATCTACTTCACAGGATTGCTGTGAGGACTATATGTATTAATACACATGAAGCACTGAACAGAGTGCTGGGCATAGTAAGTGCTCAAATGTCAGCTAAGATTATTGACCCCTAAGGGACTTCCCTTGTGGTCCAGTGGCTAAGGCACCGTGATCCCACTGCAGGGGGCCTGGCATGGATCCCTGGTCAGGAAACTAGATCCCACATGCCCAAATAAGAGTTCACATTCTGCAACTAAAGATCCCGCATGCCGCAGTGAAGATCCCATGTGCCACAACTAAGACCCAGCGCAGCCAAACACATAAATAAATAAATAAATGTTTTTTAAAAAAAGATTATTGTCCCCTAAGCCTAGGGTTGCTGGACTCTTGACCTCACTCTTGGATGACTGCAACAGCCTTCTAACTGGTGTTCCTGACTCTTTTTTGCCTCTAATTCATTATAACATGGCAGCCCCAGAGATCTTTTTTTTTTTTTTTAATAAATGTATTTATTTATTCATTTATTTTTGGCTGCATTGGGCCTTTGTTGCTGCATGCGGGCTTTCTCTAGTTGCGGCGAGCAGGGGGCTACTCTTCATTGCGGTGTGCGAGCTTCTCATTGCGGTGGCTTCTCTTGTTGCGGAGGATGGGCTCTACGTGCGCGGGCTTCAGTAGTTGTGCAGGCTCAGTACTTGTGGCGCACGGGCTTAGTTGCTCCGCGGCATGTGGGATCTTCCCGGACCAGGGCTCGAACCCGTGTCCCCTGCATTGGCTGGCGGATTCTTAACCACTGTGCCACCAGGGAAGCCCCCAAATTTGTATTTTAAAAAGATCTCTGGGGGGACTTCCCTGGTGGCTCAGTGGTTAAGAATCCGCCAGCCAATGCAGGGGACACGGGTTCGAGCCCTGGTCCGGGAAGATCCCACATGCCGCGGAGCAACTAAGCCCGTGCGCCACAAGTACTGAGCCTGCACAACTACTGAAGCCCGCGCACGTAGAGCCCATCCTCCGCAACAAGAGAAGCCACCGCAATGAGAAGCTCGCACACCGCAATGAAGAGTAGCCCCCGCTTGCCACAACTGAGAAATCCCGCACACAGCAGCAACAAAGACGCAATGCAGCCAAAAATAAATAAATAAAAAATAGATAAATTTATTAAAAAAAAATACAAATTTGATTATAGCCTTTTGGGAAGCTCCTGCTACTCTTAACATAAAATCCAAATTGCTTACATCGGCTCCCAAGGCCCTACATGGCCCTTGCATCCTAATCTCATGACAGAGGCCTATCTCTCAAGACCCTCCAGCCACATTGGCTACCTTGGAGTTCCTCAAAAGAGCACCCCAGAGTCTTCACAAAAATGCATCTCTTCCCCCTTCATCTAGCTCAGCCTTCAGAGTTCACCTCCAACCTTTCCCCTGAACTAAGTCAGGTCCCCATTATGTGCATTCAGGGCTTTGGACACTTTTACTTTATAGTGAATGCTTCAATAGCCTACACTTCCTAAATGACTGTTTAGCTAATGTCTTTCTAGCTTCTGTGGCTGGCATGGGGACAGGGAATGTGTCTCTTTGGTGATGCTGGGATCCCTGCAAGCGCCCCTTGTGGTGTTTGAATTAATGAAGGAATGACCCTCTGATTGAAAGGCTAAGGCCATTGTGTATGCTCCCCCCAGGAATGGTCCCTGTCAAGATTCCAGCTCCTCGTACAGAGAAGAAGGGCAGTTCTTGTAATACTCACACTTTTCCATGGGGCAGGCCCATAGTGCTCCCAGGTCATCGTCCCACAGCTGTAAGACACAAACAAAACCAAATCCAGAGCCCCCAGCTTGGTGTTCAACACCCATCAAGTCTGGTCCCATATTTCCAGCCTCAGCTATGCATATTTCACACACACACACACACACACAGCAGCCACAAGCTGCTCTGCCTTTGCTTATGCTGTGTCTTTTTCCTGGACTGTACCTTCCTCCTGGTGCCAGACTGGGCCCACATAAAAAGACCCTTCCTTGAAGCTCTCCCTGGAACCCAAAGCTTAGCACATTGGTTATTAGCTGTCTTAACCCAATGGTTATCTCTTTGCTGGTCTCTCCAGCCATGAGCAACTTGGGGGCAGGAACTATGCTTCTTCAACTCTTAGCTTCCCCGGGGCTGGACACAAAATAAGCACACACAGATGGTGGGTGGATGCTAGAGGGACGACGAGGAGGCCCCTGCCCCTGAAGAGTGACAGTTTTCCTGCTAGTTACAGGAAGAGGTAGAAGAGGTTGAAGACAGGGTTTGAGGCCTGTTGCCTTTGGGCATTGGGGAGGGCCCTCCTGCCACCTACTCACCTGAAGACACTGGCCTGACTGCACATCTTGTAGTAATGGTCCTCCAAGACGAGCTGCCCTCTGCCAAGCCAAGGGATGGGTGCTGTCACCTAGAGGCACCACACCTAGGAGGCCACCAGGCTACAGCTGGGCAGAATAGTAGGGGGGAGGGTCTGGGAGACTTTTTGAGAGGCCACTGAGAACAAGGCCCAGGTCTGAGTTACCCGCTACATTCCCAGAGACCAGCACAGGGCCTGGCACAGAGGAGGGGAAATTGAATAGTGAAAATTTGAGGCCAGGTTTGAAGTGGAGCTGGAAAGGGACATGAAGGAGGGTCCCCCATCCCTCACCGTGGATGCCCTGCTAAGCAGTGGAGTGCAGCCACTGGATTCCAAGGCGCAGAGTGATCTGTTGTCCTGGGGGCCTCGTGTCTCCACCAGCAGCATGTCATCCTTGAGGGGCCCCAGGGAGTCTGGAAAGGGTGAGAGCCCACTCTGAGTGAGACCCAACCTGGTTGAGGGCTGCCACTCCCCTGCCCCATGCCTGACTTTCAGCCCCAGGAGCTGGCACTTCCAGGGTCCACCCCTATTGCAGTGGCCCTGCCCCAGCCTCCCCCAGGTCCCACTCACCAGCCCACAAGCACTCTTGTAGCTCCTGCTTCTCCCAGGTGCTCACCTGCTCAGAAGGGGCCAGGGTTAGGGGCACAAGGAAAAGCAAAAGCGGAGGCCAGAAAAACCAGAAGGGAAGGGACAGACAAGGGGAGGCCTGTCAGGTTGGGGGGCGGGGTCTGGACTCTGGACCTGACCTTAGGCAGATCTGGGTTCAAGGCTGAGTAATTAGAAATCACTCCATCTTTCTCAGCCTCAGCCTTGTGAGGTCATCTGTGCTAAAGGGGCTTACGGCCGTAAATTAACTCTTTTCAGTTCTGACAGAACACTTTATACACTCCCTTCTCACCTAACCACCTTCTCAAAGAGGCCTCATCTGACTGCCCCTCTTGAAATTGCAACTCCAACCCTCCTTTATCCTTTCCCACCTTTTCCTATAGTATTTATATACAATTTTAACATACTGTATAATTTACTTATTATGCCTATTGTCTGCCTTTTTCCATTACAACATGAACTCTTTAAGGGTGGGAACATTTATTGGTTTTATTCACTGACATATCTATTCCAAGAGTCTAAAACAGTGCCTGAAACATAATAGCTCAATAAATCTGGAATTAATATTTTTATAACTACCCTTTGAAATTATAAAGCAACCGATTTCTACAGGTAGAGAAATAGGATAATTATAGCAATAATCAAAGCAGTTAACATTTATTGAGAATTTAGTTTGTGCCCGTTGCTAAGGTGAAGCACTTGCTTAATCTTCATAACCACTCTATGAAGTATTCAATAGTTACTATTATCATCCCCATTAAACAGATGAGGAGACTGATGCTCAGAAAGGTGAGGTGCCCAGGGTCCCACGCCAGGCACTGGTGAAGTAAATAGTGGAACTCCTAAAGAGGAAGCTGGTAACCACTTTGCTCCAGGGACCCAAGGATAAAGTGGATTCAGAAGACAGTGACTGTCTGGGAGTCCGCGGAGGTCCTGACCCCAAGCCCAGCTCTCTGGCGCCCCTTTCTTGCCTGGACACAGATGTTGGGGTGGCCTTTCAGCAATGGGAACTCAAGAGCCTTCTGTGGAAAGAGGGTAATGGGTGGGGTCATTAAATTTGGGCCCCTAGGTTCCCCTTCCTTCCCCAACCCCGGGAACCTCCTGCCGCCTCGCTTACATTCACAGTGACATTCTCTCGGGGCAGCGGTGGGACCAGCGGCTGGCAGGGGCCCCCATCCGGTGCCTGCCAGCACAGTGTGGCCTCAGCGGGTAGTGAGCACGGCGCGTCCAGCCGCCAGGCCCGCGGGGGCAGCAGCTGCAGCCGGGCGGCACGCCAAAGGTTCCGGTGTGCACGGGGGTCTGCAGGGAGAGGGTCTGGTTACTGCGTGCCGGCAGGTCCCACCCGCACCGCTCCCGCCCTGGCAGGGCCGGTCCACTCACCCTCCCTAAAGGGGCAGATGCTGGTCCTGACAGAGTCGGGCTCCAGAGGCCACACCTAGAAAGGAAACGGGGCTCCACAGGTCAGTTCAACCCAGCCAGCACCCTGCTAAGCCCTGGGGTTGCATTCACTCAGCCCACACAGTCAGCGCTCCTTGGCCCTCCGATTCGCTGTTCCGCATCCTCGGATCAAAAATATCCCAGGGAAAAAAATTCCAGAAAGTTGCAAAAAGCAAAACTTGGATTTGCCTGCAGGAAACTGTTTACATAGCATTTACATTGTATTAGGTATTATAAGCAATCTAGAAATGATTTCAAGTATACAGGAGTATGTGAGTAGGTTATGTGTAAATACTACACCATTTTATATTATATAAAGGACTTGAGCATCTGCACATTTTGGTATCCACAGAGGTCCTGGAACTAATCCCTCTGGGATACTGGATATGGAAGGAGGATGTATTTCACCAACATATGCCCAAGTCTTTTTGCCCTTTACAAGGCCCTAGAATTGCACACATTTATTCTTCCAGCAAACCCTATGCCAACATCTGGCAACATCTTCACTCTACAAATTTTTAATGAGTACTTACTATGTGTCTTAGCACTATGGTAGGCATAGGGACTTTTAACAATTAAATCCACAATCACTTTGTGAGAACCTACTTAGCACAGGTTCTCAGCACAGCGTTAAGGACACGTCCATTTATTCTCCATTTTTTCTTCCAATAGAATTTTTTTTTTTTTTTTGATTGCGTTGATTCTTCATTGTTGCGTGCGGGCTTTCTTTAGGTGAGGCGAGCGGGGGCAACTCTTCATTGTGGTGCACGGGCTTCTCGTTGCGGTGGCTTCTCTTGTTGCCGAGCACAGGCTGTAGGTGCACAGGCTTCAGTAGCTGCGGCTCGCCGGCTCTAGAGCGCGGGCTCAGTAGTTGTGGAGCACGGGCTTAGTTGCTCCGCGGCATATGGGATCTTCCCGGACCAGAGATTGAACCCGTGTCCCCTGCATTGGCAGGCAGATTCTTAACCACTGTGCCACCAGGGAAGTCCCCAATAGACTTTTTAAGTGCACCCATTCTTGGCTTAGCCCTGTTCTAAGCACTAGAGATAATATATTAATTTATACAACAAATGTATAAGAGCACCTAGTACATAGCAGGCATTGGGCTTGGCAGTGAGGACATTTATATCACAGCAAACATTTCATGAGTGTCTGTTATATGTCCTATCACTGTGCTAGGCAGTAGAGTTTCACTCATTCATTCATTCATTCACTTAACAAACTTAATTAGCACCCACTACATACCGGTTATTATGCAAGGCTTGGAGAAATTACTAAATTTGAATAGATATCATTTCCTTGCCTTCAAGGAAATTACAAATTCACAGTTGTAGTAAGGATACGACATGTATACAAATTAATAAATCAATCACTCATTTATTGAGGATTTGTGGTATGCAAGAAGAGATAGGTGCCCAAATAAGAAAACAAGTGATAAATGATAAATAGAAAAGAAGAGACAGAAATGCAAGAAGATTTGGAGATAGAAGAGGCCAGGAGGTTGGGCAAAAGCTTTGGGAAAGAGGTGACTGGAAGGATTGGGGTGTATGGAAAAGAAGTGAGGGCATTTCAGGTGGTGGGAATGAGAGACATTAATGTCAGAGGTAAAACAGATGGGACCTGATGACCAATTAAATGTATAATCAGAGGGAGAATATATTATTATAACATATATAAGCTGGAAGTGGCACACTTCCTTATAACAGCCCTGTGAGACTGGTACTGTTTATTCCCATTTTACTGACAGGAAACAGGCTCAGAGAGGTGAAGTGACTTGTCCAAGGTCACACAGCTAGCAAATGGCAAGTCAGGATTCAAGTAAGTCTGAGTTCACGGCGCACGCTCTACTCTCCAGGGGAGCACAAAGAGGGAATTGGAGGAGTAGTGGAAGGCTTCAAGGGGGAGATGACATCTGAAGGGGGCCATGAAGCACAAGTAGAAGTGCTGTGCAAAAAAAAAAAGAAGTGCTGTGGATAGAGGATCAGGAAGAGCATTCAGGGCATGTACAAGCAGAAAACATAGGACAGCAAAGGGCAAGGGAGGGCCAGTCCCCCTAGGGAGCCATAGTTTCCACCTCAAAGAGGAGTGTGGAGGGTGGGGAGACCAGGAAGGTGAGGGCCAACCGTCTCACCAGTTCCCTAATCCCCGTCCCCGGGCACCCAGCTGGACTCTGCTCCTACCTGAATACAGAGGCAGGGAACCAGGTCTGTGTGGTTCAAGGTAATGGTCTGCGGCCCAGTCTGTGGGACAAGCAGAAGGAGAGAAGTTGAAGAAGATGAGGAAGAGGAAGGCTGGAAGCCAAAGTTAAGGACACCGGGCAGGCAGCCGTTCCCCCACCAATGTTCCTTGCTTTGGGTGTGGGTGGCTGTGTCCTTTTCAAAGGTGCCCTATGATAATGCACTTGCAGCTTTAGCACAGGCGTCGGCCTGCAGTGGGAATGGACTTGGGGAGGGGGAGGCCTCACCAGGTTTCTGTGCCACCAGGGTTTTGCAGGGCCCGGGACCTGGTTCCAGTACAGGGAGAGGCCAAAGCGCATCTCCTCAGGGACGTCCAGCACCAGGCGCACGTCGTCGCCATCTGCAGACACGTTGAGCCCTGGCAGGGCTGTGGAGGAAACAAAGAGAGAGACTTCCTTCACCTCTTCTGTACACCCAAGCCTGGGTCACACCCACCCACTGCCCCTTTGGAGTTTCCTTCAAAGCCCTTAGACTAGGAGGCCCCTGGAGGGCAGAGCCTGTGTCTCCATGTCAGACCAGACTTCAGCCACAGCCCAGGACTGAACCCATGTAGGCCCCAGTATGGGGTCTGGAGAGGGCTCTTCTCCTTGCTTCTCCCTCTGCAGCCAGAAGTACCTGTAACCACTGTAAAGTAAATCATTCTCCTCTGCTCAGAACCTTCTGATGGCCCCCACATCACCCCAGAGTAAAAGCCAGAGTCATTACAGTGGCTTGCAAGTCCCTCCCCAGTATGGCTGCTGTGAACACTCTAACCTCATTTCCTAGCACTCTTGTTCTTAATTAACCTGCTGCAGACACACTGTCCTCCTTACTAATACTTAAACACACTAGACACACTCCTGCCTCAGGCCCTTTGCACTGGCTATTCCCTTCACATGGAACCCTCTTCCCTCAGATACCCCATGGCTCCTCCCTCACCTCCTTCAGGTCTTTTGCTCACTGACCACTCCAACTCCCAACCTCTCTATCCCCCTTCCCTGAAATTTCTCCATAGCACTAATAACCATCTAACTTATTGCATATTTCACATCTCCATGTGTTTATTGTGTCCTCCATCACCCCCACCCTGACCCTGACTCCCAGCTAGAACGTCAGCTCCGTGAAGGCATGGATTTTTGTCAGTTTTTTTTTTTTAATTGGTTTGTCTCCAGTGCCTATGGCTATTCCTTGAGCAGGGTAATGACTCAATAAATATCTGCTGAATAAGTGAATCAGTGTCTACCAAATGAATAAAGACATGAAATCCATGATGTGTATCTGTATCCTCAAACCTCTGGTTCTGAGTAGTCTTTAATGAATTACCAAAGAGGCATCAAGCTTAAGTTTAAGAACCCAAATAGAAAATGAAGTTGAAATCATTTGAGTTCAAAAGCATCACAGTGTTTCTATCTCGATGTGGCTGGTAGTTATGCAAGTGTATACATATGTAAAAATTAATTGAACTGGACATTAAAATTGGTGCACTTTACACACTTTTCTGTATGTATGTTATACCATGATAAAAAAGAAAATACAAAACAAAAAAATGAACAAAACAAAGTCCAAATAGTGCATGAGAAAAATCATCAGAACCTTGAGTTTCTTAGCCCTTATTTTATGATTTAATATTATTTTTATTTTAATATATGGGGGCGGGGTGCACCGTAATCTTGACCATGTTTTGGGCCACTAGATGTTCCTGGTACTAATAAATATTTGTTCTAAGAAGTGAGAGATTCATCTTTATATTCTAAATGCCTGGCACTGAGTAAGAGCTACCGCAGTTCTTTTGTGATAAATGAATGAATGAATAAATGAGCTCTGTGAGCCTCTGGGATGTGGCAGCCAGACCTGAAGTTCACTCCAAGGGTCCCTCACACTCCAGATCCACCCCCACCCTCCTCCCAGCCCTGCTGGCCCTAGCTCCTACCCCAGCAGCTCTGAATGCTGTCCCGGACTTCGAGACCCCTGCAGTCTGGGGAGAGATCACAGAAAAGTCTCTAGTGGGGTTGGGGGCAAAGAAAGAACGGGGGCAATCCGACCCATGGGGAGCCCAGGGAAGGGCTCCCTGTGCCCTCCATACCACCCATATCTATTCCAGTGCCCAAAGCACCTTCCCCAGGCACTGGGAAGCAATGTCACCTGGGGAGAGGAGGCATGAGGGACTGACTATGGGTGGCTGGGAGTGAGAGTCCCTGAGAGAGGCCGGGACGAGAAAGGGGGTGAAAGCAGAAGGGCAGTGGCTGGTGGGGAGAGAGGCTAAGGGGCCAGCACTTGGGGCCCCTCAGGCTCTGGGGCCACTTACCAGGCAGCTGCTGTGTGAGATTGAGTTCCTTCTGGTACCGGGGCTGAGTGTAGGACCAGATTCGCACCTCAGCCCCGAGGGCAGCCTCGAAGCAGTCAAATACTACAGAGCCCTGTGAGGAGAGGGTGGCGGAAGGCTGGTGGTATAGGGCTCAAAATTGAGGCTCCTCTCCATGGTCTGCTCCACTCACCCTCTGCCCTATTCCCAACCAATGACTATGCATACTGTATGGCCCCCAATTCTGCCATGAACGTGTCCTCAAAGGCCTCCAGTTCTAAAGCACACGCCCTCAGGAGGGGTGGCAGCAGGGCCAGGATAAGTGCCCTCACTCTATTAGTCCTTGCCTCATCCCTGCTGTTCCAGGTCACGTGCCAAAGCTAAGGTGATCAGAGACCCCAGACCCCAGCACAAATGTGGGACGCCCTTCCCACAGAAGTCGTTCTCACTCCCAGTGCCTCAGTGGGCCTCACGATTGCCCTGTGAGGGGGACCAGCAGGTGATCTCCCATTATCTTCCAGGTAAGACGATATAGACTGGGGGCTGGGGACAGGAGGGAAGTCAAAGTTTGAGTGACCTGGCCCAAGTGGAGATACATATCCCAACCATGAGCAGCCCCCTGAGGCTGGGAGAAGCTCCGCAGGGGGACAGACATGGTATATGTGGGGCAGACACGGACAGTATGGCAGGGAATCCGGAAGAGTGGATTCAGCCCACAGACCTCCCCTCTGCAAGCCTCAGCTTCTCTATCTGGAGTATGAGGGCAATAATAATGTCTAGTTCATGGGGGTAGTTTTGAGGATTACAAAAGAAAGGAAAAATTAAACTTTCTGAGACTCTTCCGTGTTGGGTATTATACCAGGTGTTTTAGACATATCAACTCATTTTATTCTCACAACAGCTATATGAGGTAGGACTATTCTTTTTTTTTTTGGCCGCACCGGGTGGCCTGTGGGATCTTAGTTCCCCAACCAAGGATCGAACCCGGGCCCTCGGCAGTGAAAGCACAGAATTCCAACCACTGGACCGCCAGGGAACTCCCGAGGTAGGACTGTTCTTTTTCCCACTTTACAAACTGAGGCATAAAGGACTGAAAGGACTTGCTCACAGCCCTGCCAGAATCAGGACCTAAAGAGATAATGCACGTGAAAGCACTTCATAAATTCATTATTATTTTGCGTACCACAGACTGACCAGGCTGCACGAGGGCAGCAGGCACTTGCACCTCCAGTAGGACGCAGCGGGCAGTAGGGTAGGCCTGGAAGGAGAGCACGACGTGGGCCTGGAGAGAGGCTGTGAGCAACAGGGCAGGGGGTCGGTCAGGCTCAGGGGCCCTGGGCAAGGCTCTGGCGGGGGGCAGTTGGGCCAGCCGGCTTCTCCTCACCGTTCCTAGGCTCCTCGATCTCTGGGTCCTCTGCAATTCCAAACTTCTCTTCATCTTCAGGCTCTTCCCAGTACCCTGGAATGACCCGAGAGCAAGGCTCAGATCTAGCCCCAGCTCTGGCTTTGGGTTCCTTCCAGGAAGCTCAGTGCTAGGAAGCAGAGGCCAGGCTTGGGGCCGGGGGTGTGGGCGGGGAGACCAGTCTGACCTGGGGGTTCCGTTGGCCAGTGTCCTCCAGGAGAATACTGAGGATGCCCCGTGCTTCCTGACAGACACCCTCCCTGGTCTTCGTGCCCACTCCAGACACACTCACATGCACCCATGCCCAGTCATGGGATGACAGGCTCACCATGCACAGCCAAGTGGACGGCCACACGCACACAGAGGTCACAGTCGGTCTCCTTGTAGCACCTTAGCACCAGCTCTGCCTGCAGGCGTGTGGGCACCAGCATGGGGCCCGGGGCAGACACGAGGCTCCCAGGCAGGCAGAGCACGTCACCATCTGTGTGTGAAGGGTGGGGTGGGAGCTGAAGCTTCTCAGACCCAGAATCTGGTTGCACCTGACACCCCCAGAGGGCCAAGGAGCTTTGGGCTCTTCCTGGGCTGAGGGAAGGTGGTGAGGGCATGGGACGGAACAGCTCCCCTCCCTTCTGCCCACCTGGGAAGATCTTTCCTCTCTAAAAGTAGGGCTACTTACCCCAGAGGTGGCAGGAAAGGCCCTGGGAAGGAGGTAAAGACAAGTTAGAGTTTATGCGTCCAAATCTAACCATCTTTTCCTGAGGCCTCCCCCCACCCGCCTACCTCTTTCTAGGGCTCCCTTTTCCAAGTCCCTCCCAGAAGAGCTCAGGCCCAGCTCTTGCCCCCTCCCCATTCTTCTCTTACCCCATCAGCACCCGACAGACCAGCCAGGGCAGTTCTGACAGTGATGGCAGCAGCAGGAGCCAGGCTAGGGCCTCAATGGCCGCAGTCCGAGCCCTGAGCCTTCCTCAACACTCCTGGGGCCCCAGACTCACCGGAGAACAGCGGGCAGTGTCCTGAGGCCCCACAACCCTCTCTAGAGAGAGGACCACAGGGTTTCGGCCCAGTGCCAAGGACAGAAAGAACCAGGGCACAGGCATCTTCCAGGTGCCAGGCAGCACCCAGGCCTGAGGCCCTGTCCTGCCCCCCCCCCCCGAAGGGGGGCTGACACCACACCTCTTCTCCCACTCAGCTGCGTGCCTGTGGGCAGGAGGGGCCGGAATCCCTCCCCAGTCTCGGGGTCCCGGCGCTGGGCCGCTTGCGCACGCCCTCTCCCAGGAGCCCTGACTCCCGTCCAGTCCCTGCCAGAGTGCTTTCGTTTTGGCTCCGGGCAGGCAGCCCGCTGTTCCCGCCCCGCCAGGTCCCTCCCACCAACACCAGGCCTGGGAGCCAGCAGCCTGGACTGGAGTGGTGGCCTCACTCCCTCCCTCTTTTCCTCTCCTCCTCTTCCCCTCCTCCTCCTTCTCTGCTGACACCTGGCTGGGAGGGGCCCCTGGAGAGGGCGGTGGCCTAAAGGCTGAGTAAGGGAGCTCTTACTCACTCTGGGCGTCCCTAAGGAGGAAGGCTCCATCGAGACAACCAAGGCCCTAGGCAATCCTGGGGCATTTGCACTTCCCATGTGACTCTGGGATCTTGGTGTCCACGGGGCCCCTCTTACTGGCCACCCCAGGTCCCTTCAGACATTCCCCTTGGGCCTCATTGTAGGACAGGATCTCTAAAGACAAGGACAAGGGGCACCGTAACGTGAGCTTTTCACCACTTCCCGGCCTATGCTCAAGTGAGGGGTAGGGGGTGATGGGACCCAGGACCCAGAGCCAGGAAGACAGGGTCCTATTTGTGCTGTTGCCATGGGCTGGCTGCGTGACTGTGGACCCACACCACCTTTCTGAACCTGTGTTTTCCTTTCTTCTCTCTGAAGAATCACAGTGAGGATCAAGGAAATTTCCAGGGAGACATTGCTTGTGAGAATATGACAGACATGGATGTGGATTTGGGCCCAGAAAATGATGCGTAACAACCGCCAGGCAGCGTCTTGCTGGCCCTTCCCCCAACTCAGCACCCTGGGCACACTGAAAAAGCAACTTGTGTTTCTTAGTTTATCCATCATGTTCACCTTTATTCAACTTCCTCTATCTCAGTCTCCACTGTCCCACCTTTGCCCCCATCACCCAGGGCGAAAGCCTCCTTCCCTGGGTCCAGAGCCCTCCCTCCCTCCCTTCCTCCCACTCTGGGCAGGGTCCCGGTCTGGAAAAGGGGGATCCCTGGCTCCCAAAGGGGTTCTCTGTCCCCCCACCCCCTCTGCAGCCGCCTCCCAATCAGAGCTGCCAGAGCTCCTGCCTCCCTAACCCCTGTCCCAACCCCTCTGGCCTGGACTGGAGCACGTGCAGACTATTCTCTGGAATTTCGGAGAGAGGAAGTGGGACGATCCCCGACTCACAACCGCACTGAGGTCAGAGGAGTTCTCAGGAAAGAGTGACTCTCCCTGGGGGTTCTGAGGGAGAGCACCCTCAAGCATAAGCATGAGGAAGAGACTGGACCCTGGGGGAACGTGGGGAACGGGCAGGGACAGTGAGTGTGATGCCCTGCTCCCGGGCTGGGAGGCAGCGTAAGGCTTTGCGGCCAGTGGCCCCTAGGAGGCATCCAACGATTCCAGGGTAGAAGCCTCATTCGGGGCTTCCAGCCAGTGCCCCTAGGCCTGCGGCCACAGACATCGGACTGCAGTGAGCTCTGCTCAGCCTTGATCGGCAAGTTTGGCGGCCTCGCGTTCCAGCTGGCGGCACAGCTCCACGCGACCCCGCAGGCACGGCCGGGCCGCCAGGCGGCCCCAGCTGGTGGCTTGGGTCGAAGTCCGCGCGTCCAGCGCCCGCAGCAGGCGCGGCAGGTCTTGCAGCAGGCGGTAGCGGGGCAGGGCGCGCAGGGGCGGAGGAATGTCGCCTTTGGCGCAGAGGCGACTGAAGTAAGCGAGCAGCGGCAGCGGGCGCGGGGCGGCGCGGAGCAGGGCGCGCAGGGGCGCGGCGCGGGCATCCGGGCCGCCGGCGGGGCTCGGGCTGGCGCAGCTCCACAGCAGCAGCACGGTGCCCCGCTCCCGCGCCACGCGCGCCCGTGCCGCCCAGAGCCACGGCAGCGGGCCCACGCGCGCCACCCGCGTGCCCTCCCACAGGTCCACGATCACGTCGCGCCCGCCGCCCAGCGCGGCCCGCAGCAGTTCAGCCAGCGCTCCCACCAGGCGCCGCTGCGCCTCGGAGTCCGCCACGTGCAGGAGCAGTACCGGCCGCGCTCGACCTGGGCCTGGGGGTGGAAGCAACAGATGAACAGGGTGGGGGGCTAAGGGACAGCCCAGCCCTTTCCTCCCAGGCCTCAGGGCTACATGATAGAGTTAACTCCACCCCCCACCCCTTTCTTCCTCTGCGCTGGGGATGGGTACCCAAGGCAGCTTTAGACTACAGGCCTATAGGGCGCCTTTGGGCTAATTAGATAAAGGTGCCCAGGAAGAGGAGAGGGCTAGGGCGCCAGGTGCAGCGCAGGCTGGATTTCCGCCCCACTAGCATCTGGCCTAGAGACTGGTGCAGTGAACCACCTGCAGGACCTTTGCCCTGCCTTAACCATTCCTGTCCACTAGGGGGCCTGAGGCTCACCGCCTTGGGTAAAAGAGAGCTGGGCGCAGCGGCAGGGACAAGGCTCTTTCGGAAGGGAGCCTGGGCGGGGGAGGGATGGGGGCAACTGGCCTAGGAGCCAAGCAAGTCTGAATCCCCAGGTTACCCCCAGTGAGCTTACCTGACAGTGGGCGCTGGCAGGTGAGCACCAGAACAACACCCAGTAGGGTGGTGAAGGCCAGCAGCGCCAGGATCAAGAGGCCCAGGGGCCTATGAGAGACTGAGTCAAGCAGGGTGAGGCCAAGCCCGGCTCCTCAGTGCCCAACCTCCCTCTCACTTCCCCTCCCCCTCCCAAGAACTCACCATCCGGACACAGGAGGTGCTTCCAGGCAAACTGGACATCTGACCTCCACACCTGAGGGCACAGAGCCCCCCAACCCCTGTAAGCCAGGGTAAACCCTCCTCCCAGGGGAAGTTGAATAAGGCATGGGGATAGTGAAGGGGAATCCCCCTGGATAGGGAATTCCTCCAGCACAGGGTTTGTGTCTGGTCCAGCTCTGGCTGGGCACAGAACAAGGTCAAGAGTGGCAAACTCAGAAAGTAAATCCAGGGACTTCCCTGGCGGTCCAGTGGTTAAGACTTTGCCTTCCAATGCAGGGGGTGCGGGTTCAATCCTGGTCAGTGAGCTAAGATTCCACATGCCTCAGGACCAAAAAACCAAAACATAAAACAGGAGCAATATTGTAACAAATTCAATAAAGACTTTAAAAATGGTCCACATCAAAAAAAAAAAAAAAAAAAAAAGTAAACGCTAAGTTAACCAGAGCATCCATGAGGACGTGGAAGGCACAGGCCCTGACAGAAGTAATCAGACACCACTGAGCTCCAGCCCATGATCACCATGCCTGAATGTGGAAACAAAGCACCAGGTTTTCTGATTTTTTTCAAGAGACGCCAGAAATCAGCTTTTTAAAATGTGACATCTCCCAATATTTAAGTGGTGGCAACTAATTCCAATTTTGAACACCGTGCTGGCCAAATCAAACATTTTTATGGACTGGATTTGCCCCATGTGTCACCTGTGGTATAGATGACAGGGGAGTATATGCAGAGTGAGGGCAGGATTCCTTACCAGGACACAGCCCCCTGGCCTCAGGAAGGGAACGATGAGGTCTAGTGTCACTGAGCTTGAGCCCTGAGCCTGTGGGAAAAAAGAGCAGAATGACTGTCCCCATAGAGGCAGATCTGGCTCTGTCCAGCCCCTGAGTCTTTGCCCGTTGCTGTGTTCCTCCTTTCTACCCACCACCCCTACCCAAACCCTACCCAGGCTTAGGGCCAAGTGCCACCCCTGACAAGAAGCCTTCCCACGCTTCATTCCCAGATCCCGCTGATCGTTCCCAGATCTGAACTGCTGCACAGATAAACATTAGTCAGGCAATCAGGCACTCGTCAACAAACATACTCTGGGTTGCCTACTCTGTGCCAGCCCCTGAGGAGACAAGGCGGGCATGGACATTGTCTCTGTCCTCCAGCAGCTCACAAACCAGGAGGCTAATTATATGCTGCCTCCCTTCTCTGTCCTACGCACCTGAAGGGGCAGCTTGTCCATTGGAAAGAACGTAAGTTGTAGAGTCAGGAGACCACAGTTAACAAAGTCAGGCTTAACTATTGCCTTTGTGGTTCCTAGCTGTGGGATCTTTGCATGGAGAGAGACTTCCTTTCTCCTTGAGCCTCAGTTTCTTCATTTGTGTATGATAGATAATAATCCTTGTTTTACTGGGTTACTGAAAGCATCAAATGGGAATATGCAGGTGAACCCCCTTTATAATACAAAGTACAGGGACTTCCCTGGTGGTCCAGTGGGTAAGACTCCACGCTCCCAATGCAGGCGGCCCGGGTTCTATCCCTAGTCAGGAAACTAGATCCTGCATGCAGGCAACTAAAAGTCTGCATGCCGCAACTAAGAGTCCACAGGCCGCAACTAAGAAGTCCGCATGCTGCAACTAAAAGATCCCATGTGCCGCAACTAAGACACGGCACAGCCAAAATAAATAAATAAATAAATATTAAAAAATACACAGTGCAATGTGTATTCATTTAGTAGTAGTAGCTGTTATTACATTATGGACTCCTTAGGGGCAGACTGTGTTATATACTTTTCTTGTGTCTCCCAGGGCCTAATACAGAGTGGGAACAGAGTAGGCACTCAATAAATGCATGCTGAACTGATTGCCATCTGTCTACAGGCAGGATGTGCCTTCACCCTGTGCTCTGGGTGCTGGTTAGAGAGTTGATCAGTCTCCACCCTTTGGGAACACCCTCCACCACGTACCCCATACCCCAGCCCTGCCCCAGACCCCATTCTCCAGCCAGCTGTGAGCAGGTGCTGATGCAGTGGCTCTCAAATCATGGTTAAACTCAATGACGTTCCCAGCTCACAAAAATAAATGAGTCCATGGATTTAGCTCTCAATTTTAAGTTATCCCACATGACTTTGTCGTAAATCTTAAGCATGGTTTCGTCTTAAATCTGAAGCATTTGCTACCACCTGTAGGCTTGGGAGCCCTCACAGAATACAAAACAAATAAACAAGCTGCATGTAAGTAAGAAAGAACTGAAACAAGCTAGCTATGCTTAGTCAGCTTGGTGCTGTGGTTTTGCGGATATATTTGATGGTGGTTTTTATGTCAGATACACAGAAGAGAGTCTGCTAGTCAAACTGTTTTTAGTTCACATGATAGAGTTAAATCTGTCAGTAGTTTACAGTATTCTGCGAAGAGCACTTCAGCTTCCTGGGGCTCTGCCTCCCAAAGATAGAGAACTTCTGCCAGGAGCCTTGTGGAGGAAGGCAGGAGAGTAGTGGTAGAGGACAGCTGGTTCAAGAGAGGGCATCAATATAAAATGTGGTGGGAGTTCGAGTGGGCCAGAGAACAGCTGGGAGTGGGAGGGCCAGTCTCTTGTCTCTGTTTATCCCTGTAGGTTCAAAATCGAAAAGGATTAGAGGGACTTCCCTGCTGGCGCAGTGGTTAAGAATCCGCCTGCCAATGTAGGGAACACGGGTTCGAGTTCTGGTCCGGGAAGATCCCACATGCTGCGGAGCAACTAAGCCTGTGAGCCACAACTACTGAGCCCGTGAGCCACAACTATTGAGCCCACTCGCCGCAACTAGAGAAAACCCGCGCACAGCAACGAAGACCCAACACAGCCAAAAATAATAATAATAAATTTATAAACAAAAAAAAGGATTAGAAACTGCTCCATCGAAGACCCCACTGACTGGCAGAGGAGGCAGCTGAACAAAGGCTGGTCAAGTAAATAAATAACCAGATGTAAGAGATTTGCTTGCCTCCACCTGCTGTGCTCTAATCAACAGGTTCTAGTGGGGGCCAAGCCCTGGCTAGGCCATACCTGGCTGACGCTGTACACAGGGGGCACCATGCTGTCCTGCCCCAAGCCTGAGTGGCTCCAGGCAGCACTGAAGGTGGCGGGCATCCTTGAGGAGAAGTGAAGGACCAGCTGCTGGGCCTGGGTATCCATGCTCACGTTCCAGGATGGGGCTGCCAGGGGGTAGGAAAGGGCATCATGTAATAGATGATGCTTTGTGGGAGGTGATAGGAGCCGGGCTGCAGTTGACAGAGAAGTCAGGGCAGGGACAGAGTTTGGCTTTGCCGCAGTTGCATGAGGGTGAAATGGTGGGAAGGGGTCCCAGCCAGGGTCACTTATTGGCTCACCGAATGTCTGGTGGGGGCATTCAACGTGGCTGCTGTTTCCAAAAGAGAACTGAGAAATCCAAGAATGGCAAGTCAGCAAGCTCCAGGCACCATGCACACCCTTCCCCCTCCCCTGTTGCCCATGCTTGTACCTTGAAGCAGAGCTGGGGGTGCAAGTCCACCTTCTCCAAGACATACCACTGTGGTGGGAGAAGGGAGTTAGGGAGCAGGGCCCTGGGCCCCAGCCCTGCCCACCCAGGTCCTAGGGAGGCCGTCTCACCCCCTCTGACTCTCGAGCCGTGGCATTGGGGACGTCTTCGCAAAGGGTATGCCAGCCCCGCCTCTGGCAGAGGGAGGCGTCCAGCTTCAGTGGGCAGCGGAGTGTCAGGGCCATGATCATCTGACTGTGCTGGCTGTGGTCAGTAAAGTTCACCGACTCCCAGAAGTCCGAGCCATCTGGGCAGGCAGCAGGGGCAGAGAGTGAGGCCCAGGAGGCCTGAGCCCTATCCCCAGGGCATCGGGAGAGGATATTTGTGAAGGAGCCTGGCACAGCCCTGGTCTGCCTAGGTGCCTGCTAAATGAGCATGCCTCCTCCTGCCCCTCCTGTTACCTCTTCTATTTAGCTGTCCCCTCTCCTTCCTGCACCTCCATTCTGGCCAACTCCTTGCTGCTCCCCAAACTTGAAATCTTCATATCTTTGCTTATGTTCCTCTCAGAGTCAGGAATGCTTTCCCCTCCCTCCTCTCCTTTCTAAATCCTGCACATTTTCTGAGCCCAGCTCAGACGTCACTCCCTTTAGGAGACCTTTTCTACTCACGGACAGCCGTCATGGGCTTCTCCCTCCCCTGAGTTCACGCCCTACAGCCTATTCCTTAATTACAACCCTGCCCTGGACCATAGGATGCTTTGTGCTATTCGTTTGTCATGTTTGAGCATCCTGTCTCTGCAATTTGGGCTCAACAGTATGCATAGATGTCACCAGTCACTTTCGCATATAATATTGAATTCCAGCCTCATAAGGAGTTGGAAAGTGAGGCAGGGCAAGTATCATTAGTTTACAGATGAGGAAACTGAGGCTCAGAGAAGAATAAGTGGCAGAGCTGGGATGTGAGCCCAGGTCCTCTGGTCCACCTTCTCAGGACATTACCTCCTGGGGTGGATATTTCTGATATTTCTGAACAGTGCTAGTACAATGTTTAATGCTCTGATTTATTGGCAGGCTGATTGGTAGACATGGTAGCCCATGACTTGCCCCCACTGACTCCAGAGAAAGTGCCTGCATGCCTTCTGAGGACTTGCTCCAGCACAGGTGTAGAGGGTGTGCAAGTGCGTGTGTGTGTATGTGCATGTACCTGTACGTCTGTGGGGGAGAGAGAGACAGAGAGAAGCTGTGCGTGCACAAGAGTCACATGAGCAGCACTCACAGGCTTCAGGCCAGCTCTGGAAGGGACATTTTTTGTGCCTCACGGTGTCCTCTTGCAGGTAGGACACCTGTGGGGACAGGGGAGCAGGGAAGAAGGGTCAGAGGAATGGCTTTCCTTACATCACTCAGACTTGAAACTCATTCTGGCTTGACCTTGCCCAGGTGCAAGCTGCCTGAGCTGGCAGGGCACCGAGGAGGGGAAGAAGTGTGGGGTGTGGGCAATGGTGGGTGGCATGTGGCACTCAGGGAGGAACCCAGACTATAGGAGCAAGATCAGTGAGTAAGGGGCTGAGTCCTCTTCTCCCGGAGAGGAGAACGTATTCCCACAAAGAGGCAAATCATGAGGTCCACATTCCTCAACTTTTGCCTTCCCTGGCCTCCACTCTCAGCGATTCCTAAGGTGCCGAGTGCCCCATAGGGCCCCTCCCTCTGAAAGCCCAACACCCAATGTTATCCCCCGGCAGGTGCTCCCCGCTCCAGGTCTCTGCCTGCACCCTCCCTTTTGTCTCCTCCTGGGTGACAAGGCCCCCGCCCTTCCTGTCTAGTCCAAAGGAGTCTTAATGCTAGGCACCTCAGTCTTACAAGGAGAGGAGGAGGACTTCCATGCAGGGCTAGTGGGGATGAGACTTCTGGGGCCATATGGAGCCTTGCAGTGGCCACGAGCCCCCACTGTGACAGCTCAGAACACCCAGTGAAGGCAGCTGTCTATTCTGCCTCGGTGGGCTGAGGCCGGGTCTCGACAACGGCAAGCTGGGTTTGGGTGGGGCTGAGGTTGGACTCACCCCCAGGAATGTGCCATGGTCAGCAGGACACCTCCATCCCGGGCTCTGTGAATGGCTCACTGTCAGGCTGGCACCAGTCTTCCCTAGCATCTCGTTAACACCAGCCCTTTTCAAACCTGACTTAGTGGAGATATGCTTGGCCAGTGGTGTTATCTGGGTGGCCTAGGAGTGAAGCTATGGACCACCCACACCTTTTCCTCTGCTCACCTCGATGCACAGACAGGGCAGAAGGAATTCATAAGGCAGGTCTACAGTGCAGCCCCCAGACACAATTTTCTGTGGACAAAGCAGCAAAGGAAGAGAAGAAGAGGGGCTTGAGAAAGAGCAGAGGCACCCTGGAAAACGGCAGGAGAAAACTGGGACCTTGGTCACCACACACCCTACCTTTGCTCTTATCTGAGACATTTCTTTCTCTGAGAAATTTCTTCTCAGGGGGTCTCTGCCCTGTAATCTGACCATCTGCTCTAGGTGTCTCAATATATGGAATGTGGGGGGTGGGGAGGAGATGGGGAAAGGAATATACATTTATTGAGCCCCTACTATATGCCAGGCAGGGTGCTAGGTGCTAGAAGCACCAACTCAATTAATTAAATGCTAGCCTAGCATCATGGTGATCTTGGGAGGCATCATCGCCATTTTAAATGTGGAGAACTGAGGGACTCGGGCACAGCAACAGTCCCTTCAAATGGTACCAACTGTATACAAGGGCATCCGTGACAACTGGAGGTTGAGGTGGAGTGTCAGGGCCTAGGCTGGAAGAATAGGGGACATCTCATTCTCTGAGGAGCAGTGACAAAAGAGAGGGAGATGGAAGGGTACCAAGACAGATGTGACCATTTTGTTATTTTCTCAGGAGAACAGCTTCTTGGGGGAACTGAAAAGTCCTCTTAATGCAACCTGAATCTCACTGAGGGTCCTCTCACTGGGGGTACGTGCCATATCCATTTCTCTGCTAGGCATTCAAGGCTGCCCCAGGTCTCTGCCTGCCCTTTCCTTCCTCTCCTGCCAGGAGACAAGGCCCCCTGCGTTCTCTGCCTAGACCAAAGAGGTCTTCATGCTAGGCACTTCAGACTTGTAAGGAAGTCTTGGACAATCACCACTTCTCTCTGGGACTCAGTCTCCCCACCTGTATAATGGGTAGGTCCTTTCACTCCAGCCCTGTGTGATTTGGCTTTTACAGGCAGATGACCCTCCATACCTGGGCATCAAAGGGACGGCTCAGCTCCTCACACTCCAGTGCCCACTGGTGGCAAAGACGCACACTGACCTCAGGGCCTGGAGGAACGGTCACTTGAATAACCCGTGCCTCAGGCAGCAAGTCAAAGGAGAACTCAGGCCCTGGGGAGAAGGGGGATTTGGTGGCCTTGTCTTTTGGCCTCAGCACAGGTACCACTACTTGGCTCCACCATCTCCAGTCACACGATGTGCCTACCTCCAAGCCTTTGTGAGCCACGTTTGGAGAGAACGTCCCCTTTCTCTGGATCTGCAGGTTGGGTTCTTTTGGAACGCAGCCCCTTGTGGGAGGTGTCTGGGGAGGGGACGGAGATGTGATGGCCCTTCTCAGACAGGCAACGGCTACTTAGCAGCTTCCTCTGCAGGCAGAGAGCAAGGCTGGGCTGGCCTCAGGCCAGGAATCAGGAACTCTGGCTTCTATTCCTGTCTCTGGAATCCAGGGCACCACAGGCGAGCTGCTCAACCTTTAAGGCTCAGTGCCCCTAACTGCGTAATGGACAGAATAGTCTTCTTGAGCTCCACTCTTTCCATCTCTCTTTTATGGCTGGAGAACAGAATGAGAAGCCAGAAAGAGAAGGGCTGTGAGGTGTAGGGCAGGGCTGGAACTGGCAGGGAGAGTACCTGAGCAGATGCTGGCACCGTGTGCCTCCTACAGAACCGGAACTTGTAAGACTTTTTGGATTTCTGCACCAGGAGGTGGAGCCAGCCCCACTGAAGACCTGCACAGGGAATGATACATTTACTATCCAGCCCTTCACGGCCCCTCCCCTACCTGGAGATGTGACCCAGTGTTGGACAGTCAGTCATTTTAGATCAGGGAAGGTAATGATCGCAAACTTCTTTAGTCCTAAGTTATGATACAATCAAAAAAGCTTTTTCTCTTCTTAAGTAGAGAAAAACTATGTATATACAAAGATGTTCATGGTAGCATTATTTATAACAGTGAACAATTAAAAACTGTCAATTCTTAAGCAGTGTGTGGACATTTAGTGTGCCCAGGCACTGAGCTAGGCAATGAAAATGTAGAGTTGAATAAGACAGATCTTACTTTACAGATAGAAGGTAAAAATAGTAAACTCATAGAACTAAAACATTTTAATCCCAAGAATTGGTACCAGCTGAACGGAGAAACACCTTCACAAAATGATACAACTGAGCTCACGAATATCAATCATGGTGCATGCTATTTTAGGAGGGCCTAGGTCTCTGCTGAGGTTGACAACAGGACAAACATCTCTTCTAGTAGGATAAGTTTTACTAGCGTCAGCCTAGGGGCCCCCCCAAATTCCCATCTCCACTAAGAATGGCCCAAAGGACTGTTTCTCATACCCGAAGGATCTGACACCAGATGCAGGCACCAACAGCAGGGACAGTGGCAGAGCCAAGCACACCAAGGCTTTGGGGAGGGGGTAAAGGCCCATCGGGTATGGCGAGGAATCTGGGCGGACCTTCCTGTGAAAGATGAAAAGGAAATCAAATGGTGAGTTCCCAGGACTTCCCTCCTGCCTCAGGAAAGTTGGACTTGAGGCTGAGCTCTGCCACTTACATCCTGGCCGACTGACCTGGGGCAAGTTACAGACTCCTCTAAGTCTCATCATTCATCATTCATAAAGTGGAGCTGCTGTCAAGATCAAGTAACATAATGCGTGGGAAAATGCCTTACAAAGTATAACAAAATGTACCATAAAACAGGAAGGATCATTGTTGTATTACTGACCGGTGAGGGACCAATTAAGGGAGAGTGCCTGGAGATTTACCTGACTCTCATTTAATCCTCCCCACAGCTCAGGGACAACTGTTTTCATTGTATAATCATTTCTACTGTGCTGCTATACCCCTCAGAAACTGTGCACTGCCTGAAGCCATGCATGGAGTATGTGGCAGAATTACAATGCAAATCCAGGCTCACCTTGTGTTTTTTCTTTGATACTATGCTACTTCCCAGGTTGAGAACCAAAAATTAGAATGGAAGAATGGGGAAGAGGAGCAGGGCAGGGAATGCGACTCACCAGTGAAACTGTCATCCTGAAGGCACAGGGCCCAGTAGGGAAAAGAAAGGACAGAAGTGTAATTAGTAGGTATTCCCACGAGGAGCATTCTCCCTGGGGTCTTTGCCTCACATCACCTAATTTCGAGGCCCGCATAAGCCAACAGCCCATCCACTCTGGCTCTTTTCTTCCCAGCTCCACCCTGCCCAGGCCCTCAGTGCACCAGGACCTTGACTATCCCTTCAAGACGGTGTAGAGAACACACTGAGGCTGCCATCAGAGCTCAGGGACTTGGGTAGCAGGAAAGGACAGGCGGAGAGTGGGGAGCTTTACCAGCCTGTGCCAGCCAGGTGTCCCCACCCAGCAGCAGCAGGCACACCTTACCACGTGGGAGGCCAGCAGACAGAGGGTGCTCCAGCTGGGAAGGTAGGGGCAGCCAATACCAGCAGCGGCAGACAGGCCAATGAGCAGCTGGAGGAGAGGCAGGAGCAGGGCTGCCAGTCCGGGGCTCCCCATGGGCTTCCGAGGGGTCAGGGTATCCAGAACATGGCTGCACCTCCTGAAGGTGGGTGGCAGGGCCTTGCCGTGCAGCAGCAGGGAGTGCAGTGCCAGCAGGAGCCCTGCCTCAGCCTGCCCCTGCCCCGCCCTGCCCCAAAGCTCCTCCTCAATCCCAACCAGCCGGCCAGGCCACATTCCTTCTCCTCCAAGTGGAGGGACTGAAGGACACTTGCCCCCCAGAGAACCCTACTCCCCTACCTGGAAGGCAAGGGGGCTCCTGCTCTGGCAGAGAAGTAACAGGAAAGAGGCCGGCACAGGGTTAGGGGGCTGGATGGCGGGCTGCACCCACTTCTTAACTCCTCCTACTCCTGCAACACCCTGCAGATCAGACCCGCCCCTTAGCTTGCTCCTGGCCTTGAATCTCCCTTGGACACGTGCTTCATCCTCTCACTTAGAAGACTGACAGAGCTATCAAGCACTTCTCTGCAGTGGGTGCTGGAGACCGAGGTGACTGATGCACCACTTAGAGCTGGGCAGAACAAAAGAGCACTACAGGATGCACGTAAACCTCACACGTCCCCCTGTGCACCCTGGCTCCCACCTGGCTGACTTTCAGGACTAGCGTCCAGCTTTCTCTCTCTACCCGCTGGCCAGTTCCAGCACTTCTGCCAAAGGGCCTCCAGCTTCAAGGATCCACTAATCGGTACAGTCTGCTCAGGAAGCCCCAGGTCGCATAGCTGAGCCCTGGAGCTGAGGGAGTGGGCCCCATGCATTGACCTGGTTTCCTGTGGTTTCCGATGCTCATGAGGCTCCATTCTCTGTGGGGACCCTCCACGCCGTCCCATGGCTTCCTCCTGCTCATGGAGCATTTCAACTGTTTCAGCCCTCACCTTGGTGACACACACCATAGGAAGTTTGGGGCACACCTACTGGGTGAAGGCATCTTGGGACTGTTATTATCCCTCTGCACTTTCGGTAGCTTGATCATACCTATGTTCAGGCCAATTCTAGTTCTTAAGTCTTCAGGTCCACTGTCTAAAGACCCCATTGTACCCATTATCCTAAAAATACCCTCCAGCTTTTGAGTTCCTTAGAAAGACCCTTTCTTATGTTTTTCCAGTGCCTAGCAATGGATGTCGTGAAATAGGTGCTCTGTAGTTGAATAAATGTAAATTATGTTTCATCTAAGCAGCAGTTTATCTAGTTCACAGTTCATAAGCACTTTCATATTTGATCCTCCTAACCACCTTACAAGACAGGTAAGTCAGAATTATTCATTTCATAAAGAGAGAAATAAGGAAGCAGAAAGGAGAATGATTTGGTCAAGGTCTCTAGCCCAAAGAGCTCCAATTCTGCCATCCTCTCACAGTTCATTTCTCTTTCTACCATCCTTATGGCCTCTCCTCCCACTGCTCCTCTGCTCCTGGGACCCCAAAAGGGCCTGCCTGACACAGTTCTGTCTTTTGGCCTTGAAGTCCATCACTGCAAACAAATCAGCAAGATGTGAAGGGAGAAAAGGGTGGTCTGGCCATACTAAAGACAGGTTAGGGAGTCTTCCCCCTAAATTTCACCTAGCCCACAATGGTTTAGATCTATACCGATAATGTGTTTTCTAATGCTGGGTGTGTGAAGTGAGAAACTTGGCTCCATTCTAGAATACTTTTCTCTTTTGACTCCTTTTATCTTCTGATTTGATTCTCACAGTGAAAATATTTGGTTAATTGCTCCCTGACCCTGGCTAAGGTATGGTAGGAGAAGCAGAAAAGAAATAACAGACACATACACACGTGAAATAAAGAATAGAAAGGGAAGAAAAGGACCCCATAGAAAAGGCAGAGCAAGAAAGAAGGGGGAAAGAGAGAGAAAAGGAGGTCTGTATTTTATTGTTTTGCTAGTTTATTGTGGAGCCTGTTCTGAAAAGGATTTAAAGTAAAAAGCACAGTGGGTGAATTCCAGCACACCCTGGGGAAGGGGGAGGGGGTCAGATCACAATTTGCTGAACTCCTATTGTCAGGCTCTGGGCTGTGTGCTTTGCCCACATTATCTCATATTATTGGTACTACAACCCTTGAGGTCAGTCTTCCTAAACATCTTACAGACTTGGAAACACGAGGAAGATTAAGTAACTTGTCCAAACACAAAATGGAAAGCTGAGACTCACCCCCGTGTCTTTCTAGCTCTTTCTGGCAGAACACACTGCTTGGGGAGATCTGTGGTTTCTGGGCCCTGTAGTCCACAGAAGTACTAGATTGAGGGGACTTCCCTGGTGGTGCAGTGGGTAAGACTCTGCGCTCCCAATGCAGGGGGCGTGGGTTCAATCCCTGGTCAGGGAGCTAGATCCCCACGTGCATGCCGTAACTAAGAGTTCTCATGCCACAACTAAGGAGCCCGCCTGCTGCAACTAAGACCCCGTGCTACCAAATAAATAAATTTTTAAAAAAATAGATGTCATGAAGGGCTTTAAAAAAAAAAAAAAAGAAGTACTAGACGGAACGATGTGATGAGTTGGTAGGATTAACAACATGGGGGGGAGAAATTGTAATAGTTGGAAAGAAAAAAGGATAGTAGGTCTTACGGGAGTGAGTTATCAGTGACCAGATTTCTAGAACAGTAGGGATTGTTTGCAAGTGTCAACAAGGAAGGAGTACTTCTGTGGCTGGAATAGGAGGGGGCCAACTGGAGTAAAGGCAACAGAGGTATGTGGCAGGCCTGCAGCACAGAAGTCCTGTCCTTTTAGAAGGTGGCCAAGGCCCATCTCACCTGTGGTCTGTGTCTGAATGAGCCGATCCAGACTTCACTCTCCAATAACCTTTACGTGGGGAGCAAGCCAGGCGCTCAGGAGATCTTGGCAGGCCCCTATGCGTGCTCAGGTAGAGTACACTGTGGGGTCCTTGGGCAGCCATTCTTCCTGACAAAGCCTTACCCATGCATGGACGCTGGTCAGACAATGCAGCAGCGTCTCCAGGCTCTTCCTGTAATGCCAGATTCCCAAGGTCTGTTGGGGCAACTGTGCCTACTGTTTGGGCACCCTGGGCAAGAAGGTCTAACCAATTAGACCAACAAAAACCAAGAGTACAAAAGTGTTCCTTTCTTATTCCTGCTCTTCCAGAAGGGATCAATCTCCAGAATACCAATGCAAGAAGTTATGCTTAAGAGAAAAGGAAGGGACCCCCAATCTGAGACGGGAACACCAACACTGCTCATCAAGGGAAAGGATTTTGATATTAAGCACCTACTATGTACTATACAGTTTATATACATTATTTTATTTAATCCTCACAACAACCCTGGGTGGTAGATGCTATGATCCCCATATGTTAGATCAAAAACAGAAGCTCAAATATCTTGCTCAAGGCAAAAGGTAGCAAAATGCCTGGCTAGATTTCTAAGCTGAGTCAGTGTAATATCAAAAACTGTTCTTTCCACTATACCACGCTGCCTTTCCCATAGACTAGATGCTCACTAAGGGTTCTTCCAAGGCCTACACCCTCTAGCTCTGTAAACATCAGGGATTAATAACCATTCCTCACATTTGTATAGTGTTAGAGTTCTTAAAGCACCTTCACAAGATTTTACCTCATTTGATCTTCAAAACAATCCTGTGAATTTGGTAGGGCTGATCTTGGTACTTGAACCTGTCTTCTGATCCAAATACAGTGCTCTTCCCACTAAATCAAGATCCCTTTCAAAGGGGATCTTGTTTACTTCAGGGAATACTACAACCATGAGGAAGGGGGAAAAAATGATTGGAAAGCCCAAAAAGCAGAATCCCAACAAGCCAACAAGCAGAAAACTAAAATGAACCAAACGGCTCTCTTTTCATGTTGACAATAATTTTCATAATGGGTCTTTTTATTTTTTATTTTTTGCTGCGTTGGGTCTTTGTTGCTATGCGCGGGCTTTCTTTAGTTGCGGCGAGTGGGAACTACTCCTCGTTGTGGTGCGCGGGCTTATCGTTGTGGTGGCTACTCTTGTTGCAGAGCACGGGCTCTAGGCGCGTGGGTTTCAGTAGTTGTAGCGCACGGGCTTAGCTGCTCTGTGGCATGTGGGATCTTCCCAGACTAGGGATCGAACCCATGTCCCCTGCATTGGCAGGCGAATGCTCAACCACTGCACCACCAGGGAAGCCCCTTCATAATGGGTCTTGAAAAGCACTACAAGACTGTAAAGCACCAATCTAGTAATCAAATAAATTTTAAATTCTTTTTTTAACTAATAATTATTTACATCCCGGTTCTTTAAAAATCAGCAATCTGTGCCTGGTGCACATAACTCCATTACCCACTCATTTCCATCTGCACCTCTCTGCTATCCAAGTCCTACCCTTTACTCTAGTTCTTTGCTCTGACTTTAGTCTACAATAGCACAAGTTACTTCATTCAATAAATTCAGAGTGCATGCTGCACACTAGGTACAGAGCAAGGGGTGAGGAAAAGACATGTAAACTAGTAATTCTGTCAGTAGAAGAGATAAAATTAAAATGCCATGTGAATTCAAAGAAAGAACCCTCATTCCTTGAAGTGAGGTAGCCAGAAGGCTCCAGAATTACCGTATAAAACTAGGCCTTGAAAAATAAGTAATAAAGAAGTATAAAAGCAGAAAAGGAAAATTTTTAAGGAAACTGGGAAAACAGGGAACCAATATGGGGATTCATAAGCGGTTTTCCTGACTGAGACAGTGTGTGAGTGACAGTATCAGGAGATAAATCAGGAGTGATGCACTGGGACCACACTTTGGAAATGCCTGAAAAGGATTAAGGAATTTTGGTGGTTCAAAAAATAATGGCACATCGGGCTTCCCTGGTGGTGCAGTGGTTAAGAATCCGCCTGCCAATGCAGGGAACATGGGTTCGAGCCCTGGTCTGGGAAGATCCCACATGCCGCGGAGCAACTAAGCCCGTGCGCCACAACTACTGAGCCTGTGCTCCAGAGCCCACGAGCCACAACTACTGAGCCCACGTACTACAACTACTGAAGCCGGCACACCTGCAGCCCGTGCTCCGCAACAAGAGAAGCCACCGCGATGAGAAGCCCACGCACAACAAAGAGCAGCCCCCGCTCACCGCAACTAGAGAAAGCCCGCGCGCAGCAACAAAGACCCAACGCGGCCAAAAGTAAAGAAAGAAAGAAAAGAAAAAAAATAATGGCACATAGTAGGGACTTAATGATGATCCAGAGCTGTACTCTTGGTATACTCACTTGCACACAGGGATGCAGGAAGAGGAATGAATATGAGGTAGAAGGCAAAGAGTTAAGTTTAGGACACGCAGAGTTTGAAATGATAATCAGGACATCTAAAGGTTGTGTACCTAGAAGTACTGCCAGTACCTAATAGAGACTGAGTACATACCTAATGTTTTTGTTTTTATTTACTTTTGGCCGTGTTGGGCCTTCGTTGCTGCGCGTGGGCTTTTCTCTAGTTGCGGCGAGCAGGGGCTACTCTTCGTTGCGGTGTGCAGGCTTCTCATTGTGGTGGCTTCTCTTGTTGCAGAGCATGGGCTCTAGGCGTGTGGGTTTCAGTAGTTGTGGCACGCTGGCTCAGTAGTTGTGGCTCGCTGGCTCAGTAGTTGTGGCTCATGGGCTCTAGAGCGCAGGCTCAGTAGTTGTGGTGGTGCACGGGTTGAGTTGCTCCGTGGCATGTGGGATCTTCCTGGACCAGGGCTCGAACCCAGGTCTCCTGCACTGGCAGGCGGATTCTTGCCCACTGCGCCACCAGGGAAGCCCCATACCTAATGTTTATAGAACAGAATGACTATAACTCTGCAAAGGGCAGAGACCCACAGTTAGAGATCTGGGCATCATCCAGACACGATAAAGTCAAGTGGGTAAGAGCAAAGGGACACACATCTTTTTTTTTTTTTTAAATAAATTTATTTATTTATTTTTGGCTGCGTTGGGTCTTCGTTGCTGCGCGCAGGCTTTCTCTAGTTGCGGCGAGCGGGGGCTACTCTTTGTTGTAGTGTGCGGGCTTCTCATTGCGGTGGCTTCTCTTGTTGCGGAACACGGGCTCTAGGCTCGCAGGCTTCAGTAGTTGTAGCGCACGCGCTTAGTTGCTCCGTGGCACATGGGATCTTCTCGGACCTGGGCTCAAATCCGTGTCCCCTGCATTGGCAGGCGGATTCTTAACCACTGCGCCACGAGGGAAGCACATGTGCGCCACACATCTTTCATGCAATAAATATTTACTGTGTCAGACTTTTATGTGTGAAAGGGCCTTTAGTTCACAGATCTCTTTCCCACTTCTATTTTTAACTTCTCTGCTCCACATCATTACATACTGTGTTCATTAGTTGTTTCACATGGATATTACGTTTCACCTAGATTGCAAATTTCCTATATGCAGGATACTTTAAAATTCTTTTGGATACCATAAAACAGTATTAGACCCATAACTAACACTGTTAACACTGAATGATAAACATGAATATCCAACCAAAAGACGAACCCATAACCCAAGCTGGATAAATGAGAACGGACCATTTGAGAGGTGGAGGTTAAATGTATGGCCCACAGTAGTTCCTGCCAATCAGCTGCAGGGTTGCAACTACGACTTAAGTTTCCTATGTCCAGTTCACTTCCCCACTGCCACTGCCAGGTTTCTCGGGGAGCCTCTACGTACCTCCTAGTGACTAAGGCCGCTCAAACAACACACTTTTCAGGGCTTCCCTGGTGGCACAGTGGTTGAGAATCTGCCTGCTAATGCAGGGGACACGGGTTCGAGCCCTGGTCTGGGAAGATCCCACATGCCACGGAGCAACTAGGGCCTGTGAGCCACAACTACTGAGCCTGTGCGTCTAGAGCCTGTGCTCCGCAACGAGAGAGGCTGCGATGGTGAGAGGCCTGCGCACCGCGATGAAGAGTGGCCCCCGCTTGCCGCAGCTAGAGAAAGCCCTCGCACAGAAACGAAGACCCAACACAGCCAAAAATAAATAAATAAATAAAAATTAAAAACAAAAAAAACCACACTTTTCACACTCTATCAGATGCCGAACACAAAGCACAGGGGGCACAAGGCAGTTGTAACTTTATTGAGGTTTTTTAATTAAAACGCTTCACAGTAGAGACCACAGCCTGCAAGGGGAGCAGCCTCTCAAATGTTTCCTGCCCCATGACTCATAGCTTGAAGTAGAATGTGATTTATTCCCTATCTCCTTCAGTCTCGGTGGCTAAGGGGTAATGGATGGAAGCGGAGACAATGACCAAGAGGCAAGGATGAAAAACTCAGAAGGATCTCAACTTCAACCAGCTGAAATTTGTTTCACAGCTGCTGATCACCCAGTTCCACCAACCAGGAGTAAATTAAACATAGTTTTGCTACCAGCTGATTGCAACAGAAGGGGCTTTGCAGAACTTGGGCCTAGTTTGCACTAGTTGCCAACGTCGCAGCTGCCAAAATCACCGAAGGAGGTTTTAGAACAGCTCCTCTACCCTCTCACTCCACTGGATGGGAGGCCCAGGCTTCACCTCACACAGTAGTTCATCAAGCAGGCTTCATTTACGCTTCTTCTCCTGTGTGCTGGTGAACCAAGAGTCTAGGAGCTTCTTGCTGTAGTATAACTGCCAGGCATGCACTTGGACCACCAGCACCAACACCAGATACATGACGGAGACGGCAGAGAAACCAAAGAGGAAGCGGTAGGCCTTGCCATGGCGGTAGAGCTGCTGTGCAGCAGGGAACATCTCCATGCTGCCATATATGAGGGGAGCGATGGAGAAGAGCCCCATGCTGATCATGGAGAGCACCAGGTAGCTAATGTTGTTGCGGGGGAAGGAGAGGAGGCCCAAGAGGGAGGGCACAATGCTCAGCAAATAGGGGTACTCCCACTGATAGGGCATGGCCACCTGATCATGCGACAAGAGCCTCAGGTGCCCCACACTCATCTTGGCAACCAGCAGCAGCCATATGACCAGATGCACGTAGATCAGCTTCTTGATTTCATACTTGAGGGTCACACTGTAGGGCAGAGCAGAGGGAGAAGTACCTTTCATTCAAAATTTTCTGACCACCAACTCTACGTCAGGCAACTATACTGGACACTGGGAAACAGACGTGAATAAGGTATAGTTCCTGCCTGGAGGCTGGGAACAAGGTACACAGGAAGAAAAAAGTTAATTAAAAAATGAACTGGAAAAACTCTAGTAAATCTATGTTGCAAAATATACGGAATCACAGGAAGGAGTAATGAATTCTGATTGAGATGAGTTGACTGAGAAGGCTGTCTGGACAAGGGTGTTACCTGAGCTAGGCTCTGAGACGTGGGTGGAGATGGACATTCCAAGCAGAGGTAACAGCACGCAGGCAAAAAGGCATAAGCATTTGTGTTCCAGGAGAGCAAATGGTTGGGTGTGGAAGGACTACATTGTGGTGGAGAGGGGAGTAGCAGGATATGAAGTTGCAAGGACTATCACTGAGTCACTTTAAAGACAGAAGAGTAACTCAGGGCTGTGTTTAGAAAGAGAACTCTGGGGAATTCCCTGGCGGTCCAGTGGTTAGAAATCTGGGCTTTCACTGCCAAGGCCACGGGTTCAATCCCTGGTCGGGGACCTAAGGTCCTGCAAGCCCCATGGTGCGGCCAAAAAAAAAAAAAAAAAATGAACGAGAACTCTGACTGTAGCATAGGAGGATAGCCTATGGAAGGAGGTATTGGCAGCAAGGAAACCAACTCAGGCTGCCCGTACTTCTCCAGCTAGAGTACATTTTTCACCTAAAGTAAGCATATTTTCTCTTATTCTTTGAATTCTCTCAGGTCCTAAATATATCCCCTTCACACCTTCATAGAGCAGAGTTTCTGCTCTAGACAGGCATGAAAACACTGGCTTTAAGTTGTGAGGTGTCCTTTAGACAAGGGTCTAAGGACAAGATAAAGTGAGGTTTCAAAGAGCTTGTCATTAAGACGTGGAAAAGATTCTGGGAAATTTCAGTGGATTTAAGTAAAGAAAATCTCTAAAAAATTTTTATTTTTTAAAATATTCATTATAGAAAGTGCAGAAAGGTGGGGCAGGAGGGGAATCACTCACTTGTAGACTTCAAGCTCCATGAAGGCAGGGACCAGTTTTGTTTGTCAATAAACTTTTTTATTGAAGGTATAACATGAATACGAAGACCAGGGCTGCTTTCGCTATTCCATCCTCAGGGCCTAGCACAATGCCTGATGGGTAGAAGCTCAATAAATATTTGTTGAACGAATAAACGAATGTAGAAATATCCCTTACGTGGGGGGTTTCATAAAACTCATTTGAAGTCTGGACTTCAAGGTCCAAATCCCCAAAACAACCCAAAATATAACAGCTACCGCGTACTGGGCGGACTTACGTGCTAGATCTTATGCTACGCTCTTTACGCGATTATTGGCTCACTAACTCATCACCAAGACCGAAAAGGTAGATTAATTTTCCCGGGCCAGATAAGCAAACTGAGGCTCAATTAGAAATCAGGTTCCCGAGATCGGAGAGCGGGGCCAGCATCGCCGAGACACCGGAGCCCAGGCGGGGCCGTACCCCTCAAGGCACAGCGGGATCAAGGGGTGGAGCGCACAGGAGAGACGCGACTTCCCGGGATTGGGGGCCGGCCCCGGGCCGTCGCAGGAGGAGGGGACTTGGCAGGTGCGCGAGAACGGGCTGGGGAGCAAGACCCTGAGGCCGGGCCGGCGTCGCGTCCCAGGCCCTGCGAGCTCCTCGCCTCACTTCATACCTCATCTGGTAGTGCGTGGCGACGCGCTCCCGGTGCTGAAAGTCGCTGCCGTCGGTGCCGGCCGCTCGCGGGCCTGCCCGAGACGCCATCTTCCCTGCCCAGAGCCCTGGAGCCCCTCACGCCGACCAGCTGCGGCGATTAGAGCGCCAACATGCCTGCCAACCCTACGCCGCCGCCGCAGCTCCGCCCACCCAACAGCCGAGCGGTTCTGTGAGGACAACTTCCGGCCTCTCTGTCTCCGGAGGACCGACTCTGTAGTCACGTCCCTGCGCACGCGCACACATACGCACATGCTTTTCTTCTCGGCCCCGCCCTGTTCGTGTCTCCCCAGCCTTTGGAGCGCGCAGAAAATTAAGCTCTGGCACGTTTTTCTTTTTGCCAAGGTCGGGAGCTGATACTCCACCCTCTCGAGCACTTACACTTTCTTTAACTCTAATTCGAGTTTAAGACGTCTCTGTTCCCACTTCACAGATGGAGAAACTGATGCCTGGAAGGGATCTGTGACTTTCCCAAGAGCGTGCATCTTTCACACTCAAAGTCTCAAAATATCTCCCCACGGATTAATCTTTGCAAGAAGAAACGGTAACTTTACAGTGGAGAAACCTGGCACGCACCCCGTTAACTAAGTAATCAAGTTAACTTGCCCCGGAGTGAGACAAACTGACTCCTTATGCCTCCTGCTAATATTGAGGACACAGCAGCACTGAGGTGATTTTCTTGCCCAAAATACTTAACCTGAATCTAATCATGAAGAGGTGACAGATAAACTCAAATTGAGGGACGTTCTACAAAATAACTGGATATACTTTTAAGAAATGTCAAGGCCATGAAAGAAAAAGAAATTAGGTAGAGGCAGAAAGCAGAGTAGGGGTTGCCAAGGAATGTGGTGATGATGTTGCACAACTGTATGAATATACTTCATGCCACTGAACTGTGTACTTAAAGATCGTTAATTTTATGTTATGTACATTTTACCACAATAAAAAAATACATAAAATAAGAAAATTTCAAAATTGTTATCTGAAAAAACTGAAGTATCTTTTTATGTTTGAGTCATTTGTATTTCATTTCCCTGAACTGTGTTCGTATCCTTTGTCCATTTTTCTACTGCATTGTTGGTCTTGTTAATTTATATACAGATGGCAGAGAGAGAGAGAGAGAGAGATGACCTCTTGTCTATAATTTTAGTTGCCATATATTTTTCCTATTTATTGTACGTCTTTTGATTTACTCATGGTGTTACAATTTTAACATGTAGAATAGTTTTTTCATAAGGTTGAATATATAGTCTTTTCTTTTTTGGCTTCTCAATTTTGCTTCATAACTAGAGTCCGTCTCTATTCCAAGGTGCTCAAATGATTTTATGCATTTCAGCATTTGAGAACCATGCTCAGACATCTGCCTCCCAGACCAGAGGTGAGCGCCTCAAAGAGAGGGGTAAGAACCGAGTCATCAGGACTTCTCTGGTGGCGCAGTGGTTAAGAATCCGCCTGCAGGGGACACGGGTTCAATCCCTGGTCCGGGAAGACGCCACATGCGGCGGAGCAACTAAGCCCGTGCGCCACAACTACGGAGCCTGTGCTCTAGAGCCCGCAAGCCACAACTACTGAGTCAGTGTGCCACAACTACTAAGCTCGCGTGCCTAGAGCCCGTGCTCCACAACATGAGAAGCCACCGCAATGAGAAGTCCGTGCACCGCAACGAAGAGTAGCCCCTGCTCACCGCAACTAGAGAAAGCACGCGCACAGCAACGAAGACTCAACACAGCCATAAATAAATAAATAAATAAATAAATAAATAAATAAATAAATAAATAAATAATGCTTGCTGAATACATAAATTATGAATGAGCCAAAACCATCCTCTTCTCCTAAGCACTGTGAAGAATCCTCAGGTTCACCAAGCGTTCCTCCATCCCCCACAGACACTCTCTGGCTTTAGCTTGTGCTTATCCTTTTCTTTTCTGTGTGTGATTTCCATGATGTTCATCAGGGCTTCTGAGTCAGACTACTTCTGAGTCATCCATTGGCTTATCATGAGACACTAGGCACATGTTGGATGTTCAATAAATATTTGAGGCATGAATGTCCAAGGCAGGGGCCCCAACCCTTTCCCCAGAACTTCCTCCCTGAAGTATTGGTACTTCTCTTCTGGCTCTTGGTCTGTCTTGAAGTTTTAGTGATTTGTGTTCCTGTCTCCTCACCCTGCTCATTATCTTCTCAAATCCTTTGCACTGATGTTTCCTTTGCCTTGAATGCCCCAGGACTTCAAAAGACTGGATTCCAGTCCCGGGTGGAACACTATAGACTGAATGTTTGTGTCCGCCCCCGCCTTGCCCCCATTTGTATGTTGAAACCTAATCCCCAATGTGATGATATTTGGAGGTGGGATTTGGGGGTGGCGGGATTAGTGTACTTATCAAAGAGACTCCCTTGCTCCTTCTACCAGGTGAGGACACAGAGAGAGGACAACTCTCTGTGAACCAGGAAGAAGGTCTTCACCAGAGACCAGAACTACCAGCACCTTGATCTTGGACTTAGCCTCCAGAACTATGAGAAATAAGTTGCTTATTAGCCACCAGTTTATGGTATTCTGTATAGCAGCCCAAACAGACCAAGACACTCCAGGTTTTGAAAAGACTGACTTCTCATCAGTCAGGATTTAGCTGAAAGCTTACCTCTGAGGCCTTTCTTAAGCCCACAGGCCAATCTAGCTCTCCAGCCATTTGCTATCATATCACCTTGTGTTGTTTTCTTCCCAGAACATCATTATCTGAAATTATCTTGATTATTTGCATATTTGTTCATGGTCTGAGTTCCCCCTTCCTCCAGGAATGTCAGCTCTTTGAAGTGTGGGACAAGGCTGTGTTGTTTCCTGCTGTATTCTCAGACCCTAGGAGGGCTGGCTCACGGTAAGTGCCTAATAAGTATTTGTTGAGTGAATGAATGATGGTTGCCTGAAAGCTTTTATAGGGAAGGATTTAGATATAAGTAATAGGATGATGATGATGATGATGATTATAGCTATTTATTGAGCCTGATGGGTGCACTAAACTTCATATCAAGTACTTTTCACGATTATCTCATTTAATCTTCATGACAACCCAGTGGGGTAGGAACTATTTTTAATGCCCATTTGTTAGATCCAACTGAAGCTTAGATGAGTTACATCACACAGCTAGTGCCAGACTGCTGGTTTTCAAAATAGGGTCCCTAAGTAGCCACAGTGTCAGCATCAGCTTGGAAACTCTTAGAAATACACTTTCTTAGGCCCCACCCCAGACATATTGAGTCAGAAACTCTGCGGTGGAGGCCAGCAATCTAATTTTTAACAAGCCTTCCATGTGATTCTGATGCAGTAGTGTGAAAAACCCAACTCTAAAAGAAAGGTGAGGTTGAACTCTTTTTTTTTTAAAACAGCTTTATGGAGATATAATCCATATACCACACACGCTTAGGTGTACAATCCGATGGTTTTAGTGTATTTGCAGGGTTGTACAACCTCCAAATAGACTTAGCACAATCATCAAAGTAGATTGTGTTTAGATTACTAGATTAGAACTTTTTCTGGGCTCCCCTGAAAGAAACCCCATGCCCACTAGCAGTCCCCATTCCCCTTCCACTCTCCAGCCCCTCTAAACAACCACTAATTAATTTTTTGTCTTTATAGTTTTGTCTATTCTGGACATTTCATACAAGTGGAATGATACAAGTATGTATGTGATCTCTTGTGACTGGCTTTGCATAATGTTTGCATAATAAATCCCTTGTGATTTCACTTTGCATAATGTTTTCAACGTTTTTCCATGTACTGTAGTAGCATAGATCCTTTCGATTGACAAATAATATTCCATTTATGGATATACCACAGTTTTTTATCCATTCATCAATTGACGAACATTTGGGTTGTTTCTACATTTTGCCGGTTATGAATAACACTATGAACTTTCTCGTGTATGAGTTTTTGTGTGGACATAGATTTTCACTTCCCTTGGAGATATATATATAACTCCAAATATTATGTATATGTAGAACTGCTGGGTCATAGATCTTACACTCTTAACCACTACACATTTCAGCTAGTCTTTATTATTATTATTAAATTATCTGCTATTATTAAATAATTATATTATCAATAACACCAATATTTGTTTCTATCTATTAAGTATCTCTGTTGCAAAGCCCTTTACTTTTATCATTACAAATCCTTACCTCGGTCAGGATCATTAAGACAGGAATCATTATCTCTGTTGAAGAGGTGAGAGAAACTGGGGCTCAGGAGGTTAAGGGAACTTGTCTACACTCCAACAGCTAACATGGGTAGAGCTGGGACCACCATGCACACCTGCCTGTTTCCTGTGCCCTCTGTGCCCAATACCATGTCCTGGGCCATACCCTGCCCCAGATCTTTCGAAACATGCCTCCACCCCTCCTTTCTGGCTTTTTCTGGAAGTGAGGCTGGCTTGACATCCCAAGGGTGAGAGCTGCACACTCAGTGCCTGTGCTCTTTTCCAGCTGGGGCTGGAGGCCAGGGGAGGGGCTGCCCTGGGAGCTGGAAATAAAATGGAGGGAGGGCTGGGCTGAGCAGGGCAGTATTGGAAGGTTAGGAGGCTGGGAAGCAGGAGGTAAGGAGTTTCTTATTCTGGGTTTTTTGTTTTGGTTTGGTTCTGGCTCCTAGAGAACCGGTGAGGTGGGGCTGGGTGGAGTTTTGCGATTGGGAGTGAGGAGGGAGGCTGAAGCAAGCTGATGTGGGTAGTGCTAAGTGGGGGAGAGGGCTTTCACAGACAGGCTGGCCTGGGGCGTCCCCTGCATTGTCAGAAGGAAAGACTGGGGAGGGGGCTTCGTTCCATGCACTCCTTGAGCCCCTGGCTCTGAGGCAGGCCCTGTCTGTACGGAGGCTGGGAAAGGGAGAACATCTCAGGGCGAGGCACCCAAGGAGCAGGGCTGCTATGGCAGAAGCAGACACTGAGGCCCACTTGGCTAGGAAGAAGGAAGGGCAAAGATGAAGGGGAAATTCTGTGAGCCGTCTAAGAAGGCTTTCCGAGCCGTGGAAAACAGTGAAACTCGGGCTTCAGGGCTGCAAACGTTTAGCCCTGGGCCAAGGGAGGCATTACAGGCAGAGGAACTGCCTGCAGGAGGGCTTGGAGCCTGCAGGAGCTTTATCGAGCAGGCTCAGGAGAGAAGGGCGGGCAGGTCAGCCCAGGGCCGTCGGCTAGTGCCCAGAATGGCTGCCAGCAGCCTTGAGCCACAGTGGCTGTGTACATTTAAGTTAGTTAACATTCAATAAAAATAAAAATCCAGCTCCTCAGTTGTACTGCCACACTTCAAGTGCTCAGTCGCCGTGTGGGGCTAGCAGCTCCAGTATTGGAGAGAACGGATATAGAACGGTTCCATCATGGTAGAGAGTCTCTGGCCAGCAGGAACCCTCAGGAGGGGTTCAGATTGCTCAAGTACCCACTGGAGAGAGCAGGCTTAGGCTGGGTTGCCTGGCCTGGGAGGTCTCTGAGCAACAGGTCAGGGAAGGTCCCCAGCAGTGCAAGGTGGTGTGACTCGCCTCCTGCCAGCGTAAAGTGGACTCTGCCCCCAGGACAGGAACTAACCAGGCAGGGCCTCTTCAGTCCCGACTTGTGAACCCTGATCAGTGTGACCAGAGCCAGGGTCAGAGAAACATGGAGTGAGTGGTGCCGGGGAGGGAGGAGCGGCTGCGGAGCAGGGCTGAGCCTGGGCACTAAGGGGGTCTCCAGCTTGGTCACGGTGGCGTACATGGGTGGGACAGGGGAAGGGCTGGGGGAGGTGTGTGTGTGAGTTGCTAGGGGAGACCAGAGCAGAGGCTTGATGGATGGAGGTTGGGTTGCTCTGTGTCAAAAGACAAGAGAGAGGGAACCCTCCCATCCCCACCTAAGGAGCTGTCTCTGCTTCCTTCCCAGGCCCAACACTGTCCAGCTGACGAGGATGGAGTACGCCATGAAGTCCCTCAGCCTTCTCTACCCCAGGTCCCTCTCCAGGTGAGGAGAGCCAAGCATGCAAGGGAAGGGGAGCTACTGTGAGCTGTAGGGCAGACCTTCTTGAACTTTGATGGGCACATAAGTCACCTGGGCGTCTTGTTCAAATGCAGGTGCTGATTCAGGAGGTCTGGAGTGGGACCCAAGATTTGCCCCTCCCACAAGCCCCCAGGAGATATTAATGCTGCTGTCTCTCCCCACCCCGAGTCCCCCATATCACACATTGAGTAGAAAGAGGTAGATACTGCTTGATGCTTTCATTATTGATCTCATTTAAACCTCACCACAACTTTGGGAAGTGGGGATTATTATGCCAAATTAATAGATGGGGAAACAGAGGCACAGGGTGGGCTCTCTCAGTCACCTAGCAAATGGGTAGTGGAGCCAGGATTCGAACTTGGGTCTGCCTGACTCCAAAATCTAGGTTCACTGCACTCCTTTTGTTCTACATCGTGTATCTGAGTTCAAAACTGTCTTATATTGACCTCAGCTTTGCCACTTTGTCTCACATTACAGGTGAGAAGAATGAGGCTAAGAGAGGAAAGTGGTAATTGGGCAAATGTGGGGTAGTCTTCTATCATTGGCTACTTGTCACGGTCTGAAACCCAGCAGTGTCAATATCACTTGGGAACTCATTACATACATAAAATCTCAGAACCTACCCAGACCTACTGAATCAGAACCTGCATTTTAACAAGATCACCAGGGGACTGATGTGTCCACTAAAGCTTAAGATGCACGGATCCAGAGACTTCCCTGGTGGTCCAGTGGGTAAGACTCCGCGCTCCCCATGCAGGGGGCATGGGTTCAATACCTGGTCAGGGAACTAGAGGCCACATACATGCCAAAACTAAGAAGTCCGCATGCTGCAACTAAAGATCCCGCGTGCCGCAACTAAGACCTGGCACAGCCAAAATAAATAAATAAATAAATAAATAAATAAATAAATAAAAAGATGCAGCAATCCAGCAGGCTTTTGAGGAAGACTATCTAGAGCAGGTTTGGTGGGTGGTAGGGGAGGAGGAATATGATGAGCTCAGCCTGGAGGATTGGGAGAGTAAGTTACCCTGCTGTGCGCTGAGGGCTGGGAGGCATCAGACAGCTCATTCTGATGCTCCATATGGCCTCCAGGTACGTGGCAGTCAGCACCTCGGTGGTGACCCAGAAGCTGCTGTCAGAGCCCAGCCCGGAGGCCCCCAGGGCCCGGCCCTGCAGAGTAAGCAGTGCTGACCGGAGTGTGCGGAAGGGCATCATGACACACAGCCTTGAGGACCTCCGCCTCAAGGTAGGAATGGGCCTGCCTCTGCACAGCCCTCTATGGGGACCTTGGCTGTGAGCCGGCCCCAACAGCTGCCTCTGCATCATGAGCCAGGGGTTCAGCAGGGTTGGAGTTCATGGCTTAGATGGTGAAAAGATTTCCTTTCTAATGGCACTCCAGTGGGCTTGTAGTGCCCACCTGGAGTCCTGTCTGTCTGTTGACAGGGGGAGGGCAGTACATTACCGTCTGATACTAACAATAGGTCAGTGGTATTTTTGGAGTCTAGTTTTCTTACTGGAGGGACCCTTAGGTTCCCTTTTCCAGTAGTACTTAAACTTGTAGAAGTGCCCAGAAGTTGGGCTATTGTGCAAGATTTTAGAGATTCCCTTCCCTATCTCCTTCCCTTACCTTCATGCAGGGCAGTTCTCCTTCAACCTGTCTCCTACATTGGCCTTCCACGCAAAGCTTTGTTAACAGCTGTGGAAGACTTTCTTCAAACTTTTGATTAGGTGGGACTTCCCTGGTGGTCCAGTGGTTAAGACTTCCTGCTCCAATGCAGGGGGCACAGGTTCAATCCCTGGTTAGGGAACTAGGATCCCGCATGTCCCTCGGCACAGTCAAAAAAAAAAAAAGTAAAAATTATTGATCAGGTAAGCTTCCAGAGAGGAAACCAAGGACACACAGCTCTTGTGGGTGGTAGTAACATTGGGCAAGAATGACACCCTTCCCCATTTCCATGCTCCCCCTACACTTGGTTGGGAGTAACTTGTCCTAATCTTTCCTTCTTCTTTTTTTTTTTTAATTTATTTATTTATTTATTTATTTTTGGCTGTGTTGGTCTTCGTTTCTGTGCGAGGGCTTTCTCCAGTTGCGGCAAGCGGGGGCCACTCTTCATCGCGGTGCGCGGGCCTCTCACTATTGCGGCCTCTCTTGTTGCGGAGCACAGGCTCCAGACGCACAGGCTCAGTAGTTGTGGCGCACGGGCCTAGTTGCTCCGCAGCATGTGGGATCTTCCCAGACCAGGGCTCGAACCCGTGTCCCCTGCATTGGCAGGCGGATTCTCAACCACTGCGCCACCAGGGAAGCCCATCTTTCCTTCTTATAAAGACACCTTTTCTTCTTACAAGTCATAGTGGATTATGGCCCACTCTAATGCCCTAATTTTAATATAATTACTTCTTTAAAGACTCTATCTCCAAATATAGTCACATTCTGAGGTACTGGGATTAGGACTTCAACATATGAATTTTGGGGGGATACCATTCAGCCCATAATACATACAAATCAACTGAATAGAACTGAGAGTCCAGAAATAAATCCATGTATCTGTGGTCAATTGATTTTTAACAGGATGCCAAGACTATTCAATGGAGAAAGAATAGTCTTTTCAACAAATATTCCTGAGACAATGGGCTATCCAAATGCAAAAGAATGAAGTTGGATCCCTCCCTCATACTACATATAAAATTAATTCAAAGCAGATCAAAGATCTAAATGTAGAGCTAAAACTATAAAACCCTTAGAAGAAAACATAGGTATAAGTGTTCATAACCTTGGTTTCTTAGATATGGCACCAAAGCACAAGTAACCAAAGGGAAAAAAGTTGGACTTTATCAACATTAAAAACTTCTGTGCATCAAAGGACACTATCAAAAAAAATGAAAAGATAACCCACAGAATGGGAGAAAATATTTGCAAATCACATATCTGATAAGGGTCTAGTATCAAGAATATATAAAGAACTCTTAAAACTCAATAAAAAGACGATCCAGTTGAAAATGGGCAAAGAATCCAAGTAGATGTTTCTCCAGAGAAGATGTACAAATGGCTGATAACACATGAAAAGATGCTCAGCATCCTTAGTCATTAGGGAAATGCAAATCAAAAACATTTCATACCGCTAGAATGGCTAAAATAAAAGACAGACTAACAAGTGTTGGTGAGGATGTAGAGAAATTGCTGTTGGGAATGTAAAATCATGCAACAGCTTCAGAAAACAGTTTGGTATTTCCTTAAGAAGAGTAAACATAGAGTTATTATATGACTCAGCAATTCCAATCCTAGGTATATATCCAGGAAAATTGAAAAGACATGTCACACAAAAATTTGTACATGAATGTGCATAGCAGCATTATTCATAATACTCAAAAAATAGAAACAACCCACATGTCCATCAATTGAAGAATGGATTAAAAATGTGGTATATCTATTTAGTAGAATATTATTCAGCCATAAAAAAGTAAAGAATCGGGCTTCCCTGGTGGCGCAGTGGTTGAGAGTCCGCCTGCCAGTGCGGGGGACACGGGTTCGAGCCCTGGTCTGGGAAGATCCCACATGCTGCGGAGCAACTAAGCCCATGTGCCACAACTACTGAGCCTGCGCGTCTGGAGCCTGTGCTCCGCAACGGGAGAGGCCGCAACAGTGAGAGGCCCGCGCACCGTGATGAAGAGTGGCCCCCACTCGCCACAAATGGAGAAAGCCCTCGCACAGAAACGAAGACCCAACACAGCCAAAAATAAATAATAAATAAATAAATAAATTAATTAAAAAAAAAAAAAAAAAGTAAAGAATCATGCTGCAACATAGATGAACCTTGAAAACTTGTTAAGTGAAAGAAGCCAGTCTAAAGAGACCACACATTGTATGATTCCACTTATATGAAATGTCCAGAATAGACAGATCCACAGAGATGGACAGAAGAGGAGAGGTTGCCAAGGGCTAGGAAATGAGGAGTGACAGCTAATGGGGCTAGGTTTCTCTTTGGGGTAAAAATGGGGTTGAAAATGTTTTGAAATTATATGGTGGTGGTAGTTGCACATCTTTGTGAATATGCTAAAAACCACTGGATTGTGTACTTTAAAAGAGTGAATTTTATGGCATGTGAATTATATCGCAATTAAAAATGACATGTGTGACTCCCATTATATTTTTTTAAGATTTATTTTTTATTTTTTGGCTGTGTCGGGTCTTAGTTGTGGCCCGCGGGATCTTCGTTGAGGCATGAGGGATCTTTCATTGTGGTGCATGGGCTTCTCTCTAGTTGTGGCATGCGGGTTTTCTCTTCTCTAGTTGTGGCGTGCGGGCTCCAGGGTGTGTGGGCTCTATAGTCTGCGGCATGCGGGCTCTAGTTGAGGTGCACGAGCTCAATAGTTGTGGCACGTGGGCTTAGTTGCCCCGCGGCATGTGGGATCTTAGTTCTCTGACCAGGGATCGAACCCGCATCCCCTGCATTGCAAGGCAGATTCTTTACCACTGGACCACCAGAGAAGTCCCTCCCATTATATTTTTATTGGACAGCACTATTCTAGAATATTAACCATGAAGTCAGATACCAAGGGATACCATAATATAGGTTCTTTGGATGGTGATCTCACAGCAAGAGCCCTGGGTTCCAGTCCCATCCCATAAATCCCGGCCCACTAGTGTGTGTGTGAGGTGTGCCAGCTGAGGTGTGTAATGTGGGTCTTCCCCATACCAGCTCTGTGGCTACATGTGATGGCAGAAGCATCACTTACCTTATTCTCCAGGTCCAGGATACCCTGATGCTGGCAGACAAGCCTTTCTTCCTGGTGCTGGAGGAAGATGGCACAACTGTAGAGACAGAAGAGTATTTCCAATCCCTGGCAGATGACACCGTATTCATGGTCCTCCATAAGGGGCAGAAATGGCAGCCCCCATCAGAGCAGGTGACGTCCCACCTGTCAGGGAGAATACTGGGAGCTTAGGAGAAGTCCTTGAGGGGTGCCAACCACATGCTTGTCTTGATGCAGGGCACTAGGTACCAACTCTCCCTCTCCCGTAAGCCTGCCGAGAAGATCGATGTGGCCCGAGTAACCTTCGACCTGTACAAGGTGAACCCACAGGACTTCATTGGTTGCCTGAACGTGAAGGCGACTCTCTATGGCACATACTCCCTTTCCTATGATCTGCGCTGCTACGGGGCCAGACGCGTCATGAAGTGAGTGAATTGGGATTAGCTGGGTACAGGCTGGGTACACAGCAATGGGAGAGGCCCTATCTTCTCCCATGCACCTCAGACTTCTCGGAGCCTGGGCCTGGTGTTGATGCTGACAAAGCATGACAATTAGCATTTGTCTAGGACTTTATGGCTGAATTCATGCTTTAGTTTATAGTAGTATATGCCAAAGGGATACATATACTCCTGCTGGTGGAACCTGGATACATTTAGCTTTTCTAATTACCTTCCACTATAACAACTAATTATTTTTCACCTAAAGTAGCAAGTTTTCCTAAGTAGTCTTCTAATCTTTTGAAAAATGAACATGTGTCAAAAATTTTATTGAACTCAACTAGTGAGAGAAGCAGCAAGAAGTTACAATCAGTTCAAAATCCCACCCATACATAGATCCAACAAGAATGCTGAGCTATTTATAAATACAAAATTGGATTTTTCCATGGGGGTGGGAGGGATGAAATAACTGTCCTTCCATAGAACGGAATTAATTTGTATGTCTATGGACAATAGTCATTTGTATCATCTAATGAACTTTAAAAGAAACTTTTTACTTTACTTTTGAAAGTCTAATCAAGTATCACAGGAAGCATGGGAATATGTTTAATCATAAGACAAGTACTGTTATGGTAGTGGTTTCCAAATTCAGCTATTCCAGTGGTGCTCTAGAGAATTCTTACCTCATTAGGCGGATGTAGCCACTGAGGCAGAGGCATCTAAATAGTCGAAAACCACAAAGCTGGCCTCTTGCCAGTTACTTCTGACAGACGCTACTCCTCCCCAGTTGCTTCATTTAGTGTTTACTGAGCACTCTCTGTGTCCTGGCCCTATGCTATGAGCTAGAGACACAGAGATAAATAAGATGTCAGAACAAGCTCCATGAGGGCAAGAATTGCTGTTGCCTCCAATACCTTGGTGAATGCTGGTACGTAGCAATAATTCAAATAACTGTACAGTGAATGAAGATACATATGATCCTCATTCTCAGGGGCTTCTGAGAAATCCTACTCCTTCCAGAGTTCTGCCAGAACGTATGTAGCTAGAGCATACCAGACCTTCTTGGCTTTCCGAGTTTATTCTCTGCATTCCCAGTCTGCAGATGAGGGACCTGAGGCCGTGTGGTTCTGCCTGCCAGAGATAACACTGAGCGGCAGGCTTGAGCCTCGTTCTATGGCAAGAAGTTCCATTTTCCTCTTATACCATATCTTATACCTCTCTTGATCTGGGCTTGCTGCCAGCAGTTTGCAGATTGCAAAATCTAGAGCAAGAAGTTTCAGCCTTTAAACTCAGTCCATCTAGGGGAAGTGGGACCCTCAGAGCTAAACACAGTAGGCATATTGGTCCCAAAAGAAAAACAAAAAACAACAGCAAGCTGGAATCAGTGGAATGACTTAGTGGCATCAGCAAGTGTTTTTTCTTTAATGGTGGTAAAATACACATACCATAAAATTTACCATTTTAACCACTTTTTTTTTAAGTATAAAATTCAGTGACATTAAGTACATTCACAGTGTTGTGCAACAGTTACTTGTGCCTCTATTTCCAGAACTTTTTCATCATCCCTAACTGTAACTCTGTACCCATTAAACACTAACTCTCCACACCCGCTTCCCCCAGCCCTGCTAACCTCTGTTCTACTTCCTGTCTCCGTTAATTTTCCTATTCTAGGCAACTCATGTAAGTATAATCATACAATACTTGCCCTTCTGTGTCTGGCTTATTTCACTTAGCATAATGTTTTCAAAGTTCATCCATATTGTAGCATGTGTCAGAATTTCATTCCTATTTATGTCCAGACAGCTGGTTTGAAGCCTCAGTTCTCTAATTTGAGAAATGGGTATACTTCTCAGGTTTCACCTTTAAATTTTTTAAGTATTTTCATGTACAGATGTTTATGATTCTAATTGTCTTTCTGCCCCCCTCCACCTCAGCCATAATATAAGTTCCTTTACTGAATGAAGGTTAATAGAAGACAAGTTTTAATATCAGCCAGAAAGAATTTATTTTCCTTTTGTTTTCTTCTCCCTGATCCCCCCTAGGACTAGACACCCCTAGTGAGCCTCACCTATCTCTTTCAAACAGATCTGGATAAGAATTTGGTTAAAGTAGTGAAGCATTCAACCAGCTAGTCTTGATCCTACGTTTCCCCTTCTCTTCTACATATCAGGTCCTATGTTAAGTGATTTATGTTATTTCATCTTCCTAACCCTGTGTGGGATCAAAATGGTATGATCTCATTTTACAGATGAGGGTGCCGAAGCTCAGAGCTATAGAGGTTTGCCAAGGTTGCCACAGCTAATGAAACTGAATTAGAACTCAGGCCTGTCTGACTGGAGTTCTGTCCTCAGTACACTGCAACACCAGACATGGAGATCTTCACGTCCAGCACTCTGAAAATTAGCTAGACTACAAATGACTTGGAAACACTTCTGTCTAGAACAGAGGTTGTGAAGGGCAGAGTCATGTGACAGAGATCAGTCTGGCTGGCCCAAAGTAGCATTAGAAAAATAAAAGGCCTTGTTAAATGAGCTTGAATTTTGCACGAGAAGAGGGAGGTTGTGGACGTCTCAGTTAAGGTACGATTGCAGGTAACACTGTAGACCCTGTCCTATTTGCTGAGGGAGGGCAGCATCTGTTCTGTTTGCACATCACTCTACAGTTTATGAAGTTATGAACGCAGCGTGGGGGAGCAGGCATTTAGGGGAAGCAGGAAGGGGCTTTCTTTGTGTTTTGACCCTAGTGCCTTCTCATCCCACCCAGAGAAGCTCTCCGCTGGGCCCTCTTCAGCATGCAGGCCACAGGCCACGTGCTGCTCGGCACCTCCTGTTACCTGCAGCAGCTCCTGGATGCCACAGAGGGAGGGCGGCCTCCCAAGAGCAAAGCCCCGTCCCTCATCCCGACCTGTCTGAAGATACTGCAATGAAAGCCCAGCCAAGGACTAGACCGGGGACCCCATGCTCAGCTGGTAGCACCCACAAGCCTGGCAGCTAGACAGCTTCTTACCTTCCCAACACCTCCCTCAGCCCCACAGGAACATGAATGATGAAGCAGGGGGAAGGGCCGGAAACCTGGGCTGGGCTGGCCAAAGGAGAACTGAGGGCTCTTGGCCTGGCCCGGCTCCTTCCTGCCCCAGGTAGCTTAGCGGGCCAAGACTGGTCACCAGCAGGCTATGGCAGGAAGGCTGCCCCTCAGCAACCTGTCTTCACGTGCTACACTTTCATTACACTGCCTACCTCCTGGCCTCCCATCCCAAATGCTCCTGAGTGAATTGTCAACCCACTCGTGTATGATATTAGAGAGTTCGCAATAAATTATTTACGCTGATACATCTTCTTTGCTTCTGTTCTTTGCGAGGTGAGGGTGGGGTTCTATCTGGAAAGTTGGTAAGGTCTAAGGGAAGAGAGAACTCTGTTGTCAAACCATTCTCCATAATGTGGGGTTATAGGAAACAGCACTTTTTCTACCAAAAAAACAGACAACAAAAAAAATTACAGTTAATTCTGAAATTAATGTCTGCTTAATCTGAGGCTTGAGCAGATCATGTAATCAATATGGTAAATGACAATTTCCAAAATAAGTTTGCCTACCAGAAGGACTTTGGGAACACAAAAGAGCCAGAATTGCCAAAGCAATCCTGAGGAAAAGGAACAAAGCTGGAGGCATAACCCTCCCAGACTTCAGACAATACTACAAAGCTACAGTAATCAAAACAGCATGGTATTGGCACAAAAATAGACATATGGATCAATGGAAGGAAATAGCCCAGAAATAAACCCATACCTACAGTCAATTAATCTTTGACAAAGGGGGTAAGAATATACAATGGAGAAAAGACAGTCTCTTCAATAAGTGGTGCTGGGAAAACTGGACAGCTCCATGTAAAAGAATGAAATTAGAACATTCTCTACTACCATATACAAAAGTAAACTCAAAATGGATTAAAGACCTAAATGTAAGACTGGATACTATAAAACTCCTAGAGGAGAACAGAGGCAGAACATTATTTGACATAAATCGCAGCAATATTTATTTTGGATCTGTCTCCTAGAATAATGGGAATAAAAGCAAAAATAAACAAATGGGACCCAAACAAACTCAAAAGCTTTTGCACAGCAAAGGAAACCATAAACAAAACGAAAAGACAACCTCCAGAGTGGGAGAAAATATTTGCAAAAGATGCAACTGACAAGGGCTTAATTTCCAAAATATAAAAACAGCTTATATAGCTCAATATCAAAAAAAACAAACAACCCAATCAAAAAATGGGCAGAAGACCTAAATAGACATTTCTCCAAAGAAGACATAGATGGCCAGTAGGCACATGAAAAGATGCTCAACATTGCTAATTATTAGCGAAGTGCAAATCAAAACTACAATGAAGTATCACGTCACACCAGTCAGAATGGCCATCATCAAAAAGTCTACAAATAATAAATGCTAGAGAGGGTGTGGAGAAAAAGGAACCCTCCTACACTGTTGGTGGGAATGGAAATTGTGCAGCCACTATGGAGAACAGTACGGGGGTTCCTAAAAAACTAAAAATAAAGCTGCTATATCATCCAGCAATCCCACTTCTGGCCATATATCTGGAAAAGACAAAAACTCTAATTCAGAAAGAGACATGCCCCCCAATGCTCATAGCAGCACTATTTACAATAGCCAAGATATGGAAGCAACTTAAGTGTCCATCAACAGATGAATGGGTGAAGAAGATGTGGTACATATATACAATGGACTAGTACTCAGCCATAAAAAAGAATGAAATAATGCCATTTGCAGCAACATGGATGGACCTAGAGATGATCATAAAAAGTGAAGCAAGTCAGACAGAGAAAGACAAATATCATATGATATCACTTCTATGTGGAATCTAAAAACATGATATAAATGAACTTATTTACAAAACAGAAACAGACCCACAGACACAGAAAACAAACTTACGGTTACCAAAGGGGAAGGGGGAGAGGGGGACAAATTAGGAGCTTGGGATTAACAGATACACACTACTATATATCAAATAGGTAAACAAGGTCCTACTGTATAGCGCAGGGAACTATATTCAATATCTTGTAATAATCTACAATGGAAAAGAATCTGAAAAAGAATATATATATGTATAACTGAATCACTTTGCTGTACACCAGAAACTAACACAACACTGTAAATCAACTATACCTCAATTAAAAAAAAAAAAAAAAAAAGAAGGGCTTTAATAGGGATTATGGGATTAAGGCACTCTTCCAGTTTCTCAATGTCACATTTTATTACAACCTTTTAAGTGTGTAGGTGGGAAAGTACTAGTCAAGCTGTAATGCAACTCTCCTCCGAAGCCTTCCCTAGCTTGCTAGACAGCCCTCCTTTCGTGTTCAGAACTCTTAATCTCAGGATTTCGAAATGAGCCGTTAGGTAGCCACGAAGTATTAGTTTATCAGTGTGAGCTGGCATTTTTCAGTATCAAGCAACTCAAACAAGACAAGCATGAAAGGCTAGGTTTGTAGGAGACTGTGCTTTGGTCTCTGCCTCTCAGATTCAAATATGTGTCATTTCTGACTAACTATAAAGGCTACTTGGGTTTATTAAATGCTAAGATAAAGGCCTATGTTACCAAAGTTAAAGTCTGGAGGGTTATTTCTGGCAGCTGACCCATACCCTGCAGCCATGTGTGGAAGGAGCTGCCAGAGCTAGCAAAGAACATTTCCATTCTGGGCTTTCCTGCTCTTGCAGCTATGGTTGGAGGCCTGGCTCACGGCTGTCCTGGGTCCATGGGGTAGGCCTTCTGGTATGAAGGCATGATGTTTACGTCAGCACAGAAGCTATTCCCATTCAACTCTTGCTGAGGCTGTGGCCTACCTGCTCTTCCTGTGAAGTCAGTCATAAACTGAGTCGGGCTGGGGTGGCTGAAACTTGGAATTTGTCCCAACTTGCCTTCCTCCTGATATTCTGAGTTTCACACGTGAGTCTCGAGTGGCTGATCACTGTCTCTTGGCACTGAGCCCTCCCAGACTAGGGATAATTAGGTTTCTTCCTTTTCTTCTGGAAGCTTGGAGATTAATGGAGTCGCACCAGCTGTGGGCAGTGAACAGGAGAGGGCAGGCTTTGATGAGTCTGGGGCGTGTGGAGGGAAAATTCCAAAGAGCAAGGGAGCTCAAGCCTTGGCAGGGCCAGGGGCCAGTCCAAGTGGGGGAATGGCCCTTCCTGGGGCCAAGCGTGGCCAATGGAGGAGAAGTCTGCTGTCGGTAAGGTAGGCTGTGTCCTGCCCCCCGGCCTCCGCCTTTCCATCTTTGCTCAAGCTGCAAATTATGAACGCACCTTTCCGAAGTGGGGTTCCAAAATACCGCGGGGCCTTAGGACACAACAACGTCCGAGCCCAAAACAAGATAAAATTACTTGCGTTCTTGCTAAATTTCTTGCCAGTCCTGTCTGAATTTGTGCACATTTAAAAATTGACTTTTGGGACTTCCCTGGTTGGTCCAGAGGTTAAGACTCCGCGCTCCCAGTGCAGGGGGCCCGGGTTAGACCCCTGGTCAGGGAGCTAGATCCCACATGCTGCAACTAAAAGATCCTGCGTGCTGCAACTAAGACCCAGCATGACCAAATAAATAAATATATATATATATTTTAAAATTGACTATTTAAATCTTTGAATTAAAAACAATTAAGTTTACTGAGGTATAATTTACATACAATAAAATCTACCCTTTTAAGGTATATAGTTCAATAAGGTTTGGCAAATTTATACAGATGTGTAACCACTAGTTCCAGTACACCAAAAATTTCCCTTCTTCTCGCTTCTAGTCGATTCTCATTCCCTCAACCACTCCAGCCCTGGTCAACCACTGACTTTTCTAAAATGTCATGTAACTAAAATCACACAGTCTTTTAAAAATTTTATTTCTACTTATTTTCATTATTTAAAAAAATTTTTATGAATCGTACAGTCTTTTATATCTGGCTTAGTTTTTTTTTTTTGGCCACACCACGCATCATGCGGGATCTTAGTTCCCCAACCAGGGATCGAACCTGCACCCCCTGCAGTGGAAGCACGAGTCTTAAACACTGGACCACCAGGGAAGTCCCTTTTTTTTTTTTTTTTTTTTGGTCTGGCTTATATTTTTAAACTAGGGCTCCATGTGTGTCTGAAGAAGAGATATATCAATGAGGTTAAAAATTTAAGCAGTTCTAAAGGGTAAAAATAATTATTCATGTTCTCACTTCTGATTCCTTTTCTGGAAGCAACCAACATCTCATTTGTGTATGTCCTTTCAGAAATGCAGAAATATATAAATATAATAAATATATGTAAATCACACGCATGCACGTATATGCATATTCTAGTCACACTGTTCTTCACTTTGTTGTTTTTTGATTTAATATATTCTGGATATTGATTCACATTACCACATGCAGACCCCTACACATTCTTCAATTAATGGCTACATATGTATGTGCTACAATTAATTTAGCCATTCCTCTGTTGACAGATGTTGTTTTATCTGCAGTCCTTCACTAATGCAAACAATGAATCGAAAGTTATAGTGCTCTTGGTAAACAAAATGATACACAGGTTGCATGTAACTTTTCCATAGTTGTAATTACAGGATAGAGCCCATTTTGCTTTTTGCTTTTTTTGCACTTAACGTCTTCTTTTTCCTGTTGCCCGCTCCCTCTCCTCTGACCCACACCTTTCCCTCCTGGTGAATTTCTGAGTTCTTCACAGTCTGTCAATCACAACCCCTGCTGGGGAGCTTTCTCAGATTTCAGCGGGCTCCTGGGCTCCTCACTCTTCTCTCTCTCAGCATCTCCATAGCTTTTCGCAAGGTGGGTTGTGATGCTGTGATTTTAAAGGTGAACTTCTTGTGGTTGGGGCCGAGTCTTGTTAATTTGTTCACAGATGCCAAGGCCTTGCGTAGAGTTAGCATTCAAAAACTGAGGGTGATGAATAAGATTTATTTCCCTTATAGATCTAATCAAAGGACAATTTGTTTCCGTTTTTGAGATTTGTTTTGGTTTTGCTTTTATAAATAATGGTGCAGTGAACGTCTTTCTGCCTCTGGCCTTTTTTTCCTTTTGGATTTGGCACCAGGCTGTGTTCTTCAAAGCAAGTTTACTGTACCAACGAGTGTGGATTTTTTTTTTTTCCTTTTCCAATTTGCCTTACAAAATTGTGCCCAGTGGCGGGTTTTTTTTTGAAGTCAGAAGACTCCTAAGAACTGCAATGATAATCAGAAAACCTGGCTTTGTCCTAAGACAGGTCCTCTGACCCCCCAGTAAATTCCTCTTCTGCTCCGTGCCTCGCTTTCCCCAAAAGCACGGACGAGAATTTCTTCATCTCGTTCCCTGGCAAAGGCAAAGCTCCGCCTTCTCACAGCTCTGAGAGAGCTATTCCGATTGACAGTCAATCTGACCAATCAGCGCGCTGTGGGGCATCCCTGGGCAGCCCTTCCGGGCACATGCTCACTGTCCTCGCTCCGGAGATGGGCGGCTGTCGCGTTTTGGGCCGGGTCTGGGGTGGCTGGCGGCGGGGTCCGGGGGTCCGCGCAGCGCCCACAGCCTCAAGCTTTGGCACCGAGGCCCGGTGATTAGCAACCCCCGCCCTCCTTTGTGTAGGAGGGAGGCTGGGGCCGGGGGAGGGTGTGTGCGGGATCTGGAGTTAGGCAGATATGGGTTCTAATCCAGCTCTGCTGTGTGACCCTCAGCTGGTCAGTAGACCTCTCTGAGCCTCAGTTCTCTCTTCTGTACAGTGGGGCCAGTCGAACCTAACATTTCGGGAAGCTCAACCCAGGCTTTCTGAAGCATTAGTAGGAAGCCGCAGGACTTAGGAAGAGGTGTGTGGAGATAAGAATGGGCGGCAGTGATTCCCCTGTTGCTTACCTAACCTTTTCCAGGCATCAGCAGCAACGTCGAGGCTCCAGCAAACGGTCGGGGCCCCTGGATGACCAGCCTTTCTCGGGGCTGCTGCGGCCAGAGAACCTCAGTAGGGAGGAGCTGGTTGATGTGCTGAGGGCAGCTGTGGTGGATCAGAAAGGTGAGCGGTGGGAGGGACAGCTGCAGGGAGACCCGGAAGGGGAGGAGTCTTCACCTGAGCCTTCTGAACATCTGGCCGGGTTCCCTACTAAAGCCTGTGAGATCAAATCCTGCCTCCCACTAGCCACAGGAGCTGGGACCAGACACATAATCTCTCTGTGTCTCAGCATCATGGGGATAGGGCTGTGGGGTGGGGGAGTGTAAATAACTAGAGAGCTTTGCACTAGTAGGCTCTCTGTAAAGGAAATTGCTGTAGTAAAGTGTTTATTGTGGGGCAAAACACAGGCTTTGGAGCCATATCTAGGCTCTGTAATCAGCTTGCTGTGTGGCTTTAGGAAAATAACAATTTCTCTGAGCCTCAGTCTCCAGTGATTTTTAAATTTTCTCAGCTATTTATTGAGCATAGGCTATGTTCCAGGCACTGTTCTAGACATGGCTGTATAGTGCTGAACAAAATAAATATGGTTTCTGCCTTCAGGGAGCCAACATTTCAGTGGGAGAAATTGATTAACCAGAAAATAAATGAAAAAGGTACTTACTAGTGATCAGTGCTATGAATAAAAACAGCGATGATGAGGAACTGCAGGAAGGGAGCAGACATTAGATTGGAGACTCGGGCCTCTTTGTGATGGTGACATTTGAGCCACGATGATATGAAGGAAGCAGCCACGTGAAAATCTGAGAGAGAGGAAACAGCAAGTGCAAAGGCCCTGACGTGGGAGGCAGCCAGCTTAGCATATGCAAGGTTCAGAAAGTTCAGGGTGATAACTCATGTATGAGAGTTGTACTGGGACCACACGATAATATGAATTGAGAAAGTGCTTTGTAAACTGCATTTGCTGTTGCTGATGTTTATGTATTATACGTTTCAGGACCTCTGGTGACACTGAACAAGCCACAGGGCCTGCCAGTGACAGGTATGGGCAGGGGAAAGAGATGCAATGAAAGGGGTTTTGATGTCTCGGAGGGGACGAAACAGTGAAGAGAAAGGAAAGGCGGGATAACGTTGCCTCTGGGAGCAACTTGTACTCTTCCTTTTTTTTTCCCCAGGAAAACCAGGAGAGCTGACGTTGCTCTCAGTGCTCCCGGAGCTGAGCCAGTCCCTGGGGCTCAGGGATCGGGAGCTCCAGGTTGTCCGAGCATCTGGGAAGTAAGTGGTGGGGGTGAGAGGAAGGTAGAAGGACAGGCATCCATCTGGGGTGGGGGCATAACTACTTGGGAATAAACTGAGACATTTTCCACGGGCTGGTTTGGGATCCCAGAGGTAGGATACAAGGAAAAGGAGGAGGAAGTGGATAGATCTGGGTTCAAATCCTTATGCATAAACTGTGATCTTAGCTATCACTGAGCCTCAGTTTCTTTAATCATAAAATAGAGCTAATAATATCTATGCTCAGTGTGCAGTCACTTCTCCAATTCCATATTCATGGCAGGTATTGTCAATTGATCTGTGATATTCTTTCCTCTAATTGCCATCTATTAGAGACGGTGCTTGAGATAAAATGTTTCTGCAGTTCCACAAACTCATGGGCTTGTTTGTGGGGAATTTAATTATTTAATAGCTAATATATATAAAATTCCTAGTACAGTGCCTAGCACATGGTAGACACTCAACAGTTGGTGGTAATTGTTATGATGTTTGGCTCTGAGCTCCCTGGGAGCCAGAGCAAAATGAGCTGTGTACTCATTTAAGCTGTGTACTCTTATTATCAAACACGGGGAAGACTTACTTGTTTCTCAAGAGGAGGTCTGTGTTATAGTCCTGATGTTACTGTTTGGTCGTAAGCAGGTCAGATGTTCCTTTCTAGGGGTCTTTTTTTTTTTTTTTTGGCTGTGCCATGCGGCATACAGGATCTTAGTTCCCCAACCAGGTATTGAACCCGCACCCCCAGCAATGGAAGCGCAGAGTCTTAACCACTGGAACGCCAGGAAAGTCCGGGGTCTCCTTTTTGTGTGGGTGAGCCCAGGGGATTTTAACTTTTGTGATTTGTCTCCTTCCTCCAGGGAAACCTCTGGGCTTGTACTCCTCTCCAGTTGTCCCCAGACAGCAAGCCGCCTCCAGAAGTTCTTCACTCACTCACAGAGAGCCAGGAGACCCACAGTCACCTACTGGTGAGAGGGGATGGGAGGCTCCCAGGGCAATGGGGAGGTCCCAGCAAGCCACTACGTGACTTCCTCTTGCCTCTTCCTCAGTGCTGTCACTGATGGGATCCCAGCTACTTCTGAGGGGACGATCCAAGCAGCTCTGAAACTGGAACACATTGATGGGGTCAATCTTGTGAGTCAGGGTCTAGGTGGGGAAGAGGAGGGGTCCTTCCAGACATAGTACCCCTACAGGGTATAGACGTGGGGTGACTGGCCCTCCAGACCCCTAATACAGGCGAGTGACGACTGCCTATACTGTGGCCCTGTCCTGAGTCTGCTGGGAGCAAGGAGAGTCTGCGGGTAGTTCCCAGGTGTGTGTGAAGCTTGTTCATTCTTGGGGGCTGATACCACAGGTAGTTCCAGTGAAGTCCCCATCCCGAAAGGACATCTTGGAAGGTGTCAAGAGGACCCTCAGCTACTTCCGTGTGGTGGCCACGGGCTCTGGCTGTGCCCTGGTCCAGCTGCAGCCACTGACAGGTGGGTCTGGAGCCCCAGCCAGACTTGACAAACTGTATTTGGCCGGAGGAGGCCAGGAGGTGGGAGTAGGGTGGTGGTTTTAGTGGCAGCCTGGGGAGCATTTGATGGACTGTAAGGATGTATGTGACCAGCTCCACCTGGAGGGGCAGTGCTTCTCCTGTCACCCTCTGCAGCTCACCTGTTTTTTCTCTTAGTTATTGGTCTCAACGTCTTCTCTTTACCTTTGATGTTCTGTAGTTTCACTGTGGTGAATCCAGGTGTGTGGGTTTAGTTTTGTTTATCTTGCTTGGGATTCACTGTGTTTCCTGAGTCTGAAGATTAATCTATTTCATCCATCCTGGAAAGTTCCCTTTTCAAATGTGCCTCTTGCATCCTTCCTTTTGAATGCCTGATAGACGTCTTTCTCATTCTACTGCTATGTCTCAACTTTTCTTTCACATTTTTCATGTCTTTATCTCTGCTGCTTTCTGGGTAATCTTTAGATATACCTTCCAGTTGAGAAATTTTCTCTTCCGCTGGATCTAACCTGCTAGTTTAACCTACCCATTGATTGTATTTTTCACTTCTAGAAGTTCTAGTTGGTTTTTTTTTTTTTTAGTTGGTTCTTTTACAAATACAAATGGCCTTCTAAAAAATAAGGTATCTGGTTTTTTTCTCATATTACTTGTTCTTTTTTGCCTTTAGTCATTTAAAACATATTTATGTTGTGTTTCTATAATTCCATTGTCTGAGATTCTGAGGGTCTAATCCTGTTGTGTTTCCTGCAGACTCTCTCCCCTTGGTGGACTGTTTCCTTCTTGTTCTGTGATTCAGGATTGTGAATTCAGGTTAAGCTGGGCCTTTATCAGTGGAAATCCTTTATTGCCTCATTGGAGGTGGTGACTTCAGGAGAGGTTCTGCCTTTGCTTCTGCTGAGTGCCCCATGTCACTGCTTCAGGACCTAAATATTAATGTCTCAGTTGGAAGTTCACAGTTCATGCAAGTGGTATTAGAGCCCCAAACCTGTGTGAGAGCAGCTCACGGTTGTGAATTCTTTTTTCTTCCCCTCATCCAGACCTAAGGTTCTTGTCTCCCTTCCTTGGTGGCTGGCTTTTTCTCCTGGTCCATCCTGTCAAGGAAGATGTAGCCTCTCAGATTTCATTTGGGCACCAAGACCTCACCCCTGGCCCCTTGTAGCTACTTAAAACCAGGCCCCCTGCATCCCAAGATTGGCAATACCCTAGAAGAGGTGAAATGTTGGCTTTCCTGTGCTCTGGATTTGTTTTCCTTTTGTATCTTCGTCTGGGGGACCTTACTTTCCTTTGTGCCCAGCTGTGTATTTAGAAGGATGATCGTTAAAGTTTTCCAGTGTTTCTAAGTGGTTTATAAGAAGTGAGTTTTTAGATTATCCAGTCCAGCATATTGCCAGACGTGAAAGCAGAGGACAGTTCCTGGGTTTGAATCCCAGCTTATGGTGGGCCAGTCACTTCTTTTTGAGCTTCGGTTTTCCTGTCTATAAGGTGGGAATGATGATAGAACCCACCTTATAGGGTTGTCAGGAGGATTAATAAGTTTACTTATGTGAACAATTTCATACCATTTAAGTTTCCCCAAAACCAGTTCAAGTTGGTGTAATCTAAAAGGGGAAGTTATTGGCTCAGGTAACTGAAAGTTCAGGCCTGGCTGCATCCGGAGGCTCAGAGGACATCATCAGGAAGCTGTTTCTCACTTTCTTTTCGCCTCCTGCCCGCTGGCTTCTTCCTCCCGCAGGCTCTCCCCGTGGGGGCAGAGATAGCAGGCGCTCCAGCAGCCCCGGCTCACACCCCAGCGGGAAAGAGCGTTCTTCATTCCCAGTAGCTTCACAGTAAATTCAGGGTTGCCCCTCTTCATGGACGAATCCCACAGGGCCGGTAGATTGACAGCTCTGACTGTCCCAACCTGGTCATGCACCCCTCTCCAGTGGCAGGGGTGGTAGCATTCACCTCTCTGAAACCACACCATCTGAGAATGGGGGTGCCACCTCCCCAGAGGAAAGGGGAAGGGCAACACCGGGTGCACAGAAAGAGCTGCTGCCTGCCATCTGTCCTGTCTCTCTTGTCTTCTAGCGTTTCCCAGCCAGCTACAGGCGCACATGGCACTACAGCTCTGCCCTCTGCTCGGGGACCACACGCACTCTGCCCGTGTGGCCACTGTTCTGGGCCAGCGCTTTCTGCTGCCTGCTGAGAGCACCAGGCCCCAAAGACAGGTACCCAAGCCCACCTGCCGGCTGCCTTTGGGGTGGGCTGGGGATGGGGGTGAAGAGCATCTCCAGACATTAGCTATGCAGCTTGGGTTTCCAAAGCTCCCTGTAGCTCTGTCTTGCTCTGTGGCCCTGAGCAAGTGAAATCCCCTCTCTTGGGTCTCTTTCTGCCCATCTGTTCAATAAGGAAGTCGAACTGGCTGATTTCTAAAGGCCCTTCTAAGTCTGCCGTTCTTTTTGGTATAAGGGGTAAAAGAGGTTGTGTGTGTCTATTTGGGTAACTCTGTCTGCTCTAACAGAATAACCTCAAGTACCAGAGCCTTAACACAATAACTTCCTTCCGTGTTAAGCCCAATTAATGGCGGTAGGGTAGAGATGGGCTTGCTCCAAGCATGGGTCACTCAGGGACCCAGGCTGTTGCTATCCAGCCAGCGGAGGAGGAGACAGGGCAGGTTCATGGGGAGGTTTTCTCGGGCGAGATCTGGAAGCGGGATACATGCTCACACTCCTGTGGCGTTCAGTGGGGCTCAATCACACGGCCTCACCAACCTGCAGGAGGGGCTGGGGAATGTAGTTTCACTGAATGCCCAGGAAAGTGATTCGGTGACCCCCTAGCTGGTCTCTGCCGTAGTGTGTGTTTGAGTGTGTACGTGTGTACGTGTAGAGAGGCATGCAGAACACGGACGCAGAGGGAGGAGGAAGTACTTGCCTCACTCCCATTTTGCTTAGAGCTCACCTGGCTGAATGCTGACATGTCTCTCCCACCCCAGGTCCTGGATGAAGCCCTCCTCAGCCGCCTCCACCTGACCCCCTCCCAGGCTGCCCAGCTGCCCCTGCACCTCCACCTGCATTGTCTCTACCTCCCAGGTACCAGGCCCAGGGACCCACCCATCAAGCTTCTGGCACCTTTGCCCTCTTATTTCTCCAGGACCCTGCATTGCCTGGGGCTCCACTACCAATAGTCCTCTGGGCCTTCTGTTCCCGCTGGAAAGCAGTGGGGGCTGGAGGGCGGATGGGCTGCAGTCAGGCCCGAGGAGAGTGAGGTCAGTGCTCAACACGCAGAAGGCCACAGTGTAAGATCCTCTGTAGTTGGACAAACTTAAGATCACATCCTAAGGCCCCTTGCTGTGTGGTGTTGGGCAAATGACTTCACCTCTCTGGACCTGAGATAATAAAAGTACCTACCCTCATAGTATCGTTTTCAGGATTTGCTGAGAAAGAGAATATTTATCATGGACCGTGGTTTCTGCTGAGTTCAGTATGTGGTCTTTATATTTGGCTGTTTCTGGCCCAATTCTAGCTGAGAGAAAATGTTAGGTTTTAAAAAAAATTGTGGTAAAATACACCTAATAAAATTTACCATCTTAACCATTTTTAAGTGTCAGTTCAGTGGCATTAAGTACATTCACATTGTTGTGCAAGCATCACCACCATCCATCTCCAGAACTTTCTCATCTTCCCAAACTGACACTCTGTCCCCATTAAACACTAACTCCCATCCCCCACCCCTCCCAGCCCCAGTTGCCACCGTTCTGTCGTCTGTCTCTATGTATTTGACTACTCATTTAAGTGAAGATGTTAGATCTTTCACTTTAAAAAACCGTGAAATATATGAAACATACAGAGTGCATAAAACATCTCTGTGATTTAAAGAACAACTCGTAAGGTGACACCCACATAACCACCACTTGGCACAAAATAGAAGCATCCCTTCTCCTATCCTAGACAACAGCAGCTCTCAACCCTGGCCCGACATGAGAACCCCCTACCCTGCCCACTCAGAAAGCTTAAAAAAAACCACCCGTGCCTCCCATGACTGCACCCCAAAGATGCTGGTTTCACCAGTCTGGGATGGAGACCCTGGCATCAGATCTTTTTTAAAAGCTCTGGAATGGGTACTGTTGTTCAATCAAGGTTGGAAACCACTGCCCAGACTTGGGAGAATTCTTTGTTTGTTTTTTAAAGTTTTACCACATATTCATGCATCCCTAAACAATATATTTCATTTTGCCCTGTTTCTGAAGTTTCTCTTGGAATGGAATTGTGCTGCATATATCATTTTGTGACTTGTTCTCGCTCCACCCTGTGAAATGCATCCGTTGTGCGGCACGGAGTTGGAATGTCAGAGCTTGAAGTCTATCCATCTGACTGTTAATGGACACTTAGGTCGTCAGCTGTTACCACAGTGCTGCTGTGAGCCTGCTTGTACACATCTCCTGGTTCAGCTGTGCAAGAATGGATTCATAAATATACAGAATATGTGTATCTTCATTTGACTAGTGTGTTAGTTTCCTAGGGCTGCTGCTGCAACAAATTACCACAACCTGAGTGGCCTAAAACAACAGAAATGGATTCTCTCCCAGTTCTGGAGGCCAGAAGTCCAAAATCAAGGTGTCAGCAGGGCTGTGCTCTCCCTGAAGGTTCTAGGTGAGAATCCTTCCTTGCCTCTTCCTGGCTTGTGGCTGCGTCACACCAGTCTCTGCCTCTGTCTCCACATGGCCTTCTCCTCGTTTGTCTTCTCCTCTGTCTCTTGTAAGGACACTTGTCATTGGATTTAGGCCCCATCTGGATAATCCAGGATGATCTCATCTCAAAATCTTTAACGTACTTACATCTACAAAGACCCTTTTTTCCAAATAAAGCCATATTCACAGGTTCCAGGAAGACATACCAATGTTCAACCCATTACAATTAAGAAATACCAGACTTTTTCAGATGGGTGTGGCTTATTGGATATTTCCTTTTTAGGTGACCTTGGCCCCTTGCAGAGGAAGGGACAGACCCACTTCATCTGGAGAAGGGCTGGGTCCACTCCTCTGCTGTGTCTCCTGCTGTAAATCTTGTGCCCATTAGGTGTCACTCTGCTGCCAGCCCAGCCCCTCCTCTGGGCCTGGGGACTGGGGAGGCCCGCAGGGCTCAGCAGTCATGGTAACGTGTCCCAGCCCTCTGCTCACTGCCACGTGATCTTGGGCAAGCCGTGTCTCCTCGTTCAGACTCAGTTTCCTCATCTGTAACATGAGACTTATCCTCCCACCCCGAGATCAGAGATGCCAGGGGAGTCCCTGGACAGGATGCCTCATGTCTGTCACGGGGTGGGAACTCTGGGCCTTGCTTTGTGGAGGAGTTGCTGATGGCCTCTAGCTCTTGTTCTGGACCTTGGGGTACAGAGCCGCACCCTACTCTCTCTTCACCCTCTAACAGAAAAGGAGCCAAGCCTCAAATACTTCATTTGCTTTTTTACTTGGCGCTGCGTCCAGGATAAGGGCAGTGACGATCGAAGCAAGGACTTCTGTAGCCACACGTCCCTCATGCCCCCCAGACCCTGGTGTGCACTGATAAGGGGCAGGGGTCCCGGAAGGCTCAGTGTCGTCATGAGGCATGTCTCAGCCTTGGGTTTGTCGCAGAGTCTGGCCTTGAACTTGCCTTTGGCCTTGATCTTCCTATGGGTGCTAGGAAGATTTCCGACTTCAAAGGGTTGAGACAAGTTACTTCCAAGTGGGGGACCATGAAGGCGCCGGGGAGCAAGAGCCTCGGTGTGAAAGGAGGAGAGAAGGGGAGAGATGATCAGGAATCTGTTCGGGAAGGGGGTTCTGAGGGATACAAGCCCTTCCCTTGGGGCTCAGGCCAGCCTGGGAGCTACCCTCTACCTGTGCCCTTCCAGCCCTAACCCTGGTTCTCAGCATTGCCCACCAGGGTATGGGTCACCGTTCGAGGCCCACCTTTCTTGGTTTCAGGGCGTTGGGTGCCAGCATGAGCTCAGGGTTAGGTGGGAGGGAAATCAAAAACTTGGCAGTAGGTAGAGTCATCAAGGCCTTGCCTGTGGTCGACAGGGCCTCAGAGCCCACCAGCCTGCTGTGCTGCAGTCTGAGGCCCCGCCCCTGGGGTCGGAGCACACGGGGAGAAGGCAGCCGGGACGTGCTGTGGAGGGTGGGGAAGTGGTGATGTGAGGGCCTGGGGAGCCCCAGGCTGACCAGCTGCCCCTCCAGGTGTGCGTGGAGGGCAGGGAGGCAGGGGGAGCTGACGGCTGGGGTGTGTGAGGGCAGATGGAGCCCAGCTGGTTCCTTCTCCAGAGGCCGTGGGAAGAACACAGGGTTTGGAGTCCAACAGACCTGGGTCTGCATCCCAGCTCTGCCCCTTCTGAGCTGTGCAACCTCGGGCAACTTCCTTAAACTTCCTGATACCTCGGCTGGAAAATGGGGATAATAGCACCTACCTCGCTAGGTTGTGAGGACTAAAGGAGCTGGTCAGGTATCAACACAGTGTAAACTGTTAAGTGCTGTACAAATATTAGTTCCTTTCCACAAGGCGACTTTGCATGGAGGCAAAGACAGAATACTGCAGCAGGAAAAGCTTGGGCTCTGGAGAGACATCAACCTGGGACTGGGTCCTGGCATCTCTGAAACGAGCACAGCTGCCTGGCTGACTGACTGCTCTGGAGGGGACGATACTCATTTGGTTGTGTGTTTTTTAAAAATACTTTGTAAGTGGTGGCTTTTACTTACTACCGGTGGCTCTTGGGTGGGGACAGATCCAGGTGGTTAGGAGGGGCTTAGAGAGCAAGAAGAAATTGCCTTGAGACCCTGGGGTGTTTTGGGGGAATGGTCTTACCCAGGGCCTGGGGGTTCTTCAGACTCAATGGCAATCTGTTCAAGAGGTGGGGATGCCTGTCCCCACTAGCAAAGGTCATGGTGAAAATGCAGCCCATCCTCGTGCTGGGGGGTCCCACTTCCGGAGACTGGGGCGGACCAGGGCTGTGGCACTTTTCGCCTTGCCTTTCTTCCCCTTTCCAGGGGCCGAGGTGGTGGCAGTGGAGTCTGGCTTCTCAGTGTGCCCCAGGCTCCTGGCCCCAGCAACTTTCCTAGAAGCTGACCTGTGGGTAAGGGTTCCCGAGTCCTTGCCTTCCCCAGAGCCTCGCTGGGTCAGCAGGTGAGGGAGGGCTGGGCGGACTTCTGTTTGCCGGTGACACGTCACCAGGGGCTTCTTGATGGTGGAGCCCTCTACTAGAAGCCGGATACCCACATACTGAGGCACCTCCACGGCAGGCTGTGGGGAAGAAGAGGAGACAAGGCCTGCTCAGACAGTGCTGCTGGAATCCTAGGCCTGGAAGGACTCGGAGCACAGGTAGATGGAATTAACTTCTGGGGCACCTGGTCAGGAGACACTTCTGGGCTGAGAAAGGCAAAGCCCATCTCTGTCTCTTAAGGGGTCTGGCCCTGGAGGCCTGAATCAGTACCTAGAGGGTCACAGAGCCCCTGAGATGAGTAACCCAGAGGAGTGGGGAAGTCTTAGCCATGCCCCCACCGCACCCCTCCAACCCCTTGCTCTCCTAAACTGCCCAGCCGCCGCTGGAATGTGTGTTCTCCTCCACAGGCCGCTGCCGATGGACAGCTTCCTGAGGTGAGCGAGATTCTCTGCTGAGAGCATATGAGTTATGACACCCAGACAGATAAGAGGCCTAGAGCCTGCCTAAATCCTTGTCTGAACCCAAGACATGGGGAAGCAGAGCCTCAGAGAAGGCATTCTGTGGAGAGCATGAAGTAGCAAATATGCAGACGGAGGCAGAGAAAACAGTCCAAGAAAGGAGCTTCTGTACCACTTTCAATTCCCATTAAGCCAAGCTGTACTTCCTGCAGCTGGACACAGGAGAGCCCCCTGTGTCCTGCCAGGAATCTCCTTTTATTTTTCATTTATTATTTTTTATTATTATTATTTTTTGGCCGCACTGCATGGCACGCGGGATCTTAGTTCCCCGACCGGGGAGTGAACCCATGGTCCTTGCCGTGGAAGCATGGAGTCTTAACCGCTGGACAGCCAGGGAAGTTCCTAGGAGCCCTCCTTTTAATCTGGAGCTAGTTTGAGGTGTTTTCTGCGTCATCAAAGGATCCTGATTAGAATCTATCTAAACAGTCACTTAGAGCTTCTTAAAAATACAGATATCAAGGTCCTACTGTATAGCACAGGGAACTACATTCAATATCCTGGGATAAACCATAAACGAAAAGAATATGAAAAAGAATATATCTATATGTATAACTGAATCACTTTGCTGTAGAGCAGAAGTTAGCACAACATTGTAAATCAACTATACTTCAATAAAAAAAAAAATACAGATATCAGAGCTCAAGGAAAGCCCAGTTGATGAGGCAAAGCTCAACTTTATGGAAAAATCTCAGCTAATAAATGTAGAAGGAATGATAGAATTAGCAATTTACCATTTTGCAACTCTAATACAATAGGTAAGGATAAAAACTAGATATCAAAACAAGTAGGTGAAAAGGATGACAGGAAAATGTGTCATCTGCACACTACCAAAGAATCACCCTACAAACAAACTGATCATTGCAAAGGGGAGGATGCAACTTACAATGGAGAGATCTGGTAGCCAAGACCTTAAAGCCATGGTCAGACTTAGCATCACTAATCATGAGATACTCCGACAATGTGTGCCTTGTGATGCTGTATGAGGTACCCAGCATCACCTCTCAAGTATACTTGCCAGAAGTGTGTAATCTGAACTTCATCAAGCTGGGTGACCTAACTTCTACTTTATAGGACATTCAGATAACAGATGAACAAGTTAAATACCACCATGAGGAAACAATCAGATAAATCCAGAATGTGGGACAGTTCCGTAAAACAACCAGCCTGGTGCCTTCAAAAGATCCAAATATGGGGAAAAAAGCACTGGGGCTGTTCTAGATTATAAGAGATTAAAGAACATGAAAGAGAATAAAATACCTAGGAATAAATTTAACCAAGGAGGTGAAAGACCTGTACACTGAAAACTGTAAGACACTGAAGAAAGAAATTGAAGATGACACAAATAAATGGAAAGATATTCTGTACTCATGAATTGGAAGAATTAATATTATTAAAATGTCTATATCACCCAAAGGAATCTATAGATTCAATGCAATCCCTATCAAAATTCCAATGCTATTTTTCACAAAAATAGAAAAATCAATCCCCAAATACGTATGGAACCACATAAGACCCCGAACAGTCAAAGAAATCTTGAGAAAGAACAAAGTTGGAGGCATCACACTTCCTGATTTCAAACCATATTACAAAGCTATAGTGATCAAAATAGTATGATACTGGCATAAAAACAGACACGCAGATCAATGGAACAGAATTAAAAGCCCAGAAATAAAACCACACTTATGTGGTCAATTAATGACAAAGGATTCAAGAATATACAGTCTCTTTAATAAATAGTGTCAGGAAAACTGGACAGCCACATGCAAAAGAATAAAACTGGACCACTATCTTACACCATACAGAAAAATCAACTCAAATGGATTAAAGACTTGAACGTAAGACCTTAAACCATAAAACTCCTAGAAGAAAACAGGCAGGAAGTTCCTTCACATCAGTCTTGGCAATGATTTTTTGGATTTGACACCAAAAGCAAAGGCAACAAAAGTAAAAATAAATAAACTAAAAAGCTTCTGCACAGGGAAGGAAATCATCAACAAAATCAAAAGACAACCTACTAGATTGGTTCAAGATGCGGAGTAGAAGGACGTGCGCTCACTCCCTCTTGCAAGAGAACTGGAATCATAACTAACTGCTGAACAATCATCGACAGGAAGACACTGGAACTCACCAAAAAAGATACCCCACATCCAAAGACAAAGTAGAAGCCACAATGAGATGGCAGGAGGGGCACAATCACAATAAAATCAAATCCCATAACTGCTGGGTAGGTGACTCACAGACTGGAGAACACTTATACCACAGAAGTCCACCCACTGGAGTGAAGGTTCTGAGCCCCACATCAGGCTTCCCAACCTGGGGGTCCAGCAACGGGAGGAGGAATTCCTAGAGAATCAGATGTTGAAGGCTAGTGGGATTTGACTGCAGGACTTCGACAGGACTGGGGGAAACAAGAGACTCCACCATTGGAGGGCACACACAAAGTAGTGTGCGCATCAGGACCCAGGGGAAGGAGCAGTGACCCCACAGGAGACTGAACCAGACCTACCTGCTAGTGTTGAAGGGTCTCCTGCAGAGGCGGGGGGAGGGTGTGGCTCACCATGAGGACAAGGACACTCGCAGCAGAAGTTCTGGGAAGTACTCCTTGGCATGAGCACTCCCAGAGTCCGCCATTAGCCCCACCAAAGAGCTGGGTAGGATCCAGTGCCGGGTGGCCTCAGGCCAAACAACCAACAGGGAGGGAACCCACCCCACCCATCAGCAGACAAGCGGATTAAAGTTTTACTGAGCTCTGCCCACCAGAGCAACACCCAGCTCTACCCACCACCAGTCCCTCCCATCAGGAAACTTGCACAAGCCTCACAGATAGCCTCATCTACCAGAGGGCAGACAGCAGAAGCAAGAAGAACTACAATCCTGCAGCCTGTGGAACAAAAACCACATTCACAGAAAGATAGACAAGATGAAAAGGCAGAGGGCTATGTACCAGATGAAGGAACAAGATAAAACCCTAGAAAACCAACTAAATGAAGTGGAGATAGGCAGCCTTCCAGAAAAAGAATTCAGAATAATGATAGTGAAGATGATCCTGGACCTCGGAAAAAGAATGGAGGCAAAGATCGAGAAGATGCAAGAAATGTTTAACAAAGACCTAGAAGAATTAAAGAACAAACAAACAGAGATGAACAGTACAATAACTGAAATGAAAAATCCACTAGAAGGAATCAATAGCAGAATAACTGAGACAGAAGAACGGATAAGTGACCTGGAAGACAGAATGGTGGAATTCACTGCCACGGAACAGAATAAAGAAAAAAGAATGAAAAGAAATGAAGACAGCCTAAGAGACCTCTGGGACAACATTCAACACAACAACATTCGCATGATAGGGGTCCCAGAAGGAGAAGAGAGAGAGAGAAAGAACCCGAGAAAATATTTGAAGAGATTATAGTTGAAAACTTCCCTAACACGGGAAAGGAAATAGCCACCCAAGTCCAGGAAGCGCAGAGAGTCCCAGGCAGGATAAACCCAAGGAGAAACATGCCATGACACATAGTAATCAAACTGACAAAAATTAAAGACAAAGAAAAATTATTGAAAGCAGCAAGGGAAAAATGACAACATACAAGGGAACTCCCATAAGGTTAACAGCTGATTTCTCAGCAGAAACTCTACAAGCCAGAAGGGAGTGGCATGATATATTTAAAGTGATGAAAGGGAAGAACCTACAACCAAGATTACTCTACCCGGCAAGGATCTCATTCACATTCGACAGAGAAATCAAAAGCTTTACAGACAAGCAAAAGCTAAGAGAATTCAGCACCACCAAACCAGCTCTACAACAAATGCTAAAGGGACTTCTCTAAGTGGGAAACACAAGAGAAGAAAAGGACCTACAAAAACAAACCCATAACAATTAAGAAAATGGTAACAGGGACATACATATCTATAATTACCTTAAACGTGAATGGATTAAATGCTCCAACCAAAAGACACAGGCTCGCTGAATGGATACAAAAACAAGACCCGTATATATGCTGTCTACAAGAGACCCACTTCAGACCTAGGGACACATACAGACTGAAAATGAGGGGATGGAAAAAGATATTCTATGCAAATGGAAATCAAAAGAAAGCTGGAGTAGCAATACTCATATCAGATAAAATAGACTTTAAAATAAAGAATGCTACAAGAGACAAGGAAGGACACTACATAATGATCAAGGGATCAATCCAAGAAGAAGATATAACAATTATAAATATATATGCACCCAACACAGGAACACCTCGATACATAAGGCAACAGCTATAGTGCTAACAGCTATAAAAGAAGAAATCAACAGTAACACAATAATAGTAGGGGACTTTAACATCTCATTTATACCAATGGACAGATCATCCAAACAGAAAATTAATAAGGAAACACAAGCTTTAAATGACAGAATAGACCAGACAGATTTAATTGATATTTATAGGAAATTCCATCCCAAAACAGCAGATTACACTTTCTACTCAAGTGTACATGAAACATTCTCCAGGATAGATCACATCTTGGGTCACAAATCAAGCCTCAGTAAATTTAAGAAAATTGAAATCATATCAAGCATCTTTTCTGACCACAACGCTATGAGATTAGAAATCAATTACAGGGAAAAAACATAAAAAACACAAACACATGGAAGCTAAAGAATACGTTACTAAATAACCAAGAGTTCACTGAAGAAATCAAAGAGGAAATCAAAAAATACCTAGCGACAAATGACAATGAAAACACGACGATCCAAAACCTATGGGATGCAGCAAAAGCAGTTCTAAGAGGGAAGTTTATAGCAATACAAGCCTACCTCAAGAAACAAGAAAAATCTCAAATAAACAATGTAACCTTACACCTAAAGGAACTAGAGAAAGAAGAACAAAACCCAAAGTCAGTAGAAGGGAAGAAATCATAAAGATCAGAGCAGAAATAAATGAAATAGAAACAAAGAAAACAATAGAAAGATCAATAAAACTAAAAGCTGGTTCTTTGAGAAGATAAAATTGATAAACCATTAGCCAGACTCATCAAGAAAAAGAGGGAGAGGACTCAAATCAATAAAATTAGAAATGAAAAAGGAGAAGTTACAAAAGACACCACAGAAATACAAAGCATCCTAAGAGACTACTACAAGCAACTCTATGCCAATAAAATGGACAACCTGGAAGAAATGGACAAATTCTTAGAAGGGTATAACCTTCCAAGACTGAACCAGGAGGAAACAGAAAATATGAACAGACCAATCACAAGTAAGGAAATTGAAACTGTGGTTAAAAATCTTCCAACAAACAAAAGTCCAGGACCAGATAGCTTCACAGGTGAATTCTATCAAACATTTAGAGAAGAACTAACACCCATCCTTCTCAAACTCTTCCAAAAAATTGCAGAGGAAGGAACACTCCCAAACTCATTCTATGAGGCCACCATCACCCCGATACCAAAACTAGACAAAGATACTACAAAAAAAGAAAATTACAGACCAATATCACTCATGAATATAGATGCAAAAATCCTCAACAAAATACTAGCAAACAGAATCCAGCAACACATTAAAAGGATCATACACCATGATCAAGTGGGATTTATCCCAGGGATGCAAGGATTCTTCAATATATGCAAATCAATCAATGTGATACACCATATTAACAAATTGAAGAAGAAAAACCATATGATCATCTCAATAGATGCAGAGAATGCTTTTGACAAAATTCAACACTCATTTATGATAAAAACTCTCCAGAAAGTGGGCAAAGAGGGAAACTGCATCAACATAATAAAGGCCATATACAACAAACCCACAGCAAACATCATTCTCAATGGTGAAAAACTGAAAGCATTTCCTCTAAGATCAGGAACAAGACAAGGATGTCCACTCTCGCCACTATTATTCAACATACTTTTTGAAGTCCTAGCCACGGCAATCAGAGAAGAAAAAGAAATAAAAGGAATACAAATTGGAAAAGAAGAAGTAAAACTGTCACTGTTTGCAGATGACATGATACTATACATAGAGAATCCTAAAGATGCCACCAGAAAACTACTAGAGCTAATCAATGAATTTGGTAAAGTTGCAAGATACAAAATTAATGCACAGAAATCTCTTGCATTCCTATACACTAATGATGAAAAATCTGAAAGAGAAATTAAGGAAACACTCCCATTTACCATTGCAAGAAAAAGAATAAAATACCTAGGAATAAACCTACCTAGGGAGACAAAAGACCTGTATGCAGAAAACTACAAGACACTGATGAAAGAAATAATGATGATACAAACAGATGGAGAGATATACCATGTTCTTGGATTGGAAGAATCAATATTGTGAAAATGACTATACTACCTAAAGCAATCTACAGAATCAATGCAATCCCTATCAAATTACCAATGGCATTTTTTACAGAACTAGAACAAAAAATCTTAAAATTTGTATGGAGACACAAAAGACCCTGAATAGCCAAAGCAGTCTTCAGGAAAAAAAACAGAGCTGGAGGAATCAGACTGCCTGACTTCAGGCTATACTACAAAGCTACAGTAATCAAGACAATATGGTACTGGCACAAAAACAGAAACATAGATCAATGGAACAGGATAGAAAGCCCAGAGATAAACCCACGCACCTATGGTCAACTAATCTATGACAAAGGAGGCAAGGATATACAATGGAGAAAAGACAGTCTCTTCAACAAGTGGTGCTGAGAAAACTGGACAGCTACATGTAAAAGAATGAAATTAGAACACTCCCTAACACCATACACAAAAATAAACTCAAAATGGATTAGAGACCTATATGTAAGACTGGACACTCTAAAACTCTTAGAGGAAAACATAGGAAGAACACTCTTTGACATAAATCACAGCAAGATCTTTTTTGACCCACCTCCTAGAGTAAGGGAAATAAAAGCACAATTAAACAAATGGGACCTAATGGAACTTAAAAGCTTTTGCACAGCACAGGAAACTACAAACAAGACGAAAAGGCAACCCTTAGAATGGGAGAAAATACTTGCAAAGAAATCAATGGACAAAGGATTAATCTCCAAAATATATATACGACTCATGCAGCTCAATATTTAAAAAAATGAACAACCAAATCAAAAAATGGGCAGAAGACCTAAATAGACATTTCTCCAAAGAAGACATACAGATGGCCAAGAAGCACAAGAAAAGCTGCTTAGCATCACTAATTATTAGAGAAATGCAAATCAAAGCTACAGTGCGGTATCATCTCACACCACTTAGAATGGGCATCATCAGAAAATCTACAAACAACAAATGCTGGAGAGGGTGTGGAGAAAAGGGAACCCTCTTGCACTGTTGGTAGGAATGTAAGTTGATACAGCCCCTATGGAGAACAGTATGGAGGTTCCTTAAAAAACTAAAAATAGAATTACCATATGACCCAGCAATCCCACTACTGGGTATATACCCAGAGAAAACCATAATTCGACACATGCACCCCAATGTTCATTGCAGCACTATTTACAATAGCCAGGTCATGGAAGCAACCTAAGTGTCCATTGACAGACGAATGGATAAAGAAGATGTGGTACATATATACAATGGAATATTACTCAGCCATAAAAAAAGAACGAAATTGGGTCATTTGTAGAGACGTGGATGGATCTAGAGACTGTCATACGGAGTGAGGTAAGTCAGAAAGAGAAAAACAAATATCGTATATTAACGCATGTACGTGGAACCTAGAAAAATGGTACAGATGAACCAGTTTGCAGGGCAGAAGTTGAGACACAGATGTAGAGAACAAACGTATGGACACCAAGGGGGGGAAAGCGGCGGGGTGGTGGTGGTGGTGGTGGTGGTGGGATGAACTGGGAGGTTGGGATTGACATATATACATACACTAATATGTATAAAATGGATAACTAATAAGAACCTGCTGTATAAAAAAATAAAATAAAATTCAAAAAAAAAAAAAGACAACCTACCAAATGGGAGAAAATGTTTGTAAATCATTTGTAAGAGGTTTATATCCAAACATACAAAGACAATCTTTTTTTTTTTTTTTTTGGGCCGCACTATGTGGCATGCGGGTACTTAGTTCCCCGACCAGGCATCTAACCCACGCCCCCTGCAATGGAAGCGCGGAGTCTTAACCACTGGACCACCAGGGAAGTCCCCAAAATATATGAAGACAGTCTGATTAGAAAATGGGCAGAGGATCTGAATAGACATTTTTCAAAAGAAGACATACAGATGGCCAACAGGTACATGAAACGGTGCTCAACACCACTAATCATCAGGGAAATGCAAATCAAAGCCACAATGAGATATCATCTCACACCTGTTAGAATGGCTATCATCCGAAAGACAAAAAATTACAAGTGTTGGCGAGGATGTAAAGAAAAGGGAACCCTTGTGCATGGTTGGTGGGACTGTAAATCGCTACAGGCACTATGGAAAGCAGTATGGAGATTTCTTGAAAAGTTAAACATAAAACTACCATATGATCCAGCAATTCCACTTCTGGGTATTTACCTGAAGGAAATGAAAACACTAACTTGAAAAGATAGCTGCAAGCCCATGTTCATGGCAGCATTATTTACAATAACCAACACATAGAAGCAACCTAAGCATCCACTCATGGATGAGTAGACAAAGAAAATGTGGTATATATAAATATACAACGGAATATTACTCAGCCATTAAAAAGAAGAAAATCTCAGGACTTCCCTGGCAGTCCAGTGGTTTAAGGCTCTGCGCTACCACTTCAAGGCGGCATGGGTTCGATCCCTGGTTGGGGAACTATGATCGCACATGCAGCATGGCGTGGCCCCAAAAAATAAATAAATAAAAAGAAGAAAATCTTGCCATTTGTGACAATGTGGATAGACCTTGAGGGCATTATGCTAAGTGAAATAAGTCAGACAGACAAAGACAAACACCATATAATTTCAATTATATGTGGAATCTAAAATCAAAAACAAACTGAACTCACTGATACAGAGAACAGATAGTTGGTGGGTGGGCAAAATGGGTGAAGGGGATAAAAAGTTACAAACTTTCAGTTACAAAATAAATAAGTCATGTAAGGTACAGAATGGTGACTATAGTTAATAATGCTGTATTGTATACTTGAAAGTTGCTGAGAAAGTAAATGCAAGGAAAAAAAATTTGTAACTGTGGTGATAGTTGTTAACTAGACTTACTGTGGTGATCATTTCACAATATATACAAATATTATGTTGTACATCTGAAACTAACAAGGTTGTATGTCAATGATATCTAAAAACAAAACAAAACAAAACAAAACTTCAGAGAAATCTAAGCCATGCCTAATAGGTCCTTTAAAGCAGCTACAGGTCTTTTCAGCACCCCAAGTGTACACCTGTAGGTCTTATGATTAAGTCTTTAACACATTTTGAGTTAAAAGACAGGGTTGCAGGCCCTCTCTGTTAACAGTTGGGCTTCTATAATTTTGAGGGCTGTTGTCCTACATCAGCCTCATGGAAGAGAGAAGAGTTTATCTCTAAGATCTGTGGACATGGCCTTTGTGCAATAAAATGGGTTATAAATTGATATACAAGAAACCCACAAGGCTTTTAAAAATATCAACTTGGACTGAAACGGACAGATGCAATATGAAATGAAAGAGGCTTCTGTAGCCCCAAAATTCTTGGAGCAGGTAACAGACTAAGAACTACCGAGCATGATCACAGAAGAGGGAGGATGGCTCAAGGCTGAACAGACTTCCCAATGGATGGAAGCAAGAGACACAGGGAACTCCTAGGAAGTAATAATGGGTCCTAAGAGCAAAAGGAGAATTAAGTGCCAGGGTGGATTTCACAATTGCTGTGGACTAATGATTCCTATGTACTTCCCACCCTGCCTCTCCTTTCTGAGTGGGAGTATCTATTTAAAAAAAAAAAAAAGAAAAGAAAAGAAAAGAAAGGAAATGAAAGAGACAAAACAACCAATGCAAAGTGTGAATCTTGATTACATGTTGGTTTACAAAACCAAAACAAAAAGACTTGGCTAGGGGCTTCCCTGGTGGCGCAGTGGTTGAGAATCTGCCTGCCAACGCAGGGGACACGGGTTCGAGCCCTGGTCTGGGAAGATCCCACATGCCGCGGAGCAACTAGGCCCGTGAGCCACAATTACTGAGCCTGCGCGTCTGGAGCCTGTGCTCCGCCAACAAGAGAGGCCGCGATAATGAGAGGCCCGCGCACCGCGATGAAGAGTGGCCCCCGCTTGCCACAACTAGGGAAAGCCCTCGCACAGAAACGAAGACCCAACACAGCCATAAATAAATAAATAAATAAATAAAAATTAAAAAAAAAAAAAAAAAAGACTTGGCTATAAGAGATTTTGGGAATAACTAGGATATTTGAAAAATGCAGATGCATAGTCCCTAAACCAGTCATTTTGGGTCAACCTCTGGGGGTGGGGCTTCCTGACAACAGTATCTTTGGAAAGCTTTCCAGGAGATTCTGGCCTGTGATCAGCATTTGGGAACCACTAAGTTAAAACTTTCCCTTCCCCTTTGCTTTATCTTATTTTCCTGCCCTTATGTTTCCTCATTTACATTTTTTGAAGCCAAAATGCCAACGTATTAATTTAAGATACAATCAGTAACTGACAAAGACCAGGACACTTGGGTTATGCGATCAGCACATCCTCTCCCTGTGGCCAAACTTTGATGGAATCCTAATCCTAATCAGAAGGATTAGGATATTTAATTTAATAACCACAGGAAATTATTTGCAGCGTTCAGAAACCCTTGAAATCAGTTTTCTGACTTTTAAAAATCTTATTCCAATAAGTGGACTCAAATCTCTTTTTGGAACAAGGTAAAATAAATAATAACAACAACAACAATAACATAACAATAATAATAGCAGCCTCCACAAATTGACTGTGGAGGCACTTTATGTGAGGCACTTTACAGTGATGGCATTTACCTTAAAACACCTAACAACCTTACTAGGTACTAACAATAGCTAAAACCTCTGTAGCATTTACTATGTGCCAGGCACCTCTAAAGTGCTTTACCTGTATCAGCTCGTTTAATTTTCACAATCTTACGACGTAGGTACCATTTTCATTCCCGCTCTACAAATAAGGAAACTGCGACCCCTAGAGGTTAGGAATTTGAGCCAGGATTTGAACCCAGGGAGGTTTCAGAGTCTATGCTTTTAACAGTATGCTACTGGCCTCTCTAGAAATATTACCCACACATTAACTCATTTCATCTCCCAAAACCCAGGAGACAGATGGTTATAGCATGTCCATCTTACAGATGGGGAAATGGAGGCTCAAGGGGGTGAAGTGGCTGTACCCAGTCACTGTGGCAGGACCAGGACTTGAGCCGGGTTTAGGTGACCGCAAAGCCCTGAGCTCCACTATGGGAAGGCCTCCCTGGGTGCTGCCTGGGCCTGGCCACCTCACCTGTTTGTAGATGAGCTCGAAGGCCCCCGTGTCACAGCTGCGGTCCAGCCGCCGGTCGATGACCACGCGCAGGGTGTCGGCCTGCACGCCGGCACAGAGCCGGGCGGTGACAGCCGTGGAGGGTGCCATGGTGGGGCTGGCGTTGATCTCGATCAGCCAGGGCTGGAAGTCCTCACCGAACACAAAGTCGGCGCCATAGAGCTCGAAGCTGGCCTTCCGACACTGCATGGTGTCCTGGGAGGTCTGCAGGGCGTGGATCACCGCAGCCTTCATGCCAGGCACGATGACGGTGGACCAGGCGTTCGGGGCCCCCATCTCCTGCAGGTGGGCCTGGAACTTCTGGTTTGACCACATGTTGTCTGAGGGCAGCAGTGGGTGTCGGTGGCACGAATTCTCCAGGTGCTTCTGGATGGAGTTGTTGCACAGGTGCACGGAGCTGGGACAGAGAGCAGAAAGCTGAGGGCTGGCTCCCTGTGCCCCTCCCACCCAAACGCGGGGAGGGCAGGCAAACCCCGAAACCAGCCCCGTGCACTCTGGACCGTTCAGCTTGAGGGGACAAAGGCCTCATCACATTCTTCTAGGGCCACTACCAGTCTTCGCTCAGGACCTCTCTGAGGGCACTAACTACAGGGGCCACAGTATTAAGTGCTTTGTGACAGTGGCAGTTAACCCTGCCAGTGCCTGGAAGATAAGAAGGTGGTTAAGAATACGGGCCCCATGGTCACCAAGACATGTGTTCAAGTTCTATCTTCATCGCTGACTGGTAAGACCTTACATAAGTCATTTAACCCATGGGCTCCTTTCAACATCTGTAAAATGGGGGTAGTAACAGTACCTACTTCACCGGGTTTTCATGGAGGACTGAGATAACATACACGAAGTGCTTAGCAATCGTCACATACAGAGCACTCAGTAGCCGACAGCTATGCGCTCCATATTACTGCCTCCATTCTTCAGATGTGGCAACGGAAGCTTAAATACTTATAGGTTTTCACCTGACCCAAGCTACAGAGCTTGGAAGCTTCAGAGACGGAATTTGAACCCAGGGCTCAACACACTTCCTCTCCCCCGAAATGAACGCTGCAACCTGCCTCTCTCCTCTCGCATTTCTCCTGATCCCCCTTTACCCCGCTCTACATCCTTTCTTCCATAACACATATCACTTTTAACCCAGTAGATGATTTTACTGATTATATTCATGGCTTGTTTGTTTCTCCCTGCTGGAATATGAACTCTTGAGGGCTGGGCTCGTTTTGTTCACTGCTGTGTCCCACGTGCCTAGAACACTGAACGGCACAGGGTACACACAGGTGGTTGGATGGATAGAGGCCTGCCTGCCTGCAGAGTGTGTTTGGAGCCCCACATTGCCCTGGAATCGCTGCTCCTTGCCAGCTCCCCAGCTAGACTGGGAGCTCATGGGAGTGAGGGTTCTGGGGGAGGCTCACTTGTCCAGGTTCTTCAAGGAGAAGGGCTGTGTAGAGAAGCGGATGTAGCTGTCGCGGTAGAACCACACAGTAAGTGGGTTCCAGTCGGTCACCAAGAACCACTGTCTCAGATCAAACTTGGTGCCAAAGATGAGCAGGGGCTGCTCAATATACTTCTGCACCACCCACTTGCCGTCCTTCATCACCATGGGATTGCCGTCCACCAGCTTCAGCATCTCCTCCAGGTGGTCCATGCACATGATGCCTTCGGGGGAAACAGGGTGGTCAGGGATCAGGTCAGGCTTGGGCTGGGAGATGGGCCAGGGGACCATGGAGAGCTCATCATAAGCTCTCACCCCCAAAGGACTGATAGGCCCAAGTGGGTAAGCCTGCCCTTCTCCCTGTTCCCTTTGGGAAAGCTGAGAATCTGCTAAGGATTTAAAGTTTTAAAAAAAATTAACCAGTTTTATTTGATGAAAAGGAATATATGCACGGATAACAATTAAAACAGTATTGGGCTTTTTTAAAAACCACGTGCATAAATGACTTTGATTAGTTTTTCACAATAACTAATGGAATATAAAACAACAGAAGTGAAAAGTAGGCAGTACAGAAGGGTATACAATTTAAAAAAATACATCTCCTTCCCCAGAGGCAGCCAAGTGCTGCTCCCAGGTCCTATGGATAGGCTCCCAGGTTATGGAAGAGTTGAGTGTGCCTCAGTTTCATAGGATTCTATGCACTTAAACATGCTAAGGAATTGGAATACTGCTTGGCACTTGGTGAGCATTCAGTAAATGTTAACTCATATCATTATTACTAGTTACCTGTGGAAAACATCCCTAGGTATAGATTTGCTGGCTCAAAGGGTATGTGCATTTTTTCACTTTATAGAACAAAGATGTTCTACCAATTTGTACTCCCAGTAAGAGTGCATGAGATTGTGTGTTTGCCCACATTCTATCAACACTGTTGATGATTTATTTTTGCCATTCTCTTAGGTAGAATGATATCTTAATTTTATCTGTTTTATAACGAGTGAAGTTAAGTATCTTATGCTAATAAGGCGTTATTTTAATGCTGATATATACAGTTGACCCTTGAACAACACAGGGATTAGGAGCGCCAACCCTCCGAGCAGTCAAAAATTCTCATATAACTTTACAGTAGGCCCTCTGTATCCGTGGTTCCACAGCCATGGATTCAACCAACAACAGATCATGTAGTACTGAAGTATGTATATAGTGAAAGAAATCCGCATATATGTGGACCCACGCAGTTCAAACCCACGTTGTTCAAGGGTCTACAGTAAGAATCACAAGGCAAACAAACACACAAATCAATCTCATTTCTTCATTGTTTGGCCCTTCAAACAGTCTGATTGCCCGCCAATGGCACAGAATAACTTGTGCTGGGTTCCCAAGCCAGATCCTTTCTCAAATAGCCAGAATGATCACTAAGATCCCCAATAACATGACGCCTTGTATAGCCAAAGATTGAGGCTGTTCATGACCTCTGACCCAGCAATTTCACTTTTAGGAATTTATCCTAAGGAAATACATGGAAAGGCTACTAAGATATCTGCACAGGATATTCATCAGTGTTGCTTGTAATAGCAGTTCATCAATCAATAATCAAATAAACAGGAGAAAAAAATGGTGGCCATCTAAATATCCATCAGAAAAGGATTAGGTAAGACCATGAGAGTACATCTAAACAAGATTAGACTATGCAGCTGTAAAACAGAATGAGGTAAGAAAGCACATACTGTACTTTTATATAAAATTCAAAAACAGGCAACACTAATCTATGGTATTGTAAGTCAGAATAGGGGTTCCCATTGCGGGGAGGTAGAGACCTGGAGATGGCATGGGAGGGGGCCCTCTCGGGTGCAGATAGTGTTGTATTTCATGATCTGGGTGCTGTTTCCACGAGTGTGTTCACTATGTGACAATTCACTGAGTTGTATATTCACAATGCATACCCTTTTCAATGAAGTATATTGTATACATATCTCAATTAAGTTTTTCTAAAAATGGAGAGGAAATGTTGAAATACTTTGGGATTCACTGTATGTTTGAAAAGTGTCTATAATAATAAGCTAAAAACAAGCAGGGAAGAAAAGCAGATCTAGATGTACTGCAATGGAGTGATCTGCAAGATCCACTGTTAAGAAAAAAGAAAGGTGCAAAAAATAAATGAGTAATACTCACTGATATGGAAAGATATAATAAATGAAAAAAGGAAGCTACCAAATAGTATGCTCTTATTTAAAATAAAATAAAACATGCACACACTCTCCACATGCATAGAAGAAAGTATAGAAAGAAACACATCACAAGGTGAATTGTAGTTACCTCAGTGAAATCAAGGGTGCCTTTGCTTCCTTCTACTTTTCTGTACTGTCTGATCTTTTTTTAAAAAATAACAAATACGTATGTTCATACTTGGAAAAAACCAACAAAACTATTTCCAAGGTAGAAAAAGAAAAGACTATGATGCTGGTTTTGAAAAGGCATCCCAACAGGAGTGCCCCATAGTGTGTGGAGCTGCGACAGCTTCACTTGGACATGAACAAATTCACCCAAGGGCAGGCAGTACATGGAGCGATCTGCTGCCAGAAGTCTGTTTTTTACATCTCGGAAGTCCTTAACCATCTTTTAAAGGCTGGGCTAATGCACCATCCCAGCTTGCTGGCTGCCCTGTTCAAATTCCATTCATGCTGAGCAGTCAGAATAATAGCTGAGAATAATAGCTGCTATTACATAGCAGGTACTCTGTAAAAGCACAGGATCTAAGCACTTTCCATATATGATTCTCATGTAATCCTCTCAGGTAGGCATTATTGGCTTCATCTTAACAATGATGAAAATGAGGCAAGGAAGAGGTTAACTAACCTGCCCCAGGTCTTATGGATATTAGGAGGCAGAGCTGGGGTTTGAATCCAGGAAGTCTCGCTCCCAGCATCCATACCCTTAACCCCTGTACTATACCCTCACAAGGATGCACTGGTCAAATATGAGAGCCCTTCGATGACAAGCAACTGCATGTGAGTATCACCAGACCTGCCTAAAGCATTAACCTAAACCCACAGGGCAGGAGAGGAGGTGCTGGCATCATCATCACAGCAGCCAGCATTGACGGGGTGGCTACTGTGCCAGGCACCATGCTGAGTGGTAGATGTACTACCTCGTTTAATCCTCAACAGATGAGGGAACTGAGGTTCAGAGAAGTGATATAACTTGCTCAAGGTCACACAGCATATAAGTAGCAGAGCTGGGATTCGAACCTAGGTAGTTTGGCTCCAACAGAACCTGTACTATTTAACTTCCCTGGCCTCTAGCTGGGGAGGGTGTAGGGTGCTGGTACAGGAAGCAGGGGCTGAGCCACACCTCGTCCACGGGACTTGGCTCCCGGCTTCACGATCCAGATGTTGCGATCTCCTTCCATGTCCATCTGGGGCACCACGGCCCGCAGCTGCTGCAGGAGGTCCTCACAGCGCTGGACCTGAGTGTCGAGGTACCTGAGTTCTGCCCCCTCGCTGTGGGGAGATGATGGGACTTGGGCAGGGCTGGGCCTGGGGGCATCCTGGTGAACAAGGCAAGGGGAGACAAAAGCCCCCTGGCCATGCTCCAACCAGCTTTGGTCACGCCCTTCCCCTAGAGATCCAGATAGGTCTCTCCCAAACCTCCAGCCCCACGCTCAGGGTGTCCCCCACATCCACCCTGCCCAGGGCATCACCCAGACTGCTGGAATGGGAGAGGATGGGGACATTCTACCTGCTGCACCCCCCTCACTCCAACACTCCACCTTCTGCCACCTCCCTTTCTATTACATTAAAACTGCCTTTGATAGAATTTAATCATACCAGCATCAAATGATGAGGCACCACTATGTGCCAGGCACTGTGCCAAGGGCTTTACCTATATTATCACTAATCCATCTCCAGGGAAATGTTACTGGTCCCATTTTAGAGAAGTATAAACTGAAGGTTGGAGAGTTAAGGGATTTGCCCAAGGCCACACACTGAGTTAAGTGGCAGGATGCAAACTCCACTCTTCCTGATTCTTCCATCCACAGGTGCTTTTGGGGGTTCATTCCCCTCCTAATCAGAACCTAACACTGGTTGATAGGTGGGCCCCTTCCTAGTCTAATTCTTTTCTAGCACATCTGTATCACACATCTCCTTGATTTATTTCTCTTCCCATCACTTACCACCTGACACCCAGACTGATTTGGTTAATGCCTGTCTCCGCTCACTGGAACGTAAGCTTTATGAGAGCAGGAACATTTTTTGTAGTTGTTATTCTCTGTTGTAGTCCCAACCCCAAGCAGTACCCGGCACTTATTAGGCGCTCCCTGAAAGTCTGTTAACTGAATGACTGGTTGGATAAGTAAGTCCTCTGGCAGGAGCTGGCCTCAGCAACTGGGCTGTACTGACAAGGGTTCATGGACAAAGAGGGACCTGTTCCCTACAGGACACAAAATGTCCTCAGCTAAACCAAGTCACAAAATACCCCAGATGGTAGCCTCATCCAAACTCTCCCATTTGTTTTCTTCTGAATGAATACAAAGGAAGCCTCCACTAGACGGTAACATCTCTTTAACATCTTAGCCTCTTGAATGTCTCCAGCCACGGAGGACTTATCTCTCTGTTGCTAAGGCAGGAACAGCAGCAGCAGCTGGGCAGTGCCAGGAACGGGGACAGTCAGATGGAGGGAGCTTGGCAAGGCCTCTTATTCACACATAAGTCCTGGCTCTTCTATTTCCACAAGGTTTGCTGGAAACTTTTCTGTGGTCATGGCATAAAGAATCTGCTGAGCAAATCTGTGATTTGGCCCAGGAAAGTGTCACATGGTGGTGGCAGGGGCACGTGCAACTTGAAAAAGTATATTCAACATGACAATATGATTTTATATTTAACAACAACAAAAAAAAGTGTTTCTGTGGAAAGTGAACCTTGATAAAAGCCTGGTTGGTGGGGGGAGCAGGGGGAAAAAAAAAAAGCCTGGCTGGTGCGTCATGGATTTGTTTTTTTAAAAAGTTGAGATACTGAATAGATTAATAAAAGCTAATGATCTGTACTGAACAATTCAAGGCAATGTTATATGATGTAATATTTTATGTAATCCTGACTTTTGAGAGGTTCCTCCAGCCCCCAACTTACCCCACATTGAGAAATGCAGAGGACTGACATTCTTTCCACCTACTGTTCTAACTCAGTCCTGATAATTCTTAATTTAAGAAGGGTGGCTTCATGTTTTCTGGCAGGTAAGGGGAAAGTATGGGGTCACCTAGTTTTTGTTTCCTGATGTTTAAAAAAAGATACAAATGAATTATTCATCAATGATGTGGGTTTGCTTGGTAAGTCATTCGTCCAAAGTTCATTTATTAGTTCTTCAGTCTCCCCATCAATCATTAAATCTGTCTGTTCCTTTCTATTCTAACATCATGCCAGCTGAGGCCCTTGGCACTCCCTCCAGCTTACTGCTGTGTGCCCCTGAGGGCAGGGACTTCGTTTCATTTCTGGAGCCTGGCACAACTCCTGGCACATAGGAGGGGCTTGGTAAATACTGAGTGTGCGCCTGCCTTCAGGGCCCTCCTCCGTCCAGTCTCTCCCACACACTCTGTTGAACGGAGTCTCCCTATAACAGCTCCAGGTCCATCTCAATACTCCTTTGCTCTGCTCAAGAACCTTTCCCCGGAGTGTGTTCTGCAAACGCAACCGCTCAGGATGCTTGGGGCGGGGGGCTGGGGTCACGTTAAGTACAGGATATACTGCACACTCTATCTCTCTTGGAGGTTTATACCACCAGTAGGTTCTGAAAAGTCCTGCATCAAGGAAACCTATTTTAGCTAACTTTGTTTAACCCAATGTTTTCCAAATGTGATGGACCACAAAAGCCCTTTTTTCATAAACTCTATTTACAGCCTGTAGTACTAGCATCCTATGTAATACACTTTGGGAAACGTTGGCCTGCAGCATAAAATCTAAATGACTTAATAGAGTCTTACTTTGTGAGTGAATTCTATGAGTCAGTGCTGAGAACATCATACAAATTATCCTGTCTAATCCTACCTTTCAGGCAGACATTATTTTGAAACCAATTTTACATTTGAGAAAAGCAAAGCTCAGAAAGATTAGTGATGTTCCCAAGGTCACAGAGCTTGGAAGCGGCAAAGGCAGACTCAGGTCTATCTGACAGCACAGCCATGATCTTAGTCACGATGCTATGTCAAGATCTGGGAAGAGTGGTTTGGATCCTATTATGAAGGCAGTGGGAGCTCTTGAGGGTTCTGAAGAAGGAGAACAGTAGGGTGAACGAAACGGGGAGGCTTGGAGAGAGATGGGGGCAGCACTCGACAGAGAGGTTCTGTCCCTGAGCATCAGCTCAGAACATGGAAGCTGCCCGAGAGCAAGGGGCACCTGCCATGCCCCATGGCCAGGGCTGCAGAGGTACTCACTGGACCACTTGATAGTAGCGCTGGAGGAAGAGGGACCAGCCCTCAGGGCTCAGGTAGAGCGGAGCCTCCATGTCCTTGTCAATGTCCACGTGGGCCAGGTTGTTAAGGTGCTCCTCGCAGGCGCACAGAGCCTCCTCCACAAACTCTGGCGACACCGTCACTGGCTTTTTCTCCTGTTTCTTGGGCTGCGTGTCTCCTGTAGAGACAGGAGGGGGCTGTCACTATCTCATATGCCATGACCCCCACTGCCCCAAGGCCTGTCACTTACCTGCGACTTCACCCTAAATACACCTGAGGCCCAGCACACACCTGCATCCCCTACTGCCCTGGGACCTATCACTCACCTGGGGCTTTTGTTCTAAATCCACCTGCGGCCCCAGTGCTCACCCTTGGCCCCCAATATCCCAGGACCTATCACTCATTTGAGGCTCCACCCTAAATGTCCCCGAAGCATCTCAGCACCTATAACCCCAGCACACACCTGCAGCCTCTCTGTGCTTGGGAGTTCTGACACACCTGAGGCCCTTGTGCCCCTGCTCCTGACACATGACAGTCTTCTTTGCACCTGACACACCCAAGAGACAGCAATTGGGCAGTCGGCCTCTGGAAGAGCCAGGGATTTTCCTCCTCCCAGTAGAGCTGCCCCTCACTTCTTCGAATCCCTGGCTGATGAGACCCTGGGTTACAGGATGGAGGCTGTGAGGTAGAAGCTAAGTCCAGAGAGGGAAAAGGCAAGCAAAGGGTTGAGCCAGCAGGCAGTGAGGGACTCTCTGTGTCCCTTCACAAGGCACAAGAAGTCCTCAGACCACGTGAAACTACACGGTTTCACAGCTTCCTCTCCTCACAGACCTGAGCTCCCCACAGGGTAGGGATGGACCACATCCTCCTAGTCTGTCCTCTCTAGAGTGCTTGGCCACATGCCAGGCCCATGGGAGGGCTGAATGAGGCAGTGGGTCAATTAACAAATGTATAGGAAGACACTTGGGTAGGTGGTTGGGACAGAAAAATGATGAGTGGATGGGCCGGAGGACAGATAGGTGGTGGATGGCTGGGTGGAAAAGAGGTAAATGGATGGGGAGACAAGGACAGGTAGGTAGACAGGTAGGAAGGTGGAGTGGCTAGATGGTTAGGGAGTGAGGAGCTGAGAGAAGTAGGTGAATGAACAGAACGACAGTGGGGGGGAAGATGAATGGATGGATGAATGGGTAGGTGCATGTGAGTTGGGTGGGTGAGTAGGTAGGCAGATGGATGGACAAATGGTGGACAGATGGGTGGGTAAATGTACGGATGGGTTGGTAGGAAGGGGTGGTGGATGGGCAGATGGATGAGAAAAATACAAAGACAGATGCGCAGATGAACAGGTGGATGGATGTGTGGCTGGCTGGGAGGATAAACAACTGGGGGGGGGTGGAGGTAACCACAGTACTTACCTGGAGCCTCTTCCTCTTCTGCTTGGATAGAGTATGACTTCCATTCTGACTTTACCACCAGCTTGAGAACGTTGCGGGCAGCTGTCAGCCAGAAGTCCTCTGCTCCCGGGGCAGGGGATACCCTGCTCAGCCTCTAGGCTCCAGGCCTGTTCTGGTTCCGGAACCTGATCATGACCTGCCCCATTTTGGATCCGGAACCTGACTACTGTTTCTGACTCTAGAACCCGGATTAGAACCTGGCTTCTGTTTCAACTGTAGAAACAGACCCAGAACCTCACCTGACTTGGCTCATATTTTACCTTCAGAATCATGCCTGGATCTGCTGTCTGATTTCTCTCTTCTGTTCCTGATCCACTTTTTTTTTTTTGGTGATTTTTTTTTTAATTTTATTTTTTAATTGATGTATAGTTGATTTACAATGTCCTGATCCACTTTTGATACTTATCTAGCCTGAGACCCAGACCTTGGCGCAAAATCTATATCAGATTTGGAGACTAATTTAAACCTAGCATCTAATCTGGATCCAAATTCTGACCTGAATTTAGAGCATGTGCTGGAGTTGGAGCCTATTCTGCCTGAGAATCCCAAAGTCTAGAGCCTTTTCTAGATTTGGAACCCAGTCTAGCCAGTGGAACCTGACACAAGGTTGGAACTTATTCTGGATTCCAAACTCAACCAAACGACCAACTTTTAGAACCTGCTCTAGAAAATAAGATAAGCTACATCAGCTCTTCTGGAGGTCTGGGTTGACCAAGGTAGGAGGCTCATTAAGGGAAGCACATTAGGGAAAGATAAGGATTGGAGATGGAGAAGGAAATCTGCTGGGGTAGATGAGGGCATGAGGAGAGAGGCCCTTTGCTCTCCAAAATCAGCCAGGGCTTTAGCTCTCATCCTTCGGCTTGAGGGTCCAGGCATGGGGCTGGCATCTCCTTACCTATGAAGGCCTTTTTGTCATCCTCAGCCCCCAGGCGGTAGCAGCGCGGGAAGAAAGAGTCAGCATCGGCCTCGTCAAACCACGGCAAATTCCGGAGATTGAGACATAGACCCACCTATGGAGTTAGCCGCTGAGGGGGCAGGGTGGTACTGGCCCAGAGGGCCTCCAAGGGCCCCCACACTTCGCACACACCCAGACAGCTCAAGGGGACCCTGCTTGGACGTGCTCAGAGCCTCTGCCCCACTTGCTAGGCTTGATCCGCTCATGTCCACCTCCCCGTGTTGCCCATGTGGTTCCTCCGCCGAGTATGCCCCACATCCTTCCTATCCACTCTTTCACACCCTTAAATACCTGCCTTCTCTAGGAATCCTCCCGGTCCACACTAATAATATACTAGCAGGTCTCAGTTATAAAGCCTATCATTCTTGCCATAACCCTAGAAGATAGGTCTTACTGGTATTCTCATTTAAAGATGAGGAACCTGGGCTTCGCTGGTGGCGCAGTGGTTAAGAATCCGCCTACCAATGCAGGGGACACGGGTTCAATCCCTGGTCTGGGAAGATCCCACATGCCGTGGAGCAACTAAGCCCATGCGCCACGACTACTGAGCCTGCGTTCTAGAGCCCGTGAGCCACAACTACTGAAGCCCGTGTGCCACAATTACTGAAGCCCGCACGCCTAGAGCCTGTGCTCCGCAATGAGAGAAGCCACCACAATGAGAAGCCCGCACACCGCAACAAAGAGTAGGCCCCACTCGCCGCAACTAGAGAAAGCCCGCGTGCAGCAACAAAGACCCAACACAGCCAAAAATAAATAAATTAAAAAAAAAAAAGATGAGGGACCTGAGGCTCAGAGAGGTGAAGTCACTTGTTAATGAACCCAGCTAAGATATAATGGATCCATCAGCCAGATATGCTCTGCTTGGAGAGAAGGGTCCTCCTCCTCACAATCACCAGACCTGGTGTTTGTTCTGTCTCCAGATCCCATTTGGATCCTGGAGTCTATTTTAGGCACCATGTCTACCTGTGCCAGACATGCTGCAGGGGTTGGATTTGAACCCAGGCGTGTCCGAATCCCACTGAGTCATATACCTCCCCATCTCCTGAGAACTCTTACTGACGAGGAGAACAGGGAGTAGGGGTTGCCGGCCCAAGGACGGGGGGTGGGGGGGTTAGAAGCTGCCATGCCCGCGCCCTGGAGAGCCCACCTTTGTGGTAAAGGAGCCCGCCCGGGCATAGTGGTTTATCATTTGATCCTTGGAGAGGAAGCGACAGTCCAGCACGTCCCGCCGAGTGGTCCAGATGAAGTAGGGGATCTCGTTCCGAACCATGCGCGACTGTGGGGAGGGGAGGGGACAGGGGAGGCTAATGCGGGCAGCACAAGGCCCGAGGAGGCTTCTCCCCGCCCTGCTGGGCAAGGCGGGTGAATGGAAGGAGAGGATGCTACCAAGGGGGCCTCTAGCCCACACGCCATCTTTGTGTACGTTAAGGAAAGACATCTCTTCCTCCGGGGCACACACTGGGTGAGCGGAGAGCAGGTGGGCTCGCAGCTCCTTTGGCCAGGTGCCCCTAGGCAGTGACTAAGCCCCACAACTGAACGCCACACCTTGTTCTGGCTCTTGGCCATTAGTGACTTGCTCAATGGCATGACTGTGACTCCAAGCTGATGGGCACACAGCATGTGACAAAGGCTCTCTCGTGGGCTCCACCTCTCTCCGTCCTTCCTGCAACTCTGGGAGGTAGGATTATTGATAACCTCTAACACTATGTGCCAGGCCCTGTTCTAAGCTTGCCATGTCAACTCATTTAATCCTCACCACGACCCTATGAGGTAGGTGCTACCATTATCCCCATTTCACAGATGAGGGAACTGAGGCACAGGGACTTCTCCATGGGCTCACAAGGTTGGGCCATATGGAAGTGGCAGTCCTCAACCTCGCCTGACAGACCAAAACGGCAGTTTGGTCTAGTTCAGCTCAGTAAGTGGTGGTGCAAAGATTGAAAGCCAGGTGTCCCCATCTCAGCACACACACCCTCCACAACATCATATCAGCCTCTTTCAAAACGTTTTAAGCCCTTCCTGTTAGCCTTCCCTTGCTGGGGACGGGGGAAGATGAACTATGGGGTTTTTATTTGGAAGGGGGAATTACCAGGCGTGGAGGTTGTGCCGGCTTCTGATAACAACCTGGCAAACAGTTCTGAACCCAGGCCAGCCTTGTCTGTGTCCCTCACCACTCCGCTGGCCTACCTAGGCTTTAGAGAACCAATCAGTTTTTACCACAGATAGGGAAACTGAGGCCCAGAGAAGGAAAGGACTTGTCTGGGGTCACCCAGCTGGACTCTAGTGCTCTCCCTCAAACGAAGCAGACCCCTGTCCAGCCCCCTGGGCCCTCACCATCAGAGCATGCGTCCCATGCAGGTCATCAAATTCCAGTAAATCATCGAAGTCGAACAGCTGTGGTGGCCGGAATGCCTCATCCTCATCTTCATCCTCTGTGGATGCAGAGCCCAGGCCTGGTAAGGCCCCTGCCCCAACCCCACAGGCCCATATCACAGCCTCAACCCTGGGACAGTGGGAACCAAAGGGATGGGACTCAGGAAGTCTGGGGAAAGGGAGGGATTGCTCACCGTCCTCAGTGGTGTCACTGTCACCCATGACTGAGCTATTCAGATCCTTGTGTGGTGGTGGCAGTGTGGTACCCAAGTGATGGACCATCTTCTTCTCCACCCAGCCCCTCCGGCACAAAAGGCACCGGATCACAGGGTAGCGGCCTTGGATCATGAAAATCTTCTTCTGCTGCAAGGTGACAGAAGAATGCTTGTTCAGTAAGTATAGCCTAAGTGCCAGCCACAGGGGATATAAGGGTGAACCAGACAGCTATGGTCTCTGCCTTCAGGAAATTTCTATATTCCAGTAGAAGAGACAGGCTATAAATAAATAGAAAAATAATCTGCATAGTAATCATCATAAGAGTAACTATATTTATTTGCTAATATTTATTGAGCACCTACTATGTGTTAAGCACTTATATACATTACTAACAATGATAAGTATTTTTAATAGATACTATTATCACCACTTAACTGGTTATGAAACAGAGACATAGAGAGACTGAGTAGCTTGGCCACACAGTGGTTAAGTGAAACAGCAGGAATTTACATCCAGGCTGGCTAGCTCGAGAAACTGGATCTTAATGGGGACGCAGAGAAACACAGTCAGGGGAGTCTGAGAAGGAGCCAGGAATGTGCAGAGCCGGGAAAATTGCAGTTCAGGCAGAGGGAAAAGCATGTGCAAAGGTCTTGAGGCTGGAGAGGTTGGCAGGAACTGGAAGGAAGCCAGGGTGAATGGAGTGTGGAAAATGAGGGGGAGACCTCCTGAGAGGTAGGAATAGACTGTGGAAGGTCCTGCAGGCCTTGGAACGAACTTGAATTTTATATTAAGAGTAGCGTGAAGCAATAAAGCAAAGGGAGGGAGTGACATAGTTGGAGGCTGTAAGTGTGGCTTGCTGGCTTGCTGTCGTACGGAAAACAGATGGAGGGGACAAGGATGGAAGCAGGGAGACGAGTCAGAAGGTTGTTGTGCTTTCTGCAGGTTCTTACAGTGGAGATGGGAACAAGGCAATAGCGTTGAGATTCGTTTTGGAAATAGAGACTAGTTTTGCTGATGGGATTAGATGTGTGCGTGAGGGAACAGAAAGATCAGATTTCTGGCTTGAACAACTGGGAGATGGAGAAGACCAGAGAGTAGGGAGGAGAACAGGTTTGGGCAGGAAAATCAAGAGTATGGTTTGGGGCATGGGTCTGAAATGCTTTGATGTTCCCTGGGCGGAGATGTCAAGTGGGGGGTTGGATCTCTGGAGCGTGCAGTTAGAGGACTGGCTGGGCTGGAAAGGGCATGGAGTGGGCACAGCACACTGACCGGACTCACGGCCAAGGAGACAGGTGTGGAGAGGGACCCAGGGAACCAGAAGTGTCCCAAGAAGTCTTCAAAGGCAACTGAAAAGTAGCTGCCAGGGAGGGAGAAAGGAGAACTAGGAGTGTGCAGACAACCAAAAGGGAAGGTATGTGTGGGGGGTCGGTGCCTAAGGTGCCAAACCAAGGTCAGGACAGAAAAGGGACTGACTGCTGGATCTGGCTCCTCGGAGGTCACCAGTGACCTTGACTAGAGTGGTTCCCGATGGGAGTGGGGAAGGGCAGGGAACCAGAGTGGTGGGAGCTGAGGAGTGAATCCCAGGTAAAGTAGACAATTCTGCCAAGAAGTCTGGCTGTAAACGGGGTATTGAAAAACGGGGAAGTATTTGAAGATGGGTGTGGGATCAAGGATTTTTTTTTTCTTGTATGTTTTCTAAGGATGGGAGAAGATAGTGCAGGGAGGCAGGATGAGCCACTCTCCAGGCCCTTTCTAGACCCCCAAGCTCCCTCCGACCTTGATAGCTCTCTCCACGTGGATCTTGGCGTTTCTGAGCCGGCCCATGTGTTGAGACGCCTTGGAGAATCCTCGCCAAAGGACAAGAGAACCTGCAGAAAGATGCGCAGTGGGGCTGGGGTAGGCACCCTTCCTCTCTCTCCACTCTTCATCCGGATGCTCATCCTCTACAGCTCTTCTCCGTATCCCCACGTCCGCCCCCAGTCTTCTGGTCCTGGCCCCAACCGCCTCGGGCCAGGAGGGGCGGGCCGCAAGGGGCCTCACCGTCCTGCGGCGGGGCGTCCTCCTGGGCCGGGGTGGGCGAGGGCCCAGGGGGGCGGGGATCCGCGGCTCCCTGGGCGTGGCTGCCGTGGGCCGAGGACTCGAGGTCGCAGCCTAGGCGGCGCGCAGAGGCTGGGCTGCCGGCCCAGCGTTGGCCACCTGCCGGAGCCTCCTCTGGAAGCCGGAACTCGGAGTGGCCCGCGCAGAGCCATGGGGCGGGGGGACTGGTGCGGGGCTCGGGCGGCAGCAGCTTTCGCGGCCAGCTGCACACGGGACCCCCGTCCTGGCGGTACCAGGCGGTGGAGCCGCGGGGTGTATCCCGCAGCTCTCCCGCTCTCAGGAGCAGCGCCGCGCCGGGGCCGTGCATGAGCACCTCGCCGCGCGCGCGCGTTCCCAGGGCCCCAGAGCCCGCCTCCCCTCCGCGCGCAGCCGCGTCTCGGGGGAAGGCCCTTCGGTGCCCGAGCTGGGCCCTCCGTTCTGAAGCCCCGCCCCCTGTTTTTTGTCGCCTTAGAAACCATTCACCCGGCACAATCAGGCCTCGGATGGAGGGTTCGGCGGGACTACTTCCAGCAGGCCAAACGCCGAGCCTCACCTGCTCCAGACCCTTAATGAACAGGGCGCTGGAGTTGGAAGCGCAGAGCACTGGTCCGCCAGTTTCTAACAGAGTCCTGATTCTTTATCCAGCGCTTCCTGGCGCTTCAGTTATTCCGCAGTATTCATAGGGGACCACTCGCTAGGTGGTGAGCTAGGTGCTGGGGACCAGAAGAACAACCTAGAGATGGTCCCTGATTTCACGGAGCTTACAGCCAAGTGAAGGGGAAACAAACAAAAAGCGAGCAACAAAGGAATAAAACAGGTGTAGGTATGATAAGGGCAATGAACAAGCAATGAACTGAAACTAGGAAGGGGGCACACTTTATATAAGGTAATCAAGGCTGTCCTCTCTGAAGAGGTGACATTTAAGCTGAAGCCTACAGAATGCAAAGGTGTTGAGGAGTTCGCCAGGGGAAGAATAGCATTCCAGGGAGAGGAAAGTCTCAGCAACAGCCCTGAGAGAGTAAGAACCTTCCTGGGGAACTAAAAGGAAGCCAGTGTCCTGGTGAGACCTGATCAGATCTGCAGGACCTGGCAGATGGAGCTAGGGTAAGGTCCTTCGGGGTAGATTTGAAAGCCAGGGCAGTATTATGGGGAAAATAATGAAGTGCAGAACACACCCACCCCCCCCAAAAAAAAACCCCTCGGAAATAAAGTCTCATTGTTTGAGTCGACTGCAGAAAAAACAAGTTATGCAACAGCCCTCAAGACAAGACTGTAAGCAACCTTTTTGGAAGCAGTAGGAAAGTGTTAACCTCAAATGTCACAGGTGAGATAAATAAGCCTCCAAGACGTTAAATAATTCGCCTTAAATCACACAGCAGAGGCAGCATTGGAACCCAGATCTGACTCCAGAGCCCCACTCTGAAACAGAAATGCTATTAAACACAAGTCCACGTCATCACTCAGAAGGGTTGCCTATCAGTCATGCAAGTACCAAATGGACAGTTTGTGAGGCAAACTCTAGCAATGCCCACTCAAGCAAAGTCCACGAACCCAGCTTTGTTAGTCACTGGTAGATCTGCTCATACAGTGACGGTGGGTCCTCCACAGAGCTGTCCAGCCAACCCTAACCACTGAAATCACCCTTCCCAACCCTGTGGCTGGTGATTGGGCTTCCCAAAAGGCACGCCGTCAGGAGAGGACCGGCTGATTGGCAACCATCCAGTCTGTACTCACCAGCCAGCAAATTTGGTTTTAGGGGCTCTGAACCCTGGGAGATGGATCTGTGACAAATGAGAGTTCTGGCTGGCTCACCCAGGCAATGCTGTCCTGTGAGGGCTGAGTGAGCAGCTACCATACTCTAGTGGACATCCACCTTCACCTTGAGCACCTTCATGAGAGCAACATTCACTGCAAAGCTAGGATACAGCCATACGCCCCAGACAAGGGCGCACCTAATTCTGCAAGGCAGGAGGGGGAGAGTCAGAGAGGTAATGTCATAAAGGGGGTGATAGCTGTCCAAGCTGCCCCCACCCCCAGCCCCTCCATCCTTAAGTCTTTAACAGTACCTTTTCCTGTTTCAAGAGACCCCTTTTGGCCACATGGAAGAAACTCTTTTGAAAACTCAGCTCAAAGGCCAACCCTTCTGAAACTTTTCCTGACATCCTCTTCCATAAAAACACCCTCTGTGGGCCCCCCCAGACTTCCACTAGTGAATCTGAAATGCTTCAACGCACCTATTTACACACCCAGCCGTTTTACTGGCCCCCAGGTCTCTCTGAGACAGGGATGATGTCATCCCCCATGTCCAGCACAATGGAAGTTACCAAACAGCTTGGATACTGGGCTGGTGGAAAGATCAGTTACTGTTAATTCAGTACCTGTACGGCAGGTACTGTGTCAGATTTACATTATCTCCACTTTAAGAAACTGAGGCACAGACTATTAATAATTTGCTCAAATTCATCAGTAAGAATCAGGACTCAAGACATTTTTTTTTTAACTTCAAGGTATCACTAAGGTTTAGTGCTGTCCAAGAGAACTTTCTGCAATGATGGAAATGTTCTATTTACATACCCTGTGACACGGCAGGCATCAGCAACTTGTAGCTATTGAGCACTGGTGGGACTGAGACAGTAGATTTTAAACTTTTTTAACTGTAACAATTAGACACACGTGGCTAGTGATTACTGTCTTAGCACAGGTAAAGGAAGAAATCTTGGATTTGAACTCTACCCGCTTGCTCACTAGCTGGGAGATTTGGGGCAGGCTGCTGCATCTCATGGAACCTCAGTTTCCTTAGCCATGAAATGGGATCATTATTTCTCTGAGGTTACCTTCTAGCCCAAATGAGCTCATTACGTGAAAAGGACCAAAGCTCTATATAGGCAGAGAGAGCAGTTTCAGAAATGGGTGGAGCCTGGACTGCAACGGAGGTCTCTTGGGTTAGGGCCTTCGGCAGGACTAACGCCAGGGGCCAATCATGAAACTGTCTCTGGTGGGGACTCCCAGGCCCAAGTGCCAGCCAGATGGTTTTAGGGAAGAAAAAGCCTCCCCTCCCCTCTTTTCACGTATACACAGAGAGCACAGACCTCATGCACCCCCAGAGGGGCAAAAAGAGACTTTAATTAGGGGAGGGAGGATCCACCAGAATAAGAAAAGGTACAGCGAGCGTGGGAGCAGAGGAGCCAGAGCAGGCAGGAGGCCCCAGCCGGGAAGCTCTGGAGGACTCACCTCTCCACCTCTAGCACAGGCACTGCACTGACAGACAAGGCGAAACAGCAGCCCCTCTCAGCTGGGAGGGCACGAAGAGGCCCCTGCGGCCAGAGGTTGCCTAGCTTTCAGGCCCCAGCTCCTAGGCGTGGCTGGTGGCCACCAGTTCAGCCCTTGTCCCCAGCCAGTGCTGGGTGGCCATCTTCAGGCAGAGCTCAGGAAGCTGGCAGAGGGTCTCCACCGCTTCTACTGGGCCCAAGGAAATAAGAGAAGGAGGGAGAGGAACTGGAGTCTGAAACCTCCCTCCCTCCCCACCTGGGGTGGCTCCAGGGAGGAACAGTAGTCGCCTTCTGGCTCCAGGCCCGCCCAGACCCACAGCGACCAATAAGGTACAATCACTGGGACCAGTCACAGCCACTGGAGGTGGAGGTTGTTTGTTTAAAAAAAAAAAAAAAAAAAAAAAAAAAGACAAAAAGGTTACAGTCTCCTACAAGCACAGAGTTTTAAGTTTCAAGACGTTAAAAAAAATCTGTCCCAGCCCAGGGGACTGAACATCAGAAGCCAGCCTGACCAGGCACATGTGGCCTTGGGGCAGGTCCACTGCTGCTTTGCTGCCCAGCTAGCAAGCACACCCCACCTCCCACATCTAATGCCCACCCCAACACCCAGCTCCCCTCCGCTGCTGCTGCTGCCGCCGCTGCTCTGGGGAGTAACTCCAGGACGCCTTCGCAGAGACACGGGGGAGTCTGAGGGGGAAGGCCACGAGATCCAGCCAGATGCTTTAAAACTGTCAAGAGAACCAAGAGGCGGTGAATGATGGTTATTACTGTATCCTCGGAGGCCTGCTCTGGGGAGGTGGGCTGATTTGAGAGCTGCAGCTGTACTCAGATCTCTGCAGGGCAGGGTTGGGTCTCAGGACACCCTGTGGGCACGCTCTAATTTAGCCAGCATTCAGCAGTGACCTTTGGGGCACTGGCCCTAAAACCTAGCACTGGACAAGGCAGAAAAACTAAGGGTGATGCAGGTTTTTCCACAGCTCCCCTTGGCCGTGCCACAATGGCTGCCAAAAAGCCCTGTCACAGTGCCTTGCTTGCTGAACTCAGGTTGCCTTCTTTACAAATGGGGGCTCACATGCAAATGCTTGGGGACTCAGAGAGGGACCCAGGATCTGGTACTCTGTGTCAAGCTCTGGGTGGTCCTCCAAGTAGGACAGGCCCTTGAATGCTTTCTGTCCTCAAATATCTCCCATGGTGCCTAGAACAGCCCTGGATATTTTATAGACCAGAGATTGTGGACCAATGGCCCATGGGCTGAACTCAGCCCAAAGATGAGCATTGTTTGGCCCAGGGTTTAAAAGAATATGAATTAGTCGATATGAATATGAATTAGCCAACCGTGAAAATATAGTACACCGCACAAAGATCCAGATTTTGAGATTCTTTTGATGAAGCCACAGAGGGCCAGAGCTGTGCGGTGGTGATCCTCTTCAGGTGAGGCACGTGCTCACCAGGTCCCCACATAGCCCGCCTCACTCATGTACATTACCGGCCCGACCCTTACATGCACCTGATGCCATAATACTATCTTAGATCTTTGAGTCTGAAAACTCCAATTCCTGGTTCATTCACTTACTGGCTGAGGCACCTTGGACATATGACTTAACTTCCAGAGCCCAGATAATTCATCTATGAAATGGGGATGACACCTGATTCAAAGGTTGTTTTAGGTATTAAATGAGATACATGAATGTACTTTTTAGCTGTATTACCACAGAAATGTAATTACTCTAACAACTAAATGACTGTTGAATGAATGACCCAAATACTAAATTGGGACAAGAACTATTTTTCTTCAGTTGAATTTAGAGACCTCCTAGTGCCCTGGCCATATAACCTTGTGCTACAATACAGGGAAAGCTTATTATGCACCAGGTGATATGCTTTATATACATTTCCTCATTAATGCTCAACCACACTGAAAAGTACGGATTAATTAACAGCCTCACTTCACAGCCGAGGAAACTGAGGCTTAGTCGAGAGGTTCCGTAACATGCCTGAGGAAGCAGTGGAGCCGGACTCACACATAGGTGGCCTGACTCCACGGCCTGTGTGACCTGAACAAGCACGTTCCCCTGGGTGCACAGTACAGCTACTTTGTACACTGGTGTCCTCAGTATAATTAAAGCCCAGGGGAAGCGGGTGTAATATCCATTTTCAGGAATCGGAGCTCCTCCTGGGCTGGACCTGTACGCACTGGTAGGAGTAAACACGAATTCTACCATCTAGGGATCAGAGCTGACTCTGAGCGGAACATAGCAACAAACCAAGGACTGTTTAGAAAAAGAAAAAAAAAAGAGAAGGCACGTCGTGATTGACTAAAAAAGAACAACTGTGTCATCATTTCATCAGTGTAAACAATTCGCCCTCCTCAAAGGGCTGTAGTCCTTTCCGTCACTAAGGCACAAACAACTAAAGAGGGATCTGTAGGACTTAAGCCATGAAAATGATGGAAAACAGGCTGAAGAAATCATGACTTTAAGCCTGAGAAACAGATGCCGAAGGAAACTATTCCAGTCTGTTTGAGAAGTGGAATTATACTATGATTAACTGTCCTATACTCCTAGAAAATTCACATGTGGATTTAACTTGCCTCACTCGGGGATTGAACTAGATACAGGGAAGGACTGTGTACATTTTGAGATGTAGAAATGAGCGACTAAGAGAGGCATCCCCCAGGCCCCCGGAGATGGAAAATGCCCTGCAGCTCTCCAACATGAAGCATGGGCCCTCCCACCCCAAGGAATCGGGCTGACCTACAGCCCACCAGAGTTCCTAGAGGCCTCAGGAAATATTCATGCACAGTTGGCACCACTTTCCCACCGGATGCTAAGTTCTCAGCACAACCCATAGGTCTTTCTACTTCTGGAAGGAAACCAGGAAGGCCCCTACACTTACATTCTTGAGGAACTCCTCGGCCACAATGCGCGCACGGGCATTGACCGAGAGCTTCATCTCACTGATCTCCTTGTCGATTTCTTCCATGAAGTGGATCACAAAGTCCACCAACTTGTGTTTATACATCTGTTCTGTGTGGAAGTTGGTGATCAGAAAACTGATGTCATACCCCTAGGGAAGGAAGACAGTGGGGAGGAGGGAGAGAAGAAACAGGAGAGAATCAGCATCCTGGGGGCACTGAGCTGGCCATGCCCTCTACGTCCACTTAGCCACATGCTTCCAGCTGCTTGTGACCCTATCCCAAGCTACATGCCCTTCAGGCAGCAGCCCACCTGCTCCAGTGGGGTGTGTATGTTGGATCCAAGGAACCAACAGTTGGATCAACTAAACCCAGTTGAGAATTTTGTGTCTATCAGACATCTCTGGCAGACTATCTGTGGCACAGACAGTTGCATTCAGAATGAGTCAAGGAAGAGTGAAGGGACTGGAAATCTTGTCAAAGAAGAATCTCATTAAACAAAAGGAACATCTAGTCCAGAGAGAAGCGAAGATGCTGTGGGAGAAGGACGGGACTGAGGTCTTTAACTATCAGATGGGCTGTGTGTAGAAAAGCAATTTTATTTATTCTGGGTGGCCCTGGAGGTTAGCTCTAGGACCAGGAGAGATTTTAGCTCAGGATGAGGACAAGCTTGGCCAACATGTCTAATGCGTCTGACGATGGTGTTTGCTGCTGTGTGTGGTAGTTGCTTAGTCACTGGCAGAGAGTCAATCTGGCAGGGAGTCTGTAGAGAGGACTCAAGTACAAAGCCAGGCAACAATTGACCCAATGCAACTGTGGCCTTGAGACTATGACTGAGTTGGTGGCAGAGTTTAGATTTCTGATTCATCATGCCCTTTCTGCCGCTAAACTATAGGCTCTGGGAAGGTGCACAACGCATCTCATCTTTTTTGCCTTTTCCGTGGTTGAGGCAGACCCAGCCTCCTAAGCTGATTCCCCTTATTCCCACAACAGCCGAAATGAAGGCCAACTCTCAACTAAGGCTGTGGGCACCCTACAGCTGGGGGAGCAGCAATCCCAGTTCTAGAAACAATCCCAGGCCAGTGACAGTTGACTCGGTAGTGGAATTCTGGGTATTACACACATATGGATCACACAGTCTCACCTCCACTGGTTTCCTTCGGAGGATAAAGAAGTTCTCTGCTCTCATCATCATGAAGCGCATGAACTTGTGACATAAAATCTTCTCGATCTCATCAGCCTGGTGAGAGCAAAGGAGAAATGTGTTTCCCTAAAGCTGACACTCTAGGCCAATGGAAATCTGGAGCATGGTCTTCTGACTGCAATTTCCCCCAGGTTCGCTGGAGGTAGTGGGGTTGGGTATTGGCACACCACCACCTGAACTCTGAATCGTGGGGTAACTGGTTGCCAACTGAAAAGAGGGTCTACTACATTAGAGCCCTCCAACTTAATGGGACGTTATCATGATCTTGCCTTCACCCTTTCCAGAAAAGTAATTCTGGCAAGCCCAAATCTTTTTTTAATTTTTATTTTTTGGCCATGCCGCATGGCATGCAGGATCTTAGTTCCCCGACCAGGGATCGAACCTGTGCCCCCTGCAGTAGAAGTGCAGAGTCTTAACCACTGGACTGCCAGGGAAGTCCTGGCAAACCCAAACCTTTTATCTGTTCCTTCCAGAGTCCACGTCTATATTCAAAACTACCCTTTCCTTTCTTATTTCCCTAGTGCTACATTTTCCAGTCTGTGATACATACTGTGAAGAATATCAGAGATAACCTTAGGTGGTCTCCACTTTAGTAACAATGAACATCAAACAATCCCCAAAGTTTCTCTCTGATGAACTCTCAACATTTCTGAAGGAAGAATTTTGCTGCACAGGGCAGACACGCCCTTAACAGCCCCCAACACTTGTTAATCTCCCCTTTCAACAAAGAGAGCAGGCCCTTGAGTTAGAGCTTTCTATAGGCAAAAGTGTCTAGTCTGAACTTAATAACCTTGTTTTGTTTTCAATGTGCTTGTTTTTTAGAGTTGTCCTCAATTTGGCAAGCGGTATTATTTTTCCATTTGTGGCACAAAGTTTCTTTTTCAAACAAATTTAATTAGGAGAAAATAAGTTGGGCTTCCCTGGTGGCGCAGTGGTTAAGAATCCGCCTGCAAATGCAGGGGACACGGGTTCGAGCCCTGGTCCGGGAAGATCCCACACGCCGCGGAGCAACTACACCCGTGCGCCACAACTACTGAGCCCACACGCCACAACTACTGAAGCCTGCATGCCTAGAGCCTGTGCTCTGCAAAAAAAGGAACCACCACAATAAGAAGCCCGCGCACTGCAAGGAAGAGTAGCCCCTGCTTGCCACAACTAGAGAAAGCCTGCGCACGGCAACAAAGACCGAGCACAGCCAAAAATAAATAAATAAAATAAATTTATTCAAAAAAAAGAAAAACAAAAAGAAATTACACTTCATATTTTTACCCTAAATCTCACTTTCGGAGTCTATGGCTATCAAATTGATACTGTTACTGCTTACTTTTCTGAACTGGACTTATCCTTCATTCCTTAGGAAAAGTTTTGTGACCTGACACCAAACTGGCCTGTAGCCTTGGCTGCTACATTTCCTGCCTTCTAATCCAGAGCAAGGCCTAGAAGATGGGGCTGATCTCTCTTTATTCTACCGAGCTGACGAGTTTGGCAATCATTTCCTGGAAACAGAACCTGGGTTTCTTTGCACCCTGAATCTGGCATGCTGATCTCTCACATGGGGGCCCCTGGCCTCCCGGTGAGGCAGGGGATCTGTGGTGAGCTCACCTGTTTCACAGCAATGCTGACCCGGACAGAGTTGATGGAGCCTTCAATCAGAACCTTTTCCTTCTCATTCCTGCTGATGGTCACAGGCTGCAGCAGGAGCTCTTTGCTACTCCTGAAAACACAAAATCACAGAGGCCTCTGTACTATAAAAGAACAGAATGGTCAAGGAGACCCCACGGCAGGTCCTAGAATCACTATCTGGGACCACAGAGTCCAAGGAATAGGAGACTCACAAGCAGGGGTGCTCCAAGATGGGGGCCAGCAAGCATGTTCTCCAGCAGAAAGAGCACAGGCTCTGGAGTCAAGGCGAAAACGTTTTGAAATCCAGCCTCCTCTGTTACTTTCCTTGGGCAAGTTACCCTGTTGGAATCTCAACTTCCTCATTTGTAAAATGACTCTGATTCCTATTTCACTGCTGAGGACTGAGAGAGATCAAAAAGAGTCAAGTGTCTAACAGTGTGCCTGGCACATTGTAGGAGCTTTACAAATGACAGCTCTTATTTTCATAACTATAGGCAAACCCATACACTGTTTAGGGAATGAGGAGAGAGCCTGCCTTAGAGATAAGGACAAGCTAAAATCGAACAGTCTGGCCTCCTTTAATGATCAATCCAGAAGGATTCACTTGTTCAGCATTAAGATCCCTCTCAGCTCAGCTCCCATTCTGATGTCCCTAGATCCCTGTGATGACAGTTGGTAGTTAACTATGGTGGTGGTATCTGGGAGCTATTATCCTTTAAAAATGCCTATTGGAAACCATATATGTTAAGTAGCATAACAGGGCACATCCTAACATCTTGTCAGTTTTCTTAAATTCAAATCATATCAACTTAGTGTGGTAACACTGCTTATCTCAGTTGTATATGTCCCAGATTAAATTTTAAAGGGGAAAAAGAATCATTTATTTACAAAACATAAATTACATAAGAGAAAATAATCCCAAGCATGGAATATTTGCAGTGGACGATGGAAGAGTCTAGTTTTTTTTTGGCGGGGGTGGGGGGTGGGGGGCGGGGGAATCCTTGATCTTTAAATTAGAAAAGAATAGAGATGGCATCTCAGGTAACTAAATTCTTAGTCTTCTCCTTAAACTGCCAGAGGGCTCACTAACTCCATGGGAGATACTTTCCAAATGGCCCTACGCTGAGAAGTCACACCTCGTGTCACGCAATCTTGACTCCAGAGCAGCTTCTCCCCTGAGTTTTGTCCTGCCAACCCACTGACCCTATTTTCTGAACTTCAAATTGGGAACCATTGTTCATCTGGCAGCAAGACAAAAAATGTGAACTGCAGTTGTACTGACAACGCCAGGATGGAAGTTGTTCATGGCACACAGTCATCTCTGGGTGCTGCACCCATCAACCCCACCCCTTTCCCTTCCCTACCTGACTTCCACTTCCGGCTTGTTGTGTCGTTCCACCACCTGGGAGGAGAAATTCTCCAGGCAGAGGGCAGCCTGCAGTGTGGCCCGCACGGCACTCAGGTAGGGACGGAGAGTGGCAGTCTGTAGGAAAAACAGAGGATCAGAATCTGTCTCACCAAACCCACTGGTCCCCTAGTCGAGCTACACAGGAGCCAGGCAGTACTCAGGGTCCCTGACTCCCAGACACTACAGTAAACAGAATAGACTAGGCCTTCAAGGTGCCTTTCGTTCTAGGTTTAGAACAGTGGTTCTCAACAGGGGACCATTTTGCCTGCCAGGGGACATTTGGCAATGTCAAGACATTTTTCATTTTCACAACTTGGGGTGGGGTAGGGGTTACTGGCATTGAGTAGACAGAAGTCAGGCATACTGCTAAATATCCTACAATGCACAACAAAGAATTATTCAGCCCCAAATAGTACTGAAGTTGAGAAACTCTGGTCTAGAAGCATACAGGTGAATGACTGTCTTCAATCTACCTTTTGAGCCAACAAATGTATAAATCTACAGTGTGCCAAGCACACTAGCGGCTGGGAATTCAAAGATGATTAAGACCTTCTCTACCCTTAAAACCGCTCAACTAGGTCAGGAAAACAAAGAAAGTAACTGTGATATAATGGGTAAAATGTAAAATAGATTTACAAATTTTATTTGCAAAAGAAATTGGTTTTGATTTGAAGATGGAAATAAGATTAGGAGGACTTTACAATGATAAAAAGTAGAATGACATTCCCAATAGAGGCAACGGTGCCTAGCTACACTGGCCTATCTTCAGTTCCTCGTATTAGCCAAGTTCTTTCTCACCTCAGGCCTTCACACATGCCAAACCATCTATCTGCAGGCTTTTCTCCCCCTTCTTTGCCTAAGTCATCCTTTAGATCTTGGCTTATTCAGGGAAGGCCTCCTCCTTCCTCAGAGAGGCCTTTCCTGACTTCGCTCTTCATAGCACATACTATAATTTACAATGACACACCCTTTATATACCTTTAATAAAGTAATTTTCTCCTTCACTAAACTGTAAGCTCCATGGTCAACAGACCATGTCTGTTTTATTCAAATTTACATACCCTGCACCTAGCTCAGTCAGCACCTTACATATACACTGTCTTACTCAGTTTCTGTAGAATAAGTGAATGAATGAAAAAATAACTTAAGCAAGATCAGAATAACAAAAAAGGGCAGTAAGAGTTCCAGAAGTAGTAACGAGTACAGTGTTGCCGGGAAGCATTTTAGATTCAATGGATGAGGCTGCAGTGGTAGCCTAGAGATTCATGGGGAATCTCAAATGCCAGGCTACTGAGTTTAGCTCTTCTTTTAAGGTGGTAAGGAACTGCTGGGGCTTTCTGAGGAGGAAGTTACACGACTACAGTTGCATGGCAACTCTGTGGAGAATGGACTGGAGGAGAGGGAAGTGAGGGAGCAGGCAGAGAAGGTTATTTAAGGAGGGTAATGAGGGCTTGGCCTGGGGCAACGCAGGACAAGCAAGATTATCTCTGTCAAAATTCAGACAGCAAATCTGAAAAAGGTGCATTTTAGGTGGCCAGCCCTGTGATGCCTGCCCTTTCACAAACAGAATAGACACATTCTCGTGTAATACCTCAACAAGTTTGATGTTTAAAAAAATCAAGAGGCATGGCCTAAATTAAAACAAAAAAAGAATATCCCAGCTTTCTAGCTGACATAAGAGGACACAGAGGCGGAATAAGTAACACAGGAGGACGAGCAAGCTTAGGGAGAGAAGATGAGTTTTGATCCAGAGGTCTAATTTCAAGGTGTCCTCAAGATATCCAGGTGAACCTTGAAAGAGAGCTAGGAAGGTAGATTTAGGAGTCACCATAAATCACATGGTCACGAAAACCTGTACATTAAATAGGTATCACCAGAGAGTGTAAAGAAGAGGAAGGTAGTGAGCCAAAGTCTCAATTTCCAGGAACACCCACAGTTATCAAGAGGACTTCCTGGAAGGGAGGGGTCAGCAGTATGAGAGCTTATATTCTACAGTAAGGTTGATACGGTTGAGTTCTGACCAGGAAGGGGTCTGCGTAGAGGCAGCATAAAAGAGATCCTTCAGTGAGGCAGAAGCAAGGCTGGGGCAACATGAAGAGTGGGATAAGCAAGTGTGGAAGTTTCCCTGAGAGAACTGTGGGGTCAAGCGGGCAAGAGAGAACAGGGGAGTGTATTTAGTGAAGGTCTACTCGGGGTGGGGAGGTGGCCCTACTACGTGCCTCAGCGGCCCTACTACGTGCTGAGGCTTACTACGTGCCTTCGAGGCGCTACCACAAGCCTAGGAGAGCCCACTTCCGGCTTCCTCCATGCCTCACTAGCCCCCATCTGCTTCAAAGATCAGACTATGCGGCCGCAAGGCCTGCTTCTTCCAAGGGCGTCCCCCGCTCGCCCCTTCCTCACCTCGGCCCCACCCCGCCCTCTTTCTCCCAGCCTCAGGGTGCCCCCACACCCGCAGCATCCCTCGGCCCAGGGCCTCTCCGCTGCAAAGCCGCATCTCCCCCAGACCCAGATCCCTGAGACAGAACACCGGGGGTCCCCGGCCCGGGGCCCGTCTCTCACCATCGCGGGCGCTGGCTGGGCCGGAAAGCGGAAGTGCGGAAGTGGCCAGTCCCGCGCCGCCTTCCCTTTCGCGAGAAGCGCAGTCGCAGTCTCCGCCCGGACGTCTGGACTGTACCATCAACGCTCCGAGCGGGGGAGGAGGAGGCTAAGAACATTTGGCCCCTCGGAAGTTTTCCCCCTAGGACTGTCTTGGTAGTTTTAGGCTCCTGAAGTGTAGAGTCACTACTCAAGCTTCTCCCGTTACCCATGCAGCTCTTGCTTGCGACTCTGGCCGTCTTGTCTTCTTTGCCGCCTTCTTCCCTCATAGTCATGCAATGGTGCAGCCCGGCCTCAGGTTGGGCACCATATTAGGACAAGGCGAGGCGGTGGAGCCCTTCGATCCTTCCGGTTCTGCGCCCCCATCCTTTCTCCGGGCCCCTCCTACCTGCAGCCTTTGGGGCTCGACGGGACTAACTGCCCGGCAGAGAACCCGGCCGCCGAGCCCCGCCCCCCGGCGGCGGGCTGTTCCCTAGGGTCCGCGCGAGGCATACCCTCTCCACCCCACCTGCAGCGGGCTCGCTTGCTGCCCGCAAACCTCCGTCCTCCGAAAGACACAGGGTCTGGCCCTCGCGTCTTCCCGCCCCCGCGTCAACTGCAGGGGCCCCGCACATAGCCAGTTCCGGGGCGGTTGCTCGCACCGACCGGAACTCCCCGCCCCCTCCCTTGGCCGCGGGGCCGTGGGAGGCAGCAAGGAGGAGGTAGAGGGGGCGGAGGCCGCGGTAGGGTGTTCTTAGAGGACTGGGACCCTAAAGGCGGGACATTGGGGCGATCCATGGGTGGGGCCAGCCATTAACCAGCCCCACTTTTTCTGTGCCAGGCACTGAACTGAGCTCTTGACGGGCATCATCTCTTAATCCTCAGAACATCCCAGGGAGGTAGGTACTATTGTTACCCCATTTTACAGATTCAGACTTCTTATGGGGAAACAGACTCAGGCTTCTTTTGCCGCATTTTACGGATGGTAAAACCGAGACTCAGGAGAGTTAATCAACATGTTCAGGGCTAAATAAATAGAGACTGGTCAAGCCTGGGCTTGAATCCAGATATATCTGGCTTACCAGCCCACATACTTTACTATCCGGGGCAAAGAGAAGGGGCAGAGGTGGGGAAGGGTGAGACAAGGAGAGGCTGGGAGGCACAAAGAACATTAAGATAGTAAGTATGGGATGCTTGAAACTCTGGGGCTTTGCAGAACTCAGGAAGAGTGGAACTGAAGGGAAGAGCATCAGGAAGACAAGCGTAGTATATCCTGGCGGTTAGGGGCACAGGCTCAAAACTGTCTGGATTCAAATTGCATATTGGTAAGCTTGGACATGAACCCACCCTTACAGAGTCTCAGTTTCCTCATCTGTAAAATGGAGATGAGCATGGTCCCTGCTCATGGGGTTGGGTGAGGAATTCAATGAGAAGTCAGTAATGTGTCTGCACCTCACTTGGCACACAGTAGGTGCTCTACGAATAGGAGCTGTGCCATCAACCTTGTCAGTAGGTTACTGAAGCCTGACTTTCTCCTGGATGGAAGGAGCCCTTGGGCTTTTCTTGTGCCACTTCCCCCCACGGCCCCATCAGTGGTCCTTTCCTCTCCAGCTCCACAGGGTCCCCTATCCTGGGCCATGAGTGAGCTGAAGGACTGCCCCTTGCAGTTCCACGACTTCAAGTCTGTGGACCACCTGAAGGTCTGTCCCCGCTACACAGCAGTGTTGGCCCGCTCTGAGGATGATGGCATCGGTATCGAGGAGCTGGACACTCTGCAGCTGGAGCTTGAGACCCTGCTTTCTTCTGCCAGCCGACGCTTGCGGGTGCTTGAGGCCGAAACCCAGGTGATACCCCACAGAGGGTACATCACCAGGGATGGACTGTGGCAAGTTATGGGTTAGCCTCATCTGCTGAGGCTTGGGTTACAGGAGCTTAGTGGGGAAGAGAGAGGCCCAAACTGGGCTTGCGTGACATGGAAAGTATGCAAGAATGTGCATGATCCTCATACACTGCGAGATTTCTAACTCACTAAGCAACTAGTGACCCTTACTCCCCACAATGTTCTGGGCCCTGTGCTAGTCACTAGAGAGAGGTAATTAGGACAATTCTGGCCTTTGGGGAGTTTGCCAACTAAAGGGAAGGGGAGGTCAGACAACTACCAGGAGAAGTGCTGTTGTGGTTAGGAGTACTGGGGGAACTGGAATGGGGAGGCCTGGATTTGAATCCTGACCTAAGCGCTTGCTAGCGTTGCTATTGCCAATGCTAAATTCCAACGCTTGCAAAAGTTACCTCCTGCCTCTGAGGATCAGTTCTCCATCTGCCAAGTGGGCTGGATAATAGGACCTACCTCAGAGCTTTTGTGAGAATTAAAGACTTTTTGCAAAGGCTCAGCCCAACGTCTCTTACTAAATAAGCATGGCAAACATTATTTACTGGTATGACTCTCATTATTTCTATTTATGGCATAAATATTCTCTGAGCCCTGGGTGCCAGGTGCTATGCCAGATCCTGGGGACCAGAGATGGTTAAGATGAACTTCCTGGTCTCCAATAGCTTATAATCTTCTTGAAGAGACAAGGTACTCTGTTTATTCTAGTTATGACCAAACAACACGATTGGGCCTACAGTGGAGGTACGAAGTACCAGATACTCATAGAGGAAGAAGATGCCATTTTAACTGGACTTCAGAAGATGAATAAAATTAACTTGTGGTCCCTGGGAATCCACTGAAGCTTTTTGAGCGGGGCTGTGGCACAATCAGTTGTATTTTAGCATCTAAGAAGCTGGATAACTGATTCAGAAAAGGCTTCCCAGTTGTGGTGACATTTGAAGTAAAGGTTTGCTGGGAGGCATGCTTGCTTCCACCAGAAAGTTACCATCAGCGTATTTTCCTAGAGCTAATGTGCACTGTGATGTGATCTACTTGTTTGAACTGCCTAACGCTGTGTGACCAGCTTGGGTGCTACAGAGGTGAATCAATACAGACAAACAAGTGAATGGAATGATGAGAAATATATGAATAAAATCCTGTGAGATGGGCACAGAAAAGGAGCTGAGTTTTGCAGGATGAGTAGGCGTTTGCTAGATAAAAAGGGGAGGGGGAGAGACTTGGAGCCTTCTTGAGTTCTAGATCCTTATTTTTCACCGGGAGACAGAGTTGTCCTGTGTCTTCCCTTCTCCCCCTCAGTGACAGTCTCTGTGAATTTCAGATCCTCACCGACTGGCAGGATAAGAAAGGTGACCGACGATTCCTGAAGCTGGGTCGAGACCATGAGCTTGGTGCTCCCCCCAAACATGGGAAGCCCAAGAAGCAGAAACTGGAAGGGAAGGCGGGACATGGGCCAGGCCCTGGCCCTGGGCGACCCAAATCCAAAAACCTTCAGCCCAAGATCCAGGAATATGAATTCACTGATGACCCAATCGACGTGCCACGTATCCCCAAGAATGACGCCCCCAACAGGTTCTGGGCCAGGGGACGTAAATGGGCCTTGGGATTCGGGTATTGGAGGCTGTGGAAGGGCCTGGGGCTTAGGCTGGTGGGGCAGGGGGCACCCCCTCAGGCTCTGCTTCTCTCTGCAGATTCTGGGCTTCGGTGGAGCCCTACTGTGCCGATATCACCAGTGAGGAGGTGCGCACGCTAGAGGAGCTACTGAAACCCCCAGAAGATGAGGCTGAACATTACAAGGTAGAGACCCCAGGCCTAGAAAGACGTGATGGAGAACAAGAAGGCTCAGAGGTGCCTCAGAATCAAAGATTGCAGTGCTGTACATCATCTTCCTGCCCTGCCCTGCCTAGCCTCCCGTCTGTTCCATTAACCCACCCAGACACCCAAGTTCTAACTCTCAGCTTCCTCCCTTCTACCCCATCCAAATGGTCACCACGTCCTAAGGCATCTTCTTCAGTGAGATCCTCCCTTTTTCTCTCATCGCCTTCCCCTCTGCTTTGGCTCAAGCCTTCATCAGCTTTTACCTTAACAGCCTCTTAACACTTTGTTCCCTCTAGAGCAGGGGTCCCCAACCCCAGGGCCGCGGACTGGTAGCGGGCCGCAGCCAGTTAGGAACCGGGCCGCACAGCAGGAGGTGAGCGGTGGGCGAGCGAAGCTTCGTCTGCCGCTCCCCCGTTGCTAACGTTACCGCCTGAGCCACCCCCCGGCCCCCCACCCCGGTCCATGGAAAAACTGTCTTCCACGAAACCGGTCCTGGTGCCAAAAAGCTTGGGGACCGCTGCTCTAGGGGGATTCTCTTTTTTTTAATATATAAAAATTTATTTTTTTTATGATGAAAATAAAAAAGTTTCCATTAAAGAAAATGTAGAAAATACAGAAAAGTGCTGGTGGGGAATTCTCCCATAGGTCAGCTGTCATGATCGGATGTGCTCATGACATGGCCTCCCCTGGCTCCCGTTACCTACAGAATCGAGTCCAAGCGTCTCAGCCCTTGGTGGCACAGCCCCAGTGCCCCTCTCCAGTTTCCTTGGCCAGACTCCCTCTCCACTGCTGTATTTACCAGCCCTCCCAAGCACCTTGCCCTCACTCCAGGCCTACACAGGGTCCTTGCTGGTCTCTGGGCCTCTGCACATGCCCTTCTCCCCTTGGCAAACTAACACCCTTCGAGCCCCTGATCGCATGTTACCGCCACCAAAATGGCTTTGCAGATTCCCCAGCAGAAGGTTGGTCTGTCTTGTGTGCTGCCACAGCACCTTGACCTACCTCTGTCACTTCATTTGTCTGAATTTTTAAAAAATTTATCTGAAAAGGTAATCCATACAGGCAGTAACAAGTTCAAGCAATGCAAAAGATATTTTCCTCTCACTTCTGATCCTAGGATCTATAGTTCTCTCTAGAGATATCAGCTGTCAACGGAAAAGGTCCATGTACACGCACCATTCTGCACCTTACATCTTGGAAATTGTTCTGTATTGCCGTCTGTTTCAGTTCCGTACGTACCTGGCTTCCTTACTAGACTGTGAGTGTAGAGATTTTATCTCTTTTATCTCTTCTCACCTGTACCAGGCTCAGGCCTTGGCCCTGGGCTAGGTACTTGGGAAGACAAGTAAATGAAGCAACGAGGGATGAACGAAGAGCCTGTTGGCAGTCCCAAGTGCGCAGAGAGCCCCTGACACCCCAGGCACAGCTGGCCTGTATTTACTGCTTTGGGACCGGATGGGGTGTCTCCCACAGATCCCGCCCCTGGGGAAGCACTACTCCCAGCGCTGGGCACAGGAGGACCTGCTGGAGGAGCAGAAGGACGGGGCCCGGGCAGCAGCCGTGGCTGACAAGAAGAAAGGCCTCATGGGGCCACTGACTGAACTGGACACGAAAGGTAGGCCCCTCACCTCCCTGCCCACCCCAGGCCAGGACTTGAGTTCCTAGTACTTCAGCACACTTGTCCACCCCTTCTCTGCCCGATTCAGATGTGGATGCCCTGCTGAAGAAGTCTGAGGCCCAGCACGAGCAGCCGGAAGACGGGTGCCCCTTTGGTGCCCTGACACAGCGACTCCTGCAGGCCTTGGTGGAGGTGAGCACCCCAACCCAAAACAAGAACTGTGTTCACTCTGTTTCAATGTTTAATTTTTATTGTTTATTGCAGTACATTATACATTTAGAAGGGTACATAGATCATAAATGTACAGCTTGATCAGTTTTCACAAATGAGCACACTTGTACAGGTAGGCCCAGGACCACAAAAGAAGACATCATCAGTATTCTCGAAGACTCTCTCACGCCCCTCCCAGTTTTTAACCTCCCCCCAAGGTAGCCACTACTCCACAGTTACTTTTGCTGAGCGTTGGCTAAAGGCCCCGTGCAAGGGGGCTTTCTACACATCCTCTCGTTAGAGGCAAAGACAGTGGTTAACCCCATGTTACACCCAACAAGGTCGAGGCTCAAAAAAGGGAACTGTTTGCTTGAGGTCACACAGCTAATACATAGAAGCAGGATTCAAACCCCAGGTTCAGGGTCCCTTTCTTTATGCCTGCTGGCTGCCCTTAGGCATATCTCTTCACCTCTTGAGCCTCAGTTTCCTGGCTGTCTCAAACACGATAGCGTCTTTCTCTCCCACGTCTTTCTGGGCACACGTTCCAGGTTGGCTGAGGTGGGGGTAGGGGGACATCTCCGTTCCACACCATCAGACGGGGACCCCACGTATGCTGGCTTTGCTGTCTTAAACATGCACTCTGCACAAGGTCACTCCAAGTGTGATTGCCACTCCAAGCCCACAGAAAAAGAGCAAGGAGGAGTGTGTGAAGGCCATGGCCAGCTGTGGCTCTTATCTCTTCTAATCACTTTCCACTGGAGAGAGTTCGTCAGATGACCACCCCTGACTGCAAGGGACGCTGGGAAGTGTGGTGTATCTGGGCAGCCATAAACCCAGCTACTGTGGAAGAAAGGCGAGAATGGCTTTTGGACAGCTGGCAGCCTCTGCCGCAGCATGCTTAGCGCAGCGCCTGGTGCATTGCAAACGGTTAACATACCTTAGCTCTTATTACCATTGTTGAGTGTTACCGTCACTCTTCTGTGCTCCCTTCTTTTGGTATCAGTACAAAAAAATTTTTTAAATGATCAAAGTTTTTTAGAGTCGGTTTGGGAAGACTTGCCACAGGGGGTGGGATAAGAAAAAGAAAAAGATACTTCTGGTATGTGAAGACTGTCCGTGTAGGTCAGAGGGGGGCAGGAAAATGGTAATACTACAGCTCTTTCTCCCTCCATCCATTTCTGTGCTCTTCTAGGAAAATATTATTTCCCCCATGGAGGACTCTCCTATTCCGGACATGTCTGGAAAAGAATCGGGGGCTGATGGGGCAAGCACCTCTCCCCGCAATCAGAACAAACCCTTCAGGTGAGTGACATCCTGTCCACACCTCACAGTCTGGCCTCTGCTTCTGTTGACTTTTGTCCATCCCAGCATGGCTGGTCTTCATTAATAGAGAGACTGAGGACATTTTGATAAAGACCAGCAGAAGTCAGATGTGCGTGCTAGGCCAGGATTTCCACATGCACAGGCTTAGTACAGGGTTTTCGTCATGGCCCTGTTCTTACTATAAACAACCTAAATGTCCACCTGGAGGAGACTGGTTGGCTAAATTGTCATGACTCCATATGATGAAATAACTTGCAGCTATTAATCGTATTAGAGAAATATAGTTAACTGACACGCAAAGATGTAAACAATAGAGTGATAAGTGGAAACTGTCAGTTGCAGCACAATACAGACAATATGATCCTATTTTTACTTAAGATATATTTAAATGTTGGTACGTGGGGGGGAAAGCTAAAATAATACATTAAAAAAGGGAATAATATGTAACAAAATCTGAGATACGTATAGTATTTATATAAGAACATAAAATACATATTTTTATGTATATAATGTAACATATGGTAAGAAGATGGTAATATATATAATAGTAACAGATAACAAAATAGGGATTCTCTTTGGGTCGTTAGCATTGTAGGTTTTTCTGTATTTTATATTACATAGCATATCGATATCTCTTGCTTATGTTTACAACAAGACCAGAGGTGTCTCTGTATTTTTATGTGTAGATAGATAGAGAGGCGGTGCCCAAAGAGAAAGGAAGGTGTTCACTAACCTTGGGCACCTCAGAGTGGTCCCCCCTTCAGGCTGGCCCTTGAGCTGAGCACTGCCTTTCCCTGCAGTGTGCCGCATACCAAGTCCCTGGAGAGCCGCATCAAGGAGGAGCTGATCGCCCAGGGCCTGCTGGAATCTGAGGACCGCCCTGCAGAGGACTCGGAGGACGAAGTTCTGGCGGAGCTGCGCAAACGGCAGGCTGAGCTGAAAGCGCTCAGTGCCCACAACCGCACCAAGAAGCACGACCTGCTGAGGTGAGTGTGGACAGGATGCCCGGGCCAGGGGGTGGCCAGCGAGGCCTTGGCCATGCTGGTGACCTTCCGGGAGCTTTACGACAGGCTTTCCAAACCCGGCAGGGCCTCTAAATCACCCGGAGGGCTTTGAAAAAATGTCAGTGCCGGGCACCACCCCACTAGTTTTGTCTCAAACAGATTCTCATTCCACAGACTAGAGCTCAGGCATCTGTGACTTGCTTATTCACTTCTAATTGTGGTAAAAACAAATAACACAAAATTTACCCTCTAAACCATTTTCAAGTGTACGGTTCAGTGGTGTTAACTATATTCGCATTGTTGCGTGGTTTATTTTTTAAGTCTTTCCATGCTTATTTTCTTTTTCCTCCTGAGTTTTACTGTGAAAAATTTCACACACACAGAAAATCTGATGGAGTAGTACAGTAAACACCAGTATACTCTCCACCTCAGTTTATCAACTGTTAACATTTTCTTGAGCATCTGTGATTACTACCAGCCCCTCACCAGGAACTGACCAATGTTTTAGTGCGATGTCATTCATTTTCTATTCATTCCCATCCATCTTGCCCTGCACTGGTCACAACAAGGGTGCAGGTGGTATCTGTAAGGAGATCACGGTAGTGGCTACCCTTTTATTGGGGAGATAGAGAAGCAGCCAAACTAAGTCCCCTTGCTCCTCGTAGGCAGGTGCTGTGTCTCCGCCTCACAGAGCCCCAACAGAGCAGGGCACGCTCGTTCATTTGGCCACCTCTGCCTGTTAGACGTTGTGCTGGGTTAGGAAGAGAGGCAGGGTGAAGGGCTTGCAGTCACCACGCGAGTGGTTGGTAAAGATGTTTATCATTAGAAGGAGAAGAAGTTGCTGGCAGGCTGCTAGGGTATTTAAGGATGAGGGTATACTGAGTGCCTACCATGTGCCAGGGGCTTTATGTACACCTTCTTACTTAATCTCTGCTATAGCCCAGGGAGTAGATGGTAGTTTTCCCTGTTTACCAAATGAGGAAATAAAGGCCCAGTGAAATGAGTGCTCTGCTGAAGGTCACACAGCCAGTAAACAGCTAAGCTGTGACTAGAGCCCAAGGCTGAATCCAGAGCCTCTTTCTAGTTCCCTTTCAAGGGCAAGAAGAGGAAAATACAGATGAAAGAGTACTGAGGTAGGGAGGGGGAGGGGGGAGAGAGAGAGAGAGAGGAGTGGGGATGTGCAGCTACAGAAGTAATGGGCAGTGAAGGAACTAGCTTGGCTATCAGGAGGCCAGCGTGCAGCCCTCAGCCCTGCGTGGGCTGCAGGGCCTTAAGCAAGGCATCTCCTGCCCTGAGCAGCAGCTTCCCCTTCTGAAAAATTAACAGGTTGGACTAGATAGATCTCTGAGTGACCTTCCAGGTCCACCATGAATTGAATTCATAGGTCAGGTTCCATTCGGAGGGGTCAGTTTGGTATCTCACTCACCTCCTGTAGACCTCAGGCTGTCTGGACCCTTAGGTTGCTCTGGAATTTGGATGCTGAAGTAAGCAGGTCTTCTGCTGGCACCAGAACACCTTTTTTTTTTTTTCTTTTTTTAAATTTATTTATTTCATCTATTTATTTTTGGCTGCATTGGGTCTTCGTTGCGGTGTACAGGCTTTCTCTAGTTGCAGAGAGCTGCGGCTACTCTTCATTGCCGTGCACAGGCTTCTCATTGCGGTGGCTTCTCTTGTTGCAGAGCACGGGCTCTAGAGCGCAGGCTCAGTAGCTGTGGCACACAGGCTCAGTAGTTTTGGCTCACGGGCTCTAGAGCGCAGGCTCAGTAGTTGTGGCGCGCGGGCTTAGTTGCTCCGCGGCATGTGGGATCTTCCCGGACCAGGGCTCGAACCCGTGTCCCCTGCACTGGCAGGCGGATTCTTAACCACTGCGCCACCAGGGAAGCCCCCAGAACACCTTTTAAAGAAGATTGTTTGGAGCAAGCCTGCCTTGATTCAGCTCTCCTCCTCACTAGTTGTGGGATCTTGGGGCATTTCTTATCCTCCTTGAGCCTCAGTTTCCTCACTGGTAACATAGGAATAATAGTACCCACCTCACAAGGTTGTTAGGAGGATTAACTGAGCTGATATTTTTGAAGAGGTAGTACCTGGCACAGGGCACCATGTAAGCGTGGCTCAATTACTTTGCTTTTTGGTATGAAGCGGTCCACAGGAGTGGCAGCCCTGGGTATTGGGGTGGGCTCAGTCTGGAAGAGGGAGGAGCCCTACTCTGGTGGGCTTCCCATGGCACCTGGCCGGCTGGTCCCCACAGGCTGGCAAAGGAGGAGGTGAGTCGGCAGGAGCTGAGGCAGCGGGTCCGCATGGCAGACAATGAGGTCATGGACGCCTTCCGCAAGATCATGGCTGCCCGGCAGAAGAAGCGGACCCCCACCAAGAAGGAGAAGGACCAGGCCTGGAAGACTCTGAAGGAGCGTGAGAGCATCCTAAAGCTGCTGGACGGGTAGCTCTCACCCCTGCCTCAGGCCGCCTCCCCCTGGCTTGGGAGGGGGAGGCCCACTTCCTTCTTTGGGCTGCCAGAAGCCTCAGCCTGTGGCTGCCTGCCTAACGGCGACAGTCTCTAGAAGCTGTGACCCTTTCCTGAGGTCTTTTGGCCCAGCTCTGTACAGCCAGGACACGAGAGGCCCTGCTGGGCTGGCCTGGGGCCCAGTCTCTGCTTGGTCCCCCAAGATTGGGGGGACTTCATTTCTGGGTTGTCCTCGTCCCCCTCTTCACCATCTCCCACTCCCCTACCCCTTTCACCCTCAAGGACTTCTCCCTTGTGGTTTTGTAAAGTACAAACTTAAGAATAAAGTGACTGATGTGGGTTTTTTTTTAAAAGCATCCAGAATCTTTGAATGTCTGTTACTGTGGGGTAGAAAGGAACTTGTGTGGGTGGCATAGTTTAGGAGGGCATGCTTGAGGGCTCTCAGCCTGCGGCCACTCGCCTTGGTCATTCATTCAGGGAGAACTTTCTGAAGATACTTGTGGCCGCAGGTAACAGAACATCCCAGCTCAAGGTGGTTTAACAACAAGGAAATGTGTTAGCTAGGGGTTTGGTGGTCCTGGGGCAGGGTGGCATCCAGGGTTGGCCAATCCAGCAACTCAACAAGGCCATCAAGGGTCCAGGTGTCTCCACACTCCCACGGTGTCAGCTTTTGCCTAAAGTAGGGTCCCTTCCAGCTGTGCAGTGGCAGCCAGTAGCAGCTGATGGAGGCCAAATGCTTCCTCATTTCTGTCCAGCACGAGAGAGGGCAGGAAGGCGCCAGCTGGCTTCCATGCCCACCCAAAAGAGCAAGAAGCCTTTCCCAGACACACTTATGTTTCACCAGCCCAAACTAGGTCCTACATGCCCATTCTTGAAGCAGTCACTGGCAAGGGATGACTCTAATGGGTTTAAACTACTCTCCATGAAAATGGAGTCAGCTTCCCCACTAAGCCTAAGGCAGTGGGGAGACGAGGTGGAACACAACAAAGATCTGAAGAGGAAGGGGAAATGGATGCTGGATAGGCCACCAAGAGCGTCCCTTCCACAGCCCCGGTTAGGAAGCTAGGCCTGGGGTCACAGATGAATGAATACACTCTTGTCCCTGCCTCCAGTTGTTCCCAAACTATGGTGTCAGAGAGTCGGAGAAGAATTTGCAATTTACTGTGGGAAGGCTGAGGTCCACGTGGAGGAGGGGAGGGGAAGGTTCCCTGAGGAAGTGACCTATGAACTGAGCTGTAAAGAAGGATGGCCAGGACGGCCAACATTCTTGTATGCCCAGCACCTCTCCTATTGGAGAACTGTCCCTTCCCCGTTCCATGTAGCTCTGTGGGGCTGTCAAACTCGTGGACACACGACCCTAGCTTGGCCAATCTCAGTCCACCATCCCTCTAGCCACAATGATTGATCCAAAGAGTGGGCATGTGACCCAAGCTGGGCCATCAGAGGCCTTCCATAAGATTGCTCTATGGATGCGGAAAAAAAGGAGGATTTCTCTTCTTTTATATGAAAAACCATAAAATATAAGCTTGAACCACCCAGTAACCCATTTTCCTGCCACATGGAAGAGTCTGCCTGAGAATAAAGCCAATACAGAGAAGCAGAGCCAGGAGATGGAGAAGACAGAGCACTCATGATGTAGCTGGAGCCCTGGATCCTCCATTGGAGTTCAGTTATATCCACCCACAAATGCTTCTTTTGGCTTAAGCTAGTTTACTTTGCAGCTGTCATTTGTCAACTGAAGAAGACCTAATAAAAGTGGATTTTGGCAAAAAGAAGGGTGGAGTAGGGTCCTGCGAGAAAGGACAGCGTGAGGATCTGCCTCCTGCTATGTGGCAGGGGGGGAGGCGTGGGGGTCGGGTGGCGCGGCTGCAGATTATCGGTGACCCACTGACCCTAGCTTGTGTACAGCCTTCTCAGAAAAAAACACCCACACTTAATTTCTAAAATTAAGTGCTCAGTAAATTCAGTCCTTTACAAGGCACTGTTAAACTCGTTAAGCTACTGAATCTTCTCAACTATCCCTCATGGTAGGTACTAATAACATCCCATTCACAGATGAGGAAGCTTAAGTCAGGAGTTTACATGTGTTGCTTGCTCAAACAATTGATTAGTGGTTGAGCCAGGTTTCAAGCTCAGTTCATCTGACTTGCGCACAGAGCCTCTTTATTACACAACACATCAGGGCCCCACTTCCTTACAGTCTGTGAATGGTACTTCCAGGCTCAGGCAGTGCACAACCTGTGCAGCCATACATGGCAGCCCTGCCTACAGACCCCCTGTTCTTAATTCACTACTCATTTCCATGTCCATTAGACCAGACCATAAGTATGGTAGGCGTTGTTAGTAGAGTGTTCCAGGAGCAGAGACAGATTTGTGGAGGAGGTAGGATGGCAGCTGAGGTCCCATAATTAGGTAGAATTGTGAGCGAGGAAGGTAGATATTATAAATAGAAGGAAAAACCCTAGAAGAGTGACTGGGCCTGATTCATTAGGGAAAAAACTTAACTTTCTCATCAGTTGTGAGAATTCTAGTTATTCTAGTTATTCTCTATTGTACACCTACTATCTGCCTAGTACTGTGCTGGGCCCTTTACTCCCATGTCTTATTTGATGCTCGCCACACATCTGCAAGGTGAGTAGTAACATCCCTACCCTGCAGAGTAGGACATCAAGGCTCAAAAAGGTTCACTGCCTTCTGAGGCTACACAGCCTTGGTGCAGGAACAGTTACCACCATGATAGCACCACCCCTGACAGCGCTGACAACCACAGCAGGACAGGGAGTCCCTTCTTATGGACATACCCATGTCCGCTGGAGCCAAAGAAGGCTTCCTTTATGGGGTTTGGAGAAAGCTGGGTTCCCTGTGATGAGGGGGAGATTAGTTCCAGCACCCCAAGGTTCCAATTTTATTTGTTTATTATTTTATTTTTTGGCCGCACCCCACGGCTTGCAGGATCTTAGTTCCCTAACCAGGGATTGAACCTGGCCCCAGCAGTGAAAGTGTGGAGTCCTAACCACTGGACCTCCAGGGAATTCCCTAGGCTCCAATTTTAATTTGAAACAATACTGACACCTTATCACCAGTTTGGTGAAAAAGTCTTCTGTGTCTTGGCCCTGAAAATCATCCACCAGCATCGTTTACCTGAGTCCCAAATGCCTTACAATTGACTTTCAGAAACACCAGGGTGAGTGAGAACAGGATTGGGTAGAGGTTAAGCCCTGGCATAGGGAACATGACCCAGCATGGGTCCCCAGGCCAGTTCTGGGGAAGTGACTGGTGGATGCTGGGTCCCAGGTGACTTCTGCTAGGAAGGAAGCAATGGGAGACTTCCCTGGTGGCACAGTGGTTAAGAATCTGCCTGCCAATGCAGGGGACACGGGTTCGAGCCCTGGTCCAGGAAGATCCCACATGCCGCGGAGCAACTAAGCCCATGTGCTGCAACCACTGAAGCCTGCGTGCCTAGAGCCCACGCTCCTCAACAAGAGAAGCCACCGCAATGAGAAGCCCGAGCACCGATAGATAGATAGATAGCTAGATAGATAAATGAATGAATGAATGAATGAATGAATAAAAAAGAAGGAGGGGTTCCCTGGTGGCCTAGTGGTTAGGATTCTGGGCTTTCACTGCCGTGGCCTTGGTTCAATCCCTGGTGGGGGAACTGAGATCCTGCAGGCCATGGGGCACAACCAAAAAAAAAAGAAAAAGGAAGGAAGCAATGGCTGGAACTTTGTGGAAAAATGGTCAGAGGGTAAATTCGTTTCCTGATCTGTGACTGAGGACTCAAAGGAGAGAACCAAGCACAAATGGACCATAACTCACTTGTTCGTGTATTAACTCACTCATTTCTTCTCTTCACTCACCTCATTGATTTATTCACTCCATCTACCTGCCTCCTTTTCCTCATTCATTCTTTGGTTTCCTTACTCAGTGACCCTGTTACCGTGGCTAAGAGCTATGTAGGTGACTAAGGCTTCGGAGATGGGGAGGCAGCTGGGCAGACAACCAACACACAAGGCAATAAAAGCAATAACAGAAGAATGTACAAAATGTGTAGGGACCTGGGACGGAGAATGGTTTAACAACAGCTTAGAGGGTCAGGAAAGCCTTCGGGGAGGATGTGGAAAGGAGGCTGCCGATCAGAAGATACTCCAGACAAAAGGAACAGCAAGGCACAAAGGTGTGAACAGCTTGCCTGCTTAGAGAGAGGTGAGAACTTCAGTGTGACTGGAGCCCTGGCTGTGTGGAGGGGGAGGGAAGGATGAGAGATGAGGTGGAAAGTAGGTTGAGACCAGGCTGGAATAGCCTTTGCATGGCAGGTTAAGGAGAACTGGTTTTATTCTTGACGTCAAGGGTCCTCAAAGCGTGCTTCCTGAACCAGCAACATCAGCATCACCTGAGAACTTAATAAAGATGCAAATTCTCAGGGGCCAGACCTACCCAGTCAGTAGGGCTGCAGGTGGGGCCCAGCTGTCTCTGTTTTAGCATGCCCTCCAGCTGATTCCTAATGCATTGTACAGTTTGCGCATCACTTTCCTAGGTAGTATGGAGCCAGGGTTGGTTTGTGACCAGGGCAGTGCCATAATAACACTCTGAAATGGAAAGTACTCTGATAGCAGCATGGAAGCTGTACTGAATAGAGGGGGTGAGGGTGAAATTGGGGTAGACGGGAGTGCAATCATGTGCAAAGAAATACATCTGAGGGACTTCCCTGGTGGCACAGTGGTTAAGAATCCACCTGCCAATGCAGGGGACACGGGTTCGAGCCCTGGTCCAGGAAGATCCCACATGCCTCAGAGCAACTAAGCCCGTGTGCCACAACTACTGAAGCCCGCGCGCCTAGAGTCCAGGCTCCACAACAAGAGAAGTCACTGCAATGAGAAGCCTGCGCACTGCAACGAAGAGTAGCCCCTGCTCTCCGCAACTAGAGAAAAGCCCACGCACAGCAACCAAGGCCCAATGCAGCCGATAAGTAAATAAATAAATAGTTTTTAAAAAGTGTCTTTAAAAAAAAAAAAAGAAGAAAGAAATACATCTGAGATAGGGCTTCCCTGGTGGCGCAGTGGTTAAGAATCCGCCTGCCAATGCAGGGGACACGGGTTCAAGCCCTGGTCTGGGAAGATCCCACATGTTGCGAAGCAACTAAGCCCACGCAACACAACTACTGAGCCTGCGCTCTAGAGCCTGTGAGCCACAACTACTGAGCCTGCGTGCCACAACTGCTGAAGCCCACGTGCCTAGAGTGCATGCTCTGCAAGAAGTGAAGCCACTGCAATAAGACCGCGCACTGCAATGAAGAGTAGCCCCCACTCGCCACAGCTAGAGAAAGACCGCACAGCTACGAAGACCCAACGCAGCCATAAATAAATAAATAAATAAATAAATAAATAAATAAATAAAATACATCTGAGATGGCGGACGTGGCAGGAACTGGTAGATGTCCTTCCAAATCTGTTCTCCCTTTCTTCTATAGTAACAGAACTCCTGATTTTTAGCTGGACATGTGCCTCTGAAAGACTAAATATCCCAGCCTCCTTTGCAGTGAGGTGTGATCACGTAACTGAGTTTTGGCTGACAGGATGTGAGTGGAAGAGATGTGTGTCACTATGAGGTCTTGGTCCCAGTGCGTGTGCCCTCCATGTCCCCCTCTTCCCCTGGCTGGGATGAGGCATGGTGGCCACTCATCTTGAAACATGTGGTCAAAGACACCATAGGAACAGCTGAGCAATAAGATAAGAAGCTAGGGTCCCTCTTACCTTGTAGTCATCGTACCAGCCTGAGACTGCTGTGGCCAGATTGTTATACACGTCTATTTTATTTAAGTCACAATTATTTTGGGAGTCTCTCAGAGAAACCAAACCTATTTTCTAGTTGATACAGTGAGTAGGTGGCATGCCAAGCCCTCTTTTCAAACTATACCTGCTTCTGTCTCTTCCCTTCTTCTCCTCTTTCTTTTTCAAAAGAATTTGAGAAAACTTATAGCTGAGGGTGTGTCTCATGAGTTTCATAAAATACAAATATAAAGTTAAGCCCATCTGATTTAATGGAGTCGCCGTCATTAAGCGTTAGATTTAGCTCTAAGCTCCCTGGAAGCTAAGGCGAAAAATGGAAATATGATGAATCAGTCTCAGAACATTTGATATCAGGGTAAAGGGCATCTCCCAGTTTTCAGGACAAAAATTCTAATAATTTGTCATGCTGGAGAAATTTCTCAACTGGAGTCATATGTTGATAAGATTCTCCATAAATTTGGCAGCAAAAGGAGACGGAGTTTCACATGGTGATTTCTTATCACAACCTTTGGTGAAAGCTCAGGGCCTATTGTTAAAACAACTCTGGGAGGACGGTTATGCAAGGGAAAAAGCTAGGGTGATGCCCAGCACTGTACATGAATTTGATCCTCTCAACAACCTACGTCAAAGCAGGTAATATTATTACACTTATTTTACAGATGAGGAAACTAGGATACAGAAAGGGGAAGGGCCAGATCACAGAGCTGGTGGTGAGCCAGTTTTGTAAGGCAGGTCTTAGACTCTAGAGGCCCTTTTAACACGTCCCTCTCTAGGGCCTACCAGCACCCTCACATACAAAATTGTAGGTACTGTGGGCTGAGAATCAGAGAAAAGCACAACAATCATTGCCCCAGACGGAGGGCAGGGGGGAAGATGGCGGAGTACAAGGACGTGCGCACACTCCCTCTTGCGAGAGAACCGGAATCACAACTAACTGCTGAACAATCATCGACAGCAAGACACCAGAACTCACCAAAAAGGATACCCCACATCCAAAGACAAAGGAGAAGCCGCAATGAGAGGGGCGTAAGAGGGGCGCAATCACAATAAACTCAAATCCCATAACTGCTGGGTGGTTGACTCACAAACTGGAGAACACTTATACCACATAAGTCCACCCACTGGAGTGAAGGTTCTGAGCCCCACGTCAGGCTTCCAAACCTGGGGGTACGGCAACGGGAGGAGGAATTCCTAGAGAATCAGACTTTGAAGGCTAGTGGGATTTGATTGCAGGACTTCGACAGGACCGGGGGGGAACAGAGACTCCACTCTTTGAGAGCACACACAAAGTAATATGCACATCGGGGCCCAGGGGAAGAAGCAGTGACCCCATAGGAGACTGAACCAGACCTATCTGCTAGTGTTGGAGGGTCTTCTGCAGAGGTGGGGGGTGGCTGTGGCTCACCGTGGGGACAAGAACACTGGCAGCAGAAGTTCTGAGAAGTACTCCTTGGCGTGAGCCCTCCCAGAGTCCGCCATTAGCCCCACCAAAGAGCCGGATAGGCTCCAGTGTTGGGTTGCCTCAGGCCAAACAACCAACAGGGAGGGAACCCACCCCACCCATCAGCAGACAAGCGGATTAAAGTTTTACTGAGCTCTGCCCACCAGAGCAACACCCAGCTCTACCCACCACCAGTCCCTCCCATCAGGAAACTTGCACAAGCCTCACAGATAGCCTCATCTACCAGAGGGCAGACAGCAGAAGCAAGAAGAACTACAATCCTGCAGCCTGTGGAACAAAAACCACATTCACAGAAAGATAGACAAGATGAAAAGGCAGAGGGCTATGTACCAGATGAAGGAACAAGATAAAACCCTAGAAAAACAACTAAATGAAGTGGAGCTAGGCAGGCTTCCAGAAAAAGAATTCAGAATAATGATAGTGAAGATGATCCAGGACCTCGAAAAAATAATGGAGGCAAAGATCGAGAAAATGCAAGAAATGTTTAACAAAGACCTAGAAGAATTAAAGAACAAACAAACAGAGATGAACAGTACAATAACTGAAATGAAAAATCCACTAGAAGGAATCAATAGCAGAATAACTGAGACAGAAGAACGGATAAGTGACCTGGAAGACAGAATGGTGGAATTCACTGCCATGGAACAGAATAAAGAAAAAAGAATGAAAAGAAATGAAGACAGCCTAAGGGACCTCTGGGACAACATTCAACACAACAACATTCGCATGATAGGGGTCCCAGAAGGAGAAGAGAGAGAGAGAAAGGACCCGAGAAAATATTTGAAGAGATTATAGTCGAAAACTTCCCTAACATGGGAAAGGAAATAGCCACCCAAGTCCAGGAAGCACAGAGAGTCCCAGGCAGGATAAACCCAAGGAAAAACACGCTGAGACACATAGTAATCAAAATGACAAAAATTAAAGACGAAGAAAAATTACTGAAAGCAACAAGGGAAAAACGACAAATAACATACAAGGGAACTCCCATACGGTTAACAGCTGATTTCTCAGCAGAAACTCTACAAGCCAGAAGGGAGTGGCATGATATATTTAAAGTGATGAAAGGGAAGAACCTACAACCAAGATTACTCTTCCCCGAAAGGATCTCATTCAGATATGACGGAGAAATCAAAAGCTTTACAGACAAGCAAAAGCTAAGAGAATTCAGCACCACCAATCCAGCTCTACAACAAATGCTAAAGGAACTTCTCTAAGTGGGAAACACAAGAGAAGAAAAGGACCTACAAAAACAAACCCATAACAATTAAGAAAATGGTAATAGGAACATACATATCGATAATTACCTTAAACAAGAATGGATTAAATGCTCCAACCAGAAGACACAGGCTCACTGAATGGATACAAAAACAAGACCCGTATATATGCTGTCTACCGAAGACGCACTTCAGACCTAGGGACACGTACAGACTAAAAGTGAGGGGATGGAAAAAGGTGTTCCATGCAAATGGAAATCAAAAGAAAGCTGGAGTAGCAATACTCATATCAGATAAAATAGACTTTAAAATAAAGAATGCTACAAGAGACAAGGAAGGACACTACATAATGATCAAGGGATCAATCCAAAAGGAAGATATAACAATTATAAATATATATGCACCCAACATGGGAGCACCTCAATACATAAGGCAACTGCTAACAGCTCTAAAGGAGGAAATCGACAGTAACACAATAATAGTGGGGGACTTTAACACCTCACTTACACCAATGGACAGATCATCCAAACAGAAAATTAATATGGAAACACAAGCTTTAAATGACACAACAGACCAGATAGATTAAATTGATATTTATAGGACATTCTATCCAAAAACAGCAGATTACACTTTCTTCTCAAATACACATGGAACATTCTCCAGGACAGATCACATCTTGTGTCACAAATCAAGCCTCAGTAAATTTAAGAAAATTGAAATCATATCAAGCATCTTTTCTGACCACAACGCTATGAGATTAGAAATCAATTACAGGGGAAAAAACGTAACAAACACAAACACATGGAGGCTAAACAATACGTTACTAAATAACCAAGAGATCATTGAAGAAATCAAAGAGGAAATCCAAAAATACCTAGAGACAAATGACAATGAAAACACGACGATCCAAAACCTATGGGACGCAGCAAAAGCAGTTCTAAGAGGGAAGTTTATAGCAATAGAAGCCTACCTCAAGAAACAAGAAAAATCTCAAATAAACAATGTAACCTTACACCTAAAGGAACTAGAGAAAGAAGAACAAACAAAACCCAAAGTCAGTAGAAGGAAAGAAATCATAAAGATCAAAGCAGAAATAAATGAAATAGAAACAAAGAAAACAATAGAAAGATCAATAAAACTAAAAGCTGGTTCTTTGAGAAGATAAAATTGATAAACCATTAGCCAGACTCATCAAGAAAAAGAGGGACAGGGGCTTCCCTGGTGGCGCAGTGGTTGAGAGTCTGCCTGCCAATGCAGGGGACACAGGTTCGAGCCCTGGTCTGGGAGGATCCCACGTGCCGCGGTGCAGCTGGGCCCGTGAGCCACAATTGCTGGGCCTGCGCGTCTGGAGCCTGTGCTCCACAACGGGAGAGGCCGCGATGGTGAGAGGCCCGCGCACCGTGATGAAGAGTGGTCCCCACTTGCCACAACTGGAGAGGGCCCTCGCACAGAGACGAGGACCCAACACAGCCATAAATAAATAAATAAATAAAATTAAAAAAAAAAAAAAAAAAGAAAAAGAGGGAGAGGACTCAAATCAATAAAATTAGAAATGAAAAAGGAGATGTTACAACAGACACCTCAGAAATATAAAGCATCCTAAGAGACTACTACAAGCAACTCTATGCCAATAAAATGGACAGCCTGGAAGAAATGGACAAATTCTTAGAAAGGTATAACCTTCCAAGACTGAACCAGGAAGAAACAGAAAATATGAACAGACCAATCACAAGTAAGGAAATTGAAACTGTAATTAAAAATCTTCCAAAAAAAAAGTCCAGAACCAGATGGCTTCACAGGTGAATTCTATCAAACATTTAGAGAAGAGCTAACACCCATCCTTCTCAAACTCTTCCAAAAAATTGCAGAGGAAGGAACACTCCCAAACTCATTCTATGAGGCCACCATCACCCTGATACCAAAACCAGACAAAGATACTACAATAAAAGAAAATTACAGACCAATATCACTCATGATTATAGATGCAAAAATCCTCAACAAAATACTAGCAAACAGAATACAACAGCACATTAAAAGGATCATACACCATGATCAAGTGGGGTTTATCCCAGGGATGCAAGGATTCTTCAATATACGCAAATCAATCAATGTGATACACCATATTAACAAACTGAAGAAGAAAAACCATATGATCATCTCAATAGATGCAGAAAAAGCTTTTGACAAAATTCAACACCCATTTATGATAAAAACTCTCCAGAAAGTGGGCATAGAGGGAACTTAACCTCAACATAATAAAGGCCATATACAACAAACCCACAGCAAACCTCATTCTCAATGGTGAAAAACTGAAAGCATTTCCTCTAAGATCAGGAAAAAGACAAGGATGTCCACTCTCGCCACTATTATTCAGCATAGTTTTTGGAAGTCCTAGCCACGGCAATCAGAAAAGAAAAAGAAGTAAAAGGAATACAAATTGGAGAAGAAGGAGTAAAACTGTCACTGTGTGCAGATGTCATGATACTATACACAGAGAATCCTAAAGATGCCACCAGAAAACTAGTAGAGCTAACCAATGAATTTGGTAAAGTTTCAGGATACAAAATTAATGCACAATGGACTTGAGGACACGGGGAGGGGGAAGGGTAAGCTGAGACGAAGTGAGAGAGTGGCATGGACACATATACACTACCAAATGTAAAATAGATAGCTAGTGGGAAGCAGCCACATAGCACAGGGAGATCAGCTCGGTGCTTGGTGACCACCTAGAGGGGTGGGATAGGGAGGGTGGGAGGGAGATGCAAGAGGGAGGAGATATGGGGCTATATATATATGTATAGCTGATTCACTTTGTTATAAAGCAGAAACTAACACACCATTGTAAAGCAATTATACTCCAATAAAGATGTTAAAAAACAAACAAAAAAACCAAAATTAATGCACAGATATCTCTTGCATTCCTATACACTAATGATGAAAAATCTGAATGAGAAATTAAGGAAACACTCCCATTTACCACTGCAACAAAAAGAATAAAATACCTAGGAATAAACCTACCTAGGGAGACAAAAGACCTGTATGCAGAAAACTACAAGACACTGATGAAAGAAATTACAGATGATACAAACAGATGGAGAGATATACCATGTTCTTGGATTGGAAGAATCAATATTGTGAAAATAACTATACTACCCAAAGCAATCTACAGATTCAATGCAATTCCTATCAAATTACCAATGGCATTTTTTACAGAACTAGAACAAAAAATCTTAAAATTTGTATGGAGACAGAAAAGACCCCGAAGAGCCAAAGCAGTTTTGAGGGAAAAAAACGGAGCTGGAGGAATCAGACTCCCTGACTTCACACTATACTACAAAGCTACAGTAATCAAGACAATATGGCACTGGCACAAAAACAGAAATATAGATCAATGGAACAGGATAGAAAGCTCAGAGATAAACCCATGCACATATGGTCAACTAATCTATGACAAAGGAGGCAAGGATATACAATGGAGAAAAGACAGTGTCTTCAATAAGTGGTGCTGAGAAAACTGGACAGCTACATGTAAAAGAATGAAATTAGAATACTCCCTAACACCATACACAAAAAATAAACTCAAAATGGATTAGAGACCTAAATGTTAAGACTGGACACTCTAAAACTCTTAGAGGAAAACATAGGAAGAACACTCTTTGACATAAATCACAGCAAGATCTTTTTTGATCCACCTCCTAGAGTAATGGAAATAAAAACAAAAATAAACAAATGGGACCTAATGAAACTTAAAAGCTTTTTCAAAGGAAAGGAAACTACAAACAAGATGAAAAGACAACCCTCAGAACGGGAGAAAATATTTGCAAACGAATCAACGGACAAAGGATTAATCTCCAAAATATATAAACAGCTCATGCAGCTCAATATTAAGAAAAAAAAACCCAATCAAAAAATGGGCAGAAGGGGCTTCCCTGGTGGCGCAGTGGTTGAGAATCTGCCTGCCAATGCAGGGGACACGGGTTTGAGCCCTAGTCTGGGAAGATCCCACATGCTGTGGAGCTACTAGGCCCGTGAGCCACAACTACTGAGCCTGCGCGTCTGGAGCCTGTGCTCCGCAACAAGAGAGGCCGCAATAATGAGAGGCCCGCGCACCGCGATGAAGAGTGGCCCCCACTTGCCGCAACTAGAGGAAGCCCTCGCACAGAAACAAAGACCCAACACAGCCATAAATAAATTAATTAATTAATTTTAAAAAAATGGGCAGAAGACCTAAATAGACATTTCTCCAAAGAAGACATACAGATGGCCAAGAAGCACAAGAAAAGCTGCTCAGCATCACTAATTATTAGAGAAATGCAAATCAAAACTACAATGAGGTATCACCTCACACCAGTTAGAATGGGCATTATCAGAAAATCTACAAACAACAAATGCAGGAGAGGGTGTGGAGAAAACGGAACCCTCTTGTACTGTTGGCGGGAATGTAAATTGATACAGCCACTATGGAGAACAGTATGGAGGTTGCTTAAGAAACTAAAAATAGAATTACCATATGATCCAGCAATCCCACTACTGGGCATATACCCAGAGAAAACCATAATTCAAAAAGACACATGCACCCCAATGTTCATTGCAGCACTATTTACAATAGCCAGGTCATGGAAGCAACCTAAATGCCCATCGACAGACAAACGGATAAAGAAGATATGGTACATATATACAATGGAATATTACTCAGCCATTAAAAGGAACAAAATTGGTCATTTGTAGAGACGTGGATGGATCTAGAGACTGTCATACAGAGTGAAGTAAGTCAGAAAGAGAAAAACAAATATCGTATATTAACGCATATATGTGGAGCCTAGGAAAATGGTACAGATGAACCGGTTTGCAGGGCAGAAACAGAGACACAGATGTAGAGAACAAACGTATGGACACCAAGGGGGGAAAGCGGCGGGGGTGGTGATGGTGGGATGAATTGGGAGATTGGGATTGATGTGTATACACTAATATGTATAAAATGGATGACTAATAAGAACCTGCTGTTTAAAAAAATAAACTAAATAAATTATAAAAATTCCAAAAAAAAAGAATCATTGCCCCAGAATATGCCTGTGTTAGCCAAGAGAAATTAGTGAGATCTGGTAAATATTAGAGGGACCTCTGAGCCTCTTAAGATAGGCTGCCGCTGATAGGGTGAGGAAGTAGGGGTATAGGTACCATGGAAGCAGAGGGGAAACCCCAAATTTTGAGCTTGATTTCAAGCTTGACTAGAACTTGTGGGGCTTCCAGAACGGAAGGAGAAATAATATTGAAAGTGCTGTCCTAGGACAGCTAATGTCTAGAAAAGGAGAAAAAAACTCTTCTCTGTCTCACTTCTTACTGAGCACCCACTCAATACGTACCAAGTATGTGCTAGGAACCCAAGTGACAACAAGGGAACTAGCCTACTGGGTGAAAGGCATTTTCTAAGTTGTCTCATTCTCAAAATAACCCTACGAAGAAGGTATGATTATTGGTGTGATTATGTCATGCTCTAGATGAGGAAACTGAGACTCAGAGCTGTTAAATGATTTGCCCAAGTTCCCACAGCTGGTAAGGGGTGGGGGTGAAGTTTGAACTCAGATCTGTCTGACTCCAAATCTTTCAATGCGCTATCACTGTTTCATTAGCAGGGAGAGAAAAGGTGTGATGAATTCGACATTTAAATCCATTCTATTTCTTTGTTGTTATTGTTGTTAAAATACAATTTAAATAACTGAACACCAAACTGGACCACACCCACCATCTTTTGGCATAATTTTTTAAAAGTGACTTTTTGATTGTAAAATTAATATTACTCAACAAAAAAATGTTTGGAGACTACAGACATGTAGAGAGAAGTGAAAGAAACAAAACTGAATCAGAGGGACTTCCCTGGTTGCGCAGTGGTTAAGAATCCGCCTGCCAATGCAGGGGACATGGATTCGAGCCCTGGTCTGGAAAGATCCCACATGCTGTGGAGCAACTAAGCCCATGCGCCACAACTATTGAGCCTGTGCTCTAGAACCCGTGAGCCACTACTACTGAAGCCCGCGCGCCTAGAGCCCGTGCTCTGCAACAAGAGAAGCCACCACAATGAGGAGCGCACGCACCACAATAAAGAGTAGCCCCTGCTCGCCGCAACTAGAGAAAGCCCACTTTTTCAACGAAGACCCAATGCAGCCAAAAATAAATAATTAATTAATAATTTAAAAAAAAAAAACCAAATCAGATAATTCTTTAAACATTAACATTTGTGGTGTTTCTCTCCACTCTGTTATGAATAATTTGTAGTTTGCATTTTACACTGAAGTTATCAAACTGCATACCTGCTTAACATTATAAGCATTTTTCCCCTGTTTTTAAGTAGGTTGCATTACCATCCATTTACGAGCTGTGAAATATTACATCTGGTAGATGTACTTTATGTTTTTTAATCATTCCCTTCTTGGTGATTTCTTGTAAATTTTCCTGTTAAAAAAATATTTCTTCAAACATCTTGGCGTGTATATCTTTGTCCTAATTTAGGATTATGTCCCTGAAATTGATTCCCAGAAGAGAAATTCCTGGTTCAAAAGGCCTGGGCATTATTTCTTTTTTTAAATATATTTATTTATTTTTGACTGCGTTGGGTCTTCATTGCTACGTGCAGGCTTTCTCTAGTTGCGGCGAGTGGGGGCTACTCTTTGTTGTGGTGTGCGGGCTTCTCACTGTGGTGGCTTCTCTTGTTGTGGAGCACAGGCTCCAGGTGCGCAGGCTTCAGTAGTTGTGGCGTGCAGGCTCAGCAGTTGTGGCTCGCAGTCTCTAGAGCACAGGCTCAGTAGCTGTGGTGCATGGGCTTAGTTGCTCCGAGGCATGTGGGATCTTCCTGGACCAGGGCTCAAACCCGTGTCCCCTACATTGGCAGGCGGATTCTTAACCACTGCACCACCAGGGAAGTCCCAGGCCTGGATATTATTTAAGCCTTTGATGCATACTGCCAAATTGCTTTCCAAAAGAAAGATTTTTAGCAAGTCATTTTCCCACCAGAAATGTAGAAGTATCCATTGCTCACACTAACACCAGCTTTTGGGGTTACCAGTTTTTTTAAACTTTATATTTGAGAGGGTATAAATGGCTTCTTTTAGTTTGTACTTCCTTAACTACTTGTGAGGTAGAGAATGTTCCATGTTCATTGTGTTTCATCTGTCTCCTTTGACCATTTAATGGGTTCTTAGTCTGTTATCAATTTTATGTTCTTTACATAATGGAAATATTAACCCATTGTGTGTAAAACACTTCCCCAGTCTGAAGTTTGCCTTTTACTGTTAGTTATGATTTTGGAATAAAGTAGGGTTTTTTTTTTTTTGGTTTGTTTCCAAAAACAGAAGTTAAGAATGTTTTTATGTTTGTGATGCAACAGACAAGGGCTTAATTTCCAAAATATACGAACAGCTAATACAACTCAAAAACTAAAAAACAAACAACCGAATCGAAAAATGTGAAGACCTAAATAGACATTTCTCCAAAGAAGAAATACAAATGGCCAATAGGCACATGAAAATATGCTCAACATCATTATTAGAGAAATACAAATCAAAACTACAATGAGGCACCACCTCACACTGGTCAGAATGGCCATCATCAAAACGCTACAAATAACAAATGCTGGAGAGGGTGTGGAGGAAAGGGAACACTCCTGCACTGTTGGTGGGAATGTAAGTTGGTGCAGCCACTATGCAGAACAGAATGGAGGTTCCTCAGAAAACTAAAAATAGAGCTACCATATAATCCAGCAATCCCACTCCTGAGCATATATCCAGACAAAACTCTAATCCAAAAAGATACAGGCACCCCTATGTTCACTGCAGCACTAGTCACAATAGCCAAGACATGGAAACGACCTAAATGTCCTTCTACAGATGACTGGATAAAGAAAATGTGGCACCTATATACAATGGAATACTACTCAGCCATAAAAAAGAACGAAATAATGCCATTTGCAGCAACATGGGTGCAACTAGAGATTATCATACTAAGTGAACCAAGTCAGACAGAGAAAGACAAATAACCATATGGTATCACTTACGTGTGGAATCTAAAATATGACACAAGGAACTCCCTGGTGGTCCAGTGGTTAGGACTTGGCACTTTCACTGCTGTTGCTCAGGTTTGATCCCTGGTCGGGGAACTAAGATCCTGCAAGCCGTGCAGCATGGCCAAAAAATAAATAAATAAACAAGATAAAATATGACACGAAATGAACCTGTCTACAAAGCAGAAACAGACTCACAGACATAGAGGACAGATTTGCGGTTGCCAACAGGGAGGGGGTTGGGGGAGGGATGGGGTGGAGGCTGGGGTTAGCAGATGTAAGCTATTATATATGGAATGGATAAACTCAAGGTCCTACTGTATAGCACAGAGAATTATATTTAGTATCCTATGATAAACCGTAATGGAAAAGAATATAAAAAAAGAATGTGTATATATACATATACATACATATATATATATGTATAGGCGAATCACTTTGCTGTACAGCCGAAATTAACATAACATTGTAAATTAACTATACTTCAATTAAAAAAGGAATGTTTTTATATTTGTAAAGAAACCTGTCCATCTTTTCCTTGTGATTTCTTCCATTTTTCTCTAATCTTAAAAGATCATTCACTCATCTAATGGCTAATTTTCTGTTGGATTCAAGAATTGATGGAGGGACTTCCCTGGTGGTCCAGTGGCTAAGACTTCGAGCTCCCAATGCAGGGGGCCCAGGTTTGATCCCTGTCAGGGAACTAGATCCCACATGCTGTAACTAAGAGTTCGCATGCTGCAACTAAAGATCCTGCACGCTGCAACTAAAGATCCCACATGCCTCAACTAAGACCTGGGGCAGCCAAATAAATAAAGAAAGAAAGAATAATAAAAGAATTGATGGAGATGTCTGAGTTGTTTTGTCATTTTTTAATAACAAAAGAGAGAAGAGGATTATTTCCTTTACTTTTTTTTTTTCATATATTTGACTTTCCTTGCCTTTTTCAGTACCTTGAAATATGCTCACTGGAAGTGGGGGCTGTAGGAGGAAGTGTGTATATGTATACACATCAAAAAAAAGTCTGGAAGAATATGTACCAAAACATATTAACACTATTTTTTTTCTGACTGATGGGAGCAGGGCTGGGATGGATTTGTTAGTTGTGCCTGCCCAGCACTACTATTTCCTTTGGGCAAGATAGCCATCTTCATTCCCTGTGACTTTGGTGTGGCTGCCCATGACAATACACTTACCCTGTATAGCACCTTATTCCTCTGGCAACAGTTCTGGGGGTAAAGGCATAGGCATGTCACTCCAGCAGAGCCCATCGGAGTCCTTCCCTGAGACTGATACATGAAACTGGGTGTAGCTCCTCTTTTGCTGGGTTCAGTTGGAAAGTTGGGGCTGCCTCACACCATGCTTCCTGCCAGGTAGAGGAGATCACTCTGTAGAGGAAAGGAAGCCGAAGTGTAAAGAAAAATCGAGACAAGGAGAGATGAGAGAAAGCAAATCCTCCAAGTACTGTGTCTCCAGTTCCAGTCTCACACCCTGATCCATGGTGTTCCTCTTTCAATCTTGCCTCAGCTATTGTGAGCCATAGGCTCCTCTTTGGTGAAGGTGGCTTAGATTGGGATTCTATTACTTGACAAGTGAAAGAATCTAACCAATGGCAAGGAGATTTAGGGGAGGGAAATTGCCCCTTAGCCCCCTATCCCCCAGGCAAACCAGGTCCCTTCTCTGAGCCTCAGTTTACACTAAAAGTACATTTTAGCTGTCAAATTTTTAATCCCAGTGGTATTCAAGGCATTTCACATACATCAGTCTCATAGAATTCTCAGGAGAATTCTGAGTCAGTCATCGATATTCCCATATTCCCAATGAAGAAACTGAGACTCAGAAAGGCAGAGTGTGACTCAGTTAAGTTAGTCTCAAAAGCCTTTCTAGGGGGACTTCCCTGGTGGTGCAGTGGTTAAGAATCCGCCTGCCAATGCAGGGGACATGGGTTCAAGCCCTGGGCCGGGAAGATCCCACATGCCACGGAGCAACTAAGCCCGTGCGCCACAACTACTGAGCCTGCGCTCTGGAGCCCACGAGCCACAACTGCTGAGCCCACGTGCCACAACTACTGAAGCCCGCACGCCTACTCTTGCCGTAACTATAGAAAGCCCGTGCACAGCAACGAAGACCCACCGCAGCCAAAAATAAATAAATTAAATAAAATAAATTTATTTAAAAAAAAAAAAAGCCTTTCTAGGAACCTCAGCCATCTTCCTTTCTCACTGTAAAATGGGCATAATAACTGACCACCCTCAGACACAGTCCTGAGAATAAGAAAGGGAAAAGCCAGTTGAAATTGAGTTGGGGGTAAGCATTGTCCCTTCCCCACCTTCCTGGAAAATGCAGGAATTCAAGAGTTGGGGGCAGCACTGGGTGATGATGGAGGTGGAGTTGGGGACCTCGGCAACGAGCCTCCTCTGGCTGGCTTCAGTCGAATTCATCACACCTTTTCTCTCCCTGCTAATTAAACAGTGATAGCGCATTGAAAGATTTGGAGTCAGACAGATCTGGGTTCAAACTTCAGTCCCACCCCTACTTCCTGGGAGTTGCTGCCCCGCCCCCCCGGGCCACCTTCCCAAAGAAGGCCTTGCGCAAGAGGACGTCAGTCAGGTCCCTTGGCCCCCTGCCTACCTCCCCGGAGCACTTTCGGGCTTTCCCTCCCCAACCTGGCCCCGAGCCATCGGCCACTGGCGCCTGCCCAGTCACGTGGCCCTCTTTGGCCGACTTCCTCTAGGATCCTGATTTAACTCTCCCTCCGCCACCGTCCCTCCCCGCCCCAGGCTCTCTGGGCACCACACCTGTTCTGCCCGGCAGGTGTAGGGAAGTAGAGCATCAGCTCTGCCTCAGAGGGGGACTTCGGGCTTTAGTTTTCCCGCCTGTCAAATGCGGCCCCCACCCTGCGGTTGCCTCAGTCCTCTTCACTGCCTCCTACTCTTGCTTTGTCCTTTCCCTACGGCCCCATCCCTCCACCCCCATCAGTCTCCTAAGCCCTTCCCAGGGGCGGAGGTGGGGGGAGGGGGAGGGGAGGAGGGACAGAGTCCAACCTTAAGGGGGCTCACGGAACTGGTCTGAAAGAAACTCCAAGAGACAGGGTGAAAATGACCAGCTTCCGGCATCAGACAGACTTGGGTTCGAATTCGACTCTGCTTCTGACCAACTGCTGATTCTGAACCCTTCATCTCTGTGCCTCAGTTGTTCCTTCTGTGAAACGGGGACCCTGCCAGGAGACGAAGGATGGAAAGACTCCAAGGGAGGCTCCAACCTGAACTAAGGGGTTCCCCCGCCCACCCCCGCCCCCGGCGCCCCTTCCCTAGCCCGGGAGCGGAGCCTCACCTCCCAGTCCCTAGTCCCTCCGCCGCAGGCTCCTCCTCCTCTGACATCAGAGCCGCGGGCGGGGGGGGCGGAGGGAGGCAGCTGAGCCCGAACCGAGCCCCACCGCAAGAGCGGGCGGGCGGCCCAAGCGCGCAGCAGCGGCGGACGGCGGACGGAGCTCGGCACCTGCCAACTCGGGCCTCCCAGCCAGCCCCGCGGCTGGGCAGCCGCAGGTACAGCCGGGAACCGCCCCGCCCGCGACCCTGGGCGCTGGCGGGAGGCGGGACCCTTCAGCCGCTGGATACCATCCCCGAAAGATGGGAGGGGGTGCCTGGGCGTGCTGGACTCTACAGGGTCAGGGCTGGGCCTTTCCCCCCCACCTATGCCCCAGGCCCAGCAGGTGCCTGGCGGCCGGTGGGAAACTGAGTGGGTAAAAGAGGAAGGAGGAGAGGGTGTGTGTGTGTGTGTGTGTGTGTGTGGTGTGGTGTGGTGTGTGTGTGGTGTGGTGTGGTGTGTGTGTGTGTGTGCGTGTGTGTGTCTGCCTTCAGCTGGGCCTGAATGTGGAAGGACTGGGCATTAGGAGGTAAAGACGTGTGGGGGCCGTGTTGGGGTATGCGAATGTCATAGCACACGCAAGTGGATCTGATATGAAGTTGCAGCATGTTGGTGTGTAAGGGTATCCGTATGGGTGGGGATGTCTGGGAATCAGTGTTTGGGCTGCACATGTGTACCTAGGTGTTGTGTGTGCTGGAATCTGGCTCAAAGGGTAGTAAGTCAGAGTTGGGGGGCATACAGTTGTGTACTGAGGATGTTTGGAGTTAGATGTAGGAGGATTTGGAGTTTAAGAGCTTCTAGGGTGTATAGGAGCTGGAGGGTGAAGGATGTGAATGAATCTGGGATGTCTGGTTGTACAGGTGAGGGGTGTGTCTGTCCTGTCTGCATGTCATCTCATCCAGGTGTGTGTGGATGTGTGTTTTGGGGTGTGAGAGGGATCTGTGGGAGGGATGTCTGGGTGTGAGGATGTCTGAGGAAGTGTGTCTTTGGACATGTGTGCTGATGTCTGGGGGTACATGTATGATCAGATGTCAGAGTATCATCTGGAGATGGAGTGTGCTGGATCTGGGGGCAGGTGTTTGGGTTCAGGGGTGTGGGTGGGTCTTGGTGTGGTGTATCTGGGTGTAGGGATATGTGTGGAACTGTGAGGTTTGTATTTGCCAGGCCTCCAGGTGGGTTTTAAAATTCTGCCTCTAGAGCTTACCATCAAGTCTCCTTTCCTAGAAGTTTCTGCCCCTGGGATAGGTGGCCAGACCCCGCTGGGAACAAAGTCCCACCCAAAGAGTGGGATCGCACACCAGGGGCTCTAGTCAGGGCACCTTCCCCTCATTTTCCCACAGAAGAAACAGAAGAAAAGTGCTCTCCCTGAGGTCACACAGTGACTGAGGTCACACAGTGGACTCCCTTTTGGCCTCACTTTCTGTGGGCCTGGGGTGGGATTGAGAGGCTGTGTTCTCTGGATGGGTCCTAGTCTGGCTGCAGCACCCTCCAAGGCCTTTACCTTCAGCAAGCTTAGCTGGGCCCCCAGCTAGGGTCATTGGGCAACTCTGGGTCCAGACGCTATCCATCGCCAACCTCAGTCTCCCCATTCTCCATCTGATAAATGGAGAGAGAATGCTCACCCTCTACTGCTGGTTGAGACAGAGGTCTCAACAGAGAAAAGTACAGGCTGGATCAGGGTGAGATCAAGCCGGGAGGGGACAGGTTGGGTGGGACCATTTCTCAGGCTGCTGGGACCCAGACGGGGAGTCAGGAGCGAGAGGGGGGTAATAGGAGGTCCGGGGAGCTCCAGCTGTGGCTGCTGTTGCTGTGGTAACAGTGCAGAAGGAGCTATTTAAAAACATGGCTGAGATATTGCTGGAAGCCCAGGCTGACGGAAACCTGATTTCCGAGAGGCCTGGCAGGGAGAAGGAGGAGGGAGAGGAGACACCCCAGCAATTCCCAGGGTGGGGCTGGGACATCGCTGGTTCTGGGGATGGGGGATCCTCCGGGTCTGTGCATTTCTACAAGCTGCTCTGGGGTCTTCTCTGCTGTCCTCCCAGAGGTCAGTGTCCCCCTGAGTGTTTGGATTTAGAGAGGGAGAAACTGAGAGGTGAGCTGAATAAACGAATGAATGAGTGACTTTGTTGAATAAAGAATTTTGCTGCCACCCTGAAGGATTTTCCTCTAGGCATAAGGATATGATGCATGGATGTTGCTGAATGACCAAATGACCTGTGAATGAGTGAAAGTTGAATGATTTTGTCAAATGAATGAATCAAGGAATGAATAAACACAGGCTGAATGGGGCCCCCAGTAAGTTCCCACGAAGAAGGCTGGGCCCTGCTGAGTCTTTTCCTTCCATTCCCTTTCCCAGGAGTCCTGGCTGTGGCCAGGGGGCAGTGGGCCATGCCGGGGGCAGTGGAAGGCCCCAGCTGGAAGCAGGCGGAGGACATTGGGGACATTTACGACTTCCGTGATGTTCTGGGAACGTGAGTCTCAGGGCAGGGGAGAAGGGGGAGCTGTCCCTGAGCTGGGGGGTGGGGTTGGGAAGGTCCTCACTCCTGGGCCTGACTGGCTGGGGAGGCTGCGTCCAGGGTGGTGCTTCCTCTAGCCAGTTGATCACTGCTTCCTGTTTCCTACTGCCCAGGCCCCATGGTAGCCTTGTATGGCCCGACTGGCCTGGGCTTCTCACTTCTGGCTGACAGTGGGTGGAACAGAGGCTGCTCTTGCCACAGCTCTGGGTTCCTGTGACGAGAAGAAAGTAGGAGGAATGAAGGAGCCAGTTTTTCAAACTTGCTGCCAAGAACTGGGGGTTCTGGCCGAGGTTTTGGAACTGAAGCTGGGCGTGGCTCTGTTCTCAGTGGTGGGAATCCAGAAATAACTCAAATCTGATCTCCCAAGTCGATCCCAAACATGTGAGGGAGACAGACCTACGGAAAATGACAATAGGGTGTGTGCTGTGCTCTAGCTAAATCCGGGAATGAGGACTTTGTTGAGCCCAGAGAGAGCAGTGGCTTCTGTGTGGAGAAGAACTTTCTGGAGAAGGGAGTATTAGAGCTGGGGACTAAAGGATGGGTAGGAGTGTACTTGTCAGAGAGGGAGAAGGCATTCCAGGCCGAAGGAATAGCATCAGCAAAGGTTCAGAGGTATGTTATGTGTGGAAGGAGACAGAGTCTAGTGGAGCTTCTAATCAGAGGCTGGGGGAAGAGTGGAAGAAGAGGCTGAGAAGAGAGAGGAACAGGTCATGTAAGGCCTGAAAGCCAAGCTATGGAGGCTGGACTTGATCCCATGAGCCATAGGAAGACATTTAAGACTTTGTGGCAGATTTGCAATTCAGGATGGTCACTCTGGCCAGAGCATAGAAGGTAAATTGGAGAGGGACAAGACTGGAAAGCAGCAATGAGGCTATCACAGTCACTAGTTATTCTGATGATTGAGCTTTCACGAGAGATGCTTTTCTTTGACTTATGACTTCTTATTATCCCAGGGAAAGCAAATCGTCCTAGAAAGAACACTCTAGTAAACCGTCCTTAATCAGTGAACTTTAGTGAAAATGAATGTGTTCCTTTCTAAGAGCCTGTTAGAAAGCATTGCTTCTCAAACTTCAGTGAGCATACACATCAGCTGACAGTCTTGTTAAAATGCAGATTCTAGGGCTTCCCTTGTGGCGCAGTAGTTAAGAGTCCGCCTGCCAATGCAGGGGACACGGGTTCGGGCCCTGGTCCGGGAAGATCCCACATGCTGCGGAGCAACTAAGCCTGTGCACCACAACTACTGAGCCTGCGCTCTAGAGCCCGTGAGCCACAACTACTGAAGCCCGCGTGCCTAGAGCCCGTGCTCAACAAGAGAAGCCACCACAATGAGAAGCCTGCGCACCGCAACAAAGAGTAGCCCCCGCTCGCCGCAACTAGAGAAAGCCCGTGCGCAGCAACAAAGATCCAACACAGCCAAAAATAAAATAATAAATAAAAAATTAAAAATGCAGATTCTGATTTAGTAGGTCTAGGGTGGGGCCTGAGATTCCACACTTCTGAAAAGTTCCCAGGTGATGCTGATGGTTCTTCATGGTTCTAAAGGGTGTTAAATAAGCCATGACTCAAATTGGCTTTCAGAAAAAGGAGTGAATCAGTCATGCACATAATAAAAAAGCCTAGGGAGTAAACTTCAGGCATGGGATGCAGGGGCTCACATGATGTTATCAGGAAATTGTCTTTGACGGTTTCTCAGCTCTGATTTCCTTTGTATTGGCTTCATTCTCAAGCAGGCTCTCCCCAAGTGGTGGCAAAGATGACCACCATTAGCTCCAAGCTTACATCTTACCAGCTTAGCAGGAAAGAGCACCTCATTCTCAAAGTGCCAGTAACCTGGCTTATATCACAGGACCCAATTACTGTGGCCAGGGGGTAGACTACTCTGATTGGCCAGGCTGGGTCACCTCTGGCACCAGGGAGGTGAATGAGTGATGGAGGGAGGCTCACCGCATCTCCTTGGTCTGGGGATGGTCACGTAACCCATAGGGGGATGGAGGAGAGGCTGGAGGGAAGCTGAGTTCCCCACCTCGTGAATCCCCTCTCTCTGCAGAGGGGCCTTCTCAGAGGTAATCCTGGCAGAAGATAAGAGGACTCAGAAGCTGGTGGCCATCAAATGTATCGCCAAGAAGGCTCTGGAGGGCAAGGAGGGCAGCATGCAGAATGAGATTGCTGTCCTGCACAAGTACGTGAGCCACATCCTGTCCCTGCCCTGGGCTGACCCTGCCTTGACCCCTCCCATTCACTTCCTATCTCTGCTTTGGGCAAATCATCTAACCTCTCTGAGCCTCAAATTGCTCATTTGTAACATGGGGTAATAATCTCCACTTGGTAGGGATTTGGGGAGCATCAGAGGTCCTTTATTTCAAGTGCCTGGCACAACAGCTAACCTGACAGATGTGACCGAGATGCCACTGCTTCTTTACAGTGGTTTAATGTCCAATCAGATCTAAAGGTCAATCCTTGAACATGTCTTGAACCCATGTATCTCAACTGACGTTATCTCTAGACCTACTGCAAGTTCCTGCCACATATTAAACCACCCAGCAAGTTGAAAAATGCCCATCTGCGGATGCCCTGACTCAACAACCAAATGGTCTCTGAACTGTTCATGCTGATGGGAAACCTGCTGTTCTCACTGAAAAGCTCATATAGAATCTTCACTTCCAGCCTCCCCCCCTGAGCTTTCCAACCACCATGGGCAGGGACGAAATAATCATTTCCACTATTGGGTCAGGAAGACTGAGGCCCGGAGAGGACAAAGGACTTGCCCAAGGTCACACAGCAAGTGTGTGGCAGAGCCAAATCTTCCATCAAACTCAATTACCATCATTGGTTCATTTCTGGAGCGTTTACTGTGTGCTAGGCATTGTGCCGATTCTTCCCTGCATTTCCTCACATGATCCTCACTCCAACACTTGGAGGGAAGTACTATCACTGGCTTCATATTATAGATGAAGAAACTGAGGCCCGGAGAGGTTACCCTCAATTCAGTGAATATGAGTGAGCACCCACTCTGCACCAGGTGCAGAGCAACAGTGGTGAGCAAGATAAAGCTGCTGGCCTCGTGGAGATGACGTTCTGGTGGGGGAGGCTGACAACTGTATAAACCCAGACAAGTGTTAAAATCATACACTGATCAGCACTGTGAGGTGAGAAGACCTGCCCCCAAACAGCACATGGCAGAGGCGGATGAGGACCCAGGTCTGTCTGACGCTGGAGCCCAGTGTTAACCCCCGTGGCTCTCCTGCCTTCCATGACACTATGATACATCATGGTAAATCAGCTTTTCCCTTTGAGACCCAGATCTTTGGCACGTCCTGCCCAGGTTTGCAGGCGGTGGTTCTTCACGATGAGGGTGGGGAGGTGGCTGAACTGTCCTCAGGTCTGAACCACCTCATTTCTCCTTTCAGGATCAAGCACCCCAACATTGTAGCCCTGGATGACATCTATGAAAGTGGGGGACACCTCTATCTCATCATGCAGCTGTGAGTGGCCCTGCCTCTGCCCCTTCCTCACACCTCTCCCTGCTGCCCCCTCCCTGGCCTCTCTGCCTCCCGTTCTCTTGTCGAGACTGCCCTGTCCCTGGCTACAGGGTGTCAGGTGGGGAGCTGTTTGACCGAATTGTGGAAAAAGGCTTCTACACAGAGCGGGACGCCAGCCGCCTCATCTTCCAGGTGCTGGATGCCGTCAAGTACCTGCACGACCTGGGCATCGTACACCGAGACCTCAAGGTGGGTGTGAGGGTGTGTGGGGAGCTGGGGCACCCAGAGGTGGGGCCTCTGCAAACTCCTCACTGAGACCTTGGGTACCTCTCACCCCCTTGCTGAGCCTTGCCTTCCCATATGCAGAACTGACCTGGTAGCCCCTAAACTGCTTCCTCCCCGTTCCATTTCCGACACACAAATGGACACAAAGGTGAACTGTGCTGTTATTTTATCCCAGTCGCATCTTATGTCTTTTTCTGATAATAAAAGTCCCACTTGCTCTTTGTAGAAAACTTGAATGGGGCAGCAAAACACAAAGAAGAAAGCCAGAAGCCCCTGAAAGCCTGCTCCTCAGAGACAATGACGGGGTTCACGTTTTGTAGTACATCTCATTCTGCTCTAGGAGAAGAGCGCTAGGGTGAAACAGATCTGGGTCTGAATTCTGTCCCCGCCACTCCCCTCCCTAACTGTAGATTCTCAGGCAAGTCACTTTGCCTCTCAAGGCATCAGTTTCTCCCCCTGTAAAGTGGGATTATTCAGAGTGGCCTAGCAGGGATGTGGTAAGGGTAAATTGAAATCAAGCACAGCACAGGATCTGGTGCACAGGAGCTCCTCAAAAATTATTCAGGGCGTCACAGTACACACCTGAGGTTTATAGGAAATTCCCTTCCATATCCCCGAGGCCCTTGGCCTTTTGGAACTTCGAACTTAATTTTCTTGTGCCTGCAACCAAGATGGCAGTTGTGACGCCACAGTGGCTTTTGGGGGGCTCGCTGGGGTGCTTGGGGAGGCAGAAGGTCCTGCTGGCCTCTGGCCATCTCCCACTCCTCTTCCCCACCCTCCCGTCTTCCAAGCCAGAGAATCTGCTGTACTACAGCCTGGATGAAGACTCCAAGATCATGATCTCCGACTTTGGCCTCTCCAAGATGGAAGACCCCGGCAGCATGCTCTCCACAGCCTGCGGGACCCCAGGATACGTGGGTGCGTTGGGCCGTGGGCTGGGACTGTGGGCGGGGGAGGAACCCAAAGCTGCCGGGCAGATTTGTCACCACCATGTCCCCTTCCCTCCACAGCCCCTGAAGTGCTGGCCCAGAAGCCCTACAGCAAGGCAGTGGATTGCTGGTCCATTGGGGTCATCGCCTATATCCTGTGAGTGGGGGCTTCGCCGTTGGGGATGTGGCTTCAGAGTTCTCCTCTCCCCTACTTTACTCTCTTCCTCCTCTCTGCCATTTCTTCCTTCCTGCCGTCCATATTTATATCTACCAATTAATGACTAATATTACTTCACCCAACAAATACTATGTTTCTGGCACTGTGCCAAGCACTGGGGCTTTAGCAGAGAACAAGACAGACAAGGTGCCTGCCCTCGGGGAGCAGACATGCTCGTAAGGGAGACAGAAAATAAATAAGTAAATAAATCTATAAAATAATGGCAGGTGGTAAGAAATATTAACAAGAAAAATCAAGCAGGGGAGGGAGATGGGGATGGATGCTATTTTAGATAGGAGGTCAGAGAGTCTCTCTGAGGAGGTGGCATGAGTGGCATCCTGGCTGAAGTGAGGGAGCCAGACATTCGAGGTGTGGGGGGAGAATGGTTTAGGCAGAAGGCACAGCAAGTGCAAAGGCCCTGAGGAAGGACAGATGGCGGCACGTTAAGGAACAGAAAGCCAGGGTAGCTGGACAGGAGTGAGCAACGCAGAGAGGGGTACATTTCCCCCCTTTGTAAAAGGGGGAACTCCTTCCTGTGGGTCCTGCCTGATCCTTGAGACTGCCCCAAAGCTCCATCCCGGAGCCAGTGGGCACACTGCAAGTGGAGGTGAGAGTGAGTTTCTCCTCGCCCAGGCTCTGTGGTTATCCCCCCTTCTATGACGAAAATGATGCCAAACTCTTCGAACAGATTTTGAAGGCCGAGTACGAGTTTGACTCTCCTTATTGGGACGACATCTCTGACTCCGGTATTTGGGGCTTTGCTTTCTTCCCTTGGGTCCTACCTCCGGTGCCTTCCTCATCTGCTTTGGGGGTCTCCTCACTGCCTTCCTTCCACCTGATTCCCCAGCCCCAGACTAAGAGCTGTCCTCGAGACCAGACACCCACCCTGGGTGCTTCTCTTTGCCGGGCTCCTGGCCTGAGAAACTGTAGGCTTTCATTCATTTGGTCTTCAAACACAGTATTTTAGAAAATACCTCCCCCCACTGACTTCCTAATGCCTAAGACACCACCATTCATGTTTTTATCTGTCCTCCTGTGCCTCCAGTTAGGAGGCAAAGCTGTGAAGCCATTATCAATCATGTACACATCAGTGTGAATACACTGAGCACAATCTTCTCTAGGAACAAGTTATTCTTAAGGGAGAAAGCTGGAGGGTTGGGGTGGGTCTGGGGGCTTAGAGAAAAGGGTGCAGGTGGGGTGGGGCGGTGAATGGACAGATCTGGCTTCGATGCTGGCCAGACCTGAGGGGTGGGTTCTACCTTGGGGGTGTTCTCAGGCACCACCATGCTGTCTTTGCTCTTGTCTTGGGGATTCAGCCAAAGACTTCATCCGGCACTTGATGGAGAAGGATCCAGAGCAGAGGTTCACCTGTGAACAGGCCTTGCAGCACCCCTGGTGAGAGCGCCCACAAGCTGCGGGCTGGGGTGGGATCTGGGGCCCCAGGCCTGCCTCTACCTTCACTGACAACCCTCCACACACATCCGCTCTAGGATTGCAGGAGATACGGCTCTAGATAAGAATATTCACCAGTCGGTGAGCGAGCAGATCAAGAAGAACTTTGCCAAGAGCAAGTGGAAGGTGAGCCCACGTTTAGTCCTGGGTCCCAGCCTCCCCAGGACTCCTCCCCACCCCCATCCAGCCCTCAGCTCACACAGCAGCTCGCACCTCGTGGGGCACAGTGTAAATGCTCAGGGGTGCTTACTGAAGAACCTCATTCATTCATTCAATGCTCTGTGACACCTACTCTATTCCAGTGATGGTCCCTGACCTCCACGTCTAGAGGGAGAAAGAACAGTGTATACTTCTTAAGGAGACATCGAACCCAAGCTACGAGGTCCTGGAAGGGGCATAAACCTGTCAGACGTGATAGCCGAGTAGGAGTTAGCTGGGCACAGCAGAATAATATCTGAGGCAGAGGGAACCAGGGTGCAAAGGGCCAGGAGACGTGAGAGTGCGGCCATTCAGGGCAGTGCAAGCGCTAAGCCTGGCTGGACCGGAGGAGCTGTGGGGCAGGAGCCCAGGCTGCAGACACAGGTAGGGGCCAGGCTGCTCGGGGGCTTGAGTGCCACAGTGGAGCACTGACTTGATCCTGAGGATGCTGAGGAGCCCCAGAAGGATTTTCAGCTGGAACTTGCCCGTTAGAAAGGGCTCTCAAGATGCAGAAAGGCACAGTGCAGGCTGGGAGACCCTTTAGGGGGCTGTGGCAGAGACACAGTCAGGAGACGGTGAGGGCTTGGACCAGAGCAATGGCAACGCGAACAGAGAACACTGGTTGGTCCAGGAGTCGTTTGGGAGGCAGAACTGACAAGAAGTGATCGTAGAATGGATAATGGGGGAGAGAAGAGATGTCCAGGGCTGGCCCAAGATTTTGGCTGGGGACGAGGTGGATGGCAGTACTGTCACTAACATGGAGATCCCAGGGGCAGAAACTTGTTTTAGGGGATGATTTTGGTTTGGGACGTGGTAAATTTGAGGGACATCTCAGTGGATAGGTTGAAGAGAGAACGATACACACACACCTGGGCAAGTGAGTTAACCTCTCCGTGCCTCAGTTTCCTCCTTTGACAATGGTGACAGTAATAGTGCCCACCTCAAAGACATTCGTGAAGATTAAATGAACTACTATGTAAATTGCTTAGAACAGTGCCTGACACATAATGCTATATTAAGTGTTTACTATTATGTGAATATAAATTATATATAAAAAGTTACGCACGTCTATCTATATATTTATATACATTTTATACATGTGCATGTATGTGTGTATTACTATATGATATGACTGAATATAATTTAATAAAGCCTTGTAGAGGTTTCAGGGAGTTTTAGGCGATCAACCAATATCGCCTGAATAAAACTAACAGAACTGCTGCGAGAATTCCACCGCCAGACCCTGCCCCATGATGTCCCACTCTCTCCAAAGTCCCTTCTTCCGCCTCTCTCCACAGCAAGCCTTCAATGCCACGGCCGTGGTGCGGCACATGAGGAAGCTACAGCTGGGCACCAGCCAGGAGGGGCAGGGACAGACGGCGAGCCACGGGGAGCTGCTGGCACCAGCAGCTGGGGGTGAGGCCCTGGGCTCTGTGGGAGGGCATGGGTGGTCCACAGAGAGGCACCCAGGCTAGAGCAGAGGGTCTCCTCCTGTGGCCAACTCTGCTCTCTCTCCCCGTGTAGGGCCGGTGGCCAGCTGCTGCTGTCGAGACTGCTGCGTGGAGCCGGGCCCGGAACTGTCTCCCACACTAGCCCCCCAGCTCTAGGGGCCTGGATCCCCTGTGTAGGAGGGGTTGGGGGCAGCCTGCTCCCCCTCCCTCCCTGAACTGGGGAGTCACCCTGCTCCACCCGCGCTCCGCACCCCTTTCCCTACAGCCCCTCCACTGCATTTTCCATACAAATGTTTCTATTTTATTGTTCCTTCTTATAATAAAGGGAAGAGGTTAAAACCACAGGTAGCTCTGTCTCCCCAGACAACCCCCATCCCACACTGTCGCGCAAACTGCTTGATTTGAGGGTGCCTGGCCCCTGAGGTAGCTGCAGGGAGCCCCCTTTCCAACATGAGACTGGATGGGGGTGAGAAGGGGGAATGGTGGGGAGGGGTGTTTGGGGAATCCCTTCGTCCAGTGCCCCCACCTAGCCTTCCGGCCCTGGGCATCTCTTTCCGCGCTTTGCTGGTGGCTCCTGAGCTCGGTGGGGTTGGCGCAGGTCAGCACTGAACAGCACCTGGCGGGGGTGGGGAGGAGTCTGAGTGGAGAGAGGGTACACTGGGGTCAAGACTAGGGGGGCAGTGTGGGGAGCCAGAAGGGTTCATGGGGGGCAGGGCTGGGGCAAGGAGAGTCCACTGGAGTTAGGGCTGGGGTGGGTGGAGTCCTTTAGGGTCACCTGGGGCAGTGGTGGGGTAGAAGAAAGTGGGTCAAGGCTTGGGGCGAAGTCCCATGGGGTCAGGACTGGAGGAGGAGGGGAAGCCTAAGTACACTCACTGCTTGGGCCCAGCCAGCATAAGGTCCCCACAGGCTCCGGAAAAAGCTTCCTAAACCAGAAGTGGTGAGGCGACATAAATTGGCCCCTCCTGCTCCCTATCCACAAGGGTGGGGTTTAGGGGGAGGTGTGGGAAGTTTCCACCACCTCAGCCCACTGCCAGCCCCGACATCCCACTCTCTCCTTACCCAGTTCCTTGTTGGCCTGCGGGCTCGGACCCTTGGCGGTGGTGGGGTGCCAGCTGTAGTCACATTGAGCGATCTGCCACACGTGGACGTCCACGGGCACAGCCTGGGGCTTGTCTAGGGCCATCAAGCAGATGCAGTCGGCCACCTTTGACAGACACAGAGTGAGCCACAGAGGAGGAATGGCAGGGTCCAGCCAGCAACCTGCTTCTAGCCCCAAAGCCAGCTGCTTCCTTCTCCACTCTGAGGTTACTATGATTGTACATTCTATTAATAATTTAAAAAACAGCTGTGTGGACTTCCCTGGTGGCGCAGTGGTTAAGAATCCGCCTGCCAATGCAGGGGACATGGGTTCAAGCCCTGGTCTGGGAAGATCCCACATGCCGCGGAGCAACTAAGCCCGTGCGCCACAGCTACTGAGCCTGCGCTCTAGAGCCCGCGAGCCACAACTACTGAGCCCGTGTGCCTACAGCCCGTGCTCCACAACAAGAGAAGCCACTGCAATGAGAAGCCCGCGTATTGCAATGAAGAGTAGCCCCTGCTCACCGCAACTAGAGAAAGCCTGCATGCAGCAACAAAGACCCAACGCAGCCAAAAATAAATAAATAAATAAATTAATTAATTAATTTTAAAAAAGAAATATCTCCTGGTATTAAGAAATTGTTTAAAAAAAAAATAAAAATAAATAAAAAACAGCTGTGATGAGGGTGCTACTGGGTGAACATCTTATGTGTGTCAGGCTCTCAGGTTCTTGTTTTTTTTTATAAGTTTATTTACTTATTTATTTAATTTATTTTTGGCTGCATTGGGTCTTCGTTGCTGCACGCGGGCTTTTCTCTAGTTGTGGTGAGTGGGGGCCCCTCCTCGTTGTGGCGCGCAGGCTTATTGCTGTGGCTTCTCTTATGGTGGAGCACGGGCTCTAGGTGCACGGGCTTCAGTAGTTGTGGCACGCGGGCTCAGCAGTTGTGACTCGCGGGCTCCAGAGCGCGGGCTCCAGAGCACAGGCTCAGCAGCCGTGGCCCCCGGGCTTAGTTGCTCCGCAGCATGTGGAATCCTCCCGGACCAGGGCTCGAACCCGTGTCTCCTGCATTGGCAGGCGGATTCTTAACCACTGCGCCACCAGGGAAGCCCCTTGTCTTGTTCCGCAGACAAGAAAACTGAGGTTCTGAAAGGTGAAGTGACTTGGCCAAAGTTACCCAGCTAGGGAGACGCAGAACCAAGATTTAATGTTAGGCTGGAGTTCAGAGCCCATTAAAAAGAGTTCTTTAAACAAAAGTTCATTTTTAAAGTACAGAGAAATATAAAAAAGAACACAATAAATGCCAAATTCCCAATCATCTTTCTGATAGCTAACGCTGTTGATATTAAACAAGAAGTTCTATAAGTACACATAATTTTAAGAGAAAAACAAAATGAAAAGTGGAAACATCTTTTCATTTGTCTTCCCAAAGGTAACCACTATTAAGTTCCCTGTGATTCCTTCTGGAAATTTCTGCATATAGCAGTGTATATATGTACCTGAACAAATGGTTTTTCTGAAAATGCATTCAAAGAGCAATGTCTTTTATACCCTTTCTGCATTCTACATTTCTCTAATAAAACATCTGCTGGTATCCTTTCTCCTTCCCACTTTGCCTCCAGAAGAGAAGCCCGCATCCAAGCACCCAGCTCTCAGGCCTGCCTTCTCTCCTCCTCCGCTACTCTCTGCATGGGTGGTGAGGGCAGCTCCTACCCCCCTGGGGCCTTACCTTGGTGCCTACCCCAGGCAGGGTGCAGAGGGCCTTATGGGCCTCCTCATAGGGGGCCTTGCGCAGCTGCTGCAGCCAGGGAAGTCCACCCCGTTCTTCCAGGATGGCTCGGGCACTGGCACTCACGTAGCGGGCACGATACCCCAGGCCCAGCTTCCTGAGCTGAGCCTCCACCTGTGGCCCTGTGGGGTGGTGGGGAGGGGAGCAGGGGTCAGGCATTATCACATCCTTCCTGTCATCAGGCTAGTGTGTGAGCCCTGCACCCCGCAGGAATGCTTTCCCTAAGCACCCCTCTCCTACCTTGCCACCCTCTGGGAGACCCCAGGACACCTGCATGTACAAAGGAAAGGGTTAAGGCCTGGGTTCTGCCCCTCCACACATGTTTTCTGAGCACTGACTATGTGCTGTGCACTGCAGCAGGGACTGAGAAGGACTTGCTGCCCTGGAGGAACTCCCCAGTTAAGTTCCTTAACCTTTCCAAAGGGCGTTCACATTCATGATATAAAATAAAAGTCATAATAACAGCAACAGCTTCTATTTTCAAGTGCTGGGTATCATGCATGGGCAAAGTGCTTTAGGTACATTATCATGCTTACTTTTCTCAAGGACCCTGATGACAATATTATTGTTCTTCCCACTTTATGGATGGAGAAAATGAAGGCTTAGAAGAGGTTAAGTAACTTGCTCAAGAAAGGACATGGTAGAGGTGGGACCTTGCACTGAGGTCTGGGACACCAAGCCTGTGCTCTTAACCCATTGCACTACCTACCTCATGATTGCTTTATTCATCCCTCAAACCCTTCTGGATAGAGACTGTTATTCCCATTCCACAAACAAGTTAAGAGAAGCTTGGAGAGGTGAATGAATTTCTTGAGGTCTTATGACTACTAAGCTGGGAGCTAAGACCCAAGATTGGGTTTCTAAGCACCTAAAACATTCTGTTTTCTCCAGAGGGGGCTGTCTCCTTCCTATGCAGTCATCAAGCACTTCCTGTAGCTTGGTTCTCACATCTGCCGACTGATACACTTGCCTCTGTAAAATACTTGCCTCACAGGGCTGCCGTGAAGAACACGTATGTTTCTGGACGCAGAATTGTTGGAATCATTGCAAAGATAACATATTGAATTTTCTGTTTATGTCCCATAAGCCAAACACTGTGCTAGCTGCAGTATGTGTATTCCTTTACTTAACCCTCATGACAACTCTGATAGGTAGGTGCTATTCTTATCCCATTCAATGGATTAAAAAACTGAGGCACACAGAGGCTAAACAATGTGCCCAAGGTCATATACGTAGAAGTCACGTGCCAGAGTTGAGATTCTGACCCAGGCAGCTGTCTCTAGAATGCGTGCTCTTAAGCCCAAACTACTGTACACTGTATACAGATGTCTTCTGATGAGCCATTGAACCCATGGGGCAAAAAGCCCAGACTAGTGAGGTGCTGACATTTCAGGGACAGATAAGGAAGATGAGGTGTAACTGGGGCTGATCAGACCAGGCAGGGTGGTTCTGGATGAGGGCAGTATTTAGAAAGGCAGGAAGCTTTGAGATGGGAGAAGGGCACCAGGGGAGAACTGAACAGACCCTGAAAGCTGCTGGAAGGCCCGGAGGCAAGGACCCACCTACTCACCAGTCAGGGCCTGCAAGTTGGGGAAGCCATGGTAGGCGACATCATCAAGCTGGAGGAGCCGAGGTCCGAAGGTCTGGCAGAGCCGCTCCACCATGCCAGTGATGCGGGCAATGTTGTTGTTGGAGGAACAGATGAAGGAGAAGAGGCACTCGATGGGGTCCTGTTGCAGGAGTCGCACACCTGGGGACCAGAAAGGCAGGGGGACCAGAAATCACCTGTTATTGGGAGTGGCCTCTTCTCACCCTCAGATTCTAGGTACCAAGGCTCCGGGGGATCCCAGGGGAATGAGGGACAGCATTGTTAGAGAAAGCAACACCAGAGCTCTCATTGCTCATAGCATCTTGTGAGATCTGGGTTATCATCCCATTCCACAGACGAAGAAGCCACAATGTAAGCACTATGAGGGTGGGGATTTGTTTCTGTTTTGTTCACTGTGGTATCCCCAGTCGCACAGCTGATGCTCTGTAAACATTTACAGGATGAATGATGTCACCAGCCCCAGATCACACAGCCAGGATTTGGCTCAATATCCTTATCACTCCACTATGGTGGTCAGCAGGACAATAATAACAGTAATAATAATTACTATGTGTCAGGCACTATCCTAAGCACTTTACATGTCTTAGCTTCTTTAATCCTCATAAAATCCTAAGAGGTGGATATAATCCCCACTTTACAGATGGTGAAACTGAGTAACTTAACCAAATCACAAGCACCCCAACCCCTGCCTCAGGCTCCGTACTCACCTTGGAATTTCTGAGCCACCTCTTGAAAGTGGGGGTCCACGGAACTCCAGTGGTGATACAGCTGAGCAAGGCTGACATCCAGCTGGAAGTACTGTCGCACGGCCTTTAGCTCTTCCAGTGTGGGCCTGCCAACCCGGCCCTTATCCCCTCGGTACACAGTGCAGTAAAGATGCTCCTCAGTCTGGGTCAGTGTCCATACCTGGTCGGCCAGCACGCCACTCCAGTGCGCAGGGCTTTGCTCCCTCCACCTGACCCCCAGGCACAGGGCAGCCCTAGCACTCAGTTTCCCTTCCTGTACCCTTTGGGGCCCTCCCATCTTATAACTGCTCCATATACAAAACTGACTTACAAATTGCAAAGTAAAAGCGCTTTCTTTTACATCAATTATATCATGTAATCCTCGCAACAACACTGCGCAGGCTTATTACCTCCACTTTATAAAGCAGGTAACAGGGTCACCACCCGTGCCTCAGTCTCCTCTTTTGTACTCTGAAGTTTCTTCCATCACCCCCAATGCACCCCAGGATCTGCCGTGCTGAGGAGCCAGGAGCCAGGGTCACTCACCGGAATGACTGTCCAGAAGCCAGAACCAGGTCCAGGCGCAGCTCAGAGCGTGGACAGGGGATGGAGGCCCACAGGGCCGGGACGGAGGCTAGAGTGCGATGTCTCATGCTATGCTGCAGAAGGGAGCGAGCTAACATTTCCACGTCAGGCTCCGCCCCATGATGGCCCCGCCCACTAAAAGCAGCTCTACGCTCCGCCGAGACCCCGCCCCAAAGATCACGCCCCTCTAGGCCTCGCCCACTAAATCCTGGCCTCTTAATTTGCTTATTTAAGGCCCGCCCAGTTTTATTTAATTTCTCCACTCCCCACAGGTCCCACTCCTTGCGGTCCACCAAGGCTCCATCCCTCCCACTCTGTCCCGACACTCCCGTCCTTCCTCCTTACGTATCCTCCCCCGCCCTCCACAGCCTCCGGGAGCGTACCACTGTCCCCACCGTCCCAAAGAGCTGCCGCGACTTTGGGAAGCGCGCGCAAGCGCGCTCTTCGACTTTCTCCGGGGTCCGACCTCTCTCTCACCGGAAGTACGGTTCAAGCCCGGCTAATTGGATCCAGAAGTAGCCAATCCACGGAGAGTTAAGAGTCGCCAATGAGAATCGGGCGTGGCGGCGGGTGGGCGGGCCTTTCCGTGGCGCCGCAGCGGTTGGCGCGCGCTGGGCTTGCTGCCCGCCCTTGAGCTTTCCTCTGTGGGCTCGGCTGTACTCGGCACGCCGGCGTGTGCCGTCCCCGCTCCCCACGGTCCAGGCGCACTGTGCGCCCTCAGGCCCCAGTCCTCACTGTCTGATCTTCTCAGAGCCCTGGGATTCCTCAGGGTCTGCCCGCCCACAGAACCAAGTCCTATCCCTCGCCGTCCTTAGCCTTTCTCACCGAGCCTCTCCGGGCTGATCTTCGCCCTCCTCAGTCGGCCTCCCCTGAAGCACCCCCTCACTGAGAATCGCGCCAGAACGCAGCTCCGGGCCCGCCGAGCCCCTGAGGTGTCTCCACGGCGTCTGGCTCCCGAGGATTCTGCCTTCGCGCTCACCCGCTGAGCCGCTCCCCTCCAAGGGCTTGTCCCTGAGCCTCGACGCTGTAGCCTTAGGCCTCCTCACAGACTTCCTCGTCAGAGGCCTGCCTCCTCGGACTGTCCCGCCGGGCGCCGCCCGCTGGCTGCCACAGCTGCTCCCTCCGTCTAGGGCCTTCCTCCACAGCCCTCCCTCAGCCCTGCCCAACGGGGCCCGGGTAGGCCTTCCTCGGGGACTGCGCCCAGCGGCCCAGCGAGGCCACAGGACCGCCAAGTGTGTGGCCCCCGGGCAGCCCCGGTGCCAGGGCCGGCTGCCTGGCCCAGGAGAGATGTACCATGTAACTTCTTACCTTCTAGAGAAAGACACAAAAAACAGGGACACAAGAACTGCCTCTGGGCGGTGATTCTTGGTTACTGTATCTGAGCGACTAGCCTTCAGATTCCTTAAGGGACAGACTGGCAGCTGATTTATCTGTGTCCCTCTTGCCACAGTTCCTAGCAGGGGGGGCTGTGAGCCTGGCAGCGTCTCAGTTCCGGGCTTCAGGAGCCCCAAGGCCCTGGGGCAGCTGCTTCCTGTGCGTGTCTCCTCTGCAGGCACGACAGCCCACAGGTGCCTAGTGCTTAGAGGGCATTCCTCCAGTAAATGTTTAAATTGGAAGAGAAGGTGTCAAGGTGGGGAATGAAGAGTCCCTCTGAATTCCTGCTCAGTCCCCAGCTAAACAGGGGAAGAAGGGTCACACAGCTATAGTGACTCTGAAGCAGCACCCGGACCGTCCCACTGGCAAAGGACTCCAAGCATCTGCAGTTCACGAAGGAATGGCCACTAGACTCTTCCCTTCCAGCCATTCGGCATACTGGTTGAAGAGCCAGCTTTGGAGGCAGGCTCTTGTTCAAATGCTAGCTCTGCGACTTCCTAGTTGTGGGAACTTAGGCAAGTTACTTAATTTGTCTAGACCTTGGTGTCTTTTTGGAGATATCTACCCTGTCATTAACTTTCCCCATAGTTATTGCAAGGATTATACAAAACTGTGTATCTAAAGGTGCTTCAGCACAGGGTCTACCACTCAGTGAAGGACATGGGAAATGGGAGCTGTCATACTGGGTTAGCCAAAAAGTTCGTTTGGGTTTTTCCGTAAGATGTTACAGAAAAACGTGAATGAACTTTTCGGCCAAGCCAATATTATCTCTGCTGTTGTCTTACAAATGCAGCAGGCACAGCAGCCAGCAACCGCTTGGGCCCAATCATTTACCATCCCTGAGGAACACAGCCTCCCTGTTTATCCCTTTTGCCCTGGCAGAAGGCAAGAACCAAGAATTCCAAACAGACCATTTATTTTCTAAGAATCAATATATTTTCTTCCTTTGAAATAAATACAAACCAGTTTGAAAGGTGGGGGAATCTATGGGAAGAAGGGAAGTGGGGACAGGCCCCAGTCTTTTTTTTAGTACCAAATGACTCTGGCGCGACCCGGAAACGCAGTTACAAATGAGAATAATTTAAATTCTCCACTATTTACAGTATTTACAACAGCAGGGGAGGGGGTCACCTAGTGCCCCTCTTCCGGGCTGGACAGACATCAATCTCACTGCTAGGCTGTGCAGATGCCAGCTCACCTCACCACCTCAGGGGCCTCAGGCCACCAGGCAGTTAGGGGTTCTCCTGGCATGAGTAGGCAGAGGTGGTTGGATGGCCTGTTTTACGCAGTGTCCTAACCTTCGCCCACCAACTTGCGCTACAATGCCATGAGGTCTCTGGAGCTTTCTGGCCTGTGGGACCTCCCCTCTCATTGCGCAGAGCCCCCATGGGCCCTTGGAGTGTTCTGTACAGTCCAGCTGCACTCAGGGCGGGAGGGACCTCCCCCACCCAGCTTCCCCTGAGACTGGCCCCAAGACCAGGAATGAGTCAGTGCAGAGGCCGGTGCCACTCCAGGACAGTGAGCAAAGGGGAGGAGAGAGGTGGCTGGGCACTGTAGGTTGGGTTGTGCTGGACAGTATCAGTCACTATCGCTGGTCTCACTGCTCTGCTCGCCCTGCACCTTGCTGCGGTGCTGCAGAGCCCTGTGGTAGGCGATCTGTACTGACTTGCGGATGTTGGATTTCCGGCCCTCCAGCATCTTCTCCTTGTCAAGGTCCTGGTTCACGCCCAGAGGAACCAGCTTAGTCCTGGGCAGCCACTGCCTGTAGGACGAGGTGAGAATCGAGTAAGTCATCTCTTATCTCTGGGGGAGCAACAGGCACCAGCCTTCCTCACTTGTTCATTCCTTCAAAAACTCCTCCTGAGTGCCCCACTCTGGGCCAGGCTCTGGTGGGAATTAAAGAAACCAAGAGATGCAGTCCCTGCTCTCAAGGAACTGCTCACAGGCTAGTGATGAAAAGAGCCCAGTCATCGGTCACAACGGGGTAATCATAGGGTATTTATGGGCACAAAAAGGAGCCTTGACCAACCCTGAAATAGGTACCTTGTCCAGTGGGCTCCAGGCAGACTTAAGTGACATTAAACATCCTCTGCAGACAATTAACAACCAGAGACTACACGTGTAAGTGTGCCGGAACAGGGATTCAGAACCTGAATGATTATGCCTGCTTTATCCCCATCTTGTCACCATGGAGGCAGAGGTGGGAAAAGTAAGTCTAGAAGCCACTTTAGTCTGGGTGGGGAGCCACCCCCACATTTGTCACAGTCACTCACGGTCCTTTGATTTCTAGCTACAGCTGTCAGCTGCTGCCCGCTCAGTCTCTCAGACTCTTGGTCAACACAACCCTTTTGCTCAAAGATCTAAGTCCCTCCCCCACTGATTTATGACAGCTCAGGCTGTCTGTTGCTGGAGTTCCCTGGCAGTCTGCCCCGATACCGAGGGTTGCATCTGTGGCTATGAGTCACATCAAATGCTCCCCTCCTCCCTTACCAGGTTCGCTTGTTGTCAAAGAAGAGGACGAGGTAGAGGTGCTCTCGGGCTTCCTGGGTCATCTGTTCCCCAAGTTTCAGCACCTCCAGTGGGGGCACAGGGATGGGAACCCCATGGTGGAACATACCTTCCCGGGGCATCTTTGGATCAATGATCTAAGGGTGTAATAAGACCTTGGTTTAGTTCAGTCTCCTCCTTCCCAAGGCTTACCCTATCCAAGAATTTGGAGACTACATCTGAAGTGGGAACAGAAAAAGGTTATCACACTCCTAGGGCTGCAGTGCTGACCCTTGGCTTCTTCCCATGCTGAACTATTTCAGAGCCCAAGGGGCAAAGGGAAGAAAAAGGGAGAGATGGAGAAACTAACCAGGGACCTCTAAGTGTCTATCTGCCAAAGACTCCTGTGCTCTGCAGCTCAGCAGAGAGTAGGAAAAGTCTGCTACTTTTGAGTGTGTGTTCTGGGGTTGGAAGACAAGGGATATGACAAGAAAAGTGGAAGCCTACCAGAGCTGGGTATGATGGATACCCCCGGCATTTGGCCCACACCAGGTCCAGAGCATCCAGCGGGGAGTCCTCATCCTCTGACAGCCAGCCAGCTCCCCGGCCCAGACTCTTCCTTACCACTTCACAGGAATGGGAGAGAGGGGGCGGATCAGCAGTCCGGGGTCTGGCAAGGCCCTGGCACTGGGCCCCCAGAACCCCTGGCTTTGGGCGGGCGTACTTACTGCTGTGGCCCACGCCGCGGCCAGTGCCCACGGAGTAGGCCTCGTTCTCAGTGCCTGAGGTATCTTCACTGCTGTCCTCTGGGAACGTGCCCCGAGAGAAGGAGGGCTTGCCCCGGCCTTGTTTTGAAGGCGTTGTGCTGTGGACAAAAGGGAAGCTCAACTCAAAGAAGGGGACGAGTGGGGAATGGCATGGTGGGTATCCTCCCTTCTTTAAGCCTCTAGGGTCTAAGACGTTTGGAAAGCAGAGGCTACTTGAAGAATTTCAAACTCAAATGCCCTCAGGGACTTGGGGGCGATTTGACTGAAGTGGGCTGGATATAGCAGTAGTGATGAATGCATGCGCCCGTCTTAAGTCAACAGTGGCCAGAATTGCCGGTCTGATTTTTAAAGAGACTATAGAAACGGGGAATTTTATATGGCACTTCCGAATCTTTTTTTTTTTTTTTAATACCATGCTGGCCAAACAAAATATGTCTGCAGGCCAAACCCAGGCCACAAGGAACCGGTTTATGCCCTCTGTTCTAAACCATCAGCTTAACACAGGGTGGGCCCCTCTGTTTCATTATGGTGACAGTCTCATCTATTCCATTTATTTTGCAGAGAACCTTTGGTTTGAGCCATCTTAATCTAGGCTAAGATGGCTGCCACCCCACTCCCCACAGGGAAATCTGCAAGGCCATCCCGGAGGTGGGTCTTGACCCGGAGGACTGGTACCTGGTCCGGTCTGAGGCAGCACTGCTGCTGCTACTGCTGCTGGACTCAGAGTCTGAGCTGCTCCGAGGAAGGCTGCAGTCATTACGATATACCAAGAAACTCTTCTTTACTGGCTGGTTTCCACCGCTGAAGCCGTTGGCTGGTAAGTCTTGGTTGGGGGGAGGGGGGAAGGGAAGGAATCAGTCAGGAAGACGTAGATCAGAGATCTACTGGGGGTAAGAGGGACTTAGAGCTTGGCTTTCACTTCTGTGCTGGAAAATTCCTCCAACCTTGGCCAGCAGAGCTAGCTCTGCGCAGTGTCCACCACAGTTGGCCACAGCTCTGCCCCACCCCTTGCACTTCCCTTGGCAGTTACTGGCCTTAGGACACCAATGGCTTAAAGGAGATTCCCCAAGGAGGATAAGAAGAGAAAAGGTGAAGTGATACTATGCAGGAGGGGGGGGCCCTGGATGGGAATCTAGCTGGGTCATCATCTCTGGGCTTCAGTTTCCCCGTCTGTAAAATGAAGGAATTGAATTAAAGGATTCCTAAGGGCCCTTCTAGCTCTGATATATTATGGGCAAATGAAGGGATAGGTGGGAGTTATATTGGGAAGGATGGCAGCTTTGCTCACTCTACTGGGGGGCTGGGTGATGGTGAGGCTCACCCATTGGGGGGTCTTCTGTGGATTTATCACTGTCGCTGTCTGAACTCGAACTGGGCCGAGGGCTCCTACCCCGCTTGCGCTGACGCAGGGAGCCCATGATGGGGAGCTGGGGGGGCCCCACAGGACTGCCTCCGTGGCTGGGGGTCATCTGGCTCTCCCGGTTTTTTGGGGGCCGGCCCGGCCTCTTGGGCGGTCCAGCTGTCTTCGGGTTCTTTTTGGAGAACAGAACTGAGGTTCTCCTGCCCACCTCATGTGCGGGGGTTGAGGACATGTTGGGACCCAGGCCTGGAGCAGAGAAAGAGAGAAGGAGAGTCGGTGAGGGGCCTGATGTGGGAAGGGCATACGTCCAGGGTAGGCCCTGGGTATATAGGACCATAACTCCAGCTAGAGTAGGGGAGATAATTGGGGGGGCATGGAGTTGGGAACATTGTCTCTTATACAAATAGCCAGAGAGGCAGCTAAGAGGCCCTTGACTGGGGAATGAGGGAGAAAGTGCAGCTGGCTGTGCATGAGGGACCTCTGCCTGGGGCATGGCAGGCGCTGAGTGTGTGCTGCAGAGTCAAAGTCTGGCTGGCCTCGGGGTCCACCATGCTGCGGGGTTCAGACCTTTGCTTGTCTCCTGGCTGCTGCTCTCCTCGGCGGCACTGTCTGTCTGCCCGTCCTTGTCACAGGCTGCCGGGTGGGGTGTCAGGCTGCCCCGGCTGGAGGGGCCATGCCGCTCAGGCCCATCCCGTCCAGTTTCCCGCTGGTTGGCAAGCTTGCGCCGCAGCGCCGTCATCTCTTTCTTGATCATCTTTGCACGCCGTGAGCGGCCCACGCTCTGCTTACTGGCATTCACCTCATCCAGCCGCTCGAGCAACAGCTTCAGCTGCTCTTCCACTGGCAAGTGCTTCTGGTTCTCCAGCAGGACCAGCCGCTCTTCCTCTGCTGCCAGGGGTGGGAATAGGGAGGAAAGGGTCAGACTCAGGGCAGTCCTCTGGGCCCCGTGAACCTGGGCAGGCAACAAGAAACCCACTCTTCTCCCCCTCTGCTTCTCACCAGGAACAGCTGTAAAACAGTAGCACCGAGATGTGGAATGGCAGGGATTGCTATCCATTCACCCAGTCTGGCTTCTTAGAGAGCATTCCTGGGGATAGCTTGCCACTGCTCAGCCTAGCTGCTTCCTGCCTACACTGCCTGCTCCCAGGAGGGGACTTTGGAAAGCTGTTCATCCCTGGCATTGGCCTCTATGTGGAGGTGTGACTTATCACCCACCATCTTCGGTGTGGTGTGAGGCCTCGTCTCCAGCCAGGCTGTGGGGGATATGCATGCCCGTCTCAAAGTCAATGCCCATTTTTTCTGCCTGGCGCCGGGCCTGGCGGAGCACAGCACCACCCTGCTCACGGAGCCGCACTGCTGCCCGGTAGAAGATGGTATCCTTGGCATTATACTTGAGGCAGTTGCTGACGATGAGGTTGAAGTCCTCCTCAAAATCATCAAAGTTCAGGTAGCGGTAAGCCTCCAAGTTCTGCTTCATGGTGAAAAAGTCCATAGGCTTTTTGATGTGGTCTAGGTAGTCAGGTACCTGGGAGAACACGGTAGGTGTACCTAAGTGGAGATACGTTCCTCATTCCCCCTGAACCCCTGTTCCTAACAACCTCCCTTGAAATGCATCCAGCAACCTCCTCCCACCACAGTTAGAGGCAGGCATACAGCACAGGGGAAAAGAAAGCCGGATTCTAGTCTTGACTTTACTAGTCACAAGCTGTGTGACCTTGGCAAGCCTCTTAACCTCTCTGGGCCTTCTTTTCCTCACCTAGAAAACAGTAATGAAATTACAGCCAAATCTACCTCCTAGAGCCATATGAGGCTTTAGTAAGAAAATGACTAGGGGAATCCTCTGGAAATAACACCACCTTGCATTCCTATAGTTCTTTTTACTTATCATTAAGACTTATAAGGAGGCTGCTGCCTCAGGCCTCTCATTTTATACCTTTTAGAGAGAAGAGTCTGCCAGTCAGGACCTAGGGCTTCAGAGATGGTTCTTTAGGTGCTGAGCCTTCTAAATTCTCCGTTCTAGGGTTCAGCACCCGGAAAGTGTCTTCCTGCCCTGGGATTATTCATTTGGCAGACTCAGTCCCTGCCTCTGGGGAAGGAGTGCAGATTGCCTCCCATTCTGGGCCCTTGGGATATGACAGGGACAAGACAGAGTCCAGGTGATGCATGTGGCTCCAGTTCATCCTGGAGCCCCAGAGCCACCAGCCCCTCTCTTCAAGGTCCCCTCCTAGTCCCTGGCCCAGACCTGCAGCGGGGGTGCATCTGGGAGAGGAACAGAAAGAAGGTGGAGTGAGGGGAAGGGATTCTTACTTCGTCCAATTCGGTTACCTCAGACAGAGGGACCGGCTCGCTGAAGATGTTGCCTGTGTCCTTCTCTTGGAGCTGCTCCAGGGTTTTTCGAAGGAGGATGAGGAAAGGGGTCAGCTGCATCTCCATGGCAATCTGCTGGACCTTGATCTGACACACATAAAGGCCCAATCAGCCAGGCCTAGGCCAGTCCCTTGGCAGAGAGGTCTGAGGAGATGGTTGTAGCTGGTATGGGAACTCGCCTTCCTTCCCACCCAACACAGCTCGGTGTACTTGACTCCTCTGGACTTTCCCTTCCTTGAGCTCCCAGCACCAGCTACCTGCATCACATAATTTAGGATTCCGTTCATACTCTCCTGTGACATTCTGCTTCCGGTGGGCCTGAGAGCAAACTGGGCTCAGGAGACCTGACTCCCGCATCAGCCCTGCTGCTTCCTGGACAGGTGACACATACTTGTCCATGTTTTCTGTTTTCCTGGGTCTGTTTTCTCTACTGTAAAAAAGAGTTGGCCCAGGAGCACTCACCGTCTCCCTTTTGAGTTTCTCCCGCTTGCGGATCAGCTCCACCAGCAGCCGGGCTCGCTCCAGGTCATGCCGAAGCCGCTGCCAGGACTTGAGCTGTTCTTTGAGGGCCCAGTTCTTGTCTTCAGAATCTCTCTGAAGAGGCAAAAGAGGGATCAGGAAATGATGAGAGAGCCAGAGGGGACGAGAGCCCAGGAAACGTGGGTCAAGGGCAGGTAAAGCCAAAGGAGAGAGCACAGTGATTTATTGGTAGGCTCACTAACTAACTGAAGTGGAAGCTCCTCAACCCACGTGTCCCCTAGGCCCAGCACAGAGTCGGTGCTCAGTATATGCTTGCTGTGAACGAACAGATGAACACATAGGAAAAATACGTTAAAAATAATCTGTAAGGATTTCATCCTGAGCTTGCTTTGAGGCCTAGTTTAAAGGAGGAAACAGCCCAAGCCTTCAGACACTGGAAGCTACAGTCACAAATCTCTGTCCTTGGGGACTTCCCTGGCGGTCCAGTGGTTAGGACTCCGCGCTTCCAAGGCAGGGGGTGCGGGTTCGATCCCTGGTCGGGGAACTAAGATCCCACATACCGGGTGGTACAGCCAAAAAAAAATTCTCTGTCCTCGTCCCCCTGGCACTAGTTCCTAGAGCCCACAGGGAATCTGACACAGTACCCCAACTTGGTCACAGTTCCTCTGAGACTGCAGGTGTGTCTGCAGGCGACGCAGCAGTGGGACCCCATTCCGTGACTGCCTCTTTAGCGTCCAGTAGCTGTGCAGCCTCTGCATGAACTGGCTCTTCCTTTGGATGGTCAGGCGGTTAGTGATTTTACTGAGCCTGGGAAGCAGGAGAGCAAAGAGAAAAACCTCTTGGGCCCTGATTTTCTTAAGCAGAACAGTGGTCTCTGGCTAATGAGAGTTTCTGAGTGGGGCTAAATAGGGAATAAATCTACTGTCAAAAAGGCCTATGACACTGGGCTAAGGCAAAGAAGAGCAAAGAGAGCTGTCAATGGCAACTCAGCAGACAGGAAGCCAAGCTCCCAGCTCTAAGCCAGATCTATAATTCTGTTCACCAGTGGGTCAGGGAGCCTGGCCCCTAAGACTGCTCTTGTCACTGCAGCCCAGAGTACTGTTTGACCCTGGGATACCCAACTCAGACTGAGCCTGGGAAGGTTTTAAGATGAAGTACTATTGTACAGCAGTAAACTATAGGAAATCGACTAGATAGCACAAGAGAGAGTAAAAAATAACTGATGACTGCAGCCCTCATTTGGACTTATTTGTGGCAGTAACCATTTCACAATTCCTTGAGCGTATCCTTCCCCCTTCTTCATTCCATTCTCCCTTCAGAGTCAGACCATTTCTTCCACTGTGGCTGGTAGCTATTCCATCCTCTTTCTTCCTAACTTAAACCACCTCATCAAAATGGAAGGCAGTTTAAAACACATGTTAGGTCTGCCAGATAAAAGCTGAAGTTTCTGGTTCCTAATGTAAAAGCCAGGTGACCTGCTAGAGCTCATCTCTTTTGATATTAAAAAAAAAAAAACAAAACAAAACCCCCAAAACTTCTATGTAGCTCCTGATAGGAATAAGATACCCCAGCCCTGTCACTCCACTCAGTGGGCTGTCAGTCTCCAACAGGGCTTCTTCCCTCAACAGCCTGTCTACCTGCTCCCCTCATACCTGTGTGGTGGGATGCAGGGCACAGACACCACAGGTGCTGCTGCCCGTTTCTCTGCCAAGATCTTCCGCGCCTTCTTCATCTTGATCCGGGACTTGGCCTTGGCCTTCTTGACCTTCTCTGAGCTCCAACTCTTACCCTCCTCCTCTTCCTCCTCCTCCTCCTCCTCACCCTCGCTGTGGGATAGGGCAGGCAGGCGGCGTGCTGAACCTGGAGGTGTATGGATGTCGCAGTAGGCAGTCTTGCGGACGCTGAAGGAGGTGCCATTGGCACCTGTCTCCCGCACAGGCTCCATCTTCATGTAAAGGCCGGCCTGCTGGGCACATGTCACATGGAAGGCTGTGTAGCAGTTGGCCTTGTGGCACTGGATGCAGGCCCCTGAGCCCCGCTGTTTGCAAATGTAGCAGGTCAGCTTCCAGCGAGCTGGCGGGATGTGCTCGATGCTGTCGATAGGCTCCAGGAAGACCGTGTTGGCAAAGCAGACCTCAGGGATCCATAGGGCACACACCACATGGGCCCAGCGCCCATCATCTGTCTGCTTGAAGGCACCACCCTTGTTGGGGCACAGGGCGCAGTCCACAGCACGGGAGGGTGACTGTAGGCAGCGGCGGCACAGCCACTGGCCCTCAGGGATGTAGGGGACACCGTAGCACTCCTGGTGCACAGCTAGGTTGCACATGTCACAGAAGAGGATGACATTGCTGTTCTGGCACTCACCATCATTGCAGATACAGCACACAGCATCCTCATCCACTAGCGCATTGGGGTCGCCTTTATTGTGGCTCTCAAAGTAGGACTCTTTCTCCAGCCGGTCCATTAAGTACTCAAAGATTTCCTGCGGAATGGGACTCACACCCTCCGTCTTCCGCCGCTCGTTCATGATATCCAGCCAGATGTAGTCCTCCTCATCCATGTCGTACTCTACTTCCTCATCCAGCTCTTCCGCCGACTTCTCGATGTACCTGCAGTGCACAGAGGCAGCTCAGCACCAGAAGGTTGAGATTTCCCTCCCTTAAAGACCATGGGTTACATCTGCTGAGCACTCACCCTATTCCAGGCCTGTGCCTTTACATCTGTGTTGTCTCATTCTATCCTCACCTTTACCCCAGGCACTCTAAGTCCTATAATTATTCTTATTTTGCAGAAAAGGAAACCTTACATTTGGGGAGGTTAATTCACCTGCCCTGGCCCTCTTGTGAGAAAGTGGCAGAGCTGGGATATGAACCCAACCTTGCCGATTTCAAAGCTCATGTCCTGGCTGCTACACTGCCTCCTCTGAGGTGCAGAGGCTCAGCCAGACTCCTGAAGGATGGGGCAGCTAGGACCCATTATTGGGGTGGTCTGGGTGATGGTACAAGGAGTCAGGGGAAGGAAGGTCCTCAGTTCTCATTTGCAAATCATACATAAGTTGTTTTACCACCAACTGGCTATGTCCTGAATGCAGCTGCTGTAGGTCTCCTGTTAGCTGGTGCCAGCATCAGCTCAGGGCTCCCTCAAACTCTAGGTACTCTGTGCTCTCTGGATAGCCTTGGGAAATAACAGTCAGAATAGCTAAGATTTACTGAGCATTTACTATAAGCTAGGCATTGTGCTAAGTTATCACATTTATTTTCCCCATAGCCATAGGGTCAATGTTTTCATTGCCCTCACTTTATAGATGAGGAAACTGGAAGCTTTGAGAAGTTAATTAACTGCCCAACACAGATAGTTCACACAACCAGGAAGTGGCAGAGTGACAATTCAAACTCCACTTCACAGCACTCAGTGGGCCAGCAGGGCTGCAGCTAAGGATTGCTCCAGGTGCCTGGGATACAAAGCAGGCTCCCCACCCCCTTGCCATGCACACTCTAGGTGGCCTGACCCTGGTGTTGTAAAGCAACAGGGAGCTTCAACGGAAAGAGCAGGGCTTTGCCCCCTAACAAACCTGGATTTACACGCTGGCTCTGTTACTTTGTGGCATTCAGGACATCACTGCCCTTTTCTGAACCTCAGTTTTATTGATGACAGAATGAGGATACTACTACTTACTCCCAAAGACATCAGGATTCAATGGAATTACAAAAACAAATGGGCTAAATCAAGTGGCACACAGCAGGCCCTAGATAAATGTTACTTCCCATGCCTCCCCTCTCCTCTCCACAAGGGAAATGTGGCTTTGGGGGCTAGAGCAGGCCACACAAGCATAGGTTCTGGAGCCATGCTCTGGATGACAGCAGGCGAGTGAGCTAACCTCTCTGGGCCTTGGTTTCCACATCTGTAGAATGGAGATGCTAACTTGAACCTATTTCATACAGCTGTTGTGAACATTAAATGAGTTACTACAGGTAAAGGGCTTAGAACAGTAGCTGGCACGGAGCAAGTACTCAATAAATGTTAGCTTTATGATTAGTTTTTGTATAGATCTGCCCCACCCTGTCTCACGTTGTAACTGTTTTTGTGTCTTAACTCCTCCACTATTAGATAGAGGCAAGAACCATGTCTGATTCACCACACAGAAAGAGGTGCTCAGTGTTGTTCATTTGAAAGACATTTACGGGGTGGAAGGGAGGACAGACTAAAATACTGTGTCTATCAGAAGCAACTTCTTCCTTAGCCCTTTACCTCTTCCCCAAGGTGAATGCAATGTCCTCATCCTTGAAAAAGGGTGTGGCTCAGGGCTGGTGTGAAACATCTGGTCCCTTCCAGGCCTTGGCACCAGCTCTCAACCTTTTCTCTGCCACGACACACGTGACATTATGTGATGGTGCATAACACACCCCCACAGTGCACCAAGATTACAGGCTGTGGCGCAGATAAGGTAGGCTGCATGTCACGTACAATTCCTGACACAACAGCTGACACTCCACCCTCTCTCTCCCCCTCAAGAAAGCATACCAGATGTGAGCAAGAGCAAGTGGTGTTATTAGAGAGATGACCTCAAATCTTCTTACATTTGTATAAAAAGTAAATCATTTCCAAAACAGGCAGTTCTGCTAACAGTAGTAACAAATTACATGCAACACACCTCCCAACTGATTGCAGTGCACCAGCTGAGAGCTGCTGCCTGGAGAACAGATCTGATCCCCCGGAGGAAAGAGTGAATCTGAGTGGAGGGATGAAGAAAAGGAGCAGGAGGAGCTGGGCTGGGCTGCCTATTGGAGCCAAGAGCACTGAAGAGCCATTAGGAGAGAGGGCAGGCCCAGAGAGGGGTCTGTGTGTTGGGAGGTGGGCATGGCAGTCAGTACTAACAGACAAGAGAGACAGTGGAAAGCCAGAAGGAAATGGAGCTGGGCTGAACAGATGAAAGGATGGAAGACAGGAAGAAGAGACTGGCTAGCATGTGAACAGCGGTGAGAGAAGAGTGACACACTGGGCCAAATTACTTGAGTTCCCAAAGATTTGCTTTTAAAAAACTGAGATTTAGTATAACATCACATGGGTTGCCCTTCTGGTAAAAACTACCTTTCGTATAAAAACCTTTACACCAAGTCCTTGTCAGAGATCAGGCTTTCTGATTAGCTGATACCAAAGATGGCTCCTTAACGAACTCACCCAAATGCCCTCTTTGACTTGGATGCCAAGACTCTAAGAAGTTTTACACTTGGTTTTTATTCCATCCTTCAGCTAGGGTTTCTGTATGTAGTTCCACCACCACACTTCCCCACTCCTTCATTTTTTACCTCATGTTAAAGGAATTTAGCCTTATGCCTGTGACTTTTTTAAAAAATTAATTAATTTACTTATATATCTTTGGCTGCATTGGGTCTTTGTTGCTGCACGCGGGCTTCTCATTGCGGTGGCCCCTCCTGTCGCGGAGCACGGGCTCCAGGCGCGCAGGCATCAGCAGTCGTGGCTCACAGGCTCTAGAGCGCAGGCTCAGTAGTTGTGGTGCACGGGCTTAGTTGCTCCACGGCATGTGGGATCCTCCCGGACCAGGGCTCGAACCCGTGTCCCCTGCATTGGCAGGTGGATTCCCAACCACTGCGTCACCAGGGAAGCCCTATGCCTGTGACTTTATTAGGAGCCACTGTGACTAATTTTTGGAAGGAAGTGGGGTACTAAGAAACAGTTAAATGAAACAAATAAAAGGGTCCTTGGAGGAGTACAAAACATAGGCGATGAAAATACTGCTTACGCAGGCTAAAGGATGGGTGACAATAACAGAACAAGTAATGGGAAAATTACTTCTTTAGATTTACAAACTGATTTTATAACCTTATGAAATCATTGTCCCTAGTCTTATACCTTCAGGCTAGCAGAGGAATATTATACCTACTCTGCAGATGGGATCACTGCAACACCAAAAGCTGGATGCCTTTCCCAAGATCACAGAGTGATGGAGTAGAAAGAGGAACAAAAAATGGGACCTTTTGATACTGTGGAAATAGTGCAGCTTTGGAGTCAGAGGAACCTGGGTTTGTCAGCTATCTACTGACATGTGACTTCTCGTAAGTCTGGTCCTTTTTCTGGACTGTGGTTTCCTCATCTGTGAAATCGGAACAATACCTACCTGAGGGAGTTGTGAGAATAAAATAATGGAATGGCTATAAAACACCCACTGCAGGGCTTGGCATGTGGCAGTGTATAGGAAGTGCCATCATCATTAGCTGGGGCACTCTTCTGCCTTGGCAGGACCAGTGTGCTTCTGCTATGCTTTACCCCTGCCGCTTCCTATCACCTATCTTTGACTCCTGAGCCCTGCTTGACCAGTTTTCCAGAGTTGGGGGGTGGAGGCGGCCTTACCGGTAATAGGAAGTCGGCCGGGGCGGGGCGTCAGGGGTGTCCTGCTCCAGCTCCCGGTACACCACCTCCGGCAGCTTGGGGGTGGTGCTTGCAGAAGCGCTGTGGTGATGGTGATGGTTGGAGTCCTTGCGCTTCTCCTTGTTCTTATGCTTGCCTGACTTGGGAGTAGCAGCCGGCGTCTCAGTGTTCTCCTTATTGCTGCCGTTCTCAGGGGCCTCCTCAGGGGCCTCCTCATCTTCTGACACCACATCCAAGTTGTCAAAGATGCTGATGCGGTGGACGCGGCCGTGCAGGTCCACCTCCACCATGCGCTGGGCCTGTGCGTAACTCATCACCTCACGGCTGGGCGACTGGGATACCTCTGAGGGGGTGGGCGACTGCTTGTTGGCTGGGCGTGACTGGCGCCCCTTCTTCTTGTGCTTTCGGAGTGGAGTCTGCTGTGGGGGCGGTGGGTTGTCATGGTCATAGTGGTACAGGTGGTACTCAATACCACTGTAACTCTTGTAGACCTTGCGGCAGGTCTCCACGGGGCACTCATACGGTGGCTTAGTTGCCCGCAAGTTGTGGCAGAAAGTCTTCACGTCAAAGTCCACCCCCATGCTGTCACATCTAGAATGTACAGATCAGTTAGCACAGGCCCAGGGAAGAGCTCCTGGCCACCCACTCCACTCTCTCCAGCCCTCCCTCTCCCCAAGGGTTTTGGCCAGCCAACCTCTACAGCAGCTCCAAATGCCCCCTCCTCCACAACATGGCCATAGTCTCGGCCTTATCACCTCTTGCCTGATCACCCTGCTCTATGTCTCAGTTCTTCTAGCCTAATCTCACACAATGTGTCCAGAACGATCTTTCTACCAAGTAGAAATGATCATGTTAGTCTCTTGATTAAAAGCATCCTGATGTTCCCCACTTACTTCAGGATAATATCCAAATTCCTTATGATGATATTCAAGGTGCTCCTTTCACTGTTTGGCCTTAGTCCTCCTTTCTAGATTCTTCTTTTCACCAGTTACAGCTGTATTTCTGTCTAACCAGGGCAACTTGCCAGTCCCTGAATGTTACAACCTCTCATTCCTGCAAGATGATCTCTATTTAGAATGCCTTCCATCCTCCTTGATTAGTGAGCTCCTACTCATTCTTCAAAACATGGCTCGAATGTCACTCCAGTTATGCTTCTTTGTCTCTCCCATGGAGAGCTGTGTTTCCACAGCATTTCATCCTCACCTCCACCATGGCATTCACCACACTGGAAGTTCTCTGTCTCCTCCCATTAGACTGGGAGCGGTGCAGTGCAGACACCAGAGCCTACCCACCTCTGTATCCCTAGTACCTGGCATGTAGTGTTGTTTTGGCCAACGAATAAATAATCTGTTGAATGAATAGCTAAATGAGGGGATCACCAGTTCTGGAGCTGAGATGGATGAAGGCTAGTGTCAGCCCATGCGGAAGCCTGAACAGGTAGCCAATGATTTGGTCCTGGACTCCAGCAGAAATCACTGGGTTACAGAAAGAATTAGTTAATTTCTGAGGCCTTTACAGTAAGCCTATGCCCTGGCCCTGGGAGTGGCACCAGGCCCTAACGGTACAAACAGGAACATGACAATCCAGGCACACTCAGCTCCATGCTGGTCCTCAGAGCCGTCCCTTCCTCCTCTCCAGTGTTCCTGGGTGAGTGGAGACAGCAGATGGCACCAACCCCCAGGAAGCCCAGCTTGGTCAGAGAGACTGCCCCAATTTCTCCAGGCCTAGCTGAGTTCAACAATTTAACTGTGGTCTTGGCACCATTCCAAGCAAAGCCACCCTGAGCTCCCTGATTAATAACGGTCCTTGTTGGCTCCTCTCCTGCGACTTAACCAAGCTAGTGAGCTGCTTCAGTCTCTCTGTCAAAGCCCCAGATTGTCATATCAGTAAAACTACTCCTTAAACTCGCCCCTACTTCCTACCTGCACCCGTCTTTAAACAAACCAATCAGAAGCACAAACAAACTCTCCTCTTTCAATGATGAGTCCCTGGTGAACGCTGCAGCTCTGCTGCCCCGGCTTCCTAAGCAACACAGAAACCTCCAGCAAACGTCCCGCTGGGACTCAGCAGAAGCACAGAGGAGAGACAAGGCAACTAAGACCCGAAAGCCCGTGGGGAGGGCCCCAGGCCCAGGGGTATGGCGGCGGCATCTGCCCCAGGCGCTCAGAGGGCTGGAGGAAGTAGGGGGCGGAGGCCAGAGGGATTAGGCCGGGCCCGGGCGGTGCCCGCAGCCCTCTCCCGGATGCGGCTACATTTCCCCTTTGTCAAAGTGTAAAAAGTTAAACAAGGCTCCTCTCCTGCCATTGGCCCAGGCTGCCCCAGGCAACCCCGAAGGATACACTGTTGCCCGGGATGCAGGCTGTGAGCTAATGCACTGTCAGTTCTCCGGGCTGGAGTGGCCCGAGGGTACTCGGGCCGGCCAGTTCAGTGCGCGCCCCACGAAAGTAGCCTACCCCTTCCCGGCTGGCCACTCCCGCCCTGGTCCCTGGCCCGCACTCACCGGCCACCTCGAGTCCGGGCTCATTGCCGAGGGCGCCCGCCGGGGCTCCGACCCCACTAGGGGAGGCCGGCGGGGAAAGACGGGCCGGGGATGGGGAGCCCCAATTCCGGAGACTGCAGACCTCGCCACCTCGACTCCCTGCCGCCCCACGCTCTGGCCCGGCTCCCTGGGATTCCCGCGCTGACCCCTGCCGCTCCCAGTCCCGCCGGCGCCCCGGTCTCTCAGTTGCGGCGGCCGCCGCCCCTTTCGAAAGCCCCTAGGTTGCCCGGTCTCGGGACCCAGCACCGCCGGAACAATGGAGGCTACCAGAGGCAGCACGGGGACGGCGGCGGCGGAGACGGTGGCGGCAAAGGCAGTGGCAGCGGCGGCGGCAGCAGCGGCGGCGACGGCGTCTGCGCAGGGTAAACGCGACGCCGCAACGCTGCCGAGCTGCACTTTCGCCACAGATCTCCGCCCGCCCGCTGAGGCTCGAGAGGCCATTCTCTGGGATTCGGAAGGGCCCCTGGACACCCTACATGGCTTTTCTAGCACCTCCATCTTAAGAGTTGAGTTTCTGGGGACTGAAGTTGCGGTACTCGGGATCCGGAGTGGTGGGCCCGTTTGTAGCGAATCTGCGGCCACGTACGGTGAGCGCGGACTGGGCGTGAGGAGCCCGCCCTTCTCCCTTCCCCCTCTGCCTCTCTCCCCCCATCCTCCCTCCGCCTCTCTCCCCCCCTCCCCCCTCCCTCCCTCCCTCCTGCTGGCGCCGCGGCTGCGGTAGGGACCTAGCCTTGGTCTCGGAGGAAGGCGGCGAGGCGGGGCGGGAGCCACGGGGCGGGACTGGGGGCAGGGCCAAGAGCAAGAGGGACGCGGACTGCAGCCTAAGGGGGACCCGGAGTTATAGGTAGGGGCGGGGCGGGGCTGGAAGAGAATAAACCAGTCTACGGGGCGGGGTTTGCGGAGAGTGGGCGGGGCCATCTGTAAAGCAGACCACAGTAAGGAGAAGAGGGGCTGAACGTGGGGTGAAGCGTGGGACTAAACAGAAAAGTGGGCCTCAGAAAAGAAAGGGCGGGGCTTTGGGTGGGCCTGGAACTTGGAGCTGGGCTAGGGAGAAAGGATTTAGCTGGGAAAAACGATGCGAAGCTGAAGGTAAAGGGTGGGGCTTGGAAAAGGTAAAGGGGCAGGGCTGGAGAAAAGGTGTGAATCTGAAAGTAGCGGCCTGATTGGGGGTGGTGCAGAAGGCTGGTGGGGCGTGAAAGGGGTTGTGTAAGGTAAAATGAGATTCAGATGCTGGAACCCTGTAGGTAGGCGGGGAAATGCTTCATGGCTACGGGTTGCTGGTTGGAAGATAGTGTCAAAACAGAGCTGCTTTTAATGTGACTGGGCCACTTAGTAGCTATGTGAACTTGGGCAAGTCGTTAAATTCTTCCTACCTCATATCGTTAAATTCTTCCTCACCTACCTTTACTTATTTGTAAAGCTGAGCTCGACAACTCTGTTGTCAGTTCTTGGGGGCTTCGGAGAACTTGGGGGCGAGGAAGAGTCCACTTGTTAAACAATACTTGTTGCTGAGCCTGTCCAGTTTTGCCATCAACGGGGAGCGTGAAAGATTCTGCCAGGGTTCTGGGGCAAAGCCCAAAGCATCTGGAAACTTCTATTTTATCTTAATACAAACCTTGCAGTTGACCCACTATACAGTATGTGTTTTCATATACAGTGTCTTCCCCCAAACATCCTAATAAAATTAACACCCCAGGAAGAGGTTTGCTGATTAAGATCTTGGCATCTGGAGTCAAACTATTGGGTTCTCTACAATAATTGACTTAACCTCTCTGAGCCTCAGTTTCTTCATGTGTAAAATGGAGATAAAATAGTGCTTACCTCACAGGATTGTTGTGAGGATTAAATAAGATGATACCTGTAAATCAACTAGCACAGTGTCTGACGTGTAGTGAATACTCAAAGAAATATCAACTCTTTTATTATCCTCACTCAAAAAACATGGACTAGATGGATTAGAGCAGAGTTACACAGAATCATCTTAAAGCTGACCCCTTTTGAGGTCAAGAACTCCTTTTAGAATCTGATAAAAGCTATGGGCCTCTCCCCTCAGAAAGAATGTACACACATAAAGATTCACTTGTTTCTTAACGTATTTGAAGAATGTCTGAAGTGTTAGATGAATGTGTGTTAGGATGGGGATGAACCCTAGCTGAAACCGTCCTTGCCCCTTCCTTCTCTTGGTGTGGCCCCAGATCCTGGGTCCCTCCCTCCCCAAGACCCATGAGACATAACTGGAGTAAAGATCAGCTTTATTACTGGCATGAAGGCAAGGAGTGCCAGGCCCTCCTATGGTTGAGGGGGGCAGAGGGCTCGACCAGCCAGTACCGATCCTCCAAGCTGGCCTCCCAGTGAGGTCCAGGGTTCCAGGTGCCTCTGGCTTTCAGCAGAAGCAGTGGGTGGGCAGGTGAGCAGGCTGCTAGGCTTTGGATAGGTGGGCTATTCAGGGATGCTCTGGAGCTGGCGTCGGGCTGGGGTTGGCAGGGGGTGGAGGGCGAGGCTGGATGTCCCTGGTGCGCATATAGGACAGTAGCTGCTCTGGGATCTCGGCCAGCACGTCCTTGGCTAGTCGGGCCATGCTCAGCACCTGGTTCCCTGACCGGTCGACATAGTCTCGGAATGGGACGAACTGGGACAGGCACAGACAATCAGATGTGGGTGGTGGACAGAAGAGAGGGGAGTGGGGAAGGCAGCAGTAGGGAGGCTTCCTCTTTGACCCGCTAACATCTCTTTCCAAATATCACACTATCTCTCTCCCCCATCTTGAGGAGCTTTCTACATTTGCTTTCTCTCCACCCACTTTTTTTTTCACCTTCTGTTCACCCTCAACCCACTCTAATTTGGCTTCATGTAGTCTACTGAAACTGCTCTCACTAACGATGTCAACAGCACCATTTTCCCAAATTAGTCCAGAGGGCAATGATTGTCAGCCTCATCTTGCTGACTCCTCTTTAGCTTTCTATTACATTTGACCATAATCTTCCTGAACACTTCCCACTCTTGACACATTACATTCTTCTAGATTCTCCTACCCTTCTGGATGCCTTTCCCCCCACCCCCACCCCCAGTCCTCTGGGTCTACCTAATCTCTAAATCTGGTGCCTTCTCTCTCTCAGTTCTCTTCCTGGGTGATTTCATACACTTCTGTGACTTTACAAACTGTTCCCTGGATTAAGAGATACAAACTACTATGAATAAAATAGATATGCAACAAGGATATATTGTATAACACAGGGAATTATAGCTTTTATCTTGTAATAACTTTTAATGGAGTATAAACTAAAAATACTGAATCACTATGCTGTATACCTGAAACATACTGTAAATCAACTATACTTCAATTTAAAAAAAAAAAAACCTGTTCCCTGATGACTCCCCAATTTATACATCCATCCCTGACCTCTTTTTTAAGGCCCAGAGCCACATATTTAGTTGTCCATATTCACATCTCCTTTCATTTGTCTTAGATACCTCAAGCCCAATGTGTTTACAACGGAATTCTAGGCTTGTCTGCCAAATCTGCTCCTCCTCCAGCTTTCTCTTTCCCAGTAAATGGGACTATCACTCACCCAGTGGCTCAGTATAGAAAACTGAGAATCATCCTTGAAGCCCCCATCACTCCCTGTCACCATTTAATCAAATCTTCAACTCCTGGAAATTTTTCTTAAATAATCTTTTGAACCTGCTTCTTCTCTCCATCCTTACTGCTTCCATTCCCATCCAAATCCCCTGTACTTCAAAGGCTTCCTCATTAACGGGTCTACCTGCCTTCTCTCTTGCCCTGCTATATAATCCACCGTCCTGCAGCATCTCTGCATGTCTTAAAATGGAAGTCTGACCACCCCACTTCTCTACGTAAAATCCTTCAAGAGCTTTTCAGTTCTTTTAGAACAAAGCTCTAAGCTTCACCATGACTGGCAAGGCCTTGGCTTCCTCTTCCTCTCACTCCCTGTGATCCTGCCACTCTGGCCTCTTGCCTTCTCCATGATTGGGCAAGTTCTTTTGAGCCTAAGGACCTTCTCACGTGCTGCTTCTCTACCTGTAATGCTTATACCCTCCTTTAGATTTCAGCTCAAATATCATTTCCTCGTAGTAGCCTTCCCTGACTACCCTACCTAATCAGGTCCCTGTTATAGGCTCTCATTGTGGCATTTGCAGTCCCTCTGGAGCACTTATCACAATCTAATGAGATGTGTGATTATTATTGGTTGCCTCCACTAGAGGGCAGGAGCCTTGGTATCTCCTACACTATGAATCCACAATGGCTGCAGCAACCTGCCTGTTTCTCAAAAAGAATTTGTTGAATGAATGTAGGAAGGCTGAAAGAGTGAAGGGAAGAAAGGTAGGTGATTAAGAAGGCAGTAAAGGAGAATAGCTGCTAACTTAGCCTCTCCTTCCCACCGTGCCTTTTGACTCCATGACTTCCTCTCCCTGGTCAGGTCTACCTGAACGATGTCCCGCTCTGCATAGCGTCCCCTAGAGGACACGCGCACGTCATCACCATCCAACTCTTCCATTGCTGTGGAAAAGACACCCCTCAGCTGATTGGCCTTTCCCACACCAACCCATGCTGCCCCCTCCCTCTTAGCTCCCCTTTGGAGTCATCAGGAGAATGCCTAACGGTTGTATCAAAGTCCTACAAATATTAGGCATTGTAATGGAGTTATTATTATGCCCTCCCACGCATTCCTTCATCCCAGGAACCTCAGGAGGGAAGTATTTGTATCAACAGCCTCGGTTATGATGAGGAAACAGGTTCAGAGAAGGTCTGTGACTTGGCCAAAGTCCAGCACAGGCATCCATCCTATCTTTTCTATGAGGCAGGCCTGGGTGCCCAGATCCTCCCCTATTTTCCCCAGTTACTGGTCCCACTCATGGACACCCCCCATCTTACCCTCAAACATGGCTGGTCCCACACCGACAATAATGATAGACATGGGCAGTGAGGAGGCCTGTGAGGGAAAGAGGGTAAATGGTTGGGGTGAGCAGGCATAACAAGGGAAGGGACTGTTGGGAGACAATTCTGTGTGTGTGTGTGATGTTTCTGCACATCTTACAAGCAGAGGCACTGATTCCCTTTGTGTCAGATTATCTTTTCAAGGATGTCTCCATATGTAACTGCCTTGAAATATACAGTGTCTTCCTGTAGAGCAAAGGGCAGGTTTGTTTACTGTCCAGTATAATATCTCACACTGGAACAAAGGGAAGGCATACTTACTGCCCATTATAAGAGACTCGGGTTCTCTACACTCAGGGTTCCTGTTCTATAATGCAACCCACTGTGGGTACAGGTGTCATCTGGCCCTCTGCACATTATCTTGTGGGAAGTGGGACTTAATGAATCAGAGCCAATGCTGATAGTTGAGCTACTGCTATTGCTGGGAATAGCAAAGTCCTTTGCTTTTTTTGGCCACGCTGCATGGCATGTGGGATCTTAGTTCCCCAACCAGGGATCGAACCCATACCCCCTGCAGTGGAAGCGCAGAGTCTTAACCACTGGACCACCAGGGAAGTCCCAAAGTCCTTTGCTTTTGTGTCTGCTGCCAGCATCCATGAAACTGGCAGGCTGACTTGTTAGCTTGCATGTAGGGTAAAATCTCAGCCCCTTCACGGTTATTAACAGTGACCCCTCCCTGCCAAGCCCTCCTCCTCAGACTCACACTGACAATGGCCTCCTTGGTCTGTGTCATGTCAGAGATGACCCCATCAGTGATGATGAGCAGAACATAGTACTGAGAACCATCAGAGATCTTGGCTGCAGCCCTGGGTGAGAGGCCAAGATCAGAATTCAGCTGAAAGCCCAGAGAGTTCAAAGGAACGTCCTGTCCCTAAAACTTCCATAGCCAGCACATAAGCAGTGGGCAAGGACTGGGGCTTCTGAAGCTCATGCTCCTTCCCCAGACCTGGCTGCCTGCCCCACCTACCATCCCTCCAGTTACATTTATAGAGCACTCACTATAGCAGGTACTGTGTTAGGCACTGGAGGTTCACAGTGAGAAAAAACAAATCCATCCCAGTCCTCTTGAGAGGGGATGCTGATCTAAGAATCACAGAAATAGCTATAGAATTGCACTTGTGACGAGAGTTGGGATAGAAAGAGACACTGCTATGACAGTGTCCTGTAGGGGATCTTGACATGGCCCAGGTCAGTGAAAGCTTCTTTAAGGAAACAATGTTTGAGGATAAAGGAGAGGAGGAAGGAGAAGAGGCTAAGTGAAGGGGGAGGATCATTCCAGGTAGAAGGAACAGCATGGACAAAGGCCCCATAACAGGACTGGAGGAATCCTACACTTTCTGGAGCCCAGAAAGTGAAGGAAGCAGAGTGGACCATGTGACTGAAACGGGGCGGGGCCCAAACCACACAGGGCTTTGTTGGCCCTGGAAAGATTTTGGTATTTATACAAGAACAAGACCAAAGACTGAAGGCCTCCTTTCTTCCCTCTCTCACCCATTTCTCCTCTCTCCCTTCTCCCCTCTGCTGACCACATCCCATTGCCTAGGCTTCTGGGTCCTCAGCCAGTCTAACAGCTGCTCCCAGAGCTCCTTTTCCTTCTCTCACTATCAGTCTTTGAATCCAAGATTTTTTGACCTGAAGAGGACTTCAGAAGTCATTAACTCTAGTCCCCTTATTTTACACATAAGAAAAATGAGACCTCAGAGAGCACAAAGGCCGTGGCAGACCTGGTTTCTTGATTTCCAGTCTCGGGCCCTGTGTGGATTGGAAAGGATGGAGTTGCACTCTCCAGTAAGGTAGCCCCTACTGAAATTTATATTAAGTTAAATAAAATTAAGCATTCAGGTCCTTGTCCACCCTAGCAACATTTCAAGTGCTCACTATCTGCATGTGCCTGGTAGCTACCGTACAGGACATCACAGATGCAGAACCTTTCCATCATTGCAGACAGTTCTGTTGGACAGTGCTGGTATTTAAGCTTGATATAAAAAAGGAGGAAAGCGTGGTGAGAGTGGAGAATTCAAATAGCTTCAGTTCATTTTGCCCAGGGCCCAGGGTGGGAGTGGGCCATGATCCGTTCCTGAATTCTGGCTGCAGCCTCCTCATAGGCTTGGGCTGGTACTGTTTCCTGTCACTCACTCGTTCTGCAAATAATCATTGCACACCTGCTATGTGTCAGGCACCAAGTTTGGTGCTGAGCATGCAGCAGAGAATTGGACATTGTCCTGGGGGGAGATGGATGCTTTCACCACTAAGATGCAGTGAGGTTAGGGCTTTGAGGACATGACATCTAACCTAAGACCTGAAAATGAGTAGGAGTTAGCCAGGTGGAGGTGGAGGTGGAGGTGGGGTGGGGGGAGGAGGGGAGGGTAAAGGGAAAGTGTTCCAGAGAGAAGGAATAGCATGTGCAAACCAAGAGAGTGTGTTCTAGGCGGTGCACGTAGGACCACAGAAGAGAGATGAGGCTGGAGCAGTGGGCAATGGCCCCCTCATGAAGGGATTTGTGAGCCAGGACATTGGGGGGCATGGAAGGGCTTGGGGGCACGGGAGGTACATCTTTGGCTCCTTGCCGATGCCTGGCATTCCCAAGGCCATTTAGACCTGGAGCTGGGTGACTGGCTGGGGAAGACCAGTCTGTGCCCCACTTGGCTGTGGGGTAGGAAACAACAAAGAGTCGTCTGTGATCATCAAAATCACAGCCGCACTCTTGACATAACGTGATCTACTTTAATCCTCACCACCATTCTATGAGGTAGGCACATTTTTTATTCCAATTTTTAAAATGAGAAAAGTGAAGTTCAGAGACATTAAGTAGCATCCCCAAGGGGTGGTGCAGCTGGGGTCCAAGCCCACGCTTGACCAACGGAACCTAAAGCCTGAGCTCTTGATTCCTCCAGTCTTCATTCCAGCCTGCTCTTTGGATACTCCTCCGTACACGCTGCACATTCTGGTCAGAGTATACTGTTCACTGTTCACCGAGCCGGCCCTTCATGCCTCTGGGCTTTTCACATGGGGTTCCTGCTGCCAGGCCTGCTCTGTGCATCTTCCTCTGATAAAGTCCAGTTTGCCCTCTGCACCCAGCCAAGCAGTCAGTCCCCTCCACGACTAGGCTGCCTTGGGTCTCTCAGACTCTCCTTCTCCCTCTGCCTTCTAGGGTGCCACCCACCAAGACGGGCTGTCTGCCCATCCAAATGGGTTCTCACACCCCTGAGGGTACCAGCATGTGTACCAAGGGGAACCCAAGGTCACAGGATACCTGAAGCACTCATTATACTGTATGATTTGGTGGATAAAGCTAGATGACTCTAAGTACACTTAAAACACCTCCCCCCCCCCAAATTATAGCAAACATGGACACAATATCAGAAGAATGTAAATTTGCATGAATTTTTAAGATAAAATATGGGGATTTCAAAGACATTTTCAGCTTGGCTGCTTTCAGCTGTGCCCCCAGTTTCCCCTAGGGGAAGCGGTTGTTTGCCTTTGCCAACAGGCAACTTGCTGGAAAAGTCTGGGAAGCTCTGGCCTACAGAAGGTAATGATTTGTTTATATTTCTGTCTCCTGCACCAAGGCAGGAGATCTCAAGGGCTGAGCCTAGATCTGATGGATCTGTGAGTCTCTAGTGCCCCAGCAGAGAACTGAGCACACACAGATGCCCTTAGAATAGTAATAATGATAATAATAGTACCAGTAATAGCTAACACCTATAGCACTAACAGTGTGGCAGGCACTGTTCTCAGTGCTTGACAAATATTAATTTAGTTAGTCCTCACGACAGCTCTATGATACTATTATCCCCATGTACAGCTGAGGAAACAGGCACAGAGAGGTTAACAGTCTTGCCCAAAGTGACACAGCTAGTAAGTGGTAGAGTGGGTGTAACTTAGCTAGTCTAGCCCCACAGCCCACATTCATGCTACATTCTCCTTTATGGAATGTTCACTGAATGAATGAATGCGTGAACTTGCCCAAGATAATATTTAAGAAATCTGTTTAATAACAACAAAAAAATGTGCTCAGGTTCCATTATTAAGTGAAAAAATCAGTAGTGAAATGTTACATATAATTTGACTGCCATTATGGTTGCATAAGGAAAAGACTGTCAATAACTATATATACATCCACATTCCCACGGGCCATATTCTGGGTGATTTCTTATTTAATTTCTCCATCCTTGAAATTTTCTACAGCAATGTTATGTTACTTTTGTAATTAAAGAAACTATTATCTCACTATGAATTAGAAAATAACTAATCTTTATTAGAGAAAAGGCAAGTCTCTGGACATATAAATCTCCCTGAAATCCTTCCACTTTTATTCTCTTTTTTTGTTTCATCTTTTTACTTTCAAGTTTTCTGAGGTACTCTGTTTTCGATGGGCCTCTTCTATTTAGCATACTACGGTTTTCTTATTATTTTTTATTCAATCAGAGAAACTTTAGGTTCACTGACATATGTTTGGTTTTAGTTGTCATTTTATTTTATCTGCATTTAAGAAAATCATTTCTTACGTGAGCTGGATTTTCTTTGCATTGTATGTTTTTGTTCTGAAAGTTTGGAGTTACTCTTTTGTTTTTAGAAGTTACTCTTCTATAGTTTAATCTGCAACTTGAGCTCATTTTAATCTACCATGAGCACTTACTATGGGCCACACACTGTGCTAATCATTCTTTTTTTTTTTTAAAGAGTTTGTGTAATTTCTTTTTTTTATATTTATTTATTTTATTTATATTTATTTTTGGCTGTGTTGGGTCTTCCTTGCTGTGCGTGGGCTTTCTCTAGTTGTGGCGAGCGGGGACTACTCTTCGTTGCAGTGCATGGGCTTCTCGTTGCGGTGGCTTCTCTTGTTGCGGAGCACGGGCTCTAGGTGTGCGGGCTTCAGTAGTTGTGGCATGTGGGCTCAGTAGTTGTGGCTCACGGGCTCTAGAGCTCAGGCTCAGTAGTTGTGGCGCACGGGCTTAGTTGCTCCGCGGCATGTGGGATCTTCCTGGACCAGGGCTTGAACCCGTGTCCCCTGCATTGGCAGGCGGATTCTTAACCACTGGGCCCCAGGGAAGTCCTAATCATTCTTATATTGTTATCCAATTTTAAATTCCCAATAACCCCATAAAGAAGGTACTACGGTTATCCATTATTACACCTATTTACAGGGATGAAATGGAGGCTTAGAGAAGCTAAGTTGCTTCAGGTCACATGGTTAGCGAGTGGTAGACCTGGGATCACTCCCAGGTCTGATGCCAAAACTTGTGCCTTATCCGCTGTTCTGTAGGCCCTTCTCTCTTCCCCAAACTTGAGGCCTGGGTTGTTGTTCCCAGGGAGTGGGGTTGGGGTAGTTTGTTGACACCCTTTCTACCTCAGAATAAGGCATTATGTAACCTCTTTATAACAGAGCCTGGCCAACACTGAAACTTTCACCTTCTCCCCAGAGCCCAGATTCACCCAAGAGTGGTCCTAACTATCCTTGGGAAGTCAGTTCACTGTCTCGGTCCCCTTAATTTCCCCCAGCCCCACCCTGTTTCCTTACCTGGCCACCTGGTTGATGACAGGGGCGAAGTAGGTGGGCCCGTAGAGCTGCACTGTGCGCAGGCTCTGGAAGTAGCTCTCCAACACGCCCTCGATGCCCGCACAGGTGGGGTCCTCATCATTGTTGTTCTGTCAGGGAAGATGCCCTGCTGGGCTGATCCCAGCTCACTCTTTCCTTTCTCCATCGCTGTCTTTCATAGTCCCCTCCAAACTCCAACCCTGCTCCCCTCCCTGCTCTGCCACCTTCTCCTAGCTCCTCCTGCTCCTTGGCAGGTCCTTGACCCTTAGAAGAAACATAAGCAGAAGAATCTTGTCAACTTGGGTGGGCCAGATGCCAGGGCATGGAGTCTAGGTTCTGGCCATACCATACCAGGGGGAACTGGTGGGAGATCCGTCCCTCGGGAGGCAGCTTGGCCCCAAAGCCGTAAGCTGGGAACAGCTTGTCACTGTCATAGTCCTGGATGATTTCTCCCACGGCCTTGAGGGCCATGGCATAGGCGCTGAGCTGATAAGGACTCATGTAGTGCAGGGAGGTGGGCTGCAGGGGATTCCCTGTAGGGAAACAGGAGCCCCACCTCATGGTCATCTTGATGATCTATCAGTTCACCTGCCTATCACTGTATGCATCCATCCACCTATCCATTCACCCACTCTTTACCCATGTACTCCCTCATTATTTTACCCAGTCATCCAAATGTTCATTTGTCCATCTATCCATCCACCAACCCCTATATCTATCCATCAGTTCATCCACCTACTCATCCATCCATTCACCCATCCACTGGCCATAAATCCATCTTTCAGTCTACTTATTCATCTCCATCCGTCCGCTTCTCCATTCTCTTATCCAGCTATCCACCCACCTAACCATCCATCCATCTATCCATCCATTCACTTGTTCACCTGCTATTTCTCTTTCTTTCCCATCCATCAATACAGCCATATTCTTTCATCCATCTATCCATCCCTATCCATCCCATTCATTCACCTGCCTGTCCATCCTCATATGGATCCATTCACCTGTCCACTCATCCATTTCCCCAATTTAAACATCTGAGCATTTGTCCACCCACATACCAGTTCATGCATCCACCTGTCTAACCCACTGTACTCACTCACTACCCATTTGCCCCCTCTGTTTATAAATCTATCTAGCCACCCAGCCATCCACCCATTTACCTATTCATCTCTCATTACACTCCTATTCCCTCCCATCCATTCACTCACCTGCTTCTCAAGCTATGTAGAGCTATCTATCCTTTCAACTTTCTTTGATCCATTTACCCACTTATTTTTCTGCACCCTCTCCCACCATTACACCCAGTAATCTCCTCACGACACTCCTGCCCCAGTATGAGCCTGACTGGGCCTTGCCTCAAGCCTGGGCTTCCTGGGTAGCTTAACTCTTATTCCCAGGTTGGAATCCAGGCCAATCCCTAGTGACTTCCTTAGAATTCCTCCGCACCCCATTCCCCCATCCATGCCTCACCATTGGAAGCTGTGAAGTCAATGGCTACTGTGAAGTTCAGCTGCGTCCTGTTGGGGAAATAGATGGATTGAGAAGTGAGGGACTAATAACTTACTATACCGGGATTTCTCAAACACTAGTATGCACATGAGCCACCTGGGAATCGTGTTGAAATGCAAATTCTGATCTGGATGGTCTGGGTGGAGCCTGAGATTCTGCATTTCTAACAAACTCCCAAGTGAGGCAGGTGCTGCTGGCCCACTGAACACACTTTAGGTGGCAGAATTAAATGCCTGCTGCATGACATAATATGCACGATGTAATTTAATTTAACCCTTACTATCGTCCTGAAGTAGTACTTAACAGCTCCATTCTACACTGGAGAAAAGTGAGGTTTAGAGAAGACAAGTAACTTTCTGAGGTCTGCCTGCGTCCACTAAACCAAGCAGGATGTCCCCTACAGCCTGCTTATCGTTTCCCTCTCTCTTGGCTTCTCCCTCTTGCCTGGACATATCTTCTGTCTGGGCCCCAGTAAGGTTACTGGGGACACCTTTGAAAACCATTGGTCTGTCATCTTCCCAGGGCGGGCTGGAAGCTAGGGTTGAAAGGCAGCCCCATGGAGAGAACTAAGATGGGCGGCACTCTGCACTTTATAAAGCACTTTGTAGTCTGCCAAGTGTTTTAAAGTTTATCCTCATGATCTCTTTGGACCCTGACCATTAATGAATAGTAAAACTGAGGCTCAGAACTGGGAGTAACTCATTGCTGGGCTTTCAGCCAAAAGCTTGGCCTGTGACTCACCCTCCCTTGATGTAATCGACAAAAGTGAATTCAGAGTCCACAGAAAAGGAAAGCAGCGTCACCTGCGGGACAGAAGAGGCAGCCCTGCTACTTTGGAAAGTGTAGTTAGGGTAGAAAAAGGGAAAGAGGCACTTGATTTCACCCCCTACCCCACCCTGTCCAATTTCTGAAAGGGCAAAAAGGGGAAGCTGTCAGAAACGTTTGGATTTCCAAAAGTATATTAAATTGGGAAATATAACTTAGGTTTTCCCCAAAAATCTGCAAAAGAGTAAATTTCAAAACAATTTCCTTAGGTGAGAGAAAAAAAAATTAAAAACAAAACACAACAAAATCTTAAATGGTGCCACCTTGTATCCAACATTACTATATCCAAGTAATCCGTGCCAACAGCTTTCCCATACCCTCAACATTTGTCATGTCATGCTATGTCAGTGGGGATAGAGACAGAAGGATCCAGGGAGGGACAGGGCTCTAGGGAGTACTCACAGTTCCCGAATTGACATATTTCTTCTTCTTACATTTCTTCCGAGGGTTAAGTACCTAAGTGAAGAAGATAACAGTGATGGTGAGAAACAGAGGACGGGAACCACAGACTGAGCACACTAGGGTGGAGGGCCTGGGCAACCTGGGCAGGGCTGGAGCTCTCACCTCATACACTGTGAACTGGTTCTGGGCCTTGCTCAGCTCTCTGTAGCTGGTGGTAAACTCACCGATGAAGTCGTGACTGCAATGAGACCAGAGGTGGGTAAGCAACAACTGCTTGTGGCTTGGAGCCATCTCTGAAACCAGTCTTTTTTTTTTAAATAAACCATTAGAGTACTGGGAGGTAATCTCATTAGTTTTATTTTTTTTTTAATTTATTATTATTTTTAAATTTATTTATTTTTGGCTGCATTGGGTCTTTGTTGCTGCTTGTGGGCTTTCTCTAGCTGCAGCGAGCGGGGCTACTCTTTGTTGTGGTGTGCGGGCTTCTCATTGCGGTGGCTTCTCTTCTCGTGGAGCTCAAGCTCTAGGCGTGTGGGCTTCAGTGGTTGTGGTGGGCGGGCTCAGTAGTTGTGGCTTGTGGGCTCTAGAGTGCAGGCTCAGTAGTTGTGGCGCATGGGCTTAGTTGCTCCACGGCAATGTGGGATCTTCCCGGATCAGAGCTCGAACCCGTGTCCCCTGCATTGGCAGGTGGATTCTTAACCACTGCGCCACCAGGGAAGCCCGAAACCAGTCTTTTATTTCCACTATCTGTGCCTCTACTTGGGCTGCAGGGCACTGGGGCTTGGGCTAGAAGAGGGACCAAGCTAAGGGGAAGAGAAGGGAAGAGACAGTGTACCAGAGAGACAACTGAGGGCATCAGTTGTACCCAAGGACTTGGCATCTGTCATCAACCTTTCTGGCTCCCAAGGCTACTTTGGGGTTCCTAGTGAATGTACTACATATTTCAGGGAACTGTTTGTGTTAATTATAGGAGAGGGCAGTACTATGTGGGGCAGTGCTACCTTCCATCCCGGTCCCAGTCGTACACATCAATCTTCACTGTTCTGAAATGCAGGAGATAAACGTAGGCTGGGTGTGTATGATAAATCTGAGACACCCCCACCCACTTAACTATGCACAGATCATCTTCCAATCCACCCATCTGTCCTTCTATCAAACTTCCTCCCATCCGTCCTATCCATTCATCAGTCCATGCACATACCCAACTATCTACTGCCACTACCACTATTACTACTACTACTACTGCCATTATTATACTTTACTATTGACTTTTTTTTTTTTTCTTTTGGCTGCACCGCACAGCTTGCGGGATCTTATTTCCCCAACCAGGGATTGAACCCAGGCCCTCCGCAATGAAAGGGCAGAGTCCTAACCATTGGACCGCCAGGGAATTCCCTACAACTTATTGAGTCTTACTATATTCCAGGTATTGTTCTCAACACTTTCACAGACTAATTTAATTTAACAATCATTCTATAAAGTAAGCACTATTGAGATAGCCTCATCCACCAGAGGGCAGACAGCAGAAACAAGGACTACAATCCTGCAGCCTGCAGAACGAACACCACAATCACAGAACGACAGACAAAATTAAAAGGCAGAGGACTATGTCCCAGATGAAGGAACAAGATAAAACCCCAGAAAAACAACTAAATGAAGTGGAGATAGGCAACCTTTCAGAAAAAGAATTCAGAATAACGATAGTGAAGATGATCCAGGACCTCGGAAAAAGAATGGAGGCAAAGATCGAGAAGATGCAAGAAAATGTTTAACAAAGACCTAGAAGAATTGAAGAACAAACAAACAGACATGAACAATATAATAACTGAAATGAAAAATACACTAGAAGGAATCAATAGCAGAATAACTAAGGCAGAAGAACGGATAAGTGACCTGGAAGACAGAACGGTGGAAATCACTGCTGTGGAACAGAATAAAGAAAAAAGAATGAAAAGAAATGAAGACAGCCTAAGAGACCTCTGGGACAACATTAAGCACAACAACATTCGCATTATAGAGGTCCCAGAAGGAGAAGAGAGAGAGAGAAAGGACCCGAGAAAATATTTGAAGAGATTATAGTCGAAAACTTCCCTAACATGGGAAAGGAAATAGCCACCCAAGTCCAGGAAGCACAGAGAGTCCCAGGCAGGATAAACCCAAGGAGAAACATGCCAAGACACATAGTAATCAAATTGACAAAAATTAAAGAAGAAGAAAAATTATTGAAAAGCAACAAGGGAAAAACGACAAATAACATACAAGGGAACTCCCATACGGTTAACAGCTGATTTCTCAGCAGAAACTCTACAAGCCAGAAGGGAGTGGCATGACATATTTAAAGTGATGAAAGGGAAGAACCTAAAACCAAGATTACTCTACCCGGCAAGGATCTCATTCAGATTCGATGGAGAAATCAAAAGCTTTACAGACAAGCAAAAGCTAAGAGAATTCAGCACCACCAAACCAGCTCTACAGCAAATGCTAAGGGAACTTCTCTAAGTGAGAAACACAAGAGAAGAAAAGGACCTACAAAAACAAACTGACAACAATTAAGAAAATGGTAATAGGAACATACGTATCGATAATTATCTTAAACGTGAAAGGATTAAACGCTCCAACCAAAAGACACAGACTGGCTGAATGGACACAAAAACAAGACCCGAATATATGCTGTCTACAGAAGACGCACTTCAGACCTAGGGACACATACAGACTAAAAGTGAGGGGATGGAAAAAGATGTTCCATGCAAATGGAAATCAAAAGAAAGCTGGAGTAGCAACACTCATATCAGATAAAATAGACTTTAAAATAAAGAATGTTACAAGAGACAAGGAAGGACACTACATAATGATCAAGGGATCAATCCAAGAAGAAGATATAACAATTCTAAATATATATGCATCCAACACAGGAACACCTCGATACATAAGGCAAATGCTAACAGCTATAAAAGAGGAAATCGAGGGCTTCCCTGGTGGCACAGTGGTTAAGAATCTGCCTGCCAATGCAGGGGACATGGGTTCGAGCCCTGGTCTGGGAAGATCCCACATGCCGCAGAGCAACTGGGCCCGTGAGCCACAACTACTGAGCCTGCGCGTCTGAAGCCTGTGCTCTGCAATGGGAGAGGCCGCGACAGTGAGAGGCCCGCGCACCGCGATGAAGAGTGGCCCCCGCTCGCCGCAACTAGAGAAAGCCCTCGCACAGAAATGAAGACCCAACACAGCCAAAAGTAAATAAATAAATAAATTTATTAAAAAAAAAAAAAAAAAAAGAGGAAATCGACAGTAACACAATCATAGTAGGGGACTCTAACACCTCACTTACACCAATGGACAGATCATCCAGACAGAAAATTAATAAGGAAACACAAGCTGTAAATGACACAATAGACCAGCTAGATTTAATTGATATTTATAGGACATTCCATCCGAAAACAGCAGATTACACTTTCTTCTCAAGTGCACACAGAACATCCTCCAGGATAGATCACATCTTGGGTCACAAATCAAGCCTCGGTAAATTTAAGAAAATTGAAATTGCATCAAGCATCTTTACCGACCACAGTGCTATGAGATTAGAAATCAATTACAGGGAAAAAAACAAAAAACACAAACACATGGAGGCTAAACAATATGCTACTAAATAACCAAGACATCACTGAAGAAATCAAAGAGGAAATCAAAAAATACCTAGAGACAAATGACAATGAAAACACGACGACCCAAAACCTATGGGATGCAGCAAAGCAGTTCTCAGAGGGAAGTTTATAGCCATACAATCCTACCTCAAGAAACAAGAAAAATCTCAAATAAACAATCTGACCTTACACCTAAAGGAACTAGAGAAAGAAGAACAAACAAAACCCAAAATTAGTAGAAGGAAAGAAATCATAAAGATCAGAGCAGAAATAAATGAAATAGAAACAATAGCAAAGATCAATAAAACTAAAAGCTGGTTCTTTGAGAAGATAAACAAAATTGATAAACCTTTAGCCAGACTCATCAAGAAAAAGAGGGAGAGGACTCAAATCAATAAAATAAGAAATGAAAAAGGAGAAGTTACAATGGACCCCGCAGAAATACAAAGCATCCTAGGAGACTACTACAAGCAACTATATGCCAATAAAATGGACAACCTGGAAGAAATGGACAAATTCTTAGAAATGTATAACCTTCCAAGACTGAACCAGTAAGAAATAGAAAATATGAACAGACCAATCACAAGTAAGGAAATTAAAACTGTGACTAAAAATCTTCCAACAAACAAAAGTCCAGGACCAGATGGCTTCACAGGTGAATTCTATCAAACATTTAGAGAAGAGCTAACACCCATCCTTCTCAAACTCTTCCAAAAAATTGCAGAGGAAGGAACACTCCCAAACTCATTCTATGAGGCCACCATCACCCTGATACCAAAACCAGACAAAGATACTACAAAAAAAGAAAATTACAGACCAATATCACTGAAGAATATAGATGCAAAAATCCTCAACAAAATACTAGCAAACAGAATCCAACAACACATTAAAAGGATCATACACCATGAGCAAGTGGGATTTATCCCAGGGATGCAAGCATTCTTCAATATATGCAAATCAATCAATGTGATACACCATATTAACAAACTGAAGAAGAAAAACCATATGATCATCTCAATAGATGCAGAAAAGCTTTTGACAAAATTCAACACCCATTTATGATAAAAACTCTCCAGAAAGTGGGCATAGAGGGAACCTACCTGAACATAATAAAGGCCATATATGACAAAACCATGGCAAACATCATTCTCAGTGGAGAAAAACTGAAAGCATTTCCTCTATCAAGAAGGATTCATCTATCCAACCAAACACCCAGCCATCTGACATTTGTCCATCTGATCATCCATTCTTCTACATAACCATCCACTTATATGCCCATGCATCCTTCTACCCACTCACCTGTCTTCCCACTGCCCACTTGTTAGATCATATGGTCAGCCTATCCATCTACTTTACACTCATCCACCAACTAATTCATCCACTAATCCATCCATTCCCTCTACCATCCATTCATCTGTCTATCCATCAATCTACCTGTCATTCCACCTGTTTATCCTCCTGCTTTTTCAGTCATCCCTCTGCCTCTCCAACCAACCACCAATCTCTCATATACCCATTCATCCTCTCACACATTTAGTCATCCACCCATCATCTGTCCCTCCACTAATCCACCCATCAGTCCACTCATCCATTCATCTGCTATCCATTCATCCATCTCCCCCTCTACCCACCCACCAGTCCTCTTATACACCCATCCATATACCCATCTATTCATTCACCAGCTTATCTATTCATCTGACCACCCATCCATGTATCTGCTCACTCATTTGTTCATTTGCCCTTTCATCCATCCATCCATCCATCCACCTATTCATCCATGTGGCTATCCGTCTGCTTCCCCATGCACCCATCTCCATGTCCAAAACTCTGTCTCACTGAGTAGGATCCTCCAACACTATTATGACCCTTCTACCTTCATTCTTGGGCCCAGGAACCCCACTCTCACGCCCTTGTCCCCTTACTCCTTAGCTTATGCTGAAGCAGACCTGTCATAGTCTCCATTGCACAATACCCGCACAGGGATGCTGAAGGGCTGCCACACAGGATTCAGCGTGTTTTTCACAACCTCCGTCTTGTGGCAGATGGTGAACCTGGAGAGGACAGGAGGATTGGAACCTGCCTTTGGGGTAGGACTGAGCCCAGAGACAGGGCCTGATACTCCTGGAGATTCAAGCACATATCAGGCGCTGCCTTGAGTGGATTCTGGGCTCAGGTCCTGGTGGAGTCTAAGATGTCCCAGCCTAAGAGCCCTAATGGGCCCATGGTCACAGTGGGGGCAGTGACTCACGTGCCATCCTCATTGCTCCTATAGAACACGAGGAAGGGGTCTGATTTCCCAAAGAAGTCCTTCTTGTCCAGCTTGTTTGCACACAGCTGCATGGTGGCAATATCCTATGGATGAAATAGGGCTATTGACACTCAAATTGCTCACAAAATCAGACAGCCCACTACAGGGAATTTGGGGAGAGAAGAGAGCCTCCTGGGTCTAGTATGTGGCCCTTACTGACCCGACAATTGCTAAGCTCCTCTGCGGTCAGCAATATGGTGCCACGCTTCTTGCCTGGTACACCCCTGGAAGCAGAAAAAGCCTCTTTGTGAGGGGAGGGGGGAAGAGTAGGAAACAAGAATTGGGGTGGCCAATCTGGGATTGGGTAGGTCAGGGGAGCCAATCTGTCATTGACTGACAGTCCCGAGTATGTCCACCTCTGTCCTAGGTGGCTTCTGGTGGGGAAAGACCTGACTTTGACTGGGGAAGGTTTCTAGTCTGGAAGGAAGGGGTTAACCTAGCCTACATGGACATCTCATAATGGTAGCATAGGAAAGAAATAGGATTTAGAGTTCTGGGCAAGTTATTTTCCCTTTCTTTAGGCCCTGGTTTTCTCTTTATTTAATGGGAATCTTGCCCACCTCTCAGGGTTGTGAAGAGATCAGAATGAATGCATGGAAGGAAAAGCAGTTGGTAAGCTTGGTAGATATGAAGGTGGTTCTCTTTCTCAAAGCAGACTCTTCATCTACAATACACCAGACACTGTTCTAGGTTTGAATTGGCCAGTTGGCACTTTCCAGCTCTGCTAGACCCTGCCTTCAGGGAACTTCCAGGGGAAGGTGGGATGTCAAAGCCAATAGGCAAGTAGAGCGTGATGTAGCAATCCTAACGAGGGAGAGGAATTTCTATCCAGATCTGGGGCAAAAGGGCTGGTTTGTTAGGTCAAAGATGCTGTGCTTTCTGAAGACTGTGAAGAGTGAGATCAAAAAGTCCAGGGCAGGGGCTTCCTTGGTGGCGCAGTGGTTGAGAATCTGCCTGCTAATGCAGGGGACACGGGTTCGAGCCCTGGTCTGGGAAGATCCCACATGCCGCGGAGCAACTAGGCCCGTGAGCCACAATTACTGAGCCTGCGCGTCTGGAGCCTGTGCTCCGCAACAAGAGAGGCCGCGATAGTGAGAGGCCCGCGCACCGCGATGAAGAGTGGCCCCCGCTTGCCGCAACTGGAGAAAGCCCTAGCACAGAAACGAAGACCCAACATAGCAATCAATCAGCTAATCAATAAATAAATCTTAAAAAAAAAAAAAAAAAAAAAAGTCCAGGGCAGCCTTATCTTCTTCTGACCCAAGAAGGGACACTTCCATGTGCCTGAAGGGTGCATACCAGGACACCCATCCCCAACTTGCCTTGGGTCTCCAAGCAGTCAGGGATGCTGTTGATATGGGCCTGCAAACCCTAACCCCCAAGGGATCCAAAGTGTGGTAGAGAGGAAGCTAGGTTAGGAGTATTCTCAGTTCAAGTTTTGACTCCAGCTTGCTATGTGGTTTTCCCCATCTTTAAAATGAGAATTTGAACCATTTCTTTGGCTCCTTTGATCTCTGACTCTCTGTGCTTTAAAAAGACAGAGTGTAATGAGTACAGGGACTCTTCACCTGCACATTCAGAACCGAGTCGCTGATCCTACTGCCTTCTCACTGTTCTTTGCTTCCTTAATGTTCTCCCTCATCTCATCACCCAGTGTGAATTCCAGTCACTCTGGACTATAATAATCACTCCCTTGCATCCTACTTCTTTTCCCTTGCCCTCTCTCACTTCTATATACTTATCTGGCAGAACCACAGCCCTAGTTAAATCCAATTCTCTGCCTAACCCGTATGACACCTGTGCAACTGAATATGGCCAGAGGAAAACACACATTCGTGCTAATTGCTTTTATTTTAAATGTGTGACCACAAACCTCAAGAGGGTCCTTAATCATACTGTACACCCCGAGTCCCTTCACTTTTCCAGTTCTGCGAGATGGCAGTTTCACTCTCCCTCCTCCCTCCTCAACCCAAAAAGCCTCCTCCTCCATCCTCACTCTCAGCCAATGACCTTGTTTCCTACTTCACTGACAAAACTGAAGCAACCAGAAGAGAATGTCCACAGACCCACCACGCACCTACCCTGCCTCCAGTATCTTCTCCAACAACGAGGCCTTCCTACCGCTGCTATAAATGACTATCCATGTGCCTATTTACCCCTCCACTGTGTGCTACTTTCCACACCCTCCCTCTTGCCTGCACAGGGACATCACTCTATCAACTCTCCCCCCTTTTTTTTCTCTTTTGGCCAAGCCACACGTTATGTGGGATCTTAGTTCCCCAACCAGGGATTGAACCCGCACCCCCTGCATTGGAAGCGTGGAGTCTTAACCACTGGACCGCCAGGGAAGTCCCTCCCCTCTTTTTATTATGTCAAATTTTCAGTTTCTACTGGATCATTCCCATTAGCATACAAATGTGGTATAATTTTCCTCATGTTAAAATATTACAAACCTATTTTCTTGCTCTCACTTCCCTCTCCAGCCACCCCTCCTTTTCTCTTCTCCTCTTTGCAGCAAAACTGCTTGAAAAATTCCTAATTCCCATTCCTCTCTTCCATTCTCTTCTAAACCTCCCCAACCAGGCTGTCACTCCCATCTCTCCTTCAAAACTCTGCTTGTCAGCGTCACCGGCGACCTCCATCTGGCTAAATCCAATGGCCAGTTCTCGATCCTCACCTTACTTGACCTGCAGCAGCATTTGACATGGTTGGCCGCTCTCTTGTCCTTGATACACATCCTTCACTTTGCTGCCAGGACAAGGACAGCACCACCTGCTCTCCGTTACCCTCCCATTTCACTAATGATCCTTCTCAGCCTCCCTTTCTAGCTCCAATTCGTGGAGTCCTTGATCTTCCCTCTCTCCTCGCTCCCTTAGTGATCTCATCTAATCTCATGTCCTTAAAGAGCACCTAAGATTCACGTTTCCTATTGCCTATTTGACATGTCCACTCAGATGTCTAATAAAAATTATGAAATTCAACATGTCAGACTGAACTCCTGGTTGACTTCCTCCCACAGCTCACTCCTCCCTCACTTTTTAAAAAAAAATATCGTTTACGGCAACTCCATCTTTCCATTTGTTCAGGCCAAAGGCCTTGGTATCATCCTCGACTCCTCTTATCCTCTCACATCCATATTCAATCTGTCAGGAATCTGTTGGCTCCACCTTCAAGATATATCCAGAATCTGACCAATTCTCCCCTCCTTCACTGCTAGCACCGTGGATTACTTCTACCTTTGTCCACCCAAGGTTTAGTCTCAACCCGGCAGCATCCTTTGAAACCAAGTCAGATCATATCAATCCTCTGCTCAGAACCCTCCAGTGACTTCCAACTCAGAGTAAAAACTAAAGTCCTTCCAGTGGCTACAAGGCTCTAACTGTCAATGCTCCAAACTCACCTTCTCCTTTCTCCCCCCTGCTCACGCAGTTCCACCCACACTGGCCTCCTTGCTGCTCTTTGAACATATCAGACTTCTGCACTGGCAGTTTCCTCTGCCTGGAACATTCCTCCTCCAGATATCTGCACAGCGCACTCCCTTACTTCCTTCAGGTCATTGCTCTGAAGTTACCTCTCTAGGAGGCCTACTCAAGCATTCTGTTGAACACTGCAACACCTACCCACCCAGCATTTCCAGTCCCCCTAATTCTGCTCTACTTTGTCTTTATTCCTCAATACTTAATGTCTTCTAATATATTATGTAATTTACTTATTTATTATGTCAGTTTTGTACTGTTTTTCTCCCCCTATAAGCTCTCTGAGGGCAGGAACCTTTGTTTTGTTCACCATTGCAACCCAAGCCCCTTGAACAGTGGCTGACATACAGTGAGTATATGCCCAGTAGTGTTTGTGGAATGGATAAATCCCTGGTGCCTAGCACAGGGTATAGCATACAAAACGAGCTAATAAATATTTAGTGAGTGAATGTAATGTAAATTCCAGAGAACTTGACTTAGTGAGGAAAGCTTCCTGGAGGAGAAAGGCTTGAAAGTGGATCTTAAAGGTTGAATCAGACTTAGAAAAAGAAAGAAAAGGGTGAGGAAAGAGAGAGACAGAAGATCCGTCAGGCCTGAGACTGACTTGAGCAAAGCCCTGGAGGTTGGATTTTCCCAGGAGGGTGATGGAAGCTATTGAAGGCCCCTGACCAGGGGAATCCCAGCCTCCATCAATACCGGGTCAGCTGTGTCTTTAGGAGGAGAATTTGGAGGCCCACCCTTCCCCCGCTCCCCTTCAGGTTCAGCTCACGTGAGGGGTCGCTCTACTCGGCTGCCCTGGCCTCCGATCACCTCTCCCAGGGCCAGGAACGCTTGTCCCAGGAAATCCTGCGCCGGGATACAGAGTCAGCGGGGCGAGGACCGGCTGGCGGCGCAGAGTCCCAGCCCAGCCCTGGTGACGCTGCTGCACTGACCACGGCGACTGGAGGCAGCGGAACCACGGGGCCGGGGCTTTAAAGGAGGCCCGGGGTCCCCAGGAAAGCTGCCCTTCTTAGTCTCGCCATCACTTTAAGCCAAGATACCATCCCACCCCTCACCTTTCACACACCACACATGTCGCCCCCGCCCAGCCCCGTTCAGCCTCACCTTCTGAGGGTCCCCGCAGCAGTCGAGAAGGAAGAGTAGCAGTCAGTAAGAGGCACAGGCGGGAAACCGAGGCAGGAGCAGGAGAGGAGGGCGGGGAGGGCAGGTTCGGGGCCGAAGAAGGTCGAGTCGGGTTTGAGGGGGAGGAGGGTTCTAAGGAGGGTCGTTTAACACACACTGAGCGCCGCCTGTGTGCCCAGCCAGCCCGTGAGTGAACGGTCGCTCACCGGTTTGGAGATGTTGGTTCTGGAGTCGACGTTATACCTGGGAAGAGAGTGGGACCAACATGGGGCGGGGCTGGTGGGAGAGCCTGGAACAGGAGTCGGATTTCGAGTCCAGGTTAAAATTGTGGGTGGAGGGAGGGGTAGCCTTGGACGCGAATTCAACCTGGACCTCCTTTGGGCAGGAGTCGGCGTCAGAGTGAGTCAGACCCGGGGCGAGGCCAAGTCCGGGGTCTGCTGGGGGCAGGGTCACGTCAGAGGTAGGGCTTGGGAAGGGGCGGAGCCAAATTAGGGAGAACGGTTGTGGTCAGGACTAGGCCTGGGAGTGCACTGGGTTGGATCTGACCTAAGGGCAGGGCCAACCTAGACTTGTGGGCGGAGCTAAGGCTAGAGCCGAGCCCTTCAGAGTGCCACAGAACTGGGCCTGGGGGTGGAGCCAGGCCGGGGGCGGGGGGGCGGGGGGCCGAGGAGGGGCGGAGCCAGCCGGAATTTCGGGCGGATCCAGGTCGGGGGGCGGTCCAAGCCAGATCCGGGGCGGGGCTCACACATCGAAGCGCAGGTTTTGCTTTTCCTCGAAGAAGTAGTCGAGAACGAATTTGCGCACGAAGTCTGGGTTCAGCGTGTTGTCGATCACCTCGGTCCGTCCGAACTGAATGGAGAGCGGAGAGTCAGCAGGTGATTCCCAGGGGCGGCTCCGGACTGGCCGAGGGTTCTAGGACTTACCTCCCGCCACTCTTGGCTGGCCCGGCTCTGCGTGTAAAGCACCACCACTGCAAGCGGGAGCGGGGGCGGGGAGGGAAGGACTTCAGGTCGGCCCGCACCCCCTCCCCGCCCCTCAGTCTTTCCCGGACCCCAAGTTCCCTCCCTCCTGGCCCTGGTGCCGCCTACTGGGGTCGGACTTGGAGAAGGTGTCGAGGTCCAGCAGGTTCCTAGAGAAAGGGACAGACAGACGGACAGGGGGTGGATCATTCTGGAGCCCATCGCCTCGAACCTGCCCAGACACGGGCACCTGGGGAGGCATGTGGCTCACATCACACTCCCCTCCCCCGTTACTACCTCCGGCTGTGGGGGGGGGGGTGAGGTAGGGGTGGGGGTGGGGGGGGGGTCCGCGTTGTCAGCACCCCGGACAACACCGGAAATCTCCGCCCAAGAACCGTTTCTCTGCGGACTGGACTACCTCCAAGGGCCCAGGAAAGAGGGCTAGCCCCCAGAACTTTGCCCTCCTGGGGCGCAGATCCTACTGGACCCCCGAGACCCGTCCCTTGAAGCCGCAGGCTGAGCCCTCTTTTGTGGTTGGAGCTGTTCCAGGAACCCCCTTCCCGAGTCCGCTAGCGACTCCCGAGTCTGCAGCCGCGATTTTCCTTCCCGAATGCTGCTTCCCCCAGCGGTCTAGCCCCTCTCCGCGTTAAGCCCCGGAGCTGGGTGGTGCTGGGGCAATGCCTAAGCCCTCCCCAGCGTGGCCCGCTCACCGGCAGGACACGGTAATTTCAATCTTGGTGGCCGGGACGCTGCGCTCAGAGGCTCCGCTGAGCGACATGGCTGGTCGGCTGGCCGGAGCTGCGGCAGGCTGCGAGACGGGGTCCGCCGGAGCTGCTAGGTGCGGCGGCGGGGTCGGTCCAAGTGCCGCCGCGGCGCTGGCGGCGGAGGCTGCACTCCCTCCAGCCCTGCGCGCACCCTTGCTGCTCGCGCCTTCACTGTGGCCGGCGGCGCAGCGCCTCCAGATGGCAACACAGCCCCGCCCGGCCCTGCGGGTGGCCCCCATCCCATTGGAGCAGCCTCGAGCAGGCCAGGAACCTTACACAGATTCGAACTCCAACCCACGAGGTGGGAGAGTCCTCCCAGCGCGTTTCCCCGGGGCGAAACCCAGTGCCCCCACCCATCCCCGCGAGCTGTCCCCGAAGCTGAAGGGTTCCAGATACCTGGTGGGCGTTGGGGTCGATTCCTCTTCTTGAGCCGCTCCCTCAACAATCTGCTTCTCCTCCTTCCCACTCCCGTCCTCCCTCCCTCAGTCTCTGAAGAGTTACACATGTGCGTGACCTTGGGCAAGTTACTTAACATCTCTGTGGCTCAGTCAGTTCACTAGTAGAATGGCCATTAATAGCACCTACTCAGGGTGTTGTAAAATTTCATGGAGAATAATCCACAGAAAGGATTTAGCACAGGGGATTGTACACAGTAAATACTCAAGAAATGTTCACCGGCATTATTTCCTTCTTCTTGGCATTCACACCGATGACCTCTTTTGTGTTTAGAGTCAGAGGTCAGTAAATGGTGGCTGTTACAGCACTGTGCAAAACCTTTTGTCCATGTCCTTGAACCCGCATGACTTCATGGTGTTAAGAGATGCAGACACACTCTGTGAAGATGCAACCCACTCCAGGTCACACGGTAGGTGGTCAGCCAGGTCCATCCTCCCCACATCACCTACTACCTCCAAAGCCCTGGAAGCCAATCCCTCACCGAACGCAGGGGCTGCAGGTCACCTGTACCAGTCTGCTAAACTTGTCAAAAATGAAGATTCTCCCCACCCCCTTCCCAGCTAAATGAAGATCTCAGCAACTTCAAGTCTGAATTTCAGGCAGCTCTGGAAATCTGCATGGATAAACAGGCTCCCCAGGGGTGACTAGGGCCCACTCAGGCCTGAGGACCACTGCTCCCACCTTAACAGCCTATGACTACATGTCCCCATCTCACTAGAGACTCTCATGGCTCAGGGGTTAAGGGGAACACCCAAGTCTCCAGTTCCCTTCCTGCTTCATCTGTACCCCTCCCCCCAGCAAAAAGGAGGACAGGGAGAACCTTCTAAATAACTCCACAAAGACAGGAGCCAAATGATAATGCGATAGAGTAGCTGTTCAAAAAGGCTTTGATTTCATTTTGTGATCTGTGTCAAACTGCCTCATTCTCAGTGCGGGTGACCCCTCCTCCCCAGGAGACGAGAATGGAAAGTGGGGGTCTTTTGTGAAGTCTCGGCCTCCACAAGGCCCCAGGGAAACCCCACATAGTTCTGAGAGTTGACAGGAATCCTGGCAAAGACTAAGGTGGGTGGGAGGCAGTGACAAGTAGGGTGGCGGACACCAGTCAGGAAGCTGGGGTGGGGGAGAACCCCGTCCTTGGCCCTGCTCAGCCTTGGGGCTGCCATGTGCATGATGGAGAAGGGGAGATTTCCCCCCACCTTGAAGCACCCCTTGGCTGGGCACGGCTTTGATTCCGCTTAGGGCTCAGGTGAGAGAGGAGCAGGAAGCTGTCATGAGCTGGCTGCTTCATAAGGTGCTGCTGCTGGTGCCCCGGAGTCCAACACCGCGGACAAACTGCTCCAGCAGGCCGATGGCACCAGAGGGACTGGGGGCTGCTGCCCGAAGCCCCACTGTGCTGCTGTAGGCAGCCAAGAAGGCTGAGCGCACCTCCTGTAGCCGAGTCTCCCGTTCACTCAGGGCTGTAAGCCTGTGCGGAGGGAGGGAGGGAAAGAGAGAGAATGAATGCATTACCCTGGGGCAGGATCCAACATTCTCTTCCTTACGCCACACTGCCTATCCTTCTGCATTCCTCAGTAGAAGGCCAGCATCTGCCCCGTGGCCATACTACCCTTGTGGTTCAGGCCCCAAATATGTGGCCCTGTTCCTCTCTTAAACTCTCTCTCAGCTCTCAGGCTGCTGTTCCTACCTGGAGAGGCCAGAGTCCTCACCTTCAGTCACTGCATTCCCCGGGTACACAGCTAGGAAGGTGCTGGCTTTTCCAGCAGGATTTCTTTTCTCATTCTATCTGCTTTTCCTTCCCTGGCCTCTACAGGCACTTATCACAAGTCAAGAAGGGGAACAACAAGTGTGAATTCCACATAAGGCTGTTTGATGACTTGAAGAGTCTTTAATAGAAAAGGCCTGAGATAACCAGCCATGCCCAACCTCTGGACTCAAAGTTACACGAAGTCTAGGGGTAGGAGGGACACAGAATTCGAGGAAAGGTCACAGACCCACATGAGATGAGCCCTCACGTTCCCATCCACCTAAGCACCAAGACCAGCCCTGACCACTAACTCACTCCAAAATTTCCCCTAAGAGACCAATCACTGGGTATCCCCTCCTGCAAATTTGTTAGAAGCAGCAGCAATATCCCCAGTTCCCAGGCCCAAATGACTTGCACCTAGGGCCTGGGGTAGCACATGGAGATATGGGGTAAGTGAGTGTCCAGGGGTAAGTATGGAGAGAACAGACCCAGGGAAAATAGATTGGTGGGAGTGGGGGTGTGTGTGTGTGAGAGAGAGTGAGAGAGTGAGAGTGAGAGAAGAAGCAGCAGCAGCAGAAGCAGGTTGTAGGGCGAAGGAAAGTCAAATAGCTCTAGCAGCAGCACTAAGAAAATGGGGCTGATACTGGATTCCTGCAATACCATGAACAACTCCGAAGTCTCTCTTGGCATGTGGGGGAGATACGTGGCCCCAGATTTTCTTTACTTCCTAATTAGGTTTTACATAGGCTGGAGACCATGAGTGCTTCTTTAGCTTTTCCTGAGAGCATATAACCAGGAGAGATACAGATAGTAGTTCATATTCACAGGGAATATCTAAAGGTCCATATGTATGCATTCTCATGGCCCCCTATTTTTAGGAGGCCGAAAGGGGAGAGATCACAACCTATTTAGAAACAAGATAACTGGAGCCCAGAGAGGGTACGTGATCCACTTGAGGACATACGGCAGGCAGAGACTGGAGCTACCATAGTGCCATTCCCTCTCAAGAGATGAGCTAGCAGGTTCAGAGAAGTCAAGGCTGAAATCCCAAGACAGAGCTGGTAAACATATTGGTTTTTTTGTTTTTTTGTTTTTTTTGGCCATGTGGCATGCGGGATCTTAGTTCCCCAACCAGGGATTGAACCCGTACCCCCCTGCAGTAGAAGTGCAGAGTCTTAACCACTGGACCGCCAGGGAAGTCCCCAGAGCTAGTAAACATAACAGCTAGGATTTGGATTAAATTCCTCTGACGCCAAAGCCTAAGCAGTGAACCCACATACTATGTGACCTCACCAGGAATCAACCCTGACCCCACGCCCATCCTGCAATCTTGGAGGCCATGGGATCACGGAGAACCTAGCCCTCCTCTGGGAACCACCCCTAACCTGAGGGTTGGCTGGGAGCACAGAGAGCTACCCAAGGCATAAATTGTAGGATCTGGGGCTACAGCTGCCCGTTTCACTGGCTAATACCAGGTAAGTGAGGGGTGCTATTAAGCAGGGGCAGAGATGTCTCTGCTTCCTCCAGAGATGGCTCTTAGGCTCTCTGGTTGAAGTAGAAAGAGCCTACAGAAAGGTGCAGACAACTATTTCTTTAATCCTCAAAAATCTAAGAGATCTTGTTTCTGGCTTAAGGGCCTGGCTATAGAGAAGGCTGTACCAGGCACCAGTGGCCCCTGAAGTCCTTGGGCTACTCCCTAGCTGCGGGGCCAGGGCCTGTGAGCACCATCTAGGAATCCCAAGGTCTGGCCCCTGCTTGCCCTCAGCAGGAATCCTTCTCGACTCCCAAGGGCAACTTGCCTCCAACCTGTCAGCATGGGAGGGTATGAACTGGATTCTGGTGGTGGTGATGAACACCCAGCACCCGGTGGGGAGGGGAAGGCCCTTAGGCAACCACAGACCAGAAGCAGATCCTGCTCCCCAGGCCACCGGAGGCTCTCCCCGCCTGACATCCGTGAAACAGCAGTGCAGGCAGGGGGCAGGCGGCAGCCAGAGAGGCAGCTGCTCTGCTAGAACTGGAAGTCCAGCACTGGAGCTTTGGAGGGAGAGGATTTTACAGGCTTGGGCTTTGGATGGGCATCCCTGTCCAATTTTCCTTCCTGACCAGAGACAAAAGCAGATGACAAAAGGGGGGAGGTGACAGCAAGGAACCCTCGGTTCTGCTTGGGAGCACAGCCCTCGGGCTAACCCAGCTCCGTTCTGGCTCCGGTCTCCACCATACACCTACTTTCACTACTCCACTGTTCTGCTTTCAAAGGGTTCTCATGTCAGGCAAAGCCTTGGACAGAAATAGAATCTTTTATAGCTAGAGTCCAGCCAGCTTTCCCTAAGGGTGTGTGCCCCAAGAGACCCACGGATGGGTTTTAGAGGCCGGGGAGAGTGAACACACTCCAACGCACTTCCTGAGCAGTCCATCAGGCCTCCTCCATACCTCAGGGTCCAGGAGCAGTGAGGCATACTTAGCTGAGACACTCGGGAGGGCTAGGGAACCCAGGCCAGCTCCCTGGGGCCTGCTGCTGCCGCCTCATTCCTAGCCAGCACTCAGTGGCTCACCAGCTTTTGATACGGGCAGGGCGGGGGGCGGGGCATCCTGTCTTCTCAAGCAAGACACTTACAGACAATTGTTAGGGAGCTCATCCGGGAAGCTGAAAGGGAGAGAGGAGTCTGTGTGCAGGGCAGCCCGTTCCTGAATACTGCCACAGCCTGTTACCATCTGCCAGCTGCCAAAGTCTGTGGAGAGAGAGGATCCGGGCAGGGGATGGTCCACTGATCTGGGGCAGAGAGGAGAGAGAGGGGAGATGATGTGGTCAGTCATATGCCTGACAGGGGAGGCCCTGGAGGAGCGGGGCGGGGAGGCTATGGTGGCCCTGGGACCGGGCCACAAGGGTCTGTTGGTAGAGCATCTGTAAAGTCAACCATTTTCTCCAAAAGTACAAAAACAGCTGGACAGGTTATGACCAAGAAAGAAAAGTAAAAACCACAAGGCAGGGACTTCCCTGGTGGCGCAGTGGTTAAGAATCTGCCTGCCAATGCAGGGGCCACGGGTTCGAGCCCTGGTCCGGGAGGATCCCACATGCCGTGGAGCAGCTGGGCCCATGCACCGCAGCTGCTGAGCCTGAGCTCTGGAGCCCACGAGCCACAGCTGCTGGGCCTGCGTGCCACGACTGCTGGGGCCCACGTGCCTGGGGCCTGTGCTCCGCAGCGAGAGAGGCCACTGCAATAAGAAGCCTGAGCACCGCAATGAAGAGTAGCCCCCGCTCGCCGCAACTAGAGAAAGCCTGCGCACAGCAACAAAGACCCAACGCAGCCAAAAATAAATAAATAAGATAAAATAAATTTATTAAAAAAAAAAAAATAGACCATAAGGCAGGCTCAGCTGTGAGGACAATGCATCATGCAAAGACTTACAGGAGCAAAAGAACAAGAGCAAAGCATGGTGACTAAGGTGAGCCAGCAACCAAAGCCTGGGATCAGGGCATGCCTGCTCTGGCTGACAAAGCAAGTAAAATCTCAACAGCACCAAAAGGAAGGGAGCAAAGCTGAATGCCCCAGGAACCTGGGAGGCAGGATCACCCCACACTCCCTGGCATGTAGATTGGCAGAGTGGCAATGCAGAACCCAGGGCCACCGAGGTCCTATGGTAGAGATGGGAGAACAAGCCTCTTGGGGATGGTGCGGGCGGTGACCTAGATGGAAGAGGAAGTTGACGGGAGCCCTGAGCCCCGCCCTCCTCCTCTGCAGCGCCTTCCAGGAGCCAAAGTTTGTATTCACAAGCAACAACCCAGCAAACTCACTGGCTATGCCCAGAGGGAAGGAATGAATCAGGCAGCCAACTTGACAACTTCATCAGGCCTTTTTCAAACAGAGGTTTGGGGGGTGCGGGGAGAGGAAGGCTGTATTGGGAACCTACCACTGCCACCACCTCCCCGCTCACAGCCCAGCTTTCTCTGCTGTCTCTGGACAGTAGCCCAGCTGGTGGGGGAGGAAGGGAGGAGATAGGGAAACATCAAACGAGGCCCTTCCATCAGCTACCCCAGGTCCCAATCCCCAGAGGTGCATCATCTTTGATGCTTGACCCTTTGTTCTTTAATTCAAGAATAGCAGAAGGTGCTCCTGTAGGGACCCAGAAACAGAGCAGGAGCGTGAATAGTGGTACAGGGGGTGGGAAACTGAAAAATTAATTGACCTTGGCCCACCCAGTTAGCTGGAGTCAAGGGCTCCTAGACTGAGATGACAGTCCCCCTGGGTCCCCAGGCCAGCCTTATCCTCAAGTAGTTGCCAAGCTGAGTGCAGCTCTGGCCAGCGCTGCATCTCTGCTGATCGTAAATCATCTCCTTCTTAGAGGCAGGGAAATGGCAGCCCGGACAGGTAAGGACACTTGCCCAAGGTTCCACGGCTAGAGAGTGCAAGAAGAGATCTTTAAAGCCAAGATTGATTACAGATTTGTTGTACAACAGAAACACCTTGAGACCAGGGAAAACAGCTAGCTTTCTACGTTAAAGCCGCCATGAATCGGAGCCCCCCTGCAACATAGAGACTTGCCATATTCATTGCTCCTGCTCTACTCTGGAAGGTGTATGACAGCAGCACTGGGGATGAGGACAGGCCGTGGTCTGCTACCTGGTGGAAGCCCTAGTGACTGACAAAGCAGGGCTTCCTTCTTCCTACGTGGAGAAACTTGGTAGGGTTCAGGCCAGACACTGTATCTCTGGTGATCCTTAACTGTCTGTAAATCAGAGACAGCTGCCTACATGCAAGAGCAAGCTACACGCCACCGTGTGGTGCCTGCCCTGTGCTTCCTCTGGGTCATGCCGGAGTCTTCAGTCAATGCAACCCCTCTTGAGGGGCAGCCTGGCTCCACAAATCTCACCTCTTGCTCAAACTTTAAGGTAAGGTAGAGCTTCTTTTCCAGTTTTCGGGAAAATAATTGCTAAACAGCAGAGTGTTGAGGGAATGAAAGTAATGTGAAGCAGAGGAGGCTGGGTAGGATGAGGGACTTAAGGGGCAGGGAACATGGGGGTTTCTTATGCTCCTAACCCCACTCCCCAGGGCTATCAGAGACTCACACTTCCAATGGGAAAATGACAGATGGAATATGGTTACAGAGAGGTTCCCAGCAAGGGCTCTTGGTCTCCTAGGCTAGTCCCTTCCCTGTACTTCCCGTGTCCAGCAGGTAGCACCCCCAGGCAAGAACCATGCTTGAAGCAGCCAGGAGACAGCTGTAGTATGGAGAAGGCAGCACAGATAACAACAGGGCGCATGATCCCAGGGGGTCACAAAGGAATCTCAGCAAGCAGCCAACCATCTTTTGCATCTTTTTCAAGAGTGAGCACACAGGCTCCAAATGAATCTTCGTATTTGAGGCTTTTGTCAAGGAAAGGGTTGCAAAGCAACCGTTGTGTTCCTGGGTTTGAGAGCAAGGGGCTGTGCTAAGCAGAGAGGTCCTCGCAAGTGCACATCTGGAGTAGCTGGCTAGAGGGGGCACCTAAAGATGACCGGGAACAGTCATGAGAAGGAAGCACCTGCACCTGCCGAGTGAAAGAAGGAAGGAAAACTTTCAAGTTAGCCTCGGTACACAGGTAACGCAACCAGCCTTAACAAACCCCCATGCTCTTCTGCCCTACACCCTTACTCGAGTGCAAACACAGCATCTACCTCCACCGATCTACCTACAGGACTGGAGGGCACACGGGGCCAAGCCGCCCTCCAACTGGACAACTGTGGAGCTGACAGTGCTTCCAAGGTCATCCCTCCACATCCCCAGGGCCCAGACCTCTGCCCAGGAGGCTGGCTTCTTGGCAACATTTCACTCCCTTAGATGGGTATGGCCTAAGCCCCTCTTCACAGCACCAACAGAGCTGAACCGCCTCACCTTGCCCCACACCTACCAGACCCCTGCTGTGGGCCAGCTCAGGCAAGTGTGTTTTAGCTGGTCCTTTTGGAAGGGGTTACAGGAGTACCCACACAAGCAGAGCTGGCCCAAGCCACACAGCTGAGGCGAGGAGAAAGAGGTCTGGCCTGAGGTACCTGATCTGGCCTTTTACCTAGCTGCCCAGTGCCCTGACACAGCCCATAGTCCTTCAGAAATGAGACTGATAAGGACAGATCTTAACCACAACTACAGTTTACTGAGCATTTCCAGTACTCATGGAAAAGATGAGTATTACTATATGCCAGGTACTTTGCTCCATTATCTCACTTAAACCCAAACTTATGGAGACCAGGATCATTACTCCCACTTTAAAGACGGGATAAAAAAGACTGAGCTCAGAAGGGAAGTGTTTTTTCCAAGTCACACAGCTACAAGTGGCAAAGCTGGGATTGAAACCCAGGCTGACCAAAACCCACGCAAGCCGCACAGTACACTGATCTTCCTTCCTGATAAGGGACGGTGGAGGCCTCAGGGATTGGCTCAGGGATGCACACATAACTTCCAACTGGAATAAAGCACAGAGTTTCTGATCTATGGTTGGAAAAGAGGCCTTCACGTGATCCCTGGATGTGAGAAAGGAAGCACACGGAGTAGCTGGCCACCATTAGGGAAGCTGGCCAGAAGACAAAGCTAGCATGTAGAAAGAGGCAAGGAGAAAGGACCATAGGGAAACGGAGTTGGAACCTTGATGAAGCTGTGCTTGAAGGCTGCATTTTTCCAATGTAAACCAATAGTTTTCCTTTATTGTTTAAACTCTTTTGAGATGGATTTTCTGTTATTTGCATCTAAAAGCACCTGATCTGACAGCTCACAGAGAGGGCTTGAAGGTTCACAGCTAGGAAGGACCTGGGCAGTTAGTTGCCCATTTAAGTCTCTGATTAAAAAAAAAAGAAACCCAAAGCTATCAAGTGACATGTCTGAAGTCATGCAGGGAACGAACATTTGAGCCAAGACCCAGAATCCTAGCCTTTCAGAGAGCCTGAATGTCACCTAATCTGTACCTACCCCCACCACTACCAAGCCTCCAGGTGATGGTCCCACAGCCTCTGCCCAAGTGAACACCTCCAGGAATGGGGCCTTAGGGAAGAATCCTTCCGTTCAACAAGGGCCTGACCCCACGGAACAAGTGACTTCGGAAACGGCTAGGACAAGATTCATCAGATTTGAAAAGTCATCAGTTTCCCTCAGCCTGGACTTCAGGCATTGGGGTATGTGTGTGTGTGTGTCTGTGTGTCTGTGTGTGCGGTGTGTGTGTTTGTGTGAACCAGAGACCTGTGCTTTCCTGCAGCAGCCCAAGGAGAAGTCTTTTGGGGCTCCAAGTTTTCTCTTATGGGTCTCAAGCTGGCAATGCCTTTAGGCTTCTCACCGCTCATCGCTGGTCTGGAGCTGTGGCCCCATGGGAGAACACATCAAACGTTAAGACAGGAACCCTACGTGTTACAGAAAGCAATCCGGTTTCTCTGCCTCGTTAAACATAGCCGGGGACAGAGCTCATTGCTCATAACAAGCAGTTAGTAGGTGGTGAAGGATGGGGAAAGAGAAGCTATCTGGGCAGCAGAGTTGGCGCCTATGTTGTCACTTAGCTAACCAACCAGGCCGCTGGATGTCCCTCAGCCAAGTTCATGTGCTCTTCAGGCAGCTTGGCTTCCAGCTGGGCTCAGTGGTAGCGCCATCCCTCCTCAGGCACGGACAGTGCTATGCTAGCAACCCCCATCCCTAAAGATGTCTGACTCTGGAGCAGAGACCAAGACTACACACGGAGCTGGGCACTTTACTGACCAGGGCTCGGAGAGGCATGTGAGCACTGGTCCTGCCTCTTCCCAGTCCCCAGCCCTACAGATGATGAGAGATTTAACAATGGTCCAGAAACGCAACTCAATTAGAAGCTGCTGCAGTAGCAGCTAACGATGCGCAAGAGCCACCAGTCTTGCCAGTGAAGGGTACGGGGTTGGGACTGGATAAGAGTCAGCACCCCACAGAACTTTCTTCTGAATCCGACACCTACTTCTTAACTTTGAACAAAGCTACACCAATTCTTTTCACAGGGAAGTCCTACCTTAAAAGAGATATGCTTGTAGAACTTGGGAATGTGGAGCATAGGAAACGCAGAGAATTCACATTGTAAGGGGAATTTCAGCCGTCACAGATAGCTTTAGTAAATAAAGGGTTTCTTTCCACACAGTTCCCTCTGCTGCACTAAAAAGCTGATTGGCTGTTGTTACCTAAGAGAAGCAGGAAAGCTAATGACAGGATCCCTCAGGCACTTTAAGATAAGAGAGACTAAATTAATTTTAATGTTAATGGAAATATGTAATTATAATTAGAATGCTCCAGATCCGAATAAAGTAGTCTTTCAAATCCTCTGGCAAACAAGCAGCCAATCCAGAACCTCGTCACCTGGCCAGCCCAGCCTGGCTACAAGCAGGCACTCCCAGAATAAACCAGCAGAGCCATCAAACACCTCACAGCAGTCCACCCCACGCCTTTCCAAGGCACCCCATTTTGGTCCAGTTATTCCAGCCTCCTTCACCAGGCCCCAGCTCACAGGGCCGTGAGATCAGGAGGACACCCCCAAACCTCCTCAGCCTCCTGGACCATCCTGCACCAGCCATAAGCATCTGAGCCCCCAGTGCAGGTAGATAACCACTGGCGAGACCGAGGGAAATGACCACAAGATCGGAACTCGGATCTTTTGTCAGGAAGAAGGGAATGATAAAAAGCTAAGGTGTGTGATGGGGTGTTGCCTCAGTGGGGGAGCCCCCAACAGTTGGACAGTTAAGACCAGGGAGGACCCAGGGGACAGGAGGAATCTCCTGTTTTCCTTCCCAGTTGTCCAGCAATGCTGCACAGGCAGAAAAGGAGGCAGGGACGAGGAGCAAGAGCTCCAGCCCAGAAGAGCAAGGGTCACGCGGTGCCGCGGCAGGCCCACAGCGGCCCTGAGGCAAGCTGCACAGACAAGCGCGGTGGCACAGAGGATGCGGATGAGCACGGCACGTGGGCTTGTCTGCTCGGCACCATCTCCGCGCAGCTGCCTCCACCAGACCCGTGGGGACAGAGGGGTTGTGGCCTTTATTTAACAGACTCAGCTACAGCGCTGACGGACACGGCAGTGCTCCGAGTTGAAGGACTCACCTTCAGAGGTGAGCACACAGGACCCCTCTGGACAGTGCAGCTCCTACTCACCCAGAGCTGATCCGCTCAGCCTGTGTGGGGAGGGTGCTTTTCCCCACCTTCCTCCATTGCTTGCTTTTGCCCAGAAAGGAAAAACCAGAGGACGGTGATGGGAGGAGAGTTCCCAAGGTTTCAGGGTTTTCCTTGTGATAAGCTTGTGACCTTTGGGTTCAGCTTCCTCCTTGGTAACATGCCTGCCACAAGGAAAGACCTGAAATTCTGGAGCAGTATCCAACAGGGCTGGGCTTGAATCTGGAGTGGACTTCAACGCTCACGATCGTTCTGCTAAATGTCTTTTCTCCCTGGAATTTATTAAGGACCTCTTAAGTCGCACACAAAGTCTTTGTTCTCTTCAGAAGGGCCAGACGTTCTCAAGGCCTTAGAAAACAAAGTAATTCACAGGACTCCTTCCCTGGCTGTATGACATGGAAGGAGTGTTAAGGGGTCAGCTAGCAAATGCCTCCCCCAGATGCCAGGCCATCCCTCAATCCTAAGCCCCTGGCCAGCGCTCAGCTTTAACCTCACCAAGGGAACATCAGTTCTGCGGCACACTCCAGCCACACCTCTCCATCCTGGCTGAGCTGCTCCCTTTCCAGATGTGCAGGCCTGCGAGGGTTGCCCCAGCCACACACATCTAGACTAGCTCCCTACCGTCTGTCCTCTTCAGGGCCCCACCCATCCAGACGAGGAATGGGAGAGCCAGAAGCACCTCGGAGGATCTCGCGCCATCTCTTTAATCAGAATGTGAGGTCCACAGGGGGGGCTGAGACCTGGCAAAGGCGACGGGGAGGGGCAGCCCCAACTTCCTGCCCATCACATCACAACTACTATACCTTCTGGATACCCATCTGCCAGGGCTCTGGGAAGGGGGAGTCTCAAACCACTCTGCGAACCAGCTCCTGCTCTGTATCCAAACATTAACCCATCCTCCAAACAGTGCGCGAGCCTGCAAGCTTGTCGATCCCCTCTGGCCTCCTGGGTACACTGCCCGCCAGGCCGCATGCCCTGGAACCCCACGCTCCAGCCTTATTAACAGGCAAGGGCTAGCCACCCCACCATTAGGACTTGGGAGGTCCTCACCTGGGCTTGGGGACCTCCAGGGGACTGCTACCCAGCCTGAAAAAGTTGTCAGAATGGTTCGAGGACGAGGAGCTGGAGGACTTGGCTTCCACCAGCCCCTGGTGGGAAGGCAGGCGGTCCTCTGAGAGCTGCGGCCGGTTCCAGAGCACACTCTGTGGAGAGGATGAGTGGCTCTTCCTCCTGCAGCGGAAAGATAGGGCTGCTGGCTAAGGGGCCACCTCGGGCAAACCCTCTGCCCACTTGTACTAAATCTCAGGGCCCACTTTTTACTTGCACTGGAAAAATGCCACATGGGAGTGGGCATACTTCAGCACCCCCTTGGGCTCGGCCATGGGCAGCGAGGGCTGGGTCTTCACACAGGGACTGTGACGTCTGAACAAAACTGGCCTGCTGGCCTCAGTGCACACGCTGGAAAACAGATTCTTAACTAACACTTTAGTAACTGACCTTCCCTGCTAATGTTATACAAAATATTGAGCCCTTTGTCCAGGGGGAAGGTCATCTGATTCTCAAAGGAGCTGACCCTCAACAAGCTCCCAATTCCTAATCATTATTTTGTACTCACCCCTTTTTTCTTTTTCTAAGCTGGCCCCCCACCTCCCAGGCAAATGATACAAGGGAGCACCCCCAGGAAGTCCCTTTAGCACCAGCGCCCCTCACCCGACCCTGTCTTCCCAGCCCTGCAGCTTCCTCCTTCATCCCGCAGTGCCCCCCACCAACCAGATGGCTGGCCTCTGAGGCCCAGTAGAGACAGCAGGGCATGGAGCTCAGCTCTCAGGCCTGCTGTCGGGGGCCCCTTTGTTCCTGGGGCTCCCTGGAGTTGGAGCCCTGGCTCACAGCTGTTAGCAAGCTTAGTTCCAGCCTGGCCCTCACCAAGCTGCCTGAGTCTGTGCTCCTGCAGGGACCAGCTCCACGGTCTCATAGGTGAAGCTCCCGGCGGCTCCTGGGGAGCTCTCCATGACCAGAGAGAAGTCACTGCCAAGGCTGGTGGTGCTGCCACGATCCTTCCGCCCTGAAAGAAGCCAGTGCCATCAGTCAGCACATTATCTTCTCCTGCTAGGGGTCCCCCACCTCTTCCACACAGAAGAGAAGTTTCTAGAACAAACAGTCCCTATGTGGTCTAGAGTCAGAAAGATATACAGAGAAAGTCTGCTGGGGCCCATGACTCACTCAGCATGCAGATATCTTCCACAGTGAAGCCTGCATCCCGGGCTGGCAAACTCTTCCTCCTGTAAACAGAAGCCAGGACAGTGAATTCCAGATTGGGCTGAAGTCTCCCATGTCCCCCACATGCTGCCCACCTGGGAAAGAAGCTCCAACTCACTGGAAACTCATGGACACAGGTCCTACCTAAACTGCTGCAGAAAGGCCAGGCCCACTTCTGGGAGGCCAGCAAAGCCTGCCGCCTCCCTGTCAGTGTGGCCCTCAGAGTTCAAGTCTGGTCCAGCACACTAGGAGCTTGGATTTGGAAAGCTTGGACTTGGAAAGCAAGCAAAGACACCAACTCTCACAGGGGTCCTAAAGCAATTACCAGGCAAGACCCCTGTGTTTGCCGGGCTGGAAGCAGACTCTGCTCTGTGGCGGTGGGCTGTGCAGACACCCCTCTGCAGCAGCGCAGGGAAGGAAGCCATCAGCTCAGGCAGGAGAATCTTCTGCCATGGCGGTGGCATGGGGAGCTGGGAGTCCCCCTATCCTTGGGCTGGCTTTTCCCTGCAGCAACGAGCCCTGCTCTCCTAGTCACAAGATGAGCCTCTTCAGCCACTGGCCCTCCCCAGGTACCCCTACCTGCCCTCAAAGTGAAGGCAGGGACAGGAAGCCAGCCTGCCAAGCATGCAGGGAAACAGGGCAGGGATAAGGCAGCAAGCAAGAACCCCCCTGCCCTAGCGCGGCCCTTCCCGGAGCACCTTGCTCCCAGTGAGAGCAGGCCTCTCCTTACCTCTGTATCTTCAGAGCAGAGTACTCCTCAGAGATGATATGCTTCAAAAAATTGAAGCAGAAGAAGAAAATCTGAGAGACCAAAAAGCAGCACACATGAGAAGATAGCAGTCTCCAGGGAGATGAATCTAGGTGGCAGAACTCCCAGGAGAGGGCAACCAGTGACCCTGGTCAACCCCTGATGGACAGCAGCCCTGCTTTGGGGACCCTGCTGGATATTCTGGTGTAGAAACAGTACGGGCAGTAGGGAAGGCTTAGGAGGTCGGGCAGGCGTGCCTGGGGTGGGGCAAGGAAGGAAGGGCGTTTCCTTCCGGAGAACGCAAAAGGGTAAGCCAGTGACGTTTCACACCATCTTCAAATTGAACACACACATTCTCAAGCTACTGAAAAGGATGAAGAGAACAGCTGCTTCTCCCCCTCAGCCTCTCCTAAGAACCTCAGGGAGAGAGGCTAACAGGGAAGGACAGCTGGGAGAGAATTTCGGGGCAAGAAGATTAGTGGACACAGCAGGAACACAATGCAAGGGCAAGAGATCAGATTTTGTAGAAGAAATACCCGGAAACAGTGGTTCAGGAGAACCAGGGGTGGGGGCAGCCACTGCCTGGCCCACAGCCTGCACTGTTCAGAAACTGTAAGGGGCAGGACGAAGACCGAGGCGGGCAAAAGCCGGAGGAGGCTCCTGAGCTCTGACCCCGCATCCGCATCCCCAGCTCCGTGAGCAAATTCTCTCTTCTCCCTTCCAGCCAGTGCCCCGGTCCAATGGGCCTCTGTGAAGTGCACACAATGCATAGTCTCTGCAGTTGATTCTGAAAGGTGTGGTCCATCAACCCCTCACTTGGAAAAATACCCACAGGGTATCCCAGAGCCCCGTAAGGTCTCCTCAAAAAATAAAAGAGGAGGGAGGGTGCCTAGGTCAGGCCAGTATGAAAACTTTGTTACATAACTTTTTTTTTTTTTTGGCCGCCCCGCACAGCTTGTGGGATTTTAGTTTCCCGACCAGGGATTGAACCTGGACCCTCGGCAGTGAAAGCACGGAGTCCTGAGCACAGAGTCCTAACCACTGGACAGCCAGGGAAGTCCCCGTTACATAAAATTAAATAGGTGTCTTCACCACAGATTTTTTAGTCTTTAATATGCTAATGTGCTCTGAGAGCCTCAAAGGCAAAGGAGGGGTACGGAGCTGTTTAACAGGCCCCAGCTTTTTGCATGTTTTTAAAGTATCAGAGTTTTGAGTGTGTGCGGGAAGGAAGGGAGGGCTAAGAGAAAAGCCCACACCCCGCCAACCCTCCCAGCTGAGAAGACCCTCTTGTTTATGTTGAGACGTGGCCAGGGTTTGAATCCAGAATCCACTGGGCTCAGCCGCATCCCCTGCCCCGTCTCTGAAGGTGGAATCTGGCCTGCTCTGGGGATGGGGAGACAGCATGGGGGACAGCAGGTACTGGAGCGCCAGCTCCAGCAAATCTCAGAATGAGAGGCTGCAAAGGGGCTTTACGTGCGGATTTCAGTGCCGAAGTCACTGCCTCTGACAGAGTTCATGGAGGCCTCTGAGGAACAGGCTTATGAGCTCTGCAGTCCTGGCAGGTGCGATCAGTGCTCAAAAGAAGAGATTTAGAAGGAGAGAGGAGCAGCTGAGAGGGAGGAACAAGAGAAGAATGCACAAGATAAGATGCCCAGAAGAGGCAGCTTCAGAAGGGTGAGAAAGATGCCTCAGGAAAATGGGGGGGGGGAGCCAACACTGCGTGCAGCTCCCACGCTGGGCATCTGGACTCATTCTCTTTGTGAGGCAGCAGAATCAACACCGGGAGACTCAAGGTTAATCACATTACCCAAGGTCACCCAGGTAGTAAGTGGCACAACTGGGGTTCACACTCAGGTCTGACTCCAGGTCTGTGTGCAGGGAAAACAGGCTGAAAACAAGAGTACCGAAGAGCCAAAGACTGAAAAGAGTAGCTAAAAGGATAAGGCGTGGACAGAGCAGAGAGGAGGAAGGAGGGACAGCGCCCGGACAGGAAGGGGACCCACAGCCCGCTGGCCGGGACTGGTCTGGTGGTGAGGAGCTGGCAGGACCCTGCTTGCACGGAAGGCCCTGGGGCTTAAAAGCTGCCGAGTGGGTGTGATGAGACAAGGGAGGACAGGGAAGAGCTTCTGGCTTTAGCTGTAAGGATGAGGGGCACAGGAAAGGACTTGTAAATTGGTTCCAGAGTGCAGAAAACAAGGTCACCCATAAGAAGGCTGGCACAGAAGCGGGGGAAGAGGACTGACACACGAAGGTCACAGGTAAGTGTTCTCTCCGCGAGAGAGGGAGACTGAGGCTCAGAACGGGGCTGCTGTGCCAGTGCTTTTCCTGCCACGCTGCCTGATCCCAGCACACCCCAGGCAAGGAACCGCCCCCAAAGTGTGGACACCAAACAGACCATCACCCTGTCCCTCCTGGGGGTAAAAGAGCCCGAGCTCGCGGAGCCCTGACGTGTGCTCGCGGACCGTGAGCAGAACCCACCTCCTCTCCTTTGCTGAGTCGATCTACCAACATGTGCCTGAAACAAGAAGGCGAGGAGGTCAGAGCGAGCAGCTCCCAGACACGAGGATGAAGGGGGACCAGAGGCACAGGGACAGCCCATGGCCTTGGCACCTCAGCCTCAGGTGGGCCCGACCACACCTTCTCTCTTCCCAAGGGGGTGGGACCGTCTTCGCCTTCAACCCTGTCACAGGGGCCACCACACCCACGCACACAAAAAGGCGGTTCCCAAGCACCGGAGGACCCCATAGCCCGACAGTTCCCGAAGGCTCACCCGAAGAGGAACCAGTCGTAGGCTACCGTTAGGTAGAGGATCTCAGCGGGCTTCAGGGATGCGTGGATGAGCCCGTCCTGGAGGAGACGCGCCCAGATCAGAAAGAAGCCTCCCCATGACGGCCCCTCCTGGCCTCGGGGGCTGAGTCACAACCCCCGCCCCCGTGACAACCAGGCTGCCTGACAGCCCCCGGAGCGGGGTTAAACACGACACCTGCTCTGGACACGTGAGGTCCCTCGCTCCGAAGCCTCTCTGCTTTCTGGAAACAGTCCTAGCGCTCATAGAGAGTACATCTTGGAAGGGCCTCTGAATGCTCCCTGACCCCACGGCTCAGCCCGTCCATACTCACAGCCCACAAGGAAAGGCGCAGGAGAGAGATGAAGAGGGGCGTCCGGTCCCAGCCTGAGATACAGTGTACCAGCAGTCCGCTGTCATCTACACAGGAACATGGAACGGGAGGCCCAGGAGAGAAGCAAACACGGGCTGATGAGAAGGGGATGTGCCACCGCCCTGGCCTGGGGTGAGAGCCAGGCCACCCCAGAACCACGGCCTAGCTCCAGGGGCAGGCACGTGATGTTTCTGCCAACCTGGCCACAGTGACTGGTTCAAGGATGGGCACTGGATCCAAACTGAGGCAATGAGCGGGAGCTCTGGGACAGAGGCCGTCTCCCTCTTCTGGAGGGGTTAAGATGGCAGGAAACAAGTCCGGAACGATTGCCAGCCATGAAGCTAACTAAACAGTGGGTATGAGGGCTTCCCTGGTGGCGCAGTGGTTGAGAATCTGCCTGCCAATGCAGGGGACACGGGTTCGAGCCCTGGTCTGGGAGGGTCCCACATGCCGCGGAGCAGCTGGGCCCGTGAGCCACAATTACTGAGCCTGCGCGTCTGGAGCCTGTGCTCCGCAACGAGAGGCCGCGACAGTGAGAGGCCCGCGCACCGCGATGAGGAGTGGCCCCCGCTCGCCACAACTAGAGAAAGCCCTCGCACAGAAACGAAGACCCAGCACAGCCATATATAAATAAATAAATAAAAATAAATAATTAAAAAAAAAAAAAAAAAAACAGTGGGTATGAGACAAGGAGAGATTCTTTGTGGTATTTGGCACCTGGCTCTGCTCTTGGGCCTTCTTGGTTATATAAACGAATACATTTCCATTTGTTCAAGCAAGTGCAACCCCACACAGGTCCTGACTGGTATGGAGGAACCAGAGTCAGACCGCCCTAGGACACTGAGCACGATGGGCTCATCCAATCAAAACAGTCAAACTGGCTGGAGTACCCTCTAGAGAACAGGCCCTCCAGGGGCTCTTGTGTGTGCCCAAGAAGAGGCCAGGACTGACTTTCTCTCACCTTTCTGAACCAAAAGAGGCCACTGAAGCCCCACACAAAAGGCTGATGCTCAAAGCTCAAAGGCCAGCTGACCCAGCGCAGAAACACATCAGCAAAAGGCTGATGCTGAAAGCTCAAAGGCCAGCTGAATGTGGTTCAGATGGTAACTAGTTCATAATTTGGGGCATGGAATAAATCTGCCAATGACAAGGGAATCCCCAAATCCTTCTCCCATAGAGCAAGAGGCCCCAATAAACACACATTCGCGACGTCAAGACCTGGGAACACCCAGAAGATCCTATGGCTTGAGGCAGGCAGAGGCAGACTCACCGTCACTGTTAATTATGGAAAGCAGCAGTTTCAGGTAGTTTTGTGTTTGTTGCACCAGATCCCAACTCTGTTGGAGAAGAAAAATAAAAGGATTCTATGAATAGGTGTTTAACTCAGAATGGGAATTTAAAGCATTTTTAAAATAAAATGCTATGAGTTATTCTGGGGAAACAAGTACCCCAGGCTCACTTCACTTTTCACACGTCCCTGCACCCTCACCCACGGGCCCCTCCCTCAGTGTGCTCTGACCCAACGTGCCGGTGAGGGAGGGGAAGCCGTGCAGGAGCCTGGGCAACCCACAGCCCCACAGCCACAAGCAGCGGCCAGACACTAGCCTCCTCTGAGCCCTGGGCTCCGGGCACGGCTGTCTAGGGAATTAACAGAAGCCGACAGACAGCCTTGAGCCCGTGGCCATTGTCACCAAATGGAAAGAGCCATTTCTTTATCGGCCATCACATCACAGAAACTAAGGTAACCATCAACCTTCTCATCAATCACGTTTCATACGTTTTTTATTGCTACTCACTGCATAGTCTTTTAATGAGTAACAAATGCGGTCTGTTTGGTAAACAAAAATCCTTTAAAACAGGAGGCCCGTGAGGTGGGAGAGCAAAAATAAGCAAAAGCCACAGAGATCGGAACCTCTGTTCTAGCCCAAGCTAAAGGTCTAGACTAGACCCTCTGAGAAACAGTCCATTTTGGAATCCGGAACCCCACGGAGGGGCCTGACCCAGTTCTGCGGCCCCCTCCCCCTAGCTGGGGACAGTCTCTTAACATGACTGCTTCTCAGTGTCTGGGGCTGTGCAGAGAGGGCGGTGAATGCCAGCTAGCGAGAGCGCTCCCATGGGGAGGGTGAACACAGCACCTGTAATTGGAATGGTTTTCCCAGGAATTTAAACCAGGCTCATTTACCTGACCTTCCCACGGACCCTGGAGAGTCCTGACCCACTTTCAGGAGCTCCAGAGAAAGCCGCTGCAGTGCCGTGCTAATAAACTTATTACCCATGGTGGCTCGGGGGTCTCTCCACTCATCTGGTTCAACGTGTCAGACACACCACTGCCAAGAGATTTCCTCCGAGCTGTGATTCCAGCGGGTGAGGAAAAGCAGGAGAGGCGGGAGCTACGCAGCAGGTGTGCAGGGAGGTCAGGCTGGCTGGGGGAGGACTGCAGCGGCCGGGAGTGGGCAGGAGGTGACCAAGGACGAGCCCGCAGGGCAGCTCCCACAACGGCAGCTGTTTGAAGGGGACACAAATGACCAAGGAACGGCGGCAGACACTGCTGGCCACCGCGCCCAGGGCTGGAGCAGGAACCACAGCCTGGGGAGCGCTGGGTCGGCAGAGGCCCAAGGTCACACAGCTAAGCTGAGCTGGGGTTTGGACCCAGGACTGTGGTCACACACTGCACTGTAGGAACACTTCCTCAGATACCAGTGAGAAACAGAAGAGGACCTGGGAAATGCATGAAAATCTAGGCTCACCTCTGACTCTCTCAACCTATGTGCGCCGTGACAAAGCCTCCAGGTGCAGAGGTGAGAACCACATAACGGCCTTATGTTTCCATGCCTGGTGCACTCTTTCCCTGGCTGGCAAACTCCTACTCATCCTTTAAAGGCCCAGCCCCATTATCTTCTCTACAGAGTCTTCTTCTGTGGCCACTGGTCAATATCCCTACTACGCAGGTGATGGTTATGCTGTTGCCTCGGAATTTTCCTAGACTGAGCCCAGTGAGGGCGGAGGCCATTTTGGCACCTCTGCATCTGTACGGCTTCGTGCTTAGGGACTAGGAGGTACCTGTAGAATGTTCTTTCACTGACTGTTCATAGTCAGCGGCCAGCTTGAGGAGCAGCTGCCACTGGAAGGGGTCTTCGGGCACAGAATGAAAGAGCAGAGCTCTATGGAATTCCATCGGGCCACACAGAGGTCAGCAACACCCACACATGCACTACTGCTCGTGCAATGGGAAACAGTGGTGTGAACGTGACTGTGGGCCTGGCCCTGGGACACAGCAGTGAACACAATGACTCCAGCCCTGAGGCTGGAGGGAAGGGAAGGCAAAGTGAATCGCTGCAGGTGTGCTAATTAAAAGGAGCCCTCTAAGATGCTGCAGGACCATGGAACTGGGGAGGTGAGCCTAGCCTGACCCATGGGGACCCTTAGGCAAGGCTTCTTGGAGATGGTGACATGCATGTGAGAAAAGGGGAGGGAAAGCACACGAGTGTTTGTGGCAGAGAGAACAGCATGTGCAAACCTGGAGAGCATCTTCCCTAAGGGGTGGAGAGGCGGTCAGGGTAGCTGGAGGAGAGGGAGGGGATAGCCAGTGAGTCACAAGAACAAGCCTGGACCACGTGGAGCTGGGTGGACCACATAAGGGTCCTTGGACTTATCCTGAGGGAAAAAGGAAAGTCAGTGGCAGCTTTGAAGGAAGGCGTGACAGTGACGACCCTGCCCCATCATCTGAGTATCGCGCTCTGCCAGGCCCTATTCACATGCTTTACGTTCACTATTTCCAGTCGGTTGCCCCTTCAATGTGGGCCCACGCTCAGCCATGAGACGATGGTAGCCTGCATTAGGCCAGTGACCTAAGAGATGGAAGCAAGAAGGACTGGGGAGTTTCCCTGGGGCAGAGACTTACAGAACTGATGGGACCAGCCATGGATGTTGGGGAGAAGAGGCCCCATTTTTCGAGTCTGAGCATCTGGGTAAACGGTGGAGGGCCCGGGGGTGCTGTGGGTTGTGGCCAGTTCCATTTCGGGCAGCTTGAGTTTGAGGTGCTTGCATGACGGGACACTTGGAAAAGGAAGTAGGTGTGGATCACCGAGAGAGGCCAGGCCGGGCCCAGAGCCCGGATTAATGGGAATGTAGACGCAAGCATCCAACCTCTCTAGGGATGGGGGAGAGGAGGCACATCAGAGAATTCTTCCTGGAGTGGACACTCGAGCTAACTCCTGAAGGCAGTGTGTCAGCCAAGACAAGAGGAGGCTGGGAGGGCCAGCCAGGCAGAGGGAACAGACGTGGGAAAGGCACTGGGAAGAACGAGGCTACTTGTCCTGGTTGAAGCAAGTGGCAAGGACACTGCTAATGGCCTGTGGGCTTATACAGTGGGCTAAACACGGCAGAGAGATGGATCCATCCAGTAAGACTGGGGACCCTTCAGACTTCCTTGGTGGCACGGTGGTTAAGAATCCACCTGCCAATGCAGGGGACACGGGTTCCATTCCTGGTCCGGGAAGATCCCACATGCCGCGGAGCAAAAAAGCCTGTGTGCCACAACTACTGAGCTTGCGCTCTAGAGCCCGTGCGCCACAACTACTGAGCCCGTGTGTCACAACTACTGAAGCCCATGCACCTAGAGCCCGTGCTCCACAACAAGCCACCGCGATGAGAAGCCTGCGCACCGCAACGAAGAGCAGCCCCCGCTCACCGCAACTAGAGAAAGCCTGCGCACAGAAACGAAGACCCAATGCAGCCAAAAATAAATAAATTAAAAAAAAAAAAAAAAGACTGGGGACCCTTCCATGGCAGACGATGAGAAGAGGAGAGAAGCACAGTGGAAATAATTTTAAGGTTTCTATAACCAAATCAGGTCAGGTAGCTCTGCACTTTCTCTGATGGAACACGCATTTAAAAGGTAAAATGAAAAAAGTCACTAAATCCCAGAGCTGGAAAAGCAAACTCCATGAGGTCCTCCTCTGGAAACAGAACCCCCTGGTGGATGCAAATCTTTTAGTAAGTCATGTTCAGAAAGCTTTGATTTTCTGGGCCAAGAAAGCAGGAGGGAGAGTTAAACAGGTAAGCAGCTCCTCCTTTCCCAGGAGGTCAGAGGTCACAAGCCAGGCCTTCAGGTGTCTGCCTGAGGGACTCGTGGGGCAGGCACCAGGGGTCCCCTCACCTGATACTGGCTCCAGTCAATGTTCAGAGAGCAAGTCAGGAAGTCGGGGATGCTCAGAGGGGCATCAACGTAGTCCTGGGGACAGAAAGACACTGTGAGATGCAGGCTGGCCACCAGAAGAAGCCAGGATGACCAGGCAGGTTGAGGCCCTGAAGCTGTGGCTACCACAGGCAGGCAGGATGTCCCCCCACAGTGCTCGCCTTCTCAGGGCCAGATGCCTGTGCCACCCTGGGAGTGACAGCTTAAAAATCAAAGGGACCAGATACTGCTGCCAAATGGAGCTTTTCAGTTGGCCGTTTGAGTGCTGACGGCTGACGCAGAGGTGGTGAACTGTGTTCAGCCTCCGGCAGCTCCTGGGCTGCTCCCGCCCACTGGGGCGGGGCAGACGGCTGCTCCCGCTCTGCACACAGGTAGCGGAGCAAAAATGAAGGACTTCTCCTACCCTGTCCCTGAAAACTAGTTTACAGAAAGGGAGAAATTAAAGGGGGAGACAAAAGTATATATGGTGAGAGTTTAAACATGTACATACAAGGAGGAGAGAGAGAACAATAATGAGACTCATTCAGGGAAGAGCAAAGAAAGGAGAAGGGTAGCTGTTTTCCCCAAGAAGATTACTAGCTGGTTTCCCTTCACAGACAGAAGACCCAAGCTGATGAACGTTACTGCTCATACCTGCTTCCAGTTAAAGATGAGCCCTTCAGCCATGTAATCCCGATCCTTATATTCCTTGAAAAATTCACAGCCTGGAAAAGAAGGGCAGAGTCATGACACCACCCTTCCTGGCCCAGTGTCCTGAGATGCCCCTGGGTGCTGGAGGACCGGGGTGGCCACCAGCTCACACACTCCAAAGTGGGCCCCAGCTGACATGAGTGGGGACTGGGCCGGGCGAGCGGGAGCCTCCAACGCTCCTTGGGTTTCTAGCCCAGACCTTCCCGATGAGGCAGCCCCTGCCTGCACACCTCTGTATCTCTCTCCATCTGTGCTCACTGGTTGTTGGTCACTTTTCTCTCATTTCAGGTCCCTTTGCCCTACAAGTCCCTGAAGTGCCAACAGCCAGCGAACAAAAGCGTGGTTTACAATTTGAGCCCCGGCAGCACTTTCTCAGCAACTTACCTAGTTACGGAGGATCACCCACCCTCCTGATGCAGACACACTTCAGAGATATTGAGGGTTCAGTTCCAGACCACCGCAATAAAGCAAGCCACACTAATTTTTTGGTTTCCTAGTGCATAGTAAAGTTATGTTTACACTGTATTATAGCTTATTGAGTGTGTGATAGCACTATGTCTAAAGATATATATATCTTAAATTTTAAAAATACCTTAAATAAAAAATACTTCAGGGAATTCCCTGGCGGTCCAGTGGTTAGGACTTGGTGCACTGCTGTGGGCCCCGGTTCAATCCCCGGTCAGGGAACTAAGATCGTACAAGCTACACGGCACAGCCAAAAAAAAAAAAAAAAAACTTTATTGCTAAAAAACGCTGACCATAATCTGAGCCTACAGTGAGGTGGAATAGTAACATCGAAGAGCACTGATCACAGGTCAGCATAACAAATGGAGTAATAATGGAAAAGTCTGAAGTATTGTGAGAACTATCAAAATGTGACAGAGACATGAGGTGAACAAATACTGGAAAAATGTCTCCAACAGACTTGACACAGGGTTGCCACAAACGTTCAGTTTGTAAAAAATGCAATATGTTAAGAGTAACAAAGCGAAGAGCAATAAAATGAGGTCTGCCTGTACCAACCTCGCAGGCTTTCAGTGAGGACCGAACATCGTAACATGAGAGAAAGGACCACGGACAGTGCCTGAAATGTGACAGGTGCTCAAGAGACACGTCCTTCTCCAACAAACCTCGCCAAGATGTGCTTTCTGTATCATTCACTAGAAAAACTATAAGAAACACCACCAGGGTAAGACCTCAGGAACAGAGAGAGGAGTGGAGAGAGAAGCGCCTTGGCAATGTTCCCAGCTTCAAACCTCAGCCTTTCACGTAGCTCTGTGACTGTGAAGAAGTTAATTTCTCTAAGCCTTAATTTTCTCATTTGTAAAGTGGTTAAGGATGAAATGAAATAATACGTATAAAACACCTGGCACAGCACTGGTACAAGTGGCACTCAGGTGACAGCATACTGGTGCCATCCTCATGCCACCGCTGCAGTGAGAGCCCCAGTGCAGCCCTGCAGCTCAGCCTGGGGAGAATGAGGCCTGCACTCCTCTCAGTTCCTCCACCGGGACCAACACAAACTCCAGAGGGCACAAGGCTTTGGCCACAGGTCCAAGTCTGGTGAGGTCCCCAAAGGCAACAAAACAGTTGCCTGAATTCTGTCAAAGTAGCCACAGGCCATAAACATTCACATGGAACTCTCCAGCTCCTCTTGGGACATGCTCCCTGTCTGGGGCCACACCAGGGGAGAAAGGAAAGGTTCTTTCGTGGAGGAAGGTCTGGAGACTTAGCCTGTGTGTTCTGCAGACCTGGCTCTCACCACCCCACACACTCCTGCACTCGAATCCCCCAGGCCTCACTGTGGACGGGGAAGTCAGGAATCAATCCTCAGCTCTAACACTTCAGCGTATTCTTGGGTGCCTCACTGGGAGAAAGAAGAAATATAAATATCAGACAGAAGCCCTGAGCTTATGAGCCTGGGTTTAGGAGGGACACCAATCATTCCTCAGAACTCCCGTGAAGTGCTCTGTTTTCTCAAACTTGAGCGCTTGAATCAACACTGCAGGCTCCAGGCCAAGCTCTGACCAGCATATAATGCAGAAGCAACTGACTGTGAGAAACGGAGAGAATTAAAACAGCCTCAGTACCCAGGGCAATGCCTTGACATTCATTACCTGAACGGGCTTCTGAGCCCGTTGAGAGGCAAACAGATGGGACCAAAAGTGAAGTGAGAATGGACGCTCGCTCAAGAGGGAAACAAATTAGACTCAGGCTGGGGAGTTTTCGGCCCCGTCTATCTTGGTGCCCTAAAGGAAGTGCTCCCAGAACACTTCTCATTTTCAAGGGCTAGTCTAAGCCTAAGTTAGTCTGACAGAGAACTGATACCACTGCAGTTCCTGTCTGGGCTTCAAAGTCATCAGAGGGCTCAACAGAGACCCCTGAAATGGCAGCAGAGTGCATTTCAGGACTTGGTCTGGATAGCGGCAATTTTGTCATGAAGTATAATAATGTAGGCACGTAAAGAAATTCTAGAACATCAGCAGAGGAAGCAAGGTAATTAAGGTAAGCAAGGTAAGTGCGTCTCTGTCCCCTCATCGGGTGTGCAACAGCGTCTCCTGCCACCTAGGCGTCTGGATTTTTACTGATGCCTCTTAACCTCCCCTCGACACCATACGCAACTATCAGATGCAGTACACGATATTCTGGCAAGAATGGGGGAAAAAAATTCACAGAGAGATGGTATCATCTTACCATTCTGGCATATTCTTTTCTTACCATTTTGCGTAAGCACTTTTTCTCTTACACAGTTGAGATTGTACTATTTAATTTTCTACCTTGCTTATTAGCACCTTAAGCATTTTTCTATGACTATGTAATATCTCGTTCTACTATGGATGGCTGTACCATCATTTACATCATCATTATTCTGATTAATGAAAACATTTCCCATGTTTGGCTGGTATAATCAGACATGATGAACATCCTCAGGCCCAAGCTGGCTGGATTATGGCCTAATGAATAACTGGGTCAAAAGGTGTTAGTTAATATTTCAGGAGTCTTTTAACAAGCTGCCCAACGACAGCAGAAAGGATATTGTGCTACTGTTCTGGAGCAAAACGATTTTTTTTCTTTTCTTTTCTTTTTTTTTAAAGTGTGGTGTGTTTTTGTTTTTGTTTTTTCTTTTTGGCCGCTGCCATGCGGCATGTGGGATCCTTATTTCCCCGACCAGGGATCGAACCCTTGCCCCTTCAGTGGAAGCACGGAGTCTGAACCACTGGACTGCCAGGGAAGTCCCACAAAACAATTTTTTCTAAGCCAAGTCTTACCGAGAAGCTGAATACAAATAAAGAAAGCTGACGCCTGGTTCCTCAGCCAGCTCAGTCCTCTCCCATTCACTTGGCAGAGAGTACTTCAGTCTGGGGACCCCCAAAGCATCTCCTGAGAGTCAGGAGCCTAGTCTGAAAACCAGCCTTAGAGCTACCTGAGGGAAGCTCCGGTGCAGACCCCCACTGGGGATGCCTCTGTCTCGACGCATCTCTGACGCTGCCGAGCCCATGGCATCATCGTCATGGTTCTGCACCTGCCCAAAGCGAGCCTCTCCTCCCACGCACCCATCACTCGGCCTGGTGTCGGCGAGCACCTGTCAGGGACAGGTCTGGCACTTCACCCAGAATAAGCACCATTAACCACATTTTACGCAGGGTGAAACTGATGCTCAGAAGGGTTAAGGGACTTGTTCAAGGACACAGTGCTGGGACTGGAATGCACGCCCAGCCCTACATGCCACCAAATGCTAAGCTAGCAGAGAAGAGTGAGGAGAGACCCTGAAGGAGGCCACTGTAAGACAGCCAGGCCACAGGGGTCGTGGTTTGGATACCACCAGCTCACACTGATGAGGATACCCTCTGCCCACCAGGCAGTGGATGAACTTGAGGTTCTAATGAGAAGGCCTCGTGGCTCTACTGCAACCTGGGGTCACCAGCCTGCTCTCTCTATTGGCCACATGGCTCCAAGATGAGGAGACAAGATCCAGCACAGGACTGAAGGCAGGTGCTACTGCTGAGGAACAGGAAAGAGGTTTCAAGGAGAAAGAGTCCACCTCCTGCCATCTGTTGACAAAGTTTGGTGCTGATGTTAGGGCTCTAATACCTCCTTGAACAAGCAGGTGTTGCCAGAAAGAAAGCTTAAACGCTACAAACTGGACCAACGCAGCTTCAGTATCCAGTGCAGAGAACACTGCCCTGGCCACAGGTCGCATGCAGTCGGTGCCAGAGACAAATGCAGCCAGCTGTGTGCTCACCACGGTGCTCTGTGACACGGTGAGGCCACCAACCACGTGCAACTGGGGACAGAGCACTTACACCCTCACCACGGCAACAGCCAGCGCAGCATAGCTGGTTGCTGACACGGAGGACTAACGATGTCATTTCACACTGAAACAGCACATTAGCTGCACAGAGCACACCGATAAACCTGACCTCACCTAATCCGCACAACAAGACCCTGAGCTAAGCCTCACCAACTTCCGGTGACACCTGAGAAAACCTGAGGCTGGGCGAGGTGAAGTAACTCGCTCAAGAGGGCAGTAGGGAGGACCTGAGCCAGGACTCCATTCCCGGGCCCCTCCCAGGGGAAAGCCCCCCCCCCCCCCCCCCCTCCCCACAAGGACAGCATCCTACCCTAAGGTGAGAGCCAAGGACCGGGAGCTGCACTGCGCTATGCTGAGCGACGGCAGATCCTGCCCGAGGGCTCCGGGGCATCTGTGCACCTAAGTGGCCAGGGCCTGAGGAGGGCCTCTAAGAGCCCCAGTCCTGGGAAGCCTGTCCCTTGACCAGACCTTGGAAAGAGCCCCTACCTGGATACGGGATGGAGAGGAGAGTGAAGTCGGCATAGCGCTGGGCTTTGTCCACCTTCTCGGAGGAGGTGACACTACAAGACAGGATACAACGTGTTACGGCATCACAACACACGCACACCATTCCCCACAAGCGTTACCACAGCTCGAATGATCCTCCTGCTATAGAAACTACTGTTCAGAGTTAGGAATGATGCCCTCCAGGGGGCTTACTTCGAACGACTAAGAAATGCGACTGCTCTGCCGCCTCTACCCCAAGTCACCAGGTGAGAGCGCCGACTCCCCCGGACACCACAGCACCCGCAACGGGACCTAAGCCACGGAACAAGCTTCCCGCGAAGGCAGCACCGCCCCCTGACCCGAAGGGCAGAGTGAGAAAAGAGCAAAATAACAGACACTGTCCAAAAGGGGCCCTGAGGCGGACTCTCGCCTCCACCATCTTCTCCGGCATCCACTGCGGACACTCCCAGACAGCATCTGAGAGACGCAGGACTACTGTGACAGCAGCGGGATGTGCAGGTGACTGCAAACAGCTGAGCTGTTAACAGCCTCAGTGTGGCTTATTTTCTAAGACATACTCGGCATAATTAAAAGTGGATATTATAAAAAATAAACAACACTTTGGAAAAATTCCCCAAATTTCATCACCCTAACCCAGGTTCCATTTGTTTCTAATTTTGCCTTACCGCATGAAGATTTGTTCCATACAGGACATAAAAATTGAGTAAATACTGATTTTTTTCGATCCACTTTAAAAGAGACTCTAATCTACCAGAGATGGCGCAGCGGCAGCAGAGCACACGTTAGAGACCCACGGCTCCCTTGGTGCTCTCCGCACCACCACGAGCAAGTGACTTAACCTCTCCGGCTTCAGTTTCTCCCCTGCAAGAGGGGGACACCAGAACCTCCTTGCAGGGCAGGGCTGTGTGAGGATACAGGGAGAGGATGCACGAGGCCGGGCACGCGGTGTGCCCTTGTAACTGCTCTGTGTCATCTCCGACCCCACGAGCCTGTGAGCACACGGCCTCCACCCACTTCGCAGGGGGTGCCCTGCACTCACTTCATGCCAAACTTCACCTTCTTGTTCTCCACCATCAGGTCACAGATGTATTTCACTGACAGGTACCGGAGCAGCTTGATGTCATACCCTCTGACCTTATCAAAAAGATGCGTGTCGGAACTTCTGAAACAAAGAGCCAGAGGGAGAAGCTGCACTGCACATTCATCCACAAAAGTCTGGGGCCTGAGGGGCGCGTTCAAGGAAGTCTAGGTTCTACAGAAGAACTTCTGATTCCCTTCTCCAGAAGACAGAGGGAGGGCCAAGACAGGACAACTGCTCCCAGGGAAGGTGACTTTCTAAGAGATTATCCCGCGACGTATTTCAAAGAGGAACAATCTGCAGCTGGGGCGAGAAAGGGCTTTTTGGCACTGCTTGACATTAAGCCAGAAGGCTCAAGATAATCTCCGAGTTCTAAAAAGCAGCAGGCTAGTGGCTGATAGAGTCTTTGAGCCTCCATTAGAGTTTCTCTCTCTCCACCCCCCTCCCTTTCCCCCATTTATGACCGTTTTTAGCCATATGACTTGCTCAAAATGTAACAGATTGAAACTCACTGGGAGATGGACTTTTTAGAGCTATGTTATCAACTGATTGTGAAATATTAGCAAGTGAATTCCCTCTGCTTAGAAGACCTCTGAAGCAAGGAGAAAGATAAAATTCTCCTAATCCCCAGGCTGCCTTTTGATCAGTCATACAGATAAAGGCAAAAGCAGAACGAATAAACAGGCACTATTAATTTTTTTTTTAATGCCCACTGCTTTGCTGTCCCCAGCAGACTCCTCACCAACAACAGTGCGCACTGTGGAAGACGGCCTGGCTGGGGCAGAGGTCGTCTGATCCCGGGGGAAGAGCCGAACATTCTTGAGCACAAGCCAGAGCCACTGCTCTTGGAACTAACGGGCAGAAGCCGGGCACAGTGAGATGCCTTTTCGTGCGCCGAGCCATGATTTTGGGCGGCTGATCTGACTAGGGTGCTGGTGTGCATTCCAGAGACACCTGACACCAGTTAAAGACTTTCCATGTGGTACAGACCATGCAAAGGAGCTTTTCCAAAATATCCATTACTGCCGTTTTCTAAAAATATTTGGAAAGGAGGTAGGAAGAGTGGGAGCCAGCCCCCTCCCTCCCTTTAAGGCGGCCTAAAACATTCCTCTGTAGCAAGCTCCTTATGACACCTATCACACAGCTGTGGAGCTTCTAGTGCCCACATCTCTCACGTGGGGACCACAGTCCTTGCTTGCCCCGTGCCTCGGGCCGGGTGTGCTGTGCATCACCTGGTAGGCCAGATGTCAGCACCCTGGAAACCGTGGGGCTTGAAGACACACAGATGTCTGGCCTGTGTTTTGGGCCTGCGGTGCCAGGAACCCCAGGGTTGGGGCACTCTCTCTGCAGTCCTGGCGAGCAGACTGCTCAGGTAGTCCATAAAGTCAACTTCGGGTGAAGCTACAGGGTGGACTTCAACAACCCTGTTTCAGGGGCGTGGACTTGGCAGCAGGAGGAAGGGAGCCAATCCACTCACCTGGACCACTGATGACGTCACGACCGTCAGTAGGAAAATGGCCACCACCGCTCAGACGCCTGCCCCCAACCCAAGCCCAGACCCATAACCACCTGGCACTGACCGAAGCGCACAGTCCTCCTCCGTGACATCCTCTGCATCTGCCCAGGCGTCGTCTGCACCCCCTGTGGGAGAAACCTGCGGTCAGCACCGAGGCCGAGGCAGGGGCTCCACTCAGGGGCTTCCTGACCAGTCTCCCCCCGGCTCCACCCCAAGGACCACGCTCCTGCCTCTCTCAGCACCCGATGCCCCACACGCCTGGCAGTCTTCTTCACCCCCAGCATCTCCTCAGGTGACGAAAGGAGGGCCCTTGCCCACCCCCCAGCTTGCTGCCCCTCCACCTACACCACTGCAGCCCTAGGTGGCTATTCTCCACCACTGGGTTCCTGTTCTTAGTCAAAGACGGTGCAGCTCAACGCTCACCTGAGAAAATATAGTTGTAGCCAGTGCGTCCATACAGCTCCCCCCATCCAGCCAGCGTCGCCGACCTGCAAATATGCTGGGAGAGAAACCGCATTTTCAGGGTCAGATGGTTTTCTGGAGTTTTTTGGTTCGGTTTTTCCCAGTCTTTCTTGAGATATAATTGACATATGACATTGTGTAAGTTTAAGGTCTACAACACGCTGATTTGATACGCTTACATACTACAAAATCATTACCATCATAGCGTTAGCTAACACCTGCATCATGTCACATAATCACCATTTCCTTTTTTGTGGTGAAAACATTTAAGATCATCTCTCTGTGCAACTCTCATGTATCTAATACAGTATTATTAACTATAATCACCATGCTGTACATTAGATCCACAGAACTTATTCATCTTACAACTGGAAGTTTGTACCCTCTGACCAAGAGTCAGGTGGTTTTCTGAAGTGCACACAGTGGGGGGAACCCCTGGGGCCCCTCCAGGCCAGGAAAATGGGTGCAGGAGCGCTGCCCAAAGTCTTCACAGCAGTCACTCTGAAGTATGCCTAGAATTTAACCTGCAGCCTCTGTCAAGAGGTTCTCTCTCCCAAACGAGAGGCACCAGAGTGTCACTAACAGTAATGGGTAGATTCAGTGGTCGTCACGCATGTACTTGGGTAAGATCTGGCAGTTATCACATGTGTTTGTGAGTACAGGACTGAAACATGTACACCACCTTCCCACTGGATTTACACAAGCCCATGAGGGAGACGTGGCAGGCGGCAGGCACCGTTGCCGCTTCACAGATGAAAAGACGAGGGACGGGCGCAGGGAGGTGAAGTGATGCCTAAGGTCCCACAGAGGGGGTTGAGCTGGGATCTGACTGAGCCCACCTCCCTCCGGAGCCTGCGTGCTGACCGTCACTGGAACTGCTTAGCGCAGGGGAGGGCAACCTTTGCAGCAGGAGGGCCAATTAAGGGAGAAATGTTTGGGGTTTTTTTTTTTTAAAGAAATTTTATCTTCTCTCTCCTCTGTATCAAGGAAGTGTAGTGGCTGTAACTGTGCTTAACTATCCTTTTACTCTTTCCTCATCACTGAAGGAGCATTTTGAGAGCTAGAATTCTAGAAACCAGGCAATGGGCATGAACTTCATTATTTAATTTTAAGGCTGAATCTTTATAAATTGTGTTTGATGAGATCCAGGAGGAATGGGAGGAGGTATCTGGTGACCCCAAGGTCTAGTTACAGGCTGGGGGAGGCTGTGAGGGCGGCTGGGAGGTTACACTAGGCGAGGGGAGGGCATTTCTGAATGGGTCACGCAGCCTGGTGGTGTAAGGAGGGTCCCTGGAAAACTGCAGAATACTGCCCAAGGGGTCTCCTTCTCCACCTGTAAAACAGGGGGAAAGAAATGGTTTTGCTGCTAGGAAAGGGGTGTGGTGGGAACCGGTAGGTCATCACCCGGCTTTCTGAGGCAGTGGCAGCCTGGGGCAGGGGGCAGGTGATAGAAAGGCAACCTGCTACAGCCCGGGGCGGGGTGGGGTGCTTTTCCAGTGCCGGGGGCAAGAATGCAATCGTGGGAGGGTTGTCCTGGAAGCCTATGAAGAAGGGCTCGGGCAGAGATTCCTGCTGGCCTGAGCAGGATGCACTCTGCGGGGGCTGCTTCATTTTTTCTGGGTCCAAAAGCATTTTGAAAATGATAAACTGTCTCTGGATAAAAATGTACACACCAGAGTTTACCTACATCTCCAAGTCCATCCATGGACCCTTCTCCAGCCCCCGATAAGAGCCCCTACTATGAAGAGACCAACCCAGTGATTAGGAACTGCAGCAAGGGAATGTCAATCCTCAGGTTGAGGACCCCCGCAAAGACTCTCATGGTAAGAAGGGAGGTCTGATTCCTGAAAGCAAGACAATGGGGGGTACGTGGTTTGAGTCTGACTGGCACATGTAATCATGCCCACCCTCCCCCATCATCCAAGCTGCCGGCACCAAATCTCACTCTTCTTTGCATTACTCTGCTAAATCTTTTCAGAGTGGACACACACCCCCTCCTTCCTTAGCTGCTGAGCTCTGAGTTCTTCTCAAGGTTCAGATTCTTCTTTCTGCTCAGTTCTCCCATCTCTTTTCGACCCTGTCTTTTTGGTAACGGAGGCAGCCGCACCTGGCACAGAGGACTCGTCAGATGGAGAAGAATGGGAGAGATGGCCAGCTCCCCAAGTGAAGCACCAACCTCTGCAGGAAGGTCCCGAGCCGGCGCCTGGGGGAAGCTGCATCCCAAGGCAGAGTCTAACACCTGACCTTGCTCCCTGGCCTCATGGCTCCAAAGCATAACCTGCCATTTCTGTACTTTAAGCTTCGCTCTTGACTGAAAAAGCAGGATGTACTCTGAATGCTCTCCATTTACCTAATTAGGAGTGGCCTCTAACTCTGCATGAGGAATACGGCTCTACAGGATTTGCTAATGTAGTAACCAACTTTAGCAAACGGAATAAAAGCAGCTGACCTCTGCTCCCCATCTCTTAAGGGAGGAAACAAAGAGAAAGATGACCTGTTCCAATTTTAATTGCCTAAAACCCAGATACAAGTGTTGGGGAAGAGAACGGCATGGGAGAACTGCTTACCCTTAAATGCTTGAACTTAGTTGTAAAAAAATTTTAATAATATATCTTATTCAACCCAATATATCCAAAATATTACTATGTCAACATATAATCACTTTAAAAATTATTAATGTTTTACATTTTTTGGACTAAGTCTTCAAAATCCAATATGTATTGTATACTCGCAGCACATCTCAACTAGGATACTTTATTTTCAGCATTTAAGGGGAAACGTAGTCCTGCCCCAAAATAAAGTTGTGTTTAACCAAAAAAATTCTACATTGCTTCAGCTATAAAATGGAAATTAATTGAAATGAAATACAATCAGACATTTAGTTCCTTGGCTGCCCCAGCCACACTGGACTGAATCTGGAGAGAAGCAGGAAGCGGGCACTTCTGAACATACCTCCCCCTCCCCAGCCCGGCAGGATGTGCTGGTAGCAAACGCTGCTGTCCCCGCACTGGCTAGGGCCTGCTGGGAGCCACGTCTCTGAGGATGAGATCCCCACCTCACAACAGAAGACCCTCTCCTGCCCTTCCCCATCTCCCTCTCACCTGCTGGTTCACAGGTCAACCTTCCCCACTCACTGAGCTCGACAGGGACAGGACTGTCTTAGTCACCTGTCCCCCTAGAACCCAGCAGAGAGCCCGCTACCACTTTAAAGAGCAGTGTCTTCCTACTGAGCTTGCACATACAGCTGGGTGGGCACTTGCTAGGCGCTGGGACGACAGCAGCAAGACAAGGCCTCTGCCCTCAAAGGGATTACGGCTGAGAGGAGACAGCAGACTTGCAAACACAATAGGAATAAAACATATATAAGGTGTTCGATCCATGGTTGGGGAACTAAGACCCCACAAGCTGAACTAAGACCCCACAAGCTGCACGGCATGGCCAAAAAAACCCAAAAGAATAATCCCTCCAACTTTTCGCCCTCCCTCTGAAATGAGTTGCCTTGGGCTCTTTCTCCCAGGCCTGCTGCAATCTCACTGGACTAAGCCGGTCAATGTGGCACTTCCCAAATGCATTCCGCAAAGTCCCTTCCTCAAGGTCTGCGGAGTGAGAAACAGCAGGCCTGACAACACTACACAGGTCCCTCTGCTTCAGGACTTCTCAGAGCCTTTCCTATGTCAGTGCACACTTTCCGATGTACCTCTTGAATCTGGAGCTTGGGGGTCAGGCCAAATCTAGTAATGTGCTGTCTCTCACCCTTGTTTGACAGGGAATGCTTTGCACAAGCACATCCTTAAACTACTAACCTACGGAACACACTGTGGGAAGCACTGGTTTGAGTATTTCCTATGTAATTTCTAGCAACAAGCACTATGCCCCACAGAGCAGTGTGTTATACTCCAGTTATCTAAACCAGAGTTCCCAGAGCTCACAGCAACACGAAACTTTCCAGAGGGGAAGAGGGAATAAATAGCTTTCAGATGATCGATTTCTGGAACTTGACTTCCAGACATACTTTTCCCTAAAATCGACCTGTCCATGAAAGCCTGTGGCAAGTCTCCTTTCCTACCCCCCCCTTTCATATTCCCCCTTCTTCCATTTTACGAAAGAAAGGCACAAAGGGATGGAAACAAGCCCTGGGTCTCTCCTCCCCACTGCCCTGTCCCAGCCCTCACCTGCACTGGGAGACCGGACTATAGCCCGAGAGGCACCAAGACCACAGCGCATTCAGGTACGTATTGGATGACTAGAAAAGAGAGCCTAAGGGACTTCCCTGGCGGTCCAGTGGTTGAGACTTCACCTTCCAATGCAGGGGGTGCGGGTTCGATCCCTCGTAAGGAAGCTAAGATCCCACATGCCTGGCGGCCAAAAAACCAAAACATGAAACAGAAGCAATACTGTAACAAACTCAATAAAGATTAAAAAAAAGAAAAATTGGTCCACATTAAAAAAAAAAAAAAAAAAAAAAGGAATAGAGAGCCTACACCCCTGCTTCCCTCCCCTGATCCAGGCTCTCTGTTAGTCCGTTCCTTCTGGATTAATCTTTCTCAAAATGCTATTTGCATCCTGTACTTCCCTGCTCAGAAATCACAGTGGCTCTCCCAGCAAACCTAAACACCTTGGCCAGCATCCGGCCTCCTGCATTCAGTCCCTTCCATCCCCGGCTCTGCCACGTACCTTGCGCTCCCGTCAGGGAGTCTCTTGGACTTTCCGCGCCTGCTTTCATGCTCCCCCAACGCTGGCACCTGCCTGGAACATCCTCCAAAGCTGGCAGCCTAGTCCCGCTCACCTAATGAGGCCACGTCTGTCAGTCCACACTGCTGCCCATCTGTTTTTTTTTGTTTTGTTTTGTTTTTAAATTTTTGGCCGCACGGCACAGCATGCAGGATCTTAGTTCCCCAACCAGGGGTTGAACCCACACCCCCTGAAGTGGAAGCACAGGGTCTTAACTACTGGACCGCCCAGGAAGTCCCCAACTGCTGTCCGTCTTAAGTGGGTTCCTCTGACACCACACCACGTGGCCCTAAGCTGCAGTGTGGTAACTTGAGGGCGTTTTGCAGTAAGTTTAAACCCCAGCTCTCTAGTTGTGTAATCTTGGGGAAGTTATTTAACCACTTTGAGCCTTCGTTTCATCTGCAAAATGGGAATATCAAATACACCAAAGGATTATAAAAAGAGGTGAAATGAGACCATAGTGGGCAGCCAAATTAACAACAGTCACTAGAATACAAGCTTGGTAAGGGTGAGGATTTTTGTCTACCTTATATGCTGATGTACCTTGAGGCCTGAACATGACACACATTCAATAAATACTTGGTAAATTATGACTGAAAGAATGAACAAACAACAATGTACTTACTCATCTGATCTAATCTATTCATAAACTTTTGATGTAGGCATGATTATTTTTCCCATTTTATAGAGGAAGAAACTGAGGCCTTGCACAGGCAGGAAGTAACAGAGCCAGGATCAGAACGTAGGCAGTCTGGCTCCAGGACACAGGGTGGGGTCCTCTGCTGTGACGTCCCTTTCCTAATTAGACTCACCTTCAAAAAAAGTCGTATCAGAATTGGTCTGTTTCTCTGGCCTGCTTCCCACGGCACCAGGCACCCAGTAATCACCCAAACTCATCTGGCAAAAGCCAAGAACACGAGACTCTACACTTTGCATTAAGCCAGGTACCCCGCGAGAGGGTCTCAGGGATGCGAGGCTACGGTGTGGTCTTACCTTGCCCTTGAACAGGATCACTGGGCAGACAAACCGTCCTCTGCACCTGGCCGTCTTGCTGCGGTTGACGAGGTCCTGCAACTTGCTCACCTGCACGGTGCTCTGAAACCTAAAAACGGGCAAGAGAGGTAGGTCAGGCTGCTTCTGCGTGAGTACTGTGTGCCCCATACTAGGGTTTTGTGTGTGTGTGTGTGTGTGTGTGAATATTCATTTCAAATGTAATAAATGCTCAGATTCCTAAATTCTAGATCATGGACATTCTAAGCTTTTCAAGAAAAGAAAAAAATGCTATATTATAGATACTAAAATGGAAGTCATCCTGATTTCAAAATCTTTAAGATTAAAAAAAAAAAAAAAGTCAGCTACTCTGAAGACATGGTATTTAAAATACAGAAACATACATAGCAAACTGAATGTTGATTATGTCTAGGGTGTTCAGTATTTTACTCCAAAAGTAAGACAATAGGTGTGCTGGGGACCCTCAGGAAATCATGGGGCCATTCTTGTCATCTTTCAGAGTGCAGGATAAGATGAAGGTTCACATTTCGCAGGGCTATGAGCCTCTGATACCTCCCCAACGTTCCAGCTACCTCTAACAGTCCAAAAAGCCAACAGGGCAGGGAATGCTGGAGCAAAGGCAGTGAAAGAGAAGCTATTTGTGGCCTTGAGAAGCACAGTAGTTAATGCACTGGGTTTGGTAAGGGAGCTTCTAGAACATGAAAAAAATACATTTAGAAATGAGCTTAAGCAACTCACACATATTAAATCAGGTCAAATCAGCTGACCCCTAAAATAAGGGTCTACTCTCATAGCTTCACCCACTGATTCTTTTTTTCTTTTCTTTTTTTAAAATTTCTTGGCCGCGCTGAATGGCATGCGGGATCTTAGTTCCCCCACCAGGGTTTGAACCCGCGCCCCCTGCAGTGGAAGCGCAGAGTCTTAACCACTGGACCACCAGGGAAGTCCCCACCCATAGATTCTTAACAAAAGACTCCACATCAGCCAGTCAGAGCTTCTGGTTGCAAGAGGAACAGGAGGCAGGGAAGTTCAAGAGTGGGAAGCTATCCCCGCCATGCAGAGTAATGCAGGGTGACAGGAGAGAAGGGAGGGAAGACACTCAAGTGCCCTCCTTACAAGGGCTGAGCTTCCAGGCCGAGTCCAAGAGGGCGTTCATTCCTTCTACATCCCAGTCACGCTAGCACTCCCGTGTCACTGCACAGCATGTGCACACAAATAATTGTTTCAGAATGAGTAAGTTCACCAACTCCTACACATCTGTGGTACCCTTTTAAGCATATCTGGATGCTGCTGGCACCAATAAAAATATAGTCTTTTAAAAACACTGCTGATTTCTTAGTAGCCTTCATAGATATATTCTCAAACCAGTTACTAATAAAATAACTACTATCAAGTGAAGATGTGAAACTGAAGTTAAACAGCGGTCTTCAAATAAAAACCTGGACCAAGAGTTTGGTGACCATGGAAAGAGAACACGGGGATAAAATAAGAGGACTTATACTTCCCATGGTGTATTTTTCTGTAAGGTCTGATTTACGATTTTTTTTTCATTTTTATTAAACATTTTGTTTTAAATCACAAAATTATTATATCCTTACCATAACCAATTCAAACAACAAAGAAGTGACTACATGTTATTTTTACGATCAAGATTTTTTTCCTTTTTTGATGGAAGGAGGAAGGCTGGGGTGCCTCTTCAAGGTGCCCGTAGGACGGCACGGGCCAACTAGCCAGGTCCTAGAAAAAACATGGCTTACTGAAAACCAAGTTCTGCCACCTTCCCCTCACTCAGGTTCTCTATGGAATAAGAAGGCACCTCAGGGTTTCCCTGGTGGCACAGTGGTTAAGAATCCACCTGCCAATGCAGGGGACACGGGTTCGAGCCCTGGTCCAGGAAGACCCCACGTGCCGCGGAACAACTAAGGCTGTGCGCCACAACTACTGAGCCTGTGCTCTAGAGCCTGCGAGCCACAACAACTGAGCCCACATGCCGAAACTACTGAGTCCACGCGCCTAGAGACCATGCTCCACAACAAGAGAAGCCACCGCAATGAGAAGCTCACGCACAGCAATGAAGACCCAATGCAGCAAAAAAAAAAAGAAAAGGCACCTCAGAATGAAACAATGGCCTAATTAAACTGAGATGCCAAGATAATACAAAACTGAGCACACAGAGCACGGCTCACAGTAGTCTCCCTCCCACCTTTTGGTGGCCTCCGTCCATTTGCACAGATGTGGTCAGCACTATCTGTTTTAACTGACTCTCACAGAGCTCACTCCAGCAGCTCTAAAAGCCTTGAAACTGCATTTGATTCTCCCAGGCTGAATCCTTCCATTCAGCAAACTCTCCACATAACCGAGGGAGAGAACATGCCAGCATTTCCCTCTTAGAGGCTCTGGGCAGTCTTATCATGTGAAGGAAGGCACCTTTTTCTTGTTAGGCTAGCTGGTGCTTTATTTTCCTGGGTCCCCTACTCAAAGAACCAATTCAGTTTCTGTTCTCAGTGGTTCCTGTTTTTATTTTTGTTATCTCTTGGCCTCAGAATCTTTCCCTTACTGTGCTAAGCACTGGGCTGTGTCAGGCACCTGATACTCATATTTGAATGAATGAAAGTGAGCTTGTGTATTTATGTCTGTCTTGTGGGACTGAGCCCTTAACCTGTGGGATTTAATGCTATCTGTAGAACACAAGGCTGGCGTCTGAAAGTTAGTGGAATGGGAGAACAACCCCCCCCACCCTATGCTCACACACAAGCTGGAATTATCAAGTGCAGAACTTTAACCACTGTCTCCCAATGCTTCACCTGTACTTGCCCTAATTCTGGCCTTTGTTACACTGTCATTGCTCATTGATTGGTCTGTGTTACCCACCAGATCTAAAGGTAGGGACTTCATCTCTCTGGTAGGGCCTCCAACTAGACCCCTGGGGTCTGCCTCATGGCAGCAGTTTGCCTCGTTGACAAACTCATGTCTTCATCGTTCAGAGATCCCCATCCAGGCTTCTTTTCTCAGATATGGGCTAAACTGGGGAGGTGGGTTAAGAGGACCGAACCACTTCCTGAATCCAATTCTACCCTGTGTAACTCAGTCTAATTAGTGTCATATTAACACCAAGTCCAGGCATGTGTAAAGAAGCAAAAAGTGCTACTTCTTCCCACCTGAACATGCACATACTCCCTTCTCTTTAACAGGCATCGCCCACTCAGTATCACTTCGAGGCCTTGCAAGAAATGAAAAGTAAAAACAAACTCCACGGGACTTCCCTGGTGGCGCAGTGGATAAGACTCTGTGCTTCCAATGCAGGGGGCCTGGGTTCGATCCCTGGTCACTGAACTAGATCCCACATGTGTGCCGCAACTAAGAGTTCACAAGCCACAACTAAGGAGCCCACATGCTGCGGCTAAGACCCGGCACAACGAAATAATAAATAAAAACAAACAAACAAACAAAAACAAACTCCACAATTCCTCTAGGGTTAGGGATATACTGCAGTGACCCTAGCCTGAGCAGCTAGACCCCGCTAGGCAAGATGGGAGCGCCGTGGTGGTGACAGAAAGAAGAGGCAGTCATACAAGTGCTCTGATCTACATTCAATTCCTTTTCCCAATACATTCTTTTTTCTCAGTGCACCCCACCACGACCTCATTACAGGGCACACTGATAGATCTCCCATTTTACTCCTCCGCTTGAAAGGCTTCTCTGGCTCCCTGCCGTTCCCAGGCTATAGCAAAGGTGAGACTCATCTAGGGAGCTCTCTGAGGCACAGATTCTGGAAACTGTGATTCAGGGGCCCTGGAAACTGTGATTCAGGGGCCCTGGAATCTGTGATTTCAATGAGTGCTCAGGGGGTACTAGCCCAATAACCACTAACACCCACAAGTCCACACGCCTGATGATCAAGACCCTGTACAAGCTGGTCCCTAACAAAGGACATTTCAGGGACACCCCTACTCATCCTTCCAAATCCAGCTGAAAGGTCTCCCCAAACACACACCAGGCAGAATCCACCCTTCTCCCCAGTTCGTCTACAGCAGTGCTTCTCAAACCTCCATGTGCGTACGAATCACGGGGCCATCTTGTTATGCTGTGATTTTGATTCAGTGGCTCTGGAGCCCAAGACTCAGAATCTCTAGCTGTTCCTGGGTGCGCGGATGGGCGCACTGTGAGTAGTGATGGCCCGCTGCGCTTTGCAGCATGACTCTACCACAGCACTCATCATCACAGTGCTTCCACGGGGCCAGGCTCTCATGGATATTGTTGGCAACAGCTCCTGGAACTCCCTTAAAATCAACAGCACGCAGGGAGCCTAGGGGAACAAACTTTGAGATCAACATAAAGCACTTCCTAGAGCATCAGTGATTATTTATCAGTGTCAAACAACTCTACCATTTACTGACTGCCTATGGGCTGCATCCTGTGCCGGGTGCTCTGTGTCTGCTCTGGTGTGAACTGTTACCACACACAAAGCACTTGGGCCTTGGGAGGCCCTCAATAAATGGTAGCTCTTATTTCTAATTCTTACAGCACACACGTCAGGCTTGGAATAGTCCTGTTTATCAGCAGGAACTGCAAAAGCCACTTTTCTAAATAGAGGTAGAAACTGATGAGGAAACTAAGAGACAAAGAGGTTCAGTAACTTCCCCAAGTTAGTTACACAGCCAGCAAGCAGGGCAGCCAGCACGTACGCTGACCTCAGGCTCTTAAGCTCCACATACCGTAAGTGCCCTTCCACATGTCGACAAAGCATACCTCCCACTTGCTCTCTTAAAAAAAAAGAAAAAAACAGAACAAAAAACACTGAGGCTCAGAGAGGTGAGGTCTGAAGTCAGCTGTCTCAGGACAATGAGCTATAGGGTAGGAGTAAAACAGGAGGCCAGGGCTGTGACTCCCAACCCCTCCTTCTATGCTGTGCTACTCTGTCAATCTAAGATGTGAAACCCTGAAGAAAACAAAGATGCCAATGAGGCTTGACACCTGGGAAAAGTGAGCCTGCCCCACCCAGCTGCAGACTTTCCTAACCCTGGGCATGAGCTGTCAAGGCCTTCCCAGATGGGCACGCTTTGGTTACATGATGCTCACGTGTCTTTCTCCTTCTCAGAACTCTCATACTCCAGGAACACGATGTGCTGGGGGTAGTGGCCGCAGATATCCCCATTCACATTTTGGATCACGCTGTAACAGTAGTCTCGGCCAAACAGCTCCAGACACCTCTTCTCAATGCGCTCAACCTGCACAGAGGAGGAGATCTGAGCATAAAGAAGATTCTGGGGTTCTGAGAATTAGGCGGTTCCTGACCTGGAGAGGTCTCTGGGAATGACAATGTGCCTCTGTGACTATAATTCAATACCAGGAAAAGACATCTTGCTAGATCACAGGCCCTAAACGTGTGGTTCATGAACCCCCATGGTAAACTTTGGGAGAGACTCTGAACCCCTCAATGTTGTGGTGAAACTGTGTATGTTAAGCATTTGAAGAGAGGTTGACACCTTTCATTAGATTCTCAAAGGGGTCCACAATCCATAAAATATTAAGAACCCCTGCTCTAAGTTACTTTATTTTTAATAAATTTATTTATTTTTATTTTTGGCTGCATTGGGTCTTTGCTGGAGCACACGGGCTTTCTCTAGCTGAGGAGAGCGGGGGCTATTCTTTGTTGCAGTGCGCGGACTTCTCATTGCGGTGGCTTCAGTAGTTGTGGCTCGCGGGCTCTAAAGTGCAGGCTCAGTAGTTGTGGCGCACGGGCTTAGTTGCTCCGCGGCACGTGGGATCTTCCCGGACCAGGGCTTGAATCCCTGTCCCCTGCATTGGCAGGCAGATTCTTAACCAATGCGCCACCAGGGAAGTCCCTCTCTAGGTTACTTTAACCGGCACTAATCCATTATCTTCCTTTGGCTGCAGATTCTTCCCCATTCTCCAGCCACAGACCAGTACCTAGAAGCTCTAGTTAGTGTAATGAGTAAAAGATGCAGACAAAGCTGTCTCCTTACACGCAATTTGCTTATGAAATAGAAGGAACAGCTCCCTTAAAATTGCCCTTGTTTTGCTCAGTTCAGGGAAAGACCCACCAGAAGAACAACATAAAACCTGTAACATCTCAAGAAGTCTGCAAAAGATCATAAGTTCAGGGCCAGGTGGAGTGAGTCAAGTAGAACTTTTTACAACCCTAATCTTCAGGGGTGTGTAAGAAGGAAGGGGACCCCAGCAAAACTGACCCTCTAGCCACCCAAAAGACCAATGTGGAGGGAAAAACTCACAAAAATTAGAAATCCTCAAATTTCAAGGGGCACGAGTATCATTAAAAAGCCTATTAGAAAATACAAATTCCAGATTCCCACCCCCAGAAATTCTAACTCAGTAGGACTGGGTGGGATCAAGATACCTTTATTTTTAACAAACACCCCAGATGATGCTGAAACAGGTGGTCCTCAGGCTAAGCTCTGAAAAATACTCGGTCCTTTGGAGAGTGGGGGAGACCCATCATTACTGAAGTCTTCCCTGCATTACTCTAGACTAGAAGATGCCAAGTGCAGTAAGTCCCAGCATAGGTAACCCCTGGAGCCAAACCAGAGTTTCAAGGCCTGGGAGGGAACAGAATTCCATTGGAAAACCTGATGCTAAACCTGCCAAAACCACGTGGGGAGTGAAAGATGGCAGGGTCGGCAAGATTCCCATCAGACTGCCAGGCAATGCCTAAGATGGGAATGGCCTGACCAGACTGGAAGCCTTCCAGGTCTGGCAATAAGGAGACTGAAGGGAATCCCAAAAGTAGAAAAAAAGAGAAACTAAGACTTGCTTTTGACAAAGGAACAGAGGGAGTATGAGGTGCCTTCCCGCTCTATGGAAGAAGGAAAGGGATGGGCCTAATTCTAAAGTCATGCTGAGACTGTACAAGGGGGCAACACACTCGGTTTGTCTCTTGGCTCCATTCTGCCCCACCCCTGCAGCCCCTTCACTCTGATCTCTGACCTGGATAAATCATCTACCTTCAAAAAAATCTAGATATAAGAGTTTTTGTCCCCATACCTAATGCATGGGAATAACCCTCCTCAGCTCCTCTTCTCTAATCTCTGAACAAGGCCACTCAGCGCTAATCTTTGACCTCCAAACCCTTTTGTCTCAAACCAAAACGTCGTCCTTCCTTGGCTCGTTTTAAGTCCAGTTCCTCCTTTTCGGTTTTTAAACCCGACCCTGACTCTCCGGGTCCAGACACTGGGCACTTCCCTCTCTCTCTGTCCTATGACCCCTGACCTCAGCAACGTCGCAAACCAGGGACCTTCTCTTTCTGCTCATCGCGCCTCCGGACTCACCTTAGAGCCTCCCGTCCCGCTGCAGTCCTTGGCCCGGTACTGAGTCCGGGAGAACTCCTCCAGCAGCTCCCCGAGCCCTGGCTCCTGCGGCTGTGGGGTGCCTGAAGAAGCCGAGGACCCCGCCGAGGCGGCGGCGGCGGCCCGAGCGCCGGCCATGGCCCAGCCCCGCGTCCCTTTCAGCGCCCTGCGTCGCCCTCAGCGCGGGCCAGCCCAGCCCATGGCACCTGGAGGCACCGACTCCGAGCCCTGAACCTCCGGACCGCCTCAGCCACCTCCTTCGCTTTCCACTTCCGGCCCCGCCCCACCCAGCCGGATGTTTACTCCAGAGCTGGCCAATCGGAGCCCAGGACTCGCGCCCTGCCCCACGATTACCTGCCCACCCCCGACGCGGAGCGGTCCAAGTGGTCTCCGGAGAGGGGACCGCGGCCGCTCTCAGAAACCTCGTGCTCCGCCCCACCGGGTTTCCCCAGGGAAGCCAGGCTAAACCATTGGGGCTGCGGGGGGGGTACAGCGCGGAACTAGGAGGAAGGAACCACGGGAAAGAACCAGCCGAAGAGTGGAATAAACCATTAACAGGGAGAGGAGGCGGGAACTCTTGGAGGCACCTACTTAGTGTTGGCAACCATAGTAATGACAATAAATAATAATAAAACAGCATTTCGTAAGGCACTTTGCTTGCATTGCTGCTCACAGCCGTCCCTCTGATTATAGTGCTGCAATAGTCAACCCACTTTATTGAAGTAACCGCGGGTCATGACTGACTTGAAATTCTGTAATTAAAAAGCCCCATGTTATTTTTCTTTTTTTTCTTAATGGAGTATTTCAAACATTCATAGAAATGGAGAGAATAGTATAATGAACCCTCATGTGTCCATTAGCTTGTTTCAATGATCATCAACATACACCAATCTATCTTGTTTCATCAATCTTTGCCCCATCCAATAGTATTATTTTAAAGCACATCTCAGGGTGGGAGGGAGGGAGATGCAAGAGGGAAGAGATATGGGAACATATGTATATGTATAACTGATTTACTTTGTTATAAAGCAGAAACTAACACACCATTGTAAAGCAATTATACTTCAATAAAGATGTTTTAAAAAAAAAAAGCACATCTCATTATTTAATCTGTGAATACTCCAGTATTAATCTTCTAACAGATTAGTACTGTTAAAAAATGATTAAGGAAAAAAAAAATGATTAAGGAAGAGAATTTAGGTGTTAAACATACTTTAACACTTCATGAAGCCACCACTGTTTGTTCCCAAGGGTCCAAAGAACTGCAACATGGGACTGAAGGCAGGACACTTTTATAGGATAAAGAATAAGGAACAAGGAAGAAATGGGAATTCCCTGGCGGTCCATTGGTTAGGACTCCTCCGCCCTTTCACTGCTGAGGACCTAGGTTCAGTCCCTTGTCAGAGAACTAAGATCCCTGCAAGCCACCTGGCGGCCAGAAAAAGAAAAAAAAAAAGAACATGGAAGAGAAAAATAGAAAATGAATAAAGAACAAGGAAGTAATTATAAAGCCCAGAGTTTGGGGATTGGCTGACTAGATATACTGTGTTTCTGGTCAAGCAGAACATTTACAGAGACACCAAAGTTACTAAGTTTTGCTCTCTTGCTGTGGCACTCTGGGCAGGAGTGGCTCCATCTTTGGCCTAGAAATTTATTTCAGTAATTCTCCCTTTTCTCATCCTCTTGACCATTCAAGAGGTTTGGTCAAAAATATCAGTACTAACATGATCCTCAGTCACCACTGCCTCTTCTGCTCTCAGTGTAGCATTCACAAGAGGTGATGTCAGGCTTGTATTCTTGGCCCTGGTTCTGTTCTTCTGTTCTCTTTTGTCACTTCAGTCAGAGAGAGACCATGTGTTGGCTGGTCAGTCGCTGCCCACATGCATTTAAAACTTTTGAGAGAACCCAGCTTATCAGGGAGACAATAATAATTACTAGCAACAAAACAATGTCCATGGTTTGGAGAGTACTCCTGAGCCAGGGTCCCCATGATCCAAACCAGCTAGAAAACTGGGGACACTTCTTTAAGCCAGTTGGCCTGTTTATGTATTTCGTGTAACTATGTCTCCCTTCCCCAGAAATGTTTATGCAGCGAGCTTGTTCCAGAGAAACCGAGGTGTTATAAATCAGGGAGAAGTTTGTGACGGGAAGAAAGAACTACAGGATCACCAGCATCCAAGCCAGTCCAATAGTCAGTTTACCCTTCTTTGCAATGGTCTATGGTAGGTGAACAGTTATCTTTCCAGACTAGAGCAAGCCAAAAAGTGGAGAAAAGAATAATAAAGACCTTCATGATAAAAGAATTAGGAAAAGGATGGTCAGAGAAGGAAGGAAGAATGGAAGGAAATGCTCTTAATCTGACTTCTTGGGAGGAAACAGTCTACCTCAGCGTTGCCTAGTTCTCTTCCTAGTCAATTGGATTTTGAGGTCTTTGGCATTTAAACAGGGCCAGATGTCAGGTGGGGTCTTCTTCAGTTGTGAAACGTACCCAGATTTTTTAATCTGTTTGTTTGTTTTTTTTAAAGTTGGCTCTTTTATTTTGCTATATATTTTTTTATACTTATTTATTTATTTGGCTGTGCTGGGTCTCAGTTGTGGCACATGGGATCTTCGCTGTTGCGTGCAGGATCTTCGTTGCAGCATGCAGTATCTTCTAGTTGCGGCATGCGAACACCTAGTTGCGGCATGCGAACTCCTAGTTGCGGCATGCGAACTCCTAGTTGCGGAATGTGGGATCTAGTTCCCGGACCAGGGATCGAACCTGGGCCCCCTGCAATGGGAGCACGTAGTCATAGACCCTGGACCACAAGGGAAGTCCCTGTACCCAAGTTTTCACACCTTGTAATTCGACAGTGATGTTAGTGGTCAAGAACACTTGGTAGGGTCCTTTCCAGGAATCTCACTTCTGCAAAAGCATCAAAGTAAAACAATAATCGTCTGTAAACGACAACGAACTTTAAAATGCCCATGGTTGGAGATCTGATGAGAGTTCATTATAATGGAATTGACAAGGAAATTTGGTTATTTCTGTGATACCCAACATTTTTAAGACGATAACTAGGAATCTGGGAAGCTGAGGCCCATTGGGTAGCTAGCAGGGCACAGGACTGAGCTGAAAAGCCATACTTCCCTGATAACGTCCTGTGCTCGTGCCGAGGCGGCAATGGTGGCTTCCTGTATCCTCCTGCACACTGGACAGAAGATGCCCCTGATTGGACTGAGCACCTGGAAGAGCAAGCCTGGCCAGGTAAAAGCAGTTATTAAGTATGCCTTGAGCATAGGCTACCGCCACATTGACTGTGCTATCTACGGCAACGAGACTGAGATTGGGGCTGCCCTGAAGGAGGATGTGGGACCTGGCAAGCTGGTGCCTCAGGAGGAGCTGTTTGCGACTTCCAAGCTGTGGAACACAAATCACCACCCTGAGGATGTGGAGCCTGCCCTCCGGAAGACACTCGCTGACCTCCAGCTGGAGTATTTGGACCGGTACCTGATGCACTGGCCTTATGCCTTTGAGCAGGGAGACAACCCTTTTCCTAAGAATGCTGATGGGACTATATGCTATGACTCCACTCACTACAAGGAGACTTGGAAGGCTCTGGAGGCACTGGTGACTAAGGGGCTGGTGGGGGCACTGGGCCTGTCCAACTTCAGCAGTCAGCAGATCGATGATGTGCTCAGTGTGGCCTCTGTGTGCCCAGCTGTCCTGCAGGTGGAATGCCACCCATACCTGCCTCAGAAGGAGCTGATTGCCTGCTGCCAAGCACGCGGCCTGGAGGTGACTGCTTATAGCCCTCTGGGCTCCTCTGAGCATGCTTGGCGTGATCCTGATGAGCCTGTCCTGCTTGAGGAGCCAGTGGTCCTGGCACTGGCTGAAAAGCATGGCCGGTCTCCAGCTCAGATCTTGCTCAGGTGGCAGGTCCAGCAGAAAGTGAGCTGCATCCCCAAGAGTGTCACACCTTCCCATATCCTTCAGAACATCCAGGTGTTTGACTTCACCTTTAGCCTGGAGGAGATGAAGCAGCTGGATGCCCTGAATAAAAATTTGCTATTCATCATGCCCGTGCTTACGGTGGATGGGAAGAGGGTCCCGAGAGATGCAGCTCACCCCCTTCAATGACCCATATTGAGACCACAGCTTCCTGGCTTCCTTTTCATCTCTCCAGCTATAATGTCCTGCCATCCCCAGAAAGAAGGAGTTAATAAAGCCATTGGAGTATCCATCCAAAAAACATAAAGACAATAACTAGGATTATAATTTGTAACATTATACCATGCACATCAGATTTGTAGGAATTTTATATAAGTTCTGGAACACTTATGTTAATAACATACCCACACAAAGATAAGCTAAAGTTAAACATCACTTCTTATTTGGCAATGTTTTCTTTGTAATTTAACATATCAAATAAGCCTAATTAGCTTCACATTTCTCTTTTTATAAGGAGAGAGAACAAATATTCTAGGGTCCCTTTGGAAAATCCCAAAGTTGGCCCCAGGTCAAAAAAAACTTCATTTAGAATTTGATTTTGGGGGGTTCCCTGGTGGCGCAGTGGTTAAGAATCCGCCTGCCAATGAAGGGGACACGGGTTCGAGCCCTGGTCCGGGAAGATCCCACGTGCCGCGGAGCAAGTAAGCCCGCGAGCCACAACTACTGAGCCTGCGCTCTAAAGCCCTTGAGCCACAACTACTGAGACGCGTGTCACAACTGCTGAAGCCCACGTGCCTAGAGCCCGTGCTCTGCAACAAAGAGAAGCCACCGCAATGAAAAGCCCGCGCACCACAAAGACGAGTAGCCCCCGCTCACAGCAACTAGAGAAAGCCCGCACGCAGCCACAAAGGCCCAACACAGCCAAAAATAAATAAATAAATAAATAAATATTTTTAAAATTGGATATATTAAAAAAAGAAAGAATTTGATTTTGGGGAAGTTTGTCAAAAATATCCATTTAAGGGACTTCCCTGGTGGCCCAGTGGGTAAGACTCTGCGCTCCCAATGCAGGCGGCCCGGGGTTTGACCCCTGGTCAGGGAGCTAGATCTCACATGCATGCCACAACTAAGACCCTGTGTGCAGCAACTAAGACCCAGAGCAGCCAAAATAAATAAATAAGTAAATAAATATTTTTTAAAAATATCCATTTAACCAAAGTGACAAGTAAAGACTTCGAAGGCAAGTACAGAAAGTTACATCGTTGTAAAAACCCCAAACCCTTAGCTTTTTTAAGATTCAGGGTTTTCTATTCGCAGATTAAATGTCTTTAAAAATATGACTAGGCTTTTGAGAAAAAAATAAAACTGAAAATCTTGAAAACCTCGACATATCAGAAGTGTTTATTTTTTGGAATTGTTACCACGCCCAAGCTCGCTCTGCTCGCCGCACAACAGGGCAATGAATCGCAGACGAGGTGTTGAGGCAGGGAATAGACTTTATCAGGAAAGCCGGCAGATGGAGAAGATGGCAGACTAGTGTCTCTGAGAAATCATCTTATCAGGGTTTGGATGCCAGTTTCTTTTATAGAATCAGAGAGGGAGAGGCGGAGAGGAAGTAAAGTAAAAGGGCCATCAGTCTTGCAAAACATCTCCTGGAATGACCAGCCTCGGTGAGGGGATGTGTTTTTTTTTTTTCCTTGCAGCCATTCACAGGTAGGCAGGGTTCCCTGAGGCAGGCCATTTTGTATGATTATAATAACAAAAGCAACGCAAAGGAAAGGTTAAAGTTAAAGAAACAGATCCAACATGGAGTCCAATTTAGCTCTTCCCTGTTAAAATTCCCCACTGTCAATGTCCATTCCACAATCTTGTGGAAAAAAGGGGTGACAAAGTTCTAACTGCTCAGTCGGATGGATCTTTCTGGGAGTGTCCGCCATCAGTGTCAGTGTTCCAGATGTTGAGATTTGTCTTTTGTTCCGCTTTGGAAGTGTCTACTTGACACCTGTAGACTTAAGAATATTCACAACCTAAAAGTTGAGAGTTGTCAGGAATTTTGAGGGCTTCAAGCCCAGGAGGCTGCATCTCAAGTTAAGAAATTTAGCATTTTTCTATGTATGGGAAGATGCTAGAGTCTGGGCTCACTGAAATAATTTCTTTGATATGCACCACAGCCCAGATGGGGCCTGTATCCTGTATTTTCACATCCTGCGTTTCCTCAGGGCTCACCATAGGGAGTGGCTGCAGTCTGATGGCTGCTAGATGGCAGGTCTTCTTCTCCTTCCTGAGTTTCCTCAGTGTTCACCGGCTCACACTGGGGGGCTGCAATCGCTGATGATTGATCCTCTCCTCTTGGTCAGGAATTTGACCAATATTTGGGAGACATTTCATGACCAAATTTTGTCCCATGGTGCTGGGAGGCTCATCCTAGGTCAGGCGAAAATTCTTGATATGCCACTCCAGGTGCTAATTTTTGGATTAGGCCCTATTGATAATTAAAGGTTCTCTGGATCCTCTGTCTAATTATGATCCAGGAGACATTTTCCCTTGTTGCTTCTTGCCATACCTAGAATCACATTATTACAATTATTTTTATGTTATAAAAGTGATCTATTTCCTTAAGATGTTTAGCCATAGACGTTTTGTTGGAGGCCTGGTTACACACTGGGTACTGCAAGAGACAACAATCTTATAAAATAGGATATAAGTAACAGCTAGTAACATTGACAAAGACATAGTGCAGCAGGGAGACACAAAGCACAAACAATTTGGAAATAAAGAACAAATTAAAACAATGATTAGCATAATATCAAGTCCACAGGAGAACCAGCTGGAGACAACAAATTCTGTCAGGATCAGGTAGAGAGAAAAAGATAAATGTTTCATCTTTGTTTAAAAAGGCATACTTTATCAACTTGTTGTAGGTCATAGCATAAGGTTATAGCATAAAAGTTTTTTCCTAAAAACAAAGATTAAAGTCAATATATTTCCTAAAGTCATAAAGTTATAAATCATATTTACCAGTTCACTCAGTCCCATGTAATTAATTCCCATTGATCTGGATGAAACAATCAGGTTTCCCATCAGTTTTGTCATTTGTTACCCAGTCCAGTGATATTATCTAAAGGCAATAAGAAACTTATATTTGTTAAAAAGTTCCTTTTTATCAGTCTTCTTGAAAAATCTTCATTTTGTAAAAGCATCAGGACAAAAAACAAAATAGTATGGTTAAAAATTTGAGTACAGGTCTTCCCTGGTGGCGCAGTGGTTGAGAATCTGCCTGCCAATGCAGGGGACACGGGTTCGAGCCCTGGTCTGGGAAGATCCCACATGCCGCAACTAGGCCCGTGAGCCACAATTACTGAGCCTGTGCGTCTGGAGCCTGTGCTCCGCAACAAGAGAGGCCGCGATAGTGAGAGGCCCGCGCACCGCGATGAAGAGTGGCCCCCGCTTGCCGCAACTAGAGAAAGCCCTCGCACAGAAACGAAGACCCAACACAGCCATAAATAAATAAATAACTAAATAAATAACTAAATAAATAAATAAATAAATAAAAATTCGAGTACAATGCAATTAGCAGGATTCTTGGATATAACATTTTAGAATAACTAGTGTTATGATTGATGACATATCAGGACATATCAGATGTTAGGGATTCCATATAAATTTTGGAATATCTATATAAATGACATTTATCCATACACTATAATCTAAGGTTCATCGCCAATCACTTTACGATGTTTCTGAAGTAATTTAACATACCAAATAAACTTAGTTTGACATCTCTCTCTGAGATGTCTCAGAGATGTTCTTTTGAAGTATCCAGAGTCAGCTGGAGGCTAAAAAGCTTTAGTCAGATTTTGATATTTGGGAAGTTTGTTAAAAATATCAAAAAGGTTTTAAAACACAACAGGATCGTAGGTCACTGTGAAACAGTACCAATTCATTTAACCAAAGTCACAAAATGATGAAACGAAAACAAATACGGATCACCTAAGGGCACAGAAGCTCATTTAATCTGTTATGAAAAGGAGCACGTCTAACAGAGAGAGAGAGATCAAATTTCAGTCTTGTATTAGCTTACTTAACGAAATCCATTTACTTATTTAACTTCAATCTAAATTCAGTTAATTCTGACCATGTACAAAACTTTCTCAGTAAAATGTAATTCCATTCCTCATACCTTCTTAACTGAAAACACACATTCTCCCATACTGAAATGTTTTATTGTTTTCAGTAGCTTTAATTCTATATTTAAATTAGAATCTCTGACTCTTAAAAACCTTAATTTCTAGTGACAACCAAGAGGCAAGTAATACTTACCAAATCTGGAGAAACTATTTTAGATGATTTTTAGAACATAATTATTCTTAGAGTTCACCTAAAAGCTCTTATCTCATTTATATTTACTTTAAAGTTTCATCATATCAAGTTATTTTTCTTGCTGACAAATTTGCAACAGATATAACAAGATTTCATTTAGCTTCTATTAAACCTAGGTGCAGTGAAAGTACTATACTTAATGTTGATGGCTCTAAAGACATGTCCATATTAATTAGAGCAACAAACTTAAACATTAATACTAGGTACTAATTTAATACTAAATATTTCCCGGTTCACGTGAAACTGAAACTCATTTACCTTAATTTCTCTTGTATTTAGAATTGTTTGGTTTGTATCTCTTGTATTTAGAATTGTTTGGTTTGTAAGCGCTTACGTTGCTTTAAGCCAATTAAATAAGGCTCATTTACAGATTAACCTCAGCAATGTTACCCAAAGACAAAAACACATACAAACATACAAACAAACAGAGAGACATAGTTCTCATTTCAAAATTTCAGCCCTGAGTCAGGTACAGCAGTGTAAAACCCATCAGTTTACAAAAGAGGTTGGATTAAAGTTGGGTTTCTGGCAGATGGAACAAATCAAGCTCATTTGTCTAGATGGCTAAACCCTTTCCACTAATATTTATGGTAAACAAGTCAAGTTCTAAATTACTGTACCCTCTTTTACAAAATTTGCATTTTAAGAAGATGGCAGAGATAAGGGTTTTTGAGAAGACCAGATAGGACATTTGTATCTCAAAGGTACAGGCAAGTTTCTCCTAGGATGACTTTGTTTCCCCTTTGTTTAATATTTACAAGCCTCTTAAGATTACTCATATTTATTAGAAAATCAATCAACTTGTTCCCCACTGTCAGTGTTACCCGGGGCTCCTGTGGGGAAATCAGGGTCTGACGCCTCAAGTCCAAGGGAGTCCCCTGGCCTCTTACAGGATATTGGGGCAAGGGAAATTGCCCTGCTGCAGAAGTGGCTCCCAGTCCAAATTGGGTGCCCTGTCAGGTCTTAGATGGTGATACTAAACCAGGTCGTTGTGCCCCGGGTGTTACCACAGAAACTTCTATTTGATCCCAATGGGTAGGGGAAACAGGAGGCAGTGAATATGTTGGCAGCATGGGGGGGGGGTGGCATTTGGAACAACTGCCAGTGTAGCCTGCTCAGCCACTGGGGGAGCTGGATAGGCTGGGGTGGGGGCTAAGTTTTGAAATAACATGTCCCCACTCTCATTTTCTCCCTCTCCCCCTTGGGTTTCCTTTCAGATCACGGCACTATAAGGTAGCAGTCCTCTGACTCCTTTTCCTCCTGATGCAATAGCATAAATGCTCCTACATATGGAATCTCATCTCTTTTCCCTGCTCTTTTGCAGAACATTTCTAACTGTGAGATTGTATAATAATTGAGTGAGCCATTCAGGGGCCATCGTTCTTCTGAACCTAACATATATTGGGTTCATACACTATTACAGTAGTATATCATGTCTCTCTTAGTCATAGGCTCACGGCTATGTTTTGCCCATTTATCTAATATATGCCCCAAAGGGTTTTCCTTCGGGATAGGTGGAGTATTTCCCATTTTTATCAGTTTGACTACACCAAAACACAAAAGACACAAATTCCAACACAAAAGGCACAAATTCTAGCATCAATGCACACAAAACCAAAACAAAACCAACGAACTAGTTCCCAGATCAGGTAGACTTACCCTACAAAACCAACGAACTAGTTCCCAGTGAACCCGTTCCCAGAATCAGGTAGAGTCCAACAACAATTCCCCCCTCCAACAGGGCACCCCAACCAGATTGGCTTGTCCCGTAAAGGAAAAGCCCAGATTGAGGGGGAATATGTTCCCAGCATGCACACCAAAGGAACTTACCCTCCAGAATCGAATGGAGTCTGTCGACTCGTAGCCCCAAATAGAACGGAAGTTCCCCAGATTGGAACCGAAGTTCCCCAGATGGAACCGAAGTTCCCCAGATTGGAACTGAAGTTCCCAGATGGAACCGTCATTCCCCAAATTGAAGTCTGTCGGTTCTTTGCTTCAGCTGCCAAGCACTGGGGTAGCCGGTGCCGCTTCAGGGAACTTTGAAGGGAAGATCCTCGGGACAAATGGTCCTGGCAGCTGCTAGGGCCTTGCCCCAATATTCCCTGACCGGGCCGGCTACCCACGAGCCGCAAGGCTCCTGGCTGGCTCGCCAAATTTGTTACCGAGTCCAAGCTTGCTCTGCTTGCCACACGACAAGCCAACGAATCGGAGATGAGGTATTGAGGCAAGGAATACGACTTTATTCGGAAAGGCGGCAGACTGAGAATATGGCAGACTAGTGTCTCTGAAAAACCATCTTATCTGGGTCTGGATGCCAGTTTCTCTTACAGAATCAGAGAGGGAGAGGCAGTGAGGAAGTACAGTAAAAAGGCAGAATAGAGAGGGAGAGGCAGTGTGGAAGTAAAGTAGAAGGGCCATCAGTCTTGCAAAACATCTCCTGGAATGACCAGCCTTGGTGAGGGGATGTGTTAGTTTCTGTTTTCTTGCAGCCATTCACAGGTGGGCAGTGTTCCCTGAGGCAGGCCATTATGTATGATTATAATAAAGAAAGCAATGAAAAGCAAAGGTTAAAGTCAAAGAAACAGATCCAACGTGGAGTCCGATTTAGCTCTTCCCTGTTACAGAATTACATATAATTTTAGAGTTCCTCTTTCTCTTCATCAGAAGCATAATCTAAAGTAATTGGTCTCTTAATGCCTGTCATTCTTCAATATATTTGCAGTGTTGTTAAAAATTTTCAGATTTAAGGATGATAACTCTAGTGACTAAAATGTTATAATCTAAGTGCACATTGTATAAATAAAGCTTAGCATTTGGCAATAAGTTAAAATTTTTATACATTTGGGGAAAGGGGTGGATAGTGTAAATAATTTTCAATTACAACATGGAATAGGATGATGACTTTTTTGTGGTTTGACAAAGGAAATTTAGGTTTTATTTTAATAACTTCATTGAACTGTCAAGCAAATAGGAAAAATGAAAAAATGAAAAAGTCCTCTTGTAGCTGATAAGACAGTGCTGGTTTGGTTCAATTAGCAGTAGGCTCCATGTCTGATTTTATTTGAGCTAAATTAACAAAAATTTTCATTAAAAAAAAAAGATTCAGGATTTTCTTAAGTAATCAAAGACCTGATAAAGATAACATGAAGTACAGTAAATTATTTTGATAAGACACAAAATCTTCGCTTTCCAGGAAGATTACTTAAAAGGCACTTTTTCTCACCAAAAAACACATCTTACATTCCTTACATAGAGAAGTTTCCTGTATTATTTCTAGTAGTTTTAATTATATGCATGTTTTAGAATTCTTAACCCTTAGAATCCTTAATTCCTATTTAAAACTAAGAAGTAAGCCATCTGTTACACTAGCATTTTGTGGATTGGTAAATTTATAAATACATTTCATAATTTCTGGAAGTATATTCTTCCTCATAGTAAATTTATCAGTGTTGTACAAAACATATTTATTAACAGAACTATGTATCTTTAGCTCCTCTGTAAAGGAAGCCAAATTGGATAAACTTATGATCAGAAGTTAATGTTTCAGCACTTTATCCTATTTGGAAATGATCTAGATATTCAATGAATATCCATCATTTAACTTATCTTAGTATAACTCAGTATAACTTTAGGGTTTCAAGTTGCCAAAAAGATTTTGGAAACTATTTTTAAGTAGACATACTATAAAGCATAATTATTGTTGAAAAGTTCATTTGTAGGGACTTCCCTGGTGGTCCAGTGGTTAGGACTCAGTCCTTTCACTGCTGTGGCTAAGGTTCAATCCCTGGTCAGGGAACTAAGACCCTGCAAGCCATGCAGTGTGGTCAAAAAAAAGAAAAAGTTCATTTGTAAGTTCATTTTACTTACATCTATTTAATTTACTTTTTCTTAACAATTATGTTTGGATTATTCATGAAAATTTCATGAAACACTAAACAGCTAACCATCATCTTTGGTTATCTTGCTTGCTAACAAATTCTATAACAGAGATAATAAGAGGAGCTTATTTGACTTGTAGTAAACCTATGTAGAATAAAAGTTGTATGCCTGTGTTATATTTAATGCAGATACTCTAAAGTCATTCCTATTTTAAATAAACCAGCAAATTTAAACTAGCTTCCCCCCCAAGATTATCCTAGATCATGTGACCTTGAAAAACATTTGAATTAGTTTTATATTTCTGAGAGTATGTTTAATTTCTTTACAAATGAATTTTGGCAATACCATCGGAAGGTAGAAGAAATATCACACATCTATAACACACATATAAAGATATACATAAACATACAGAAGAAAACAGAGATCTTACAACTTTTATTTAAAATTTTAGCCATGAGATGGGTGTGGATCCAAATTGTGTTTGACAGGAGAAATAAGTTAAGATTACCTGTTCGGATGGCTTAAACTTTTTAGTAGTATTTAAGAGAAAGACTTTTAAGATTTTTCGTTTGCCTAGTTTCCAAAATAGACTTTCCCTTTTTTTCCCCTTCTGATAAGAATTACCTCCTTGAAGTTTGCTTTTCAATTGATGGTTCTCAATTCATAGAGAAGACCAATTAGAATATTTAAATCTTAAAGACACGGAGAAAGAATGTAAGTTCCTCCAATGAATAGGGCAGGTTTGGGGATTGGTAAAAAGGATGGGTGGGTGTTTTCTGTTCTTGTTGTAAATCAAGGACAGTTGTTTTTAATTCCTCCCAGACTTGGGTTGCAACCTGAAGGACATCATAGATTGACCCACCCACCTAGCTACTATGTCTCCAATTCGCTTCTTTTTTTTTTTTTAAACTTTATTTTATTTATTTATTTTTGGCTGCGTTGGGTCTTCGTTGCTGCGCATGGGCTTTCTCTAATTGCGGCGAGTGGGGGCTGCTCTTCGTTGTGGTGCACGTGCTTCTCACTGCGGTGGTGTCTCTTGTTGCGGAGCATAGGCTCTAGGCGCCAGGCTTCAGTAGTTGTGGCACGTGGGCTCAGTAGTTGTGGCACATGGGCTTCGTTGCTCCGCAGCATGTGGGATCTTTCCGGACCAGGGCTTGAACCCGTGTCCCCTGCATTGGCAGGCGGATTCTTAACCACTACGCCACCAGGGAAGTCCCCCAATTGGCTTCTTTATATCAGGGATAAGATATTCAACTAAGATGGAAATCAAAAGATTCCTATGTTGTAAATTCAGAGCTGTTTTTGGAAATTTATTTTTCTTCCTCTGGATATACGGTTTCATTTTAGCTTAGGGGAGAGGGCCTAAAAAGAAGTTCCTAACCAACTTTGAATATCAGCTTCCAATTTGGCCAACTTCTAACCACAGAGCTACTTAAAAAAAACAAAAAATCCTTTCAAATATCTTGTCAGGCTTCATCTGGGACAAATGGTAAGTGTTACTGGCAGTAACGAACAACCCCATGGATGCAAGAGGCATCCCCAGAGACAGTGCAAAAGATACTACCCTCCCAAGATCCAGAGCCACTCCCAAAGGTAGCCAAAGGCTTAGACCATTCCCTTGAGAGCTGGTGTGGAAAAAAATGCACAACCTAAAAGTTGAGAACTAAGATTTATTCGGTGAAATCTCTGAGGACTTAAGCCCGAAAGACAGCCTCTCAGATAGCTGTGAGAGGCTGCTCTGAAGAGGTAAGGGGGGGGAGCCAGGATATATAGGAGTTTTGTAACAAAAACCAGGCAGTCAGAACATCAAAAGACTACCTGTTAATTAAAGAAAACCAGACACCTCAAGTTAAGGAATTTAGCGCTTTTCTATGTATGGGAAGATGCAAGAGTCTGGGCTCTTTGAAATCATTCCTCTGCTCTGCACCTTAACTATCTAGGGCCAGTATCCTACTTTTTTTCCATCTTGAATCCCCTCAGCGTGCACAGTTGGGGGTGGCTGCCATGGCTGCTTGGTTTGATGGCTGCTACATCCTTTGTTTACTGATAAGGCAGGTGACATTTTGACCCTAGCTGTGACCCGCATTTCTGCATATGTGAGTAGTGACAACCTATATGCCCCAGGCAGGCAGAAACCTGAACAAAGATCTAAGGACACCAAACTAAACAGACAAGAAGGCAGTAGCTGTCCCTGGGAAAGAAAGGATTGATAACCAATGGGTATACCCCAAAACTAAATTCACAAGAGCCTGGATTCGGAAAGGAAAGAACAACGAAATTGTACCTTCCTTCCTCAACCAGGCACTACAGAGATCCAGAAAAGCTGACACTGATAAGAATTCTCACCTTTCTCAGGCTTCTGCCAGTTTTCCCAGGATCCCATTTACAGGCTCCAGAGCAAGTGGAGTTTAGAGAGCGCACTACAAAAATCTGACAAGGTTTTCCATTAATTTCAATTTTAGTTTCCCCTTGGCTGTTTAAGGAAATAACTGGTGGCATTTTACCCGAGAACGCCTTGGAGTCCCATCAACCCTGAGAGAGGTCCAGGTGGGGGTGCCCTTCAGGGGTAAATGTGGGAGCATTCGAGTTAGTGTGGAAGGATTTGACAAACTTTCAAGGACATTCTCCCAGTGTCCCAATTGACCGCAAAACAGACATCGAATTCTGGGCCGGTGCTCTGTTGATGGACCCCAAGAGGGTGCAATGGGGGATGCCCCGTGTTTTAGATTTCTGGCCTTGGAGCTGTTGCGGTTATAAGATCACTAACTTGGAAGACTATTATTTACTATCTTGTAGTCTCTTCAGAGTGGAAAGGCAATTCAGACTGAGAATTAGTAGACAGTGAGTTCTCAGGTAAAGGAGACTAGAGGGAGTAGTAGGAGTCATGTCAGTCTTATAGTCTTTTATCTTAGGCACCTCTTGTGTCTTTAATTTTTTTTTAGATTTTGCAACTGATCTTTCAATGAAGCTGTTTTGGAATCTTGAAGACTTTTGGAGGCCTATTTATTTTTAATTGAAGTATAGTTGATTTACAATGGAGTATAGTTGTGTTAATTAACACAACATTAACACAATGTTGTGTTAATTTCTGCTGTATAGCAAAGTGATTCAGTTACAAATATATATATATTCTTTTTTTTTTAATTACAGGGAAAGAGAGTTTTTTGTTTTGTTTTGTTTTAACTTTTTTGGGGGGGGGTTATTTTTATTTATGGCTGTGTTGGGTCTTCGTTTCTGTGCGAGGGCTTTCTCTAGTTGCGGCAAGTGGGGGCCACTCTTCATCACGGTGCGCGGGCCTCTCACTGTCGCGGCCTCTCTTATTGCGGAGCACAGGCTCCAAACGCGCAGGCTCAGTAAATTGTGGCTCACGGGCCTAGTTGCTCTGTGGCATGTGGGATCTTCCCAGACCAAGGCTCGAACCCGTGTCCCCTGCATTGGCAGGCAGATTCTCAACCACTGCGCCACCAGGGAAGCCCAATATATATATGTTCTTTACATTCTTTTCCATTATGGTTTATCACAAAATATTGAATATAGTTCCCTGTGCTATACAGAAGGACCTTGTTGTTTATCCATTCTATATATAACAGTTGGCACCTGTAACCCCAAAGTCCTACTCCATCCCTCCCCCACCCCACAGACCACACGTCTGTTCTCTATGTCTGTGAGTCTGTTTTGTAGATAAGCTCATTTCTGTCATATTTTAGATTCCACATATAAATGATACCATATGGGGACTTCCCCGGTGGCGCAGTGGTTAAGAATCCACCTGCTAATGCAGGGGACACGGGTTCGAGCCCTGGTCCGGGAAGATCCCACATGCCGCAGGGCAACTAAGCCCATGCGCCACAACTACTGAGCCTGTGCTCTAGAGCCTGTGAGCCACAACTACTGAGCCCGCGTGCCACAACTACTTAAGTCTGTGCACCTAGAACCCGTGCTCTGCAACAAGAGAAGTCACCTCAATGAGAAGCCTGCACACTGCAAGCCAAGAGTAGTCCCCACTCACCGCAACCAGAGAAAGCCTGCACGCAGCAAAGACCCAAAGCAGCCAAAAATACATATAAATAAATAAATAAATTTATATATAAAAAAAGATACCATGGACATTTTTAAAAAGTCAATGATATCATATGGTATTCGTCTTTCTCCTCTGACTTACTTCACTTAGTATGATAATCTCTAGTTGCATCTATGTTGCTGCAAATGGCATTATTTTGGTCTTTTTTATGCCTGAGTAGTATTCCATTGTACATATATTCCATTGTATATGTGTACCACATCTTCTTTATCCATTCATCTGTTGATGGACAGTTAGGTTGTTTCTGTGTCTTGGCTATTGTGAATAGTGCTGCTATAAACATACGGGTGCATGTATCTTTTTGAATTATAGTTTTGTCAGGATATATGCCCAGGAGTGGGATTGCTAGATCATATGATAATTCTATTTTTAGTTTTCTTTTTCTTTTTTTTCCTTTTTTTTTGGCTGTGCCGCACGGCATGCAGGATCTTAGCTCCCTGACTAGGGATGGAACCTGTGCCCCCTGCAGTGGAAGCATGGAGTCTTAACCACTGGACCACCAGGGAAGTCCCATATTTTTAGTTTTCTGAGGAACCTCCATACTATTTTCCACAGTGGCTGCATCAACTTACATTCCCACCAACAGTATAGGAGGAGAACACTGCCACTTTCAATGATTTGTTAATCAATCAACTAACTAACCAAGTTTATATGGAGTGCTACTATGTGCCAGGCACCAGGCAAGGCCTGGGAGTGAGTGGTGGATCCTTGAGCTTTGCTATTCACCGTCTTGTAGGGAAGGCAGAGGGTAAACAGCAATCCAGTGGGTGGAATGCCGAGGAAGAGCAATTTAGATGCTCTGGCAAAGTTTGCTCTTCTGGAATCTCATCTGCAGAAAATCTGAACCAGGAGGCTGAGTTCCCAGTTGACATCTCTCCCAGGACAGCTGCCTGAATCAGAGAAGGAATTAACTCTTCAGCCAGACTAATATATGTTTTCAATTTAATACTGCTAAATGGTGGGACTTCCCTGGTGGTCCAGTGGTTAAGAATCCACCTTCCAATGCAGGGGACACAGGTTCACTCCCTGGTCGGGGAACTAAAATCCCACATGCCATGGGGCAACTAAGCCTGCACACCGTAACTACTGAGCCCGTGCGTCACAACTAGAGAGGAGCCCACGTGCCGCCACGAAGAGCCTGAGCACTGCAACTGAGAGCTGATGCAGCCAAAATAAATAAATAAATAAATAAATAAATAAATAAATAAATAAATAAACAAACATTTTTTTAAAAATTGCCAAATGGTACCCCCAGAAAGATTCTGGGTAGAGTTTCACTATTGCTAATCAAGGGCCTGTCTGGTGGATTATTTAATAACAAGCCCCACTCTCATGACTTCTGACTTCAAGATGGATTTTTTTGGCCCAGTTGAAGTCCAGGAAATTACATTTCTGATTATCAAGTCTATCCTTACAAATAACTGGGATGAATCCCCAAAGAAAAGTGCATGGACGTTGGAGTCAGGCAGACCTGGCTGTGCTGGGTTTCCAGGCTGTGTAACCTTGAGCAAGGCACTTTTTTTTTTTTCCCCCGGCTGCGCTGCACAGGATCTTAGTTCCTAGACCAGGGATTGAACCCGGGCTGGCAGTGAATGGACAGCCAGGGAATGCCCGAGCAAGGCACTTCTGTTCTCTAAGTCTCAGTTTCCTCATCTGTAAAGTGGGGACACTGGCATCTTTGTCATTGGTCATCAAAAGGATTAAAGGCAATACATATTATACAGACCCAACACATGGCAGTCAAGAACAAATGTTTTCTTTGTTTTTTCCTTGTTGCACAAAATGACATTCAAATCAGTTGGGCTTTCTAAATAGGTTGGATTTCTTGCTAGAGAGAATGGCAGGGAGGTTAGTCAACATGGCTGGTATTCTTTTTCTTTATTTTCTTTTTATTAGTAAACTAAATTTTATTTTTGGGATTCTTTTAGTTGTATAGCTCTTTGGTCCTTTTTAATTTTTTTTTCCAAACCAGGATGATATTTGACACTTCAGAAAAAAATCCAACGTTGGCTGTTTATAGGAATAAGAATTATCCTTCATAGGAATGTAGAAAAGACCTTCAAAGAAGAGAAGCAGTATGAAGTCCAACCAAGCCCTGGGAACTCATCATAACACATTTACTGGAAATGTCCATCTTATCCATAATTAAACTATAGCTGTTAAGTTTATACTGCAAGTGAGAAAAATAACTATTTTGACTCCTCAATCTTTCTTTAAGATAAATTATCACTTTTTTCATAAGGTATCAGCTATAAGGAAGCTTAGTGAAGTTTTGATTTTTTTGAAAAGAAGTTAATGATCTGGAAGTTTCAACTCACTTGAGTTAAAGACTGACTCCCCTCACAGGTCAAGGTGTACACCATGGTCTGCAGCAGGGACGCACCTGTGTAAAATGGCTGGGACTCTTGGGACAGAGTCTTAAAAAAAGTAAATTAGTCCTATTTTATTCTAATTATAAAAGTAATACTGAATTTCAGCCTATATGGTAGACTGAGTTGGTAACAAACTATCTTTTCTCCCGGTCTACACTACTAGAACTGTTTGGAAATGTTGCCTACCAAAAAACCATTTCCAACTCCAACTTGTCCTTTCTTCACCATTGGAAGAGCCCACTTACCACTACAGAGAGTGGAGAACGCTCACATTCATTTTTCCAGCCTCTCTTGTGGATATAGGCAGGTTACTGAGTCCTGGCCATTGGGAACTGAGGGAAAGTTTGCAAAGGGACTCTGGGGAAGATTATCCTCCCTAATAGAAAGAGAGGCATGAGAGGAAAAGCCCCCTTCCTTTACTCTGGGCATGGCCATGTCTGCTGCTGCCATCTTGTGACCATAATAAAGAATATTACAGATGCACTGCAGAGAGGAAAGATGGAAAGTTCTCGGTTCCTTGCTGTCATTGTCGAGTCACAAAGTTAAGATGAGAATCCTTAATCTTTGCTACAACCATTCATCATTGAGTATTATGTTAGCTATAAATTTGTCATATATGGCGTTTATTATGTTGAGGTATGTTCCTTCTATACCAAATCTGTTGAGAGATTTCATCATGAAAGGATGTTGAATTTTGTCAAATGTTTTTTCTGCATGTATTGAGATGCTTATATGGTTTTTATCTTTCATTCCATTAATATGGTGTATTATATTTATTGGTTTGCATATGTTGAGCCATCCTTGCATCCCAGAGATAAATACCACTTGATCATGATGTATGGTCCTTTTAATGAACTGTTGAATTCAGTTTGTTAGTATTTTGTTGAGAATATTTGCATCTGTATTCATCAGGGATATTGGTCTGCAATTTTCTTTTCTTGGAGTATCCTGATCTAGCTTTGGTATCAGGGTAATGCTGTCCTCATAAAATGAGTTTGGTAGTATTCCCTCCCTTTCAATTTTTTGGAAGAGTTTGAAAAGGATGGGCATTGATTCTTCCTTAAATGTTTGGTAGAATTTACCCATAAAGGCACCTGGTCCTGTGTTTTCCTTTGTTGGGACATTTTTGAATACTTATTCAATCTCCTTACTATCGGTCTGTTCAGATTTTCTATTTCTTCATCATTCAGTCTTGGCAGGTTGTATGTTTCTAGGAATTTATCCATTCTTTCTTTTTTTAAAAAAAAAATATTTATTTATTTGGTTGCACCGGATCTTAGTTGCAGCAGGCGGGCTCCTTAGTTGCGGCTTGCCCGCTCCTTAGTTGCAGCACGCGAGCTCCTTAGCTGTGGCATGCGAACTCTTAGTTGCGGCATGCATGTGGGATCTAGTTCCCTGACCAGGGATCGAACCCCGGCCCCCTGCATTGGGAGCGTGGAGTCTTAGCCACTGGACCACCAGGGAAATCCCTATGCACAAGTTTCTGTGTGTACTTATGTTTTCATTTCTCTTAGGAAGACCTTGAGCTTGGAACACATGGAGAGCACTCACTTGCCCCTAAATTAAGTTAAACTATGCATGTTTAGGGTATGTAAAGCTCCAGATGGTCAGGTTAGAACAAATGTGGGAATGTGTTTCTATGGCATCTGCTAGTCTTTGAGAGTTTCCCAGGAGCAACCACCTCTGCTTCTTATAGCCTTCCTATGTCTCAGATTTGAGGTCGTAACCTAGTCACTGTTCTCCTATGTGAGGACTGTAATTGCTGGGTCATATGATAATACTATGTTTAACATTTTGAGAAACTTCCAAATTTCTTTCCATTTTGTATTCTTTTTTCTTTGGCCGCGCTGCACGGCTTGCGGAATCTTAGTTCCCCAACTAGAGATGGAACCCGTGCCCCCTGCAGTGGAACTGCAGAGTCCTAACCGCCGGACCACCAGGGAATTCCCTCCAGTTTGTACTCCTACTATCCATGTATGAGGGTTCCAATTTCTCCATCCTCATCAATACTTGTTATTATCTGTCTTTTTAATTTTAGCTACCCTAGTGGTTGTGAAGAGGTATCTCAATGTGATTCAATTGATTTCTGACAAAGGTGCAAAGGTTATTCAAAGGAGAAAAGATAGTCTTTTCAACAAGTAGTGCCAGAACAATTGGATGTACATATGCAAAAAATGAACCTCAACCCTAACCTCTCATCATAAAGAAAAATTAACTCAAAATGGATTATAGACTTATATGTAAAGATTAAAACTATACAACTTCTGAAAGGAAACTTAGAGGAAAATTTTTATTACCTAGATCAAGCACAAATTTCTTAGATATTATATAAAAAATATAATCCATAAAATAAAAAATGATAAATTGGCCTTCATCAAAATTAAGAACTTTTGTTCTTCAAAAGATACTGTTAAGAGAATGAAAAGATAAGCCACAAATTAGGAGAAAATACTCACAAAACACATATCTAACAAAGGATTTCTATCCATAATATATAAAGAACTCTCAAAACTTTATAATGAGATAACCAACAGCCCAACAGAAAATGGGCAAAAGATTAGAACAGACACTTCACTAGTTAAGCAAATAAGCACATGAGAAGATGCCCAACATCATTAGTCATTAGGGAAATGTAAATTAAAAGCCACTCAAATGGCTCAAATTAAAAAAAAAAAGTACCAAGTTCTAGTGCAGATGAGGAACAACTAGAACACTTATACATTGCTGGTGGGAATGCAATGTGGTACAGCCACTCTAGAAAACTGTTTGTCAGTTTCTTATAAAGTTAAATATATACTTATCATATGACTTAGCAATCTCACTCCTAGGTATTTACCTTAGAGAAGTGACAACTTATATTCATACAAAAGCCTATACATGAATGTTTAGAGTAGACTTATTTATAATTTTCAAAATGTGGAAACAATCCAAATGGCCCTCAATTGGTGAACAGATAGATAAACTACGGTTCATCTCTACAATGGATCCCTACATAGCAACTAAAAGAAACCAACTACTGATACACCCAACAACATGGTTGAATTGCAAATGCATTATGCCAACTTAAAGAAGTTAGACTGAAAATGGTACATACTGCATGATTCCATTTATGTGACATTGTTGAAAAGGCAAAACCCGCAGGGAAAGAAAACAAACAAGTGGTGGGAGTTTGGGATTGATATATACACACTATTATATTTAAAATTGATAACCAACAAGGACTTACTGTACAGCACAGGGGACTCTACTCAATATTCTGTAGTAACCTAAATGGGAAAAGAATTTGAAAAAGAATATATATATATATATATATATATATATATATATATATATATATATAACTGAATCACTTTGCTGTGCACCTGAAACTAACACAACATTGTAAATCAACTATAGACCAACATAAAATAAAAATTAAAAATAAAAACAAGAAAAAAAAAGAAACAAGTGGTTGTCCAGGGTTCAGGGTGGGGTGAGGAGCCAACATCAGAGGGAAAGTAGGGAATTTTGGGGAGTGATGGAACTGTTCTGTATTTTAATTGTGGCAGTGGTCACACACAACTCTATGTGTCTGTCAATACTGAAGTGAATGAATTTTATTGTATCTAGATTATACCTCTGACCTTGCCTGAATTTCTTGTCTGGCCTCTGATCAATTTCTATTGATTGAGGAAGGCCAAGAACCCTGGTCGGTATCACATGGAGTGAGATATCCAGACCCCCAGGGGATGGACAGCTGCCCAGTCTATCCACTTTCCACGTATGAGCTGCAATGAAACTAAACTAGATGGCACATTCTTTACCCTTCACTGTAAACATCTTCAGTCTGTTCTAAAGCGCTGCAGCTCCGGGATACTCGAGTCTCCTGGGTGGTGTTCGCTGATACCCACCCACTGTGGGGTACAGCACACTAAGGTACGTTGCTCCATGTCAGACCCCTATGCCCTTTTCCAGGCCACCCTGGTCACCGTCTGTGGAGAAGGCATCTTACCAGCAAGCCTGGATATGACGGTTCCCCACCACTGCTCATGCAGTCAAGAGTTGGGAATGTTCTAGAATTGCTTAATTAGGAAAGTTCCTTTCACACTCCAGTGGTGATTTTTGATTGAACTCAGCATGAGGTTTAATCCTCTGGCAATTCTTCCTGGATGAGCCTATGCTTTAAAAGATCTATGTTGGGCCACCAGGCTACTGAAATCCTGTTAATCCTTCAAGGCTCATTTCAAATGCTCCCTGCTCTAGGAAGCCTTCCTGGGTTTCTTCTTCCCTCTCAACCAGTTGTGACCTCTCCCTCTGTCACATATTCTCTTAAAGCATCTGGCACTGCCTAGGTACCCCAAAATGCTGATCCCTGCTTCCTCACCAGAGCACCTTTTGTATGTCATTTACTGTGCTTATACTGAACTTGTTTTAAACTTGTTTCTCCCAACAATCCTCTGTCTGTCTGTCTCTCTCACAAAAGCAGGAACTGGGTCACTCCTTACACTGTGAAATTTATCCCTAAAATGCCCAATAATGTTCACGATCACATGGCAGGCACTGTGATTGACATTTCATCCTCAGAAAATAGAGAGGTACAGGGATCCATGGCTCTCCTCAAGTCTTATATGTGAGAGCTGGGATTCAAAACCAAGGTCATTGGAGACCTGAAGTTCAGAGCTCTTAAGTTGTAGCATGGTGGCTTTTACCTGGTAGATGTACAAGGAAGATGTTGTATTGACTTTCCCTATTAGTGATCTGTTCCTGTGTGTACCACTAAAATTGGCTGTTTTTTGTCTATTAATCAATAAAGTGTTTTCTGAACAGCAAATAAATAAATAAAATAAAATAAATTATACCTCTGAGACTTCCCTGGTGGTTCAGTGGTTAAGACTCCGCCCTTCCACTGCAGGGGGCATAGGGTTTGATCCCTGGTCGGGGAGCTAAGATTCCGCATGCCACGTGGCACGGCCAAAAAATAAAAAAATAAAATAAATAAAAATTTTAAAAATTTAAAAATAAATTATACCTCAATAAAACTGACTTTTCAAAAATTATACTTTGGGGAGCTTAACTAGAAGATGGAACTAAAAATATATAGGTAACAACAACAACAAAGATGGAAGAATATGATTCTAAGTTAAAATATTCTAAGATCCATTTTTGCATAGGAGGAGTATAGAAATCTTAATTTACTTTAGATATTATGTTAGGCATCTCTGTTTAAAAACGTAGGGGTAACCAATAAAGGGCAGAAATAAAATACAGGCATCTCTTGCTTAACATCAGTAATCTGTGTTAGAAATCAGATGTTCTGTGTGAAAACACAGACCAGAAGGAAGTGTAGTTCCCATTATTTTAAATGGGAAAAATTATAATGCATGATGTGTCAACACCAAACCCCAAACAATTTCCTAAAACATAAATAAAACACAGTGAAACACCTGTACACAAGCAACAGTCTATTGTATTAAGATTTAATATGATTAACCAGCAGTAGCAGCGGCACTTACATCTGTCCCAAGTCTGGGCGAGGGGAGAACTAGGCAGCCCTGTACCACAGGCCCTCACACTTTCTTTCTTTCTTGAAGAAACACAAAACCCTTGAGATTCATGTACTGTATGACGGAGAAAAAAAAAGTACCTAATGTTCCCCCAAAAAGAGATAGTATATTTTGTACTTTGTAAAGTGTTCATTAAAATGAAAGAAAAAAATGAAAAAAACAAAAGATTTAATATGATTAAAACCACTGCTTCCTTCAAACAGTGTAGTACCAACATAAAGATAGACATACAGACCAACAGAACAGACTATAGACTAGAAAGCCTAGAAATAAAGCCACACATATATGGTCAGTTGATTTTCAACAAGGATGCCAAAACCATTCAATGGGGGAAAAGACAGTCTTTTCAATAAATGGTACTGGGACAACTGGATAGCCACATACAAAAGATTGAAGTTGGACCCTTACCTTATACCATGTACAAAAATTAACTCAAATAGATTAAAGACCTAAACATAAGAGCTAGAACTATAAAACTGTTAGAAAAAAACACAGGGGAAAAGCTTTACGCCATTGTATTTGGCAATAATTTCTTGGATATGACACAAAAGCACAGGCAACAAAAGAAAAAATTGATAAATCTGACTTCATCAAAATTTACAACATTTGTGCATCAAAGGACACTAACAAGAGAGTGAAAAGACAACCCACTGAATGGGAGAAAATATTTACAAATCACATATCTGATAAGAGATTAATATTCTGAGAATATAAAGAACTCCTACAACTCAACAACAAACAAGCAACCCAATCCAAAAATGAAGAAAGGCTGTGAATAGACATTTCTCCAAAGAAGATGTATGAACATCAATAAGTCCATGAAAAGATGTTTAACATCCCTAGTCATTAGGGAAATGCAAACTAAAACCACAATGAAATACCACTTCATAGCAAGTAAGATGACAATTAAAACAAAACAGAAAATAACAAGTGTTGGCAAGGATGTGGAGAAACTAGAACGCTTGGCACTGCTGGTGGGAATGTAAAATCGTGCAGCTGCTGTGGAAAACAGTTTGGTGGTTTCTCAAGAAGTTAAACATAGGATTACCATATGATCTAGCAATTTCAGTTCTAGGTATATAGCCAAAAGAATTGAAAGCAGGGACTCAGATGGTTATTTGTACACCAACGTTCATAGCAGTGTTATTCCCAATAGTCAAAAGGTAGAAACAACACAAATGTCCATCAACAGATAAATGGATAGACAAAATATATTATATACATAAAATGAAATATTAACTTTAAAAAAGAATACAATTTTGATACATGCTACAACATGGACGAACCTGGGAAACATTATGCTAAGGAAAATAAGCCAGACACAAAAGGACAAATATTGTATGATTCCACTTGGATAAGGTACCTAGAATAGGCCAATTCATAGACAGAAAGTAGAACAGAGGTTACCAGGGGCTGGGGGACACAGAAGAAATAGGGAGTTATTGTTTAATAGGTACAGAGTTTGTTTGAGATGATGGAAAAGTTCTGGAAATGGAAGTGGTGATGGTTGCACATTGTGATTGTACTTGATGCCACTGAATGTACACTTAAAAATGGTTTAAAAAGTTTTGTTATGTATATTTTACTACACACAAAAAGCAAAACCAGAAACCACTGCTTCCTAACCACCAAATAAATGATGCTGCTGTTAGCAAACGAGAGCCTTGTGTGTAACAGCCCGATACCATGATACTTCCCTTAGCACCAACATCTCAGATGCACACCCATTTTGTTGTTGATGTGGAGGCAAAATTTACAAAGAACACTTCATTCTGATATTCTACCAATAGTGGCTGGAATATTGCTTGAGCTATTTCCTACACTGAGTTCTGTTTAAAACATTGTGCTGAGTTTTAGGGATGTAAATATAAAATTTTCTTATCTAAATATCGGTCAGAAAATGTTGCGTTGAGAGATAAGATACTTGTGTGATGTTCTGGTATTGAAAACCAAGAGGATTCTCATGGGAAATGTCTCACAAAGTATGAATTACAGATCTTCCAAACTAAGAGAAGAAAAAACCAAGAATAAAGAAAACTAAACCATTAAAATAGAAGGCTTGGAAGGAGAAAAAAGATGCATAGAGAAAGCATAGTAAATGTAAAACACAAAATTAGATGGTAGAAATAAGTTCACATTGATCAATAATCACAATAAATGTAAACAGATCAATGTTTACCTATTATAAGACAGAGACTTTAATATTGGATTTTTTTTTATGAAACTTTTTGATTTTTACAAAAGATACTCCAAAAACATAATGACAGAAAGACTAAAGATGAAAGACTATACTTCAGGGAAATACTAGTCAAAAGAATGCTAGTATGCATCTATAATAATAACTTCATCTCAATATATGTAGCAAAAAATCAATAGACTCACAAGGAGAAACTGGTAAATCAGCAATCATAATGGGAGATTTTCCTCCCCAACGTTTTTTAATGAAAAATTTCCAATGTACCACAGGCTGGAAGAATCTTAGAGCATACATCCAAATACTTACTGTCTAATTCTACCAATAACAGTTTTACTCTGTATTTGCTTTTTCACAGGTCTATCAATCTCTCCATCTTTCTATTCATTTATTAAGCCATCTTATTTTGCATGCATTTCAAAGTAAATTCAGTTCCTTTTCCCTTAAAGACTTCATTAAATAAGGTCGAATATCTGATTGCAATTTTTTCTTTTGACATGAATTTTATATACAACAAAATACACAAATCTTAAGTGTGTATTTGCTGAGTTTTGACAACTGCATATATCTGTGTAACCTAAACTCCACGCAAGATACAGAACATTACCATCATTCCATAAAATTCTCTCATCTCCTTTCTTAGTCAATCATAATCGGAGATTTTAACACACTTCTCAGAAATGCATGGACCAAGCAGACAGAAAAAAAAAAAAGAGTAATGATCTACAAAATGTGAACAATGCAATTAACAGACTTGAGCTAACAGACATAGAAAGAACTTCCTTCCATTAACAGGGAGAGCATATTCTTTGAAAGCACATTTATGAAAATGAACCTTGTACTAGGCCTCAAAGGGATATTCCACAGACTCCAAAGTACGAGTGTCACACAGACCACATTCTCTGACCACAAAGCTAGCAAACCCATCTTGCCATGGCTTGGGAAGATCTTGCCTGGGCATGGAGCCAACCACGGAGGGAAAAGCAGGGTCCATGGGTAGATGTTGTCTCCCAACCCTATCACATGAGCTGCTGGATCCTATTGGAACCTATTCCTGCTTATGCCAGTTTTTATTGGGTCTCTGTCATTTGCAACCCAAGAGTTCTGAATAAAACAGATACTTCCCAGGTGAGACATGGTACAGCTATGAAGGCATCTTGCTATTGAATGAACAATTCTTCACACGTAAAGTTTGTTTCAAGTATAGAGCCCATTATTTCATCACCTATGAAAGAATACATTTTTTTTTTTTTTTTTTAAGAATACATATTTTTTAATGATGTCCTCTTTATAGATGAAACAACTGAGATTCCAAAAGTTGATTGACTCATTCAATATCACAGCTCCAGTGAGCCCCTTCACATGGCTTTGAAAATCTCTGAGTGAACCTCTGTCATCCTAACTCTACTCCATCTGTTTCCTTGCTCCTGCACTAGACAGTGAGTTCCTCCAGGGCAGGGACCGGGTCTTCCTCATCTTTGCGTCCCCACTGCCTAGCAAAGGACCTGTCAAGTAGAAGATGTCACTGACACTTACTAGCTAAGTGGTTGAAGGAATGAATGACTTATCAAGTCAAAGAGCAAGATTTAATGTGTGAGTTTGAGGGAGGAAAGAGAAAGAAACGGCCTTCCTTAGGACTCTTTCAGGGACATGAGACAGAAAACTAATTCAAACCACTGTAAAGAAAAGAGGGGGATTTAAGAAAACCATAGAATGACAGGCATAACTTTCGCCACAGGCTCTTATAAGTATTAAGAACCTCTTCGGACTTCCCTGGTGGTGCAGTGGTTAAGAATCCGTCTGCCAATGCAGGGGACACGGGTTCGAGCCCTGGTCCGGGAAGATCCCACATGCCATGGAGCAACTAAGCCCGTGTGCCACAACTACTGAGCCTGAGCTCTAGAGCCCGCGAGCCACAACTGCTGAGCCCTAGTGCCACAACTATTGAAGCCTGCACGCTTAGAGCCCGTGCTCTGCAACAAGAGAAGCCACTGCGATGAGAAGCCCGCGCACCGCAACGAAGAATAGCCCCCGCTCGCCGCAACTAGAGAAGGCCCGCACACAGCAACTAAGACCCAACGCAGCCATTAAAAAAAAAAAAGAAAAGAAACTCTTCATCTCTCTGAGGATATGTTGGCCCGTTCTCTTGGTCTTTGCCATGGGACGGTGAACATGTAGCATCCTTACAGCTTATAATCCAAGGAATGAAGAGCTGAGACTTGAACCCAGATGGTCTGATGCCAGTAACCACATGATACGGACATAAAAAGGAAGCCCGGGTGGTTGAGAAGAATTGAATCCACTCTACAGAATAATCTATACAGCATGGTAGTTAAGAATGTGGGCTCCACCTAGGGATAAATATCAGCTGTTTCACTTGCTAGAGGTGTGATTTTGGGGAAGTAATTTTTTTTTTCTCTTTTGCCACGCCTCACAGCACGCAGGAGCTTACTTCCCCAACCAGGGATCAAACCTGTGCCCCCTGCAGTGCAAGTGCAGAATCGTAACCAATGGACTGCCAGGGAAGTCCCTGGGGAAGTAATTTAACTTCTGTGTCCTCGTCTGTAAAATGGGCGTACCTCATTGTCCTCATGTGTAAAACAGTACACATCTGTATTAGTTTGCTAGGGCTACCATTATAAAATACTACAAGCTGCGTGGCTTAAACAACAGAAATTTATTTTCTCACTGTTCTGGAGGCTAAAAGTCCAAGATCAAGGTGTTAGCAAGTTTGATTTCTTCTGAGGCCCCTCAGAAGGTGGCTCCTTTCTTGCTATGTCCCCCATGGTCATCATCTAGTCTCTGTCTTAATCTCCTCTTAAAAGGACACCAGTGATACTGGATTAGGGCCCACCCATATCACCTCACTTTACCTTAATCGCCTCTTTAGAGGCCCTATCTCCAAACAGTCACGTTTTGAGGTATTGGAAGTTAGGACTTGAACATATGAATTTGGGGGTGGGGGAGAGGGATATACTTCAGCCCATAACACTACCTCTTAGGGTTATTGTGAAGATTAAATGAGACAATATATCTAAAGCAAAGATCAGGGGACCTAGAATGCTGTAAGAGCTTAATAACCGTTCAATGTAACTGAACACTTACTTTAGGCGTAAGGGTATCTGACAAGTCACAAATCTCCCTCTGCTAGGATACTGGCTGGAAGTGCCCTGGGGGCTTCTCTCATCCAGGTGCTCAGTCCAGGATCGTCTTTGCCTTATGGTCGATAGTCCCCAACTTGAGCTCACAACTGTTCTGTTCTGTTCTGTTCTGTTCTGTTCTGTTCTTCCTGTGGAGAGTTCTCAGACTTCCTTTCTGTAGCTGCTCCAAGGTTAGTCTCGAAAACGAGGAAGACATTCTGTCCCAGCCACTTATGGATCTGCGAGTGCCTTTCCAATACCACTGTAGTTTCTACTCCTTGGGCAAGCCACTTATTAAAATTTAATGACAATCACTTACATTTACAAAGCCATTTTCAGTTTACAAAGCTCTTTGCCATGCATTCTCTCTCGTGATCCTCATAACATCTGTGGGAAGGAAGGATGTTCTTCTCTATTTTGTAAATGAAGAAAATGAGGCTGTGAGGAGTAGCATCACCGTCCTAGGTCACACAGTGGCACAGATGCTCCTCAAATTCTCGTCTTTGGGTTCCAATATGTCAGGAGTAGCTCAACCCTTTCAGGCATTTTTCTACGATCTAAATAATCCACTACACCAGCCCGGGTTGGGGGAGATGTAGGTAAATTATTTGGGACTATTTTGACTGGAAGTGACAAAAACCCAACTCAAACTGGCTTCAGCAAAAACTGAATTCATTGGTCTACCTAACAGAACCATCCAGAAGCAGGTCTTCAGGCAAGGATGGATCCAGGTGCTCAAATTATGTCACCAGGACTGTCTCTCTCCATTTCTTAGCTTCTCTTTGTGCTCACTTTATTCTTAGACAATCTCTCTGCTTGGGGTGTCAAAGATGCCCCCCTGTGGTTGAAGCTGAAGCCCCAGCTCAACAAACTCAGTAAAGAGGGGAACAATCTCTTTCTTGTAAACTGCAACAAATGACCTGGATATCGTTCTCAACTATTTGGATTGGCTTATGAGCCAATCATTGTGTCTAGAACAATGGAATATGTTCATTGTCCAGGCCTGATCATTTGCCCCACTCTGGAGAGGAGTAGGGTGAGTCTCACCAAATCCAAGGCCTGAGTGAGGGGGAAAGGAGTTTCTTTAAAGACAAAGTACTGATGTCAGAAGCGGTGTGGGTGGCAGGCAGCTCTCTCCAGGGTGTCATCGCTCTGCAGAGCTAGAACAGAGCAACCAGTGAGGAGCTGGGGGCCCATCTTAGCAAGAACTCTCAGTTCTTCCCTGGAGAGAGAGTAGTAAGTGGACTTCTGTGATTTTTTTCCTGGAGTGCCTAGCTTGGCTCATCAGGATAGGAAAAAAGACAATAATTCATGGCAGAATAAGGAGAAAAGATGGAACTTCTGGCTCTGGTAACTTATATTCAGAACAGTATCCACACCAGGACCACCCACAGAAGGAGACTTTGAGGTGCCCTTTGAGGATGACTTCCCTCCCCCCTCTTGCCAGCACCTTCTGTCTCCCCATGAAGCTGTGAGCTCCAGGAGGGCAGGGACCACGTCTGTTTTACCCACCATCTTCTCCCAGGGCCTAGCACAGTACTGTGCTGGCACACTGCAGGAGCCTATCACATATTTATTGGGTGGATGAAAAAAATTAATGAATCAGGTTGATCACTTGAATTGGCAGGATGGACTCACCTCTTTGTACAAGTCAATCCCCCTCTTTGGCCTCTGTTCTCCATCTGTCAAGTGGGAGAAGGTGTAGAATGAGACTCTCTTCACGGCCGCTTCCAGCTCATGCTTCTGGGATCTTAGGGTTCTCAGGAGACAGCCTGGATGCCTCTTCAAGGAACCAGAGGAAGGGGAAACCAAATTGATTGAGCATACTGTCTCAGGTGAGATGACTTCACATGGGTCTGTGGTCCCCAAATTGTGGGGGACTGCACATTTTTTTTTTTTTTTTTTTAATTTAGGAAGGAAATAACACTGCCTGTTTCTTATTTTGCCAAATAAGGCCACGGCGGGGGGCGGGGGGAGGCGGAAAACAACTGCCATTAACTATCATCATCATTTCTTTAAAAAATGGAATTTTTTATACCAGGAAGGCAGGAAGTACTTCATCTCAGAAACAAAACAAAACAAAACAAAACAAAACAACAGTCCCTCTACCCCAGGAAAAAAGACAGGTGGCAACCTCACATGATGATAATTATGTGTGTTTTTTTGCAGATAGATCTAAATTTCACCAGACTGATACCTGTGTATGGTCCAGCATTTGGAGCCTACTAACAGAGATTATTTTCACTACCTCTCAACACCTGTGAAGTGGGGCTTAACCTGCTCACTTTACAGAAGGGGAAACAGAGGTTCAGAGAGCAAGTGCAAGGTCACGGAGACAGTTACGTAGTAGTCAGAGTTTTCTGGACGCCAACCCAGATCATCTTGGCAGATCCTAAGCCAAAAGGTATTTCACTGCAGGGAAGAAATGACCTGCACTGGCTCCCTTGGAGTGTCCCCTCGTATTCTCGGGCCTAAGCGCGAACCGCCTGGACCGGTATGCTCTGTTCTTTAACACACCCTCCTGATGTGTCCGCTTCATGCCAGGCACTGGGAGAGGGTAGGGAGAGAAACCAACACGTTCCCAGCCTCCTTTTCTCCTGTTCCCCATACTCACCCCGGGTCCCGCTCTCCAGGCCCAGCTCCACACACTGGCGGCCAACGAATCCCCACCGCGGGCGTGGGCCGCTAACAGTTTAGGAGGTTCCCTCTCCCAGAGGTGCTGGCAATTTCCTAGGAGACTCTGGGAACCTTCAACGCCTCCAAGACCCAAAGGACTGGAAGCGTAACGGTGCCACTCGAGAGACACTGTGGTAGGCTGTACCCCCGGTAATTTGGGAGCGAGGCATCAGTTCAAACGCTGTGAACTAGCACCCTGTTCTGCCCCTCCCCCGTTCCCATGGGCTTTGCGTGGCCCCACAATGGCACAGCTCCGGCCGGAAGGAGGGGGTCCCCCGAATTAGAAGGCCTTACTGTGGCGGGGGCTTACTGCTCCGGCTGGGGGACCCCAGGGACCGTGCCGACCCCTCTCCGGGACTGGCAGACACCCGAGCTCCCTTTCCTGTTCCGCTCCGCCCCGCACGCCGGCGGCAGGAACGCGCCTCCGTCGGGCCGCGCCGGTGCCCGAGAGCTCGCGCCTCCGCGCGGGAGCGCGCCCCGGGGAGAGCCCGAGCAAGATGGAGGCCGCGCCGAGGCCGCCGCCTGGGCCCGGGAAGCCGCCGCTCGGAGCGCCGAGCCGCGGCGCCTAGGCCGTGCCAGTCCCGGACCCACTGCTCCGGACCGGGCCCAGGTTGGTCTCCCCGCACCCCCTTCCCGCGGCCGCAGCCTCCGCGCGCGTCCGGCCTGGGCGCGCGGCAGCCGCCCCCCCCACCCCCCACCCCCTGGCCCTACCCGGGCCTGGCCGCTCCCCCGCGCCCCGGGGACAGCCCCTGTCCACTGCCCGCCCCTCGCGGCTCGGGCTGCCTGCCGGCGCCTGTCCCTCATCCCCTTGGCCTGGAAAACCTCTCTCCCTGTAGCCCTGGCCCGCCAAACCTAGGCTCCCCCCAGCCCTGTCTTCGGAGGGACCCTCCCAACCCCCCCGCCCCGTGTTCAGACCCTGCGGCCCCGGCCCCCGATGTCCCTCTAGCCTCATCCTGGTTCCTGCACTTCGCCCTCCCTGTCCCAGCCCCCATATCACCTTCCCAGTCCCCTGGCACTAGCCCCTTACATCCCCTTCTTACCCCCTCGTAGAAGCGCCCACCCGCCTCTCCACAGCCCCTTTCTAGACACCCAATACCAGACCTCCTTTTACCCCGAACACCAGCCCCCAGATTCCCTTCCGAGCTCCCTGTAAAACCCCGCTGCTAATTCTCCGCTGCCGGTCTCCAGCCTCCATTCCATCTCCCCACGGTCCCCTCTTACTTCGCCGGTACCAGCCCCCAAGCCCCCTCCCCAACGCCACCGTAACCACTTTCTAGCGCCCCGCCTCCAGCTCTCCTATGCTCCTTCCAGCTCCCTCATCCCAGCCCCCCAACTTTCACATGGCCTCTTCCTATGTCTCCGAATTGGAGATCTTTGCCAGTCTCCCCCTACCCTGACACCTTCCCAGTACTCTCATGACCCCCTCCTAGCTCCTCCATACCAGCCCCCGGGTCCCCTCAGCTCCGCCTCAGGCCCCGCCCTCGCGGGTTCCTTGGCTCAGGGTCGCTTCTCGCGTGCGTCCCCAGCTCCCGCCCGGCAGCCCGGCGGTCGGTCCCGGGCCGGCGGCCCCCGCAAGCCGCCGCCGGCCCCGCCCCCGGGCACCATGCTGCCCTCGCAGGAGGCCTCCAAGCTCTACCACGAGCACTACATGCGGAATTCGCGGGCCATCGGTGTGCTATGGGCCATCTTCACCATCTGCTTCGCCATCATCAACGTGGTGGTCTTCATCCAGCCCTACTGGGTGGGCGACAGCGTGAGCACCCCCAAGCCTGGCTACTTCGGCCTCTTCCACTACTGTGTGGGCAGCGGGCTGGCGGGCCGCGAGCTCACCTGCCGCGGCTCGTTCACCGACTTCAGCACTATCCCGTCCGGCGCCTTCAAGGCGGCCGCCTTCTTCGTGCTGCTCTCCATGGTGCTGATCCTCGGCTGCATCACCTGCTTTGCTCTTTTCTTCTTCTGCAACACGGCCACGGTCTACAAGATCTGCGCCTGGATGCAGCTCTTGGCAGGTAGGGGAGGGGCGGGGGTGGGACTCCTAGAACAGACGCTGAGGAAGGGGCTTCTTCCTTCCAGGACCCCTTCTTGGAGGAGTCAGAGACAGATTCTGCTCCTCTGTCTAAAGACACACCTCCTTCGCTGACTTTACTAAGCAGCCACTGGGGAGGGGATTCTATGAGAGAGACACCTTGGGGCAGAGGGCAGAGCCTTAGAACTGGGTCTATAGGTCTGTGTGCTTGGATGTGGGCAGATTGCGTTTATTGATGGGTGAGCATTATGTCTGAGTTTCTGAGGGTCTCTGAGAAAGAGACCCTTGGCTCTTAGGGGAAATAACTATCTGAATGAGGAGTTACTCTAGGTGTGAGCAATTTCTGTTGCATTGAAAAAAGCATGAGGGGCTTCCCTGGTGGTCCAGTGGTTAAGATTCTGCGCTCCCAATGCAGGGGGCACGGGTTTGATCCCTGGTAGGGGAACTAAGATCCCACATGCCACACGGCGCTGCCTAAAAAATTAAAAACAAACAAAAAAATGAGATGGGGAATCAAGAGATCTGACAGTGACCTTTAACTTGCTAACGTTATCAATTTGGATGTTTCACTTTACTTCTCTGAGGCTCAGTTTCCTCATCTGTAAAACAGTGGAGAAGAGTCCAAGAACTCATGAAAGAGTAATTTATAAACTATAAAGTTGGGAAAAGATGGAGGGTGGTGGTAAGAGAAGGCTGTCTGTAGTGTCTGTCCAATGTTTGAAGTGTAGGTGATTGACAACACCTGGCAACATGGGCCTCTGGAGAGCAGATCTCCAGCCTCCCACCCCCACCAAGGCAGGAAGGGTTCTGGTGCCATGCCTAGTGGGAATGAGTCTCTGGGAGCCTCTGAAACGTTTGGCTAAGACATACACCTTGCCCTAAAAACCAGAGAAGGGCCTTTTGGGAGTAAGAACTGCTGAGACAGCTTTCCAGGATCCATTAGAGTCCCCCATCACTGCCTACCTTTCAATCGAAGATAGATTTTGAAGATTCAGCGACTTGGGCATTTGCCTAATTGCAGGCAGAGAAGAGAGTTGGGCTGAGGACAGTTGGGCCAGGGGATGGCAGGGATGGAGGAGGAGGGCCGATGAAGGCTGGTGAAGGAAAAAGTTTAGAGCCTTCCAGGGTTGAGAAAGAGAAGGGAAAATGTAATGATCATGCAGCAGAGATGGTTTTTAAAAATAAGCACCTCAGGATATTCAACAAGTGTCAGCCCCTTCAAAAGAGACCTCCTGAAGAAGCTGTTCTGTCACTTGCTGACGGTTCCACTCCTCAAAACATTGTAGGAAATTGTGTTTGGATTGTGGGGTGTATACTCTTGAACATCGTCCTTGAGGGGGAACCTCTATTTTTTTTTTAAATTAAATTATTTATTTTTGGCTGCATTGGGTCTTCGTTGCTGCGCGCGGGCTTTCTCTAGTTGCGGTGAGCGGGGGCTACTCTTCGTTGCGGTGCGTGGACTTCTCATTGCGGTGGCTTCTCTCGTTGTGGAGCACGGGCTCTAGGCGCGTGGGCTTCAGTAGTTGTGGCACGCGGGCTCAGTAGTTGTGGCTGGCAGGCTCTAGAGTGCAGGCTCAGTAGTTGTGGCGCACAGGCTTAGTTGCTCCGCGGCATGTGGGATCTTCCCGGACCAGGGATCGAACCCGTGTCCCCCTCATTGGCAGGTGGATTCTTAACCACTGTGCCACCAGGGAAATCCCAAACCTCCATTTTTTAAAGGAGGACTATGATTTTTGGAAATGGCCAAGTGTAGAAAACACAATGGATGGGAGTTCCCTGGTGGCACAGTGATTAAGACTCCACGCTCCTGATGCAAGGGACCCGGGTTCAATCCCTGGTCAGGGAACTAGATCCCACATGCGTGCCGCAACTAAGAGGTCGCATGCCACAACTAAGCAGCGCACCAGCCGCAACTAAGGAGCCTGCCTGCCGCAACTAAGACCCAGCACAACCAAATAAATAAATTAATTTAAAAAATTAAAAAAAAGAAAACACAATGGGTGATCAAATTGAGAATTGTCACTTGAGATGAAAGCCAAGGTGTGAAGGCAAAATCATGAGGCTGCTTTGCTTCCCCAAGAGGACTGTTACAAATGCTGGGAGGAATTTCTGGCCCGTTGGAAGAATTGTTCAAACTCCCAAAAGGACTACCTTGCAGAAGGCAGCCTTTATTCAGTGTGGACATTCTAGTGGGCTTGCTCCAACTGACTTAGATGGAGGTCTTTTAAGATTTTGGAGAAAGTGAGAAAGGAGAATTGTAGGATGTGGGTTGCACCTCCATATTTATCCGTACCCAGAAGGTGATTTCCATTCTACTCTTAAAAGGCGAGCCGGAAAGAATATATGCTCAGCTGGAACTCCCATTTCCTGAACCTTAATTTGTAGTCTGCAGATGGATTGCTGACCTCTTGGCCTTCCAATTCTCTGTAATCCATCCAATTCTCTGTAATCCATGTGGGTTTAATCTTGGGGATTTGATGAACTATCCAACAACCCCCATGTAAATATAGGATTTCAGGGATCTTAGAAATCAGCTCCTTCAAACCCTGCCTTCCTCCATCCCCATTATAGAGAGAGGAAACTGAGCCTGGAGACGTGAAGGTCTTACCCAAAGTCACACAGCCAGTAATAGAGTGAACTAGTCATGACTCCTCGTCCAGCGCTCTTTCCCTTGTGTTTCGCCCCACCTCTGAGGGCAATTATCAGAGTTGAGCAGTTCATTGTATTTTACTTAGAGATTTCTGAGCTCTGGGTAAGTGACTGACTTACTTTGCTTAATAAAGGGCAGAGGTCAGGGGCTTCCCTGGTGGCCCAGTGGTTAAGAATCCGCCTGCCAATGCAGGGGACACGGGTTCGAGCCCTGGTCTGGGAAGATCCCACATGCCGCGGAGCAACTAAACCCGTGCGCCACAACTACTGAGCCCATGTGCCACAACTACTGAAGCCTGCACGCTTGGGGCCCGTGCTTCGCAACAAGAGAAGCCACTTCAATAAGAAGCCTGCGAACCGCAATGAAGAGTAGCCCCTGCTCACTGCAACTAGAGAAAGTCCAAGCGCAGCAACAAAGATCCAACGCAGCCAAAAATAAATAAATAAAAATAAATAAATTTATTTTTAAAAAAGGGGCAGAGGCCAGAGCACTAGACTACAAGTCATGGGATTGCGCTGGTGGGGGAGGGTTGTCTTAGTTAATTCTGCCTGTGACTCACCATGTAGTGTTAAGCAACCACTTTTTAGCTTAAATCTCAGTTTTCTCATCTGTACAGTGGGGAACTAATCAGTCACATTAGTAGATTTAAGGTATCTCTTTCAGGCCTGTGGGGTTCCTAGAATAACTCTTTCACCAAGATCATTCCACTCAGAAAGTGAGAAGTCAGTCATCCTCAGAGAAACTGCAGAGAAGCAGAGGGCCTTGTTTGTATCAGATAAGAATTAGAGGGACTTCCCTGGCAGTCCACTGGTTAAGACTCTGTGCTTCCACTGCAGGGGGCACAGGTTTGATCCCTGGTTGGGGAACTAAGATCCTGCATGCCATGCAGTGCAGACAGAAAAAAAAAAAAAAAGAGAATGCCTGTTGTATGGTTCTTGTTCAAGTGAACATTTACTCACACTGTTTTTTTGGCCGTGCCACACAGCATGTGGGCAATCCCTGCTCTCAGGAAGCTTACCACCTAGCTGAATCGCTATATTGGTCAGCAATCTTTCAGTGAAAAATGACAGAAACGCAACTCAAGCTGACTTAAGTAAATTAAAATAAGGTAAAGAGGGTAGTGTTCTTGGCTCACATACATTAAAAGTCAGGAGGACTGACTTCAGGCACGGATGGATCCAGGTGCTCAAAGAACGTCATTAAAAATCAGTCTCTCAGTAGCATGGACATATATACACTACCAAATGTAAAATAGATAGCTAGTGGGAAGCAGCTGCATCGCACAGGGAGATCAGCTCAGTGCTGTGTGACCACCTAGGGGGTGGGATAGGGAGGGTGGGAGGGAGATGCAAGAGGGAGGGGATATGGGAATATATGTATACATATAGCTGATTCACTTTGTTATACAGCAGAAACTAACACAACATTGTAAAGCAATTATACTCCAAAAAAAAGTCAATCTCTTGGGACTTCCCTGGTGGTCCAGTGGCTAAGACTCCGCACACCCTATGCAGGGGGCCTGGGTTTGATCCCTGGTCAGGAACTAGATCCCACATGGTGCAACTAAGAGTTTGCATGCAGCAACGAATACCCCGAGTGCCAGTGCAGCCAAATAAATAAATAAATATTAAAAAAAAAAAATCAGTCAATCTCCATTTCCTGGTTCCTCTGTGTTGGCTCACTTTTAAGTTCACTTCTCTCTTGAAGGTGATAAGTAAGGCTACCAGCAGCTCTGAATTTACATTCCTTCAGCTTAGCAATGCCTGTGGAAAAAACAAACAGCTTTTATTCAATGGTTCCAGCAAAGGTTCCAGGGCTGATTCTGATTGTCTAGCTTTGGTCAAGTGTCTACCTCTTAATTAATCAGTGTGACTTTGTCTAAGGTCTTGGCCACGTACCCATTCCTGGGACACATGAACTGATAGGGGAGAAAGATAAATTCCCACAAAGGGAAATCAGGTGTGACCACTGGAAGAGGGCTACTGTGGGTTAGACAAGTGCAGACAGAGGCCTCATCCTGGACAGTCTGAGCACTGATACGTGCTCAGCTTTAGGTGCTGTGCAAGCCCAGGGCAATTGAGGAGGATACCGCCTTAGCTGGGAGGTGAAGCTTGAGTGGGGCTGGGTGTGGACAGGTGTGAGTTGTGAGAGAGCATTCTGAATGGAGAGGAAGATCATGGAGGGAGAGACACAGAGGGGAGAAAGCCACATCTGGCTTGAGCGTGGCATCCATGTAGGGGAGCGGCAGCGAAAGAGGCCAGGAAGGAATGACGGGGCTACAGTGTGCAAGGCTCTGAGTACTGAGTCAAAAAATTTGGATTTAATCAGCAGGCAGTTCGAAGCTACTACCACTGTTAATAATCAGGAAAAAATAGTTAACATTTTCTGAGCCTTTACTATATGCTTGACCACATGCATACTGTCATTGAATCCTCACAACAATCCTATGGGGTAGGTACCACTATGAATATTTCATAGATGAGAACACTGAGCCTCTGAAAGGAAAGAGTCATTTGTCCAAGGTCATACAGGGGGTAAGTGGTGGAGCCAGAATTGTAACTCAGTCTGTCTAACTAGAAAGCCCAAGGATTTATGAAGGATTTATAAAGGAACATTCAGGATGGGAATAGAGACAGGATGAATTTGCCTGAAGAGTCGAACGCTAAGTAGAGAGGCTGGGAGACTCAGGTGGCTCTTTGTGGAGTTAGGGGTCAGCTTTTCTTTTCTAAAAGAATTAATTAATTTATTTATTTTTGGCTGTGTTTGGTCTTTGTTGCTGTGTGTGGGCTTCCGCTAGTTGTGGCGAGCGGGGGCTACTCTTCGTTGCGGTGCACAGGCTTCTCATTGCGGTGGCTTCTCTTGTTGCGGAGCACGGGCTCTAGGCGCACGGGCTTCAGTAGTTGTGGCATGCGGGCTCAGTAGTTGTGGCGCACGGGCTTAGTTGCTCCGCGGCATGTGGGATCTTCCCGGACCAGGGCTCGAACCCGTGTCCTCTGCATTGGCAGGCGGATTCTTAACCACTGCGCCACCAGGGAAGTCCCAGGGGTCAGTTTTTCAAGGCTTCTCAGCATATCTCTGCTACTCTCTACCTGGTCTTTCCCATCTTTGGGGTGCTAGACACTTCCACATTCGTTATATCATTTACTGTTCTTCTGTTAAAATGACTTGCCCAAAGGTCACACGTCTAGTGAAAGGAGGAGCTGAAACTTCACATGAGTCTAAATGGATCCAGAACCTGTTTTTACCCCTGAATTGGAGCACAGGACGTGAATACACAGATCACGAGTTACAACTGTCAGGTGTATGTACTCATTGTTTACCTGTGGGCTGAGTGAGGTTAGCCAAAGGGAGGTTGCTGGCTGGAGTAGAGACTCAGACTGGAAGCCTGGTCGAGGGTCCGAGGGGGCAGTGTGGGGAAGTGGTGGAGGACTTAGAATTCCCACTTTGCCACTTCCCAGCTGTGTCCCTTGGGTAAGTGGGTTTCCTCTCTGAGCCTCAGTTCCCGTGTCTGTAAAATGGAGGTGATTATTGTACCTACTTCAGAGGTCATGGAAAGAAAGAAATGAAACCATGTGGCTGAAATGCTGAGTGTGGTTCCTGGTATATAGTGAGCAATCAGTAAATGGTCACTGTTATTCTTGTGACATAGTCTGAGTGAAGAGCAGCTTGTGAGGGGTCCTTGCTATTCAGGTGAAAGACTTTGGACTTGCTGAGATGATCAAAGGCCTTAAGATGCCATAGACTGTCAGCTGGGAAGGGTCTTACCAATCAGCTGGCTCAACTCCCTCGTTGTACAGATGAAAAAACTGAGTCCCAGAGAAGAGACAAGTCCATGCTCACAAAGTGAGACTCCTCTACCCACGGAAGGGAGGTGATTCTGACCACATTTATTCAGTGTCGAGAGCCTACTATGTGTCAGGCGCTGCCCAGTGCTAGAATCACTGTGGCAAACAGCACGTGTGGGATGGAGTGGGAGCTGGGGAGACTGATGGTGGAGGTGGCAGCAGGGGCTGGTTGGTGAGCCAGAGATGAGCATCTTCCTGCCTTCCAGGTGTGTGTCCTAAATCATCAGGGGTCTCTGAGGTAGGAGCAGCAGTGTCACTACAGCTTAGAATATGCGTCCACATCCCTCCCCACTTCCCTGGGTTATGTCTCAGACTTGGTTTGGGATTTTATTCATCCAGTGAGTCTTTGTTGTATGTGGTGATACTGCTGAGCACACTGGGGGAATTTCTTTCCTCCCACTCTTGTTCCCTCCCTCGTTTTCTTGCTCCCCCAATTCTCCCTTCCTTCCTTCCCTCCCTCCCTTCTTTCATTTTTTGCTTTGCTCCTTCTCCCCCTATTCCCTTCCTTTCTTTCTCACGTCAGTCCTTTACTGACAGCCTCCTCTGTGTGTCAGGCTATGCGAGGCTCAGGGAATCCTGAGTAAGAGTCCTCGCTCCCAGGAAGCTCATAGTCTAACGGGAGAGGCAGGAAAGAAGTTGGATGATCACACTATGGGGTGACACATGAAATGATTGAATCATGCAAGGGTATCTTGGGGGCACACACTTCTGACACATTAAGGACAGCCAGAGAAGTCTTCCAAAAAAGTAACAGCATTTGAGCTGAGTCTTAAAGGATGAGAAGGCGAACCAGGCAGAAGAGGCAGTATGATTGAAGGTGTGGAGGAGGGAAGTAGCCTGGTGTGTTTTGGGCACCACAAACAGGTAGCACAAGGGGAGGTGAGAGCTGAGACTGGGAAGGTGGACGGGGGCTGGAGTGCGGATGCCTTCTAAGCCATGGTCAGGAGTTTAGACTTTATCTATAAGCAGCAGATAGTTGTTGACTTTTTTTTTTTAATCTTTAAAAATTTTTCCAGACTTCCATTTACTTTTTGGAAAAGTTAATACATGCACATGAAACAAAATTCAAAAGCTAAAACGGTGTTTAATCAGATGTAAGTCTCCTCCCTGCCCTCATTTCTCAGTGATCCTCCCGGAAGTCTCCTCCCAGGGGCAACCATTTTTACCATTTCTTGAGTATCCTTTCCAAGAAATCCCATAAATATACAAGCAAATGCAAACTATATTTTTAAAAAAATAAATGGTATATTAGTTATCTATTGCTGCATAGCAAATTACCCCAAAACTTAGTGGCTGAAAGCAACAAGCATTTATTATCCCTGTTTCTGTGAGTCACAGGAATTTGGGAGTGCTTAGATGGCTAGTTCTGGCTTGAGGTGTCTCATGAAGTTGCACCCAAGACCTTAGCCCTTAGCTGGGGTCGGCTGGAGGAGACCTCAGAATGAGTGCTCTGAGAGAGAGAAATAAGAAGGTATGATGCCCAACCCCCCTTCTTTGGTAATAGCTTTATTGGATTTAAGTCATATGCCACACAATTCACACATATAAAGTGTACAATTCAGTGGTTTTTAGTATATTTACAGCGTTGTGTAACCATTACCACAATCAATTTTAAGATATTCACATAACCTCAAGACGCCTTATATCTATCCTTTAGCTATCTCCCCTTAAGCCTACCATGCCCATCTTTTCCGTCCTCCAAGCAGCCATTAATCTACTTTCTGTCTATTAAGCCTGTTCTGGACATTTTGTATAAATGGAATCATATAATATGTGGTCTTTGTGATTGGCATCTTTCACTTAGCATAATGTTTTCAAGGTTCATCCATGTTGCAGCATGGGTCAATACTTCATTCCTTTTTACAGCTGAATAATATTCCATTGTATGGATATACCACGTTTTGTTTATCCAGTCATTAGCTGATGGACATTTGGATTGTCTCCACCTTTTGGCTGTTATGAATAATGTTGCTTGAACACTTGTGTACAAGTTTTTGTGTGGACACATGTTTTCATTTCCCTTGGATATATTCCTGAGAGTCTAGTTGCTGGCTCAGGTGGCAACTCTACGTTTTGAAGAACTGCCAGATTGTATTCCAAAGTGGCAGTACCATTTTACTTTCCCACCAGCAGTGTGTGAAGGTGCTTAGTCATATCCTCACCAACACTTATGTTATTATCTGACTTTTGGATTACAGCCATCCTACTGGGTGTGAACTGGTAACTTGTGGTTTTGATTTCCATTTCCCTAATGATTAGTGGTGTTAAGCATCTTTTCATGCGCTTGTTGGCCATTTATATACCTTCTTTGGAGAAACACCTATTCAGATCCTTTGCCCATTTTTTTCCTTCCAGTTTTATTGAGATACAGTTGACATACAGCACTGTATAAGTTTCAGGTGTACAGCATAATTTGGCTTAGTGAACATCCATCATCTTATATAGATACAAAATTTAAAAAATAGAAAATTTTTGTGTGTGATGAGAACTCTCAGGATTTACTCTCTTAACAGCTTTCATATATAACATACAGCGGTGGTAATTATATTTTTCATGCTGTACGTGACATCCCTAGCACTTATTTACCTTATAACTGGAAGTTTGTACCTTTTGACCACCTTCATCCAGTTGCCTCTCCTCCTACCCCCACCTCTGGTAACCACAAGTCTGTTCTCTTTTTCTGTGGTTTTTTTTTTTTTGAAGTATAATTGACCTACAACACTATGTTAGTTCCTATCATACAACATAGTGATTTGATATTTCTATGTATTTCAAAATGATCACCAGGATGAGTCTAGTTACTGTATGTTACCATATAAACATAATATATATTTATTGACTATACTCCCTACACTGTACATTTCATAACCATGACTCATTTATTTTGCAACTGGAAGTTTGTACCTTTTAATCTCTCTCACCTATTTCTTTCCTCCCCTCATTCTCTTCCCCTTTGCCCATTTAAAAATTGGGTTATGTTTCTTTTTACTATTGAGTTGTAAGAGTTCTTTATACTCTTGTTATAAGTCCCTCATCAGATATATGATTTGCAAATATTTTCTTCCATTCTGTGGCTGTCTTTTCACTTTCTTGATGGTGCTCTTTGAAGCACAAAAGTTTTAAATTTATACAAAGTCCAGTTTATCTTTTTGTTGTTGTTGTTGTTGCTTGTGCTTTTGATGTCATTTCTAAGAATCCATTGCCAAACCCAAGGTTACAAAAATTTACCTCTGTTTTCTTCTAAGGGTTTTATAGTTTTAGTTTTTACACTTAGGGCTCTCATCCATTTGAGTTAATTTTTGTATATGGTGTAAAGTAAGGGTTCAACTTCGTTCTTTTGAATGTGGCTCTCCAGTTGTCCCCGCACCGTTTATTGAAAACAGTGTTCTTTCTCAACTGAATGGTCTTGGCACCCTTGCCAAAAATCAATTGACCATGGGTTAATTTCTGGACTCTCACTTCTGTTCCATTGATCTGTATGTCTATCCTTATGCCAGTAACAGTCTGTCTTGATTACTGTTGCTTTGTAGTGAGTTTTCAAATCAGGAAGTGTGAGTCCTCCAACTTTGTTCTTGTTCACGATTGTTTTGGCCATCCCACTGCCTTTTTTTTTTTTAATTGAAGTATAGTTGATTTACAATATTGTGTTAATTTCACATGTACAACAAAATGAGTTACATACATATATTTCTCAGATTATTTTCCATTATAGGTTATTACAAGATATTGAATATAGTTTCCTGTGTTATACAGTAAATCCTTGTTGCTTATCTATTTTATGTATTGTAGTAGTTTGTATCTGTTAATCCCATACTCCTAATTTATCCCTCTCCCCCCCTCCCTTTCCCCTTTGGTAACCATAAATTGGTTTTCTAGTTGTGAGTCTGTTTCTGTTTTGTATATAGATTCATTTGTATTATTTTTAGATTCCACATGTAAGTGATATCATATAATATTTGTCTTTCTCTGTCTGACTTCCTTCACTTTGTGTGATATTCTCTAGGTCCATCTATGTTGCTGCAAATGGCAATATTTCATTCTTTTTTTATGGCTGAGTAATATTCCATTGTATATATATACCACATCTTTTTCATCTTTTCTGGATATATGCCCAGGAGTGGAATTGCTGGATCATATGGTGGCTCTATTTTTTCTCTTTTAAGGAACCTCTGTACTGTTCTCCATAGTGGCTGCAACAATTTACATTCCCACCAACAGTGTAGGAGGGTTCCCTTTTCTCCACACCCTCTCCAGCATTCGTTATTTGTGGACTTTTTAATGATGGCCGTTCTGACCAGTGTGAGGTGGTACCTCATTGTAGTTTTGATTTGCATTTCTCTAATAATTAGTGATGTTGAGCATCTTTTCATGTGCCTATTGGCCATCTGTATGTCTTTTTTCAGAGAAATGTCTATTTAGGTATTCCGCCCATTTTAAAATTGGATTATTTGGTTCCTTTGCTATTGAGTTGTATGAGCTGTTTACATATTATGGATATTAACCCCTCGTCAGTTACATGGTTTGCAAATATTTTCTCCCATTCTGTAGGTTGTCTTTTCATTCTGTTGATGGTTTCTTTTGCCTTGGGAGACTGATCTAAGAAAATATTGCTATGATTTATGTCAGAGAACCTTTTACCTATGTTCTCTTCTAAGAGTTTTATGGTGTCGTGTCTTATGTATAGGTCTTTAAGCCATTTTGAGTTTATTTTTGTGTATGCTGTGAGGGAGTGTTCTAATGTCATTAACTTACATGCAGTGGTCCAGCTTTCCCAGCACCCCTTGCTGAAGAGACTGTCTTTTCTCCATTGTACATTCTTGCCTCCTTTGTCGTAGCAAATGCCTTTTATGTTCTAATCTCAGATATCACAGACCACTTCTGCCACACTCTATTGTTAGAAGTGGGTTACTAAATCCAGCCCACATTCAAGGGGAGGAGAATTCAGCTCCTCCTCTCGAAAGGAAGTATATTTAAAAAGTTGTGGACATATTTATAAACCACCACAAATGGTAGCATACTAAACACTTGGTTTGTCTTGCTTTTTAAATTCAACAACACATCTTGGAGATTGTTCCAGATCAGTGTACAGAGAGCTCCTTTTTTCTTAAGAGCTGCATAATATACTTTTGTGTGGATGTGTCATCTTTTACGTAATCAATATTTAAGTTATTTACAATATCTTGCTATCACAGTATTTCAGTGGATAACGTTGTCTATAAATAATTTGATACATATGTAAGTATAAGGATAAAATAAAGACCTAGAGTGGAATTGCTGGATTAAATGGTCTTTACGTTTACAGCTTTGACAGATCCAGTCATAGTCTCCTCCGTGCAAGTTACGCAAAGTTACACTTCCAGCAACAACGTATGAGGGTACCTGTTTCCCCGCATTCTTGCCAACTGTGTTATCAAATATTTTATTTTTGCCAAACTGATGGGCAAAAAGTACTCTCTTATGGTAGTAATTTGTCTTTCTTTTATGAATGAGGTCGAGCATCTTTTATATATACAGGCCGACCTCATGTTATTGCAATTTACTTTAGTACACCTCACAGATATCGCCTTTTTTTTTTTTTTTAAACAAATTGAAGGTTTGTGGCAACCCTGTGTTGAGCAAGTCTATCGGTGCCATTTTTCCAAATAGCATTTGCTACCCTTTGTGTCTCTGTGTCACATTTTGGTAATTCTCACAATATTTCATACTTTTTCATTGTTATATTTGTTATGGGTGATCTGTGATCAGTGATCTTTGTAGTTGTTTTGGCATTGTTTTAGCTATAAAGTATTTTAAAATTAAGTTTGTACATTTTTTTAGACATAATGCTATTGCACACTTAATAGACTACAGTATAGTGTAAACATAACTTTTATATGCACTGGGAAACCAAAAAAAAATTTGTATGACTCGCTTTATTGTGATATTTGCTTTATTGTGGAGGTCTGGAACTGCACCCGCAATATCTCCAAGGTGTACCTGTATGTTTTCTGTAAACTGTCAGTTCAGAAATATTTTTCTACCAAGCTAATGGTATTTTTCCTCTTTGATTTGTAAGAACTCTTTATAAATTAAAAAAGTTAGCTCTTTGTGATATGTTACAAATATTGTCTCCCAGCTTATCTTTTGACTTTGTCTATGGATGTTTTCCCCATGGTGAAATTTGTTTTTTCTCAACACAAGCAAATCCTCAGTTCCCTCCTATATGGCTCCTGAGTGTAGTATAATACCTAGAACGGCCTTGGAGTGTTTTGAGCAGGGGGGGAATCATAGATCTGGTTGTTGGTAGAGAGGATGGGCTGGAGGTGTCAAGAGGATGAGGGCTGAACTATTCTTATTCTGACAGCCTCTTATTTTTGTCTTATTCTTTTCATTCCATTTCATGTTATTCATCATTATCAACCTTTTATCCCAGAGCCATTTAATGGCATAAGGAGAGCCCTGGATCAGGAGTCTGGGCTGGCACATAGTAGGTGCTTAATAAGTGTCTATTGAATGAATGAATGATGAGCTCTTTTTTTTTTTTTTTTTGGCCGTGCAGTGCAGCATATGGGATCTTAGTTCCCTGACTAGGGATCGAACCTGTGCTCCCTACATTGGGAGCGTGGAGTCTTAACCACTGGACTGCCAGGGAGGTCCCTGAATGATAAGCTCTGATTTAAGTCCTAGCTCCACCACCCGCTCCTTTGGAGGCAGCATATTCATCAGTCAGCCAACCTAAATTTGAATCCTGAGTGTGGCATTACCAACTAAGTGTCCTTTGGAAGGTTATACAATTTCTGACTCTAAGTTTCCTCCTCTATAAAATGGGGACTGTAATAGTTAGTAACTAGCTCATGGGGCTGTTAAAGGATTGATTGAGAATGTGTGTACACACCCTGGCACAAAGGAAACCCAATTTGCCAAATAGCAATTGTTATTAGCTGTCGTGTGACTTTCGTCATAACCCTTTGGTTCCAACATTCCATGTTCTGTGCTACAAACCAGGGAGGAAAGGTTGAAAAGTGGGGAGAACAGGGAAACACACCTGGAAAAGCAGGGGAGCTCTGAAAGTTGGGCCTTGGAGTTTGGGGTCTTATTCTTAGGTTATGGGCAATTACTTATAGGCATGGGAATGACCAGGGCCAGATGTGGGTTTAGAAAGATGACTTGGGGACTTCCCTGGTGTTCCAGTGGTTAAGAATCCGCCTGCCAATTCAGGGGACATGGGTTGGAGCCCTGGTCTGGGACGATCCCACATGCCACGGAGCAACTAAGCCCGTGCGCCACAACTACTGAGGCTGCGCTCTAGAGCCCGCGAGCCGCAACTACTGAGCCCACGTGCCACAACTACTGAAGCCCGCATGCCTAGAGTCCGTGCTCTGCAACAAAAGAAGCCACCGCAATGAGAAGCCCGCGCACCGCAACGAAGAGTAGCCCCCGCTCGCCGCAACTAGAGAAAGCCTGCGAGCAGCAACGAAGACCCAGTGCAGCCAAAAATAAATAAATTTTAAAAAAAGAAAAGAAAGATGACTTGGGCAGTTGCTGCAGGGAAAGGACTGATGGAGGCCTGATGGGAGACCAGGAGCCTGGGGGGAAAGCAGTGGCAGTGGTCCAGGTGAGAGGGGCTGAGGCCGGGGGACGGGAGGAGGAGAAAACTGGAGACCTATTTAGGCGCCCAGGAGGTGTGTGTGTGTGGGGCGGAGTGAGGACAGGCAGGCCTTGCAGATGACTCAAGGTCCTCTCGTTGAACGATGTGGTCTTGGAATGACATTCCCAAAGGACACAGCAGGGAGATCCGCTCAGTCTGGGAAATGCTGAATTTGCGGTCCCTATGAGACCCACAGGGGGAGGGCTCTGACCAGCTGTTGGCTATTCTGGCCTCGAACCGAGGAAATAGGTCTCAGCTGGAGATGTTAGATGTCAGTCTGAGTGTGGGTGAAATTGCCCGGGGAGAGCGTGTAGAGGGAAAGGAGGAGACAGCCTCAAAACACCAACCTTTAAGATGCAGGTGGAGGAGGAGCCAGAAAAGGCGGCTTGGAGAGAGGCGCCAGAGCAGCTGCTCAAATTAGCAACAGAGAAACTGAGAAGAACAGCCTTGAGAAAGGACGGCTGCCTGGAGGAGCCAGAGGGACGGGGAAGGGATGGAGCCACCTGGATGGGCCTGGGCCAGACTGGAGGAGTGAGACAGGTTGCGGGGAGAGCGGCAGGAGGGATCTGACTGAGCCCTTGAGATGAGTGTGGCAGAGCCGAGCCAGGGTAGCGGGGGATGCAGCGGATTCAAAGGTTGTCAGGAGGCTGTGTGTGGGCTCCATGCAGGCTGGGCCCAGGGGTGGTGGAGTAAATACTGTTCCCAAATAATTACCACACAAAGCGATGGGTGTCCCATCTCTCCATAACAGCATCTGTGACAACGGATACAATTATGTGTGTTCCTAACAGTCCCCCTACTAAACAGTAGTCTCCTCAAGATCAGGAACCACCAGCCGGGGACTGAATGGCTTGGAGGAGGTGTCCCAGGGAGGGGGAACAGTGAGTGCCAAGCCCTCCAGGGGGGCTGAACTAGAAATGTTGTTAGGGTTAGAAGGGAGGCCCAGGGTGGCTGGAGTGTACGGATCGAGAGGCCGAATGGCTTGGGGGAAAGTGGGGTGAGCCTGTGGGTCACACAGGCCAGGACCAGGCATCAGGGTTTATCCTGAGCGTAGTGGGAAGCTTTTGAAGGGTGTTGAGCAGGGGAGTGGCACCACCTGCTTTTGGCAGCTCACTCTGGATGCTGAGTGGAGAACAGATGATGGGGCAAGGATGAGAGCAGAGAAGCTAGTTAGGAGGCCACTGCGGTCTTCCAGGAGGGAGATCATGGCAGCTTGGACAGATGGTGGCAGTGGAGATGGAGAAAAGAGGTCAGTCCGAGATATTTTTTGGAGGTCAAGCCAGTCGGCCTTGCAAGTGGACTGGATTGGGGGTGAGGGAAGTGGAGGAGTCAGGGTGTCCCCGTAATCTGGGTGCTGGATGGGGTGTAGGGAGCCCAGGCACGAGAGTCCCGTCCCCTCCGAGCTCCCCAGCTGATGGAAGCACTAAGATTGGGCCTGGATCTTCAAATCCAGCGGGCGGGGTTGACTGTTAGGAGAGGTCTGGTCTCCCTTGTACAATAAGCCCCTGCCCTGGGGGGCAGGACAGAGCTGGTGCGAGGGACGTGAGGACAACCTCCTTCTTAGGGTGTGTGTGTGTGGCTGTCTCCCTACAGCCCCCTAGCACACCGGGCCTGGGGAGGCTCTTCCTTGGAAAGCTGTGGTCGCGGTGCCGCCACAGGTCCTTCTCCGGGCTTCTCTCAGCCCCCAAATCAGCCTGGTTCTTTCTAGAAAAACCTTCCTAAATGTGAGGTAGGGACTCATAGAAGATACAGGATACAAGCAGCCATCCGTGCATTCTGTGCTATACTGCTTCTCTTTTTCACCTTTTCTAGGACTTTTACAGCTTTGTAAAATTATCATTGTTCTTTGTACAAAAATTGGAGAATATAGATGACCAAGATTACACACATAATCTCACTCTCCCAGAAGCAGTCAACTTAACTGTTGGTCTGCAGTCGTAACAGTATAGAGTACTGGTTATGAGCAGGCTCTGGAGCCAGACTATCTGGGTCCAAATCCTGGTTCTGTAACTTACCAGCTGTGTGACCTTGGATAACTTGGATGACATCTCTGTGCCTCTGTGTCCTCAACTGTAAAAAGAAGATAATAATAGTACCTATTCCACAGAGTGTTGTGGGGATTAAATGAAGTAATGTGTGTAAAATACATAGCATAGTACCTGATGTGGTAAATTTTATATAACTATTTGCTATAACTATGTAAGTATTTCTTCCCAAAATGAAATTATATTGTACATTATTTTTCACATCCTTTTGAAACCTAACATATCATAAGTATTTTCTGTATCATTAAATCTTCCTCAGTATAGTTTAGTAGGGGAGTAGTATTTGTGTGCATTTACATACACATCCATGAGGAAAATACGTCGTGTCATTTTCTGTGTTCCCCTTCCTCCCTCACTCCCTTCCTTCCTCTTTCTCTCTCTTTTTTTTTTTTTTTTTTGGTAAAATACACATAACGTAAAATTTACCATTTTACCCATTCTTAGATGTCCAGTTCTGTGCCATCATTAAGAACATTCACACTGTTGTGCAACCAGCCTCACCATCTGTCCTCACAACTCTTTTCACATGCAGAACTCTGTCCCCATTAAACACTAACTCCCCATGCCCCGCCCCCAGCCCCTGACAACCAGTATTCTACTTTCCGCCTCTAGGAATCTGACTGCTCTTGGTTCCTCATATAAGTGGAATCATACAATATTTGACCTTTTGTGACTGGCTCATATAATTTAGCATAATGTCCTCAAGATTCCTCCACGTTGTAGCATGTGTCAGAATTTCCTTCCTTTTTAAGGTGCTCTGAGATGGCTCAGATCATTTGAAGGTAAAAGTATCCAGCTAGAACCTAAGAACAATGTTTTGGTTTTACTATACTTATGTTTATAGTTGACTTCTATCTATGGTCAATGATCCTGGTTTCCTTTTCTTTGATAGTGATATAAAGCTTACTTTTAAAGTAAATGCCTCTCAGTTAAAAAGTGAGTCTATGGAATTCCCTGGCGGTCCAGTGGTTGGGACTCGGAGCTTCTACTGCTGAGGGCCTGGGTTCAGTCCCTGGTTGGTTGGGGAACTAAGATCCCACAAGCCGCGTGGCACGGCCAAAACAAAAAGTGAGTCTATTCAGAGAGAAACATTAAGTAAAGACCTGTCTGGGTTTGAATACAGAACCCGCCACTTACTAGCTGTGTGACATGGATACGATACTACTTAGTTCCTCTGAGCCTCAGATTTGTTATAGGATTAAATGAGATCACGCATGTTAGGGGCTTCACACCCTGGCACATAGTTAAGCACCCAATACTATTTGTTATTGTTATCATATTATTAATAACAGTAATGTTATTAATCTTAAATTTGTCCAACACCTCCTGGCTGCTTGGGAAGTCAGTTGACTCTAGGGTGACTGGATATCGGTGCCCCATCCGAGGGCCCCTTCCCCTAGACCAGCGGTTCTCAACCAGTGACAGCTTTGCCCCCAAGGGGACATTTGACAGTGTCTTGAGACTTTTTTTTTTTATTACTATGACTATGGGTGGTGGGTAGAGGCCAGGGGTGATGCTGTACATCCCACAATGCACCCCACTTACCCCACCCTGCACCTGTGTCTATGCCTTATAGCAGGTGGCTCTTCAGCCACCTCATTATTTCCAAAAGAGACTTGAACTTGGACTCCAAAGACCTCAGCCGTGGTTTCCTCATCCAGCACATGGGGATGCTGAAGGCTGCCTGGTCTCTAGTTATTCCACCTCCTGATCGTTGAGCCTCTTGATCACCTACCTGGTCTGTGCTGTCCCTAGAGGTCTCTTCCTCTCCTGCCCCAGGTCTCAGGAAACCTGTCTGATTGGCTTTTCTCCACTTGCTTTACTTCTGGGTGTTTGCCGTTCCCAGAGCAGCCTCTGGGGCCCCATAGCCACCACCTAAAACACTGCAGAGTAAAGGAGGCAGAGAGAGTGAGTGAGAGATGGAGAGAGAGGTCCCACACGCCCCCCCACGCCTTCTCTGAGTGCCCTGTCATCCTGGGTCTCCTTCCCGTCACTCCCTGACATGTATAAATATTCTATTTCTGTGTTGATTTGATTTGATTCGTCTCCACACACCTCCGCTCCTGAGGACAAGAAACCATGATTGGCAGTGTCCCCAGCACCCTGCACAGTGCCTGACACATAGAAGACACTCAGAATTTATTTGTGGAATATATGAAGGGAGAGGCAGAGAGAGGAAAGGGCGAGGGGATAGATAAAGAGAAGGAAGAGAAGCAAGAAAAGGCAGAGAGAAGAGGAGGGGTGTTGAATGAATGTCAAATGCTGAGATCTAAGGAGAAAAGGGAAGAGGGAGGGTTAAGACTGAGGATTGAGCACTGTATAGACTAGCTGGAGAGAGAGGGGGAGGGGTGTGGAGAGAGAGGGGGAGGGGTGTGGAGAGAGAGGGGGAGGGGTGTGGAGAGAGAGGGGGAGGGGTGTGAAGAGAGAGGCAAAAAAAGATGAAAAGGGTGGAGAAGAGAAAGGAATGGAGACACACGACTAGAGAGACACGTAAGTGATGAGGCAGCGAGACAGAGAGAACGTGCAGGCGCAGAGCCCTGGGAGAAAACCTCTTTGAACGCTGAGCTTGCAGAGGGAGGAGGACCACCTGCAGGATACTGCCGCGGTTTCCATGGTGACGGGGATGCTCTGGGCAGGAGAGGAAACACTGTACCCGGGAGAGGAGAAGGAGGGACTGGGTGGGTTTTGCCCCTCCCAGGCTCTTTCCTCACCCCTGCCTCAAGCTAGAGATTCAGGGCTGAGGATGGGGAGGTGGGAGTGCAGCCCCCCCCCACCCCTCAAAGGACCCTGCGGATGTGAAGGACTTAGGCGCCTCGTCTCCCACTCCTCTATCCCTGGCATTTGACCCTCCTCCCCTCTCCAGGGTCCTGGAGGGTCCTGAAAAGTGTTAGGGAAATATGGGAAGGTGGCTGGGTCAAGCCCTCTCCGTAGGCTCCTCCTCTCTTCCCACCCCGTAATTGCTAGAGCGCCCCTGGGCTCAGTCCTGGGCCTTCTCTTCAGTTTCCATAACGTCCAGTCCCAGGGATTTACATGCCCACAGCGCCCACATTTATATCTCCAGCCCTGATTTCTCCCTGAGTTTCCTTCTCCATTTGGGTATCTAAAGGGCATCTTCAAACTTGTTGAATTCTTTAACTCACCAAGCTCATTCTTGCCTCAGGGCTTTTTTGCATTTGCCATTCCCTTTGCCACGAGCTCTTTTCCCCAGCCATTTATTAGAGGTGTCTTTCACTCGAGCTAAGAATTGTCTTGGAGAAGGCGAGCGCGTTGGAGAGGGGAGGAAGTCCTGCTCCAACGTGTGTGTGTGTGTGTGTGTGTGTGTGTGTGTGTTTGTGTGTATGAGATCACAGTGCTGTCAGGGGCGCCCTGTGTCAGTATAAGGAGCGCACCCTAGGGGAGTGCGGAAGGACTGTCCTGTTAGAAGGTCAGGGTGAGGCCAGAGGAGGCAGAACTCGAGGCAGGGAAGAGTCTGTGCCGTGGGGAGCACTTCCTCGTACGGTAGATGAGGGAAAGAGATGGCAAAGCCGGGTGTCCCCCTCCCCACCCTGGCAACGAGATGTGCCTCCTAGACAGTGGGCAGAACTGACTGCCACTCCCACTTTGTCATCACTGTCATCTAAAACCCAGGTTAAGCACCTGTGGGCCTGCCAGGGGTCAAGGGCCCCTCTGCCCCAACCTGAGCCTTGTGGTGACCTCAGGTCTCAGACACAGTAACCCAGTCGCTGGCGGACTGTCAGGCACTAAAAAGGGCAACATAAAGCCAGTAGACATAATCAAAAACTCTCACTGCCAGGAGGGGAAGGTCACAGCTGGAGGTGGCCTACTGAGCCCGGAAAATGGCTCTCAATAAAAATTTGTTGAGTAAATGACAAAAATAAACAATAAAGAATGGTGAGGATGGGAGAGGGTAAGCATGGCCAAGATGCTAAAGGGAGCTGAAGGAGGTGACCCTGGTTTGCTATTTTCTCCAATTTCCAGGAAGGCTTCCTGGAGGAGGAGTTGATTTGATGGGGGCAGGCGATGGCATTGTGTTTTGGAAAGTTTCTGCTCCCCAAGGCATGAGGCCCTCCCAGGGTTTAGAGTTTCTGGATCCACAGGAGGTGGTTCACAAGCTCTTGGGTTGATGGGCGGTGCGGGGGGGGCGGGTCCCAGGCTCAGGGGGCCTCCTGGTGGTCCTCAGGCTCTGGGAAGTAATCTTCCCCTTCTCTCTTCCTTCCTGACCCTGGCGGTGGGCTCGGTCTGGCGCCTCCTCAGCTCTGTGCCTTGTGCTGGGCTGCATGATCTTCCCCGACGGCTGGGACGCCGAGACGATCCGGGACATGTGCGGGGCCAAGACCGGGAAGTACTCCCTGGGGGACTGTTCGGTGCGCTGGGCGTACATCCTGGCCATCATCGGCATCCTCAACGCCCTCATCCTCTCCTTCCTTGCCTTCGTGCTGGGCAACCGGCAAACGGACCTGCTGCAGGAGGAGCTCAAGCAGGAGAACAAAGGTGAGCGGGCGCGCGCTTCCGGGTGGGCAGCTGGCGGTCGTGGGGTGCAGAGGTGGGTGAGGCCGGCCCCGCCAGGCGGGGCACCTTCAAAGTCAAGTGAAGCACAAGTTGGAAACCTTATAGAGAGGCCGACTGCGTGGGAGACAGTTGGAGGTTATCCCTCAAATCCGAACATTTGCACGCCTGACCCAGCAAACCCTCCCATGAATATAAACCCAGGAAAAATGTACATGAATGCTCTTGGCCGCAGTTTCAAAATAGCAAACACTAAAAACCACCTAAATGGCCATTGACAGGAGGATGGATAAATATATGGTGATACATTCACATCACAGAATTGTTTACAACTGTGGAAATGAATGAACGTGTTATATGTAACGGAATGAATGGATACATCCTGGAAACATAATATTGAGAGAGAGGGGAAAAAATAGAATTCCAGAAGATGACAGTGAGATAATTTTTTTGAGTTAACAAACTAAGTAACACTATGCTAAATACAGTTTAAATATACATATATATGGTAATATTGCATGTTTTTTAAAAAAGCAAAGAAATGATCAATACAAAAGGTATCATGGTGGTTCTCTGTAGCTGGGATGGAAGCAGGGAAGCAAGGACATGAGGTGGGGGACAGGTGGGTGTGTACAAACTATTGGCGAGTTAAGTACTTGCATGGTGAGCCCACAGATGTTTGGTGCAGTATGCTTTATACCTAGTATAGTACACAAACTTTCGTATGTATCAGGTAACATTAATACACAATAAATAAAAAATTGACATCTAAGGCCAGAGTCTCAGGGATAACCACTGTTATCAGATGCTTATCTATGTATCTACGTATGTCCCTTTGTGAAATATATGGTAGTGTTACGTGCTAATATAGGAGAGGCATCGTCCAAAACAAATCCCTCCTCAGATTGCTTTTTGTGCTCAACTCTAGAGCACGTCTTAAAGATCTTTATCATTTTGTGAAGAACGATCTTGTCCTTTTTATCCAATGCCTAGCATTACATAAGATGAAGGAATTATAGTTTCTTAACTGTTCTCCTTGTAGGGGCTGTTAGGGAGGTTCCCAGGTTTTTACTATTACTGGCAATGCTACAATGACCATCTTTGTCTTTGCCTTCTGTTTTCTTGGTGTCTTTCCAGAAGTGGAATTGCGCGCTCACAATTGTAATGCTAATTCCAGATTGCTCTCTAAAGGAAGGTCAGTCCTCTGACCCAGGGGCCCATGCTGCCCCTAGAGAAAGGGGAGACACCCTGTCTGTCTGGGTGCCCGTGTTCTGCCATGGGAAATCGGATTTCGTAGTCTCACCCTTCCTTGAGCTCTTAGCGTGCGCTGGGTGTATGTTCATCACTTTCCTTTAATTGCATTCATCTCTTGGAGTCTCTTATCTGTAAAATGGGGATAATGATAGTGAGGGTTATTATCTCATTTGGCAGGAGTTACTCTAGTATTGTGGTGTGAATACCCTTGGACTGTGAAGGCAGGTTGTCTGTGTTGGAAGCAGGTTGAGCTAAGAAATGAATTCACCTCTTTGAGCCTCAGTTTCCTGCACTACCTAAAATGAGGGTGGTGAAAAAAAAAAAAAAGTAAGACTCACGTCCTTCTTATCCCCCGAGGATATTCAGAGACCTGATCTATGGAGTGGTCCATAGTCTCCATCCTCTTCCCAGTACAACTGGACTTGGATACAAACAGGCACACCAGATGACCGGAAGGACACCTGACCCAGTGCTAAGCACTGACACCCAGACTCTACCTGACTCACCCCACCTGAGCCCTGTCCAGGCCTGCACTGTCCCCCAGTCCCCACCATCTATGCACATTCCAGAACAACCCCTCAGAACTGTCATCATAAGATGGGACAAGGGATGGGGAGAGGTGCTCCAGCTTCAGAACAACCCTTTCCTTTCATCCTCCTGAGAAACCTCCTAATCCAAGTCAGGTGTTTCACATTTTAGAGGCATCTATTGCCGACCCTTGTCGCAATCCATGTTCTCCATGAGGCCTCCTCCTCTGCCTCCCCGTGGCAGGGAGGGCTCAGCCTCCAGTCTAACATGTCTTGGAGGTGACAGTGGAGTAAGAGAAAGAAGAAAAGAGCAGAATTTGTCTCATGAATCAGCACTCTCCCAACTGTGGTTTATGTAAAAAGTTTCAGAGCACCAAATAATATTGAGGGTTTCACAGCCCATTTCAGGTAATGTTATGTTTGGTAAATTTAACGTGTTTTAAATGGAGGTTACCAACTGCTATATAAAGTGTTTCTTAAATTAGAAAAAAAGTGTTTGCTAATACTTTCACAAAATATAAGTCAAGTCATTCTGCTCTACACCTCCAACTTCTGTAGTACTGTACGTCAATTATATCTCAATAAAACTGGAAGAAAAATAAAGGAAAAACAAAAAAACAAAAAACGAGGGTGGTGAGAATGGTACCACCTAACAGGGCTGTCCTGCAAGGAAGAAAGGTTGTGCCTGTAACGGGGCAGTGGTGAATGCTCAGTGAAAGCTGTCACTCCTCACAGCTCCCCATCAGGCAGGCATCATGACCACCATTTCATAAATGAGAAAGCCGAGGTCTGGAGAGGTCCAGTAACTTGCCCAAGGTTACCTAAGTGGTGGAGCCAGGATTTGAGGTCCAAGTCCAAAGGCCAGGCTCTTCCCTGCTGCCAGTCCCCTTTTCAGGGCCCTCCTGGGCTGCTAAGCTGTCCTTCTCTGAGGCTCCTGTCCCTGGAGACACTGGCACCTGGTGGTTGCTATGGTCTTGGTGTGAGGTCGGAGCCTGCCCTCTGGTGGCAGCTTCCAGAAGTGCAAGACTAAGACAGCCACGTGGCCTTTCCGAAGAGGTTTGGGGTTGTGACTGGTGTGAGGTTGGCCCACTCAGCGTCCTCTCCTTCCTCCCCAAAGCGCCCTAACAGCTCAGTGTTAAAAGTGACATAAGGGAGCCCCAGTTTGCCTTCCTTCAGCATCTGGGGATTTCCTTCCCTCACTGGGAGCTCAAGGTCAGTGAGCCTCACCATTCAGTTCTGAGCCAAAGACCTCTGGAAGAAAAGTAAGCTATATGTTGGTGTCATTTCCACTATTTACTATGTGCCAGACACTGTGCAAAGCCCTCGGCTGGCATTATTTACATCTTTTTAACCCCTCAGAATCACTCTGTGAAGAAGTAGGCTATTATGTTCATTTTACAGATGAGGAAATTGGGGCTCAGAGAGGTTGAATGGCTGGCTCAAGGCCTTCCAGCTAGTCAGGGCTGGCTGCATTTCAGAACCTGGGCAGCCCACCCCTCTGCCCAGCTTTGCCCTGAGGAGTGGCTGACGGAGTCCCAGTGCCGGGCGGCCTCTGACTTTCTCCAATTCTCTCTCTCTCTCTTAGATTTTGTGGGCTCTACAGTAAGCTCTGTGTTGCGGCCAGGGGGTGATGTCTCTGGATGGGGAGTCCTCCCCTGTCCCGTCGCTCACTCACAGGGACCCTGAAGGCCGGGATCACAGCCCAGGAATTGACCTGCCCTCAGCTTGTCCTGTCTCCTGCCCTCTCATCCCTCCATTCACGCTCTGAGGGAAGACCCCGATCTTGGACTGACCTCACCTGCTACCTGCCTGCGAGCTCCGGGCTTTGAAGAGAGGCTGGGGCTGGGATGCAGCCTGAGGGAGGGGAGAGGCCCTGCAGAGCCTGGGAGGGTCTGGGTCTGCACCTCCCTCAACTGACCTAAGGGAGACGGCCCCCAGTCCCTGGCCTCCTCTTCCCCTCCAGCCTGGCCAGGGCCCTGCAGAGCCTTCAGGGGAAGGAGATGCCGTGGCTCCCCCACCAGGCTCCCTCAGTCTGGAGGGCTGCTGCCTGGCTCTATCCTCGCCTCCTCTGGTCCCCGCCTCCTGCAGAAACTTATCCAAGACACTGCTCCAGGGCAGCACACTGGACTCTTTCCTATCTTTTTTGTTTGGCCGATGATGGTTCCATCATCTCGTCACAGAGCTCCAGGCACCACCGGCCTCCCTGGGGCCTCTCTGCTCCTGCTCCAGCCTGGTCCCAGCTCTCCCAAAGGAGTCTGAGCTGCACCGAGGGAGAAAGCACAGGGCCTTCTGGTCAGATGCTGGCTGGGGCCCTGTCCACGTGGACTCTGAGCCAAGACAGGCAAGCTCTGGAGGCAGCGCTTGGACTCCTGTCTTGATGGCGCTTGGCCTCTGCAGCTGGGGCTGGAAGTAGCTCTGGGGCTGGCCTGGCCTCCTCCCTGCTCGGATGGCTCACCAGTGACTGGACCCTTGACCCCGGCCTGTTTTGTACAGCATAGACTTCTTGGCCCTGTTGTCAGGGTTGGGGAGAGGCGCCCATGAGTAGGGAATTAGGGGATGTGTCGCCCCTCTGCCCCTTCTCGTGCTGTCCCCCCACCCCCTTCTGCCAAGGGCAGAGACTGTCTTGCCTCTTTGATACCTTTCTGCATAACTTGAACTTGCAGGTCACCTCTGAACAGGGTACCCCCTGTCCCCATCCCCAGGCCTCGTAACCCTCTCCCAACCTCTTCCTCCTCCCTGCCCACCTCTCGCCTTGCGGTTTGCCCAGGGTCTGCAACCTGGTGGGCACGCTTGGAGCCGAGGCATGAGTGTGTGTGTGTGTGTGTGTGTGTGTGCGCGCGCGTGTAGGTGTGTGGGGGGCAGATGAAGAGTCTTCTCTCCCCCTCTCCTCCCACCGTGGGGACATCTCCCCTCCTGCAGGGAGCACAGGAAGGAGACTGCAGGTGTTTCTGAGCTCCCCTCACTGCCTTGGGGACCCGGTGGTAGAGCCATCTGGCTTGGGGCTTGGACAGCCCCTTCCAGCCCCCATTTTGGCGGCCGGTTGGCTTCATCTCGTGTGCCTACTTCTGTCTCCAGGTACTGGCTGCCTGGCCTATTGTGGTGGGGGGGCATGAGGCCCCTGCAGGCTCAGTGGGGAAGCGTGTGGTCTCCATGTCATGTCGGCCTCAGCCCGAGGGAGGAAAGCAGCGAGTGCCATGTATTTTCAGCCTTGTGTTCATTTCCATAGGACCTGGACCTGACAGAGTTTCCAAGACAGACCCTAGAAATCCTCTGCCTGAGTCCCCCATCTGGACCCTAACTGGAGTCACATGCTGGGGCCTGGGAGGGTTCCTGAAACCTGGAACTTACTAAGTCCTGCCCCCCCGCCCTCTCTACTCCCTCCTCCTGGGCAGATACCTGCCCCTTGTGCTCTGGTCCCTGCACTGTGCTCCCCTCTCCCCTGCTCCCACCAGGGTCCCGTGCTGAGTGGGAGGGTGAGGGGAGCCTCGTGAAGGTGGGGAGTGGGGTGGCAGAAGTGAGTTCCTCCAAGATCCAAACCAAAGCCCAATGTTGGAGGGCATCAGGGGGAGGGACCAGGAGCAAGGGATTAGAAATGGGAGGAAGGGGACTTCCCTGGCGGGCCAGTGGTCAAGACTCCGCGCTTCCAATGCAGGGGGTGCGGGTTCCATCCCTCGTCGGGGAACTAAGATACCACATGCCACGTGGTGCGGCCATAAAAAAAAAAAAGAAATGGGGAGAAGACAGATGGGAGAAAGAGAAGAAGGAGGTGCAGAGACAGGGAGAGAAGGAGGGAGGGAGACCGAGCGATGGGGGGTGGGGTGGATTTAGAGGGTACAGAAGTGGAGAAAGTGATCAGAGAGGGAGGCGTGATGGATAGAGAACCTGGAGGTGGGAGGAGAGGTGGCCAGAGACGAGGAAGGAATAGGGATGGGAAGGAGGCAAAGGGAGAGGTGAGCTGTTGGAGGCCAGGTGCAGGGGGAGAAAGGAAGGGGAAGGAGAGGAGGATAGAGGGGACAGGACTCGGAGGAAAGGGGAGCAGCTGTTGCGTGCCCACTGTGCGAGGGGAGAGCCTACCACCCACGGGGGCCGCAGACCCCTGTGGGCTGCTGGTGGGAAGGTTAGGACCTACCTCCTCAGAGGCGGAGGCGGGGCCCAGGCAGCCACGCCCCACCCCATTGGGGTAGAGGCGCCACATCAAGGGAACCGTCTAGGTGACTGCTGAGCAGGTTCGCGCCACTGGAGTGGGTTAGTGGTAGAGAAAGGGAGGGTGGTTCCCCTTGGGGTGGTTGGACAGTGATTCCCTGTTACCATCCACCCAGCCAGCTGCTGTGGGGCAGTGGGAGACGCACCCAGGAGCTTGGGGTTAGGAGGGGAGTGTTGGTGGGGCTGAAGGAACACCAGGGTGCCTTAGGGAAGGGAAAGAGGCTGGAGTGGGTACCAAACCAAAGCCCTGTCCCTGAAGCTTTAGCAGAGGTGGGAGCAGAGTGGGAAACAGATGTTTCCACCAGAGACCCCAGGTGAGGCTGAAGTGTCGCCAAGCCAGGGCCCAGATGGCTCTCCGGGGCCAGGAAGCCATCACAGCAAGGATGTCTGTAGTTTGCTCTCACCCACGTCTGGCAACTTGGCTTTAGCCTTCGGGAGGAGGCTGAAGCAGAGATGGTCTGTTCCCAGATCGGTCTCTTGGTCCCTGAAAGACGCTGAGCTTTGAGCGGCCCACTGAGGCACTCCTCCCCCAGCCGTGCCTGGACCAGAGGGCTCTGCCATCATCTGGTTTCCTTTGCCTGGTGTGGGACTATCTCAGGAGAGGCCAAGGCAGCTCCAACCTAGTGGGGGTTCAGAGCACTGCTTGCTCAAGTCCTTCCGGGTCTTGGGATGTGTAAACTTTCCTCTCTGGGGACCAGTACCCATGGAGGAAAACACCATGGGTAGGATCAAGATCTTTTTCAGGCCTGCTATAGCCAAGAAGTTGAGAGCTTTTAGACAAGGCTGTAGGGAAAAATTCTCTGGCCACCTTTTGAAGTTCCTACTTGGGCACAGGGGAATCACCCTTCTTCAGCTTCCAGTGTGAACTGAGAAAGGGAAACCCTCTCTCTGGAGAAGCTGGGACCTTCCCAGCACGAGAAACTTCCGCAGGCCCCTGCCTGGCTCAGGGCTAGCCTTTGGGTGGGACTGGAGTTTCCTGAGAAGGGAACAAGGGAGCCACAGTCCTCCCCTGAGCTCTGACCAGCAGAGGGCCTATGCTGTGTGTCATTAGGATAGCTTGGTGTTGTCTACACCCCGTTAGTAAGTTCCGTCTGAACGTGTCCTCACCGTTCATCGTCCAATTTGGTAACATTGATTTCGGTCCTGACCCATTCTGCTGCTGCTGGGTTTGAGCTTCAGTGCAGGTGGAATGACATTCAAATAAAGAAACACTTTATATCACCCATGCTAGCTTCTCCTTCTCTGAGTTGGCCCCCAGGGGATTAAGAGGGGCGAGATTCAACCTGACCCTTTGTACCAGCCGTGGCTGCGTATTAACAGACCTTATGTGGAGGTAGCCAGACCATGACTGACATGGAACCCAGCACCACTTTCAATCCTGGCTTTCATCCTCAAGGACACCTCATGGCCTGAAGTGGCTGCTTGGACTCATCACTTTGAGCCGCATTTCATTTTAAAGAGACTTCTGGAGATCCCATAGGACTGAGTCACACTGCACACCTAACTGAAATGTAATCTGTTAACAAATAAAATTGGACTTGTTTCCAAGGAGAAAGGAGAGAATAGCTGGCAGTCTCTGCCAGCTCCTGATTGCATGGGCTTGAAAACAAGGCTCCACCCTTTTCTGCCTGTGTGGCCTTGGGCAAGTCCTTTCACCTCTCTCTAAAGTTGTAAGGAACAAATGAGGGAATGCGTGTGAATTGCTTTGCAGTGTCTTGCACATAGTAACATGCCCCATGTGGCAGCTACGTTGATTATAATTTTTGCACTTGGGAACTGAATCTTCATTCAACACATTTTGAGCACATAGTATCTGCTAAGAATTTAAAGAACAAAATCAGATTCTCCGTCTTAAGGGTCTGGTTGGGGAGATGAAATCTGCCTGGTGCAGGGTACTGTGGGAACCCCAGGTAGGGAATGCCTTGCATGGCTTTAGGTGGGGTGGGTAGAGCAGGGGATGGACAATTTTAACTGTAGGATGAACAGGAGGTAGGCAGGCAGGCAGGGGCGAGGAAAGGCATTCATGAAAGACAACGCAGCTTGGGGAAAAAGGCTGAGATGAGAAACCAAAATGAACCTGTGAAGAAATAAGAGCAATTTAGTAACGCTCAACTGTGAAGTGTGAGGTAGGGAGGGTCAGAGATTCATCTGGAGAGATCAGCAAAGGCCAGACGATGACTAAGCTCTGAGGCTGTGTACAGCAGTTCAGACCTAAGAGCAATGGGGAAGGATTTTAAGCAGGAAAAGGACACAATTAGATATACATTTCAGAAAGATCACTCTGGTTGTAGTGTTAGGGGGTTGAGTTAGATGGAGACAATTTTAAGAAAAAGGAAAGCAGAAGTCTGGCCTGAAGCAAGGTGGTGGCAGTGGCTTTGAGAAGAGATAAGGAATTCAATATTTAGGAAATAGAAATTACACTTAGTAACTGACTGATTGTGGGGATAAGGGATACAGTGGCATCAAGGAGAGTTAAATTTTTTGCTTGGGGGGAAAAGAAAAACTTGCCAGTATAGCAGGGGAGCAAGATAATCAGTTCAATTTGAGACATGCATGTGGGACATCCTGGTGGACTGTTCAGGAGTCAGTTGACTTACATAGATTTGGGAGCTCAAGAGAAAGATTTGGGCCAGAAACACAAACGTGCAGGTAATGGCTGACATATGAAGTACAGATGAGCTTGTTCAGGGTGACTGTGTAGTGTGAAAAGAGCGCGGGGCTGCAAAGTGCTGGAAAACAGCAATCAGAGGAATGGATGTCCAGAAGGAGAGTCAGAGCTATGACGAGAACCATGAGAATGTGGTGTTAGCGAAACCAAGGATTTATAATTCAAGGGGAAGGTCAACTGGTCAGATGGAGCAGAGAGGTCCAGAATTAGGGACTTAAAAATGTGTCTACTAGATTTGGGAACAAGGAAGCTACTGTTGGATTTGGTAAAAGCATGTTCAGAGGAGTGAGGTTAGAGCCAAAATGAGGTCTGTTCAGGAAGAGAATGGGAGGTGACTGAGTGAGGATCTCCTTCTGGAGAAGTGTGTATAAGAAGGGGAAATAAGTGACTGGAACTCTTTCAGGAAATATTAAGTACAGTGAACAAAGTTCAGCATGTAATCTAGAGGAGGCTATGGAATCTCTTTTTCTTTAAACATGGAAGAGTTCTGAATGTTTGTAGGTCATGGCCGGTAAGAGTTTAAAGAAAAAGAGAGGATGACTAATGGAAGAGGCGAGGAAGCCTCTTTTTTGGGGTAAAGTACAAGATTTAGGGAGCTCTTGCCTGATGGCATTCAATTCTTCAGTGAAGCAGGAGGCAACACTGTCTACTGAAGGAAAAGGGAATGAGCAAGGGGTTTGAGAAGAATTATGAAATTTTGGAACAGTTGCTAAAGGAGCTGTCCAAGGATAAAAAAGGATCAAGAAAAGGACTGATGGGTGACCATGAATTTGTGGTGACACCAACAGATGGGAGGGCAGGCACAGAAGGTAGACTATAGACTGAAAGGTAGGTGCAAGGTAAGCCGAGTCAGAGAGCCACCAACAGATCTAGGCTGGGTATGGGAAAAGGAGAGCCTGCAATGGGGCAAACTGACGGAGGAAATGGAGAAATCAAGGCGCTAAAGTTTATGTGAAAAAGCTGGAAGGTTAGGAGATTGTAGCTAATTAGAAGGTTGGGTATTTGACCTGAATATTCTAATTCTTGTAAAAGACTTTGAGATGTGAGGCAACCTGGTTAGGATGTCCCCCAAATGGTGAGGATAATGGCAGAAATTGGGGTGCAGAAGACAAGCCAAGTTGCTCCAAAGATCAAAGAATCAGAGAGAGAGGTTAGACGGTTAAGATGACAGCAGGAAGAGGGCTGAAAGCGCAGTAACTAATGCGTGAGCAGCAGAGGAAGCAGGGATTTTTAATCTGAGGGACAAGATATATTTTGTCTGGAAACATTTAGGGAGAGCCTCCACGCAACAGGATGTGAGAAGGAGCAGCCTCCACGTCAGAGGCTGCAAAGGAGGTGGCGTCCTAAGGAGAGAACCATATTCAGTCAAGGCCAACAGACAATATGGAGGAGGTAGGGGTTTGTCCATCAAAGAAAAGAGCACTGCAGAGAAGTTGGGAGAGAAGGATGGTACGTCGTAAAAGTAGAGAGCGCTGGGAAGCCAGATGACATGGAGAACTGTCATTTTGGGAGGTGACTAAGGAGCATGAAATTGGTAGAACTCACCAGACTCCAAGTTTCCAATAGAGCTCTAGTTTGAAACCCCTTTCAAGTCCACTGAGGCAGAGCAGGACTGGTGACACCATCTGCTGGCACCCACACAGATCTGGAGGGTCGGGAAAGCTCATTTAGGTGCCGAAATTCAACCTGAGTGGGTTGGAGGCTTCTTCAGATTCATTTAGTCATTCAACAAAATATGTGTCAAATGCCTGTTCTGCTCGGGTACTGCCAGGCTCTGGAAATACACAAATAGGCCAGACAGAGGCCCTGGGCTCAAATGACATTAGGCCACTTAGTAGCAGGGCTGTTTGCCTGTTTATTGTGGCTATGTAAGGTTTTGTTCTTTGTTTTGTTAGACATATTGCAGCATAAGACAAATGTACAGGCAGATGACCTATTAAACATAACCTTCTAACCATAACCAAAGAAAATCTTGCTAACCACCCCAGAAGCCTTTCAAGTGCTCCCAAACACTACCCCCCTTCCTTCCCTCCTAAGAGTAACCACTGCCTGGCTTTTTATTGTAATCACTTTCCAACTTTTATAATTTTTTTCATCCAAGTGAGCCTCTTTAAACAAAATAGTTTAGTTTTGACTATTCTTTATGTCAAAAAGAATTCTTTATGACTATTCTATATGTCTTTACCCACTTTGTTTCTTTTCATCCCTCCTTGCAATTTGTTGAAGAAACTGGACCATTTGTTATGTAGCGTTCCACAGCTGGGATTTTGCTGGCTCCATTCTTGTGGTTTAGTTGAACAAGTTCCCTCTGTTCTCTGTATTTCCAGCAAATTGGATCTAGATGCTTATTCACATTCAAGTGTATGTTTGAACACTTTAATGACTGCTTCATAGTTGTTGTTGGTTTTTTATCAAGAGATACATAGTGTCTAATTGCTTTTGTGTAATTACGGGTTGACAAATAGTGATGCTCCAAATCTATCATTCTCTTATTTGTGGGAAAGCTTCTATAAAGGGAAACATCCTCATTTTCGATCTAGCCAGCTAGTGGTACAACTTGTATAGGAAAGGCAAGAATAATGCTGGAGTATTTCCCTTTATTTTCTAGTTTTCAAAAATAAGAGTTGGTTCCCTAACATCCTCCCAAGATGAACAATTATTATGTTTTGGTACCATTATGAACTCATGGATTTAAACATGCTTGATTCTGTTACATTTATCATAATTAATGCTTAAAATGTTGTCGTTGGTGAGCAGAAGCCTCTTTAAATTGGTGTCTTTTTTTTTTTTTTTAATATTTATTTATTTGGCTGCGCCAGGTCTTAGTTGTGGCACATGGGATCTTTAGTTGCAGCATGCAGACTCATTTGCGGCATGGGGACTCTAAGTTGGTTCTCAAGGACATTGGATTCATTTGCTTTCTCTCACATTAAAGCCCTCATATATAATACCACAAATATAACTACTAAAACCATATTATTTTCTGCTTATTTCTTTGTAGTTGCACTGTATTTACATTGCCTAGGTCACATGAACCAGCTGACACTGCAGTCTCACCTTATATTCCTCATTCATTCTTAGTTCTACACATAGCTAACTGCATATAATTAACTCACAACCACTTTCTGTTGCTGTTTCTTAAGACAGTTTGGTCATCCAAATCAGCTCAGTTTCTAACATATTCCTAAGAAAGAATTAACAGGAATAAAGTTCCCCAGGTTCTGGCATGAGGATGACTGTTTGCTGCTATTACATAGTTGGTATGAAACTTTTGGTTCATAGTCTCTTTGAGTATCTTAAATATATTATTCCATTCTCTTCTGCCATAAAGTGTGGCTGTCAAAAAACCTGACAGAGGGACTTCCCTGGTGGCGCAGTGGTTAAGAATCCGTCTGCCAATGCAGGGGACACGAGTTTGATCCCTGGTCTGGGAAGATCCCACATGCCGCAGAGCAACTAAGCCCGTGCGCCACAACTACTGAGCCCACGCGCCTGGAGCCCATGCTCTGCAACAAGAGAAGCCACAGCAATGAGAAGCCCATGCACCGCAACGAAGAGTAGCCCCCGCTCCCTGCAACTAGAGAAAGCCTGCGTGCAGCAACGAAGACCCAATGCAGCCATAAAACAAAACAAAACAAAACAAAACCTGACAGAGCTTAATTTTCCTTCCATTATAAATAACTTTTTAGGCCTCGATATCCAAGATTTTTTTCTTTTCTTTAAACTCCAACAATTTTAGAATGTCTCGATATTGAGTTTGAATTCTTGGTTGAATTTACAAGGTATGCATTATGTTCTTTCAGTTTGTAGTTTGAAATATTTCAGGAAAAGTTTTCTTGAATTATAACTTTTGGTATTTGTTCTGTTCTCTTGCTTTTTTTTGGTCTTTGGACACACCTATCGACACATGTTGTCTTTTTTTGCCCGTCTTCGATATTTGCCACTTAAAAAAAAAGACTTTAAAAAATTTATTTACTTATTTATTTTTGGCTGCGTTGAGTCTTTGTTGCTGCGTGCGGGCTTTCTCTAGTTGCGGTGAGCAGGGGCTACTCTTTGTTGCGGTGCGCGGGCTTCTCATCGTGGTGGCTTCTCTTGTTGCGGAGCACAAGCTCTAGGCGCGCAGGCTTCAGTAGTTGTGGCACGCAGGCTCAGTAGTTGTGGCTCACGGGCTCTAGAGGGCAGGCTCAGTAGTTGTGGTGCACGGGCTTAGTTGCTCCGTGGCACGTGGGATCTCTCCAGACCAGGGCTCGAACCCGTGTCCCCTGCATTGGCAGGCGGATTCTTAACCACTGCGCCACCAGGGAAGCCCGCAAATACAGTATTATTAACTCTAGTCAACAGGCTGTATATTACATCCCTAGGACTTATTTACAACTCCAGGTTTGACCTTTTGACCACCTTCACCCATCTGGCCCACCTCCCAACCTCCACCTCTGGCAACCAGCCACAAATCTGTTCTCTGTATCCATGAGTTCTTTTTTTTTTTTTTTAAAGATTACCCATATAAGTGAGATCATATAGTATCTGTCTTTCTCTAGATTACTTCACTTAGCATAATGCCCTCAAGGAGCAACCATGTTGTTGCAAATGGCGGGATTTCATTTTTTGCTTATGGCTGTCACTGTAAATATACATTTTCTTTATCCATTCATCCATTTATGGACACGTAGGATGTTTCCATATCTTGGCTACTGTAAGTAATGCTGCAGTGAACATGGGGGTGCAAATGTCTTTTTGAGTTAGTCTTTTTTTTTCAGGTAAATACCCAGAAGTGGGATTGCTGGATCGTATGGTAGTTCTATTTTTAATTCTCTGAGGAACCTCTGTACTGGTTTCCATGGAGGCTGCAAAAATTTACATCCCCACCAAGAGTGCACATGGGTTCACTTTTCTCCACATCTTCACTGAACTGATTTGTCTTTTTGATAACAGCCATTCTAACAGGTGTGAAGTGGAATTTCATTGTAGTTTTGATTTACATTTCCCTGGTGATTAGTGATGTGGAGCACCTTTTATGTCCTGTTTGCCATCTGTCTCTCTTACTTGGAAAAGTATATTCAGATCCTCTGCCCATTTTTTAATTGCAATTTTTCTTTTTGAGTTATATGAGTTCTTTATATATTTTTAGATACTAACACCTTATCAGATATATGATTTGTAAATATTTTCTCCCATTCAGTAGGTTGCCTTTTCATTTTGTCCGTGGTTTCCCTTCTTTTGCTGTGCAGACGATTTTTAGTTTGAGGTAGTCTCACTTGTTTACTTTGGCTTTTGTTGCTCGTGTGGTGTCAAATCCAAAAAATCATCATCAAGACCGATGGCAAGGAGCATACAGCCTGTTTCCTTCTAGGAGTTTCATAGTTTCAAGTCTTACATTCAAGTCTTTAATCCATTTTGAGTTAATTTCTGTACATGGTATAAGATAGTGGTCCCATTACATTCTTTTAGACGTGGCTGTCCAGTTTTCCCACTTATTGAAGAGACTGTCCTTTCCCTATTGTATATTCTTGGCTCCTCTGTCATAAATTAATTGATCATATATGTGTGAGTTTATTTTTGGGTTCTCTGTTCTGTTCCATTTATCTATGTGTCTTTTTTTTAATGCCAGTACCATACTGTTGTAATCACCACAGCTTTGTAATATAGTTTGAAATCAGAAAGCATGATGCCTGCCTCCAGCTTTGTTCTTTCTCAGGATTGCTTTGGCTATTCAGGGTCTTTTGTGGTTCCACATATATTTTAGGATTGTTTGCTCTATTTCTGTGAAATATGCCATTGGAATTTTGGTAAGGATTGCACTAAATCTTAAGATTGCTTTATGTTGTCTGTTTACTTGTTGAGTTTTAAGAGCTCTTTGTATGTTGGGTAACAGTCCCTTATTAGAGATGTCTTTTGCAAGTATTTTCTCCCAGTATGTGGCTTGTCTTCTCACTCTGTTAGTGTCTTTTGCAGAACAGATGTTAATTTTAATCAAGTCCAGCTTACCAATTATTTCTTTCATGGATGGTGGTTTTGGTGTTGAATCTAAAAAGTCATCGCCAAACCCAAGGTTTTCTAGATTTTCTGTTATTGTCTAGGTATAGTTTTGCAGTTAGGTCTGTGATACATTGAGTTAGTTTTTGTGAAGAGTTGTTTGTTTGCTTTTTTCCTTAAATTTATTTGTTTATTTATTTATGGCTGTGTTGGGTCTTCGTTGCTGTGCACGGGGGCTCTCTAGTTGCAGCGAGTGAGAGCTACTCTTTGTTGCGGTGCGTGGGCGTCTCACTGTGGTGGCTTCTCTTGTTCGAAGCATGGCCTCTAGGTGTGTGGGCTTCAGTAGTTGTGGCTCGTGGTCTCCAGAGCACAGGCTCAGTAGTTGTGGCACACAAGCTTAGTTGCTCCGTGGCATGTGGGATCTTCCCGGACCAGAACTTGAACCCGTGTCCCCTGCACTGGCAGGCGGATTCATTTAAAAAAAAAAAATTGTTTATTTATTTGGCTGCATTGGGTCTTCGTTGCTGAACGCAGGCTTCCTCTGGTTGCGTCGAGCAGGGGCTACTGTTCGATGCGGTGTGAGGACTTCAGTAGTTGTGGCATGCAGGCTCAGTAGTTGTGGCTCTCGGGCTCTAGAGCGCAGGATCAGTAGTTGTGGCACACGGGCTTACTTGCTCCATGGGCATGTGGGATCTTCCCGGACCAGGGCTCGAACCCGTGTCCCCTGCGTTGGCAGGCAGATTCTTAACCACTGCACCACCAGGGAAGTCCTGTGAAGAGTGTTTAAGGTCTGTGTCTAGATTCATTTTTTGCACGTGGATGTCCAATTGTTCCAGCTCCATTTGTTGAAGACTATCTTTTCTCCATGGTATTGCCCTTGTTTGTCAAATATCAGTTGACTGTATTTGTGTGGGTTTGTTTCCGGGTGCTCTATCAACCTATTTGTCTATTCTTATTCCAATACCATGCTGTTTTGATTACTGTAGCTTTATAGTAAGTCTCAAAGGCCGGCTGACTTCATTCTTCCCTTTTAACACTGTGTTGGCTATTCTGGGTCTTTTTCCTCTGCCTATAAACTTTAGAATAATTTTGTTGATATCCACAAAATAACCTGCTGGGATTTTATTTTATTTATTTATTTTTGGCTGTGTTGGGTCTTTGTTGCTGCGTGCGGGCTTTCTCTAGTTGCGTCTAGCGAGGGCTGCTCTTCGTTGCGGTGGGCAGGCTTCTCACTACGGTGGCTTGTTGCAGAGCACGGGCTCTAGGCTTGTGGGCTTCAGTAGTTGTGGCACGTGTGCTCAGTAGTTGTGGCTCGCAGACTCTGGAGTGCAGGCTCAGTAGTTGTGGCGCACGGGCTTAGCTGCTCTGCGGCATGTGGGATCTTCCCGGACCAGGGCTCAAACCTGTGTCCCCTGCATTGGCAGGCAGGTTCTTAACCACTGCACCACCAAGGAAGCCCTATCTGCTGGGATTTTGATTGGGATTACAAATCTAAAGGTCAAGTTGAGATCAGACATCCTGACATTGAGTCTTCCCATTCATGGCCATGGAATATCCCTGTTTATTTAGTTCTTTGGTTTCTTTCATCAAGAATTCTGTAGTTTTACCCATATAGGTCTTTTAGATATTTTGTTAGATTTATACCTATTTCATTTTTTCGGTTCTAATGCAAATGTTATTGTTTAAACTTTCAAATTCCAGTTGTTCATATATAGGGAAGCAATTGACATTTGTATCATTAAGCTTATACCTTGCAACCTTGCTATAACTGCTTATTAGTTGCATTTTTTTATTTTTTGGGGGGGAGTCAATTCTTTTGGATTTTCTATAAGACAATTATGTCCTCTGTGAACAGTCATTTCTTTTTTCCCAATCTGTATACCTGTTATTTCCTTTTCCTGTCCTAGTTCATTAGCATGCTTTTTATCTGTGGGGATATTATTCTGCTCCTTTCTTGTAACTGTTTGGAATTTGACTGTGGTACTTTCAGTTACCCATTTTTATGGGTAAATAAAGGGAGGCATGGTTTTTTTCTAGTTTCAAGGTTTTACAGCACATTTTTTTTTGTGTGTGTAAAATATTAAAATATGGACTGTGCAAACAATAGCAGTTGACATTCAGCAGAACAATTTATTTTTTTACAAGTTTATTTATTTGTATTATTTTTGGCTGTGTTGGGTCTTTGTTGCTGTGTGCGGGCTTTCTCTAGTTGCAGTGAGCGGGGGCTACTCTTTGTTGCGGCGCATAGGCTTCTCATTGCGGTGGCTTTTCTTGTTGTGGAGCATGGGGTCTCGGCGAGCGGGCTTCAGTAGTTGTGGCTCCTGGGCTCTGGAGCACAGGCTCAGTAGTTACTGTGCACGAGCTTAGTTGCTCTGCGGTATGTGGGATCTTCCCGGACCAGGGCTCGAACCCATGTCCTCTGCGCTGGCAGGCGGATTCTTAACCACTGCGCCACCAGGGAAGCCCCAGCAGAACAATCTATGACCAACTGTTTCTCTCAGGAGTTAAAGAACAAGGTAAGTTATTTAACACTTTTAGGGACAATCCCAGTTTCACTCATTCAAAATACTTTAATGTGATCCTCCACCTCTCCTGCTCAATTTGGATTCTATCAGGAGTTTCTTTTCAGTGGGGAGCTCTGTCCTGGGAGCCAAATTGCTGTTTAGAATTTTCTTGGGCCCAGACTGCTCCAGCCCCTTCAGACTTACCCAAGCACCTTTGCACGCACTGCAAATCCCTTCTAGTTTGACTGTTGTTCTCAAATTGGCTCGCTGAACTTCCAAGTGAGTGCTCGTTTGGAGTTCTGAGACCCATCAGACACACCATTGCTTCCTCTGGAACAGAACGTGATACCATGAAGGTCTTGTGGCTATTGGTGTTTTGAGGCTCATGGGGATGTGTAATTTTCCTATAAAGTTGCCCAAGGTTTGGTATCTCAGAGTAAGTTTTGAGTGTAGGAGCAGGGAAAAGTTATAGGGGAACACCATCTCCTTCAGTAACTATGCTTTTTCTCCAAGCTGTTTCCTTTATTCATCTTCAGCACAGGAACCTTTCTGTCTCTGAGCCTCATAGCAGGTTATGAAGGCTGTGCTGATGAACTGGTTATCAGTGTAGTTTCAAAGTGAACGGCCTACTCCATTTGGACAATAGTGCATTTTTTTCTTCAGGGTGACCTTTAGTAAACAGAGAACCATGCACCATCAAACTGATGCCTGAAGGCTAAAAAGCCCAGACTGCTTTTTAAGGCAAGAACTGGTATGATATACTTTTCCAGCTAGTTAAGTGATTTCTAGTCAGTTTCAAAGCATCTCTAGCTATCTCTTTTTGTTTCCTGGGTAAACTGCAAAATTTCCAAGACTGTCAGTTGGAGCCTGCCATTTAGAAGAGAGAAATCTTGGACACATTATATCCTCTGAAACTAATAAAAAATTATAGAATGGGAATAATATACCTACCTTAACATATTCTAAGGATGAATGAGACAACCAATGACATAAATGGAAGAGCCTGGTTAACTGTGAAGTTGTATACGAGGTGCACTTGCTTATTTCTTTAATACAGTTCAGCTTCTAATATTTATATCACATCGAAAGCAACGTACCTAGTAATAGAGGAGGCTGTCTTATCTTCATATTCCCAGCACCTTACATATAGCCTAGCACTCAGTAGCTGTTTAGTAAAGGATTATAGCCTGATCTTAATCATAAAATGGTGAGGGAAGATCAGTCTGTATTCCTGACCCCATTATGGACAAAACACCACCAAGAGCACAGTTTCCTGAATGTGGGTCCATCTTTGCTCTCTTCAAGTAAGGACAACGTTAGGAAAACCAGGCAAGGCAAGGTCACAGAACTGGACAAAGAAGTTCTCAACTTATGATTATTATGGTTAAGAATTTTATTATCAAAATTATTACATCTCTTGTGAAAGTTCAAATGTTACAGCAAGGTGTAAACACTCCACTTGAGAAAGAAGTGATACTTCTTCCCTTCCAAGAGTCCCCCCCACCCCCCCGCCCCCACCCCCCCCCCCAGAGGTCTGGTCTTGACAGCACCCTGCCCACACAGAGTGGCTGGGGTCTCTGCACGTGCCAGGCAGGGTGAGGGCCGCCTGCCCGCTGGCCTCTCCCCTCGGTTAACAGCCAAGGGGAGAATGCAAACCCCAGCCCAAATGGAGAGACATTTACATACGTTTTATATAATATACAAAGAAACCAGCATCCCAGGCAACATGATTTCCACTCCCAACGCTCTCCCAGACTGATGGGTTTGTGGGGGAAACAAAAATGTATTCTGCTGAAGTCTCAGCATTAAAAAAAAATCTCCCCTCATTTGAGCAAACACCTGATTTCAATTTTGAAAAAGTGAAATTTTGTAACAGTCACACACAAAGAGAGAAGACTGTGCATATGATAGTTGTAGGAGAGGGTAGAAAGAAAGGGGATGTAAGAGGCTGAGGGAAAAAAGGAGAAAACAAACTGGAGGGAAGGAAGGAGGGAGACTCACAGTATTATCTTGTCCAAAAGAAAGAAGTAAGGTCCACTGCAGCACCAGGGATTACACCTGTCAGATATCTGCTACCCCTACCATGGTTATAACTGAATACAAAATTAGATAAATAAAAACACACCGGATATTACAGTAAACAAGTGAAAGAAATAAGCTGGCAACCGTATGGAATTTAAAAAGATTGTGTACCCCACCTGGCTGGCTCCAGGGCTCCTGCAGGGGTGTACAACAGGCACAATGCACTGATGGGGAGAAGCCAGTCTGCTCTCATCTCTCATCCAGAACAGTGTTATTAGGTGTGTGGGTGGCTTTATAACACTCTCACCTGGGCCACTCTCAAATAAGCATCTCCCAAAGAAACGTGGGACATGCCACACACAATCGCAGTCCTGTCGGTGCCATTCCACAAACGTATCTTTCCACTCTTACCCTGCAGTCACAAGTGCATGCTCCCCAATCACGGAGGCAGTCCTACTCAGGGGATCGTCAACTCCTGATTAATTGGTAGTAGAAAAAATAAAATTCAAAGAATTCCCAAACCACCTGGGACCCCTCCTAATCAAATTTATTGCCAAAAGCTGGTAAGTAGCAATGCAATTGGCCCATCTCAGTTATATCTCTTTTCTTTGCCTACTTACTTCATAGATTACTGAGCTGTGAAATAGCTTGGGGAAGGGGAGTGGGATGGTACGAGCTGGGGGCTCAGACAATCTACTAGGACAATCTGCTCCTGAATAATCAAGAGTTGACCATGAGCTCTTCCTCAGAGATCCAGGCACCCCTCAGTCAGAGCACACTCCAAGGCTTCACTATCCCTGCCTCTTTCTTGGTGTTTCTAAGACAAAGGTAAGGAATATTCTTGGGTGGACACATCTTGGCCAGATAACTGCTTTTGGAATGGTTGTCTTATATACCTACCTTTTTTCTTAAGTGCATAAAACCCTAACACTACTCAGATGGCTTGGGGCTTTGAGATTGGCTCTTTTCACCGTTTTTTCCTTTGAAAACTTTTTTTTTTTTTTTTTGATTTAAAAAGATGTCCTCACTGCACAAGTGACTACAGGATACAGGCAAGGATGGGAGACGGAGGCTTCAACACAACTCATTGCACTTAGAACCATTACTAACCGAAACACCATTTGCTTGTCAACAATGTACCCTTAACAGCAGGGAGAAACTTCTTTATAGTCTCTGCTTCAGACAAGATTTACATCTTTCTCCAAGGCCAGAGCCAGTCACGACCACAAGTCTTGTTTCTTGTTGACCAGACCCAATCCTCTGGCACCTTGTACCCCCTCCCCCAGCAATATGCTCGGCCTAGGTTCCAGAGGCAGCTGGAAGGAAGCAGCTATGGGCTCATTCAAGTTCTGTTTGCCCAAATCCAGAAGCCCTAGGAAAGTCCTGTCTGAGTCTTGACCCCCGACCCTTGCAGTGGCTGGAGCCGGTACTGGTGCACACCCCCACTCCCTCGATGTGGGTAGTGCTGTGAATTGGAAACCGCAGATACCCTGGAGGCCTGGTAGGCAGCTGACTGCCCAGCACTGGGCAGACTGATAGTCCGGAAGTCTGATGGCAATGACGACCTAGAGTTCTGAGGAAAGGAGGTGGAACTCAGAGTTCCTGTGCTGGACTGGGAAACCGAGTCTGAGGTCGGCGAGTCTGAGGGGCCCTGCGGGGTAGGGCTAGCAGCACTAGAAGGGCAGCTCCTCCTTGGAAGACTGCTGCCGGTGCTGTTTCCAGAATGTGGCTGGCTGCTATAATACCCTGGGGTCCCCGTAAATGGGGCCAACGAGTCTGTGGACACAGGGTGGGCAGGGCTGGAATAGGACGTGGAAGAGAGGGAGGATTCTGAAGAACCATGAGAAGGGGGGTTCCCAGGTCTCAGTGCAGTAGTTCGATAACTGTATCCCGGAGACTGGGTGGGATGTCCTCTAAAGGGGGAGGAACTCTGTTGAAGGAGGCTTTGTGATTCTGTCCGTGGACTATCACACTGCAGGAGCTAGAAAGAGTTGGGAGGAAAAGCATAAGGAGGTGAAAAAGTCCCTATTTAAGCCATTTAGGCTTGTGAATATTTAAAATATCCTACTTTTTCTTTTTCTTCATCTTCTTAAACATTTGTTCTTTTTAGGATACCAAGGACAGTAAAATGGCTGTCTTTGGTCACTTAATTTTTCTGGCATGATTTATTACCTGAAGGTGAGCAGATGATGACTTATCTCCAAAGCTGCTGAAACTATATGCAAAGACGGCATCTCAACTGCAAAGGATGGCCAGGATCACAAAACATTTGGAACCCAGAACACATTCTTATGCCCAGAGATGAGCACTTTCTTGTCTCACCTGGTAGCTGTATCTGGAAGGGCTGTAAACGGCTGCTCCTTTAGAGAGTGCTGAGCTCAGTGTCTCTGGGCCTTCACCATCTGCAGGGTCTGGAAGGTAATACAAAATCAACTTATTTTCTTAGAATAAGTGTGAGAGATCCATTGTTCATTCAAGTCACCAATGCCAACACCAACCCATGCCGCTCTCTTTCTGACAAATCAGGTGAGTGCAGCATGCCAGAAGGGCAAAAGGAGTGGTTAATTATGGGGTGGTTTAAATGCCTGATCTGATTTCTGTCTCCTTTTTTCTCTTCATCCTTCATCAAGGTGATTCCCAGGGCTTTGGAGAGATGAGTTACATAAAGGTATCCTTTGGGAAAAAAAGAGCAGACAAAGAGCAAGCAATGCTAGATCTTAAGAATGCTGTAGCCCAAAAGAGTGAAAGCAAGACTGAGCTGGAACTCTGCATAAACGGGAGCCCAACTGCCTAAGAAATGGACGCACCTCAGCCCAGCATTTGGTGTGCATTGTGTAGAGCCTGGCTCGTGTCCCTGTACCTGGTTGGCAGAAGGCCACAGGCTCACCTGAGTCTTTTTCTGTGATGTTACTCTCCCACGTGGGAGAAGGCTCTCCTTTCTGGGCCACCCTCACACTGCTTCGGAGGACCTTGGGGATGCTCCCTCCTTCTCGGAGTCGTTCTACTGATGTGGGAACCATCCTGTGAAGGCAATAGGGTGTGTAGGTTTGTGCCACAGGACTTTAGAAATAAGAGTCTGGAACAAACAAAGCTCTGACAAAAAACTGTACAACGTATTCTCTTAGAACACCCTCTTTTTAAACATTATTTTCTTCAGGACCAATTTAAAACAAGGTATTTTCTCTGCCTCAAACTATGTCAGGCACCTAAGAATAAACACTTTTAAAGAAAAAAAGCAATTGAGGAAAAGGGGGATTTGAAGCTGTCTACTTCTTTTAACCTCCATCTTGAAATGCTAATTTTCTCTTCTGTGAACTCATGTGACTGGCACGTGGTAGTAGTTTAATGTTTCACAGATTAATGAACATTACTCCCTTGAGCCATGTCTCTCCTTTCTCAGACCTCATTTCTTCAGTTCAAGATCCCTAAAATGCCTCATTCTTTATTTCACTCATTTGATACTCAGTACCTGACATTAGTATTATTTATTTGCGGTGTCCCCTAAACCAGACAAATCCTTTCAGAACGTGTCATATCTCTCTGTATATGCTAGCCGTGTGGAACTGAGATATCTGTTGTTAATTTAAGGGGAACTGAGCTCAAATCCTGACTTACCTTTCACACGAAATGAGAAAACAGAAGAGGCAGTGTTAGTGCCCAGCGAAAAAAATAACTCCACTGTGTCCACAGCTATATGCCATCCAACATGTTGTTTTGCAGGCTCGGTGGCAATTCTTTGCTTCTGTAGGGCTGGTGGATTGTGGCTGATACTATTAAATCAGCTGAATAGGGTAGACAGCACTGTTGGCTGGCTTTCTCAGATAAGTGTTTCCATGCATCTTAGGTAAAGAGCCTAGATGTTTACTTCCCTCCTGAATTTAATCATTAAAGCACCAAACATAAACTTACCACCTACTGCTGATACTCTCTTGAGGTCTGCAGTGAGATGAAGTGCCTCTGGAATCCGATGGGCTTACTGCCTCCAAATGAGACATAGAGGAATGAGACGGGGAGAACTTTTTGTGAGGGGAAGATGGGGTTCGGGCTGAGGATCCCTGCACACCATGGGCACCAGTGTCAGAAAGTGAGTTACTGCTGCCTTGCCCAGCTCCTGCAGACTTGCTTTTGCTCTGTGTAGAGTCACCTCCCCCACCAGCAGAATTTTCCTTGGCTTCTTGTTTCCGTTTGCGGTACTCCAGCAGGGATACCTAGGAAGGAAAGAAGAAATAGGACCCTAGCTAGACATCATTAGTGGATCACTAGCAACGGGGAAAGAAGATGGAACCCTAGTAAACTGCTAGCAAGCCATGCAAACAAAGCAGGCACCAACAGGTGACTTTTCCAAGTGTGAGAGAGACCTGAGCACAGCTACTTATTTAAATCAGTCAGAAACTGGTAAGGAAAAGAGAATACACTAGGAGATGGCATTTTTGAAAAATGGTATTCACCAGTAGACCTCAACCTTTATTCTGCCTTCAGAAAAACCTGTGAGATTACAGTTCCCTTCAACAAAAGTGTGCTATCATAGCTATTTGTGACAACGGTAGCACCTAGAAAAGGGAAGGTGAAGAGCTGGGAGTTTGTGTAGTTTGAAAATGTCTCCTAGGTGATTCTGATAGATCTTCCTCACTCCCCAGAAATCCCTAGAGTTAGTTGTTTAAAAACAAAACAAAACAAAACACACACACACAAAAAAAACCAAAAAGAAAAAGCCAATGCTTCAGTGTTTTTAAATGTGCTCAATTTTTCAAGACATACCCAGGGATTTATTACTGTTACTGTTTTACACATAGAGAAACTAGTGTCAAAGGAGAAAGGAAATGATTTCCTGTTTATACTTTAGCAAGCCGGCTCTAGAAAGCCTGTACTTGGAAACTTCTCCTCGATCTGCCATTCCTCTGCCTTATTCTTTCCTGACTGCCACAACAAACCCCTCCTCCCTGCCCTGCCTAGTACACCTCCTCTCTGCTGTTACAGCACACCGTGCTTACACTGCCTGTCGACCTATTACAATGTCTTGTATGCTTGTAAACTGTCATGTTCTACAAGGGCAAAGACCAAGTTTATTTGGCTTTTTATCTTTAACATACAGTGCAGAACTTGGTTGACAGCAGGTGCTCAACAATATTTCTGAAATAACAGATCATGATTTCAATCACTTTTGCACATAATAAATGAAACCAGAAATCCAAAGACTGTTTCCACTTTTGTTCCTGCTAGTCAGTGCTGTTCATGCAACAGTATTCTAAACCCAGTGCTATTTTTTTTTTTTTTTTGGCTGCGCCTCGCAGCATGTGGGATCTTAGTTCCCCGACCAGGGTTTGATCCGTAGTGAAAGCACGGTGTCCTAACCACCGGACCGCCAGGGAATTTTCCCCGCAATGCTATTTTATTACAAATTATCTGCCAGTGTTTCCTCCTTCTTTTACCCACTTAGGGCTCTCATTTTTCTGTTCAAATGTAAAATATAACAAAAACACAAAGTAAGACAATTCTGTGTGTGCATTTTCTATACACAATCATGGAAAGGGGTTAATAAATTCTGGTAACGTATTTCACTGTAATGCAAAGACAAAAAGCCACTAGGCTACATTTGAACAAGAGTATCACAGACATTTTGCAATTATGTGAGACTGTCACACACACACAACATTAAACACCTCTAGCTCTGACCAGTAAATGGAAGTTGCTGTGACAACTCAAAATACTCCTATGCATTTCCAAATGCCCCTAGTTGAAAACCACAGACATAAAAAAAGCACAGTTTTGGCTTTGTAATTTATAGATCAGGCATCACCTACAAGTCAAGCCCCAAACCAGATCTCTGAGACCTGGCCCTGCCCACCTCTGTATTCTCCTCCTGACTATCCCCACTATTCACCTGCCACCAGAGCAACATTCAACTGCAACCACATCACATCCCTGCTGCCCACTCAATGGAGTGTCACAGTTACTTGTTCTGCTCTCTCTTCTGTAAGATCTTCACCCCCTCAATTTGCTGGCTGATTGATTCCTACTTCCTGTTTTGAGATCAGCCAAATCAGTGACCTGTCACCTTGCACTCTACCACCCCTCAAACTTGGCTACGAACCTCTTGTTTGTTCTCAAGTACCCTCCACATATCCGACTTGGTCAGGTTTCCTGTTAAGTTGTTCTCATCACATCTGAACAACTCCTTTCTCATCATTAATATAATTATCTGCTAAGCTCAGTCTCACTTGCTATAAGCTCCATTAGGGCGGAACCTAGGAGGCAATATAGCATGGTGGCAATAAGAGCGTGCAATCTGGAATCAGACAGACCTGGGTAGTGTCCTGGCTCTTCCATATACTAGCTGTGTGACCATGGGCAAGTTACTCAACTTGCCTTAGTTTCATCATCTACAAAATGGGAAATTGCCCATCTTACAGGATTATTGTGAGGTTAAATGCATAAGAAGAGCTTAACAGTGCCTAGAACATGAAAAGTACTATATAAAACATGTAAGTAGCATTATTCTTTTTCACTGCTATATCCTTTGAATTGCCTAGCCATGTGTATGGCACATACATGGTAGGCATTTGAATTTGCTTAACATTTACAGCACTCATCAAATTATATTAAAACAGTCTTTCACTAGACATCCCAAGAGATCGTCTTACTTATCTTCACTTTCCTCACATTGAGAACAGTGCTGAAAACACAGTGGTAACTCAAGTAAATATGTGTTGAATTATTCAGTTAAAGTTCTTCAAAAGGGCCTATAAAATGTGAAACACTTACCTTTTTCCTCTGTGGTGGGTTCTGGGGGGCAGATGGGACTCCTTCACAAGCCCTTTCGCCACCAGGTGACATGGATCCACGAGAGAGGTCTTTCATAAAACCATGCTCATATCTGCTGGGAAACCCTTCTGCAGGGGAACAATAGCCCCCATCCAAATGTAAAGGCTTCCTATCCCCTACTAGGGGAGACCCTCGATACAATCCATCTGCTCGAGGCATAGCGTTCAATGGGGAGTAGGCATACATCAAGTTAAACTCTGTCCGAAATGTCTGGTCCGAGTTTCTCACAAGGGTCTGATGTCCATCTCCACTCCTGCTTGTAAAGCCAGTCTCAGAGGTGGGTCCAACAGAGGGATGAGGAGTCAGCTCAGAATGACCCGAGCTGATCAGGGAAGGTCTGTCAGCACAGCTGTTAGTGTTGGAGTCAAGGTAGCCTACTTTTGTCAAGTCCAGGTCTTTTCGGTGACAAAGCTGAAAGAATAAAAATCAACGGAGACATGGGGTAGGGGAGAAAGGAAAAAGTCAAAGGGCAGAAAAGAAGGGAAGTGAGGGGGCACAGGTGAATAAGAATAGGTAAGAGGGACGAAAGTAGAAGAGAGAAAGCCATTAACATCTGTAAAGGTCCCACGTAATACCAGTGTATACACGCCAGATTACCAAAGAATCCTGGCCTTCCCCAAATTGTTTTAAAGTCTTTCTGGAGGAGAATACTGGGAAAGTCAGAATTAGATAACTGGCCAAATGTGACTATTTTGCCTGCTTAGCCTTTCATCAGGTTTGCCGAGTCACCGTGCACTACACTCAGGGACTGGCAGTACAATGAGGGATGTACCTGAGCCCCACGGAGCCAAAGAGGTGAGAACAGTGTCTTAAGATAACTGGCTTCTGGTGTTATTCATTTCTAAACTAATATTGATGGAAGGTGGGAGGAGGGAAAAAGGCGAAAGAAAGTAGAAAGTAGACGAAAAGTCAAGTATTTAAGTTACTGGTTCAGGGAAGAAGAATGGTATTAGTTAACGACATCAACCAACCAGTTCTTCACTCGCTTTCACTATTAAGTATGTATTTCTCATAAAGCTTTCTGGCCACTCAATTCTTCTTTTTGCATCCTCTAATGTATGTTAACATATCACAAGACCACTAATGCTCATCACTGTAGAGCATCTGAAATGCTGAAACGTACCAAAAATAAACCCATCTACTTGGTCATCATTACCTCCTAACATCAAGATTTTCTGCCACTATGTCAGCTACAGCTAACTCTCTAGAAAGAACAGTACCAGAAACCCAGATGACACACCATGTCAGCCTCCCAATTATGCTATCTTAGAATCTTTAGCAACTGAGGGAGAGCTTTACATTCCTTACAAAATAGAGTAAAAAACACCCAGAAGACCTCTAGTACACTAGAATACAATCTTCTTCAGTTTCACATTGATCTATAAAATCCTACTGATTCAGAATTTGGTCACCTGTCACTGAGTTTAGCACTAACTTTTTACTGGAAGGGTGTGGGGTTAACAGTTTAGTTAATTTCTGAAAGGTTATGAGAGACTATAACCTTCTCTTTAAGAGGAAAAAGGCTCCATGTGGATTCATGGAGTTAATCATTACTACGTTTGTCCAAATCTTTTAACAGTTAAGAAACTCTAGCACTAAAATATGAATTTAACATCTCCATAGCAGTAGGATTTGATATTCTAAGAGATACCATTTGTATAGCAACCATTTCCCAACCACTGCAGAATGGAGCCCTGAGTCACAGAAGCCATGGGCCGACTTAAGCTGAGAGGCATGACTCTCCCTTTCTAAAGAATCTGCTTAATCTATCAACCAAAGCTCAAAACATCCAGTTAAACAGCTGTCAGATTAACCCGGGAATAAGGCATAAATCACTGCCTAACTTTTCCAATATAAGCTGCTCCTTTATCAGCCCAAGATAATAAAGATCAAAAAACAGCTCCTACCAACTGTTGATATAACCTTCCTTATTTAACAAACACACTGTTAGACTTTCTTTAACAAGGTTCCCACCACATCTTCAGCTCCTTTAAACTTGACTTCTAGATTCTATTCTTTAAGAAAACTCTTCAGCCATACCCTTCCCCCCACCTCCCCAAAAACAACAAAAACAAACCCACCACACACACACACACACACACACACACACACACACACACACACACACACAAACTACTTCATTTTCCTCCATCTACATTGAGAGTTCTGAGTAACCACAGGCACACATGGGAAGATTCATTCAACTTACAGTGACCAATCGGCCACCCTCCAGCCCATCACCCCATTCACTCAGATCCCCCAGCCCTCCCCACACACGCAGGAGCACACTCATGCACACTCACTCTCAGCCTCCAAGTGTGATTGAGATGGTGTGATAACTACCTCGGGTGACAGGGACTCGGGCCTATTCGCAGGGGAACTCTCAGGGGAGGATATGTTCTAGAGGAGGGAAAAGCATCTTGTTATTCATCTACTCAAAGAAGCAAAACAAAACAAACAAAAAATAAAGCAAAAAAAAGCAAGCATAGATGGTTAGCCACAAATTTTGGGGGGTGGGGGTGGGGCAGGGAGAAGGGTAAGAAGGCACAAGGGAAATGTTCAAATGCAGAATTCATCTCGATGGACAGAATGACTTGTTAAAATGCTTCCTGGCGTCTTTGAAAGCATTTAAGGATAAACTGGTTATGTATCATGCTGTAAGTAAACATCTCAAGCAGATACCAAGAGTTAAATTGGTAAGAATTTACACTATTACAGTATATGTCTTTCTCTGTTAGATGAGATTTCCTACAGTACTTGTTATTGAGGGGCACCCTACCACTCATTCCTCCTGCTTAGGGGCAGCTTTTCTCTTCACCCCACACCCTCTTCTGAATGTCACATTTCCTCAATTCTCCTGTGTGACTCAGGCCTGCCACCATTATCCAGGGAAACTGCTTAGCGTGTTGGGGGCTGACAGGGCTAGGGAGACGGCCAGTTCTTCTTGAATGACAGTTGGCAGAAGTTATGATTGATGGATTCTCTAGCTCATAGGCTAGATGGTTCTTAAAATAATCCAACTGGATCTGACCACCCCCACTAAGGTTCTTCTCTGATATTAAAATCCACTGTACTTTGAGGAATAGAGGGAAAAAAGAAAAAAAAACCCGGCAGATGTGTACACTTCCAGTCTCCGGTCCTAAACAGGGCTACCGTTCGGGCGGCTTTTGCGTGAGGCAGCACTCCCGTATGAAACAGGAACTGGGTAGTAAGTTCAGACGGGAAGGTATGAGGGGTAAAAAAGCAGAGAATGACGGTGGTAGCTGTGACAAGGATTCAGGGGCAAGGTAGGGGAGGGCCTCTAATATCACAGGCTCTGGACAGCTGTGGCCTGGGTGGCTGGCCCATCCTGGGGCGGGAAATGAGGCTGCTTCAGCAGAGCAGGGGTACTGGTGTTCACTTTATTTGGTGGGGTGGTAGTATGTGTGAGATGGATAGTGGGGTATGGCTCTCCAGGCAGGAAGACAAGGGAAGGGTTATTCTGCTGGAAAGGAGGGGTTCATTAAACTTGCCCTCCCAATGTTGCTTTCACTCTTTTTTTTTTTGATGCTTCCCTTTCCTCATGATCTTCTCTTCTACTACATATCTTTTCAACTATTTCCCTTAGCATTTCTCACTTTCCTCCTTTCAAAAATATTCTTCCCCCAACCAAGCTGATCTTTACTTGTGACACCTTTCTGCTATTTCTCTGTGTCATAGTCTTCGATGGAAATAAGGCTCCCCACCTCCCCATACTAGAATATAGGAGAGTACAGCAATTAGAATGGTGATAAAGATGGTCGAGATGATGAAATCTGTTTTTTGAATTGATGAAAAAGGCCAAATTTTCTTCGTTAAATCATGAGACTAAAACAGTGAAAACATGCACTGAACTTTTTGACGGGATCGGCTACTTAATGTATTATAATATTTTCTTTCCCTCCTGGTATTCTAACATTATGCTTAGACTATGCATCACTAAAATGATCTTTGATTTTAAAAAATAGAAAACAAAAACACCTTACATTTGCATAGAATTTCACAGTTATCCAAAACGCTGCAAGGGGTAGGAAATACACTGAGTGCTAAACCCGGCTGTTCTAGATGGCAACCCACCTTCTAATTTCACCTTTAATTACAATAAAACGTTAATTCTAATAAAGTATGAAATTCTATTCCTAGAATCTACTGCCTCCCAGTGAGAACGTCCTCTAACGAAATTTTACCATCAAACTTCAGCTGCTAAATGAAAAATCAACTGCAATTAGATCCAAGTAAAGTCAGTAAGGCCCATACCAGCTGTTTTGCTATCTGACTAAAAAGAACGCCACAGGGAATTTGGTAAAGGGTAACTTCCCTAGAAATCAAATGTAACCAGAAGGTTTTTTTCGCCTTCTCAAAAAGGTTTGCTCCAAAAGTAAGTTAACATGGTCGAGTTTAGGTACAGAATACAGCTGCCTCTTACTTTCAAGGTTGCTAGTTTCCTCTTTCTGAGTTAGCCATTTAAAGGTTCAGGTCTTTTTAATCTCCATGCTCTCATAAAAACTGAATAGGTAGGAGGGCACTGATTAGAACATTCACCTTTATCAAAGAACACATCTGGAGAAGTGCAAGGTAGGGTCAGAGCTGAGTGTTTAGTCATCAGAACAAATTTTTCTGAGAAGGAATAGATAGTGTCTGTTTAACTTAAATTATAAATCAAAGCAACATGCGATAGATGAGTTTTTTTTTTTAACGCACGCACACGGATTTTATTCAGTAAAGCTGCCGTCACTCAAACTTGCATACTAAAGCAATTCAGAAGTAACTTTTTGAAACAGCTGACCAGAGAGTGAGTGTAATAAATCTGGTTCTTATAAATGCATGTTGCTAGGCTCTTTCTACTTCTCATTCCTAATACATGACAAGAAGGGAAAGTAACCTGGGAATGAAAAAAACCCCTAAATTGCCATAAACCATACCTCAGTGCTTTCTAAATCTCTGTTTACTTAGGCACACGAGAATGCAAAATAACAAAGACACTTCACTTATTTAAAGGCCTAGAAATAGAGGCCCAACCAATCAGTATAACCTGAGCTCTCAGGCAGGTGTCATTAATGGTTACTAAGCAGCTAGAGGCCTATTTTACCCAAGGTATACAGTAAAGATAAAGATCTAGCATGATTACCACCTAAAGTAATGGAGATTGATGAATTGCATGCAAAAGATAAGATGAGTGTCACCTGTGGGAGCACTATTCCTATTTTGGGAAGTATGGGGACTGCCAAGATGAGAGGCTACCAGGTAATAGGTCACAATGACCCTGAGGTTTCCCATTCTCTTGCTAAGATGGGCGAAGAACATGGTAAAGAAACATTTGGAGTGATGTATTTGAAATGAGGAGGTGCAAATAATGATTTCCATATTCAGCACTCCCAACAACCAAACCCAAATCACCTCAAATTGCAGAGGAGTATTGCAGCGACTAGCAGTAGTAAGAGACGTGACTGGTGAGAACATGAGGCTGTATCCATTTCGACACTCCTCTTCTGGGTGAGATGGGCCAGGTGTGGTCAGCTGGGGGCTCTTTGAGCCTGGATTGGGAGGGGGTGGTGTGACTGGAGAAAGAGGCCGCAGTAACTTGGTAACATTCTGCTCCATCAGATAGCGAGACTTCCATTTCTTTAATGGGCTCAACAAGTCTGTGAAATACAAAGCTTGGATGAGAGGTCTGAAATTACATCCTAAAGGGCTGCTTCATAGTGAAGCCATTATTAATCTCTAGCCCACAATGGCTGGTAACTCCACTTTTGCCTCATCCCATTGTTTTCTCCTGCAATCAAACCAAAAGCCCAAAGACTTTTTAATTGTCACACTTAAAGTAATTCTCAAAACTCTCTACCTCCCAGAAAATCACCAAATGAATTTGACCCTTTTGATAACTAATCCCTGGAGCTAATTTAATCTCTTGTAGTGGAAAATATAAATTTAGTTTTTTCACACTGAATTTCTGAAAATCTCAAATCTGTGTCTCTTTGTTAAAATCACCCTCTACTGAATTGCCACGTCACCAGCTCAGTTTCAAGCTTTTATATATTTTTGCCATTCTTTAGCAGCTCTTTATGTAATATTCTGCTTTAGTAGGAAAGAGTTACACATGATTACTTGATCCTCGTTGAGCCCTTAGTTTTAGAGTGCTTCAAAGTGTGAAATCATTTCTACAGAAACTTCTCCCAATCATTTTCAAAAACTAGGGTGGTACTCTTTTTCTGATTGGAATATCCTACTTTCTACTGTACACTTCTTAGTTCCGCTTAGAAAGGAAGTTAGTATGCTATAAATTTTACTGACCATTCAGGCCAATGCACCTATCTCACTTTCTCAAAGGAAAAATCTATTTTTATTCGTTTACAGTTCAAAGCTATTCATTTACTTAATACCTACAATATGGAAACCACTGAACTAGGTAAGTGGGGGAAAATGGTTATCAGGTATTCTATTTTAAATGGGTTTACAAATGTGTAAGAAAAAGAAAACATATATAAAACGCGTAATATAAGTTTAAGAACCTCAACAGAGGCGATCATACTGCTATGTGTTAGTAAAAAAAAATTATGCTTTTAAGTGCTTATTACACACCAGGCACTATACCACGTGCTTTATGTGAATTATCAGATGTAATGTGAGTAACTCTATAAACCCAGTACTATTGTTATCCCCACTTTACAGATAAGGAATTTGACGTACAAAGAGAGAAAGACTAGGTCATCTGGTTCCCACCTACATTCTTAATCATTAGGTTAAATTATACCCCCAAGGCTTGGTGGAAGGAGTGACATTTACCCCAAGTCTTTGAGGAAAAGTTTTCGGACAGTATCAGAGCTGTGCTTGAGAAAGATTCTCCTGGTAGCAATGGTTAGGATGAGAATGGACACTGGGAAACTATTTGGAGTTAATGGAGTAAACAGAAAGAGTTATGAGGCTTGAACTAGGGCAGTAGGGGTTGAAGCAGAGACAAGAAATAAAAGCAAAAAACACTGGAGATACATATTTTTCCTTTCAGATATATAAAAATTTAAAAATTTTCCTAGATTAGAAGTATATTTGTATTTTCCTTCTGTTCCAGATACTCATTTTTCTTTTCTCCTTTAGAAAAGTGCCTAGGTATAAACAAACAAACATGTTGATTCATGACTTATAGTTAGGTTTATATATTTCAAGAGTCTTAAACAGTGAATCTTTCAAAAGACTGCTATACTGCTAGGTCCAACGCTGTAACTACTAAAGGCAATTATGTAAGTGATAAAGTTGATTGTAGAAAAGTTATAAAGTTCAGATGAACTCTCCCACCCCCAAAATCAACTTAAAGGTCATTCATTTAAAATATATTTACTGAGTACTTATTATGATATATTCAACAAGAGACCTGACACCTGCCCTTATGAGGTTTATGGGCCAGTGGTAATCTGTCTACTTTTTTCTACGAATAGCACTATATTTACAAAATTGTTTTTTTCAAGTTTCATTTTTCTTCTTTGTGCCATACACAGCTATCAAATTTCATGTGGTTAAACCTATCTTTTATGGTTTTTTCCCTTTACTCAAATAATTCCCAAGGTTATATAAACAAACACCCACATATTGAAACACATACATACATAACTTGAAATCATATCCACAAATTAATTCATTGCTAATATGCTGGTGTTATTTTCATCTAGAACTCTTTCCTGACATGTCCTTACTCACCCTGTCTAAATCACACTGGACAATAACCTACTATTTTCAATCAGAAAAACATAGTAAAAATCCTTCCATTACAATGACAAAAATGTTACAATTATATTTTAATTTTATTAATAGTCTTTGGCTATACAATGTTTTATATTTTTATTTAGTCAAATGTATCAACCATTTCCTTTATTTTCTGCCTCTGATGTCATGTTTTTGTCACCCCACCCCAAGACTATAAAAATACTGACCTATTTTCCCTTTATCTCCATATTTAATTTTTGAATTCAACTCAGAACATATAGTAGTTTAAGTACTAGTATGTTCTATCCTTTTCACATGCCAAATGGCTAGCATATTCTTCCAAATTCTTTTGTAATTATAGAATAATCACATTTCTCTATTGATTTGAAATATGACATTTATCCGACTAGATACTGGGTTTTAGTTCTGAATGTTATTCTGTACACTTTTTAGTAAAATTGTTTGGGCAATTCCAGTTATTCTACTCTAGCTCTCCAAAATATTTTGCCTATCCTAGCATACTCGTTCATGTCAATGAACTGTAGAAATCATTTGTCAACTATGCTGATACTGGGACTTCCCTGGCAGTCCAGTGGTTGGGACTTCGCCTTCCAATGCAGAGGGTGCGGGTTCGATCCCTGGTCAGGGAGCTGGGATCCCACATGCCTCACGGCCAAAAAACCAAAACACAGAGCAGAAACAATATTGTAACAAGTTCAATAAAGACTTTAAAAATGGTCCACATCAAAAAACAAACAAACAAACAACTTTAAAACAAAACAAACAAAAACTATGCTGATACTACCCCCTCCCCAAAGCTGACTGGGGTTGTATTAAATTCATGAGTAATTTGTAGAGAATTCTAACTGAGCACCGTGGCACAATCTTTTAGCTACTCATGCCTTCATTTATATTCCTCCTCCTCATTATTATTATTATTTTGGCTGTGCCGCACAGCTTGTGGGATCTTAGTTCCCTGAGTAGGTATTGAACCCAGGCCCTCAGCTGTGAGAGCATGGAGTTCTAACCACTGGACCGCCAGGGAATTCCTTATATTCCTCTTCATTATAGATCTGCCACATTTCGAATTAGGTTTTATTCTCCAGTGTTCTCTATTTTCTGTTACCACTGTGAACTGGATGTATTTCTTCCTGTGTATTACCTAAATGTTATTGCTAACATGTAAGAAAATGTTTACATATTTTTGTGCCCAGCTACCCTATTGATCTCTACCAGTTTTTCAGTTAATTCTCTTGGCTTTTCCAGGTAGATAAGCATATTATTTGTATACAATGGCAACAAATACATCCTCTTTACCAAAACTTTTATCTCATAGATTTTCTTTTTGGTAATCAGTTTGGATAACAATTCTAGATGTTGTTAAATAAGAATGGTAATACTGGGATAAGTTGATAACCAATTTAAAAGTTTAATCTAACTAGTTTTCACCATGAAACATAACTGGCAATTGTTTTCAGATAGATGTAAAATAAAAAAATCATTCAGTATGTTATTTTATTAGATTTATCATTAAATTCACATTTACTGTGCTGTTACTCTCCCTTCTCCATTTGGCTGGCTAATAAATTATATGAATAAAATTTCAAATACTGAACCACCTTTACATTCCACGGAAAAATTTTATTTCGTCATAATATACTATTCTTTTAATATTCTTACAGATTCAAGATTCAGATCACTGAAATCTAATTCAAAAGTAGTACTGTGCTATTTTTTGGAGGTTAATTTGATAAAATAAATTGAGTAAAAATTTTAATGCTACTGAATAGTATTCCATCAAAAGTATGTGTAATAGAAGATAAACCACAAATTCTAACATTTATTTGTTGAAACCCAGGTTGTTTTTATCCTGCATGTGTTTGCAATTATTAATAATTCCATGACTAACACTTTGTATAAAAATTTTGGTCCACACCTATTTCTACAGAACAAGTACCTAGAACAACAACTACTAGGTTAAGGAATGAACTTTTAAAATGCGTGACAGGGACCTCCCTGGTGGCGCAGTAGTTAAGAATCCACCTGCCAATGCAGGGGACACAGGTTTGAGCCCTGGTCTGGGAAGATCCCACATGCCGCAGGGCAACTAAACCTGTGCGCCACAACTACTGAGCCTGCGCTCTAGAGCTCGTGAGCCACAACTACTGAGCCCGCACGCCTAGAGCCTGTGCTCTGCAACAAGAGAAGCCACCACAATGAGAAACCGCGCATTGCAAGGAAGAATAGCCCCCGCTTGCCGCAACTAGAGAAAAGCCTGCGTGCAGCAACAAAGACCCAACACAGCCAAATAAATAAATAAATAAATAAATAAACTAAAAAAAATAAATAAAATAAAATGCATGATAAATCTTACCAAATTGCTAGCAGGGATATTACTTCCCTGTCATTTTTATTGCAAATCCTTTCTCCCAATATTTTTGTCCTCTATTAATTCAGAGAACTAAGGATACAGAAACATTGTTTACTTAACTTTAATTAAAAAACAAAAAAAACCCAAAACACTGAATGCACATAGAATTTACTTTGGCAAAGATCCAAGTCTTTCCCATCCCCCATGCAAGTAAAAACTCCAGAATCATTTACCAAATCTTTCACTTACATAAGGCCTGCTTCTGGCTATTCTGTTCCATATATACATCCATTATTGCACCTGTACTAATTTAATTACCAGCTTCCAGATTCATATTAGAAGTTAGTTTTACACTTCTAGGTAAAGTACTTCTTTGTCATTACTTTTTCAATTTTTTCTTATTTTCATGTTTATTTTTTATGATAAACTTCCAAGATCATTTAATCAAACCCCCAAACAAACTAGTCTGATGGAAACCATTTGAAGCCAGGAAAGAAACTGACTCATTATATTTCTTCTTTACATTAAGCAGTATGGGAGTTCCCTTCATCTTCTCAAGACTTAAAAAAATATTTCTCAGTAATGATTTGTTTTACATGTCCCCACCATTATTCCTAGGCAGTTTCTCAGTTTTGTTAAGTTTGGCAATGAAAAATTTTTTCTTCATTTTCTTGGTACATAAATGGTATTAATTTTTGCATATCCAGCAGTTTTATTGAACTCCTGTTAATTTTTTCAAATGATTGTTTAGGCTCTCCTAGATAGATATCCACATCACTTACAAATAATGAACATTATGTCCTCCCCTGCCTGAAGAGTAAAACCATTTATTTCCATACAAATTTAGCTTCTAGGAACTTAGAATTCTTTAATGTATCCTAGTATATGACTAATTTTTGTAAATGTTCCATAAATGCTTGACAAGAAATCTGTAGATAATGACAGTAGTAATTCCTATTAAGGGTCTGATATGGTAATTTATGTACCTTAATTTAATCTCATATTAGCTCTACAAAGCAGATATTATTATACCCATTTCACAGATGAGGCTCAGAGATAACTTTATAACTTGCCCAACATCATATAGTTAGTAAAGGGTAGAGATGGTCTTCAAATTCAGGTCTGTTGGATTCTTTCTACTACACCAACTTGTCTACCTTTTTTGATTAATATTTTCTTGATCTTTTTGAGAGGAAAAAAACAAAAACAAAGAAACCAAAGCAACAAATAAAAATAATTCCTCAGGATTTACACTAACTTGTAGCAATATACCAAGTCACTCATTTGAGTATTGCTTGGTTTTAAATATTTTCCTGTTTACGTTGTTCCTGAAGGGCAAGGTGTGTCCTTTGAATGTTTCTCACTGCGAGAGAGACGAGAGAAGTTCAATAAAGGTTGGTGACTAACAGTCCTAATTCCATTCCAACCAGGGCACATAATAACAAAGGCACTTTCCCTATGAGTCTTTGCCAGTCAGGACATGAATTGCTAATACAGCCTCCTTTTCCCAACCTCAAATACACACACACACACACACACACACACACACACAGACCATACACATACATATGTGTGTATACCAGATAGAAGATTTCAGAGTTAAGGTATACTCTCACCGTACTGTAAAAGCTGCCAATAAATTGATAATATTGATGGAAATCTGTTACCAGCATTTCTTTATGTTAACCTGGTTTGAGTAAATCTCCCTAATCTTTGGTGAAGAGAATAAGATATTTTAAATACATGGTATCATTTATCTTCCAGATGTTCTACACTGGGATCTTAATATCCTGAGGTTACACATGCGATAACTTATAAGGTATAATCCAATCTAGGGATAGAAAAACAAAGTCAATAATTAAAAAAAAAATCTATTTTTAGTAGCCTATTTTTCCCCAAATACAGTATTACACAAAGTTTTAATATAAAGCAGATATTACTAGTACAAATATCTTTATTTAATTCAAGTGCATATTTACTCAGGCAATGAATAGAAACAAAGAAGTGGTTTTTATGAAAATCTGAAATATTACTCTGTGACTTTTAGCATCTTATTTATTTTGGTATTTTGTTTTGATTGCATAATATTCACAAAATTGATTTAGAGATAAATAAACTAAGAGGAATCACACAGAACTTTTCAATTAAAGTAATACTGGCCAAGAGAAACTTTGGTAATAAGGCTATCCCAAAATAAGTTAAGTTGGTATCAGGTCCATACACCAGTGCTTTCAACTGCAATTCAATTAAAACCCCTGCAAGAGTCACTGGAAAACCAGTGGGCCAGATGATTTTACATGACCCTCCAGTTTGAAAACAACCGATTCATAATAATTTCTCATTTACTTCACTCATCCCCTGCCCCTTCAACCAAGTCCCACCCAACTCAATCACCTACGATTTTGATTCTTTCCTGAATAGTGCCCCACATCTTTCTTGCTTATTTCCCCTCTTATAAATATGGATATAGATTTCCTAAACTTACTACTTTAAATGTATCTAACCTTTTTTTTAACCATTTCTGCTGTTATCTGTACACTGTCTAGTTCCTTCTTTGTCGTCCTGGGAATACTGATCCCTGACTTGAGAGCTCTCTCTTCCTCTGTAAAGACAGATGTAAAGTAACTATTTAGAGAACAATGCTATTTCTTTTTTTTGTATCAGACTTTTCAAAGTACTCAGTGAAATTTTTTATGTAGACCCAAAATAATCATTGCTCATGTATTCAGAAAGGTCTGCCATACATACCTGCATTGTCTTTGCAGATACTAGAAGAATTACTATTCTCATTACTTTGGTATAGGTGCTGAGTTCTAGTCTCTTGGGGTACAGATGATGTCTGGGTCATCCCTTCTTCCAAGGCTTGCTTTATCCAGCGCTATAATGGAAAAGAACCAGGGAATTATCAATAATCATTTAAAACTATTTAGGTCACCTATTTTAAATGCATTAACCAGGTCATTACATATCAACTGGTGAGAGATGCAATACAATGCATTCATTCGGGTCCACAGTCAAGTAGTTTTTGTCTTGTGTTTCAGCATTTTAGGATAGTGCCCCATCAATTCCTTTTATGGGGCATAATTGAGAAAACCTGGATTACACATAATGCAGTCCCATAAAAAAGCCCAAACCAATAAAAAAAAATGATTACTATTTAACTTTTCATATTGCTTCGAATGGGATAAATGGGAAAAGATAAGGAAGAAATCTTAGCATTTATTTAAGAGAGACTCCGATCACACAGGATAAAACTAGCACATAAAATAAGTGCGTAGAAGGAAGATAAAAGATCTCTTAAGAGCTGTCTGTCCTGTGTTGGGCGTATCTGAAGAAGTAATAGAAAAGATTCACAGGAAAACTCTGGATGAGGATAAAGAGCTCTTCACTACAAGTACTGAAATGCTTCCAGAAAGTCTACTCTCAGAATATCCTCTGAGTTTTCCCTCCTTGTTAAGTAGTTTGGTTAAATTATCCATGAATAATACAAATCATCACCAGAATAAATGACCTTCTGCAGAAATCAAAAAGGCAAAAAAGTAAAAAAGAGCTCTCTAATCAGTCATTTTTTGTAGTGAATAATGGAATCTAAAATGATGCAAACAGATTTTGGTCAGAAAGTAAGCCTGCAGAGATTAGGGTAATAAGATTATGCATCCTGTGGAAGAGAGAAAATTTCTTACCTGTAATTGTGTTCTCTTAAGATACACAGTTGTAGGTTGCTCACCACTCTGTGGCTCTCCTGCCCTGACTTAAGACAGATCGAATTTTGATAAACATCAATTTCTGAGTCAGACCCTATCCCAAATAGGAAGAGCAAAGGTGATTATAACTTTACACCTTTAGAGAACCAATATTACAGGTAAGTAAATATTCTCTTTACCAAAGACAGCAATTCTAATAGATTTACCCTCTTAGGAACTTAGGAAATAATGTGAGGAAACCAGACCATGTGGTCTGCCAAATGAAAGCAAGAATAAAATTATGAACATGAGGGGGTAAAGAGTGAGTAAGTATCTAAGAAAGACAGCTCAACATCTACTGAATTACATCAGCATTTTAGGATTTGATCAGGTCTCTGAAAACCCAAAACAAGACCAAGAATGAACTACCTCTCCTACATACAGAATATTGATATAAAGATGAAAACTGTCAGAACCATAGCTCCTTACATAGAAGAGACCTCAGAGGTTACCTTGTCTAACGCATTCATTGTACAGATGGGGAAAATAAGGCCAGGGGGCCCAAAAGAGTGAAAATCCTTTGTTATAGATACCTTAGTACATACAAGTTTTTCATCAGAGCAGATGACAGGACTCATTTGGGGTCACTGTGCTTTCTTCCTAGAGAAGTCAATTTCTTATATTTCCAGTGTCAAATAGATGCACCCATAAAAGAACTTACACTCTGGATCTGATGACTACAAAAAGGGAAAGTAGAACCAGGACAAGGGCATTCTAAGGAATAAGATGTTGCTTTGGTTAGCTTAAGGTCGAACACAGCAACATGATCAATCCCATTCCTCCCTGGCCCTATTTGTATGTCTACACAATATTTCAGGGCCTGTAAAGAAGGAACATGAACAGTTATTTGTATCTAACAAATTCCAATCACCCCTACAGATAATAAATTAACTTTAGACAACCCCTCTCCCCAAGTTCTAGCTACAGTTATTAAGGTCAAAAGAACATTTCTCCCTTCCCTGAAAGTCTGTGTTGAACAGAGTTTTAGGAAGCTCAGAGATGGGCAACAGAAATGTCTTAAAGAGTCTCATTACGATGGGGAAAGAGAAAGGAATTTATTTGGGTTTTAGGGTCCAAAGACCTGGATTGAAACTTGGCTGTGCCTCTTACTAGACACCTAACTCTGGGCGAGTTACTGAACGCTTCTGAGCCAAAGCTTCTGGATCTGTAAATTGAAGCAAGAATCCCAGCCTCACAGGGTTATCATGAATGGTGAGACAGTGTGTGTGAAGAAAGCTTGTAGCACAGTACTGGGCACACATGTTCAGTGAGGACTAGTTCAACTGAATTTCAGTGCTATGGACAGAGATATACAGATTAACAACCCTCCAGTGCACATCATGAAATACCAATGCAAAACACAGTGTTTCATTTTCAGTCTGAACGGGAGAACAAATGCCCACACATATTATGCCTACAAGGTAAGTTTAGAGATTTAGAGAGAACAAGGAGGAATACTACTGAAAGGCTTCTTAGCCAGTCATAAATGCTTCCATTCTAAAATAACAAGTGAAGTAAAATCCAACAAAAGACATGCCATAACATGCTAGTTAAGAACTGTGAATCGATTTAATTTAGAAACTACAGAGACATCATAAAACATTCTGCCAAACACTCTAAGAATCTGGGTGCAAATATACACATGCAGCTTTATACTGTTTTAAACTTATGAAGCTTTTACCTCCTTTAATCAGATATGAAAGAGTAAGCCTATTAAGAATGTACACTGTTCTAACTAATCCCATGGAGGACGGTTGTTCTCATCTATCTGTTTAAATTATATTCTTCTCCGAGGGATTTTCAGAAATTTATTACAATTTTGTTTTATCATGGAAATCTTCTTAGGTCCTGTACTATGTGAGTACTTTCTAACCAATCTAAAAAATCTTCTCCTTCCCCATCTAGGATAAAGCTGAGTTCAATTTCTATATAAGACCCAATTTCATTAATTTTGTCCCATAAAAAGTTACAGTCTTGTTGTGTAATATAATCTTGATACATTAACAGCAACTATTAAATCTGTGATTAAAACTTAATTTTAAAAGACCCAATTTAAGCAAGATAATTTGATATATAAGTCAGCATACATAGCCTGAACTCTTCCGAAAGACCAAAATGACACAAACAGATAAAAGTGCCTGAGCAGAGCCTGTATAGAACAAGACTAAGGATGGTCAGATACATGTGGAGAATATAACACGGACATGAGTTAAGTGGGATTTCTAACTGTTGCCAATGGAGACACAAAGATGAGATACAGATACAAGTCCTAAACCATAACCAGGTAAAAAGAGCTCTAAGAAATGGATTTTCTATCAGATTTGAAGTCATATTTCTACACGTTTTTGATTTTCACAGAACTCTGCTACTTGGAAAAAAGCAAGATGGGAATAGAAAGATTATAACCCAGCATCACAATGATCAAGGCAGTATTTTAAGAGGCTAGTCCGTACTATTTACAATACAGACTTCACTACTACTCTGTATTAATAATTGTTTACCCTTCTTTAAAGGACCAAAATAAGAAATTCTATTATCTGACTTGATAAGATGCTTCAGTAGTTAACATCCTAGGAAATCTAGTACTGTGTCTAGCCAAAGACAGAACAAAAGGAAAAAGTTTATTTCACATATATATTAAGCCATCTCTTGACTTGTTCCTCCAAACTAAAGACCATATTTACAGCTTCTCTAATTGTTCAATACTACTCTGAAAATGTAGTTAAAGATTCTGAGCTGTTACTCTTAATGAGGGACTGAGCTAAATGTAACAGGAAGATTAGTTTTGCATGCCATACCACAGTTAATGCCCTTCTCCAATTATTACAGAATTAGGTTAATCATAATGGTCATTAAATGGCAAATACTTTTTTTTCCTTCTCAGATAATTTCTAAGATCCAGGATAAGTAACTTGGTATAATAAAAGATCCCCAGAGACCCAACCTTCCTTTATCACTTAGGCAAATTTCTAGTCTTATTTCCTTCTAAAGAAAGTTGTCACTGTTTTCACTTCTGACACCTGGAAGTTACGTTAGTCCATCATCCACAAACCCTTCTGGCAAAGATCTCATGGTCAAATTTCTCTTTAGGAGTTGTTCTACTTGGTAATTGCCCCTAAATAAACCAGTAAGTGACTCAAACACTTAGGTAAGATTAGGAAAAGACTTTCTTCAGTGTATGCTGCTCATTCAGTGGTAGTACCCTTCCTTTGTGTGCAGATCCCTGTTGCCCTCCTCCCCTCCATATCCCACACCACTTTGGCTCATCTTTTATGCCCCCTCCCCCCAAGAAATAGTATCTGCTCTTCGGGAAAAGAGAAAAGCTTTAAGTTTGGAGGAGTCAGGGAAGACCTGCCTGGAGTTGGAGACTTCATCACATCAAATAATCTATATGCAGCATCCTCATGTACGTGATGCCAGTGGAGGAGGGCAATGGCAGACACTGAGGAAGGCAGCCTGAATCCAGATCTGAGGATAAGAGAAAAGGGTGTTCCAGGGAACAGACTCTACCTCAAAGGAAGACCAAATGAAAGGGTGTCCTATACTTCTAGAAACACGAAAATGACATTATAGGTCTGAGGGAGTGATCTATTCTTGAGAGACACCTTTGGAAAATATGTAGGGCTTCTGGGAATTAAGAAAGAGCATTCCAAAAACAAACAACCATCAAATACTACTGTCACTAGATCCAAAAACAATATATAACTAGAGAAGAGTGAGAGAGAGGCAGAGAGAGAGAGGCAGAGAGAGAGAGGCAGAGAGAGAGAGAGAGAGAGAGAGAGAGAGAGAGAGAGAGAGAAAATTTTATAGTGGGTTCCATAATCACTAGGGAATAAACAGTCCAACTTGTCATTTGATCAAGGAACAGGAATTATGCCAATTGTAAACAGGACTTTTCCTCTACTCTCAGTCAAATGATAACAGTGATTGAATTAATCCAAAACACAATTCAATCATTCTTTAACTTGTGCAACAGTGCTCTAGAGTACCTGGGGCCCAATCTCGCACAATAATCACAAATGGACATGTTAACCAATATCACAAGAGCACACACAGAACACCCCTCCCTACCCAGTCACCAATTGCTATGTGCTCTCAACTCAGTAACCTCAAGGGCTCTCAGAAAAGACAACAGTGAATACTCACAAACTGAGCACCAAAAATGTAGTATACATCCCACCTTAGTCTCACTGACTCTTGATGCGTCAGTATTTGTGGTTGAACAACTAACTCATTATAAACTCATACGGGCAGAGTGTGGCTATCTAGAGAATGTGTTAGATATGTCACCAGTACTGGAATCCTAACTTGAAAGAAAAAAACCGCGTAAACACATACATACCTTTTTACAGGAGCTGAACGTGCCATCAGGCAGAAGCGGCCTTCGACGCCTCTCAGGGATAAAGGGTGAGCCAAAGCGAATGTAGTGTTTGGGGGTGGTGCAAATTAACGGGGAATGGATAAGACCGGGTAACATGTTCAGGGTCGTTGCCAGTACAGTTGGGTCCGTGGTGATACGTAAAGGGCACTCAACAGGGCACTCTTGCTTCTCTGCTTTGTCATTCAACCACTCTGTAACTAGATACTAAGTTAAAAAAGAGACCATCAGTTGATGCTGCAGATGCAAAAGCCAGAGGCAGCAGTGTAGCTCACAAACACAAACCTCATCTAGAAACTAGACAGAGGTAGATATAGCAGCTGCAGAGAGTATGAATCGCACATTCAGAGCACAAGGGTATCTTCTTTCACCCTCTCCATGACCACTATGGAAGGAATGATTTCAGCTATCAGCAATTTAAACTCTGCCTAAAAATTATGGGAACAAAAGTAAGGTAGCAGGATGAGCTCAGCCCTATGTGTCTAAGCATTTTATCTAAAACTTTCAATCTAATAATTCTTAGATTATTATTATTATTTTTTCCCCTGGGGATTACAGGTCCTTTCACTTTACTAAGCCACAGATTTTGGCAGACTACACTTACGAAGATGTACTTGTAACTCACCTTTTTGGTTTTGGGGTATTTAGATGCAGCACGGTTGACATGGGATCCAGTAACTGATACCACAGTTGGGTCAGACCCTGTTAATTGCCTGTTTTCTCCCGAACTGTCTACATTTCCAGCTTCAGTAGGAGTTACTGAGCTGTTATTTCCCCCCTCTTCCAAGGCAGCTTGTGATAACTCTGCCTGCTGTGCAATGGCCTGCTTTTGACGTTTTAGTCTTTGGGCTGAACTGGTCCGGTACCGAGAAATTCGACTCTTCGGTCGGGGCCTAGAAGGCTTTGCTGGAGGTGGTTTGGGGACTGGTTTTTCGGCAGCAACATCCTATAACAACAGCAAAGTTAACTGCTTACCAGAAATTTCTTATCAGCAAACATTCTATCCAGTTTCCTATTCACTTTAAGCATTCTGAATGTTTACTGGTGAAGAAAGTGAGCGTTTAAAAACATTAATTTCAAATGTAATCCTTATAAAATTTATACATTTAAATCAGCTAAAAAGGCTACAGGAAGATGTCTCAGTTAGTTATTTCTTTTTCTAATAAGTATTTATAAAATAGGTCTAAAGTCAGCTGAAAGTAGCCACCTAATTTTAGGTTCTTAGCAGGGAACGTAATTCTTCCTTTGTCTCTTTCCCCAGATACTGAGGTTTTAGCTTAAGGCTTAGAATCCATGGCTAAGGTAGGAAAAGGAACGAAGAATTAATTCTGAGAATCCTATGAAAGGTCAGGTACATGACAGTGCTACACAGAGAGCCAAAGAGAAACCACATGATTTTTATGAACTCACCACCAACAATATCTGGCAGAAATCGTAGAAAGTCCCATTTTAGTCTGAGAGTATCTAGTCATTCAAATTCTGTCTCCTTGAATCCCACGAATCAGCTGACTGAAAATAGCCTCACTTATTGCAAAATAAGGCAAAGCTGAAAAGGCTGATACTAACCATTCCAAAAGATAGGTAATTGATATTAGCAAAAGAAAGACTATCTAAGACCTGGAGTCTTTTCATCTTACCCCTGCTTGGGAAGACCTCCGGGTGTTCACTCCAACACTCTGTGGGTTGCTTGGGATGGCAATGTTTGAAGCAGGGTTGCTAACTTCAGATTCAGGGGCTTCAGTTTTTGTCTCCTCTCCCACAGGAGTCTCTGAGGTGGTGGTAGTAATCTCTATGTCAGAGTTGCTCTGTTCCAAGGGCTGATCCCGCCGCTTCTTTCTTTTCTCTAAGTTTTCAAAAGCATGCATGATGGCTTCAACCTTCCTATCTTCCCGGGTCTAGAAAGAAATAACATTGGCATAGAAGGAAGCCTCAACCAGGAGAAGGGAACAGCTTTTCAGAAGTATTATTAATGGAAATTGATAGACATTTATAGAAAATACTAGTAAGATAATACATATATCTTTGAGAACATAAGATAAAAACTAAAAATGTTTCATCTTACATGTTGCAAAGAGTTGTAAAGAAAGGCAAGGTCAAACCCAAGCTTTTCAAAAAGGGTCAGCTATTTTGAAACTTTTTAATACAAAAGAAATATAGCCATCAAAACCAATTTTTCTCTGCAGAGTTCAAAAAAAAAAAAAAAAAAGTCAAGCAGATTTTCTTAAACAGCTTCTCAGGGACAGAAATAAACATGACTGATTTCAGTCATGACTGAATCCATGTGACTGAAGGTTTTGTTTGTTTTTTAAATGTCAAAATCCACACAAACTTAGGAAATTGCTAAGTTAGAGTAAGTAGCCTAAGGATATTTTGTTCCATTAAGACAGTGTTTTGGAAATCAGACTGTTAGTAAGAAACCTCTTAAAACCATCATCTGATAACAGTCACTAGAGAACTACGTGTGTGTGTCTGTGTAAAAAAATCATAATAAAATCTACTTTATAGAAAAAGCCCACACTGTGACCTAGAGGTGATGGCATAGTAACTTACTGAAGAAATGAGATGATATAAATTCAGAAGAGAAGGAGTTTACATGCTATAGGTAACATGAGTCAGCAGGAACAAAAAGACGTTAGAAGGTACTCACCCTCTTGCTATGAGCTGGGTTCTCCTGGTCATCTGTAATCTCTTCTTTCTCTTCTTCTGCTTTTTCTTCTGGATTGTCTATTCCCTTTAAGATAGAGGAAATATTCAGCTGTATTCTTAAGCTCTAAGAAAAATCAATCCCTGTTTTTTTGCTGGTAGCTTAAAACTCTAGAAACAATTTCTAGTGCTTTATAGTGTTACTCATGTGGGGCCACATGGTAAACACAGATGATAAATCTCATTCACTGGACTGAAACCTGATAAGTACCTGAATGGATGTTCTTGACATTGTAAAAAATAATAAAAAGATAATGAATGAAAGCACACCCACCATGATATGAAGGTTATTAAGTGTTAATATAGATTCCCTACATAAAACAACATGTGGCAACCTGGGATCCTCTTCATCTGAAGAGGATCAACACCAAAGCAACAGCCTCTGACCAGGGGAGATTACCTCATGGTCACTGGATACAATCACTTTCTCAGGAATCTGCTCTGGTTGCTGATTGTTATCCTCTTCTGGAGCCTCACTCTGCTGCTCCATCTCTAGCTCTTTCCGTCGTGCTTTTCTGCGTCTTGTCTCTGCTCCGATGGTGGGCAGGCTTGGGGGAGGTGGAAGTGGCGGCTCTGCAGCACTGGGATTCCTTTTCTGTATAGGGCAATTCCGGTTCCCCTTGTGACATGCACAGTCCACTTTGTAATTACTGCTCCAAAGAAACAACCAAAAGTGCCTGTTTCAGTACCCTTGAATATCAGTTATATTATCCATTCATTCTTTTGAAATATTAGTAATTTCCTCTAGTTTCATCTTTGAACAAGGTAAATAGTCATTAAGAAAGTCCTATAAATACTTTCAATATTCTGTGTTTCTGTATATAACCCCAACTCTTCCCCTATACACGGTCAGTGGAAAGGAAATGAAGTCCCCACTAAATTCAATTCTCCCAACTGTCTACGCTATTTAGTGGGCAATGAATCAGTGACAGACTCTACAGTGGCCGTACTTATCTTGTGTCTACCTTCACCATGTCCTCACTTTTACCTACTGATTCCCTACTTATTATTAATATCTTTTCTTCTTGCACCTGTGCCCAAACATCAATTACCACATAACCCCTTTTTGCCTGAAAGGACCAAGGGAGAAAAAGCATCCATTTTACAAAACCCATCACATAATCACCTATGACTTGCCACCTGTTTTTCTGCATTGCCATGTACAGCTACATTACATGACTTGAGTGGATGGAGCAAAGCTTTAAATTCTCATTCTATATGATCCCTGGTACAAGTGCTGTGTGCATAACAATAGATGCTACTGCAATTTCTACGAGTGTTTCATACAAACACTTTTTGTTATTCTTGCTACATAGAGGCATAGGCCAAAACACCCTTGGTTAGAAGACTGGTAAGCAGTATCACACTATGTAGCTGTGTCTCTTAAAATAACACCCTCAGTCTGTCTTTCCCTCCACAATTTCTAGGCAGAAAATGCATTACTCATGGAAAGATTAGGTTTAAAAAAAGAAGCAAATGGCAAGGCACAAAAGCAGACTGAACAGAATAGCTTAATCTGTAAGACAAGCAATTCATGTTAGGAAAGGTTGTGGAAATCTTACCAGTTACTGTACTCATAGTCAAATGCTATGGTGACCTCAGCATCCTTGGTGATGGCAGACACAGCATAGATACAGAGGTGAATCATCCCATCTGCAATCATGTGTCTCACCTGTGTGAACAAGGCTTATGGTTATGATTTATCAAAAAGACCAGGAACTCTCCGTAAGAGGGAAAAAACCTTTTACCAAAATGATATCTCCTCACTTAGAGTTATGGTAGTCTGTCATTTAACTCCATCATTTCATTTGAAACTATCATATAGTAATTGAAAATTTATGATATTTCTTGAAATAAATGAAGAAATCTTGAGATGTTAGCAATCAGGGTCTGCTCTACATCTTTTTTTTTTTTTTTAAATAAATCTATTTATTTATATTTATTTTTGGCTGCATTAGGTCCTCGTTTCTGCGCGCGGGCTTTCTCTAGTTGTGGCAAGCGGGGGCTACTCTTTGTTGCGATGCACGGGACTTTCACTGCAGTGACTTCTCTTGTTGCAGAGCGCGGGCTCTAGGCACGCAGGCTTCAGTAGTTGTGGCACAAGGGCTCAGTAATTGTAGCTCGTGGGGTCTAGAGCGCAGGCTCAGTAGTTGTGGCATACGGGCTTAATTGCTCCGCGACATGTGGGATCTTCCCAGACCAGGGCTTGAACCTGTATCCCCTGCATTGGCAGGCGGATTCTTAACCACTGTGCCACCAGGAAGTCCCTGCTCTACATCTTAAAGCTGTTTTCAGTTGCACCAGAAAATTAAAATTCCTTAGTCTGTAAGAAAAGCTCTGTGGATTTTCTTGCTGCATCTGATGTGGTTGCACTCATTATGCACCAAATATTGAACTTTAGAAATGTCTAGAATCTCTCTCACAACCCTATTAGCTAAAATCTAAAAAACTGCAACCACACACCTTCGTTTTGGCCCAATGATAAAATCTTTTATATGGCAATTCTTTAATATAACCTCATTGACTTCTTATCCAGTCTAGCTCCTTCTCTTTAGCAAATGCTAACATGCTTTTTCCCATTTCTGCCTTCTCTAAAGAAAATCCATTCCTTGCCCCCATCTTGTTAGAATGAATGCATCATTACTTTTGTTTTTCATCTCTTACAACGAAAGGTCATAATCATTATCTACAGACCTTAATCTGGGTGAAGTTTTCAGACTGCTTCTTCAGTTGACTTGTCCTTTTGATGGTTCCATTCAAAGAGAAATTGCTACAGAAATCTTACCTCTGCATTTGGTGTACATGATCTTCTGATGAACCGAGCATCATTACCGAAAGTACGTGCATCCACACACATCTCTACACCATTGAATTTTGAGTAGAAGAGCACAAAGGGGTATGGTCTAGGGATATAATTAAAATTCCTGTAATTCTCAATACAAATAAAAAGGCCACCCCATGATTTCAAATATGAAGCACACGCTGACAGAAGAAGCAGTAGTCCTTTGCAACGCCTACACTTGGAAAACATCACATGCTTGTCTGCTTCTGATTAAAGAATAGGCACAAAGCAAGGAATGCTTCGCTTGGAAAGGAGTCATCACCACTTTATATGTTAAACAATTTGCAGGTTTATTTGCACTTCTCTACAAATAGCAGAGAGGCGTGAGCTTATTTGAGCTGTAATCTTTTCCCCCAAGAGCATCCCATCAACCAGGATGGTTTTACAGCCATATGCTCAGCCAGGCCCACTTTAGCCCTTACTACTCAATGAATGATGCTCTTACTTTTTGAAGAAATGCCCATTGACCTCAAATTGCTGCCGTAACATGACTTTGCCTCGATACTCTATTATAAGAGTGTCCAAAGCCAAATCTCTTGCAGCCCTCAGGATCTTCCGGTGCTTCTGAACACGAGTGACTCTTCCCAACTGGAGCTGAATAAAATCAGAGTATTAACATTAGATAATATCAATAGCAGCTTAGCAGACATTTAAAATATTTCTTAATTGAGGAAAAGGCACCAATATTTTTAGGTTTTATTTGTATATGTTACTTAGCTTGATGATCAGACATTTTAAAATATGATAAAACCTTAGTATTTCTAGGAAACAGGCTGCATCTAGTGAACCTGCCACCCCCCCAATCCTCAAAGACAAGAGAAAAAAAAAAATCTAAGAAAAATATATGATTAAAATTTTAGTGGCTCTATGTGTAATGTAAGAGCTTAGGTTTCTATTAATCTTAATAATTCCTACTGAGGCTGTATAAAATTTCCTACCCTAATTTATCTATTTTTAATTAATAAAGATATGTAGTTTAAAAATATGTATCCGAACAGTTCACAGTTACTGTACTTGCTTTTAGTTAAAGATGCTCAATAGCTGGCTAATTTGTTATTCTAAGGCCATTTGAAAGAAACAGTAATTCCAAAATATGTCCTTTTCCTGGGTTCTTAAAATCTCAACTACTTAAGGAGTCTTTAACCCTTTGATCCTTACCTGCATTTGGGAACCAATAACTGTATTATTACAGGCCAATTCAGTCTTATTAATAGTGTCTAAAATAGCAGGTTTGCCCACAAATTCCTTGCTAGAATGTAGATGTTGTTCAAGGGCGTTCTGTACATCTGCACTGTACTGATTAGTGAAGGCTTCTTCATACTGATCAGTCCATAGTCTTATCCGATTTTCCCATCCCTCAGTTGTGTTCTCATCTAAATTCTGTGCTTCAGAAGGAGAATTCTGTAGAGAACAAAGGTCAAGTAGGTTAGGAGAGTCCATAAAAGGGCGGGGGTGGGTGGGTGGGTGGGGGTGGGGGTGGGTCAGGCTGAATATCCAGAGAAGATTAGTTTTCACTTGGCAGTTGGTGTGGCATAAGAGTAATGGCTTGGGAGTCAGGATCTGGCTTCTATCATGGTTTCATTACCAATGAGCTGTGAGGTTCAGCTTCCTCATTTATAAAGTGAGAAATTAATCTGGATTGCAATTCCATCCCATCACTGTGATTTTATGACCATTTTTAAGTCATAAAACTCAAACTTATCAGAAGAATGACATCAAGTTCATAAGAAAATCTTCATAAAAATGAATAGAGATACCTCAAAATATCCACATTGCTTAAATTTCAATACTTATCAAACAACAGCGTGCCATCTCAAATTGGTAGTTTTACTAGCATCCAGGAGAATGTTTTTGTGTGACTTATTATTTTTAATATACAATTAATACATGTTCATTCTAAAAATACATGTGACCCAAATAAACAAATAAGTAACTCATACTCTTGCCTTCCATAGAAAAAGCTATCATTTGGAGTATATCTTTCTAGCACTCTACTTTTGACATTTTAAAACAGCCACCCTCTGAAGAGGTGAGGTGGGTGGAGGCGCGTTGGTAGGGGCAGTGTAGGAAATGCTGAGAGATACTGTGCTATATACCTCTCTCGGAAAACCGCTGCCCTCTATCACAGTACAGTACTGAGGAAAGATTATTACATCTCACCAATATCATCCTCAACAGTTTTATACATGCTTGTGCTATAGAGACACAGCTGAACTCTGATACATGTTCTCCTCCATGGTGTTCAGGACTTAAGGTGTCGTCAGAAAACAAAACAAACGTGTGATGATGTCACACTAGTGACAACTAGAAGGAAAAGACACTATAGTACCAAAGCTACCTGCAAATCCATGTTGACTCTAAACTTGCAAAAACAGGTATAAAAAAATTAAATATAGTTTCCACGAATGACAGAGAAAACATTTATACCCATTATAACAATTACTTTCTTTCACTTCTGTGTCACTAGTTTTGATTGACTATTGTCTACCATCCTTCCCCCAAGGAACAGGGAAATCAAAGGAAAAAGTTAACACCACTGTTTTCCACATTTGTCACTAGAGTCCAAAAGAATGAACAATAAACAAAGGGATCTAACAAACACCTAAGGCTAACACACTGAGAACAGACTATCACCAGCTTGAAGTGTCAGTAGCAGCTGAGCAAAAGAAAAGTACAAAAGTTGAGGCTTAAGGGTGTTTATAAGACTGGGGATTAGGGGTGCCCAAATAGTATTCCCAGGTTTAAGCATCCAGTAGTGATCACTGAACTTATGACTTGTTAAACAATGTATACTGGAAGCCTTTGCCGTAATTTTAGCTATTGTTCACCAATATAACTCTGTCTACTCTGCTATCCCATTCTTCCGGGTACTGGAGACCCCATCTCAGTGGGTTTAGAGCAGTGGTTCTCAACCAGAGGGGATTTTGCCCCCAAGGAGACATTTAGTAATACCTGAAGTCATTTCTGATTAATACACCTGGGTGTGTGTGTTATTGGCACCCAGTAGGTAAATGCTAGGGATGCTGTTACACAGCCGACTGTAACGCAAAAGACAGCCCTGATCCCTACGAAGAATTATTTGGTTCAAAATGTCAACAGTGTCGAGGTTGAGAAACCCTGGTTTAGAGCAGTCTCCAGTAGGGAAATTCAACTTTGGGGTTAAAAAGCCAAATGATAGGTTCTTCTCATTCTTACGGTATTGTTCCCACTCAGATGCTTGGTGTAGTTCTTACTAACAATTAATTCTGAGTACAAAATTTATAACTCAAGTTTAGAATTCTGATATGAGAATAAAAATAAACCAACTAGTACTTTTAAATTATCTAAAATTTAACATGCTTATGGGGCTATCTGTCAACATCTCAAAACTGCAAGCAATATTTGGAGTTTACATGTAGTTTTCTGAGAGAGCCAGTCAACTGCTTTCAAAAGGTTTCAAACCTCTGGAGGCAAGTTACAATAGTTAGTTGATAAAAGAGAAAAGGGCTTAACACCTGGGATCAGGGGCTACGTCTGCCCCTTAAATCTATTGAAGGTCCCCTCTAAGCAACTGTCTCCTTGCAGGAGATAGATCTAAGAAAGAAACAGTAATTGTGTTCCAAGACATCCCAGGATTCTGATGGTCTTGGGCTCTTAAGTCCTCTCCCATCTCTTTTACAGATATGTACAAATCTGTTTATGGGTATATGCAAGGTGAGGCCTTCTAATTTTATATAAAGTGCTACCTGAGATCTTTTTTAACATGAATCATATTGGGTTCCGTGTGTGTGTGTGTGTGTGTGTGTGCGCGCGCGCGCACATGCATGCATAAATCCTAAGAAAGCTTATCCTCACTAAAAGAGTTTAATGTTTACCACAGAACGGTCAACAGGAAAGATCCTGCTTTTCTATCAGTTACACATTTAGGCATAAGTATACATATGGAATTAAACTCAACCTTCATTCTAATTAAATGCTTGGAAGCCATTAAGTAATGGTGTGGGAGGTATGCTGTCCTTCTATATACACACATAGGTAAAGGAAGATACCAGACAGTATATTCAAATCTCCTTTGGGCAAACTCTTTCCTTATCACCTAGTAACTGAAAGTCCCTTTAAACCATTGCACATAATTGCTCTATTCTCCAACCACTACCCGAAATCATGCCTCAAAAGCTCTTTTATTTGATAATTGAAGAAAAGAAGCACACTAGCATCACCCCAGTCTTCTATACCAAACAGACATGCCAGGAGAAAACAGCTCAAAAGTAATTCCAGTAAGAATAATTCTTATCAAAACTACTACCTTCCTACTGATGAAATTTATCCTTCCAACTGGTGATTAAAGCCTACATGGTGCTAGGGTGGGTGCACAAGAGATCCTCTATCACCAGAAAATCCTCACTCCTGAGGTGGAGGCCAATCACAATGATGGAAAACATCAGCCTCATTTTGTTTGGCAAAATGTCACTTACCCCCACCCCGAGAGAAGCAGCTAATGAAAAACCAATAAATGAAGGCTAATTACAGAAAGGGAAAATATTTCAGAAAATGGCCAAGAAAATCTACTTTGGAGAAAGGCTCTATGAAAACTGAATGGCAACAATTACAAACTAACGAAAAGCAGGGTCCAAGATTCCCAGACCATCAATGTCAGAAAAGAAGCTGACCAAAATGCAAGATCACAGTGAAGTAAAACACAGCATCAGGGAAGAATACCCCTTACCTTCATCCGCAAGGACTTCCGGGATCCCTCTCGAAATGCCTATCCCAAAGAGGAAAACAAGTAGAACAAAACAAAACTTGGTACCAAGAATGACAGTTATACCTATCTGAGACTAAAACTAAGGCAAGAACTAGTGTTCTAGTCTGTCCCCTTTACCCTAGGTAACAAACACAATGGAATTCCCCACACTATTATCAAGAATAGGGGTAGCACATGGCCAGTGAACTCTGAGGCTAATTCCAATACTTTCCATTGCGGAATTAGGTAATAAACAGGGAAGAGCATGCATCACTTAAATCCTATATGCACCCCTGACACTAAAGGAAAAAGTAAATAAAAATGTTAAGTAAGGCTGCAGATTTACCAGTTCTGAAATTAAGAAGGAAACAAAGACCAATCCCCTTAACAAGGGGTGGGCAAGTCACCTAGGAGCAACAAAGTTGCCGTGATGGGGAAGAAAGAACACAAAACAGAAGAGATTTCTTCTGGAGACTTTTTAGTTGAGAATACAGGAAAGTGACCACAACACTGAGTAAGCCTAGACCATTCAAGAGATGTTTCCTGAATTTTCTGAAACAAGGGAAAAACAATCAACCAACGACATGAAGTGGGCACGTACCAGGACAAGAATTTCAGACTGGGTTTTGGGGTTGAGGAGGTGGGAGATACTGTAAGGACAGTGGAAGCCTAGACTGGAGGCTGCAGCACACATGGGCTTGTGCCAGGTGGGGCTGGGATTTCATACCTGGGATGGGGGCTGGAGCAAAAGAAACTCTGTGCCAGTTGTGATGATATGGAATGGCATAAGAGAGGTTGATCTACATGTTCATAATACAAATTAGCTGATTTGTGCAAGCAGAGCAAAAGTGGCCCTTCAAACATCTGGATCAAATTTCTTAAAAGAATTCTGGTGCATTCTTCATACAAAATTTGGGCTATTTCAGACACATTTCTATTTGAGATAGTTTTACCCTTCATACCTTGATTTTCTTCGTCTTTGGTGCTGCACGACCCTTTTCTGGACTCTTTTTCCGCTTCTTGGGTTTGGTTCTTCTGACAGTTAAGGTGATGCTTGTAGGTGTGTGCTGTGTTGCTGTATACAACACAGTGGAAGGAGAAAGCTCCTCATCCCAGCTTTCTGTTGCACTGCTATCCCCACCTGAAAAAAGGTTATTTCATAGTTCACGCTGTACAAAAAGCCTCATAAATACATTAAAAGCAGCTTATTCCTTTAGATCTACCCCATACCCAGTAAGTTATTACTTCTACTATTAACTCTATTATCTGTAGAACATATACCTACATTCCATACAGAAACAAGATTCTTTCTGTATCACTGACATTAAGCATACAAACAAACCCTGTTCTATATCATGTATTTCTCCCCTTGAATTCAGTCCCCAAGCTCCACTGCCTCAATGTATATGTAACATAGAAAAGGATGTGTGTGTGCGCGCGCGCACGCACACGCACATGCGTGCTCACAAGGAATATGTTGATTACTATAGGGCTAAAATTGTTGACTCTGGATACAATTAATTCACAACAATAGAATTACAATGGTCTTGAGAGGACTTTAATCACTGTCCATGAAAAGAGCTGGGGACCACAGGAACTTACAAGAGGGGTTCTTGGGATGAATATTAAAACCACAAAATAGTATATGTCAAAATATGGTCCCAACCCATCTCTGGCTCACCTGATATGTTGTCCTGCTTCCGCCGATGAAGTCTAATAACCTTCCCCCTGCTCATTCCCCTAAAGAGGGAAAATAAACTTAAAGTAGTCCTTCCAACAGCATGCAGCGCATCATCACACACGTGGGAGAAGTATCTCTGCATATACTACCCCCTTCCTCCCACCTACCAAACGTTTCCAGGACATTAAATTTCATATCAAATTCAATAGCTTTAACATCAATCTCTCATTCCTTGTTGTCAGCAATTCTCACCTAGTGCAGAGAATTCGAGCCAAGGAGCACTAAGGAATCATCTACATTAACAAACACAAGAAAGAATACTTTGAGCTTTTCCCTACTAATAAGAAACCCTAATCCCAGCAACCCAGGGTTGGATTTAGATGGAACACGATCTTACCTGCACTTGTCACAGTTGAGAAGGAAGCCATCCTGAGAAAGACCACAAGGACACCAGGTAGGAACAGTCTCTCCTTCAGAGTTCGGGCTGTCTCCACAGCGTTCCTCTACGGGCGACGGCAGGCCATTCAGGTCAGAACGGGGGATGATCGTCTGGACAGGGGGAGAAGCAGGAGGTGTCGGAGGAGGAGGGGCTCCGTAATTATGATCCTGAAAATAAGATTTTTTAAATCAACAGTGTCCAAACACTGGCCCCTCTCTCCCCTAAAGTATGGTACATATGGAAAGAAAGAAGAAAGTAGTACCCTTCGTTTTTTGGCTTCAACCAGGAAAGTGATAAAACAAAATGCCAAGGTCAACTGGGACATAAAAACAAGAACAATGATGCAGGGCTAGACGTCCGCTGGAGGCAGGGAAGTGCAAAAGGGGCAACTTCGTCATGCTGCATATAAACATTTCAAGAAAGTCACAATGTATAAGAATGGATTACACTCCAGGAAGATCACTGCTCTGGAGAGAAACAAATGCATACTCACAGCATAAGGCAGTCCTCGACACCCATGTCTCTGAGTGGTCCCATAATTATGAGTGGAATACACGCTCTTCTCATTAACTGCTGGACTAGCCTCCACAGATTCAGGGCTGCACAAAGGCGAAAAGCAACGCATGATAGCATAACACCTAATCTTCCCTTAAACTAAGACTTAACTTCCCATTCTAACCCCTCCTCTTTCCACAACCACCAGCCACTAGAATAAGAGAAAGAACTCAGTGAAACAATCTGATTAACATAACTAAGCCTATAAATAACAGTAGGAGTGTCATTAAATGTGGATTTGTGTGTAACATGAAGCCAGTACAGGCAGATGTCTCAAAGCAGGCACCTGGGATACAAGGTGTCCCTAATGACAAACACAAACGTACCAGCTGAGCAGGGAGTTTCCCCTAGAGAAGCCACTCTGGGCTGGTTTAGACTCAGAACTATTCTTCTTAATTGGATCTCTTAATACTTCCATGAAACCTCACATGACATTTGCAGTGAGTGAGATGATGAAAGTGCCTTCTGCACTGCCCCAGGGACCAGGCCCTCTTCCATTCACTACCAAGACAGGATACCCTGAAGAAAGTACAGGTAAAAACAATGGCATCTTATATTTATCATACCTCTCATCTTGATGAACCCCCAAACACCTTCCAAATATTAGAGTAATAATTTCTCATCTACCAATGACATGCAAGCATATCAAGGACACAATTATTTAATAGCTGCATGATAATACCATAGAACTTCAAACTATTCAAAACTGTATTCAGAAGTTTAGTCTAACGACAAATAACAACAGTAGTACTGGCTACCATTTTGAATTGCCCATTATTTGCAAGGTGCTTTATATGTATTAATTCATTTACTCTGCCACTACTAAACATGGTAAACAGCACCCCATCTTTACAGAACACGAAGTTGAGGTGGTGAGATTGTATGACTTCACCAAGGTTACCCACTGACAGAGCCAGGATTTGAAACAATGTCTGACTCCAAAGTCTGTGCTCTTTCCACTATGCCTAATTGGTTTGGAAACCAGGATAACTTTCTTTTAAAGAAAATTACATAAGATCTTAAGTAACCAGGCTTAGTGAGAAGCTTGGTTGAGTATTTTTTTGTACCCTCACTGAGTGGAAAGTAAACTGTTCAAGCACAATTTATTAAAATAAAATAATTATAAATGTGTTCAAATTTAGAAATTTAATGTAAGCCCTTACTTGATAATAAAAAGGCATAGGTGGCTAAGGACAAAATTCACGTTTTGGGGCAAAAAGAACTTTAACTCTGATTACTTAGGTACCTGGTTAGGTTTTGGAGAATTTTGAAAGATGATTAAGGAATGCAATTGTATGATTTGCAGAACTGAATAATGGGTTATCCGTCATTTAAATTAACCAGCACTGAGATTCACAAATCAGAACCTCCAAAGACACACATAACTCAGCCTTAGTGGTGGATCAAAGGGTCTTTTAGGGAATCAAATAATGAATATTGTTTGCTTCAAGTAATGTACATTCTTCCTGCTTGGAAATACACATAATGTAGGACTTGGCAGGATTCAAGTGTGCAGTTCAGTGTGGTGCAATGTCAGCTGAGAAGTGAGGGATAAAAGAAAATTCTGAGATATGTATCCAACTCACCCAGTTATATGCTCCAAAACTGTAAGAAGGGATCTTATAAATAACAGCAAAGGTAATTTCTAGGTGAAGAAGAACTTTAGACACAGGAAAGTATTCTCTGTTAGTGAAGTGCATGCATTTTATTACTTAAGAGTGTCTGCAAGATGGGAACTGGGCGGGGGTAGGGGAATACATCAAGAATGCAGGTCAGTATTCTTGAGAAATAGATGATCTGAACGTGGCTCACTGAGAGGCAATCAGCTCTGAGTATTAGGAAACAGGTGGGGTTTCTTAAATAAACCAAAGGCAAACAAGCATTAATAAAATGAAGGTAGAATTTAGTTTCTATGATGGACAGGTTAAGAGAAAGTAATAACTTTACACAACACTGTTAATTTACTAGATAAACAAGTATTTCAAAGAGCTGTACATATTTTATGTAAGAGATTTTGTACCACTGAACACATGGGGTGAAACATGACAGCTGTTTATTAGAAATGGAATTTGTTTTTTGGACGGGAAAAAGGAAAGTGGCATGAAATAAAAGATGGCCATGGAGATGGAGCTATGCCAGTTGTATCTTACCCATCTCCAAACTGGGTAAATATGAACATATGCACTTCATGTGCAAGTCTAGGGAATAAAAATAAAATGTATATTGTGTAGGTTAAAAGGCCATCCCACTGCACAATACTTTGTAGTCAAGCATAGCATTTAATATATTGCTATGCGTGCCAAATACTAAAATTTAAGCTCACATCTTTTGATGAGGAAACTTTGCAATTTCCATACTGGTTACTGATTAAATACATAGTTACATGCTGACACGTAACTATAGGATTTCCTAGGATATTCCCTGACATACAGACACATATATCAGCTCTTATCTATATTTTAAAATATCGATAAAAATTTTGGAGTGTTAGGATTGCATCTCTTCATTAGCGAACGATTTTATGCAAATGTACTTATAGCCTTTCTTCCCCTATGTTTGAACTTCTATGACAGCTAGGCACATACACAGAAGCCATGCTTACAACAGATATACTCCATCAACTGTGTTCCAAGTATAATATGCAACCTGCTGTTATAACACTACCTCTTAGAAAATGTCTTTAATTCACTTATGGCAGGATTATAAATTCAGAAAAGTCTTTGCTTCTATTGTTACATCTAGAGGTTTTCCTACAAATATACAAAAAAACAAAAACAAAACATAATGCATACCATTGCCATCAGATTTAAAATCCCATAAGGTAAGGTCTAGATCTTTTATTTAGTTGAGGATGTTGTCCTTAATACCAGGTTTAATCTTAGAGTGCTCAGAACAGTGGAATATGCATGACAGTGACATATGCATAGTGAAGCATTAACAAATATCATCAATAATTTAACAGAGTGGTATATAAGCTAATTGTTGACATTCTCTTGCTTTATAGGAATACTAAACGAAAAACTGTGTAATTAGCTAAGACCACAGTATCAGAAATCTGTCTGGAGATTATGGATGAAAATGTTTCAGGAAATAGAAACACTGCAGTCAAATTTTTAGGCCAGAAGTATTTTTTGATTCTGCAATTACTTCTGGACTCCCTAGCAACATTTCTGGGTAGTCAGCTCTGTACTCTGGGAAAAATCCCTGTTTTAAGAATAATAGCTTTAGGTCTTTTCCTTAGCTACTAACCCCAAACTTGCTGAGTCAATCTTTTCGTTGAAATTTCCGACAAATGTTAATGTTGTTTACATATACAGTTTGTCAGTCAATCCATATAGGAGGCTAGTGGTTGACTTAATACAAATTCATTAACACTACACAATTACCTATTAATGCAGGAAGATTTTTAAGTACTCTTATTTGGGAAATAGTTGTAAAATTGGTAGTCTCGGCTATTAGCATAACTAAATCTCTGTGGCATGCAAAACAATAAAAACAAAACAAAACAGGAAAAAAGGCCCTGGAAGTAACACAATCCACCCTTCCTACCCCCCGACCCTCCATCTTCCTTTTTATATGGGAATAAGGCCAGAAACTGCTTTCAATTCTACACGACCCCAGAATATAATACACTGCTTCTTAGGGTAGCTTCATTTTAAGTCTTCCTCTTTAAGGAAGTCATGAAACAGTTAAATTATCCTAGCTGGCTTTGCGAAGAAACATACATGCTCTTTACTAATATTCTCAGTCTTAAGGAAGAAAACCACTATTATCAGGGATGCAGTTGAACCCAGAGTTCTGGTACAGTTTCTTTACTTTGCTGAAGGGGAAGGAATCCCCAGGGACTGTGAGAATGGCAAGAGAAACAGGGGAATTAGAGCAACACCCACCTCACTCAAGAAGTGGCTGTGGGATCAAGAGTCTGAACTGGACCTGAACATATTCAAAACACCAGGATTTTTCCAGCCCAGACCCTAATCCCTGGTACTGCCTGGAATAGACTTGGCTTCTGGGGGTGTGCTGCCCCCTAGGCCCCTTGGGTCTCTTTCGCTGGACTTTCACATCCTGGTGTAGTGCCACTTCGTCTTGAAAGGTAGGGGGCTTCCACTTCCTTTCTGTAAGCAAGGAAGATTGGGTACAAGGGAGGTAAAAGGACAAGAGGGGGAATCTGTGAGCAGGGGGAATCTTGGACAACTTAAAAGAGAAGGGATACAAAAGGCTAAAATTTTTTAAACTGTGAATATAAAGTTTTATAATGAAGGCCTACCTTCATTGCCATTTGGCATTTAAATTCTTCAAGAATTGGGAGTCTATTTTAGGGATTGGACTTTTCGACAAATTCTGAATTCCTAAAGCTGCTCTTAGCTGAAAAAAAAGTTTGGTACCACTGATTTTGAAGGTCCTCTTTCTAGGCAATGAATATTATAAAAACAGATGATACTAATTTCCACATTTTCTATCCCAAATATCAGAATGTCTAAGTAACCTGCCCATATAGTTGCAGCCCCTTTACTCTAGAACAACGAGAAGTACATAGGAAGAGGCCTTCAAGGAAAATCAGTTGGAGAGAACTCCTCCTTATCCTCCATTCATCAGATAATCATTAACTCTACAGAAGCAGGTAGTGACACTTACTTATTTCAATCTTCCTCACCCATCAAAACAAATGAAAACATAATCACTACCTTGAAAATTTAATTCTATTAATTATTTACTCAGAAATCCCGCCCCGCCAAATTCTTTTCCTCCCGCTTCTAATTATTTTTTTCCTCCAGTTTCTATGGGGGTAAGGGAAAGGTCTAATGTCATTTACAATGGGCTAGGCTTGGGTTTAGAAAATACCACATATTTATTATTAGATGCCCACAAGAAATTTGTCTCCACACAAACTGGTAATGTATCTACTACCTAGGAAGCAGCACTTACTCTGATCCAGCAGCCATATCTGAGTAGGATGTATCTGGTGTGGTGACTCCCAGAGGGATTGCAATGCTCATGACGTCCAACACAGCAGAGAGTGGAAATCACGGGGTCCAATTATCAGAGACTGGCCACTCTGAGAGTGGGGGTGAGCTGCAGAGCCTCAACCAACATGTTATGGACATGAGGAATCCTAGAACAGAAAAGGAAAACATCTAGTAACCAGACAGTTCTTTGAATTTATTGCAAATACTACTGAATATTTTTCTATTTTTTGAACAAAGCTTTTAAGGGATAAATATAAAACAAATACAAGGGATCAACATTGTCTCGTGTTTACTATGTTCTACATTAATGTTCCACAAAGTGAGGTAGCAAAAGTTATGCTCACTTTTCATTTCTATTTTAATTTTTTTCTTTTCAGATAAAGGGAAAGTAATAGTCTGCTCACCAATGAGCACATTTCTCCCATTCCACAACTGCTTATCAAACAAAAATTTCTGACACGCTAGGACTTAACTAACAAGACACAGAATAGTTAAAAGAATTTACTAGTTTAATGTTATAGTTTAATGTTATTCCTTCCAAATTAAATATGATGATAAAAGAAATCAATCTGTTTATATTTGACTGAATAGCTGTTTCTTATTGCCTTCTTTTGTCATGGAATACTCTTTTCCTTCTTTTAAACCTTTTTAATAACTATAATTTTGGGAGAAGATGTAATTAGTAACTATATCTGTGAGATAATATCCACTGCTAGGTATGAATAAAAACATAAACCACAAAGTGTACAGTTTCATGATAAAAATTAGAAAATTTTGCATGGAAAAGCAGTGAGGATACCTTGAGTTGGTGACCACAGCAAGTGGAGTTTGGGAACAGAAAGAAACAAACTTGGTAGTGTAAAGAAACAAAAGTAGATTAAGTAGATTAAGAGATTTGGAGGTATGGTGCAAAGGGAAAAAGTGTACTTTGATTTTACATTAGTGATTTTATAGTTCTGTAAAAAAAAACCATTAAAAGAATGGAACACAGAGCATTTCATGTGGGAGGAAAGAAAGTCAATGTGACTGTTAAGGCCCAGGTTAATAAAGATTTTTGCAAAAAAACTACAAAAAGAAGTCATGACTGATACACTGATTCATGATAAGACAAATAAGACAGCAGAAAATGGTTATTTATACTAAAAAAATTAAATCAAATGAAAAGTATACCATATTAATTGAGTCAATACAGGGGATCAATGCAAATTTTAAAATGGTAGATGATCTCAGATGCTTGACTCTTATTTTGAAATATGAAGCAAATTAACATGGAAAAGAAAACCAATAGTGAACAGTGAATCAGGACAAGATTTTTAAGAACACGTAAAGATAATACTCTTCTGTATCATTAGTTTACAATGCTAGAACAGCTATAAACTAAGCAGTCCTCCCTGGCACCTACACTTTGAAAGAGCTGGATCTCACTAATGGACCTAGGACTCTCCAAATCCTGTGTGGCAATATACCTGTTCCCACTCAACTTGAGGTGACATGTTGGACTTGAGACTGAAATGAAAAGGGCAAATCTTCCTACCTATTGCTTCCTTACAGCTCATAAAACAAAAGTGACTAATATAACTTTCTGCCTTTGGGCCTATTTTACACATAAATGTTTCCTTTCCCTAAAAATATAACCAAACAGAGGAGAGCAGTACACTCTCTAATCCTCTGGGAAATTGAAATAAAATTTACAAGTAACAGAAGAGAGAATACTTATCAAATAAGCCCAAAAGGGCATTTTTAAATATTGGGGATTGTTGGTTACAACTCTTTCCCTATTTGGTATCACTGCATAATTCTCAAAAAAAAAAAAAAAAAAAGCCCAGAGGCTACTTGGCTAAATAACCAGAACAGAGTCTAATAATGAGCATACTACTTTGACCAATACAGGAATCTGAATCATGTGTTATATTTCAGTAAAGAACCCCTCCCTGCCAATTACTCAACACCATTAAAAAATCCTCTGTCATAGCCATTACTGTTATATGCCCATAAAAAAATGTAGGTGTCCAGATAAAAGAAAACTTACAAAACTAAGCTGACAGTGGTTATTTTTCTGAGTCAAAAAAAGATATACTTAAAAGGAAAAGATGGAAAAATCACTTCAAATAATATCTCCTTAATAAATGAATAAGTGATTAATGCATTCCTTAATGAAATCCCAACCCAGCTAATGTGGATAGGTGAAAAATAACTTTAAGAAAGATTAAGTAGTTAACTACTTTCATGAATTCTTCCATTTTCCTTTTGTGTAATTTTACATGACCCTTTCCACTCTTCTGATGAAGGCATTTTGGATCACCTTGGTTATACTGTTCCAAATAATACTTTTATAATATTGGGTGTTTTTAATTTTAAAAAAAAGATAACAAAACCTAATTTCTCATATAACCCCAAGACTAGTTCCTTTCCTAAATAACATGCAAAATGTAGCTATTAAAATGTTAACTGAAGAACTTATAACAGATCATCTATATGCAGTATTTTACTATAATTACCCTGGTTTTATAAGATAAGACAATAGGCTCCTACTATAGTTTACCAAGCTTAAGTAGTTATAGCAGTTACTAATTTATCACATAGTTGGAGATATGTCCTAGAAAGAATTGATAAGAATTAAAATCTCTAGGTGGAACAGTTTCAAAGTATCTTTTACTTGTTAATTTGTCTCTCTCTCTTCCTACCAAAGTAAAAACTCAATGAGGACAAGGATTTTTGTGTTTTCTCCTCTGTTGTAGTTCCACAGCCTACAACAGCACCTGGAACGTAGAGGGTATTTGAGAATTATTTGCTGAATAAATTATGATCACTCATATCAAAATTATAGTTTTTAGCATTCACTGAAGTACAAAAATTAAAACAAATTAAAAGAATTTACTTGGCTCAGTCACCTTTTTATAGACCTCTGAATATGAAGTCCCCCAAAATTATCTGCCAGTAGTTCTGAAGACCTAGAAAAAGTTGAGAAGCAAATTAGTATAGAAAGAAATAACATAGATGGACACATGGAATAGAATTCTACAGAAATAATATTTTAACGGTAATTGTTCCATTTAGTACTGTATCTTTGTCCTTTAACCTTGTTATCTTATTTTCCTGTAAAGCCAGAACCTAAATAAAGGGTAGAAAAGGTAATTGCCTATTTGAGTTAAGAAGTGACACATATTGTCTCTGGGTAATCCTTTTCTTTCCTTCAAATCAGAATTCTCTCCCATTTCCCCAAGGATTCCTTCTTTTTCTCTCTCCTAGGAGGTGCTTCTCTCCTCCTCTGACCCATTCTTAAATTCGGAGGCTTTTCTTTAATCAAATGTCAAATTTATTCTCCAGTCAGACAGGGACCTACCATGATCTGTTAGAGTTCATATTAGTCCTTTCTTCCCCCTGCCCTCTTGTCCTACTATAGAAAGAGGGACAAGAGGGAATCCATTTGTGGTCAACTACACAATGGAAAGCACGTAGAAAACAGAGCTTTAATTAGCTTTCTACACTCCAAAAAGAAAAGGAAAATAGGTGATGACATAGGACTTGGGGGGGAAAAAGTCAAATTTAACATTAGCCAGGAAGGGGTTTCAACATCTGAAATGTTATATCATGTATGTGAAAAGAGCTGTGTGTGAGATTCCAGTTACCAAGCAGTAGACAGTAAATGTTCTTTATGTTGATATCTTACGGATTTCTAACTTTTTATTAAAAATTGGGAAATAAACTATTCTTTAGAAACAATTTTAAAAGAGCATACTCAGAACTGTAAAAATAAAAGGTATGAAGGTAACAGTACATGGAAGGAAGAAAAGAATTACACAAAGGAAGAAACAGACTCCTTTAGCAACAACAAATAAGAAAAAAGGACAGGAGTAAAAAGAGAAATAAGTACATGAGTATACAGTAGGGGGAAAATGAATGCATCAGAATTTCAATTTCATTTCAGTTTAACTACAATCCATCAGACCCCCCAGGAACTGTAGTTAAGTTCTTGGACTCAGAAGCAGAACCAGCTTGACTCCCAGTACTGAGTACTCTTTTGAGAAGTCACCATTTACATATAGTTTCTAAGGAAAAGGCTTTTAAGAACGTGCCAGAAATAGTTTATAATTACCCCAGTCTTTTTAATTGAATTCAGAAATGGTCAATAGTCTCTGTATCTGCCATTCTGACAGTCTCTTCTCTATATGACTTGCTGAAAGCACAAGACCCATGTGATCTGTCAGGTCACTCTCAGAGAAAACAGACAAAAAGTGTTTTAAGAACAACTCCAACAGAGATTTCAGAAAAAGAAATTGCATCAGCCAGGTGAGCCGGAAGCAGCTGGGAGACAAGAGTCCAATAAACAACCAATCCGATGAAAGAAATTCAGAACAAGTCTGCTTCAGTAATCCTGTGAAGAGGACTGGCAGGAAGAGGAGTGCCGCTTCAGAAAAAGAACAGGCCTCATATGCTTCAGACAGTCTTTGTACTGTGGCTGTGGACCTTGGCCATTCTCCCAGAAATGATGCAATCCTGATGAACAAGATCTGCTGCCAGAGAAACAATTGTTAACAGCCTATGCAGACAGCAACTTAGCCAAGAAGCAATCTCTGATCAACTCTCTCCACAAACCACCAGAAAGTCAAATTTCTTCCTCAGTTTTGATCTCTGACAAAACATGTTAGTGAATATATATTTAGATATATACAAATACGCCATTTTCTCAAAATGCCCCTTTTTAGTTCCTTTGGCTTTATAATATCTATCCTCTATCATTACATTTGAAAGAAAACACTGAGATTATTTTTATTTTTACGAATTCTCATGCTAACAGCAAGGTATTTATGTTGAAATTTTACTTTTCTCCCATTCTTATAAAAAAAAAATGTTTGGGGATGTAGTGGCTTCCCTAAGTTTTAAAATCACTCTGCAATCTAGGGCCCAATTATGAGATTTCAAAGTAAAGACAAATATGCACACTCACTAATTCAGGGCCAGAAAGGTATATTTTATAGACATTTTTGAAATTATGTGAAACTCAATATGTTAAAAATAGGCAGGTATTACAAAAAGAGAGAAAAATCTCTTCTTGCTTAGGCTGACACAAAAGGTAGACTGAGTAATATCAGTTTGCAATGCCCACTTTTCTCAAGGGCAGTAATATTACTTCAGATCTTTTAAGAGGGTTAATGATTATTTTCATCCTATTAGCCACAACTTACTATTTTAGAATCTAAAACATCCTCAACTTAAAAATCCTCCCAAGGGGACTTCCCTGGTGGCGCAGTGGTTAAGACTCCGTGCTCCCAGTGCAGGGAGCCCGGGTTCGATCCCTGGTCAGGGAACTAGAAGCCACACGCACGCCGCAACTAAGGCGCCCACATGCTGCAACGAAGACCTGGCGCAACCAAATAAATAAATAAATATTTTAAAAAAAGAAAAAATCCTCCCTAGATTAGATTCATCATCTCCTAGGCCTGGTTTCTTTTTCAGAGCTTTGGTATCAGGTTGTTCACACAGTACTGTTATGAAATTATTAGGATTTTTTCCTGCCTTGCATACTAAATAAAAGACTCTGTATACAAGAAACCTCATTTCTCTAAACTCCAACTAGCCAGATGCGACAATTAACCAAATTTCTTCTTTTTGAAAGCAATAACCCTTAAAGTGGGATTCACTAAAAACACAAGCTTCTAAAATGTATTCTGAAATCAATGTGTTCAGCCCAATCTACTATCCCGATATTTAAACTATTAAAATAATAAAAATCAACAGATATACAGAATAACTCTGAGGCAGTAAAATTTTTAATAGGCCAATAAATGAATAAATTCAACACAGTTCAGAAGAAAAAAAATGTCAGAAAAATTTTCAATAAGGGTTAAAAGAAAATAACCACTAATTTTAAGATTCAATTTCTGAATCTACTGATTATTCAAAATTTTGTTATACGTATAAGTTGAGATTATTCTTAAATACTTCTAATACTTAAATTTCCTACTTTTGAATGACTAAACAGTAAAAAGGGAAGACAGAGAGATTAGAAGATTTTTTTGTATGATTATACCCTCAATTTTTAAATCACATAACACTTAAGAAAGCAGTAAACATATATGTACATTTAGCTACACAACCAACTTGTTTGAGAACTAATGTGGCAGCTGCATTATATGCTTATCTTCCATTTCCAACCCAAACTGAGATATTGAGGAAAAACACTGCCGTTGTACTGTTAACATAAAGCTTTTTATCTTGGGAGGAGAAAAAGTATGTTAGGGAAAAGTACTGTATTAGGAGTTAGGAAATTTGAGTTCTAGCCTATAACTTAATTAGTCTGGTGATCTCTGAAAAATCACTTTTTATAGATGACACTTAAGTTCCTCAAAGTAAAATCTTCATTGGGTTTCCTCCTGCTCTAAATTTCTGTGAATCGTGACAGTGACTCAGGCAATTCATACAATATCTCAAAAGTCTGTTTTCTCAGTGTACAGTAGAAAGAATAATACCTGTACTGCTGACATAGGTGCACACAGGTCAGTGTTTGTAGCAAATAATAATTTAAGTGGCTCTCTGGAACTTTAAAATATATGTAAACAAAGAGGAGGTGCTACTAATAATCTGAATGTGGCTAAAAATTATTTTCACTCATCTCTAACTGTATATTTCAATTTTGCTAAAGTAAATCATGCGAGAAAAGGATATGTAGGAAACATGCAAAAAAAAAAAAGTCTAGGAGAGAGAAGTGATAAGCATTAGAATAAATAAATAAGAATTATTGGAAAATAAGAGATGTACTCTAAGAAGAGAGAAAGAGTTCAGAGATCTGGGGAAAAGTTCATGTACTTGGGGTAGTGCAAGTTATGTTAGGCTTACGATCTGAAGCAAGTTAATACAGGCAAAGGATCTAGAAATTCAGGGCTGAAGAGAAGAAAAGACAAACGTGTTGGGATAAACAATTAAGAGAGACTAAAGAAACATCATTATTTAGTAATTTAGAGCCAAGATAAAAGTTTTCCTTTTCTCCTACCTCTTCTCCTTCAACACGTGTTTATCCCTTGGCTCCTTTGCCTAAATTTATACTCCCTCTAGGGGCTACTGGGCTTGGCACAATAAACTGTCTACAAAAGCTCTAAACTTACTAGAGTAGGAGGTAATTAAAACCCAATTAAAAAAAAATCCTACTTCAGTCCATAGTAAGAATTTCTTTCCCCATGAAAAACTTCAATAATGGCAATACTATAGAGGCGAAGACATATTTCATTGTGCTTGGAAGGGAGGTGGGGGTGAGTAACAGGATAAGAGTACACTCTGTAAATAACGAAACTAAATACTACAATCTTAAATTATTTTAAGATGACACTGAAGAAATATCTTATTTACAACTCATTTAACTATGATAAACAGATATTTACTGCTAAACTAACCAAGGATGCACAGACTCTTTCTGCCTTTAACAATAATCAATAAGGAAAATTTTAGGTTTCTAAGTGTCAAATAAAGATGATACCCTCAATGAACTTCTATTTACCTCTTTAAAGAGCTATATTCTAAAGACTTTCTAAAGGTTTTGTCCTACTGTGTTTGAAGCCTCTGATCATGCTTTAGAGCCATGTTCCATACTAGATAGGAAAAGAACCTCTCCTACCTCTGTGTTTGCCTCCTCTAAATCCTTACTGTTTTCATTTTCAAACCCTGAATGGGAACCATGTTCACTTACTCCAGACAAAGTGAGTTACACATATTTATCAGGAATTGATATCTTTATATTTTCAGTAGTTTAGGCAAAATTTCTCCGGTTGATAAAAAATTTAGAGTTTTAAGTTCAGAGTCTAATTCATTATTCTATAGATGAAGAAACAGAGCTATAAAAGTATTAACTTATAAGAAGTCACACACACAGTAGTGGAGTTTAGAAGAAAATTAGGATTTTAATGTATAGGCTCTATTTATTAAAGTAATTACTACTAACTTTAGATAGCAACATTTGAATTAAAAGAAAAAAAATTTTTTTTTTGGCTGCTGAGCAGCTTGTGGGATCTTAGTTCCCCAACCAGGGATTGAACCTGGGCCCTCCACAGTGAGAGCGCAGAGTCCTAACCAATAGACCACCAGGGAATTCCCTAAAAGAAATTTTTAAAAAATTAAGCACCAATTATTGTTGGTACTACGTTAGACAAACAAGTCCAGATTAACATTCCTGGCTCTCTTGGGATTTATATTACCCAGATTTGTCAGGGTTTTCTTCATTCATTCATTCAACAACCATGAAGTGAGTAACTACTCATGTAACTCTACTACGTATAAAAACCATGTTAAGTTTTATTTTAAAATGCTTCTATTGGGACTTCCCTGGTGGCACAGTGGTTAAGAATCCGCCTGCCAACGCAGGGAACACAGGTTCGATCCCTCCTCTGGGAAGATCTCGCATGCTGCAGAGCAACTAAGCCCGTGCACCACAACTACTGAGCCTGTGCTCTAGAGCCTGCAAGCCACAACTACTGAAGCCCACGCACCTGGAGCCCGTGCTCCGCAACAAGAGAAGCCACGATGAGAAGCCCACACACCACAATGAAGAGTAGTCCCCGCTCGGCGCAACTAGAGAAAGCCCGCGCGCAGCAACAAAGACCCAACGCAGCCCCCGCCCCCCCAAAAATAATAAAGTTTCTCTTATCCAAGTAGAAGAGGGTAGGCACTTTGCAAAAACTCTTTCGGTTTCCCTATGTGCCAAAGTATTGCATCTTTACAACCATAAGGGAAAAGAAAATCCTAAAGTGTGTCTCTACAATTCATGAGTCATCCTGAAGTGAAAACAACACCCTACCCCCAAAGAAAGAAAACCCCAAACCACTCCATCTTTTAGCAGTGACACAGAGGGATACAGAAACAGATTCTTTTATAAATCTCTTAAACTGTTTAGACAAAACTTTTCACTGATTGGTCTCATGAAAAATTCTATTAAGAATGAAGAAGAATGAAGAACAATGGGCAGCAAGAACCTTCAAAACACAGACAAACAGAACCTGACTATACGTGTTCTGTGATTATTTGACAGACCAGGTGGCTAAGTATCTAGCAGTAAAGGAATTTAAAGCTTAACAATTCTGATGTGCACAACGGGGATCCTCTCCTGACCAACAGCTGTATCTTTACTGACTTATTAAGAAATAATAAATGCTTATAAAAATATACAAACATTACAAAAGCATAAAAAGTAGAAGTGAAATTCTCACATAATTCCACTTCCCAAAGTTCCCCAGAGATGAAAGTGAGAACCCTACTGTTCTTTAATCAGCTTTGCTCATTTAGTAGTAAGTTTTGGACATCTTTCTATACGCGCATGTACAAAATTTATTTCTTCCTCTTAAACGACAGCACTGAGGCTTCCCTGGTGGTGTAGTGGTTAAGAATCCGCCTGCCAATGCAGGGGACACGGGTTCAAGCCCTGGTCTGGGATCCCACCTGCCATGGAGCAACTAAGCCCGTGTGCCACAACTACTGAGCCTGCGCTCTAGAGCCCGCGAGCCGCAACTACTAAGCCCACACACCACAACTACTGAAGCCTGTGCGCCTAGAGCCCGTGCTCCGCAACAAAACAAGCCACCGCAATGAGAAGCCCGTGCACCGCAATGACGACCCAATGCAGCCAAACAAAAAAAAGACAGCACTGTATTCTATCCTATGGATCTACTATAATTTAAATCAATTCTCTGCAGGAGAATGTTTAGATTGTTGCTAATCTTCCATAATATACACAATGCTGCATTGAATGGGCATGTACATATGCCTTTCTTTATACATGTGTATAAACAATTCCTTAGGACACATTCTTAGAAGTGGAACTGCTAGAAGGGCATGAGCACATTTATTAGTGATGCCGAACCACCCTCCAGAAAGTTAAAGCCAGTTTACACTCCTACAAACATAGTGGGAAGGCTACATTTTCCCGTAATGTTCAAAATAATTTCAATTCTAACATTCCTCATAGAGTTTCTTCCTTAGAGGACTCTCTACAGCCTACAAGAAAACCCTAACACGAAAGTTAATTGCAAATTCTCAACAATTCTGTGATACACTTTTAAGACTACTGACTTGATGCACTGGATGTCCTCTAAAATTCTTTTATACTAAGTAGGAGATCTCAATTGCTTTTTCGCTAAACTTGGGATGGGATCTTCAAAGTAAAACCTAGATAATGCACTATTACACAATGGAAGTATTTTCTTATGGTTGTCCCATGACATAACTTTAAATTCATTTAAAAGAAGGCAGCGCCAAGCTCTAAATTTCTTTTCCCAGTAATGAAAAAACAAATGCTAGCCATCTAGCTGGCATCTGTTGATTTGAGCTCTTCAGTTTCAAATAAGCTATCAAAACTCTGTTCTAGCAGTTCTGCCTCAGTAGTATATATGATTCCTCCCATTTATAATTACCCTCGGAAAGAGAAAAAAGTTTGAAACTACAAGAAGCTTGTCAATATTGACTTACTAAAAGACAGAGTGCCAAAATATTGACTAAATTTGTAACGTAGCTACAAATCATTTGGTATATACTCCACTATGACACCGGACATGGTTCAAATCTAAGTCCTGGGCCAATGAGGGGCCAATGAGGCAAAAAACCTCTCCTTTTCACTGTGCTGGCACTAGCACCTGACTGACAGCCTAGATGCAGAGCTATTCTTTCTCCTCTGAAATATTTCACAGATTATCTTTTATCCATCCATTCACCAACACTACTCACCTCCTTATCATTTCAAGGTTGCAGTGAACTGCTCTCACTAACTGAGTTCTCAACCCTCCAATCTACTCTTCATTCTCCCATGACGCTAAATAACTATGATCATTATCATTCTACTATTAGAAACCTACAATGGCTACCTAATACCTACTGGGTTAGTTCAAACTCCTTTGCCTGAATGGAAGACCACCTTTGTTAATTAGCTATTCATCTGTTTCTTTTCCTTCAAAATTTTTTCACACTACTTATCTTGTCTGATATGCTATTTTTTTGCATCTTAAAAAAACTTTATTATGAAAAATTTCAAACAAATACAAAACCAGAGAAAACCCTGTAATGAACTCACAGACTACCGAGTTTTAATCAACAACCAATTCATAGCCAATCTTATTTTATCTATAATCTTTCCTCTTCTACATTATTATTTTAAAGCAAATCCCAGAAATATCAGTTGTACATATTACATTTGCTGAATAAAGCTGTCCCTTGTTTATTATAAATATGGTGAGAGTGGTTGGCTTACAATGACAGGTGGCAGTGATAGGGAAAGAAAGACCATCATTCCAAGGCAAAAGTGAAAATGGGTAAAAACGTAATGTAATTCATCAATTGATTTGCTGAGAGTAATGTTTAGGCTTTACAATTATACACACATAGCTATTAAAAATGTCTTAATCATTTTTTTTTAAGAAAAAAAAATTACTGGGAATTCCCTGGTGGTCCAGTGGTTAGGACTCTGCGCTTCCACGGCAGGAGACACAGATTTGATCCCTGGTTGGGGAACTAGGATCCCGCAAGCCGTATAGCCAAAAAAACCCCCCCAAAAACAAATACTGTAAGCAATTTTTTTTGGATTTTTAAATTTGATATGGACCATTTTTTAATAGATTTATTTATTTATCTACTTATTTTTTTACGTATTTATGGCTGTGTGCGGGCTTTCTCTGGTCGTGGCGAGCGGGGGCTACTCCTCGTTGTGGTGTGCGGGCTTCTCATTGCGGTGGCTTCTCTTGTTGCGGAGCATGGGCTCTAGGCGTGCAGGCTTCAGTAGTTGTGGCTCACGGGCTCTAGAGCGCAGGCTCAGTAGTTGTGGCGCACGGGCTTAGTTGCTCCGCGGCACGTGGGATCTTCCTGGACCAGGGATTGAACCCATGTCGCCTGCATTGGCAGGCGGATTCTTAACCACTGACCCCCAGGGAAGCCCTGATATAGACCATTTTTAAAGTCTTTATTGAGTTTGTTACAATATTGCTTCTGTTTTGGTTTTCTGGCCCTGAGGCATGTGGGATCTTAGCTCCCCCACCAGGGATCAAACCCGCACCCCCTGCATTGGAAGGCAAAGTCTTAACCACTGGACTGCCAGGGAGGTCCCAGTAAGCAATTATTTTTTGATCTGAGTTTGTTGATAATAAAATTTCTTGTGTTCTTGAGAATGCAGATTTTTCCTTATAGCAGAGTTAAGTACAAGCATACACACGACCCACATCTGTGACACAGCATTCTTATTTGTATATGCTATGTGTCAATAAGTAAAAATGGATAAAACACAAAAGAAACACCTGGAAGCAGTTAAGTGTGATAAACCAATGCATTAAAGAGAAGGACTGTTTGTGACCACCTAGAGGGGTAGGACAGGGAGGGTGGGAGGGAGGGAGACACAAGAGGGAAGAGATATGGGGATATATGTATATGTACAGCTGATTCACTTTGTTATAAAGCAGAAACTAACACACCATTGTAAAGCAATTATACTCCAATAAAGATGTTAGAAAAGAAAAAAAAATTGGTTTTGAGTCAAAAAAAAAAAAAAAGAGAAGGACTGTAACACCACGCTAGCAATGGCTCATATCTGAGGTGCTAGCCAGCTGTTCTTTTTAATGAGCAGTTTCTTAAGAGTACTAGAACCTCAGACTGATGACTAACTTAGGGTTAAAAAAGCTCATATACTCAATGGAGGCATATTTTCCAGTCAAAAAATAACTAACTAATAATGGTGTCACAGAACAGAAACATCTGGGAATATATATAGCTGATACCTATATGAACCACAAAGCAGAGGTATCTTAAGACCCAGTTAGTGGAAAACAGGCCCAAATCAATGTCAATGCAAATATATACCAACACATTCTATTACCAAACTACCCTCCATAAGCTATACTGATAACAATAAAATTAAACTCAGGATAATTTGTAATTTAAAAAGTAACAGTGATGTAAGACAATGATCAACTCAAAGAAACACTGATGTACATTGTTTTGCCTAAGCAAAAAACTAGCCTACATTTACTCATATAGTAGCTTACTGGGTAAAATGAAATCTTTGGAATGGTAAGTACATCATTTCCCTAGAAGTCCAAGAGGATGAACATCTCTGGACCAACTAGCTATTAATTTGTTATGAGACGCAGAAACTTGTAAGAGTTCTCATCATGAAAAACATCAAAAATATTTAACTTATGGATTGTAAAATTATTCTCTGGAGATCTTAATATGAAAATAACTTAAAAACCTTGATACAGAGAATTCCCTGGCGGTCCAGTGGTTAGGGCTCTGCCCTTTCACTGCCAAGGGCTTGGGTTCAATCCCTGGTTGGGGAACTTAGATCCCACAAGCTGCGTGGCGTGGCCAATAAAAATAAAAACCCTGATAATCCAGTTTCAGTAAACCCTTCAGCTGTATCTGGGCCAAAATTCTCATTCATTAATTCTTACAATAAACTAGCCCCAGGACACGGACAAAACAGTACTTTTTAATGAATACAACTGGTACAGTAAAGTTACTCCAAATTCTCATGCAAAATATAATCACAACCGTATACCACGTTAAAATTTCCCAGTTATTTTATTGTCTCTTTCAGTCATCTCTATTGCTTTTCCTGTCCTGTCAGAGTTTGACCCTAAGCAAAGCCCAGAATTCTAGCACTGAACAAAGTGGAGTAAAACATAAAGCATCTTAGATTTAGCTTCTATTTTTCTTTTTTGTTTAAACATTTTCTATTTACAAACTTATTTTTTCTTAAGTAAAATATTTCTAAATGCTCAACATTACTGTTTTTGAATATGGTATTTCCTCTTCCAGTGCCTGGTAACCAATATAAAAACTAAGGCTTAAAAAAAAAAAAAAAAAAAGCCTATGCCCCAGATTTTGACAAATCTCTTGTAGACCACCACTAATAACTTTAGAGCAGTGGTTCCCAATCTTTTTGTGTATAAGGATAGTTTTTAAAACTGCAAAAATTTTTTGGGGTGGAAGAAATGGCTATAGGGGGTCAAAGGTAGAAATCTCCAATTGTAAAATAAATAAGTCATGGGGGTATAATCTATAGCATGGTGACTAGTTAATACTGTATCGCACATTTTAAAGTTGCTAAGAGAGTAGATCTTAAAAGTTCTCATCACAAGAAAAAAAAATTGTAACTAAGGTGAGGGATGTTGGCTAGACTTATTATGGTGATCATTTCACAACGTATACAAATCATTATGAAATCACTATGTTGTACACCTGAAACTAATATGTCAATTAAACCTCAAAAAAAAAAATTAAAAAAATAAGGCCATTAGGGTGGGCCCTAATCCAATATAACCAGTGTCCTTATAGGAGAAAATGTGGACACACAAAACACACCAGGGACATGCACACACAGAGGAAGGACCATATGAAGAGGCAAGAGAGTGACCATCTGCAAGCCAAGGAGAGAGGTCTCAGGAGAAACCACCCCTGCCGACACCTTGATCTCAGACTTTTAGCCTCAAAAAAAAGTGCAAAGAAGTTTATCTGCCGACTAGGAAAATACAGTAAAAAACAAAAAAACAAAAAAACAAAAAAACAAAACTGAATTTGTCAACACATTACATCCTTTGCAACTGGGGTTCCTGGCCCACAAAGCACCAGTGCCCAAGAATAATAATTATGGAGAACTGACAATATTTCTGCACAAGAGCCTTTCATTTATGTCCTTAAGGACCATTATCTATTAATATTTAGCCACGACGGGACTAAACAATTTATACTCTGATAAATGTATCAGATGATCCTTACTAAAAGTGACAAAAAAAGGGAAAGAAACAAAATCCCTGCCTAAGAAGGTGCCTTCCTTTGACCTCTTGGGCCAAACCACCATAAAGCCCCCTGTTAAAGCAAAGATGTCTTTACATTCAACCCTGAATTCTGAAAAAAATTACATGACCCCATGGCTCTTCAATGAACTTAGGATTTCTTAAGAATCCACTAAGACTCAAGTTTGTGTTTCATGTTTTAAATTCCAACTCTTCCCCCATCTGTACATGAAAGCAAGAAGGAAACCCACAAGGCAGGCTCTCCATTTGCCTTAGTATTTATATTCAAAACTTTATCTGGGGTATAACTAACTACCTTGTTACAGTTTTTCTAGCAGATTTCAAACTTAACACCTCTTAGCTATTATTTGAGCATACATACTCATTAAATTCCTACCAACTCTGCATTACTGAACTGTTCAAAGCAAACAATATTGGCCTAAAATTTTCTTTGAGGGGGACCTACAACGAATGTTTATTTGGCTATCAGTCTATTACAGTTCAAACAAAATCCTAATTTACAAGCCATAAAAAGTTTTAAAGATAAATGTCTGGGAGCCGCTTGACACCATTCCTTATTCTACAGAAATTCAAATTCCTTTTAGAAGTCTTATCAGACTTCTAGACCTATTATTAATGTCTCCTTTTTTTTTTTTTAATTTTAAATTTTTGGCTGCGCTGGGTCTTCGGTGCTGTGTGCGGGCTTTCTCAAGTTGCGGAGCACCAGCCGTAGGCGCGCGAGCTCAGTAGTTGTGCCGCATGGGCTCTAGAGCGCAGACTCAGTTGTGGCTCACGGGCTTAGTTGCTCCATGGCACGTGGGATCTTCCCGGACCAAGGATTGAACCCATGTCCCCTGCATTGGCAGGCGGATTCTTAACCACTGCGCCACCAGGGAAGTCCTTTACTTCCTTTTTAAAAGGTATTTTCTTTGGGAAAAAATTGATTTATCAAGCACAACTGACTGTGCATCTGTGCCAATTTGATACAAGTAGGTTTTGATTTCTAGTAGCAAAATTATTTAAATTTTCAAAAATACAAGAATTCACAGATTACTTCTTTATAAGAAAACAAGTACGTTCACAGGTGGGCTCTGTGGTGGTTTGCTGCTTGGCCCAATAGGTCAAAGGGGGGCACCTTTTCAGGCTGAAGAAGAAATCAACTGAGTCAAGCTGCTCTCTTAGGAACCAAATCCTAGGATGCTTATAGTTCTTAACCTTTTTGAAGAGTAATCACAGATTTCTGTGATAATCTTAAAAAGATTATGAAACATTACCTCAGAAGAATGTAGAGACAAAACTCGAGGGAAAAATTCTAGGGATTCCTAGGCCTCTGATCTACATCCTTTCCTGAAATGCAGGCAGTCTGGGATAAGGGAAGCCGGTAACTGACTGAATGGTAAATACCCTGGAAGTCAGAATTTACAATATGTCTAGTAGGGGACAAAGTCCAAAAAACCTCATCAATTTCCTCTCTTTATCCAGATCCAGGACCCCTATCCAATTCGAGGCAAAGAATCCTAGAGGAAAAAGGGGAAAAACTACAGACGGATGGCAACACCCAAAGTCAGGAGGAGAGGAAAGTGCAGATTATGTTGGTGGAGTCTTCTTTAAATAACATAAGTAATATGGTATAATGAAAAGATCCTGGAATCATACAGGGTTGACTTGCCTTATTACTAGCTGTGCGATCACTCTGATTCAGTGTGTTCATCTGTAAACCACTCTGTATCACTACTTTGAGAATTAAGTAACATAACATTAAGAGAACTTAGCAAGATACTTAGCACACTGCAGGCACCTACTTTTGGTATGCAGGGTTACAATATTAGAGAAGTAAATAGAGGTCAAAAGGCAAATAGGAACCACTTTCCTGCTTCCAAGGTAATAGTATTTAGTGGAAGAAAGGAACCTACAGTTTGAGTTTTGTTAATAACTTGCCAAGTCTACTAACGTTAAGACTTGCTAACAGTCACAGAATAATCTGCACTCTTAGTCAAATACCCTATTAATTTTCTTAGAGAAATCTGAACTTTTTGGCATTGATGTGGTATTTATAAGATACTTTTTCAGAAATTCAACCAGCTCATAAAATGAAATCTAATATATACTGAACATACTGTTAATTTACCCACTTGCTTCCTCAATCCTGTCCAATTCCTCTCAGGAAGGCTCTCCAGAATTCTACACAGACTTTTTAAAAATATTAGTTTCCTTTCACTACAAAGTCGTATCTGCATAGCCACTCTGTTTTTCCATTGATTGGCAGTATCATGTGACAGTCACAAAAGGAACTGGGCTCAGAAGGCAAGTAGCACCAATGGGGAAAGACTGAAACATCTGAGTATGTTACTATCTGCTTTAACAAGACTCACAACAGCCAATTTGATAGATACCTTCATTTTAACCTTTAAAATGTTTTATTGTGAAACATTTCAAACAAGTAATAAAAGTAAACTTTTATAAGAAACTCCATTTATGTATCATCTTTCAACAATTACCAACTCACAGTCAATCTTGTTCCATCTTTTACCTCTCCTCCATTCTAAAGCAAACACCAGGAACATATCATTTCGTCCATAAATATTTCAGCATGTATCTCTAAAAGACAGATTCTTTAAAAAAAAAAAAAAAAAAAAAAACAGTATGCATTTTAGTTCCTGTTTTGTTTTGGAGGGAAGATAACTTTATTTTTTAAATTTTTATTGGAATATAGTTGATTTACAATGTTGTATTAGTCTCTGCTGTACAACAAAGTGAATCAGTTATACATATATTTACATATATCCACTTTTTTAGATTCTTTTCCCATATAGGTTATTACAGAGTATTGAATAGAGTTCCCTGTGCTACATACAGTAGGTCCTTATTAATTATCTATTTTATACGTAGTACTGTGTGTATGTCAATCCCAATCCCCCAATTTATCCCCCCCTCCCCTTCTGGGGGGAAGATAACTTAAACCACCATTTTGTCCTTTCCTAGAACTCCCATTCCTATATCTAAAGTATTGTCATCCAATCTGAATTCACTTTAGCACTCCTCAATCTCACTCTAATCCCAAAGTACTAAAACAAACAAAAAACCTTCCAAAAAATTAGAGAGGGAACACTTCAAAACTCATTTTACCCTGATATCAAAGCCAGATATGAATACTACAAGAAAAGAAAACTACAGGTCAATAACCCTGATGAACATACACGCAAAAATCCTCAACAAAATATTAGCAAACTCAATTCAACAGTACATTAAAAGGATCATATACCGTGATCGAATGGGATTTATTCCTGGGATGCAAGGATGGTTCAACTACCCAAATCAATCAATGTTATACACATTAAAAATCATATGATTATCTCAATAGATGCAGAAAAAGCATTTTACAAATTCCAACATCCCTTCATGATAAAAACTCTCAATGAACTGGGTACAGATGGAGTGTACCTCAACATAATAAAGGCCATATATGACAACCCACAGCTAACATCATACTCAATGGTGAAAAGTTGAAAGCTTTTAAGATCAGGAACAAGACAAAGATTTCCACTCTTACCACTGTTATTCAAAACAGTAGTGGAAGTACTAACCAGAGCAATTAGACAGGAAAAAGGAAAAAAAGAAAAAAAAGAAAAGGCATCCAAATCAGAAGTAAAATCATCTCTGTTTGCAGATATCATGGTATTATATCTAGCAAACCCTAAAAATTCCCCCCAAAATGTTTAGAATAAACAAATTCAAGGAATTCCCTGGTGGTGCAGTGGTTAAGAATCCGCTTGCCACTGCAGGGGACACGGGATCGATCCCTGGTCCAGGAAGATGTCACACGCCGTGGAGCAACTAAGCCTGTGTGCCAAAACTACTGAGCCCACGCGCCACAACTATTGAAGCCCGCACGCTGCAACCAGTGAAGCCCACGAGTCTACAGCCCGTACTCCGCAATAAGAGAAGCCACTGCAATTAGAAGCCCACACACCGCAACGAAGAGTAGCCCCTGCTCGCCGCAACTAGAGAAAGCCCATGCGCAGCAACGAAGACCCAACACAGCAACAAAACCCCAAAACAACAACAACAAAAAACAAATTTGGCAAAGTGACAGGATACAAAATCAATATATAAAAAAATCACTAACAACAAACTATAGGAACGAGAAATTAAGAAAACAATCCTATTTACAACATCAAAAAGAGTAAAATAATTAGGAATAAATTCAACCAAGTGAAAGATCTGTGCACTGAAAACTGTAAAACAGTGATGAAACAAATCAAAGACACAAACGAATGGAAAGACAGTTCGAGCTCATCAACTGGAAGAATACTGCTAAAATGTCCATACTATCTGAAGTGATCTACAGATTCAATGCAATCCCTATCAAAATTCCAGTGGCATTTTTCGCTGAATAGCCAAAGCAATCTTGAGAAGGAAAAACAAATCTGAAGCATCATATTTCCTGATTTCAAAGTATATTACAAAAATTCAGTATGGTGTCGTCATAAAAACAGACACATACATCAATGGAACAGGATAAAGAGCCCAGAAATAAACCCATGCATATATGGCAAACTAATTTTCAACAAAGGTGTCAAGAGTATACAATGGGGAGAAATTCAGCAAAAGCTGTGAATCAGGACTTTTTTGGATATTCTTTAATTTTGAGAAGCATCTTTCTGTTACTAGAGCTGTTAAGAGTATTTTATAGGCCGTGACAGCACTGTAAGCAACCTAAGTGTCCATAAACAGATAAATGGATAAAGAAGATGTGGTACATACACACAATGAAGTATTACTCAGCCATAAAAGAAGAATGAAATACTGCCCTTTGCAGCAAAATGGATGGACCTAGAGATTATCATACTAAGTGAAGCCACACAAAGACAAAATTGTATGGTATCACTTATATGTGGAATCTAAAAAATAACACAAAAGAACTAATTTACAAAACAGAAACAGACATAGAAAACAAACTTATGGTTACCAAAGGGGAAAGGGATGGGGTGGGATAAATTTCTGATAAATTATTTCAAAATATAAATCACAGTACTTCTACAGCTGGTAATTCTGATGGAGTAATTTTTCTTAAAAAATTTAACTCTTTACATAAATCAGTTTGTTGTAAATCTGAATTGAATTTTAAAATGTAAATTTATACAATGGCATTTTAGTGTTTCCTCTGACATTTTCTGTAAATTATGGAGGTTGTACAAGAAACTAAAAGTGGCTTTTTAAATTTGCATATAATTAAAATATAATGTAATTAAAATTTCATTCATATATATAAAAAAAATACACAATGGGGAAAGGATAATCTCTCTTTACCATAAATGGTGCCAGGAAAACTGAATATCCACATGCAAAAGAATGCAACTGGACGCCTATCTTATATCACACAGAAAAATTGACTCGAAATCTATTAAAAAGACATGAATGTGAGACCTGAAACCAAGCAACTCCTAGAAAAAAAGATAGGGGATAACGTCCTTGACACTGATCTTGCCAATGATTTTTTTTTTAAAATAAATTTATTTATTTACTTAGGGCTGCACTGGGTCTTCGTTGCTGCATGCAGGCTTTCCCTAGTTGCGGCAAGCGGAGGCTACTCTTCATTGTGGTGCACGGGGTTCTTATTGCAGCGGCTTCTCTTGTTGTGGAGCAGGGCTCTAGGCGTGCGGGCTTCAGCAGTTGTGGCACGCAGGCTCAGCAGTCGTGGCTCGTGGGCTAAGAGCGCAGGCTCAGTAGTTGTGGCGCATGGGCTTAGTTGCTCCGCAGCATGTGGGATCTTCCCGGACCAGGGCTCAAGCCCGTGTCCCCTGAACTGGCAGGCGGATTCTTAACCACTGCACCACCAGGGAACTCCCGCCAATGATTTTCTTAAAAATTAATTTTTATTATAGTACAGTTGCTGTACAATGTTGTGTTTGTTTCTGCTGTACAACAAAGTGAATCAGTTATACATATACATATATCCACTCTTTTTTTAGATTTCCTTCCCATTTAGGTCACCAGAGAGCACTGAGTAGAGTTCCCTGTGCTATACAGTAGATTCTCATTAGTCATCTATTTTATATATAGTAATGTATATATGTCAATCCCAACCTCCCAATTCATACCACCCCTCCCCCCTTGGTAACCATAGTTTGTTTTCTACTTCTGTGACTCTATTAATGCTTTGCAAATAAGTTCATCTGAATTATTTTTCTACATTCCACATATAAGTGATATTATATGATACTTGTCTTTCTCTTTCTGACTTGCTTCACTCTGTATGACAATCTCTAGGTCCATCCACGTCACTGCAAATGGTATTATTTTGTTCCTTTTTATGGCTGAGTAACATTCCATTGTATATACGTATCACATCTTTATTGCCAATGATTTTTTTTTGATTTGACACCAAACGCCAGGACAACAAAAGCAAAAATAAACAAGTGAGACTACAACAAACTAAAAGTTTCTGCAGAGCAAAAGAAACCATCAACGAAACGAAAACGTAATATGGAATGGGAGAAACTATTTGCAAACCACAGAGGTGATAAGGGGTTAACTTCAAAAACATTTAAGGAACACATACAACTCAAGAACCAAAAAAGGAAAAAAACAACAAAAAAACCCAATTAAAAAATGGGCGAAGGACGTGAATAGATATTTTCCCAAAGAAGACATAAAAATGCCCAACAGATCCTTGAAAAGGTCCTCAACACTACCAATCATCAGGGAAATGCAAATCAAAACCACAATAAGACATCACTTCACACCTGTTAGGATGACTATTATCAAAAAGACAAGAGATAACAAATACTGATGAAGATGTGGAAGAAAGGGAACCCTTGTGCACTGTTGGTGGGAATGTAAATTGGTGCAGCCACTATGGGAAACAGTCTGGAGGTCTTCAAGAAATTAAAAGTAGAACTACCATTTGATCTAGCAATCTCACTTCTGGGTATATATCCAAAGAAAACAAAATCACTATCTTGAAGAGCTATCTGTACTCCCATGTTCACTACAGCATTATTTACAATAGCCAAGTTATGTAAACAACCTAAGTGTCTGTTGAAGGATGAATGGATTAAGAAAATGTGATATCTACCTATCTATCTAGCTGTTTACCTACCTACAATAGAACATTAATCATAAAAAAGAAGGGAATCCTGCCATTTGTGACAACATGGATGAATCTGGGGGGTGTTATGCTAAGTGAAGTCAGACAGAGAAAGACATGTATTGCATGGTATCACCACTTATACAGGAATTGGTAAAAAACAAAAAAGCAAAAACTCATAGAAACAGACTGTAGAATGGTGGCTGCCAAGAGTTGGAGTGTAAGAGAAATGGGAAGAGGTTAGTAAAAGGGTATAAACTTTCAGTGAAAAGGGTGTCTAAGTTCTGAGGATCTAATGTATAACACATATTGGAAAACTGAAACTTGCTGAGAGATCAGAATTTATAGGTTCCCTCACACACACAAAAAGGTAAACATGTGATGGATGAATGTTAATTAACTTAATTGCTGGAATCCTTTCACAACATATGTGTATATCAAACAACCATGTTGTATGCTATAAATATACCACAATTTTGCTTGTCAATTATACCTCAATAAAGCTTTAAAACAAAACAAAACAAAAACAAAAACACCTGACCTGATGAGCAACCTGGACTTACATAGCTTTACCTGAAGGCACTTAAAAGGCTGATATATCTTAAAATTCCAGAGTTAAAAAATTCCTTTCACTCTGGTCAGTATACACGGTGCCCTAGAGCCGCTTCTAATGATGTCTCAAAAGGACCTTGGATCCTGAAAAGAAGCTTTGTTTCCTTAAAGCTCCCTTCTCTGGACTTCCCTGGTGGCACAGTGGTTGAGAATCCGCTTGCCAATGCAGGGGACAAGGGCTCTCGATCCCTGGTCCGGGAAGATCCCACATGCTGCGGAGCAACTAAGCCCATGCGCCACAACTACTGAGCCCGAATGCTCTAGGGCCCGCATGCCTCAACTACTGAGCCAGCATGCTGCAACTACTGAAGCCCATGCGCCTAGAGCCCGTGCTCCGCAACAAGAGAAGCCACCACAATGAGAAGCCGCGCACTGCAACAAAGAGTAGCCCTCGCTCGCCACAACTAGAGAAAGCCCGTGCACAGCAACGAAGGCCCAATGTAGCCAAAAACAAAAACCAAGCCCCCCCCCGCCAAAACCACCAAAAACTCCCTTCTCTATTAAGATTTTTAATGTAGTTATATTTATATAGCAAGCACTGGTACATTTGTAAAGTCAGAAGCCTCAAATTTTAGCTAGACACCAATTATTCCTTTGTTAACAGTTGGTTCTTTTCATATAGCCAAGTGGAGTTGTGAAAATCAGATGCTATATTTACAGCATGTAAACATTACTTATCCTAAGATGCAGACAGAGTTTAGAGAATTGATCAAATATTCATAACAATAACGACCTCCAAAATAAAAGCTAACATCTAGAGGATGCTTATTTTCTAAAAGCCACTGTGTCCTCAATCACTTTGTATGCATCAGCTCATGTAATGCCCATAACAACTTCATGAGAAAGGCACTATCCCTATGTAGCCAAAGACTTACACTCACCCAGCTGAGAAACTTGTCCAAGGCCAGAGCAAGGAAACCCACAAACTAGAAGCTGAACCAAGGTCTATCCAATTTCAGAACCCTCACACCTTTAACCACTATCCCTTAACCATTTGGCATATCTTGATTTAATATTTTTTGGCATACAAAATAAATATATTAGAATGTGACATAAGATTGCTGAAATGACGTTGTAACTTCTTTTAGGTATTATAATTAGAAAGGATAAGACAGATATAATATTTAACAGGTTTAAGACTTTCAACAATTTGATTTTTAATTTAAAACTTATAAAATCAAATAATTTGACTTTTAAATGACAAAGCTAAAAATTAGATGACATCCTTTCTAAGATAATATCTAAATTTCAGGTCTAAGGGTGAATCATTCAAAAAACGTTAATTGATGACCTTTGTACTACAAGTACTACCAGTGTCCCAAGTGGTAGTCAAGGTCAAGTATCTGAAATCATCAGGGACAAATGGAAAATGATCTAACAACTCAAGAGAGAATTTTTACTAGATAAAGGAAGTTTCTTATCTTGAACTGTTTATATTAAGTCAAGAAATTCTGGACCCTAGAAGAACAGAAAAGTCTACGTCCTTTTCCATGGCCTAAAAGTTATCAGTTACTGAAAAATCTAGAAGCAGATAAGTTTTAGTAAATAAACTAACTTATATGCTTTTGTGTTACAATAAAAGTACCACGACAAAATATCACTTTAAATAGTATTCATATGAATCTGTATTCGTAAGTCTTACATATAGGAACAGGAAGATAACAGAATGGAAGAAACCTAGAAGTTAGACCTCTGACTATACTCAGATTTGTAAATTTCACTTAGTAACCATATTTTATATAATTATAAAACAAAAAGTAATCCCTGAAAAGTCTGAAAGTGAAATAAAACAAATTAACCGCACTGTCTATCAAGTTGGTGGCATAACCACATAAAGAAGAACTATCCCAAGTGATTTTAAACCACTGTAATTTGACTGCATATCCTTGGAGGAATATACCCTGAGGGCAAAGACAAACAAACAAAACAAACTCACTTTCCAGTAATCATACTGTTCTGCCATTCTAAAACTGTTGTGTGTGTATCGTGGGACAAAGCAAAGTGATTACATTGGTTATTAGTGGAAACTGGGATTTGGGGCATGGGGAAAAGATTAGGCTTATGAAAATATCATGAAGCACTAAATTCAAAATAGAAGTTATCGAATACCAACAACTGATATTTAAAAAAAAAAAGGAAAGAGAAAAAGAGGAAAGGAGAGAAACCATTTTTTAGTTCTGTTCACTGAAAAGGTCTAGAAACAAGGTCCAACCCAAGAGCACCAAACACTCCTAACACCCAGACCATGGTCTCTAACTACCATTTCCCACTAAAAGAAATCAGAGTTTTGCAGAAATGAGTAATTCCAGGTTTGGGGCGGGAAATATACAGAATGATCCTTGAACATCTTGTCATACCAGAAAGCAAGGAATCAATCGAAACAAGCCAAGAAACGACTGAGAATAAGTAAAAAGGACTTAGAAGCCAACAGCCAAATGTGGGACAATTTGAATGTCAAAACTAATAACTCCAAGGGACTGAAACATATCAAACAGGTTTAAAACCTTAAGTACACAATAATAATAACACTTTATTGCTCACCTTTAGGAAAAAAACCCACCAAGTACTGATCTTGCTTTTTGTATTCAAACTGTATTTTAGGGTACCATATAATTAATGAGGGGGAGTATTATAGAAAATAAATGAAGTAGTGATAGAATATCACCATCCCACAACCATAAAGGAAATAAGGATCTAAGCCTGTTCTTCTCAAAGTGTGGTCTGAGAACTCCTGAAGGTCTTGAGATTCTTTCGGGGAATAAGTGAAGGCTTTCCCTTTTTAACTACACATCTGTGTTAGGCCAGATTTTCTTCAGTCTTTAACCAAAACAACTTATCACAACAAATTAAACGTAGAAGTAACTATGAGAAAGCAGTTACCTTCTATCACTAAAGAGACTTACAAAAATATTAAACAATGCCATTAAAAAAACTGGAAAATTATTTTTCATAACAGTCATGTTACTTATGTCAGCAGGATTTGTTATTGCTATTCTAAAATTAGTTAATAAATATTTTAAAAATATTCTCAGTTTTAATTTCTAATATGGTAAATCTCAATAGAAACTACAAAAACAGAAACACTCTGGGGCCTTCAACAGCTGCCTAACATCACAAAGACAAGCAGACATTATGTAAGTCTTAAGGGAAGTATCCAGTACTTTTATAAAATATACTTGAAATGGATCTAATCACTAATTTACATAAAATATGGGGGGGGCATCTAATAGGAGAATATGTTAAATGACACCATAGAGACACACTTTCCAAAATCCAAGAGTAAGAACTCAACACAATGATAAATTTCATTAGTGTATTACATGAGAAAAAGAGAAGAGAGAACCTATAAATTAGAAGGCACAAACTAATCAACCAAGTGCAATGTATGGACCTTATCTTGACCAAATGGAATGGTTTCAGTAAAATCCAAAGGGAGTCCATTTTTCTACATTCCCTCTATTTTGTTGTATTTGGAAATTTTTCATAACAAAAAATTAAATCTGTATCTATCCCCTCCCTCACCACGAACTAAAAGGAAAAGAAAAAGGCATTCTAAACTGTCCACGTGGAAATGGGGGTTCAGAGAGGCCAACAGAAAAACCCTAGCCGAGAGGACAATCAGAAGAGCTCTATAAAAGAAAACTGCGTTGCTATGGAGTGATGAAAAGTTCCACGACCCTCTATAATTAGGGTGAGCATGTAATTTACGGCCCAAATTGGGACATTTTTGAAAGTGAAAGAGGTGCTATTACTGACTACCTGGTAGACATAAACCAGGACTCTGCCAGGGAAACCAAGACGTATGGTCACTCTATCCATAAAAGATTAAATTTAAAAATCATTTTCACAGAAGATATTCAACTCAATCCTTTGGGTAACTATTTTCCATAGAAACATATTCCTAATGTAATAGAGTTCAGAAAAGCTAAGGTATTCTACACACACAAAAATTACTTTTCATCTTTCTTGCCTGGCACAGTTATATCATAAAGTGGGATATGCCTACTTCTCTTCTTGTTGCTCAGTGTATGCTGCAAACCTCCAGCCATTCCTTTTCATACCAACTGTGCATGATAAACTATGAGAGGAAAGTTACACTTACCCAGAGCCTTGCTTTTCTAAAAATACACCTCTTCTCAGGGGCCTCCACACATGACTTAGTCAGACTCCTACTCAATTTATGAACAGATACCTTATTCCTAGCAATACTTCAAATCTTAACAGCCTAGGGGTAAAGGAAGTGTAAGCAAAAAGGTGGGCCAGCCCAGGCTCCAAAGGGCCTTGGGGTTGGCATTATTATTGCCTACTTGTTCTAAAGTGGTATGGCTACAGTAACTGCAGAGCTCCATACATGTTAATATAATTTCCAAATTTTTTAATTTTTAGCAAATATCTGGTTTTAGTATTGCTTACATAACATGTCACCAAGAGATGAGTGCCTGTTAAACTGTGAATATTTTATGCCATTTCATAGGTTTTAAAGTATTGGGTAAACCTTTTCAATAAAAGTAGCCTAAATATGAAAGTATGCAACAATTTGGTACAATTTAGCCTCATCCGAAAATGTGGATTGATACCCTGTCAACCTACCTTTATTCTTTTCTATTACTAAGCTATGACATTAAAGTTCTAATTGCCATAAGTAAAACTAAATTTGTCTAGTAAGAACGCAAATAATTAAAAACGGACTTCAAAAATTTGGACTTGCTTCTACAATTTCCTCAAACCTGTTCTTCGTTATTTTTGTTTTCTTAAAGTCATTTCACCATATATTTTCCAGGCTGTGGGCATAAAGGCACTTAACTTGCATGGCTATAGCAGTCTGCACCACAGAAATCAAGAAAATAAAAATTTATGTATTCATACAACAATCTAATGCTACGTTTGGCATGCAATCAATCACAGTCCCTCAAAAGTCTTTCTCCTTGTTTTACTTTAAGAGATTAAACTCTTTTGTCTTTAGAACTAAAATACAGTTTTTTTAAAAAAGTGCCCTTTACACTCTATCCCAAATGTTATCATATTAAACATTTATTTTTAAAATAACTATCTGACTGTGGCTCTTCCGTTCCTGTCTGGTTTCGCTTATAAAATAAGTCAATTCTCAACAGCCTACGTTAATAAAGGAAAATGTAACATAAAGGCAGAGTAATTGCCAACAGGTCCTTCCAGGTCATTCCTCATAAATAAAACCTTCCTTGGATGCCAAGAATGCCCAAACAGTTGATTATTAACTGCAGATCATCCTCCTTCGTAGAGCTGTGAGAGAGTACAAACTGTATGTGTTGTGGCATGCACAGAGGTTGGTGGAAGGAAACAGAATTTTTCAACACAGGCCAAAGATCATAACAGGACAGGAATAAAAAACCATGGAGACAGGGGGACAAAAAAAGAAAAGAAACAACCAAAACAAAATGACAAACAATGGGTGCAAATGTAAAACAATGAGATCCATCTGGATATACATTAAAATTAACAAGTCAACATTATTAAATATGCTAACACTACACTGGAACATCCTAACCAGATCATAACTTCTAAGAATTATGAAATAATCCTCTTACTATATCCAGCAGTGCACATGCCTTATTAGATTACTGGATTTTATTTGAGTCTTCACATTTCATGAGTGCGGAGGAGAAAATTTCAGCATCAGAAAATAAGAAAAATGATAAAAATAAAATTTCTTGTTTGGGGAGGTGGTGTGGGAAAAACAAGGCTTGAAAAACATAAATTATGCAGCTTGAAGAAAGAAGTCTGAAGAATGAAAAATCTATGTTCAAACAATTTCACCTCCACTAAGGTAAAGGGGTAAATATTCATCAAGGTTTAATTTTTAACCTTACTTTTGTCATAAATCTGAGTTACACTAATTAGTAATCCCCAATTCAAATTGCAAATATTATCTACAGAAGAGATTCTCTCTTTTTTCAAGCTAATAATGCGGTGGCATCTGGTGGTAATAATGATTGTGTGACCAACCAATGAAAAATAAGTATGCTTAAAAACAATATTTTTCCTGTAAGGCTAAGCACTGAAATGGCTTATCAAGAAAGAGAATGCAAGATACTGAAGTTATAAAACCTCTTTCACTACTGACTTTTAAGAATAGGACAAATTAGCTTTGTATTTAAGTATATATAAACAATCGAATCATAATAAAAATCCTAATAGCCCATCCAATTTTCCCCCTTTGTCCTATTTTCCTTCTTGCTGGGGAGAGGCACTGCGGGATGATAATAGCAGGAAATAACGTGGAGCAGCTGCACAGGCAAGATGAGGTAGGTAGTGCTGCGTTTCACCTTCATTCTAGCCTACTGCTGACTACGTGTCTTACTGAAAATGAGATTAGCTGTTTGGGGAGCCAAAGCAGTTATCAAAACCTTTGGGATCAAAATGTGCGCCCTCCCCACTCTTGCCAGGAACTTTTTAGGGTAATAGGAGTACTAGGAACCACGATGAAGAGATTTCTAATTATTTGGGAAGTGGTGTGTGTGCGCCCGAGTGTGTGTACATGCACAAGCATATGCGCAAAGGATGTTTACCCTAGTGCTAGCAATGCGGGTCTTAGGACACAAAGAAAACTGTCTGGAATGGAGGCCAGGGTTTGAACTAGATGGCTTCTATTTTACTCCCACAAATCTATAGAAATAATCCGTGTGAATGAATTTTAAAGAGAAGAAATGACTACCCTTAATTTCCATAGTAATACAAAATACAGCCCACTAAACTTCATGTTAATGAAAAAAACTTCTAACTAATGGCAGTGATAATTAGTCACTCAAATTTCCCTTTTCAGGCCAAAATATATCTTTACTGCCAAGACCACTGCACATAAAAATATAATGTTAAGTACGTAACACATATTTCTTTTACTGAGGAAAAAGACACAAAACTTGGTCAAGTTTGTTTACTATTACAATGTGCATTAAAGGCAGTTTTTTAGCTATTCTATTAAGTTAAAACATCTCTTCTTTGCTAACAGCCACAAGCTCTGAACCCATAAGTAAAAATTAGCACTCCAGTTTCCTTTATCATCTCCTCCAGTATGGATAGAAGGGAAAACTTTAAAGCTAGTTTATTAACATTGCAATACAGGTGGTATCTCAATTCAAGCAACAGATGTACTCTTGGAAAACTGAGTTCAAACCAATTATGTCTAAAAATCAAATTCTCCTAAAATATATTAAGCATTTAAAGGAACCACAGCATACACCTTTTATAAAGCAGGAATCCTTTTGCAATCAAAATAACTACCATCTAATTTGTGAACGCAATTCTTTAATATTTTGGGTTTTTAAAAAGAAGTGGCACACATGTATTGTTCAACATTTATTTTAAAACTAACTACAGGGCTTCCCTGGTGGCTCAGTGGTTAAGCATCCACCTGCCAATGCAAGGGACATGGGGTTCGAGCCCTGGTTTGGGAAGATCACAAGCCGCAGAGCAACTAAGCCTGTGCACCACAACTACTGAGCCCGTGTGCCACAACTACTGAAACCCGTGCACCTAGAGCCTGTGCTCCACAACAAGAGAAGCCCATGCACTGCAACGAAGAGTTGCCCCCGCTCGCCACAACTAGAGAAAGCCTGCGCGCAGCAACGAAGACCCAATGCAGCCAAAAATAAATAAATAAAATTATTTAAATAAATAAGTAAAAGTAACTACAAATACAGTTCAGGACATTGATCCTTTTAACATTTTAATGAAAACCTCCACAAACTTTGAAATATTTCATTATGATTTTGCTTAAAGGGATAGATAATGACACATCGCTTCCAACTCTGTGATTCGTATTAATTCTAATAAACTAGATGCAACCATCCCACTTGCAAGTGGGAGTTGAGCACGTATGTATCAAACAAGGTTGTGCCTAACTTAAAAGGGGGGCTGGGTAAACTCCAGAGAATATCAGGTTCTCCAGGAAGTAGGGATGAGACTGAAACAGTAAGTGACCTTTCTTTAGTTAGCATTTTACATGATGGCAACCCAACACTTGAATGCTGAAGGATGCTCTCCATAATACCGATATAAAATTGGAGCTAACAATATGCAACTATTTCACAAAGGGAAACAAACTATTCTACTTACTCTGGTCTAATCCCAACCCAAGTAAGGACAATGTATGTATTGAAATATAAAAGTTTTATTCAGATAGAATATTCTTTTCCATTTTTTTAATGAGAATTCAGCTTTCAGATGCTCCACAATTGGTCTACTGAGGGGGAGGGGTGATTTGTATTTAGGAGGGTGGCGAACATGGGATTTATTCTTTTAATCTATACAAAGCTTTAATTTTTTATTTTCCTTGGAGGAGGGGAGGCGTTCCTACCAGATATTCAGGGACATACTAAATTTGGGGTTAACATTATATGGTTGGCACAAATTCAATGCTCGAGTAGGAACTACAAATGATTTAATTGTATGCCAAACTGAATAATCTCCCAGGGAAAAGAACCTCCTCCTCCTGCCTTTCCTACCTCCTGCCCCTCCCCCATCAACACTGCCTCCCTGCTGTGCAAAGAGCCCTTTGTCCTGCCCTGCACTTATCTAGCTGTTTGGCCATATTGACAGGCCAACTAGAGGCATAATAAGCGAGTCAGTCTGATATAAGCAGCTGGCAATTTCAAACAAATATCTTCCTTTTCTACTCAGACCAAATCCTGCTGCAGAGGTCTCAGGCCCCTCCCACGCTTCCACCTATTTTTCAAACAGCGCAGCAAGGAATTCTGCATTTTCTCTCAATTAGGTAGCACATCAAAAACTTGATTCCCCAGACAGAAACAAATTCTGTATAAAGTCCTATATCCACTGTTTTTTCTGTGATTCATAACATAGGCCAAGGAGTACCCTCAGCTCTAGGTGTATAACATGACTAACATGGCTAAGGAAATGATTCTTACTCCTTCAATTAGCCATCAAAACTCTGATAATTCTCATACTTCAAGGAAAGACAAAAGAGCACAGAAGAGAAATCAGTCAGATCAAATCAACAGTTGTATACATCAAGCAAAACTGGCCAATAATCCTAGTGTTTTAAAAATACTAAGACATTATTCCAATAAGCAGAAAATTCCTTATCCCTGTCTTTATATCAAAAATACTTAATGTGACCCTTACATCTCTCCCTGAGGTATTCAGCAAACAAAATCCATATGATGGAAAAACTGAGTGAGGCAGGATGGGATTACAAATTCCTTGCTCAGTGAGGGCTCATATAAAGTAGACAGAGATTCTGCTTCATTGTTCCTTTATTATCTCTCATAGTTCCCTTCATAAAGTGTTAAGAGTTTAATATATTCTGTCAAAATAAGAGGATTCTCTAAAGTAATGCTTTCCAACACCCGTCCCCCACCTAGTTACAGGGTATCTTTTACTCAATTTAGAATGAATATACAACAGAATACTTTTCAAAAGACTGCAACTAATTAAACAAAATATGTATCGAGATATTAAAGAAATGATATTCTATCAACCTTTGGTGAACTTCCCTGAATCTTTACAAGAGATATCAATCATTGCATCAAGGGAAAGGTTAAAAATGCCATTTCACTACATATTTTGGAATTTTTGGCAGCAAGGAATGGTATCAATCCCTGTTTATCATAGGTACATTATACCTGTTTTCTAAGGAGTGCCTCTGAAAGGATTTTTTTTTTTTTACAAATAACTACCAGTTGTATTACTAAATATATATTATCTTACAATTTTGCGGAGTCAAAGTTTTGTTTGTTTTAAACAAAACATCTCTATCAATAAGTTTTAGTTTTCAACAGCCAAAACAATTTTTATAAAAAAAATTCACTGCTAGGCCTTTTAGTTTCAAATTAAACTGACACATGACCAGAGATGAACCACAAATTATAAAAAAATTTTATTTTATTCATGATCCAATTTCTCACTGATAAGATGTATCCAACAATCATTAACTGTCCTTAACTGTGGCCTAACGTTTCATAAGTTATTTGAATATGAAGAGGATAAAGTAAAAGTGGTTGTCTGCACATCTGCATTTTCTACTATATTATTTTCCTGTCCAAAGGAAAAAAAAAAAATGAAGTAGCCACTCTCCTCCAGAAAGGCCAAAATAAGCCCAGAAAGTATGTAAGTTCCTGGACACAAAACACTATCAAAAGATATTAAAAATTTCAAGTATACTGGTTAAATAAATCTTATGAAAAGGCCCTCTATGCTCTTAAGGAAATGATCTTACATTAAGATCACAAGGGGGTTCCAAACAGGAAATACAAGTTAAAAGCAATTACTTTATAAGGTAACTTTCATGTTACATAATAACTTAAAGACATTTATATCTAAACTACATTAAACAGCCAGTATGAGTGAAACCATATTTGCCTGATAGACATCTTTTATATGTGATAGTAATAAGAATTAGAACCACCTAAAATATTATCCATTAAAGGTTCTGTTTCATTAGTCTGCTTACATCACTGAGAGACAATGCAAGCAACCTTTGTGAATGACAAAACTCATTTCCATTCTTTTTGGTTCCCGCCACAAATGCCAGTCACACGACACATTATAGATGACTAGGTACATCTACACAAAACTGAACATATCAAAATTCTTAGGGAAAAAAATATATGGGCTGCAAGAGTCGTAGGGGGAAAGAAGACAACACATGGGCATCTGTTAAGTATTGGATGTAACTGATGGTATACTGGGGTGGTGGTTCTTCTTCAAGTACTTCCATACTCAGTAAACTTTTTGCTTAATCAGAGATCTCCCTGAAGTGTGGGAGCTGTGGGGGAAGAGAGACCACATAAGGGGCTCAGAGGCTGTCTTCTCAAGTATCCTGTACACTAGATATTCGATTTCTGAATATTCCTTCTAGTCTGTCCCATATTTCAGATGGATCACGGCCAAACATATACATCCTTGTGATCTTAGATGACTATATTCAACAATATTATAATGAATCAATATCATAGGTCAAATTCTAAAGAAAAAATCTAATCTGGAGAAGTCTATCACAAATACAGAAAAAAAAGAAAATACTTCTGATAGTTATATATAGAAATAATTCCAAAAAGGACAGTTCTTTTTAGAGTTTAAGATTCCGAATTTAGTAAAATGTTTAGCAAAACACCTGTTCAATAAGATAAATATGGTCTAACCGGAAGTAAGGAGACATACAAATAAAGTACTAAAATTGATTTAATGATTAAAGAGATGGAGGAAAACCTGTCAGTTGCAGAAAAATGAACTGATATTTTCCCCCTTCTTGTTCTCAGGGAGATCCTTAAATTCTTATTACTTTGGTTGTAAATGTATTGAAAAATTAAAACTCAAATGGAACTTCCAGTCCTATCCAAGAAAAATTCCCAGGTAAAAACCAAAATGTGCCAAAAAACCAAAAACGGAACAAAAAAGAAAAGTCTTTAACTATGATTCAGTTTCCAGATGGTGATATCCATAAATGGGTAGAAGGTTATGAATTGCTGGTTCTCATGTCCCCACCAATAAAATGCAAACCAGCTCAGCAGTGAAAATTCCCAGGAAAGCAAGGTTTCTTCTTAGTCCTGAAGCAGCCATCGCCTAAGTGCAGCTCCCTGCAGCCAACAGCATTAATGGACGCTGCACTGCTGTCCTTCCCTGGAGACAGCAGCCAGCACTACTCAAGCTTCTCACGTAGCAACCAGAGCTCCAGAGCCAGCAGCTGCTGCTGCCTTGTATACTCACCCCGGTGATCCAACCCAAAGGAACAACCTTCTCCTTACCCCACCCCCACTCCTTACACACTCTTTTTTTGGGGGGGTGGGGGGGGGGGTGGGGGGAGGACCAGTGTTCCATGCCAGGAGGGCTGGAATTATGCCTTTAGAAAGAAACAATCCTAAGGTCACCCTTTTAGTTTGAACTAAGGCCTTTTATTAGGAAAATCAACATTTACCAAATTTCAAATATATATTTAATAAGCCAGCAATTTAGGAATGAAGATTAAGCTTTAGACTTTAAAAGGCCAATTTGCCAAACACTCTCTTTACAGTCAAATTTAAATCTGCAGCTAAAGACAGAGGCTTGTGTTATGTCCTACCAAAGGACATAATTCATTTTTCTATATATAATGACATACTGAGTAAACCTTAAAGATTCTAACCCCATAATGGGCCAGAATTTTTGGCTACAAAAGAAAACTAATGATCCTCCTGAGAAAACTGGTAGAAACCAATAAAAAAATTACCTCTGTCCTCCAAGAGGCCCAGAAACCTCTGATAATGTGAATATTCTCTGCTTTAATACTACCTCAGATTCCATACACCTAAAATTACCATTTATAATTTTTCTCTCAAAGTGATGTAAAAACATTAACGATATAAAACTAATCACCAAAAAAAAAAAACACAAAAAACTAATCACCAAGAAATTTTCCCAAATAGGGGGTACACATTCTCCTAAAAAGCTCAAACACTCAACTCAGCTGAATCCTCCCTAATCAAAGTATAGCTATGTAACATCTGCCCAACAAAAAAATGTTAATATGACCTTGGTCACATATCTGTTACTTAAATACAACTCGTTTAATCAAGTGCTAAGGGAAATTAGCAGAGGACCTAGGGATTTTTCCAGTACTACGAGAACGGGGAAAACTGGAAAAATGAACTAAGTACAGACAAAGCCCAATGGAACCCAGAGGTCTGGGCAAGAAATGAGTTAGTGGTGAACACAGTGCACGAGTAACATGAGAAAGCAGAAAATGCAGGTCATACACGCACCCCTGACCCAGACCAGCAGAGCTGGCTCCAGCACCAGTATACACGGGAAAGACCAGTTATTCCTAAGAAGTGAGACAAGCAAAGGAGCTCTGTAGAATAAATTAGCAGAGAAGGGGCTTTCCCGACAGTTAAACTTTCCCTCTCACGCGATTCACCTACTTAAAACCAGGGCTCTTCCTCACCACCATTCACTTCGCATCCCCGGCTTCCGCACAGACGGAAAGGGAATTCATAAAGGCTACATTTTTCTGCTTTTAAAGACGTTCGCAAATGATCGCTCTCCACGCCCAAGGCAGGCAAAACGACACAATCTGGCTCAACTCCAAACCAAAACCCTACAAATTCAGTAGGGCCATCTCAGAGATACTGGGGCAAACGCCACCGAGAGCCCAAGCATGCGAGCTGGGGGTGGCGAAGGTTAACGTCTTTAGTGTGGGAAACGAAGCAATCATCTGCGATGGGGACCCAGGACGAGAGGGAAGGCGTCCAGGAACATTCTGGGGGGGGGGGGGATGGAGATCGAGGCCCCCAGAGGGATCAGAGTTGTCACAAGGCCGCGCGAACGGGGGTGGGGGTGAGGTTTGGGGAGGGGGAGAAAGTGTGCCTGTGTATTTTGAGGGGAGGGCAGCGAGAGGCCTATCCTCAAGTAAAAGGTAAACGTGGAGTAGGCAGTTCCCAGGAAAAGGGGTGAAGAGGCGTGGGGGGAGGGGAGGCGTCCTGACCCAGGAAAGACGTGAAAAGGGTTGCGGGGTCGACGAGATTACCGACGGGGTCTCTCTGCCTGGGCAAGAGGGGTGCAACGGTGTGTGGGGGGTAGCGAGCAGGAAGAGAAGGGGCAGCATCCTCCTGCTGAGAGCCTGGGGAGGGCCAGGCCCACGTCCCGAGAGCGAGCGCGGGGAGACTGAGGAGGTGACCCTTCCCTCCCCCGGGGCCAGGTCGTGAAGGAAGGTCTCGCTTTTCTGTCGGACCCTTACCTTGTCCCAGGCCTGGGCCCGGGCTGCGGCGCACGGCACTCCCGGGAGGCAGCAGGACTCGAGTTAGGCCCAACGCGGCGCCACGGCGTTTCCTGGCCGGGAATGGCCCGTGCCCGTGAGGTGGGGGTGGGGGGCAGAAAGGCGGAGCGAGCCAAAGGCGGGGAGGGGGAAGGGCCAGGGAAGGAAGGGGGGCCGGCACTACAGTGTTGGCGGACTGGCGGGACTGGGGCTGCGTGAGTCTCTGAGCGCAGGCGGGCGGCGGCCGCCCCTCCCCCGGCGGCGGCGGCGGCGGCGGCGGCGGCGGCGGCGGCGGCGGCGGCGGCGGCGGCGGCAGCTCACTCAGCCCGCTGCCCGAGCGGAAACGCCACTGACCGCACGGGGATTCCCAGCGCCGGCGCCAGGGGCACCCGGGACACGCCCCCTCCCGCAGCGCCATTGGACCCTCCGCCCACCGCCCGGCACTCATTGGCCAACTCGCCGCCAATCAGCGGAAGCCGCCGGGGCCGCCTAGAGAAGAGGCTGTGCTCTAGAGCTCCCGCTCCTCAGAGAGCCTCGGCTAGGTAGGGGAGCGGAACTCTGGTGGGAGGGGGTGGCCTGGCGGTTTGGGGTGGGTGGGTGGCTGAGGTCGTCTGGCCGGTAGCTGGGGGTCGCCTTCCCCCGCGGGAAGTCGGGAGCATAGCGTTTGTTACGCTGCAAGGGAAAGAGGTGGTTAGAGGCAGGCGAGAGTGCGGCCCGCCCTGCGGCAACCGGAGGGGGAGGGAGAAGGGAGCGGAAAAGGCTCGAATCCGGACGGAGCCATTGCTCCCTCAGAGGGAGGGGCGCTTCCGCCTCTTCTGTCACTGATTGGTTGCCGCTCCTCCCGCCGTGTGTGAAAACACAAATGGCGTGTTTTGGTTGGAGCAAAGCGCCTGTCAGTTACAGCCTCGGGAGTGCGCAGCCGCCTAGAGACTCTCGCATTGCTCCCTGGGGGGTAGGTAGGTGGGGTGCGGAGAGAGCTGGACTGGCGGGCGCGGTCGGCCTCCCGCGGGGGGGGAGGAGAGGGTCAGTGAAAGTGGCTCCGTGCGGACGTCCTGCCACCCTCCCCTTCCTTTGGGGGAGTCGGTTTACCCGCCGCCTGCTTGGCTTCGGCATCTGATTGGCTGCTGAAGCCCCGGCAACGGCCCCTTGTTATTGGCTCGGGTCCCAAATGAGCGAAACCACTGCGCGGGTCGGCGGGGAGGCGGTCGTTGGTACGGTCCTGCCCAAGGCCCAGCGCCGCAGTGTCTGGCCCCGCGCCCCTGCGCAACGTGGCAGGAAGCGCGCGCTGGAGGCGGGGGCGGGCTGCCGGGCCGAGGCTTCTGGGTGGCGGCGACTGCGGCTCCGCCCTGGGCGCCCGCCGCCTGAAGGACGAGACTAGCCAGACGTGCTCCCGGACCCGTGGGGGTGGAGGAAGGAGCGGGGGTCCTTCTGCTGGTTTGTGGGTGGGAGGCGCATGTTCTCCAAAAATCGGCGCGAGCTGCAATCCAGAAGGAGCTGCAGAGGAGGGGGCGGAGAGAAGGCCGCACCCTGCTCGGCAGGGGGAGGGGAGTGCCGCAATACCTTTATGGGAGTTCTCGGCTGCCTCCTGTCTCCTAAGGACCGCCCTGGGCCTAGAAAAATCCCTCCCTCCCCCGCGATCTCGTCATCGCCTCCATGTCGAGTCGCTCCTTCTCGATTATGGGCGGGATTCTTTTGCCCAGGCTTAACCTGATTCCTGGGCGTTGTCCTGCAGGGGACTGAGCAGGTGTAAGATTATGAGGACGAGCCCAGTTTCTCTACCCACAGACTTGAGTTTGTGTCGCAAAGTAATTATAATAGGGGTGGAGGGGGGAAATGGACTCCAGGCAACACCTGGGACTGATTTTATGCAGCGAGACTGCGTGTTATTACTTCTTAAGATATTTTTGTCGCATTTTTCCTGGAGATTAAGGGCGATAGATTAAAGGCATGATCTCCTGAGTTTTAAACTTTACCCATTTGAGGCCCTTGCTACACCACCAAAATACAGCATCTTAGATTTAAATCTTAATCTTAAAATTTTAGTCCCCACCCTTGCATCCCCAGGGTCAGTCATTTTAACAACTCTCCCTCATGCTTTCAGCCCATTTTCTATTTGTTTTACTTGCTCATTTAGTCCCAGACATACCATTGGCTTTCTTCTCTCCTGTTTTTGGTAGCCCGGTAAGTCATGAAACCACACAGGCTACCCAACTTGAGCATAGGCCTCACGGTTCCCAGCAATGCGTTTATTCCTCCCTTATGGATATTCTTGAATCTTCACCTTAATTTTCATTTTGTCCTTTTCCCTCAGCTGGGATTCTACTCCTGACCCTCTTCTCAGTCCAGATGATTTTGACTACTGCTTTCCTGAGAATTGGACGTGAGGTTTAGCAACATCTCTCTTTTATGTCCTTTGAATACCTTTCAGTCCATCTCCAGTGCTGTTCTCATCAGTAACTGAGCTCAGTTGCCATAATGCTAGTAGCCTCTGAACTAGTGTCTCCATCTCCGGTATCTGCTGATACAACTTTTGTGTGTCCAGGACAGTTGTCCCAACATAAAGATAGAGCATGAAAATAGCTGATCCAACTCCTTTATTGGCTCCCTAACTACTGACAGGATGAATTCCATCGATGCAAATGTGATATGCGAGGTTCCTCAATGGACTGATCTCACCTTAACAGCTTTTTCCTTTGCCACAGTTTTCCGCATATACACAAAAACATTACTTCTCAAGTCACACTGAATTGATTGCTGTTTACACAAATCACAGTGAGATTATCAGACCTCTTTGTAGGGTGGTTCCTCCTGGAATGCTACCCTTGATAATCCTTACCCTTCCAGTAAAGACTGTTAAAACTCAAATATCATCTTGCCTTCTGTGATCTGCCATCCTTTAAGCCAGACTCGCCTATAAAAAAGTTAGTGTTGCTTTTTCTTGGTCCCATAGCGGGTTGAATCATAGCACTTCTCAGGTTGTTGTTGTTGCTTGTTTAAATTCTCTTAACTATTCGGAGCTTCTTGAGGGCACAGGCTCTTGTTGAGTCTTGTACCTAAGCTCCTAGTATATTCCTTGATGGCTAGCCAACCCTAAATAAAAGATGTCTTCATAAGGTTTGATAGATTGGTCTCTCAAACACTTCTTTGTGTGCTTGCTAGTGCTCTAGATGAGCACTGTCCACTAAAACCTTCTGCAGTGATGGAAATACCCCATAGTTGTGCTGTCCAATATGGTGGCCACTAACCACACATTACTATTGAGCCCTGGAAATGTGGTTCTTATGACTAAGGAAGTCAATTTTTAATTTTATGTAATTTAAGTTTAAATTGCCACTGTGGAGGTGTGGCTATAGCCACAAACTTGTGTTGTAGATTGCAGAACACTTAATATGGACATTGATAATTTTGTCTTCATACTGAGCAGTAAGGAAATAAACGTTGAACCTTTCTGGCCCATTTAGGTGGGAGCCACCCCCCTCCCCGCCCACCAAGTTGGTTGGTTGGTTGGTTTTAATACTTATTTGTATACTTTAGCTGACAGCTGAATCCAGCAAACCATTACTAAAGATAAACCTGCCTTGGACAATGGTGTGTTGAGAAAGCAGCTGTTGATTCATTTGAGTTTCAAGAATGCATAAGGGATTTTAGGAAAGTGGGATTTCATTAAATCATAACGGTGACAGAAGTTTAATGAGGAATAGGACTATATCTGATGTTAGTGAAACTAGCCCTGAATTTCAGTTCTACAAAGTTTTTAATTTTGGAAAACCTTCATCAGAGGAGGCCCTAAGTATCGTATCTTAAGTTACAGGAAATCATCACAAAGTAAGTTTTCATTCTGATGAAGTATAAATTAATAGATATGTTTTAACACCAAAATGCTTTTTGGTTTATATGCTAATATAGATAGCATCTTGTAAATTTCAATTTTTTATATATATATATTTTTTAATATTTTATTTATTTATTTATTTATTTTTGGCTGTGTTGGGTCTTTGCCTCTGCGAGGGCTTTCTCCAGTTGTGGCAAGCGGGGGCCACTCTTCATCGCGGTGCGCGGGCCTCTCACCATCGCGGCCTCTCTTGTTGCGGAGCACAGGCTCCAGACGCGCAGGCTCAGTAGTTGTGGCTCACGGGCCTAGTTGCTCCGCGGTATGTGGGATCCTCCCAGACCAGGGCTCGAACCCGTGTCCCCTGCATTAGCAGGCAGACTCCCAACCACTGCGCCACCAGGGAAGCCCCCAATTTTTTTTTTTAAAGATTTATTATTTTTTTATTGATTGATTGATTGATTGCTGTGTTGGGTCTTCGTTTCTGTGCTACGGCTTTCTCTAGTTGCGGCAAGCGGGGGCCACTCTTCATCGCGGCGCGTGGGCCTCTCACTATCGTGGCCTCTCTTGCTGCGGAGCACAGGCTCCAGACGCGCAGGCTCAGCAATTGTGGCTCACGGGCCCAGTTGCTCCGCGGCATGTGGGATCCTCCCAGACCAGGGCGTGAACCCGTGTCCCCTGCATTAGCAGGCAGATTCTCAACCACTGCGCCACCAGGGAAGCCCAGCCCCCAATTTTTTATATTTAAAAGATAAGTTTTTTAACTTAAAATTTCTTAAGATTTCTCCTTAAAATATGAGAAGTGCACATAATTGGCTTGCTATTTAATGCAGATTCCCAGTCCCACACCCAGAGATTCTGAGTTCAGTTAAGACTGGTGGGGGTCACTAGAATTCTGTGTCTTTTATATGCTTCTGATGTTGGTGGTCCAGAAATCACACTGCAAATACAGCCCCGAGGAGCTACAGTATGCCTATCTTACAAAAATGATTACAACTTCAGGGAAACTGTATGTCCCCTTTACTTGGTAATTTTTTCCTCCAGAAAAACTGAATAAATGGGGAAACATTTTGAAAGGCAAAAAAAAGAGTTATATTTAATAGTTTGGGAAACTTATAGGTCAGACTGCTTTGTTTTTAAAAGGAATGTTAAACTATTCCAAGTAATCTTTTTTTTTACTTTTTTACCAAGAAAGTTCCCTTTTTTGTCTGTTTTCCCACTAAATGCATTCCTCAGTGATACGGATTTGTTCTTGATTCCCTGGTGCCTGAACACAGAGCTGGGTACTCAATAAATGTTGATTTTATTGATTTATATGTGAAATTTGTTTTCAAGTAATAGTTTAAATCCACAGAAGCAATGCTCCTTTTATGGAGAAACTTTAGGATCATACTTAACCCAAGTCACCTAATATTCTATTCATAAAGGAAACTGATGCCTCATGGTCTCTGAATACATTTGTCTGCCATTCAGCTCTTCCTTGGGTTTCCTGTGCAAACCCTTGCACTTATCCTCTTCCTGTGCTTGACTTCCTTAGGCTTTATTACAATTTTTAAACAAACCAGCTACTTACCTCCCTCTGAAGTAGAACCATATTATTTCTTACACTCCTAGGACAGAAATTAAGTAGAGTGAAAACTTGTACTTGCATGAGAGAGTTGAAGGTTTTGTAAGGGATTTTATAATCTTTTTTTTTTTTTTTTTTTAAGATTTACAAAATTTGAACTACATAATGTTTCTCTCATTTTTTATGCACGGAAGAGGTTTGGTATAATTATGGTTTGCAACTGTTAATCCAGAATATGATACGGATCAACATCACAAGGGTAAGACTAGTTTGTTTTAAGCCCATCTTAATTGTAGAGCACATTGTTAGGTCACATATCCAGAAGTCTGGTACTTTACTTTGCAGGCTGAGAATTCTTGATTTAGTTACCAAGTAGCGTACTACTTTATATTGGAGGACGTATTTCTCCAGAAGACTTTTCTTCTTATCCATGACTCCCCATGGAGTCTTGATGGAGTGGGTGAGAAACTGGGTTATTAGAGAACTGTTAATAGAATGGTATAAAATATTTAGGTTTATTTTATCTAGGCCAGAGTTGAACTTGATGACTTATTCCTGGTATCATGGTGTATACCTTCCTGGTGACTAGAGAGATTATTTTCTGCCTCTCTGATTATATCTGAAAGTCACGGTTACACTTAATAATCCTACTTTCTAGCTTTTTTCCTGGACCTTTGGTTTGTACTGGTACTTAGTCACCCTTTGTGTTCTAGTTTTATGGGTTTTTAAAAAACATGTTTATGATTGGCTCTTCCTGCTGACAACAGTAACACATTTTCAGATCACATTTATAGAATTGGTTATTTTACCACCTAACGAACCCCACCTCTAGCATATGGATTCTAGTCAATTCAGTCAACATTCTTTATAGGCTTTCTTCTTTTTACTGACCTTTGGTTAAAATCTCATCCCAGACTTTTTGGTATAATAAGTAGTGGCAACTTACTAGTGCATACTATGGGCAAAGCTAATGGAAACACAGGTTAGAAGAAATGAACTAATAATATTGAGTGCCAGTTGTGTACCAGATAGTATGCCAGACTCTGCCAGTGTATTTAGTGTGGTTCTGCTACATAAAACCTCATCTTACAGAGTAGGAAACTGAAGCTGTGAGGTTGAACAACTTTCCTATAGACATAGCAACTAATTAAGGGCTGGGGATTGAGACTGATCTGACTTGCTTAGTCAGTATTCCTTACCAATTTAGGGTACTGTGTTTCTCTGGTGGAAACAGTCTTTTAGGAAATTTAATCTGCCTACAGATATAGGATGGGTTGTAGGGTTGAAGGCAGAGAGACCGCTTAGGAGATTCTTTTACAGTAGTCCAAACGGGAAGTGATGTGGTCTGGTATACAGTGATGGCAGTCAAAATGGAAAGGAAGTTACAAGAGTCGGACTGACCAAATGGTCACTGAAAATGGTCTCAACACATCACTTCTCAAGGAAGCCTTCCTTGATGCCTTAACTCCACTATATTGGGTACCCCACCTGAATGCTGTCATAGCATTTCTCACAATTGTAATTAGTAATTGGGGTTTTTTTCCCTATTTTTTTAGGTTGCTCCTTGAGGGCATGACATTGCTTGTTTATAGCTATATCCCTACTGTGTAAGCATACAGAGGTCTTCAAGGTCAAAACTGTTCTCATAATACAGTAAGTCCCCTACATACTAACCTTCAAGTTGCGGACTTTCAAAGATGCGAACATGTGTTTGCACGTCCAGTCGTGTAAGTTAGTTCACGTGTCTGGCGTACATTGTCATGTGCCTGCATCCTCTACAAGGGGTTGTGCTTTTTTGTACTTTATAGAGTACAGTAGTATAGTATCTTTATTTCAAGCCCAGCACGTCCAAAAGCGCTGTAGCTGGTACTGCTCAGAAGCCCCAGGTGATAATGATGGAAACAAAAGTGAAAATTGAGAGGGTGGAGTGAGGCGAAAAGATGGTAGACGTTGCTCATTCTTATAACATGAATCGTTCAACCATCAGCATGATTCTAAAGAACAAGGACAGGATCATGGAACAGGTGAAGTCTGCTGTGCCGATGATGGCGACAGTAATGTTGAAGAAGCAGGAAAAGTGATGGAGATGGAGAAACTTCTCAGTGTGTGGATTCAGGATCAGCATCAGCATCGAGTCCCCCTCAGCTTAATGCTGATGCAAGAAAAGCTAAAAGCCTTTATGAAGACTTGAAGAAGAAACATGGCGAAGAACCAGACGGTGCATCTTTTAATGCCAGCCATGGCTGGTTTCATCAGTTCAAGGCTAGAGCCAGCCTTCACAACGTAAAAGTAAGTGGTGAGGCAGCGAGTGCCCATATGGTGGCTGCCCGGGATAAGGAGTCCAAAGAGGTTTTTAGCAACTTAGTGACCCTCAGAGAGAAGCTGGAGCTAGATCTGCAAGAGGACGACTTCATTGAACTCCTTGCTGTGCAACACGAGGAGCTTACTAACGAAGACCAATGGAATTGGAGGCCCAGAGAAAGGACGAAGAGAGACAAGAGGTGGAAGAAGTAACCGAAGAGATTCACGATACAGGAAATGGCAAGGGGATTTTCTTTATTCGAAGAGGCACTGTTAGTTTTTGAGGCGCAGGATCTGAATGTAGAACAGTACATGAAGGTTGCAGCAGCTGTTCAGGATGCAATCCAGTGCTACCATGTCATCTACGATGAGAAAAAAAGAGCTACTGCCCAGACATCACTGGATTGTTTTTTCAAGAGGGTAGATAGAATTGAATCCAGCAAGGAACCAGAACCTGTGCCATCAATGTCAGGTGTGAGTGAAACTGCAGCTTTGACCTCCGTCTCCTACTGCTGACGATCCTTCAGTTCTACCATCTCCCACCTCCTCTCCCTCCTCCAGTCAGTAACTCTTGCCTGTTCACTCGATGCCAGCCCTTGTATGCCAGCTGTTGTACTGTACTACTGTACTTTTTAAGGTACTGTACTGTAAGATTAAAAATGTTTTATATTTTGTGTTTTTTTTTATATAAATCTATTATAGTACAGTACTATACAGCCGATTGGGTACCTAGGCTAACTTTGTTGGACTTATGAACAAATTGCACTTACGAATGCCCTCTTGGAACTGAACTCGTTCATTATGTAGGGGGCTTTCCGTACTAAGACATAACTTACCTTTTCAACTCATTCTCACAAGTACGTAGAGGCTACATGATATGTGTTGGATGACATCATCACTGATGTTAATTGAATGGTGCTGTATATTCTTGAATTTTTCATAATTTCCTAAGGTGGTAGGTTTAGGGTATGAATATCTGTTGTCTTTAGAAATTAATTCACTCTTCAGGTTACACCTCCAAAATCCCAGCAAACCTCAGTATTATGCAGTTGTTATTATAAAATCTTATAGTTTTCTTTCTTTTCACCTAAACATAAACATGAATACATTCTGTTATGAAATAAAGGTGATGAATATTTCAGAGTTGTCTGATGCATAGAGAGAATCAACTCCAAAAAACTATGAGAAAAACCTACTGAAGTATCTTAAAGGATAGGTTATTGTATGAGATTACATGCTTTGTAATGTGCCATTCTTTGCCGAAAATATAGTTACTTCCGTGAAAGTGTTAATGTGATATCTTTTTACTGTATTTTACTTTTTTTCTGTTTTAATTTCTGATTATGGTAAAATATTGGTAAACAGAGCTACTTGGAGCCCTCAGTTTTTAAGAATGTGAAGGGGTCCTGAGCCAAGAAGTTTGAGAAAGCTGCTGTAGCACAGTGTATATTGTAAACAAACACTCATGCCTGTTGAGTAGCTGGATGTAGTTAAAAATGACTCCCAGCATTAAGTGTAGATTACTGGGAGGATGGGCATGCTAGGACAGGGAGCAGGTTTTAGTGGAGAAAGATAGGCTCCTGCTGAGTTTAAGTAGGACATACAGGAGAAGGGGTAACAATAGTAGGCAGTTGGAAATTCAGAATTTGGGCTTGAGAAAAACTAAAACACCATTCTTCTTTCCAGTGAAAACTGCTTTCATCATGGAATATATCACTGAACAGCTAGTACCTCACAACTGATTGGCATACGTGTTAGCCTTGGGGCAAAAGTATGAGGGTGACAGAGCAGGCTTCTTGTAAAAATGATAAATTTTTTCACGTTGTGCACATTTTAAAATTTGGTACAGGAGAGACCTATATATGGTGTTTCTCTTGAACTTAAAAAAAGTAACTAAGGTACAATAATTTGATTTTTTGTCCTAGAATTTTCAAACTTTCATCATATTCCCACATAACACCTCAACTGAACGTGGAAAAGCCTATGCTTAGAATAAGGATGTTTTACTTTTCCTATGCCTAGCTCAGTAATTAATATTAAGCACTTGTGGGCATTAGTGTACTTCAGGCACTTTACAGACCTTTTAAAATACTTCCTTTTTTCAGTCTTCAGCTTACCTTTTGGTCCTTGCAGTGGAGACTTGAGCCATGTCTGACATTGACATGTCAGAATCTAAAATTTTCTGAAAGTCTTATTACCATTTTAAAAGAAATGTTTAAACAAATGTTTCCCTCTCTAGCCACTAGTACACTGTCTCTGGGAGGTAACCATCTTCCTTTAATTTCATTAAATTTATAAAATCTGTCTCAATGTCTGTTGTTTTTTTTTCCCGTCTAAAATGCATTGAATGTCTGCTCCATAACTCAAGTCATTCTGTTTTCAGATTACTAAGATTACGTTCCCCATCTTTTTACATCCCCATGGTGCAGGAGGTCCGTTTCAAAAGTTAAAAACCAAGGTCACAGAACTAGTAGGTGGCAGTGTCATATATAATTCAATCTCAGCTTTTCTGAATCCTCATGTAGCGCATTTCCTGTTCCTGTCACCAGATTACAAAACAATACTAGAGAGGAAGATGGCAAACTATTACAATGTTCACTACATACTTACATCATCTTAAGTCACATCTGTTCATGTTTTTATGATGGTATTTAATGGGACTAAAGCTATGATATATCGAGCACAAATTTGATACACTTAAAAACAGCCAATATGCAAAAATATCCATTTGTTCAACAGATATTAAACATCCATGCTGGTAGGTAATGTGTCAGGCAGTTGGTGAACAGTAGAGAAAACATGGTCCTTGTACTTTTCCAGTCCTGTGGACTGCTGACCAACACTTAGAGGTTTAAATGGTTTCTTTTGTGAGAGGTGAAAGGCTGTTTGTTCTATGTTGAACCCATAATAGTGAAACTGTGCATTCTGATGACGTTAAGAACTCCAGTCTAGGATATAAGACCCTTTCTTAATTCCAGTTCATTCTCAAGTGTGAGGTATATCAGAGAGAAACCACACAAGGACTGTTGGCTCTGCTGCTAATGTGAACTCTATTCTTTCAAAGTAAAGAAGTACTGTGTCCTTTTATTCTAAATGAGACATCAAAAGTTAGTATGTTATGGACATGACACTGAAAATCTAAGCTGAATGCAGCCACAAACTCCAAAAAGTAAACTGAATACAGAATGCCACATAAAACCCCAACTCTTTGTCGCACAGAAGCACTGTTTTTACAAGGACTTGATGTTTAGGTTATTTCATTTTCCACTGTCTTGGGAAGGACTTTCTGCTACTGGAAAAACAATTAAATATGAATAGTGACTGAGAGAAAATAAAAGAACTTACACACAAAGTTTTTAATTCAAAGATATATCAGTTCTCTAGTCCTTTAGAGAAGCCAACAAAAATACTTTGACAGGTTTATGTTTGACTTTGAAAAGCATCACCACCTTTGTGTGCTGAAAGGAAAATAAAATTTCTTTAAATATGGCTTGTTGGTCCCATACTTCATCTACCAGTGTAATCACTGCTGTTTACAAATAGAAATGTCTACTTAGTTCTATCTATTTATCTGAATAACATGCATATTGTAATTTTTAAAGCAGATAGTAAACTTTTCTGTAGGTCTCGTGAGATTTCATCTTGTCACGGGGCAAACACTTTTACAAAGTGTAATCTTCATTTTTTAAAGTTGAGGTGAAGAACTTGAGCAACTAAATAACAATGCTGCAGAGGCAATGAAATGTAACCTCATGATCTGATTATGCTCTCTGCCTTTCCCTTACGCCAGGGTAGCTTTCTACCTGCTACAATGGAAAACAGGAACTGCTATAAAGCCTGAAAATAAAATGTTCTAAACCCGAATCCCAGAGTATTTTAGTAGGCTTCGCATCTTTAAAGCATTTTAAGAAAAGTACTAATTGCCCAACTACAACAGCTCCAAAGAAAAGCTCTGCTTTCTCTTAAGGCTTGTTCCATTCTATTCACACCTTTTGCTATCTAGGGTGAAGAGATTTACACCAAACTTCACTTTTATTAATACTATTTTTCTCTCAAAAGCAAGTTCTTCATGCTGACATTTCCACTGTCAGGAAGCACTGGCCGCACTACTAATGGTCTTCAGTCTTTGCATTACCAAGGAGGTCTTTCTCCATCTTGTTCTGAAGATGAACAAAAATTTGAGGTGTACGTTTCAGAAGATAAACTGCAGCATGAAGACCCCCTATGTTGACCCAGACGGTATGTACCTTCCGCCATAGGTGTCCCATTCCAGATAATGCCTGTGTACACACAAAAAGTAGAAAAGTAATTAGCTGATAACTGCTTCTCTACCAACCAGGGGTCTTAGTAAGAAACACTGGGAGGAAACAAATCTTATTGAAATATCCCCAAGTGTACTTAAAAAGGTCCTAAAGTTATCATGGGCTGAGTTTTCAAGCTAACGTACAGCACCTTAGTAAAGCATTTCTTGTCCTGGGTCAGTAGTACAGCTTGGCCTGTCCCTGGCCTGCAGACACGGCTCATCTCCTGTAGGCAAGCTGGATAAAGGTTCCAGTTTCTCTTCTTGGAGCCCATCCTATAAAAGAAGGTCTAATGAGTCACTTACTTTTGCAAAAAGTAAGTAGGACTATATGAAATGAGAAGTTACTAAAAACTCATTCGCATTGCAATAAGAAAGTCCTGAGGTATGAAAAATAGTTGCCTTTTAGAGCCAGAGCTTTGCCATTACATGTCAATGAAATGATTAGATTTAGTAAGTTGTTTAGAATTCTGAATGGTATGAACTGGTTATGGAAAAGATTTGACACCTATAATAGTTATGTAAGTTGTCCCCTTAATGAGTATAAGCAATCATTATGTAAATGAAACCAGTGATTAAAAAATATCCTGAGAAACAACCAAGTTTTTCTGAACCTTTCTCTGAAGTATTAATGTAATTCAACAATGGGCTACAAAGTGGATAAACCTGTGATGGTCAGGATCAAAGTGTAGTTAATAGATTCCTGAGTTCTCAGAAGAAACAAAATGGGTGAATCTATCATATTGTTACATTCTTAAGTGAAAAACTGTTAAGTCTGCTAAAAGAAATGGAAGATTTCTGACAGAATAAGCTCAAGGAAAATACAACAGATTCAGAAGACAAGTGGGTACTAATATAACAAATGAAAGTAAAACATTTTTTTACAAGTCCCACCTTTTTCCAAATGGCATGTCTGTTACAATAATGTCCACAGAGCCAGTTCTTAGTGGCAAGTTGCAGATATCCCACTGAATAGTATCTATGGGCAAGCCCCAGGACAGTTTGCTGTGGCGACAAAAGAAAAGGTGCTTCAACATATCCTGAAGAATGAAATTTTAAAAGACTTTTCTTCTGAAGAGACTGCTATAAAATACAAAAACTAAAATAATATCAGTGACAACATCAACAACTTAGTAAAAAATTTTAAAGTAGCGGGTAGGCAGAAAGCATAGGTCATAAGCTAAAACTTTTATAATGACAATCTGTAAGAAACAAGTAGATTAAAATATTAGTTAAGACTGGTTTTCAAAAGATGTCTATATCTGTTTCATCTACAATTTAAGAAGACAGATTAAGGGGGAAAGACCGTTAGCACAAAGAACTGTAGTACACAACTTGAAAACAGTGTTAAGGCAGTTAATTACATAACTGATGATGTAAAAACATTGTTGATGAAACATACACTGGAAAACAGAACACTGAAGAGAAAAAAGATGATGAGGTGACACATCTGAAGGATAAAGTTTGGTAAGTCTACACAGAAATAACAGGAGACCTAAAGAAAAAGATACGTAAAATTAGGAAATATAGAGGTGCTGGTCTTAAGATTAAGAAACATGTATCATACTATAAAAAAACAAGAGAACAAAAAAGTTAACATCCAAAAAATAATGACAGAAGGCAGAATGAATATAATAATATAAATGATATAAATCCTCCCCATTAAGGCAAAGCTACTAGTTTAAGAAACAAAATTATAACAGGCAATAATAATGCACAGGCTAAAAATTAAAAGCAAATCAAAGATTATGAGCAGAAATTAAATGTTGTAATATTGATATTTAATAAAGAATTTAAGAAAAAATAAAATGCAATAGAGGTAATCACTACATAATAGGAAAAATAGAAATATTAAAAATATGTATTACACTCACAAGCACCAATAGCTGCAATAAAACAGAACAAAAAAAAGGCAAAAAATATTAAAAGTCAATGTAAGATTGGGACTTCCCTGGTGGTCCAGTGGTAAAGAATTCTCCTTCCAATGCAGGGGATGTGGGTTTGATCCCTGGTCGGGGAACTAAGATCACACATGCTGCAGGGCAACTAAGCCCACATGCCACAACTACTGAGTTCCTGCGCCTCAACGAGAGAGCCCAAGTGCCAGAAACTCACAGCTAGAGAGAGAAAAATCTACACACCACAACTAGAGAGAGGCCCGCTCGCCACAATGAAATATCCCGCATGCCTCAATGAAGACCCCGCGTGCTGCAACTAAGACCCGATGCAGCCAAATAAATAATAAAAATAAATACTTTTTAAAAAATCAAGGTAAGATTGATAGAAATAGTACAGGTTGAACAGACAAAAAGTGAAGATGCAGAGGATATGAAAAACAAATATGATAAAATATTCAGAAAATAGAAATTATTTGCTTAAAATGTCAGGTTTCAAAGAAACCCTAGTCATGTACTACACCTCAGGAAAAATCTCAATAAATATAAAACAAAATATACCATAAAAATTCATTAATCACAATAAAACATAATATAAAAATAAACTAAAAGCTTTTAACTACTTATGTATAAAAAATGATCTAAACCATTGGTCCTCAAAGCTGGGCCACGGACCAGCAGCATCAACATCACTGGGAAGCTTGCCAGGAAATGCAGACCCTCAGGTCCCATCCTAAACCTACTGAATCAGAATCTGTGCGTAGTTAACAGGTTCCCCAGGTGATTCATTTGCACATTAAAGTTTGAAAAGCACTGTCCTAAACAATTAGATCAGAGAGAATCAAGTATATAACCAACCATATAGAAAGTAACCAAAACAGATTTATCAAAATCTATAGGATATGGTCAACAGGAGTACTTAGCATAAAAGTCAGCTCTAGTCAAAACTTTTATTAAAAAGAAGACATTTACAGCATATAACTTAAGATTTTAGATAACAAATGAAAAAACCTCAATAGGAAATAGGAATAAAAAACAAAAAGCATCAAGCATAAAACCACAGAACAAATAGTATATGAAAGAACAAAACAAAGCACTGGCAATCTAATCAAAAGGGAAAAAAAAAAACTAGCAAAGAAAAGAGGATAAGCAGTATACAGACATAAAATAATATTAAGGCATACCATGTATAAATAATAAATATGAAATTTTGCATAAAATGAACAAATATTCTTAAAAACAACTGATTTCTACTTACAAATATAAACCTCACACTAAGGGTCATGGAGGCAGCTGTGAGGTCAATCATGGGATATAATGACTTCCTGTGCTCCTGGATATGAAGCACCTGTAAGACCTAACAAATCTGCTTACCGCTACATATTTCTGCCACTTTATAAGAAAATGAAGGACTCCAGCAGAGGAGACCAGAGAAACAATTTTGTGATGAGGCCTCTCGTAGGAAACTGCAGACCAAGTGCTATTTCAACCAATTCTTCCCAAAGACAGCTGAGACTGTGAAAGAATGGTGAAAGGCTGGCACAGATGGTGTCTTCAAATGTAATTTGTAGCAGTGGGTTAGGGCTTAAGGTACTATAGCAACATACATCTCAGGATGGGAAATTTCCCAGAGGCTAACGGACTTTCAATGCACAGATATCAAAGGGATATGGTTGAAGGACCTTGGAATATTTTGCTTGGAGAAGAGAGGATGTGGAGAGCTGGGATGGAGGGAGAGGAGGGTTGGTAGCCCTTCAAATATCTGATGCTAATCATCACTGTGACACAGAGATAAGATTTTTCTTTACGGACTCAAGTGGAAGAAAAAACCCAGATCTGTACAAGGTACAGGGAGAGATTCAAGTTCCCTAAAAGATATGACTAGCACTCAAAGCTGTGCTAAGCTGGAATCAACAGCCTTCAGAGTCATAAGAGGTGTTTATACAGGCTGGAAGACCACTGGTCAGGATCTCCTACAGGACATTTAGGGACTGTAGGGACAGCTTTCAGGTCTCTTCCAACTCTGAGATTTAAGTGCCAAATAACAGAGGAAAGGCTAAATAAACTGTAATATTTCTGTACAATGGAATATTATGCAGTCATTAAAAAAGATTGAATAAAAACATAAAAAGCATTTGAAATTTTTTAATGTTTTCAACTGTTTAATTGCGTAAGAAAATATTAATATTTTAATATGTACTTGTTTTATAAGAACCTAGAAATCTTGAATTGAGAAAATGATTACAAAGCGTGTCTGAGTGTCAGTCTGAGTTATGAATGAATTAGGTCCTGGCGCCCATTTGATCTTGTAAGACTACAATCACCAAAAGTGGTCCTGAAGCATACTAACAAGAGGACATGAAAGCTAATATGTGTGGGGTATGCAAACATTTGGATATTAGATTATTTTCCCCCCAGTATTTCTCTAATCCTTATAGCATTAAGCAGAGGATTGAGTTCCTTGTTTGTGTTCAATTAAGTTTCAGATATGAGAGTGCACCGCTGCCACTTCTGTCCTCTTCCCCGACAGCTAGGAGGACAGCTAGGGCCCCTTCTCTCACCCCCTTCACGGGGTGCCTTCTCCAAACTACATCACTTATTCAATACTAAAACATTTCCAGAGAAAAGACCACTAGTCAGTTAAGAGCAGTCTTGTGCCTGTGTTAAACCCCCAGCTGGATGCCTGCATGCACTAATGGAAAACTTATGAAATTAAAATGAATCTATGCAATTCTTCCACTACCTGGGAAAAAAGATATCTGAATAAAGAAAGAAAAAGGAAGACAGAAATAAAAATAGCTGCATTAGGGTGGGGGAAATTATAGTTAAATTTAAAATATTTTAAAAATAGAAATTAGTTTCAATCAACTTTTAAAATTTAAATGGAGTCTCAATATATTCATTTGGCTATAATACTGTCACAATGCACTGGGTGTATCAGTTCATAAAGCCAATACAAAAAGTGATTATCGGACTTCCCTGGTGGTGCAGTGGTTAAGAATCCGCCTGCCAATGCAGGGGACACAGGTTTGATCCTGGTCCAGGAAGATCCCACATGCTGCAGAGCAACTAAACCTGTGCACCACAACTACTGAGCCTGTGCTCTAGAGCCGCAAGCCACAACTACTGAGCCTGCGTGCCACAGCTACTGAAGCCCAGGCGCCTAGAGCCCGTGCTCTGCAACAAGAGAAGCCACCGCAATGAGAAGCCCGTGCAACGCAATGAAGAGTAGCCCCCACTCGCCGCAACTAGAGAAAGCCTGTGTGCAGCAACGAAGACCCAACGCAGCCAAAAAGAAATAAATAATTAATTTAAAAAAAAAGAAAAAAGAAAAGTGATTATCTAAGTCTAAGAGATGCTACAAAATCTTTTAAATTAAAATTTTACCCTTCTTTGACTTGGCTCTTGGTCAATAAAGATGAGATGTTATTTGCTGCTCTATTCACAGCCAACGGATTATTATCACCAGCAATGTGATAACAGTTAGACCATTCTGTAGCCCCCTAAAAGACAAGAGTATATATGAAAACAGAAGTAGCAAACTACAAAAAAAAAAAATGAAAAAATGATTAAAGGTAAAATCATTTCAATCACTTGTCAATAAACAAGACAATCCAATCCAATCCAATCATCCAGTGCTTTTCTAAAGTGGCAAAATACTGCATGCTGTCAACTTTGCTATTCCCCTTGCTTGAAATGCCCTCCTGTTCTTTCTGTTTGCTGAACTCTTACTCATCTCTCAAGGCCCAGCTCAAATGTCGTGCCCTCTGTGACATCAACCACAACTCTCCAAGCTGTCTCTCATTTGCCCCTCCAAAAGCACTTTGTACATGTATCTGCCACTGCCCTTGCTCTCTTCTTAATTATTTCTATACCTGTCTGCTGCTCAACAAGTCTGGGAACTCCTTAAGGATAGGTCTGTATGTCATTCAGTCCCTCACCCAGCAGTCTGCCACACAGTAGGCATTACAGACTTTAAATATAAATGCAGTTTGAAGACGTTAACCAAATCAAACTAACCTATATCCTTTTGTGATTATGGAATTTTCATATAATCCGATAACCTGGAATATTTGAGAATTTAAATAAAGTGTAATCTCTATTATATAGGCTTTTGAATGATAACCACCATATTCTTGAAAGGATTTTGTAATTAAAAAAAAAAATAAATTTATTTACTTTATTTATTTTTGGCTGTGTTGGGTCTTCGTTGCTGCATGCGGGCTTTCCCTAGTTGCGGCAAGCGGGGGGACTACTCTCCGTTGCGGTGGGCAGGCTTCTCATTGCGGTGGCTTCTCTTGTTGCAGAGCACGGGCTCTAGGTGCACGGGCTTCAGTAGTTGTGGCACGTGGGCTCAGTAGTTGTGGCACACAGGCTCTAGAGCACAGGCTCAGTAGTTGTGGTGCACGGGCTTAGCTGCTCCGTGGCATGTGGGATCTTCCCGGACCAGGGCTCGAACCCATGTGCCCTGCATTGGCAGGCGGATTCTTAACCACTGCGCCACCAGAGAAACCCAGGATTTTGTAATTTTAGATCAAAAACATGTCAGCAAAACAGAAATACCGAGCTTTCCATATTATTTGTGCAATGAGGTGACATACTGCCCTAGGCCTGAACAATGTTCTATGCAGATTAACAGAAGGTTTCTGATATGAAAGCAGAGACAGTTCTGCCCTTGGTTTAGGGATGAGTAACAAACATCTCCTCCTTCGTAAACAGTAATATCCCCTCATCTATGGACACAGGGCTTCTTAGCTTTTTCTTTTGCACAGACCCTTGAGGCTAATGGAGAAGGGTGATGTAGGGAGGATGATGTAGAGTTTGATGAAAGCCTCTTAGGTGATTCTGATTGCCCAGTATTCATTTTTTCTTCTAAACCTATTTAGATTTTCAGCCCCTGAAAGAGATGGGTTTTATAGTACTTCCAAGTTTTAAAGGCAGTATTATAAATCAAATACTTTGTACTTTGGTGAACAAACTGTCTATATACCCTTTCAAAATTTCATTCATTTTGATCATATACCAACCTAGGTTTTTCCATATTGACATCCTCATGCCTACCCCTACATGGAAATGCCTCAAACATTTTCTTTTTATCTTTTTTTTTTTTTTTTTGGTGGGGCTGAGAGCTCTTCTGGTCTCTCTCTAGCTCTGTTGCATATTTCTTGACATGTAGTGACCTTCACTGCTATTCCAGACAATAGACACATCATGGTTTAATGCTAGAGGAGCACACTCTGCTTTGTTCCCAGAATTCTTTGTGACAACAACTGAGTTTTCTCTGTGTGGCTCTTTAGCCAGAGTAAATTTCTCTAGCTGACACTAGCAGAAAACAGCAGTCATCTAGACTACTATGATTTCCTTCTGGGATTCTAATTCCCAGATAGCAGATGTCATTTTCTAATTGCAGTCTGGATTATTTTTCCCTTTGTGGGTTGTTTTGGACTTGCTCATCTGTCCAGTTTCTGCTCACTCACAGAATCTGTGGTATCTCCCTGCAGTTTATTCCCACTGGCTTTACATATACTATACGTAAGAACCTGCTATGTTTCACAAATTTAAGCAATTTTACTGCTGCCCTCTTCCAAATTATTTATTACAAAAGTTTAGATAATATTGATTCAATAATACGGATTCAAGGAGACTCTCCTGTTAAATGTTCTCCAATTAGAAAATGCCTTTCTATTTCTTGCTTTGCTTTAGGCAGTTTTTGAGTCCTCTCAATGTCATGGTATTTTCTGAAAACTTTGTAACCTTGCTAGACTTCCTAACAAACCTAACTAATGGTCACAGGCTTCCCCATCTTACAAGAACCCAGGAGGATGGAGAAGCATAGTCTCACTTTATAGAGATGAAATGCCCTCCTCCAGTTCATGCTTGAACCCTCAATTATCTTTTCTGTTCAAGTCTTCCCGTTTGTCTTTTACAGAAATGGGACTCACCAGTTTGTAATTCTCAGCCTCCTCTGTAATCCAGTGACTAAACATGACTTATAACCTAAATCTAGTCCTTGGCTATTTGTAATAAGTGGCTACATCCTTATCACAAAAGTTCCAGCTTTACTAGTGTAATTCACTCAAAACTCTTGGGTCCATGGACCTAACCTTGGTGATTTCATTATGTCTAATTTACCCATGAGTTCTAGAACATTCTGGGTGTATCACTTCCTTATCTAAAAGCTAAAGAAGGGCTTCCCTGGTGGTGCAGTAGTTAAGAATACACCTGCCAATGCAGGGGACACAGGTTCGAGCCCTGGCCTGGGAAGATCCCACATCCCGCGAAGCAACTAAGCCTGTGCACCACAACTACTGAGTCTGTGCTCTAGAGCCCACAAACCACAACTACTGAGCCCGCGTGCCACAACTACTGAAGCCCATGTGCCTAGAGCCCATGCTCCGCAACAAGGGACGCCACTGCAATAAGAAGCCTGCACACCGCAACAAAGACCCAACGCAGACAAAAATAAAATTAAAAAAATAATAAATAAATAAATAAATAAAAGCTAAAGAAAAGTTATTACCTCAATCGATATTGCCCCTGTTCCACACATCGGATCAACTATTATATCAGTAGGCTGAGGAGCACAGAGCCTAGAGAAGAAAACAGCCTATGTGAACAGACAAGACTTCCACAATGACTATTCCTAAAGCTTTAAGATGAAAGGCCTGTTATGAAGAAACAACAATTGATATTTATTTTAAAAATCAATTTGTAATTACATGTTGACTCTATATCCTAGCACTTAAAAAAAAAAAAATTACATATAACTAAAAGTCCCCTTTGACTACCATCCAAAATCCCATTTCACTTCCAAATGGAAATAGTTTCTAGATCTTTTAATATATGTGTGTATGTGCTTTTAGAAAACACATGTTATTTTGTATATAGACCTGTGTTGTTACATTTAAAACAACTCAAATGTGTCAAGTAGAACATGTATCAATATAAGTTTACTGGAAATTATTCATTCAATATTCCTTTCCTAATTAATTCAATTTTAAAGATAATAACATTGCTATAAAATAACTGCTTTACTTTGAGCACTTAGTATTTGCCAGGCATGGATTTAAGCTCTTTGCATGCATTATCTCTTTTAATCCTTTTAACAATCTTGTGAGATAGGTTACTATTATTATTCTCATTTACAGATAAGCTGATGCAAACCTATCCATGGACACAAAGCTAGTAGGTGACAGAGTCAGGATTAGAGGCATTACTGTTAGTGGCTTAAATGTTACCTCTTCTATGAAGCATCCCCTCCTCAGATAGGCGACAAGGTTTCTCTTTCCTTCTTTTGTTCTGCTATTCTTTCCACATTCTATTATGGTTCTCCCTTACAAAACTGAGATCCCTGGGGACTAACTCTGGATTCTTATTGTGATACCTGCCCAGCTCTACTTCTCCATTCCTGCCCCTCAACACATGGTAACAGAATCCTTGGCAACCCTCTTGGTAGTAAGCAACCCTGTACTCCCAGCCACTGCTGCTGGGTCTGGGTGAACACATGACTGAAACTATGTCAACCAGATTCTCTCTTCTAAGACGTGGGAACAAAGAGCTAGAAGACCTAGGCAGTATGGGGCTGGCTGGTTATTTAAAATTGGAAATACATAAATTTAGATGAGGGGCAGCCATTTGCACAGATGAGCAGAGACAAGAGCCCGTGGGCTCCCAGGGTAGATAAAAGTGACTGTCTAGGTTTCTGGTGGTTTTCTAAGATCTGGTTCCTACCCTTCTTAAGGTATGGCTTTTAGTTTTTCTGTGGATTTCCCAAGACTTCTCAGTATCTTGCCAGCAATTCCCCCTCCCACACAATCATCACTTTTTTTTAATCTTAAACTAGCTTACTTAGGTTTCTAACAGTTGCACCCAAAATAACTCTCCATATCCCTGCCTCCTACCATAATGCCTGGCAGTAGATAATAAAGGTTTGTTAAATGAATGAAGACTAGGAGCTCTTCCTTAATCAAACGGGTGCAGTTTTCTGTTGTTGTCATTGAATTGACAGGTTCCAATTGTATTGAACTAGGACTCCATGGATGAGCAGGGTAAAAGAGGAAGCAAAGATTGGAGGAGAAGGAAATACAATTAACTACCAGGCTATGCCAGGCACCATATGTAACAGGTATTTTGCATCTGTTTTTGCAATTTAGTCCTCACTAATAATCCTTTAAGTCTAACATCAAACCCATTTTGCAGTCTGGCAAACAGAAACCTAGAGAAAACAACTCGTCCTAGTGGTGGAAAGAAACACCCAATCAAAGGGAAAAGGGCAAAGGAGAAAGAAAGTTATGTCTTGCTCTTGGAAAAGTGGAAAATTTTCCATATGAGTATAAAATTTTAAAATACAAGTAAAAGCTCTCTGTGTTCACTTATACATTATACACATTAAAAAAATCTCTGCTTTCATCTGCTTCACTGCATAGAAATGAAACAAAGCAAAATCTGTTCTATTTCCCAACATGCAGTATATCCTTTCTAAACAGAAAAGTGATAACCACGTTCAAGAGGCAGATAAAAACTATCGTTCTCATTTTGAAATCAAGAAAATTGAGATAGTAATTAAGTGATATTTTCAGGATCTCAAGGAATCAACATTGGATACAAAGAAAGAGAGCTTTAGCTTTTTATCCTGTTCCTTAACTACTAGATTCTAACACAGTACCTCACAAATTACATTTTGAAGGGAAAATTCAAACCAAGTTGTCACTTTCATCTACATGGCAAACCCATTCTCTTACCTGAGCATCCCATAGGCAAGAGTAGATCTAAGAGTTGTGGGTCCAAAATGTGTGATATTTCTTCGGTGGAGACTCTCTTCTGTCAATGCAATGCCCACGACAATTTCATTATCATGGATATTCAAAAGAACCTATAAAATAAGACAGAATAAAATAGTTTTAGGGTTATTCGAACTGTACTTATCACTAAGATTTTACAATTTGAGGCTTTATTAATTTTTGTTACTTTATTACTGAGGTATACTTTGCATACAGTAAAATGCACAAATCTTAAGTGTGCAGCGCAGTAATTTTTACATATAAATGCTGTGTAACCACCATCATATAAAGATATATATTTTTTCTTGCCCTCTCAGTCAATACCCACCACAAATTATCATTAATCTGACCACTACCATGATAAACTATTGTCTTTTTTTTGAGCTTCATATAAATGAAATCATTTAAGAATATCCTATTTTAAAATTTTAAAATCTATTTTATTCTCCTTTTAATTCACCATATTCACAAGTTAGCTATGACCAGATTCCCCCTGAATTTTTATAAGAGAAACACATTTTGAAGGTTTCCAGGTTTTTAATATGCATTTTTAAAATTTTTAACTTTTTTGGAAAAAATTCCAAACATCCAGAAATGCTTACCAGAACACTGGCACAACGAACTCTTAAGTATGCTCTTCACTTAGATTAACCAACTGTTAACGATGGGACACATTTGCTTTAACACCTATTATTTTTTTAGTACTTTTTAAAACTTGACTCAAGTAATGTCTGTGAAAGAATGTTTCTTTTTGGTCTTAGTTATAGTTTTTCTAACACACAGTTAAATATATACTATTCAAACAAAAATAAAAGTAAAAATAAAATACGTTCTGCAATCTTCCACCTAAAATTTCCTCATCATGATCTTAACAGCAGCAGCTAACACTTACCTAGCTATATGCAAACCACTGTTCTACACACGTTATATTTGTTACCTCATTTCATAGCCACACCCTCTGAGCTAGGTATTATTATCCTCCTTTTATAGATAAGGAAATTAAGGCACAAAGAGGTCAGTTTACTTGCCCAAAGTTATACAGCTCGTAAACTGGGATTTAAATCCACGTAGTATGGCTCCAGAATCTGTACTCTGAGCTCCCATGCTAACTTCTGGACATCACTGTTCTAGTTAGCCTATTCATTCTCATAACAGCTGTTACAAGAAAAAAAAGAACGGGGACTTGTTCTTCTGATTTGATATGCAAAAAAAAAAAGTTACAGAGAGAACAGGCAACTTGCCCCAGATTCAAGTGTCCCAAAAGCAACAGTAAATGACTCCTTGGTGAAAACGTCAGCTGCTAGGGGCCTTTTAGGCTGTCAGAGATGGAAAGACTTGTTAGTATGGCTCACATGTGAATCACCCTTATAGTAGAAGATTGAGACCAAGGAGGGTAAGCATGTTAAAAAGAAGTATCTGGGTTTGGGAATCTAGCAGAATTGAAGAAAGAGGACAGCTGGCTCTAGCATGAGTATTAGCAATGATGTCCTGATTTTAGAAGGTCGAGGTTTGTTTTAATGTATTCCACTTCAGAAGCAAAGTCTGAAACCAAGACACACAAAATAGTTGTTTTAATTCTTTTGTATTTTATAATCTGAAAGTCCACATAATGTTGTAAAAAGCACTAGATTAGAAATTAGAAAATTCAAGTCTTAATAGCTCCCATCTATTAAGCATGTAGTATAGACCAGGTATCACACCAGATACTTAAAATGTATAATCTCAATTAACCTTCAGGACACACAGGTATAAACTATTATTGGCTCCATTAGAAACAGAGGCTCAGAGAGAATAACTTGTCCAAAGGTACACAGTTAGGGAGTCAAAAGTTGGATCTAGCTCTGTCTCCATAGCCCATGCTCTTGTTAATAATACCCTACAGTTTTCTTTCTTTGAGACATCTTTGTCTGGTTTTGGTATCAGGGTGATGGTGGTCTCGTAGAATGAGTTTGGGAGTGTTCCTCCCTCTGCTATATTTTGGAAGAGTTTGAGAAGGATAGGTGTTAGCTCTTCTCTAAATGTTTGATAGAATTTGCCTGTGAAGCCATCTGGTCCTGGGCTTTTGTTTGTTGGAAGATTTTTAATCACAGTTTCAATTTCAGTGCTTGTGATTGGTCTGTTCATATTTTCTATTTCTTCCTGGTTCAGTCTCAGAAGGTTGTGCATGTCTAAGAATTTGTCCATTTCTTCCAGGTTGTCCATTTTATTGACATATAGTTGCTTGTAGTAATCTCTCATGATCCTTTGTATCTCTGCAGTGTCAGTTGTTACTTCTCCTTTTTCATTTCTAATTCTATGGATTTGAGTCTTCTCCCTTTTTTTCTTGATGAGTCTGGCTAATGGTTTATCAATTTTGTTTATCTTCTCAGAGAACCAGCTTTTAGTTTTATTGATCTTTGCTATCATTTCCTTCATTTCTTTTTCATTTATTTCTGATCTGATCTTTATGATTTATTTCCTTCTGCTAACTTTGGGGGTTTTTTTGTACTTCTTTCTCTAATTGCTTTAGGTGTAAGGTTAGGTTATTTGAGATGTTTCTTGTTTCTTAAGGTAGGATTGTATTGCTATAAACTTCCCTCTTAGAACTGCTTTTGCTGCATCCCATAGGTTTTGAGTCGTCGTGTAGACATTTCTCCAAAGAAGATATACAGATTGCCAACAAACACATGAAAGAATGCTCAACATCATTAATCATTAGAGAAATGCAAATCAAAACTACAATGAGATATCATCTCACACCGGTCAGAATGGCCATCATCAAAAAATCTACAAACAATAAATGCTGGAGAGGGTGTGGAGAAAGGGAACCCTCTTGTACTGTTGGTGGGAATGTAAATTGATACAGCCACTATGGAGAACAGTATGGATGTTCCTTAAAAAAATAAAACTACAACTGCCATACGACCCAGCAATCCCACTACTGGGCATATACCCTGAGAAAACCATAATTCAAAAAGAGTCATGTACCACAGTGTTCATTGCAGCTCTATTTACAATAGCCAGGACATGGAAGCAACCTAAGTGTCCATCGACAGACCAATGGATAAAGAAGATGCGGCACATATATACAATGGAATATTACTCAGCCATAAAAAGAAACGAAATTGAGTTATTTGTAGTGAGGTGGATGGACCTAGAGTCTGTCATACAGAGTGAAGTAAGTCAGAAAGAGAAAAACAAATACTGTATGCTAACACATATATATGGAGTCTAAGAAAAAAAAATGGTCATGAAGAACCTAGGGGCAAGACGGGAATAAAAACGCAGACCTACTAGAGAATGGACTTGAGGATACGGGGAGGGGGAAGGGTAAGCTGGGACAAAGTGAGAGAGTGGCATGGACATATATACACTACCAAATGTAAAATAGATAGCTAGTGGGAAACAGCCACATAGCACAGGGAGATCAGCTCGGTGCTTTGTGACCACCTAGAGGGGTGGGATAGGGAGGGTGGGAGGGAGGGAGATGCAAGAGGGAAGAGATATGGGGATATATGTATATGTATAACTGATTCATTTTGTTATAAAGCAGAAACTAACACACCATTGTAAAGCAATTATACTCCAATAAAGATGTTAAAAAAAAAAAAAGCTTTGTAGCCTCAGTTTAATTGTCCATAAGATTGGGTTAGTCTTGAAAATTCTACACATTTATAATGATAGCCTTCTTGAATCATCACAGTAAGAGCCTGCACTTACCTCCACATCAAAGTTGGTCATGTCAGCCTTCCACTTAAAATAATCTTGAACAGCACCCCCAAAATCTCTTGCCGCCTCATTTGAGGAAAAGCAATGTTTCTCTCCTGCCCTGTTGCATGTGACTCTAAACTTCAGCACTTCAGGATCAGTTTCTTCTTTTGAGCTTTCCTCAGTCTCATCTTTGCAAGATGTCAAATCATCACCTACTAATGTTGATATCTCTTCTTTGATGGCTGGATTTTCATAATAGTCTAAGATCTGTGAATCTAAGACATTGTTAGTGAACTCTTTTTTGATATCTCTCTCATTTGTTTTGTCTCCTCGTCCACTTTCAATCTTCTCTTTACTTGAATTCTGATTTATCTTTTTGTGCTTTGTTTTTTTTTTCTTGAAACAAGTGTTAATTTTCCATATTTTTAAAGGGTCTGACCATGGAAGCTTCCCAGCCAAGTCCTCAAAATCCTTTAGAACTTCTTCCTATAAAAGAGAGAATGAAATCCATTCATTTCATTCCTTTCTCACCACTTTAATTGAACAAATAAACCCCTACTTTGCCTATAGACTACATTAATTGTTATGTTGGGGGTGGCAGGAGTACAGGACAAAAGAGTAAATAATATAATGTCTGCAACTGAGGAAATTAAAGTCTCACTGAAAATTAAGATTTACACAAATTAAGGCTACTACAGAATAATATAACACAGAATGGTAGATCAGAGGCTGGGGTTCAAGATTAAAATGTAAGCAAATAAGGAACTATTAACAGTGGTTACCTCCAGTGAGGGGAAACGAGTGGATGAAAGACAGGGGAGGGAGGGCAGCTTACCTCTCACTGACTTCCTTTTGAATTTTGTGCTGTGTATACATATTAACTATTTTTGAAAAGAAAAAACCCAAACCTTAAACAGTTAAAAATCTATCTATCCAATTTCTAAATAGTATCTATAGTCATCTTTTAGAAAAGTAAATCTGATCATGCTTAAAGCCCCTCAACAGCCTCCCATTACACCTCCCAAAATTTAAATTCCTTAAAAAGCCCAAACAACCCGACTCTTGTCTGTGTCTCTTACATCACTTCAGGATCATTCTCTCCCTAGCTTCGTACCTCTGCTTGGAATGTATTTGCTTCACATGGCCTCTCTGCACTGCTGGTTCCCTTCTCATTATTTAACAGCAATTTAAAAGGCACATCCTTTGAGAGACCTGCTGTACTTAAAGTAATCCTCTCAAGTCATGCTTTTCTCATTTTATTTTCTTTAGATAACTTAACATTATCTAAAGTTATTAGGTTTAGGCTCCTCCCAGAAGGTAAGCACAGGGTGGAAAGACCTTAGCTGTCTTGACCATTGCTATAAACCACACATCTAGAGCAGTGTCTGGCATAAAAAAGGTGCTCAGTAAACAGCTAATGGATAATATGGTTAAATGTTAAAATGGGTGGTACAGAGCCGTGCTGTCCAATTCAGCAGCCACTAGTCACATACAGCTACTGAAATATTTTAAATGATTTAAAATTAAAAATTCAGTTTCTCAGTCACATTAGCTACACTTCACATGGCTATCATGCTGTACAGCATAAACATACAACATTTCCATCAGAAGTTCTGGTGCAGAGCACTGGCGCAGACAGTATATGTTACTGAAGATCAAAGTAGAAAGAAATCAGTGCTGACTGATGGAGCTGAGACTTGAATTGGAAGTGAGTGAAGGCTCTAATACTACTTGAAACCTGATGAAATAATGGTAGTATCAGGTTGGGCAAATTCAATTTTATTTACAAATAATTTCCGTATAAAGGGCATCTACAGGACTTGCAGGTTTAACATGGTGGGATAACACTGGTACAGCCCCTTTCTTTCTTCAGAAACCACTCTAAAAGAAAAGAAAAACAGAAATACCAACTCTATCCTAATAGAATCTACATGGTATCTGTAACCTAGAAACAGAACATAAGAATTCTAACATAAGAATTCCCAGGTTCAGTGAAGGTAAAGCAGAGGTGCAGGGAGACACCAGAGGGAGAATGACTACAGATCTCAGACAAAGGGGAGAGCAGTCTGCAGAGCAGTAGGAAATAAACTCTTCTCTGGAACAGCAGGGAAGAAGTACATGCACTGAGAGGGAGCATCCCTGAATCTCGTTTGTACCCAGAAGCAGCAGAGGAGAGAAATGGAGGCTGAACAAGGAATCTCATAGACATGCTCTATTTGCTGGAAACAAGAGTAGAGATGGGGAGAGATACTCTACATTGTGAATAACCCTAAAGCTGCTGAACGCTTCCGGCTAGCGAGAAGTAATGGTTAAAAGAACTCGTTAAGTGGTATGGAAATTACACCTCAATAAAGCTATTTAAAAAAAGAAGGAAGAGAACTCATTCACCACAACCTTTTGTCAAAAGGAACTTCACAGTGAATGAGGGGGATTTCTTGCTAGCTTGGAACAGTTCCTGAACCTCCTATAAACAGTAGGCCCAAGAGGAACTCCCTCATTCAAAGATGCGCAATTATCAAAAGTTATCAGCACCAGACTTATGTGAATGGAAAAAAGGAGAAAAGGGACAGAAAAACAAACAGCGGACAAAAACCAGTGACCAGAAAGACACTGCCACAGAGCAGCTGAAAACCATGATCAAATATGTTGACATGACATCAGAAAGTGTAATAAGGAAATACTGTTGCAAAATAAGAGCTCAAAGCAGAGATATAAAAGCAGGAAAAAGATGAGGGGAGCCGCCAGAAGGTGACGAAACAGGATCTTGTAGAGTTCAAAGAAAAAGTGGAATAAAAAAACAAACCACTGCAAAAATGAAGACCATATTGAAAGCACCACATATAAAAGCCACCGCTGAAAACACAGTAAGGGATGTGAAAAAAAGTAAAGCAAATACAATAAAAATGAGCAAAAATTTTAAAAAGGATTAGAGAGAACATGATAAAACATCAAAGATAGTCAAAGAGATCCTACTGTATGTATAACTGGTTTATCCCTGATGAAGGGATTTAAAATAAACAAAACATACTAAAAAAAAAATAATTCAAGAAAACTTTCAAGAAATATAAATGGAAGTGAATTTCTCTATAGACTGACACATCTTAACTGGAATTAGCAACAAGGAGATGTACACTGGTGAACTTCAAAGATTGAAAAAAAAAATCATCTGGGCATCATGCAAAAATAACAAAAAGCAACAAATAAGGAGGAAAAATAACAAGATGACTTCAGAATTTTCCATGGCAACATTTCATGCTAGATGAGAACAAACATTGCCTATGATATTCTTAAGGAAGGAAAGCGTGACTCCAAATTTTAAACCCAAACTATTAATCAAATAGAAAGGTGAAAGACAAACATTTGTGAACTCATGCCAGTCAAGAGATAAAAACTGTAACAAAAGGACAGGTAGTGTGCCTACAATCAATTTAACTATAGGACTAAATGAAAACAAATACAGGGATTATGAATGCAAAACAGAATGTAAATGTTACAAAGTGGCCTGTCATTGGAGGGGAAAGGGAACAGAAGACGGGAAGTAATTTAGCACACTGATATCCTCTTCTCTCATACCCCAAGGTCAAAGGATAGAAATTAACGCTTAGCAGAGAAAGTGCAAAACACAGGCAGTTTGGTGCTTCCAGAATATAACCTCAGTGACTTTTCATGCAGCATTAAAGCCTTTTCGGGTTTCATCCAATCTTTTAAATAAATAAATAAATAAATAAAGATGATTTTTTAAAAAGTATATTTAAAGGATTTAAAGGCATGTGGTTCAACACTAAGAAAAATTATAAAACTGGAAGGTGAAAGGGAAGGAAGAGAGATATGGGAAATATGCCAGTTTCATCACTGCTCTTAGTAGGGATTCAAAAATACTGTGTAAACAGTAGATTAAGTTGTATTTATAAAGGTAACAGCTAGAGAGCAAATACAAGCCTTCCAAATATTTTAAAACACGTGCACGGGGAAAAAGCAAAGAAAACGCTTAACATAAATTTTTATAAAGAAAGAAAAAGAAAGCAGAAGGTGTGTAGCATAAATGTGACAGAACCAAGACCAAACACTTCTGTCATATCAATAAACATCAATGGGATAAACTTATTAAACAGAAAAATGACCCTCAGACTGAATATGTACAAGGGTGTATATAGGATGTTCATTGCACTACTGTAATAGCAAGACTGTGAAAAATCCTAATGTCCTAAATGGGACCGATTAAATTGTGATACAGTCAAATCCAACAATGATATTGCCATGATCTCCAAGATAAATGAGAAAAAACACAGCCCAGGACAGTATGTACGTCATACTTCCATTTGTGTAAATATGTAAATAAAATACACATATTCATAAAATATCTCTAGAAGGATACAACTGGTAATAGTTGTTGCCTCCAAGGAGGGAAACACATGGTATGAAAATAGGGGAATACTTTTCACTGTATATCTTTTCAGTCTTTACAGTTTTGCTCTAAGTACATGTATAAACTAGCTTAAAAAAATTTAAATCACAGATGTTAGCCTTTTTTTAAAATCAGTTAATAAAAAGGCTAATAAAATTCATGATATCATCTGAATATTTAAAAATAAGAGAACCCATTAGAATGCTTAAACTAACAGGCTTTTATAAGCCATGAGAAAGTATAGTGCAACAAAGAAAAACTGATGGTCAACAGAATGAAAACTAGAAGCCAATGTTTAAAAACAAGGTTTTATTGGGGGCATGTTCCAAATTAAGTCCACAAAGCGAAGGGCTTAACAATTTCTCATGGTCATACACGAGAGAAGTTGCCCTTGCAGAGATTTGAAAATCTACCCTAGGGCTTCCCTGGTGGCGCAGTAGTTAAGAATCTACCTGCCAATGCAGGGGACACAGGTTCATGCCCTGGTCCGGGCAGATCCCACATGCCGTGGAGCAACTAAGCCCATGTGCCACAACTACTGAGCCCGAGTGCCACAACTACTGAAGCTCATGCACCTAGAGGCCGTGCTCCACAACAAGAAAAGCCACCGCAATGAGAAGCCCGCGCACCGCAACGAAGAGTAGCCCCCGCTTGCCGCAACTAGAGAAAGCCCATGTGCAACAACGAAGACCCAACGCAGCCAAAAGTAAAATAAATAAATAAATTTAAAAAAATAAATAAATAAAAGGTGAAATTATTAAAAAAAACGAAAAAGAAAGAAAGAAAATCTACCTTAATCCCTGCTGCTCTTCTTCTGGGACTTCCACCAGTAATATCTTTTGCAGTTACTTACAAGGCAACTCTGAAAACCTGGCTCATATAGAACCATTCCATAATATCAAATTCACCTCCAAAAACACTCAAAATAATACAAATTCTAAGATGACAAAAACATAGTAATTGAAGAAAATATTAATAACACCCTAGTAGGTTAGAGGCAAGAATTTACGATGGACACTTATAGTTTTAAAAAATATGTTAACATTTATTCATGTACAGAATTGACTATCACAATTTTGAAATACTTAAGAGCAAAAACTGTCAGTACGCTGCCTGTTATTTACTAGTTTTACAGATATGATATGGTTGGCAATGCCTATCAGAAGGCTGAAGGGTTATAAAACTAGTGTTAGAAGTTACATTTTTAGTTAATAAAATTATCATCTATTTTGAGTCTCAATTCTTTTAGGTCTGTTTTTTTCTAGGTTGGGGGTTCATATCAGTTTGACTGGAAATCAACCTGTTGTCAATAAATAAAAATTAGAGAATTAGACAGCACATCACAATTTTAAAAAAGATTATTTCTAATATAGGCAATAAAACTGAAAGAAAAAAGTTTTCAAGCATTTGACTCTGGAAACCAGACCAAAAAGCAATCTGAAAAATACCAAAGACTCACTGTGATCTATTTTCAGCCTTCAGCTTAGGCAGCATCTCAATATTTAGGAATCAGATGCTAAATACAAGTTGGGGACAAAGCTGTTATCCTAACAACTGAAGGAGTATTTAGATATTACTTTGGCTTTATTTCAAAAAACAAGCTAGAGAAGAAAGCAGGGCAAAAGGAGCATGATGAGAGAAAGTGTTATTTGTAGATGACACAAACTGTCACCTACTCTGGTTCACAGCCTAGAAGCAATTCTATTTTGAAACCGTATACATCAGCAAAGCTCATCTAAGGTGTCTTATCTTTTGTAAGAAAGTCAAACAATTTGTTCTATTTCTTGTAAGTTTTTCAATATTGATTTTTATTTCTTTGTTCTGTTATTCTTTCATCTTTTTAAAAACTGGAATACAATTATCATATAATATTATTTTAGTCTCAGGTGTACACATAATGATTCAGTATTTGTTTACATTGCAAAATGATCACCACAAGTCTAGTTAACATCTGTCACCATACCGTTAAAATTTTTTTTTCTTGTGACGAGAACTTTTAAGACCTACTATCTTAGCAATTTGCAAATGTGCAATACAGTATTATTAATTACAGTCACCATACTGTACATTATAGCCCCAGGACTTACTTATCTTATAACTGGAAATCTGTACCTGTTGACTCCCTTCACCCATTCCCCACCCCCTGCAATAATGATTTTTAAAAGCAACTTTTGCGATGGACTATCAATAAATCTCTGGATTTTACTGTAAAAGTCTCCCAGTATTCTATATTATAAAAGCAGCAGTAATGCTAAATGATACACAGAATGTGATCTTTGGGAAGATGGATGAAAATCAGCTACTGCATTTGGGATAGCTCACCTTTGTTTCTTTGAACTGGTAATCCTTAAACTCCTGAACAACCACAAATAAGTTATCAACTGATCTCAGACAGTGAACCTGAGGAGGGAAAAAAATGTTAGAAACAAATTTCTGCAAAAGCTTCTGAAGCGCATAAACTATAAACATTTAAATATAAAAATTAGGTACAAAGATTTTGAAGCAGCTAATACCTATAATTTGTATTTAAAATTTTTCCCAGCTTCTGTTCCTCTACAGAAAAGGAAAAAAGACAGATGGCAGGATAGAAGCTTGAAGTGTTACGTGGGCAACACGGGTCTTGGGGGGAAGGGAGAGACGAAGACAGTGAAGTGGGGCTTTATACTGCCCTCATGGCTCTCTGGGGTACTGTATAGGGTTTGAGCTCCAGCTCTGTGATTATTAGCTAAGCAACCCTGTGCAAATTACTTACTTCTAAGCTCAATTTTAGGAATAAAATTAATTAATCCTTAATTAATGAGGATAATGGTAAGGCCTATCTTTACAAAGCTGCTGAGTTATTAACTAAAACACTGGATGAAAAATACTTGCTTATCAATTCATCCCACAGATATGTAGTGGGTGTCTACTATATACCAGACACTAAGAGCTTGGGAGATATTGACCAAAAAAAATTAAAAAACAAACAGGCGACAATCCCTGCCCTCACGTGTCTTATGTAGTAATGAGATACAGCTTAGCTTTTACTTTAGTGGGATGGCAGTTTGCTGACCTTCACTTCTCACCTTCAGTGATTCCTAATTACTTTTGAGCAAGAATAAATTTGATACAGATAAAAAGAAAAATCTCTCCCGTTATGCTTCACCACTGAAGTCTAAACTTCAGCTAGATGCTGAAGTAAATAAATTCTAAGAGGCGTAGCAGATACTAAGAATTTCTTCATAAGTCTCACAGGATTCTTTCGGGGGAATTCATCCTCAGGAAATATTAGGATCACTTCTAAAAAATATAGCAGGGCTTCCCTGGTGGCGCAGTGGTTGAGAATGTGCCTGCCAATGCAGGGGACGTGGGTTCGAGCCCTGGTCTGGGAAGATCCCGCATGCTGCGGAGCGGCTAGGCCCGTGAGCCACAATTACTGAGCCTGTGTGTCTGGAGCCTGTGCTCCACAACACGAGAGGCCGCAATAATGAGAGGCCCGCGCAGAGCGATGAAGAGTGGCCCCCACTTGCCGCAACTAGAGAAAGCCCTCGCACAGAAACGAAGACCCAACACAGCCATAAGTAAAAATAAATAAGTAAAATTTAAAAAAATAAAAAATAAAAAATATAGCAAACCTAGTAGTCACACTTACAAATCAGTACCCAATGGAAAATGCAGTAATACTTTAAAATCACCTGATTTGGGCCAGAGCAAAGAAAAGCAATAAGGATTCCAGAGAGGTCTGTAAACTAGAAAGTAACCATAAAATGATCTATTTAGAAAACTATTTTAAACATTGCTTCATTCAAACCTGAGCCAGACTTTCCACTGAAATGTCAAAATATATCTTGCCCCGGTCTTTGCTGATTTTGCACGATGACCCCAATTTCTCTCTCACTTCATCTGCAGCTGTTTGCTCAAAACCAGTAGGCACAGTGGCTCCAATAGTGACTTGGAGATGTTCAGACTCACTTCTGAGGCCACTTTCTGTCACTTGTACAGACCTCTGGTTCTCATGAAGGTTCACATCTAGGAGCTGGTTAGTGGCTTCTTGAACATCAGACATATTGGTAGTGCTTCCAAGTTCCTGAATATAGTCTCTTTAAAAGTAGTACAGAAAAGAAAAAGAAATAATGCCTAAACGTTATCACCTCTTATTTCAACTATAACTAAAAACATCTGCTTTGGAAGTCTGGCAGAACAACACAACACAACTGATCAGTATTCACCAAAAACAAAAGGACTGAATAACATGGGTACAAAGTGGAGGATATAAATTATTATTAAACAAGCAATACAGATACTGTGGAAGAAAAGGAGACAGACACGAGTATTTCCACAGCATGAAATGTTTGGTTTGGGATCACCTATCTTGATGATAGCCATCGCATAACTACAACAGTTAATCCCAAAACAGAAGTTGCTAGAACACATTCAAAAATATTTCTACATCTAGTCCTTTTTCAGCTAGCAGTTAAGAACATGGGGCTTTGGAATTTCAGACCTGGGTCTGAATTCTTGCCCTCACCATTCAGGGGCTGAATGACCTAAAACAAGTTTATTCTCCATTGCCTCAACTTCCTCATCTGCCAAATGGGAACTGAATAATGCCTCTCAGAGTTGTTGTAAGACTTCAGTGGGAATAGCATACTGCCAGGCCCATGATTAAAACTTGCTAATTAAGGATATCTACCTTCCTCCTTGAAATGGATAGTGATTCATGCATTAAAAAATGATTAACTGAGCATCTACTATCTAGTGACTACAAATATTTGAATGCCTAGGACAGGCCAGGCTCTGGGATGCTTGGATGGGCATCAAGAGAGACCTGTGAACTATCTAAATCAGTAAACCAAATTTCCTTTATCTGAGCTTTTGGTAGGGTGGGGGGCGGGGTGGAGTAGGAGGGACTAGAGAGCTGGGTGGGAGGTGGAGATCAATAGTTCTCGGCAGATTTTCAAAGTTTTGTGAGCCAAAACAACTTAAGTACGCCCAGAGTATCTACACAGTTCTTGTTCTGTACCCGGGACAGGCGACAGTGTCTAACACAAATAAAAGTCAGTTCCTGCCATTAAGGAGCTCAAAATCACTGTGATACGACCTCCATCTGCTAAATAAGGCAGCTGAAGCCCACGAAAGGACGTATCCTACCAAGGTTAGAGAGCCAACCAGTGGCGCAGGCTAGAATGAAACCCACGTCTCCCGACTCCCACCCGCAGGGCCCTAATCACAGGATCCCGGGGAGCAGGTGAAGCCCAGGGAAAGGTAGCGAGAAGGGCTCCACCGTGGATCGGGCTGAAGTGCAGCCAGTCTCCGGCCCGGGTCGCAAGACGAAGGCCGCCCTTCCCTGCCGAGGGTCAGCAGCGCCCCACCGGGCCACTCCCACCCGCCTCCCGGTTACCGGCCGCCAGCGAATACCCTTCCGGCTCCCGGTCCCGGCGAGGCCAGCGCGCCCAGGTCACCCCGCCGGAAGCCGCCTCGGTGCCCCGGAAACGGAAGTCTGGTGGAGCGGTCACAGCGGCTCCGCGCTAGGGGCGGGCGCCGTTGCGAGGTCGCTGAGGAAAGAGCATGCGTGTAGAGGTCTGTGCGTCGTGGCGCGCATTACGTGGTGGTTGGCTCCTGCGGTTGGGGACCGGCTCCTCAGCAAGCTGAACCGGGGAGGCGGCGGGCGTCGTAGCCTGTCGTCATTGTAACTAACTTTAGAGAGCGCTTAGCGGCGCTGGCACTGAGTAAGCGCTTCACACGCGTCATTTAATTTGTTCCAATAACTCTCAAGTGGCAGGGGCCACCCCTCTTAAGGCCGGGGAAACTGAGTCTCACAGAGGTTAAGTATCTTGCCCAAAACGTCCCCCACAGCACTTCAGAGGCAGAACTGGGATTTGAACCTGGCTGCTGTGACGCCAGAATGCTTGCCCTAGCGTCTGAGCCAGTATTGCTCAAACTAGTCCCTGAGTTGTACATTGTCTTCATTATTTTTGTCCAATTGTACTGTTGTTTACTTAACACATTTCTTTAAATTTATAGTTTCAACAAGTTATTTTAGAAGGAGATTTTACAATTAAGCAACAAAAAGATAACTCAGTTAAAAATGGGCAAAGGCCATTTGGAATATTTTGAGTATTTCTCCAGAGAAGACACGCATATGGTCAGCAATCACATGGAAGGATGATCAGGGTTACTAGTCATTAGGGAAATGCAAATTAAAACCGCAGTGAAATACATATTTGAGTGGCTAAAAGTTTTAAAAAGTGGACAGTGCCAAGTTTCAGTAAGGGTGTGGAGCACTGGGACACTTGGGCTTTGCTGGTGGGAATGCAAAATGGTACAGCCACTGTGGGAAACAGTTTGTCCTTTCCTCATAAAGTTAAGCAGAATTACCATATGATCCAGCATTTCTACTAGTAGCTATATACCCAAGAGAACTGAAAACAGATGTTCAAACAAAAACTTTTACATGAATGTGTTTAGCAGCATTATTTATAAGGGCCGAAAAGTGGAAACAACCAGAATATCCCTCAGCTGATGAATAGGTAAACAAAAGTGGTATATCCGCACAATGCAGTATTATTCAGTCATTAAAAAAAGGAATGAAGTACTGAAACATGCTACAGCATGGATGAACCTTGAAAACATGCAAAGTGAAAAAAAACCAACAACAGTCCCCAAAGACCACCTATTCCATTTGTATGAAATGTCTAGAATAGGTGAATATATACAGACGGAAAGATCAGTGGTTGTTTAGGGCTGGGAGAAATGAGGAGATTGGGGAGTGATAGCTAAAAGGTATGGGGTTTCTTTTTGGGGTGTTGAGAATGTTTTGGAATTAGTGATGGTTGTACAACATTGTGACGATTACTAAGAAACACTGAATTGTACAGTTTAAAATATTTAAATTGGTGAAGTTTGTCTTAAAGGAAACTTTGGTCTCATGGGAAACTCATCCTAAGTTTCCTCATAGGCAAAATGCTACTTCTCTCATAAGAGTTCTTGCAAGCTTTAAATGAGATTAATGTGTTACATAATTAAAATAGATGGTGCCATTAAAAAAAAATACAGTGGAAACAAAGTTATTAAATGCTGGCCAGATAGTGTTCCCTACAAAAGGTTCTAAATGTGAGGCCCATTCTCTTTTTAAAAGGATAAATTATCAAGTATTAGAGACAAAATTGCATTAAATGAGACCTTTTTGACATAATGAGAGGGATTAAAATATTGAAAAGATTCTTTCCACTTGATTCAGTGTTATTTAATGCATACCTTTATACTATTTATATTGTCTCTCATAAACAGGTCACACACGTGGGGAAACATTACCCTAAGACAGTAACTACCTGTAGTATCATGTTAGGTCTGTCGTTGAAGCAACAGAACTTCTTTTTTTTATAAATTTATTTATTTATTTATGGCTGCGTTGGGTCTTTGTTGCTGCATGTGGGCTTTCTCTGGTTGCGGCGAGCGGGGGGCTGCTCTTCGTTGCGTTGCATGGGCTTCTCATTGCGGTGGCTTCTCTTGTTGCGGAGCACAGGCTCTAGGCGCGCGGGCTTCAGTAGTTGTGGCGCATAGGCTCAGTAGTTGTGGCTTGCGGGCTCTAGAACGCAGGCTCAGTAGTTGTGGCGCACGGGCTTAGTTGCTCCGCGTCATGTGGGATCTTCCCAAACCAGTGCTTGAACCCGTGTCCCCTGCATTGGCAGGCAGGTTCTTAACCACTGCGCCATCAGGGAAGTCCACAACAGAACTTCTTGAACATCTATTACATGTTAGACACTCTCAGGCACTAAAGATACAGCACTGAAAATTTTTTCTAGAGCTTATATTCTAATGGAAACGACAGACAATACAGAAAAATACACATATCGTCCCTGTGATGATAAGTATTACGGAGAAAAACTAATGAAGAGTGCTAGAGAGATGGAGGGGAAAACCTATTTTATATCAGGTGCTCAGGAAGGCCTCTTTGATAAGGTGACAAAGCAGAGCCTGAAGGAAATGAGAAAGCAAGCCATTTGGGTATCTGGGCGAAGAGCATTCCAGGCTGAGGGCAGGAACATGTTCAACAGGGTTTAGGAATATCCAGCCAGGAGGCCAGCGTAGACTGGGAGGAGAGAATGAGGGGGAGAGAGGGAGAAGATGAGATGGGATGGGTATATCATATAGGCCAATGTTTTACAAATTGTCACTGTGACTTAGATTTTAAAAGAATCACTCTGGCTGCTGTACGGAGGACAGTAGAGCGCAGGAATGGAAGCAGTCCCCAGGCCATTTCAGTGGTCCAAGTGAGAGAGAATGATGACTCAAACTAGTATATTAGGGGTGGGTGTGGTGAGAATTGTCAGATTCTGGTGTATTTTGAGGGATGACCTGTCACTGCTGATTGGATGTGGGTTTGAAAACAAGGTAAAGAACAGGAAGTTTAAGGGTCAGACCTAGCAGATTTTGCTGGTTCGAACTGCCCATGTTCTGCTGGCAGATGAATGCTCAGGAGCTCAGGCCAAAATGTTACAGAAGAAGTAAAAATGGACATATTTGCTCTTTAGAGTTCTGGTTCTGGTTTATTGCAAAGAGTAATAAACCAGAACCAAAATAGTATTTTAGCTTACATCAGGCAAACCCTGATGATCTGCTGTGAAAATATTGACTAAAGTGCATCCTTGCTTGAAAATGCCAGTTTTGAATAAGTAACACATACCTGTAGAAATTGAAGCCTCTAATTCCTTTCTAACCGGTAGTTGTATTATAGTAAACTAAAGTGACCCCTAAGTAAATAAGCAAATGATTAAATTTAATAATTCCTATCAGATATAGTGACACAAATTAGGAACTGAGTGGTAGTTGCTCCCATGAACACAGATATCTACTTTACCCTAATAGCTGTCTATCCTTGCCTATTCTTAAGGGTAAAACAATATCGTGGTTAGAAAGTTAAAGAGTACAGCCACTCCCCAGGCCGGTCCCTTCCTCTGCTCTTGTACGGAAGCAAGCTGTTAACCACGGCTGCCTTTAGTTCACATGGTGATTTCCTCCATGTCGCTAAATAGCATGCTTGTAGCGCTATGTCTTGCTTTTTCAATTTTGGCATTATCTGTGAAGTCTGTTTTGGTACTTGAGATTTAGCCTATTTCCCCCTCCCTTCCCCTCCCATTAAAGTTACAACCCAATATAGTTTGTTCCTCTATGTTAAATTTACTGGGGTAGATTTAAGCGATATATGAAACATTTTTTTGTTTTATCAGCTGTAGACAGTATCTTTTGATTCCCCATACTGTTAGGTGAGGGTTTTATCAGCACTCCTGGCCTTTCCGCTGCCCACTTTGTACCTTTCTCTACTTTTCTTCCTTTTTTTAAAAAAAATTAATTTGTTTTATTTATTTTTATTTTTGGCTGCCTTGGGTCTTTGTTGCTGTGCGCAGGCTTTTCTCTAGTTGCGGCGAGCAGGGGCTACTCTTCGTTGCGGTGCGTGGGCTTCTCATTGGGTGGCTTCTCTTGTTGCAGAGCACGGGCTCTAGGCGCGTGGGCTTCAGTAGTTGTGGCACTCAGGCTCAGTAGTTGTGGCTCGTGGGCTCTAGAGCGCAGGCTCAGTAGTTGCGGCGCACGGGCTTCATTGCTCCGTGGCATGTGGGATCGTCCTGGACTAGGGCTCGAACCCATGTCCCCTGCATTAGCAGGTGGATTCTTAACCACTGCGCCACCAGGGAAGCCCCTCTCTACTTTTTTTCTTTATAGCTCCCAACCTATTTTGTTAGGATTCCGCTTGGCAGGTTGGATTCCTGTGGGGATGTAATTGAAAGGATGCCCCTACACCTGCTTCTCACTCAAGAAACTACTAAAATTCCATCTTCCCCAAGAAAACCTTTTGGGACCTCACTGGGAAACAAGTGATGTGTCTACAATCCTATTAATGAAATGATATGATAGACTAGGAGTCCATGAACTCTTAACCCAGCGGACCTTTGGCCTGTCAGGTGATGATAACAACTAGAGAGGAAAACAATCAGCTTTGGCCGTGCCCTGAACAAGCTGAGATTTGTTTACTTTTCCCATGCCCTTGCAAGCCAAAGGCTATAAAACTCCTGTGAGAACTCTCCAATAGAATTAGTGGCATCACAGTGAATTTTCAAGAGAATGTAGTTGAAATTTATCGTTCACCTTGAACTTCCTATGGATAAGTACGTTTATTTAAAAGCAACTCATTCATCTTAAAAGGAACTGTATTTTGGCTGTAATTGAGATTGCAAGGAGGAAGAAGGTAATGAGCTGGGGAGCAAAACACCCCTGCCACCTAGTGGTCACTCATTCTGAAACACGGAAGTTCTTTGAAAGCACAGACAGCAGAAAAGGAACTGAGTTGGTACAGGAAACATCCAGCAAATGTTCTGAACTGGGGAAACTTCCGTTCCCTCTTCCCTTGTTAGAAAGGGATGTTTGTGAGCCTTTTTTAAATAGTCAAAGACGAAGCAAGGTATTAATGGGGTTGATCCTGAGAATTGTTCTTCCTTTGTGTAATCAGAAGAATTAACAGAGCACTGACAAGGGGAGAATGTTGTTAGATAAACACGGACAGCCACCAGATCTCTAGCATGAAGTGGAAGCTCCAGAAGGAAGCAGGAAGTGCAACTAGTGAGCAGAGAGGGACCACAGTGAAGCAGGACCCTCTGCAGTGGTTACTGCAGCAGCAGCAGCAGCATGGGTCTAGAGGCAAAGCAGAATTAGAAGCAAGGCCAACAGGGACGATGATAATCAAGTTGCATAGACTCAGGATCACTGGTCAGCAGCAGCCTCGGAGACCATGGTCTTGGGACTGTAGTACTGCTTGGTTCAGGGTAAACTAGTCAGGACACTCAGGGGATAACAAAAGTAATTAACATTTATGGAGCACATACTCTATCCAGGCAGTGCTTTACACGCATTATCTCATAATAGTCCCGTGGAGTAGATGTTGTTACCAGCCCTGTTCTGCAGATTGTGAACTTGAGTCTAAGTAACTAGCCCAAAGTCACAGAGCTAATGAGACTTAGAGCCAAGATTTGAACCAAGGCAATTTGATACGAGTTCAAGCTCTTCATTGCCATGCTTTCCTGCTTCCCTAAGGGGGAGGGAACATGGGGTTCAATGCCTCTAACTCTACTGACTGTTGTATTGAGGGATAGTTGTGAATTGGAACTCTGAAGGTGATTAAGATCTGGTCTTAGGTCTGCCACCTACTTGCAGGAGGATATTTAACCTTTCAGGAACTAATTTTCCTTCATTGTAAAATAGGGATAAAATGGTGACTATTTCATAAGTTGCTGTTGAAGATTCATTGAGATAGTATAGTTTTTGGCATGTGGCAAATGAGATGGCTTGACTGCAGAATGGTTGCCAACAATTCTCATCGTTGTAAGGATCACTATTCCTCCCAAAAAGAGGTGGGATCTGTTTCCCTTCGCCTAGAAATGTGCCTGGGCTTATGACTTGCTCTGACCAGTAGGACGTGGCAGATGTGTCTTTGGCCAATTCCAAGCCCAGGTCTTAAGAGGCCTGGCAGTTTCCACTTTTGCTGTCTTGGACCACTTGTGCCACTTTGTAGGGAAGCTCAGCCTAGGTTCTTGTGTGGTAAGAGACCACATAGAAAAAGAGGCATCAGGGAGCCAGAGTCCCACCTGAATGCAGCCATGTGAGTGAGCTGTTGAGACCTGAACTGACCTGCCAACCTATATAATTATGAAAAATAATAATTCATTGCTGTGAAACGACTAAGTTTTGGGATAGTTTGTTATACAGCAAATAGAAAGTCCTCAATAAATGGCATCTATTAGTAGTATAATTGGTGCTGGTGAGGGATTCAGCCAAATATCTGGTTTATCTTTTCTTAGGTCACTGGGTTTTTTTCCCTCTTTCACTGAAATAGACTGAGAGAAACAAGGGTTATATGTGCAGGTGAATGTTGCTTGTTACAAATATGTCTTGTATTTTTATTAAAACAGAATATTGCTGGATATCTACTCAGGAAGACTTTGTTAGCATTTCACATTGCTATATACATTTGACATAATATAGAAGTATATTTCTTCAAACATTTCCAATTCAGGCTTTTCACTAAATTGGTTATGGTGGGACCTTCCGAAGCCTTTATGTTGGAGACCTTCCAAAACCTTTATGTTGGAGGAGCTGAGGCGTGAACAGAGACTTATCCTCTTTCTAGCATCTGAAAGCCTTGAAAAGGACACTTCACTCTGACCTTCATCTCCTTTATCTCCCTGTCCCTAAATTCTCTCTTTTTCTGTCCCTTCTCACATGCTTTTCCTATCTCTTTTCCTTATTGGATGATTAAATAAGATCTTCCCTACTGAAATGTAAGTTCCAAGAAGGAGGAGATTTTCACCTATTTTGTTCTCTACAGAACATTCTTAGAACAGTGCCTGGCACACAGAAGGTGTGCCACAAGTGTGTGTTGAATGAATTAAATAATGCATATAAAAGCACTTAGAACAGTGTCTGGCATAGGGTAGATGACGCTGAATAAATATAACCTATGGCAATTCAGTACTGTAACACATGAGATCATTCACTTTTATCTTTTAAATATTCTATTACTTTTAGCCTTTCCTCTCTTTTCTTTCCACTTTATCCCTGCTTTTCTTTTTCTGTCATTGCATCTTCTCTCCTGCCCTTGCTTGTGGCCTGTCAGGGACCCTCATTGGTGTTGTTTCACCCTACCTTAGAGGAGGGGCAGAGAAATCTTTTTGGAACTTTGTCTTGGATGAAAAGTAACTATTTGTGATTCATAGCTGACCTAGGACTGCACATAAAATGCTGCTGTTGAGGCAAGCCAAATTCTGATGGTGCTGAATATTTTATCTAGAGGCCTGGATAATGGAAAACAACACGCTTATTAAGTTATAGTCTAACAAATGCTTGACTGTACATGTCTCTGGGTGTGTGGGTGTTTCTAGTGCCTGTTGGTGAGTAACTGCTACTCTTGGCAGTAGAGATGTGAGCAGAATCAAGCAGAACTGATTTAGCTAATTTTCTCGTCCCCTTTTTCTCCATAAGGGAATGGAAATGTACTGCCATGCAGTGGAGCAGTTCTTCCTCAGGCTGGTAACATTATGGAATTCCTGTTGAAATGTGAGCTGGACTGGTGAAAACCAGATTCTCATATCCTCTCATGAGCTGTTTGTCAAGGTAAATCCTATATATTTTAAAATCATGGGGAAACTTTGAACCTATCATCAGAACCAGTTATACAGATATCTCCATTTCCTCCAAAAGTCACTTATGTAGGAAGAGCTCTCTCCTCTTTCCTGCTAGTCTTTCAGATTCAAAGCAGGAGTTTCATGAATCTGTAGGCCAGCGGCTGGGTAGCTTGAGCTGAGTACAAAACAGTACTGGTGCAGTTCTCAACACAGCATTGTTTATGTTTGTATTAGGCTAATAGGTGGCTCAGATCTCTTACCCCTGCTAATGTTTGAGTCCTGTTTTATATATATATATATATATATTCATATAATATATATTCCTGCATATATTGTCACATAAGACCACTGTTTTAAAAACCAAGAGTTGGGAGGAGAAAGGGTGAGTCTGTGAGCCTCCTGTCACTCTTTCCCAAAATTGCTTTCAGCCACTCTGTTTTCTTTCCTTCCTTCAAACATCTGATCACCTTATAGGCAATAATTTACCAGGTCTCTTTACTAGGTTAACCAACCTAGTAAATCAACCTAGACTCAGGGTAGTGAGATTTTGAGGCATTCAGACCAATGATTTGCAAATACGTTAACTTAATTGGCACAAAAGACCTCATAATACACCTAACCCATCCATTCCACTTCTTGTGAGAAGAGAATTTGATGATAACAAAGAATTAGGGAGGAACAAAATAGCAACCCCAAGTGGCAACATCATAACGTTTATGCATGAGCAATATGATAAAACCAGAAAAACAACTATATTTGACCCGTGAAATAACACATACAAGAAGGGCTGTATTTGAAACTTATGACACTATGAAGTCTCCCCAGTCCCCTCAAAATCATTCCTGAAAACTGTAGAAATTCCAGCAATCTATGTTGTCACATGTGTGGCAGGAAATTTGCATCATTACCAAACTTTCTGTGTCAGCCAAAGTTTTTGATAATTGGCAGTACTGCACTTTTTTTTTTTGAGACTATAAAATTTTAATCACTCTTAATAATTAATGAAGAAAGCTATTAAGTACTTAGTCATATATAAAAATGAAAGTCCTTGGCCTTGCATGGCATTTGTTCTAAGAGTTGAAGAAAGAACTTTCATATTTTGAACTCTTCATGTTTCGTCAGGAAGACTCTAGTGGGCCACAACTATACGTGGAAACTTGCTGTTCCAAATGACTACAACAGCCTTATTTCCAAGCCTTCTCTGGCCTGTTTTTTTTTTTTTTTAATTAGTTTTTAAATTTTATTTATTTTTGGCTGCGTTGGGTCTTCGTTGCTGCACATGGGCTTTCTCTAGTTGCGGCGAGCGGGGGCCACTCTTCCTTGCAGTGCACGGGTTTCTCATTTTGGTGGCCTCTCCTGTTGCGGAGCACGGGCTCCAGAGCACAGGGTCAGTAGTTGTGGTGCATGGGGTCAGTTGCTCCGCAGCATGTGGGATCTTCCCAGACCAGGGCTCTAACCCGTGTCCCCTGCATTGACAGGCGGATTCCCAACCACTGCGCCACCAGGGAAGTCCCAGGCCTGTGTTTTTGAACCTGTAACTTTTTTCCAAGTCTTTGAGTAACAATTTGATTTCTGCATTATTTCTGCATTAAAATGATCACTCTACTGGTGGAAGTATAATAAATGAATAAAACCTTTCCATGGAGTATTTGGCAAAGATTCAAAGTCTTAAAAATATGCATCCCCATTGACCTGGCAATTCTACCCCAAAAGAGATAATTATGATATGAACAAAGATGCATGTACAAAGATGTTTATTATAGGATCTTTTAAAATATTTTTAGGGACTTCCCTGGTGGTCCAGTGGTAAAGAATCTGCCTTAGAATGCAGGGGACTCGGGTTTGATCCCTGGTCAGGGAACTAAGATCCCACATGCCATGGTGCAACTAAGCCCATGAGCCACAACTGCTGAGCTTGCACCCTTCAACTAGAGAGGCTGCGTGCTGCAAACTGCAGAGCCCACACGCTCTGGAACCCACACGCCACAACTACAGAGCCCACGTGCCCTGGAGCCTGCGCGCCACAACTAGAGAAGAGAAAACCCACACGCCACAACTAGAGAGAAGCCTGCGCACCACAACGAAATATCCTGCATGCCTCAGTGAAGATCCCGTGTGCCATGACTAAGACCTGATGCAGCCAAAAGTAAAATAAAATAAATTAAAAAAAATAATAATAAAACATTTTTATATTAGGTAATTTTATACTAAGAAATTGTTCACAACTCTAATTTTAAAAAGTAGGGCATATAAAGTATGTATAGTATAATCCTTTTTATCTAAAGATGTATGTTTATTTATAGAAAATGGCTGGAAGTATATATAATACAGTGTTAACAGTGATTATCTTTTTGTGCTATTACAAACTCTTTTCAGATGTCCACAATAAACATGTATTAATTCTGTAATAAGAAGAAAGGTATTTAAATACAGTTAAAATTAAAAAAAATCCCTTTGGCAGCCGTGGTTATTAGAATATGAATGAGGGAGATTGCATGAGAGCTTATTGCAGTGATTCAGGCAAAAGACAATGTAAGTAAGAACCAAGGATAAGGCAGTGTGGATAGAGAAGGAAAAGCTTATTGAAGACATATTCAGTAGTCCTCTGAGAACTATAAACACATACCACACCTCCAAGTCAATAACAACATTGATCTTTTTTAAAAAAAAATATTTATTTATTTGGCTGCACCAGGTCTTAGCTGTGGCATGTGGGATCTTCATTGCAGCATGCGGGATCTTTAGTTGTGGCATGCGGGATCTTTAGTTGCAGCATGCGGGATCTTTAGTTGTGGCATGCGGGATCTTTAGTTGCAGCATGCAGGATCTTTAGTTGTGGCATGTGGGATCTAGTTCCCTGACCAGGGATCGAACCTGGGTCCCCTGCATTGGGAGCGTGCAGTTTAAGCCACTGGACCACCAGGGAAGTCCCAACGCTGATCTTTTAAAAGAGCTAACATGATTCATCTGTATCCTCAGAGAAGGGGTCCGCAACCCCTGGGCTGCAGACCGGTACCGGTCTGCAGCTTGTTAGGAACTGGGCCGCACAGCAGGAGGTGAGCGGCAGGCAAGTGAGCAAAGCTTCATCTACCACTCCCCGTCACTCCCTGTCGCTCCCCATCGCTCACATTACCGCCTGAACCACCTCCCCGCTACCCCGTCCGTGGAAAAATTGTCTTCCACAGCACCGGTCCCTGGTGCCAAAGAGGTTGGGGACCGCTGCCTTAGAGTACCTTCTAATATGCATTTAAAGAAACTCAGAGCCAATTCTGATGAGAGGGTTTTGGTTTTCTGACTTGTTCAGCTGAGTTAATGGAGGTCCAGTTGATCAAGAACGAGAATTAAGAGGAGGACAGGATTGTGGAAGGAGAAAATCAATTCAGTTTTGGACATGTGGAGTTTGAGGGGTTTGTGGGACACATACTAAGCTGTGGTACACGAGTCTGAAGCTCAGTTCTGGTCAGTAGATACAGAATTAGGGATCATTAGTGAATGAGTGATTGTTAAAACTGGTTGGTTGTTATGGTTACCTGGAGAGTGAACAGTGAGAAAAGGGCTGAGCAGGGAACCTTGTGGAACCCCTGCAGTTCAGGGCAGGGTGAGAAAGAGGAGGTCCCGGAGAAGACTGAGGAGTGGGGAGCTAGGCCAGCCCGTAATAGGCTAATCCAAGTTCAAAGCCTGGCGAGAATGAACAGTTGGACAAGTTCAAGGTTGCTTTCATTTCTACTTACTCTCTAATGTGCGAGCAAACATTGAATGAATAGATGCTGAGGTTTCTTCTGCTCCTTGTGGAGCTGTGTGACCAGAATTCAGGGGTCAGTGCAGTCCCTCTCAAGTCTGATCTGCCATTCACTGCTCTTCAGGCTGGGGAAGGGGTCCGTAGCCCTCAAGGGTCTGGGTATTACTTCTTAAGGCAATTGCTCACTGTGGAAACAGTGTTTCCACAGTACCTGTGGAAACAGGTACTTCCTCACGTGTTCTCTCTTCTTACTGCCGCTCCACCTGCACCAGGCTTGTCTGTGGCATCCCAAAAGTGGCCAGAGAGGTTCAGAGGGAAAAGGCAGTTAAGGGAGGGGAGAATTTCAGAGAAAGAATTGTCAACAGTATCACGTGTCAGTGAGGTAAAGTAATATAAGTGCTAACAAGTTCCCACTATATTTGGCAATTTAGGGCTATTTGTAACCATACACATAGGGTACCGCCAAGCTCAGATTCCCACAAAAGTCATTTTGAGTCTCATGAAACATAATCCAAATATTTATTTTAGCTGTGGTATTTTGTTACAGCAGCCTGAGATGACTAAGACAGCCACCCTGCCAGACTCCCTCCTTTATGGTGATTTTCTCTTAGTGGTCCTATTGTCTTTTCTAACAGTTGGGTTTTTAAAGGAACTCCCCTGTCCATCATACAGGTTGTAGCATATTCCACTTGTGGGCAGTTCAACCTCTCTTCCATAGGGCTCTTGTGTCCCATGAGCATCAAGGAATGCAGCTGGGTACCAATTTCATTGTCCCCGAACCTTCCCAACAGGTGAGAAGACTATTGGATGTTGGTCTTCCCAGAGCATACGGTGGACTTCTAGGTGACTCACGTCTGTCAGGTCATCCCTGATTCATGGAATGCTCAGTTGCCCTTAAGTGGCAAAATAAAAGAAACACATTCAGATGGAAAGTGTGGGTCTTTAGCACCAAATTATAATTACTGGGCTTTATAAGGCATGGCATTTGTCAGAGGCAACAATGCTTAGACTCTCCTGCAAGGGATGAGGCAGCTCCAATCTTATGTCTGTTGCCAGCTTCATTTGGGGCCCCAAACTGAAGCATTATAAATATCCATATCTTTTTACATCTGTCATTGTTTATTTATTTATTTATTTATTTTTACTTTATTTATTTATTTATTTTTGGCTGTGTTGGGTCTTCGTTTCTGTGCGAGGGCTTTCTCTAGTTGCGGCGAGCGGGGGCCACTCTTCATCACGGTGCGCGGGCCTCTCACTGTCGCGGCCTCTCTTGTTGTGGAGCACAAGCTCCAGACGCGCAGGCTCAGTAGTTGTGGCGCACGGGCCTAGTTGCTCCGCGGCATGTGGGATCTTCCCAGACCAGGGCTCGAACCCGTGTCCCCTGCATTGGCAGGCAGATTCTCAACCACTGCGCCGCCAGGGAAGCCCTGTCATTGTTTATTATTTGGTTTTCCATCTGCCCTGCTCTGGAACAGGAGGAGGAAGAGAAGACAGAGGGAAATGGTAAACTCTTTAAAGGAATAGTGCCAGTTATTAAATTCATAAACAAAATAGATTGAACCAGAAAGAATGAGTCAGAGATGAAGGAAGCGTGAAAGCAGTGAGTATCACACTGGGAAAATATCACCTGAAAGTGCTGACTGAATGCTCCTGCTGTATTTGTGATCGGCTCTGTAAGTCTGATCAGCACAATTGGGTTCCTGCACTGCTTGCGCCTCACTGCCCTGTGAGTGCATTTTCATTGTTTCCTCATATCGAGCCCTTAGATTCATTTATATAATGCAAGCTGATGACCCGTGGTGAGATTGTCCTTTCCTCTGGTGATAATGATCCTGTCGCACCAGGTTCCTGTTTCACTGGAGTGTGAAGAGAGTTAGGCTGATTGATTGAGTCCACGCTGGAGTGAAATAAGAATTTTACTGGAGAGTCCCTTGGTCTTGCTGCATAATAATGCCTCAGACGGTACTTAAAACTGGGAGTTATCTTCGTGCCCAGCCCTCTTGCAGTAGTTGCAAACAGGCAGCCCCAGGGTCTGATGTATTTTATTTGGTCTACCTAGGGTTTAGAATTAGTTGCCAACATTTAAAAATAGGAATATTCCACACCCAATTTTCCTGCTTCTCTTTAAAACTGGAAGATCTGTAATGCTGGCCCTGCAGCCCCTCCCGGAAATGACTGGCTGATGCTGAGTGGGTCACTGCCCTTTAGTGTGGACATGAGCTCTCCAGGTCGCCACAGTCCCTGCTGCTGCACTCATTTATGTTGGCCACCAGAGGCACCTGAGTTTGTGTTCCATGACCTATAGGAAGGATGTGCAGGGGAGGAAAAGCCTTTTTCCTCTATCATTCTAGGTTCGTGGCTCTGCCTAAGAATCAAATTGATAATATATAGATTAACAAGAGACGAAAACCAGTTTTAATTATATAGGTACACATGGGAGTTTCACAAAGAAACAAGACTCAAGGAAGTGGCCAGATGATTGAGGTTTATATACCATCTTAGGCTAGACAAAGGAAAAGGGGTTTTGGGCTTCTGGGTAGGAGAGAAAACTTATGACAAAGTGAGAGGAGGAAGTATATGATAATTGTCTTATTATGTAGTTAAGAGTTGCTTAGGTGATAAAAGTTGTCTTTCTTCCTGGTACAGAGACACCTTTACAAAAGGAAAGTTCCTTCATAAATATAAGTTTCCTTTACAAAATGGGAAATTTATACTCTAATTTTAAGCAGTTAGGGGGAGGTGAAGAGCTTTTCTTGCCTCTGCTTGTTCTCAATTGCCTTTAGCTTAAAATAATCCATATGCCAACGAGGCATAATTTCATATGGCGTATGCTGGTACCCTTCAGAAGGAAACTAGCATTTATTGAATGTCACTTTTATAGATGAACCACTATGTCTTGTAACTTGCACATATGATCTCATTTGATTTTCCTAACGACCCAGTAAGATTTGAGCTCCAGTGCCACAGGAACCATGCCTGTGATGGGCTTCAGGACACGCTACCTCAAAATATGGCCCCTTGGCATATTGTATATTTTAAGCTGAAGGAATTTGAGAACACAGCAGAAGCAGGAGGGTCACTCTGACCTTCTCCCTGCCCTTCTCCCCTGAAACAAGTCATAAAACTTTCATGTGAGAAGTGCCTATACAGGTTTTCCCTGCTATCCGAAAGTAGAGCATTCCTGTGAAACCTTTCGTAAGACAAAGTGGCACAAGGTGAAGAAGCAATTACCTCAGGACACATCTTGCTAATGGATGCACAAAGTAAATCAAGAGAAAGCACAGATGCTCACAGACACCGTTCAAAGGTGAGGTGCCTAGATGCTGAGATGCTGAGTGCAGTTCCTGGGGAAGGAGCTTTGCGGAGCCACTCTGCTCTGGGTGTGTGCTCACTGCAAAACAAACGCTAAATGCTATTTTCATTTTTTTGTCTTTTTCATTTTCCTTCTTTCTTTCTTTCTTTCTTTCTTTTTTTTTTTTTTTTGTAAAAATGAAAATCCTCTTCAGATTTCTTTCAGTTAGTAGAAGCAGGAAAATATAGGTCTTTTGTAAAAGTGAAGTGGCATAAAGCGAGCTTTTGAAAAGCGGGGGATATCTGTACCTGGAGGAAAGGTACATCCTCATCTCTGAAGACAAAGGGACCCTGAGAAGAATCCTAACAAGCAGATCTTGCTAAGTTTCCCTCCTACTCCTTAACCTCCCCTGTTCCTCCCTGACTATCCACTCTCCATCAAACCTAGCATTAACCTCTCAGGTCTAACTGTTTCTTTGGGTCCTCATTTCCTTATGAAGCCTCCCATGTAACATAAAACTTACATTTCATTAATTTGTATGCTTTTCTCCTGTTAATCTGTCTATGTCAGTTTAACTTGCAGACCCAGCTAGGCACCCTAAGAGGGTCGAGAAAACGTTTTTCCTCAACACTGTGAGAGTACCCTGCACTCAGTGTAGTCAAAGCTAACGTGGTAGGAGCTTTGAATGGATGAAGGTACCCATGAACACATAAATATATGAATGCAGCATTTTAATTCCATTTTTGTAGATGAGAAAACCAAGGCCCTGAACAGTTAAATAACTTAATCAGATTCATAGAGCCAATAGAGGTTACAGTTGGAATTTAAAGATGAGACTGTGTGACTCCAGAGGTTCAGTGTGAAGGAAAACACCATGGGTCATTCAGGGCCAGATGCATGGTAGGCACTTTGTAAGTACTTACTGAATTGGTTGACAATGCTCAAGCATATTTTCATGAGTACAAGCAGCCAGAAGATTGCAAGCATGGTTCTTAGCTTCTGAAGTTTATTTAAAACCTACTGGTGTCTAGGTGCCTTGGACTTTGGGATTTTGTAATAATCAGTCTCTGTAGTAGAGGGCACCATTGGCATGTGACAAGGAGGCCAAGACATTTCTGTCCACACTTGACTTGTGTCCCATAAATGTGGTCAAATCCCAGAGTTAATTCTCCTTGCACATCTAAGGAGCTTCCTCCAGGGCTTATTTCCTTACACTACCTCTGATGGTGCTTGGTTACCACCTGGAACCCAGAGCTGTGCTCAGGGATAAATGTAATTCAGTGCTCCTTTGGGAGCTTATTAGGAGGACCTGAAGCTGGCATAGGAAGCAGGCCCCTCAAAATGAAGCCCCTGTCAGTGAGAAGGGATTAGCCTGGCTGAGGAAAATGGGGGAGTGGGGAAGAGGGTATCCTGTGGCTTAGTTTCCAACTCTACGCTGATTATTCCTAAACTGATCTATAATTTTGATATCTCTCAAACAAGTCTCATAATTGCAAAAACTGTTAGATATTTCTTCCAGACCTTTGTGTACCATGACTCCAAAACCAGCATATGGAAAAGTGAGCATATCATATTTTTGCCCATACATCAGTCTTTCCTTTTAGTTTTTTTCCGTTAGTGGTTATGTACTCTTTCACTTACCAAGGTTTAAACTTTGGAGTTTTCTACTGTTACCAGATCAAACTTGGGTGTGCTCACCCACCATGCAGTAAAGCCAATTTACTTCACCGGGTGGTGGAGGAAAGTACAGTTTTCTTTTTTGTTTGTTTGTTTTTAAAATTTTATTTATTATTATTTTTTTTGGCAGTGTTGGGTCTTGGTTGCTGCGCGCTGGCTTTCTCTAGTTGCAGCGAGCGGGGGCTGCTCTTCACTGCGGTGTGCAGGCTTCTCATTGCGGTGGCTTCTCTTGTCATGGAGCTCGGGCTCTAGGTGCGCGGGCTTCAGTAGTTGTGGCACACGGGCTCTAGAGCGCAGGCTCCGTAGTTGTGGCGCACGGGCTTAGTTGCTCCGCGGCATGTGGGATCTTCCCGGACCAGGGCTCGAACCCGTGTCCCCTGCATTGGCAGGCGGATTCTTAACCACTGTGCCACCAGGGAAGTCCGAAAGTACAGTTTTTATTGCAGGGCCCAGCAAGGAGTATGGGTGGCCCATTCTCAAAAGACCCAAACTCCCTGATGGCTTTCAGGGAAGAGTTTTTAAAGGCAACATTTGGGGTAAGGGCTGTGGGGTGTATGACTTTCTTCTGATTGGTTGGTGGTGAGTTAATGGGATGATGTTTCAGGAACCTTAATCATCAACCTTCTGGTTTCAACCAGTCTGGGGTTTACATGTTTATGGTCAGCATGTAGTCACCATCCTCCACCTGAGTGGAGGATGACCTGGCCCTATAGGCAAGTGAGTTTGCAGCCCGGGCTTTACCCTGAAGAGTGCTCAACAGACTTGAAAGCCTTTTACACATCCATTATCCCAGCAACCCAACAAGGTCAGCTGGCATTAAATCTCCATTTTGCAGCTGAGGAAACTGAGGACTAGTGAGCTAAGGGACATCCCTAGAGCCACATAGTGACAGAGCAGGATGAAAACCCATCACTTTTCACTTCTGCTTCAGTGCTTTCTCCCTTCCATCTGGGCAACTGACTGTTAGTCTCTCCAGGCCAATACACCTGGCTGCCACCAAAGCCAAACTCTGTAAGTTAATAGGGTACCATGTTTTCAAGAAGGAGAACCCTCTATCTTGTCTTTATTTATTGTGAATATTGTCTGTAAAGTGTTTAATATACTAACTAGTACATAGAAGGGCCTTAATGATAGATAGTTACTCTTATTATTATCTACTTTGTTTCTATAGCATCACTTGATGCCCTTTTCCTTCTTTCCCTACTCTCCATACCCCGGGCTGGAGTACTTTCATCCCTCATCTAAGATCTGGTACATTTTCTGTATCTCTATTATAGCACATAATCACACTGTATTATATTTTTTTAATGTGTCTCTCTACTTACTCCCTCAGTCCTTGGGTGCTTTGGTTTCAGGGATTATTTTTATTTCCAATCTCTGTAGCACAGGGCCTGGCCCAAAGTAGGTGCTGCATAAATGCTGAATGGAATGGAATTCCCTTGACTGGAATTGAAATTCAGTTGCACAGTTGCAAGATACATTCAATCATATTCTAATTTTACTCCCTATAATAATCATCCTGCGAAGCAAGTATTATTATTAATATCATTATACCCATATTAAGAATGAAGAAATGAAGCTCAGAATCCTGAATTCTCTCCAGCTGGTGTTACTAGGTGATGTTTGCCAGGTTTTCCATCAAACAGTTGATTGTTATTCTTTGCTTTTCTTCATAATTTGTGCAAGGCTTTCTCCCTGACAGCAGAGCCTAAGCCTTATGTAGATCTTTATCCCCAGCATGGGGTGTGGCAGGTTGCAGACACTCAGTAAGCGTTGATTTGAACGTAATTTCCACTGCTATATGTTAGAAGCTGTGTCTGTTACCAGTTTAGGGAAATGGTTGAAAGTATCATCTAAAAGTTGCTCATGATTAAGTCTACTTTCACTCCATCTGAATATTATCCAAATATACTCACTGTTTTATCAGAGATTGGATGCTGAGAGAGAGAGAGAGACTGGGATTGACTTGGATCTTTGAGAAAAGGACATGGGAAATTGCACGGTAACCAGACCCTGTCTGAGAGAGAATTCTTTCTTTGTGCTAATACCAGAGAGTGCAGGGCTGTCATGTGAGGAGCAGTTACGCTCTTTGTGTATCAGGTAAGGCAGTAAAGAGAGGACTAAGGTTCAAGGAAAGGAGGAATTAGAAAGGGCCAAGTGATTGAAATCAGCAAAGGGAATGGGCCAAGAAATATGAGAAATGGAGAGGAAGGAAAGACTGAGAGGGTGCTCTGTAGATAGCATTTAAAAGAGACTAAGGAATGCAAAGTGACCCACTGTGAAGGAGCCACCAGATACCATCTGTACTCTCCCTCCTCACCCCCCACCATGAGACACTTTTTTCTGAAAAGGATTGTCGTCGTCAAACCCCAAACACCACTGCAGTATTTTGTGGTGCTATTGCTTTTAAAATATAGACTATAATTTTATTTTAAGAATCTGATTAACCTGTGATAACATTCTGGTATTTTGTAGAACTAAAATATGCTAAGGCATCCTGTCAAGAGAGATGATAAGTCAAGAATCTAGGGTATTTTTTTCCTATTATCATGGTTGCTGATTTTGATAGGGAATTACCCACGTGCAAGAAACATTTCCTGGTATTAGCAGTGGGTTCCATATCATGTTTTGAGCTAATTTGATTTTCTGGTCTAGAGCCCTTTGTGTCTGAATAAAAATGACAGCTATATTCACAATCATCATATTGTCTTTGGAGCAAGTTCCTTTTGCTCATGAGTCTGTTATTATTGAAGAAGCATTTAGCTGTAGGTAAATGACCCTTGCCTTCTGTCTTTAATTGAAACTCAGCCTGCCACAGTTAGTATGTTTCATGATTCAGTAAATCTTGGAAGAAAAACCTAATGTGCTGTAAAAGCAAAGGAAAAAAATTAATTGATTTCAGCACACATTTTCCTATGTAAACAATGCTTTGCTTTCATGTAGAAAGAGCTCTCTTGACATTCTTTTTTGCATAATCTTCCACACGTTCTTACCAGTATCTGTTTAGTTGTATGTAGTTTTGTTTTCAGAAGAAGAACCCTTTGGTCTGTTTAGAAGGGAGCGTGAGATCTGTAATCACTCTCTGGGCATGGAGTGTGGGCTTGATCTATGTGTTAGGAAAAGAAGTGCAAGAGAGCCTCACTGAAAGGGCTTTTACCTCACTGTGTTACTTTAGTATTTTTTTTGCAGCATTGACCCAGCATAGGCACCTCAATGACTTGAGATAGGCTCTCAGCTTTGTAAATTCAAGTTGTATCAGTTAGCTATTGTTGCAGAACAAATCACCCTACAACTTAGTGGCTAAAACCAACAACAGTATATTACTTTTCACTATTTTATGGGTTTGCTGGCTAGTTTTTCTGCTGATTTTGCCTGGACTCACATGGCTGCATTCATTTGGAAGGTCACCTGGGGGATGGGCTCATTTGGGCTATCAGGAATGTCTGGGCCTCTCTATGTGGTATTTCATTTTGGGCTTCTTCACACCATGGTGGTCTTGGGGTTCCAAGAGGATAAAGGTGGAAGCTGCAAGGCTTCTGGAACTTCCATTATGTCACTTCTACCATATTCTGTCAGTGCAAGTCTCAAGATCAGCTTAGATTTGAGGAATGGGGAATCTACCTCTTGTAAGAAGGAGACCCTATATGTTGTGGCCAAGTTTTTCTACTACATGGCTACTTATCTGGGAGAGAATTATTAGGATATTTGGGACTGGGGAACGTGCTTATATCTGGGTTTTGAGTCTTAGATAGTTGCCAACTGAGCCAGCTGTCCCTAAAGTGGAGTGTGTATGAGAGTAGCTGGATGTGTACAAGTTTGCTTCCATAATTGTATTCCAGAGTCATCCCACATCAGACTAGGGCAAATTGCGTCAAGTCTCATTTCCTCATCTTTAAAGTGGGAATAGTAATAGTGTCTCCCACGTAAAATGTGAGGATTCAGTGAGAAAGATAATGTATGGAAGGTGCTCTGCATGCTTCCTGGAACACAGCAGGTGTTCAAATGAATGATAGCTAATTTAACTTTTTAATTTTCTTATTTTAAATCCTGGTTTTTTTTGCACAAGTAATTCACAACATTCTTTTCAGGAAAATCTGAAAATATAGAATAGCAAAAAGAGAAAAAATATTTCAAATTACCCAGTATCTTACCACCCAGGTTTAGTCACTGTCAGCCTTTTGGTGAAATTCATCTAGCGTCTAGACTTTTTTCAATGCATATAAACATATGAATAAGTACATGTTAGAGAGAGAGAGAGATTGATTTGTGTGTGTTTAAGTTATATATATATATATATAATATATATATATATAATTTTTAAAATCACAGAAGTACCCATTACTTTTTATTATTTGTAACCTTCTCATCCTGGCATTTGTATGGGCACTGAGACTGCAGTGTTAAGTAGAACCTGACTCACAACCTGTCATTTTAGTCTTCCATGGATCCCAGCTCATACCTGTTACCAGATCTGAATTTCTCAGGGTGAATCTAGGAAACACCAGGCTCCAGAGATGCTCTGAGAAAGAAAGGTTTCTTGGTCAAATAAGTTAGAGAAATGCTACATATTCTCTTCCAGTCTTTGAGAATCACAGATGCTCATTTGTGATTAGATAAATATTAAATTAAATTAATACATATTAAATATGTGATTAAAAATGCAAAGGCTCTGAGAAGTCCTGTTGTAAAGCACCCTATTTCACTTTAACCCAAACTTTCCCAAATTAAGTGAAATCTTCTTTTGATTTTATTTTGAAAAATAATATACAGTAAAAATAACTTTTTTTTTGGTGTACAATTCTGTAAAATTTCACACATACATAGATTCGTGTAACCACCACCGCAGTCAGGATACAGAACAGTCTCATCATACCCCAAAACGCCCTGGTGCTATCCCTTTATGGTCATATACCCTACTCCCCCAAGCTCTGGCAACCAATGACATGTTCTTCACCAATATAGTTTTTTTTTTTTACAAGAAAGTCATATAAATGGAATTATACTGGCTTTGAGACTGGCTTCTTTCACTCGGGTAATACCTTTGAGACACATCCATGTTGGATGTATCAAGAGTTAGGTCTTTCTCATTGCTGAGTAGTATTCTATGGTATGGATGTCCCAGTTTGTTTATCTTGTTGAAGGACATCTGGGTTCTTTCCAGCCTTTGGTGATTATGAATGGAACTGCTATAAACATTCATGTACAGGTTTTTGTGTGAACATAAATTTTTACTTCTCTAAGGTGAATACCCAGGAATGGGATTGTTGGGTCATATGGTAAGTGGATGTAAGCAAATTCTTGTTATCTGTGTAATACCTATGAAGATCCCACATAATCAGTATTTCACAGAATGCGCTATCAACACCCTACAGTCCTAGTATGTCACAGAACATACTTAGGAAATAAAGCTTTGGGAAGGCCTTGAATGCTGTGACAATGCTGTATTTGAGAGTCAAATAGACCTCAAATCCATCTCCCACATCCAAATTTTGCTTAGGTTCTGCCAGGACTCCCACCACATTCCCATTTGTTGAGGACCTACTGCCAGACATTTGTATCATGATCACATTTAGTCTAACCCTCACAACAGTCCTGTGATTTTGCAGATGAAGGAGCTGAGGACCAGAGAGGTTAAGTTCCCACAGCTGGTAAGTAGCTGAACTTTGAAGCCTTGTTCCTTATCTCCAAGCCTAGTGCTTTTTTTTCTACCTCCTCTACATGTCTTTTTCTCCCTTTCCCTCTTGGAACATTCTTTTTCTGGGTCTGCAGTCAGTTGTCTTAGACCAGGGCTGGCAAATAAAAAGCACAAATGCTGTCATTTCCCACTTCCGTGCTCTTGGCAGACATCGCTAGTTCAATTCCATCTTCTCTTTGTTTCTCAGCCCTGGTGCAACTTTCTCCAGACAACTATCAGTTGATTGGAATTAGCATTTGAGCTAATAACCATCTACTATTTTGTTCCTGGACTCTGTATTAGTTATCTATTGCTGTGTAACAAAGTACCTCAAAACATAGTGGCTTAAAAATAGTAAACATCATTTATGATCTCGCACAATTTCTATGGATCCAGAATTCAGTTAGGGCAGGTAGAATGGCTGACCCTACTCTGCCATGCCTGGCACATTCAGTTGGAAGACTTGAAGGCTGGGGCTGAAGTCATCTTAGTTTTGTTCACTCACTTGTCTGGTGGTTGATTCTGGTTGTTGGCTGAGGGCCTACCTGGGGCTGTTGTCTGAACATCCTCATGTGTCCTCTCCCTGTGACTTGGGCTTCCTCAAAATGTGGTGCCTTGCTTGGTTCCAAAGCCTAGAATGGAGAGAGAGAGAGAGAGAGAAAACATCCCTTTTATCACGTTCTGTTTCTTAGAAGTGAGTCACTAAATCTGTTCATTTTCAAGGGGCAGTAAATTAAACTCCAAGTTTTAAAGGAAGGAGCGTCAACTAATTTGTGGACATATTTAAAAATCACCAGATGTTGTGCACATATTGGACATAGATAGTGTCTGTGTAACATTCTTTGCGTGGGCCTCGTATAGCACTGTGAATAATTGTGTTGGAATTAAGTTTTTTTGGTGGTAACAGTTGGAGCTAACGTTGTTCAGAACCTTTTACCCAGCATGCCCACAGTGAATATTCATTGGTTGGAGACAGTACCTTGGAATCTAACCTCTCTGCCCTTCATTGGGTCTTTTTTTTTTTAAATTTATATAATTAATTTATTTTTAGCTGTGTTCGGTCTCCGTTGCTGTGCGTGGGCTTTCTCTAGTTGCGGTGAACAGGGGCTACTCTTCCTTGCGGTGCGCGGGCTTCTCATTGCGGTGGCTTCACTTGTTGTGGAGCATGGGCTCTAGGCACACGGGCTTCATTAGTTGTGGCACGCGGGCTCTAGAGTGCAGGCTCAGTAGTTGTGGCACACGGGCTTTGTTGCTCCGTGGCATGTGGGATCTTCCTGGACCAGGGCTCGAACCCGTGTGCCCTGCATTGGCAGGCAAATTCTTAACCACTGCACCACCAGGGAAGTCCCTCTTCATTGGGTCTTAAAGACAGCTTCCTTTATCAGCGTGAGAGGTTTGGCTAGAGACCCAGAGGTAGGACCTCTGACAGAAAAAGCTGAGGGGAAGTACATTTAGATCTTATTCTTTATGTAATTCCACAAAAGTGTTGTGCTTTCAGTGCATCTGTTCATATTTTCATTATTCAGTGCAAATTTTTATGCACAGTGAATTAGCAAGACTCTTTCAGACATTAACAGATAACCAGAAAAGGGAATTTACTGGTTCACTTAATTGAGAAGTTCAAGGGGATGAATTTATTATGATTGGATCCAGGCCCTCAAAGAATGTTCGTAGGATACAGTTTCTTTCTCTTGTCCGCTCCTGTATTTTAGCTCTATTTCCTACTCTATTGGCTTTATTCTCAGGCAGACTCTCCCTGGGAGGTGGTCCAAATGGACAGCACCATTACATTATACTGGCTTAGCAAGCCCAGTAGCCCAAGTTGCCTCTTTTCTTATCGCTCTAGAAAAGTGCCAAGGTTAATGCTTGTCTTAGTTTCTTTGGGCTGCAGTAACAAAATACCACAGACGGGTGGCTTACAAACAACAGAAATTTATTTCTCACAGTTCTGGAGGCTGGAGTCTAAGATCATGGTGCTGGCAGATTTGGTATGGTATCTGATAAGGCCCCACTTCCTGGTTCATAGATGGTATCTTCTTGCTGTGTCCTCACATGGTGGAAAGGGCAAGGGATCTGTTTTGTAAGAACACTAATCCCATTCACGAAGGCTCTACCCTCATGACCCAAGCACCTCCCAAAGGCCTCACCTGCTTATTCCATCATCTTTGGGGGTTAGGATTTCAACATATGAATTTGAGGGGGACACAAACATTCAGACCACAACATTCAGATGCTGATTGGCCTACCTTGGGTCACATACTCCCCCCTGAGCCAATCACTGTGATGTATGTGGAATCCTGGCCTGGCCAGTAGGCAGTCAGTCCCTCTTGAACCCATGAACTAAGGTTGGGGGCATTTGTTTCTCCAAAGGATGGAATGGGCTTTGTTATCAGAAGCTGGCAAGCTAGACAACGGCAACAGACATTCCCTGAGCACAGCGACATGCCTTTAGACCCCAAGGACTTTCTCTGATGTCTGCTCTCCCGTTCCTGTCCTGGCTTTCCACTTAGCCAGTCCTCACTTTCACAATCATGTTCCTACTCAACTTGTGGGCTCTGAGTTTCCCAGGACAACTTAAAGGGCAAAAGCACCCGTTTATAGTCTAAGGTCTAGCTCTTACTATTGATGCCTTGATTTACTTCTGTGACTCCTACATTCCTGACTCCTGGCCAGCTTAGGATTTGAGGGGCACAGGACGCTTTGGTTTTGGTCTTAATTTTCTGGACTCTTAACCTGCCTCTCATAGTCTGGAAGCAGTTACTACTTGACCTGTGGCCTTTGTTTGGGGCCTTTTGACTCCTTAGTTTCTGCTGTTTACAAATCTGTTAACCCCTTACTTCCCTCGCATCCTGTCTCCTGGTTTATTTTACTACTTTGCCTCGTTACCACTACGCCTTGGCTTAATAGTATCTCATGGGCCAAATAATTTCCTAACATTGATCAGTATTCTGGTCTATGCCTTCTCCATCAACAGGCCTCCCTTTCTTCTTCTGGAGGACAAGCTGAGATTAACAGTGAAATTAGCCTTGGATTCAGAACCAGAAGCCCTGAATTCAAAACTTGACATATGTGACTTTAGGCAAGGCTTTCTAATCTGTCTGCACCCTAATCTTCTCACTTGTAAGAATAATATCTACCTCACAGGATTGCCTTGAAGATTAAACAGGAGAATGCAGATATGGCAAGATAATAATAGATAATAATTCTAAAATGCTAATGTGTGTGTGTGTATTTTAAATTAGTTTTTCTTCACCCTTCTATGGCTCTTTTGTTTATGCAGTCTTCCCCATTTAAGCAGCTAGGCCATTCTGTGCTCATTAATTCAGGGAAGGAAATGTCAGAGCAGAAAAAACAAATAAGAATCTTTTTTACTTTGGTTTCCAAAAGTCTAAAGCCCTTAGGGGAACACTGAGAGCACTGGACATGGCCAGAATGAGTGGGGGCAGGAGTTTTGAAGAGAGATTCTCCCTCAGAGGAGCAGAGAATCCACTGTTCTGGGCAGAGGAGAGGAGGTAAGGGCGGGAAGAAGACACACAGCGAGTCTGATAAAAGTAGAGCCCTGGGGAGCAGAAAGGACACGGCTGGCCGACTCCAGGTTCCCAGTGTGGCCCAGAAATGGTGCTGGGCCGGAAAGGGTCATGCAGCCTGGGGTGAGGGACATGTCAGTGATGATCAGCGAGGATTGAAGCCTACGGGCCAAACAAGGTGATGGCGATTTCATCTGACAGCTGCGTGGATAGATGACAGCAAGGACAAGAATGCAAGCCCTGATCACACCCCACCCACCCACCCCCACACACAGTGATTATCCATAAACACCCAGAGCCTAGAGGCATTCCCTGAAGGTGGGAGGAAGACTTTAAATTAGCCGAGGTTACATTTTTACCACTCTGGTTGAATAGAGGCTAAGAATGAAGTTCAGTTATAAAAATTTTTTATATCTTGTGTATAACTGTGTGGTAGATTGAGAGCCATAACTACCACCCTAGAAAGCACTTAGCCTGTGTCTGTAGGTCGGTACCAGACTACTTGTACTGAATTTGAATCCAGATGTTATTGAGCCTTTGAATATAATGTCCTGCTTGATGTCTGAGGCCTGGTACAGCCACTCCCTACATCAGAGGTTCTCAAAGGGTGGTCACTTGTGAGAAACACACTTTCTCAGGCCCTGCCCCAGAACTGAATCAGAAACTCTTCCAGGTCATTTTGATGCATGCTAAAGTTTGAGAACAACTGCTCTACATCATTTCTGTTTTCTCTTCTCATTTACACTCTCAGTTTCTCAGACTTATTCAAACATAGTCAAGTTACGGTTTGACACTTGACTAGCTTCAGCTTTGGGCCAGCCAGACATTTTATGCTTCTCATATGAGGACAGGAGAGCTTCTGATTTCCCCCAGAGTTTTCCTCATAAACATCCCAGTTTCATTTCCCTTCATGGAGGACCCAGTTTCTGGAAGGAAAATAGGGAGATGGGGAGAAGACACTTCAGTAAATCGGGAGAGGAAATCCCAGACAAACGTGGTCTTAAACCTTTACCAAATATGCAAGGAGCCGGTGAACTTCAGAGGGAATGATTTTTGTGGCCAGGCAAAGTTCCTGGGGAAATTTATGACCTAAACATTTCCCTGTTTCTGGGTCAGGAAATGATAGCACACAGATGGAATTTACAAAGGGAGCCTGAATGTAGTGGCCCCACCCAGGCAGCTCAGCAAAAAGCCCCTTTCACTGGCTCTGTTCAAGTATAATGAGTGCTCCCCAGGCTCTCCTGGCTGGCTGCTTTTTCTTTTTCTTCGACTGCTTTCACTTTTTCACAGAGCACTGCCCTGCATGTAGTCCACTTGGGACCGGGGTGAGCCTTGATTTGGCAGGAGAAAGGAAGAAGTACACAGTGGCCTACAAAATTGAATCGCTCTGCCTCCCTGGCCCCTTTCCTTGAATAATAGGCCTTTGTGCTTTGAAATGTAGGGAAGTCCCAGTTTCTCAGGCTTAAAAAAAAAACCCAAACCTTCCTCCAACTTCTTCTGCCTTAAGATGCTTAGCAGGAAGTAGTTAAGGGGCAGAACAATTATTAAATCAAATGTTTCTTTAACAATTTTAGAAATCGCTAGGATAGCTGATTTCTAAACAAATACATTTGATGCATTCCTTCAGATGGACAAAAATATTGACTCAATTAAAAAATCCAGCTTTAAAAAAAATCATATAGGACAAATTGCTGCATTAAAAAAGAAAAAAACAAACCTGTTTTTGGCTCTAGCCAGTGACCCACTTTCATAAAATATTTGACAGAGCAAAATTGCATTACCAGAGAGGAGTCCAGACAGCCTTTGGAATCTGTTGAAATGGGTTTTTGATAGTAGATATTATTTAGGTCATCTCTGTTCTCCCTTCCTGAATTTTATCCTCCTTTTTCAAAGATGAATGTTAATAGCATCACATTCTTTTTTTAAAATCCTGGAAGCAAATTATATTGAAAAATCATTATCATCATTTAGGTCCCCATATGTTTCAATGGTTTATGTATACTTGAACATCTTTGATTTTCATTTCACCATAAAAGATGTGATTTCACCATTAATTTTGAATTTTGTAGAATGTAGCAAAAGGTATAAAACATTCTTCAATCAAGGACTTATTTCTTTGGCTGCGTTGCTGGAGGCCAGGCTCCGGAACTAAACTTGGAGTAAGAGGTTATTGTCTGCCCCTCCAGCAGCATTCCCCTTCTTTCCAGTTCCAGCCCAGATTTGTGTTTTCTCCTCTAGGCTACTGGATCTCTGCGAAGCTCCACTCTCACAGAGTAGAGAACACTGGATCCCCACCTGGCCAATCAAATTAGCAATCCCTTTCTCCCACCGAGCATGGGGAGGGGAAAAGGCATAGTGATTGGTTTAGGGATGGGCCATATGACCTAGCCACAGGCAATGAAATGCACCTGAGACTTGTCTGGGATTGGTGGGAGAGAGGCAGGTGCCGTCCTCCCTTTGATGCTGAAGTCCGGGAGAAGGTGGAGCTGGAGACACAGCAGCCAGTTTGACACCCTGAAGTGAGAACCTGAAGCTATGGCAGAGGCTGGGGGCCTTTAAAGAGCCTGAGGATGAAGGAAGCAACCCTACTGAAGATAGAGCTAAGAAATGGAGAGAAACCCAATCCCAATGACATCATTGAGCCGTGTGCCTGAAGCCAGACCTACCACTAGAATGTTTAGTTGTTCTAGTCAACAAATCTCCTTAGTGCTTAAGCCAGTTTTCTATTTTTAAATGTGGTCTTGCCAAGGCAGGTCTGGAATCCAAAGGTACTGGGCATTTGCTAAGACAAGGCTCCAGGTGATGGGAATGAGGCTGGAGTTTGGTTGTCAGAACTGGGCCCCAGTGCCACCCTGCTCCCCCACCGCCTGGCTCTTGCCTGGGCGGGGCAGGGGGTGACTCAATGCTGGTTTCTGCAGAGGGGTGCTGGATCGACTTAAGTCCTTGCCATCTCAGGTCAAGTCTGTCCTGGGAACTAGGAACAGGACCAGACTTGGAGGTAGGGGAGGGGCAGCTGTGGGGAGGGGAGGGGCAGCCTGGACACATATTGTGAGGGGCTATAGAACAGAAACTTCACGCTGTGTTACATCTCTTTCATTGCATGGGCTCTTTTTTCCCTCCTGCTCTGTGTGCCCACCAGAGCAAAGAGTGTGTCTTTACTTTGGGTTTCTGCCCTGAATATCTTCCCACCCTCTTGTGCTCTGCCTAACTTCCACAACCGGGTTAGACATCTCTCCTCAGTATTCCCGTAAGCTCTTTTATGTACAGAGCATCTCATTTTTCATATTATATTTTCATTCATTTTTTCAACAACTATTACTGAGTGCCTGCCATGTACCAGGTGTTGTTCTAGGCATTGAAGGTACAGCAATGAACAAGACAAAAATACCTGCCTTCAAGGAGTTACAGTATATTCTAATGGGTAGAGATAGGCATAAGTAAATTATAAGCCTTTTAAAAGTGGATTTGTGCAAAGGGGAAAGAACAGGGAAAGAGAACAAGGACTGACAGGGAAAGGTGATAATCTTTAATAGACTGGTGAGGGGTGACTTCACTGAGAAGGTGGCCTTTGAGTAGATTTGAAGGACATGAATGAACAAGCCATGTGGGTCTCTGGGGGAAATACTCTCCAGGTGAATGGAACAGCAAGTGCAAAGGCCCTGAGCTGGGGACTTGGTGTGTTTGAGATACAACAAGGTAGCCAGTGTGAGTGGAGTGGAGTAAGCTCCAGGGAGAGGAGTAGCAGTTGAAGTCATCACAGGGTTAACAGGGAAATAGGGATCAGAGGCTATTGTAATTATTTACTGCTGCATAAGGAACCACTCCAAAACTTAATGGCGTAACACAGTTTATTATTTCTCACGATTCTGTGGTTTGACCAGGCAATTATTCTGCTGGTCTCACCCTGCAGTCCCTCATGTGGCTGATAAAGCAGGACACTAGGATGTCTGGGCTGGGCCTCTCTCCCAGTGTGGTTTCTCACCATTCACTTGTTTTGCCCAACCTTCTTATGTGACAGCTGGGTCCCAAAAGGGAGCATTCCAAGGGGACCAGCCCCAATGTGCGAGTGCTTATCTAGCCTCTGCTTGCATCACATTTTCCAATGTTCCATTGGCCAAAAACAAAGCAAGCCATGTGGCCAAGCCCAGAGTCAGTATGGGAGTGACTCTATCCAAGAATGTGAATACCAGGATGCAGGAGTCATTGGGGACCACCATAAAAATGCTCAGGGATCCTGGCTTCTAAACCCATAGAGAGTGAGGCAAGGGTGTACATGATTGATGGGCTGTGGGGTTTGGCTGGAGTGGAGGAGAGAGGTCAGGTCAAGAATGTTGACCACGTTCCTGTGATCTAGTTGACTAGCTTTGTCCTTTGGTAGAGAAAAGGGGTCACTTGAGAGGACTGTAGTTCTCCATCATTTCCGTCAGCCTCCATTTTCTTAGATGTGAACAGTTGGCATCTTCTCAGTTATATTTAAGGTACCGTGTACACAGTTTCAAGACAAGCCTCCAGGATGAATCTCCAACTAGACTGCTTCCTTTTCAGCTGCACCTACGTATAAATTTTGGAGTTACCACTGACAATGTAAATAAAAGGAAATAAGATCTGGTGAATCCATTTGAATTCACCCAAATTTGAAAGGAACAGAGATAAAATTACAAGGAGCAGATAGCTGCCAAAATGATTGTTCATTGATTCATGCAACAGATATTTGCTGAGCACCTGTCATGTGCCAGGCATGTGGTATCACAGGCATTAAAGACATTCTGGAGAGGACCCTGAAGTCTACTCATTGAGTCTCATTTAACAATCGGCTCTCTGTGATAACTGCTTCCTTTTTAAAATGTTCATAAAAAGATCTTTTAGGTAGTCTTCCGTGGACTGTCATCTTCCTTTTATCTCCTCGTTGTCCATAGCCTTTGGAATCATTTCAGTGCTTTTCTGATTATTTTATTTTTCAAAGTAAAAATAACTTTATACATTTTCTTGTTTTTAAAATGATCTATGCTTGTTTGAAAATATCTGAACACACAGACGAGTGGAAAGAAGAGCGTAAAAATCTCGCGAAATTCCACCATCCTGAGGGCACCACTGGTAACGTTTTCATGAACAGCCTTCAGACATCCCTCAGTGAATATACATACATGATGCAATAAACGAAGTTGGGCTGTAACCTGATTTTTTTTTTTTAATTTATTTATTTATGGCTGTGCTGGGTCCTCGTTTCTGTGCGAGGGCTTTCTCCAGTTGTGGCAAGTGGGGACCACTCTTCATCGCGGTGCGCGGGCCTCTCACTATCACGGCCTCTCTTGTTGCGGAGCACAGGCTCCAGACGCGCAGGCTCAGTAGGTGTGGCTCACGGGCCTAGTTGCTCTGCGGCATGTGGGATCTTCCCAGACCAGGGCCCGAACCCATGTCCCCTGCATTGGCAGGCAGACTCTCAACCACTGCGCCACCAGGGAAGCCCCTAACCTGATTTTTTAAAATCCCATTTTGTGAGCTTCAAATTTGTTGAGTCCCACAATGATGGATATTTAGGTTGTTTCCAATTTTTGTAACTAGGATTACATAATTTTTTGATTCTCTGATTTCAACTCCACCCCTGGGGTTTTCCTGTTTTCTCTGGGACATATTTTTCTACTTTGCTGAAGATACTATCTTTGTAGGTTTTTTTTTTTTTTTTTTTTGTCTTGTCAGTTTTGATCATTGACATCTGTTTTGTTTAGGACCTCTAACAGGAGTTTCTAAGTGGTTTTCAAGTAATGTATGATAGACTTTTAAAGGCCTTATTCAATCTTTTCATTAAATGTAGCCTACATTTGATTGACTAAAACATCACCTCAGTAGCTGTGGGGTGGGTTCCTAGGCTGGTCAGTTCTCTCTGTATTTTTGGGTTCAGTTTGGTGTAAACATGGTTACCAGGCTTGCTACCATTCCCTCCTTAAAGTGATTTCATACTATCAGCATTTCCAGCCCCAAAGACCCCTGGCTGACCTGGGTGTTCGGAGGTGAAACTCCCTCCAGAAGTTCTGTGCCCTGGCTGGCAGTGTGGGTGGCGTGTGAGGCGGGCAGCGATAAAAGCTAGCTGGGCCTAGGTGGGCTTCTGCTCCACTTCTTTTTTTTTTTTATAATATATATATTTTTAAAATTAATTAATTAATTAATTTATTTTTGGCTGTGTTGGGTCTTCGTTTCTGTGCGAGGGCTTTCTCTAGTTGTGGCAAGCAGGGGCCACTCTTCATCGCGGTGTGCGGGCCTCTCATTATCGTGGCCTCTCTTCTTGTGGAGCACAGGCTCTAGACGCGCAGGCTTAGTAGTTGTGGCTCATGGGCCTAGTTGCTCCGCGGCATGTGGGATCTTCTTCCCAGACCAGGGCTCGAACCCGTGTCCCCTGCATTGGCAGGCAGATTCTCAACCACTGCGCCACCAGGGAAGCCCTGCTCCACTTCTTGACCCACCACATCCTGAGACTCAACTCTGGGCAGTGCCCTGCCACTGTAACCTTGTCACATCGCACACTAATCCTTTGTTATGTGACTGCCGCCCTGCCCTGGGCTGTGAGCTTCTCAAGGGAGGGACCTTTCCAATTGGTCTGTGTCACCCAGGTATCCTGTGCAGTACCTGGGAAATATTTGCTGAATGAATGAATGAGTGATTGACTGAGTGAGTAAAGGCAAGAAAAAAAAAAATCCTGATATTACAGCCAAGTAATGTTTTGATGCTCAGTGCAGGGAAAGAGGAGGGAGGTGGGGAAGCCAAGTTACAGAGAAACACAGCCTTATGTGTGTGGGCTTTGGAGTGGGAAAACCAGGACTCAAACCTGGGCCGGACAACCTACCAGCTGTGTGACCGTGGGCAAGTCACTCAACTTTTCTGCACTTAAGTCTCCTTATACATACAAGGGAATTAATTCAAGTAACAGATAGATTCAATAAGTATTTATTGAATGCATTGGGCTAGGCACTATTCTAGGTGCTGGGGAGTCAGCAGGGAACACAGATTTTTGTGGCAGCCATGGGATCACGCTGTTCAGAGCAACTTTAGGAGAGAAACTCTCAAGAGCTGTGAAGAAGCTAACTTTAGCCTCCCTCCACTGCACCACCCTTTTCATGCTGAGGCTGCAGTGAGGGTCTAGGCCACGGCAGCCTGGGCTCTTCTTGCCCAATCCTTCTGTCCCCCTCTCTCTCTGTGGGTGTCAGACGTGCATCAGGGTCGGAGGCTTTCCTGCCTCCCCCTTCTCCTTCCCCTTTATCCTTCAGAGATGTGTCTCCCAATAAGTCTCTTGCATGTCTAATTCTGTCTTGCTGTCAGCTCAGCTTCCTGGAAGGCCCAAACCAATATAGCTCTGTTCTCAAAAAGTTTACCTGATGGAAATCAAGTAGTACATACCTCTGAAGGTTGTTGTGAGGATTAAATGAGATGATATTTGAGAAGGGCTTAGCTGAAGGCCAGCACCAAGTAAGAGCTCAGTCAAGGATACACATTGTTGTTTCTATTACTATTATCCTCACTGATTTTATTACCCAGGTGAGCAGGTAGAGAGTGATATCTTTCAGGTGGCAATTTCCTTGGTTGGTTCAACCCAGTGGACTGTACCTATATCCCTGTGTCCTTCAGGGTTTCTTCAGGAACAAGAGGCTAGAAACTGGAAATGGGAAATCCTGGGAAGATGCTTTGTGGCCTTCAGAAAGTGAGGCTGGAGCTTCCAGAAGAATCTTCTGATTCTAGGAAGGTTGGAGTGTGGACAGGAAGAAGTCTGAATGACCGTCTTTGAGATCTGTCCTTGGCTGAGAATAGCACAGGCCACTCACTGAAGCTTGGAGGAAAGAGTGATGGGGCAGCAGAATGTGGTGAACACGAGTACAGGAGTGTGGAGCCAGGCTGCCTGCATGCAAATCCCAGCCCTGCCATTTACTACCTACCTCCCAGGCTTGTTATGAGATTTACGGTAATAAAGATAGAAAGCTCAGCACAGAGTAGGTGTCTGAAAACTGTTGGCCCCTCCCCCTGCCCGCCTCCCCCAACACTTTTATTCTATTATACTTGGAATAGTTAACATTGTGTAACTCCTCTGGGTTGGAGAATTATGGTCAGGGCCTGGGCTAGGGAGCCACTGTCCTAATCTCTGTGGATTATTGTGAAGGAGAGGAAGGTCCAGGGAACGAAAGGAGGGAGGGCGTGTGGGCATGGAAGAGGAGTTGGGCTTTCGCTGGGCAAATATTTATTGAGCAGCCACCATATGCCAGCCCCTCTGCTGGGTGCTGGGTTTATGAAGGTGATTAGGACACAAGCACTCTTCCTAAGGGGCTCAGATACTAACTCGGAAGCCAGGGGTGGACAAACAGGTCTGTAAACAGTGTGCTGAGTCCCATGATGAGGCAACACACAAAACTTGGGAGCCTGTGACCCTGGGTGGAATGGTTCTTGCCATTGCTCCCCTCCCAGACCAAGTGAAGCTCCTATGGCTCCTAGATTTTTCCACAGAGCAAACTTATCCCACGAGTACAGGATGAATGTCTCCCTTTCCTGCCAGACAGAGGATGCTGAGAGGACGTGGCCCGTGAGCGCCCTGCTCCTGTGCTCCCCCAGGGCCTGGCGCAGGGCTCCGCACACGTAGGCAAATATTTGTTGACTGAGTGGTCTTCTGTCTCCCTGCTGTAAACGAGTATGACAACGTTGATCTCAGGGGTGGTTGTGTGGAGTCAATGGGGTCATGTTTATCAAATGTAAGTCACCTTACAGATGTCATTATTGTAGACTTTTCTAACTGGTGTAGTCTCTTGTGGGTTAATGTAGTAAGCTGTGCAGTTCTTCTGAACTTTCTTATGTGGTTATGTGGAGGATTAAGTAAATATATATAATATTAGAACAGGGCCTATCATGTCATAAACACTCAAAAAGTCTTGGCTAAATCAGTGGGTATAAAGTTTCAGTTATGCAACATGAATAAGTTCTAGACAACATAGCCCCTGTAGTTAACAACACTGTGTTGTACACTTAAAAACCTGTTTAGAGAATAGATCTCACCACAATTAAATTCTTCTTGTGGTAAGAAATTGTTCTTATCGCAATTAAATAAATTCCCCCAAACTGAAATCAAAACAAGCAAACAAAAAAACCCTTGAAGGACAAATATATATATAGGAAAAATAGAGGCAACATTATAACTTGTTAGAGTGCCCAGAACAAATACATCACTTCTAAAATTTATCATTCACCTTGGTTTATAACCCATTACTATTTCAAAATAAAGTGGTGAAAAAATGTGGGGGGAAAAAGTCTTAGCTATTATAAATATTATCACTGTTGCTAGTTTTTTATGTGTCATTTTACTGATCAGAATTCTGAGATTCAGAGAGGTGAAGCACCTCACCAGGGACCACACAGCTGAATGTGGGCAGAGCAGCTCCTAGGAACCAGGTCTTCTGAGTCCCGACCCACTGCTCTGGGACATTCTTGGAACTGCCCGCCAGGGGACGCTCTTCGCCCGGGATAGGACCCAGCCAAGGATCCAGCAGCAGCCTTTTCTGACTAGAAGAACCTAGCATTCTAGAGCTGGCAGGGATTTTGATCATGTCTAAGCCCTTCTCTTAGAGGGACAGAAACAAAGCTCTGAGAACGTATGTATCTGGGCCCAGATTCAGCCATGGTCACCAGGTGATGCTGGGATGGAGTCCCAGTTTCCCATTTCCGAATCTCATTTGCTTCTTGCCTCCTTGTGTCATCCCTTGCCCACGTCCCTGTAGCCACTTCTGGACTGTCCCTTTCAGAGCTAGGTGCTTCCCTGCTGGGCGTTTGCAGGGCTCAGCTCTCTGGGGGTGGAGAAGGTGTTTGGGAGCAGGGCAGGGGTTGAGGCAGGTTGGGGAGCCCTCCCCATGTCTTACCATTCTCTGGCGTCATTCAGGGTAGTGTGTGCACTGCTAAGGGCAGGGATCCAGGAACTAAACTGCCTTTGTCCAAACCCTTGTCCTCCCCTTACCAGTCCTGCATCTCATTGTCCCATCTATAAAACAGGAGCTATAAAATACCCATCACACAGGGTCTTTGTGAGGATTGAGTTAATATGTGCAAAGCACTTGGAACAGTTGTAAGCACATGGCAAGAGCTATAAAAGTGTTAGTTCTCAGTATTATAACTCACCAGCGTCCTACCTGGATATGAGTTGATGTGAGAATTTCAGTATGATTCATCACAATCCTCAGCTATTCACTCGTCTGTAGTATCCTTTCATAATAACAAGTGCCATCTACTTGCAGTTAAGCTGTGCAGTGTGCTAAACCTGTGATTTCATTATATCAGTTAATCCACAGAACAACCCGTGGATACTATTATTGTTCTCAACTCAGAGTTGAGGCTTAGTCAAGACTAAGGCATTTACCAGACTCACACAGAAAGTGACAGACCTGGACTCACACTCAGGCCTGTGTGATGTCAAAGCTGAGGCTTTTTACCACTACACTGTCTGACCTCCTCTTTTTTTTTTTTTTTTTAAAGCCAACATTGCCTCAAAGTACTTTCTTTTTTTTAAAATTAATTAATTAATTAATTAATTAATTTATGGCCGTGTTGGGTCTTCGTTTCTGTGCGAGGGCTTTCTGTAGTTGCGGCAAGTGGGGGCCACTCTTCATCGCGGTGCGCGGGCCTCTCATTATCGCGGCCTCTCTTGTTGTGGAGCACAGGCTCCAGACGTGCAGGCTCAGTAATTGTGGCTCACGGGCCTAGTTGCTCCGCGGCATGTGGGATCTTCCCAGACCAGGGCTCGAACCCGTGTCCCCTGCATTGGCAGGCAGATTCTTAACCACTGCGCCACCAGGGAAGCCCCTGACCTCCTCTTGAAGCCAATTAAAAACAATAAAATCAAGCCCCTGGAGGAGCCCCAGCATCCGCTCTGTTCACGCCTCTCTGCAGGACCTATCTCCCTCAGAAGCAATCCTGCAGGGTGAGGTTTCCTACCACTCTTATCCTTCGGGACAAAGGAGCAGATTTCACAGATGTCTCCCTGCTTCCTGGCAAAGACACAGCATGCTTTGACCGAAAAACAAAGAGCCCTCTTCAGATTAGAGCTGAGTTAGTCACACAACCTTCAAGGGCCACCTTCCCAGCGTCCTGTTTCTTCTGCAGCCTGCAGTCCACTTACCTAGGCAGGGTGGGTTGCCTGCGTCTCAGGCACATGAATTCACTGAGTTCTGGGCAATCCAGATGTAACGCGAGCTCTCAGTGACTCAGGCCAGACTATCTGGGATTTTTCCTCTCTTGGCACGTGAGAGAGCCTGCAGCGCTGACATCTTTTAGCCAAGGAAGAAGCAGCAGGCACCAACCTACAATTACAGAATCACAGAATGTCAGTCAGGGCTGGAAGGGACCATAGGATGCGGAGAAAAGGATCCTGACGAGGGAAGGTTCTTGGTCAGGATCTCGTTGAGCAGGAAGGAAGGTGCCCAGATTTAAGCCCTTACTTATCCTTGGTACCTTTCCTGGTACCCCCAGCTCCCAGAGGTGCTGAGAAGAGGGCTGAGCTGGGACACGGTGGGAATGCGCATCTAGGCCACTGAGTATATGTGCATTCAGTGCTCGCTCTCTCTCTCTCTCATAGGTGATGATCCTGTAAAACAGGCTTTCTCAACCTCAGCACTAGTGGCGTTTGGGGCTGGATAATTCCTTGTCTTGGGGGCTGTCCCGTGTTTAGCAGCATCTTGGGCCTCTACCCACTAGATGCCAGTAGCACTCCCCCAGTTGTGTGACAACAAAAAATGTCTGCAGGCATTGCCAAATGTCCCCCTTCCTGCTCCCCACTCTTGTTGAGAACCAGTGCTCTAAAAACCGGCTCCTTCTCTTCTGGAAACATGTATTAAAAGCTTACTATGAGCCATGCTCTGCTGGCACATGAATCAAGCATGGGCTCTGTCCTTAAAGGAAGGACTCATTCAGAGTCCAGCTGGGGAGATGGACAGGGCCACACAGGTGGCAGAGTACGGGAAGCCCTTCCACAGAGGTAAGCAGTAGGTGCTCTGAGGGGCACAGGGCAGGTGCTTCACTAACTGGAGATCCAAGAAGGCTTCACAGGAGGACATGGCAATTTTCCAGGCAGGCAAGGCAGGTGAACGACATTCCAGGCAGAAGGAATGGAATGTACAAAGGTCAAGAGTTGTGAAGTGTGACATGTTGGGTGAAAAAAGTATTCTAGTGTGACTGTGTCCTAGAGTGCACATGGGGAGTGGTTAGGGAGCAGCCTGGAGGAGGGTGAGGCAAGAATAATGAGGATGGGACTTCACTGGTGGCGCAGTGGTTAAGAATCTGCCTGACAATGCAGTGGGCACGGGTTCGATTCCTGGTCCAGATCCCACACACCGTGGAGCAACTAAGCCCGTGCGCCGCAACTACTGAGCCTGTGCTCTAGAGCCCGTGAGCCACAACTCCTGAAGCCCGTGCGCCCTAGAACCTGTGCACCACAACTACTGAGCCCATGCGCTGCAACTACTGAAGGCTGTGCACCTGGAACCCGTGTTCTGCAACAAGAGAAGCCACCGCAGTGAGAAGCCCGCACACCACAATGAAGAGTAGCTCCCGCTCGCCACAACTAGAGAAAATAGCCCGCGCGCAGCAACGAAGACCCAATGCAGCCAAAAAAATAAAAAATAAAAAAAATAAGAATAAGGAGGAGGATAATGATGATGGTTAACTCATATTAACCATTATTATATGCCATAATATATGGCATCTAATCATGATGGTTAACTCATATTGAGCACTTATTGTATGCCATACTGTTCCAAGTGTCTTATGTATATTGTTTCTTAATCTTCATGGCAATCCTTTGAGGAAGGTATTATTATTATTACTTCTACTTTATAGATGGTAAAAATGATGCACAGAGAGATTAGGTAACTTGCCCCAGCCACACAGCTTGTTAAGGTGATGGAAATTTGGTTATGAGATCCAAGGATTTTGAAGTAGAGCAGTGTCATGGTCAGTGTCTCAGTTACCTTTTGCTGCATAAAAAACCACCCCAAATTGACTGGCTTAACCAATGCACTTTATTATATTTCATGATTTCGTGGGTTGGCTGGGGCTCAGCTGGGTGGTTCCTCTGCTGGTCTGGCTTGGGCTCTCTCATGCAGTAGCAGCAAGGAGGGGCTGGATGTCTGCCACCTCGACGTTCCTCCATGTAGCCTCTCTCCTCTCTGTCCTTCCTTCTGGGCCTTTCCCCATGACCACTTTCTCCTGCAGAGTAGCCTGTTCTTCTTGGTGGCTCAGTAGCTGCCAGGCCTTTTTAATGTGAGGACTTGGAAGTCTGAGGATGTTGTTTCCTCTGAAGTAGTATTCTAGTCAAAGTGATCACAGGCACAGCCCAGATTCACAGGGAGGGGACATGGGGTCCACCTCTGGTAGGAGGAGAGGCACACACATATAGGGAGGGAAGGGAGGAATTGTTTGAGGCCATTTTTGGCTACTGGATGTCAGAGCCAGATTTTTATTCCAGAAAGAATGTTCTGGCAGCATTGTGGAGGTGGATTGAAGAGGGCAAGACTAAAGACATGAAGGTGAATTATGAAGTCACTGTAACAGCTTCAACAATTTTGGTTAAATTGGTCATTCAGCGTCTCTCTTCCGTTACTGTGGAAAGACCAGAGTAATTGTGTTTTTAAAATAATTAATTAATTAATTTGGTTGCACTGGGTCTTTGTTGCAGCAGGCAGGCTCCTTAGTTGTGGCTCCAGGGCTCCTTGGTTGCAGCTTGCTGGCTCCTTAGTTGCGGCACGTGGGCTCCTTAGTTGTGGCAGGCGGACTCCTTAGTTGCAGCTTGCCAGCTCCTTAGTTGTGGCATACGAGCTCTTAGTTGCGGCAGGCATGTGGGATCTAATTCCCTGACCAGGGATGGAACCTGGGCCCCCTACTTTGGGATCACGGAGTCTTATCCACTGTGCCACAAGGGCAGTCCCAATTGTGTTTTAATAATAATAATAATAATAATAATAATAATAATAATAATAATAATAATAACACAATAATCATACTAGCCTACATTTATTAAGCACATATTATATGCCAAGCACTGTCGTAGGTACTTTTCTACACATTTTAATCCTCACAATTAGCTCATGAGGTATATTCCTATTTTACCTTCTAGAAAACTGAGATCAGGTGTGTCAGTCACCTTGGGCTGCCATAAAAAGCTATCACAGACTGAGTGGCTTAAACAACAGAAATTTATTTCCTCACAGTTCTGGAGGCTGGACGCTCGAGATAAGGTGTCAGCAGTGTTGGTTTCTTCCGAGGCCTCCCTCCTTGGCTTGTAGATGGCTGTCTTCTCCCTGTGTCCTCACATGGTCTTTCTTCTGTGTGTGTCTGTGTCGTGATCTCCTCTTTTCAGAAGGACACCAGTCCTATAGGATTAGGGCCTCCCACATGACCTCATTTTATCTTCATCACCTCATTTTACCTTCATCACACTTCATCACCTGTCTCCAAATACAGTCACATTCTGAGGTACTGAGGGTTAGGACTGCAACAAACACATTTTGAGGGGACACAATTCAGCCCATAGAGTCAGGTAATTAGCCTCTGCTTATGTGATTAATAGGTGGGAAGCAAGTATTTGACCTGGTCTGTCTGACTTCTGGCTCCTGTTGTTAACTGCTGCTTATAGTATTACCCCAAATTGTCTTCAGTTCTTGTCCCAAGCAGGAAAGAACAAGGTGGAGGAAGACACCAAGCCTGTAGAGCTTTGCATTTAGGACTTAGCTATTTCTAACTGAGGAGTAGGAGTTGAATTCCACTTACCTGTTCTGTGTCCTTCACCTGTCACTCTAGCGTAGTGACGTTTTCGGAAGGGCACTGAAAGGTGGGGGGTGGCATATCCTGATAGAACCATACTAGGGGATGATAGTAGTGATCACTAACACTTTATGAATGTGTACAGTGTCCCCCAAGAATGCTAAGTGCTTTACGTGCATTATTTAATTCTCACAATAATCCTGTCGGGTGGGTATTGTTATGTTTCCTATTTTACATATGGGGAAACTGAGGCAAAGTGGTGCATTATCCTGCCCCAATTCACCCAGCTAATAAGAAGTGGCAGAGTCAAGCTGAGCACTCAGGCCATCTGAATCCAGAATGTGTACTCTTAACTATTATTCTTCCATACTGACTCTGGGAACCTGGTAAAGAATGTTTTTTTGATGTCGAGTTGTATGAGCTGTTTATATATTTTGGATATTAATCCCTTATTGGTCATATCATTTGCAAATATTTTCTCTCATTCAGTCGGTTGTCTTTTCATTTTGTCAGTGGTCTCCTTTGCTGTGCAAAAGCTTTTAAGTTTAATTAGGTCCCATTTGTTTATTTTTGTTTTTATTTCCTTTAGGAGACAGATCCAAAAAAATATTGCTATGATTTATGTCAAAGAGTGTTCTGCCTATGTTTTCCTGTTTTCTTCTAGGAGTTTTATGGTTTCTGGTCTTACATTTAGGTCTTTAACCCATTTTGAGTTTATTTTTGTATATGGTGTTAGAGAATGTTCTAATTTCATTCTTTTGCATGTAGCTGTCCGGTTTTCCCAGCACAACTCATTGAAGAGACTGTCTTTTCTCCATTGTATATGCTTTCTTACTTTGTCATAGATTAATTGACCGTAAGTACATGGGTTTATTTCTAGGCTCTCTATTGTGTCCACTGAGCTACGTGTCTGTTTTTGTGCCAGTATCATGCTGTTTTGATTACTGTAGCTTTGTAGTATAGTGTGAAGTCAGGGAGCGTGATTCTTCCAACTCTATTCCTCTTTTTCAAGATTGTTTTGTCTATTCGGGGTTTTTTGTCTTTCCGTACAAATTTAAAACCTATTTGTTCTAGTTCTGTGAAAAATGCCATTGGTGTTTTGATAGGTATTGCATTGAATCCGTAGTTTGCCTTGGGTAGTATGGTCATTTTGACAATATTAATTCTTCCAATCCAAGAACAAGGTATATCTTTCCATCTGTTTGTGTTGTCTTCAATATCTTTCATGGGCATTTTAATAATAGACATTTTAATAAACAGGAAATGGAGATGGCCAACAGGCACATGAAAAGATGCTTAACATCAGTAATCATCAAGGAAATGCAAATCAAAACCACAGTGTGATATCACCTCATAGCTGTCAGAATAGCTATCATCAAAAAGAACACCAATAACAAATGTTGGTGAGGATGTGGAGAAAAGGAAGCCCTTGTACACTGTTGTTGGGAATGTAAATTTGTGCAGCCATTGTGGAAAACAGTATGGAGGTTTCTCAAAAAACTAAAAATAGAACTACCATATGACCCAGCAATTCCACTTCTGGGTATATATCTGAAAAAACAGAAACACTAATTCAAAAATATACATGCACCCCAGTGTTCATAGCAGCATTATTTACAATAGCCAAGATATGGAAGCAACCTAAGTGTCCATCAACAGATGAATGGATGAAGAAGATGTGATACACACACACACACAAACACACACACACACACGCATGCGCGTGCGCACAATGGAACATTACTCAGCCATAAAAAAGAATGAAAAATTGACATTTGCAACAACATGGATGAAGTTGGAGGGCATTATGCTAAGTGAAATAAGTCAGACAGAGAAAGACAAATACTGTATGATATCACTTGTATGTGGAATCTAAAAAATACCACAAACTAGTGAATATAACAAGAAAGAAACAGACTCAGAGATTTAGAGAACAAACTAGTGGTTATCAGTGGGGAGAAGGAAGGGGGGAGGGGCAATACAGGGATAGGGTATTAAGAGATGTAAACTAGTATGTATAAAATAAGCTACAAGGATGCACTGTACAAAACAGGGAGTATAGTCAGTATTTTATAAAAACTATAAATGGAGTATAACTTTTAACAATTGTGAATCACTATATTGTACACCTGTATCTTATATGATATTGTACATCAACTATACTTAAATGAAAAAAAGAGAATGAGTCTACACTATTTCCACAAAAAAGAATCTAAGTCAGAGAAGACCCATTAGGCCATCATTTACCCAAAAGTTTTCAATTTCAACCATAAAGATATTTATTGCTACATATCAAAATAAAATACTGATACTGTTTCTTTATTTATCAGTTATAGAAATCACTTACTGACTTGGTGTTATCTGAGATTAAAATGTCTGTCAGTTACTTGCCTACTATCTTTTCCTGCAAACCCCTATAATCAATATTTATTGATATCATATTATGTTTATATAATTATTGTCCATTGCAAAGCCAAAAAGTACACTGTGATTATATTTCCTTCCTTGTATACCTTTTTGTTTTTTCTGGAGTTCATAATATTTGATTTTTTTTTTAAAATAAATTTATTTATTTAATTAGTTTATTTGTTTTGGCTGTGTTGGGTTTTCACTGCTGGGCGCGGGCTTTCTCTAGTTGTGGTGAGCGGGGGCTACTCTTTGTTGTGGTGCGCAGGCTCCTCATTGCGGTGGCTTCTCTTGTTGCAGAGCACGGGCTCTAGGATCACGGGCTTCAGTAGTTGTGGCACACAGGCTCAGTAGTTGTGGCTCGCGGGCTCTAGAGCGCAGGCCCAGTAGTTGTGGCTCACGGGCTTAGTAGCTCCGTGGCATGTGGGATCTCCGGACCAGGGCTTGAACCTGTGTCTCCCGCGTGGGCAGGCGGCTTCTTAACCACTGTGCCACCAGGGAAGTCCCTGTTTGTTTGTTTTACTTGCATTATTTTCTATGTACCTGTCCTTTTCTTTCTAATTAGAACTTTCATGTCCTATCAATAGTTTTTCATGCTCAAGTGTGTATACCCCTCTATCTGGAACTTTCCTCCTTGAAGCCCTCCTCCTCTAGTACAGACAGGTTTTACTTTATGCCTTTCACCTAAAGTAATGATAAAGTAAATAATAACTATTATTCCGGGAGTTCTCTTTTCTTTTATGTTGGAACCCCTGTTTCCTGGGTCCCAGGTCTTTCTTTACTTCCTGGTTTTGGTGACACTTTTCCTTCTGTTGCTTTCTAAGAAATGATACATGGGAGATATATTTTTTTGAGTTCTTGCTTATTTGAAAATGTCTTTTTTTCTACCCTCACTCTGGATTTGCAGTTTGGCCATATAGAATTCAGGTTGCAAATTATTTTCCCTTAAAGACATTGTTCCATTGTCTTCTAGCTTCTAGGGTCATTTTTGAGAAGTCCAATGCCATTTTTAATCCTATTTCTTTGTATGTGACTTATCTTTCTGGACACTTGTAGTTCTTCTCTGTATCCCTGGTATGCTGAAACTTGGCATTCGTCTTTCTTCATTCATTAGGCTTTCAGTTGGAGACTTGGGTCCTTCAGTTCCAGGAAATTTTTCTTAAATTATTTCTTTGATAATCTTTTCCTCCTCTGTTTTCTTATTTGGATGTTGAATTCAAATGATTCCCTAAATATTTTATCCTTATACTATCCTTATTATTTTCCATCATTTTGCCTTTTTATTACTTCCAACCTGTCTATTAACTTTTTAACATTGATGATCACTTTTGATTTCCAAGGGCTCTTTGTATTTTTCATAATATACTGCTTTTAAAAAATTGATGGGACTTCCCTGGTGGCGCAGTGGTTAAGAATCCGCCTGCCAATGCAGGGGACACGGGTTTGAGCCCTGGTCTGGGAAGATCCCACATGCCACGGAGTAACTAAGCCCGTGCGCCAAAACTACTGGGCCTGCTCTCTAGAGCCCACGAGCCACAACTACTGAAGCCTATGCGCCCAGAGGCCGTGCTCCGCAACAAGAGAAGCCACCGCAATGAGTAGCCTGCGCACTGCAATAAGGAGTAGCCCCCGCTCGCCGCAGCTAGAGAAAGCCTGCGCACAGCAACGAAGACCCAACACAGCCAAAAATAAATAAATAAAATTAAAAGAAAAATAAAAAATTGATGGATGCGATATCTTCTCTGAACTCTCTAGGAGTATTAATTGTAATTTTTATTTGAAGCTTTCTTCTGTTTCTGGCATGATCTGTTTCTTGCTGATCCAATTTTTTTTGGGGGGGGTGGTTTGTTTTGGTCTCTGTCTTTCATGATGGGGGCTTTCCTCCAGTGTCTGGTGACCCTTAGTTATCACTCCATATTTTAGAGTAAGGCGCAAGACCTAATTGGAGGTGGGAAGGATAAATTAGGAGTTTGGGATGAAAATATAAACACTACTATATATAAAATATAACCAACAAGGACCTACTTATAGCACAGGGAACTAAACTCAGTATTTTGTAATAACCTATAGTGGAAAATTTAAAAAGAACATAAATATACATAAATATATACATATATAAAAATTCTTTTCCATATATATAACTGAATCACCTTGCTGTACACTTGAAACTGACACACTGTAAATCAACTATATTTCAATAAAAAAAGGCAAAAGAAAGACCTAACTGTAAGCCCTATGTGTACATACAGAATTTATCAAGTGGAAGCCTTTACTGTTGGGTTTTTGGTGGGGGTCTTGCTGTTTTGTTAGGGGAACCCCAGATGTTATTATCTATGGTTTTCTTCCTCTGGGGCAGTTCAGTTTCTTAGGAGAAGAATCCTCTCACCTGCTGTCTAGGGGTAACACATGTTGCCTGCATTTGGGGAGCAGAGTCGAGGAAGAGGACTGGGGTTCCCACTGCTCAGGATGCACTCTCGCTGAGTCTCCCTATTTCCAGAGCTTACCTCACTCCTGCTGGCTACTGTGCCAGTTGTACTGGAATCTAGGGCCTCCCCAGTTCAGATCCGCCAGGGATCAAGCTTCCATTCTCCTGCCTGGGTAAAGAGTAACTGCTTGGCTTCTGGGGCAGAGGATGTTTTCAGCTCTGATCCTTACTGTGTTCCATCCTTTTATCGTGGGCCAAATCTTTCAGAGGTTTTGTGGAGCAATCAGTTTGCTTCTCACCTGTAACCCCCTTCCCCACTCCCCCTCCCTTGCTCTGCTATGATGTTACCATTCCTCCATCTGCTTTCCATCTTTTAAAAAGAAACAGAATAAATGCCAATAAGCACATAAAAAGCTGCTCCACATCACCAGCCATCAGGGAAATGCAAATCAAAACCACAATGAAATGCCACTTCATACCCATTAGGCTGGCTTATTATTAAAAAAAACCCAAAACAAAAAACAACAGTGTTGGGGTGGATATGGAGAAATTGGAACCCTTGCACATTGTTGGTGGGAATATGAAATGGTGCAGCTGCTGTGGAAAATAATGTTTCCTCAAAAAGTTAAACATAGAATTACCATTTGATTCAGCAATTCCACTTCTGGGTATATACACAAAAGTTTTGAAAGCAGGGACTTGAATAAATATTTGCACACCAGTGTTCATGGCAGCATTATTCACAATAGCCAAAAGGTGGAAACTGCCAGAATGTCCATTGATGGATGAATGGATAAACAAAGGGTAGTAATATCCATACAGTGGAATATTATTCAGCCTCAAAAAGGAATAAGATTCTATCAGTTATTCCTCAGTAAAGCTGAAAATGAAATACAGTCTGATTTTGTAGGGGAAAAAAAAGGAATGAAATTCTGACACATGCTATAACATGGCTAAGCCTTAAAGACATTATGTTAAGTGAAATAAGCCAGTCACAACAGGACAAATATTATCTGATTCCACTTATATTCCACTACTTAGGGTAGTCAAAGATGTAGAGACAAAAAATAGAATAGGGGTTACCATGGGCTGAGGGAAGGGGGATAGGGAGTTATTATTTAATGGCTCCAGGGTTTCAGTTTGGGATGATGAGAAAGTTCTGGAGATGGATGGTGATGATGGTTGCACAATAATGTGAATGTACTTAATACCACTGAACTGTACACTTAAATATGACTAAAATGGTAAATTTTATGTTGTGTATATTTTACCACAATTTAAAAAAGAGCTAAAAACAGAGTGGAAATCACTTGCTTACTGTGGTATCATGTCCCATTTTCTTCATCTATGTGAACATACTCCTTTTAAATTCTTTTACTGTCATTTTGGTGAGGTCTCAGGAAAAAGAGACAATATATGTGTGTAGTTAATGCATCGTGTATAACTAATTTTCCTCAAGTATTTTTTCAGTGCCTGCTACATGGATGACACTGTGCTTGTGAATATAAATGTGATTGGTTTCCATGTTGAAAAAGAAAAAAAATCGCAGGCGCAATACTTCTTCTATACTTGTACACTGTCAAATATAGTCTTGGCTCTGAGGTCACTAAAGCAGGGAGAAAATGGATTTGCTGCAATATTTCATATATTTGCTGTCATCTTGGACTATGGCCCTAAGTTGCCGTAGCAACGGACAGAGCAGGAACTTCATTAGAGGAGGAGCTCCTTGGATTTTAACCATGTTATTCAATCAGGCATGAATGATGGGGTAGACCATCACATGGCACACAGAAGATCTTTTACTTTGATAAGCTGTGTAATTAGCTAAATCTAATAAGTCATTGGAACAAGTAAAACAACAACCTAAAACCTTGCTTTTTGCATCTTTTCTGGAGTCATCAGTAGTCAAAAGATTTCCTTGGAATTTCCTTGGTGGAACTCTCCAAAGCAGTGCTAGCAGTACTATTTGAGCATCATCAGCAAAGGGCAGGAAGGGGCACCAACAGATTAATGATGGATAACAGCTTACTGTCACTGGCATGTTGAAAGAAGATGCCCAGCATAAACAAGGTCATCAAAGAAATTATCATAGGCAAGCTTTAGGTCTTTGTCACAGGTGGGTGGGGAGCTATTTTTTAGAGGGAAGAAGGGTGCCTTCCCAAATACACACATACACACACTCACATCCACACCCACACCCACATACCCGCTTGAAAAAGCTTCAGTAGCAATTTCAAAGCAACATGCAGTGAGTCCATATTGCTAAGAGAGTTCAGAATAAAATGTGATCAGAATCAGGTGGGGGTGGGGTGGTAGTAATCACCACCAGGGATGGCTTCCAGGAGGACAAGAGCTTTAAGTGGAGTTTTGGAAAAAGGAAGAGTCACATACTCTTGAGGAAGGCAGAGTTGTGTCTGATTCATTAAGACCTTACCATCACTCCAAATCCCCAGTTTGTCTGCTTGTGATTAAATCAGACTCATTTTCAACATTTCCTCCTAACAGCCTTCCAGGAGGCCCCAGGCAGAGCAATCCAATGGAATCATATCCTGGTGAACTTAAGAAGGCAAGTATTTATTTTCAAGTCTCTTTACCAACCCTGGAAATTAATTGTTTTGTTGACTCACTTTCCTTCCCCAAAGGGTAACTTTTGAGTTTGTTGCCTATTTACAATACTGGTCTATTTTACTGCAAATATTCTTTCATTGTGTTGTTCTCCCCTGGATACAATTGTAGTATAGTCAAACATGAAATAAATCGTTTTTTGGGTTTTTTTTTTTTCTTCCTTTTTTGGGGAGATGCTAATATTCTAAAGCCCTAAGCAAGGTACCATGCAGTTTACAAAGAAGGGCCAGATGCAGTCCTTTCATGCTGTTAAGGGACAACAATAGAAGAAATGACAGAAGATAATCAGTGATTAATTACCAGATGAGTGATAGATACCAGGTGGTCCCAACCTGAGCTTCCCAGCCCCACGGGGTAATGAGGGAAGGAGGGAGGGGGTGCCTGTGAGTTATTTTCAGGACTTCAAAAAAGAGTAACCAAAAAAGCTCATATATACCAGCGATTAGATGCACAGGCAATTTAAACTAAAACATCAGGTTTCTTTGTTCTGGGCTAGAATTATAACAAGTCAGTTATAGAATAGAAACACCAGTTACCCTATGCTGATTGGAAGCTCTGATTGGCAGTTACCCTTGTCTTTGATTAATAAAACATGAGAAAACGAATTATTACTTGATAAGTATGTTTTGTTTGATAGACAAAAAGTATTTCAAAGCATGGGATTTGTGAAGGGAGGATAATAAAATGGTTTGGGTGAAAAGACTGGGAATGAGGAAGATGAACAGGAAGTGGTTAGGAGCAGTTTAACGGGGCTAGAGAGTGCAGAGAAGGAGGGACCCTCTTAAACAAGGTTGTGACAGATATGTCGGATTTACCTGTGCAGTGGTTCCCAAAGCGTGGGCTGCACCCACAGCATCAGCACCACCTGGAAGCTTGTCAGAAATACAAATTCCTGGGTCTCACCTGCTGAATCAGAAACTGGGAATGACGCCCAGCCATCTGTGGTCTAACAGGCCCTTCAGGTGATTCTGATTTACACTACAGTTTGAGAAACAAATCTATACCATCCTTTCCTAAAATCTGAAATACTAATGAAACAGGAGACAGTTCTAAGAACTACCTGCTCAGCCTTAAAACAAAATGAATCACTATCAAGAAAGTTATTTCCTTTTCCAATCTCTCACGCCTTTTGATAGCATCACAGAGCAAGAGTCTGGTCCTCATTCACATCTCTTTTTCAAACAAGGAGGACAGGCTGCATTCAGGTTCAAAGGCCTGGCAGGTGACGGAATCTAATTTGACTCTGATAACTTGGTTTTCCTTCCCTCACATTTATTTTTACAGTTACCTTCCCTTTTGGCAAGTGATGCTAGTTTTCCTTTTGCAAAAGGAGTATAAAGTGTTCCTTATGAAAACTTTTTTATGTAAAAATGTGATTCGATTTAAGGAAAAAAGGTAAAAGTACTAGAGGTATGTGGAAATGGAAAACATACTCAAGGCATTATGTGAATGATTGAAATTGCAAAGTCTATTTAAGACAACAATTTGTGTGTGTGGGTTTGGTATTGATGCTTGAATGGATAAATTTGTATTTGTCCTTGTTTATTGGCGTTTTGGGAGAATAAGCCACAGATTGAAGCAAGTACAAGTAAAAAGGAAAAAAGTATCCAAATAGCAAAAGGCATTCCAGGCAACAACCTACGACCACTTGTGGGAGCAATACCTAGTACAACAAAATCCTCCACAGCAAAAGGAGCCACTCAGTCCTTTGGAGTCAATTGTGCCAGGATTTTGTGATACTTCATTTCCTGAAGTATAGGGTTGCTGAGATGTGATGAGAGCTGGAACACAGGCTTTGTAATCTATTGAGGAAAAGAAGAAAACAGTTCTTGCATAGGTGACAATTAACATCATGTTTCCACCCATACCAGATTCATAGAGATGCTTTTTCATCACTTCATTTTGAGTCAAGAAGTGCCCAAGTTAATTGATTTATGTACAAACATAGATGTGTCCCAGCATGCTATGGGTAGGGTTATTCAGGGGGAAATTATACTGCATTCCTTTTCTCACAATATTTTAATTACAGGTAAAGTCTGATGAAAAACAATATAAAGGGCATCCTCTAAGATAATGATTGTCTAACTTTTTTGACCTCAATGCATGAAACACATTTTACAGCTTTTTTGACCTCAACTTTTTTGACCTCAATGCATGGAATACATTTTACAGCTTGGCCCAGTGTGTGTGTGCACACACAGGTACACATATACACACACTTTATAACACCTAAATAAAGGTTTAATGAAATAATACTCATCCTTATAGCAAGAGACATGCTCTGCAAGTTTTTACTCTATCTTATTAAAATGATTTTCCAATCCTTTAGTGGTCTCTTTCCCACCTTCCTTCTCTGAGGATACTGATTCAGTAGGTTCGGGATGGGGCTTGGAAATCTGCAAGTTTTGATAAGTTACCTAGAGGATTCTGATGCAGGTGGAACTTGGCCACACTTTGCGAAACACTACTTTCAAGGAAACAATAATAGAATCCTAAGGTGTTAGTATATGAAAAACTTTATGAATCTTGTAGTCCAGAGTTGGAAGAACCTCCATTACCTACTCAATAAAGTTCAAATATAGAATGACATTCAAGGCCCTTCTTTCGCTAGCCCCTGCTGAGCTTTTCAAGTATAAACCTAGCTGTAACCTTGCTGCTCTCCCTCATTCCTGTTCCACACAACCAAACTGCATCAGATAAATCATCATTTATGCACCACATGCTTTTATGTAGACTTTCATTTCTTGCAGTGTAGTGGAATGGCTTACCCTGACTGATCCTCCTGCTGAAGACAACTAAATGTGCTAGATGACATAAAAAGCCATTAAAAAATGTGTTCATGAGCCAACAAGTTATTAAGGAATCCTCAAAGACCAAAAACTAAGTAAGTAAAGTAAGCAGAATCCCAAAGCTGGCTTTTGCCTCAAAGATACTTGCAGAACTGGCTGATTTTTTTAAAATTAATTTTTACTGGAGTATGGTTGCTTTACAATGTTGTGTTAGCCTCCAGTGCACAACAAAATGATTCAGTCATACACATACAGATATCTCCTCCCTTTTGGACTTCCCTCCCATTTAGGTTACCACAGTGCATTAGGTAGAGTTCCCTGTGCTATACAGTATGTTCCCATCTGAACTGGCTGATTTTTGAGCTTTAGTTTTTCATGGGGAGACAGAAAGTGAAACCTAGAACCTGCCTAAGGTAGGGGTCTAATAGGACCCCTTCCATAAAGTGAGGACCTCAAATGGCCATACCTCACTGTAAAGGCACTTTAGTGCAAGGGTGATTTAGAAATAAACCTGTCACCTGAAGAATAAAAATAGTTGCTTATCTTGAAGACCGGGCCTGGGTGGAGGGTCAAAAAAAATCTTCCCTGAAAATTTGTAATCATAAGTCAATCCTTATAAGGATCTATAGCATGAATTCACACAACCAAAGTGATTCTAGGTTAGTAGTATCCTCGAGGTACCTAGCAGAACCAAATGCACACCCCGTAGAGGAACCTGTCTTCCCCAGGCCTCAAGGAATTCTTCATTATAAAGTTTTAAAAAATTTCAGCTCATGCTCAAAAATGGTAAAAATACATAAGGAAGCGAGGCAACATGAGTACTGAGCCAGCAGAAACAGCAGGCAGCAGAATCAGACCCATGAAGACTATAGATAGTGGCATTATCACAGAATATATAAGAAGTATTTTAATATGTTTAAAGAAATAAGAAATAAAATTACAAATAAAGAATCAGACTGTAAAACTGACAAAGTATATTAAAAAAAGAATTTCTAGAAATAAAAGATTATGGATTCAGCAGTTAATTAGACAACATTGAGGAGAGAATCAGTAACCTGGGGGAGAGTTCTAAAAAATATGTTCACATATTTTTCACATATCAATATGCAGCACAGAGACACAAAGGGGTGGAAAATATGAGAGATTAAGTGATCTGGAAGATAGAATTAAATAATTTTATACACGTATAATTGGTGTTCCGGAAGAAGAGGAGAGAAAGAATGTTGCAGAGACAATATTTGAACAGATGTTAGTTGAGAATTTTTCAGTGTTGCTGAAAGACACCCGTTCACACATTCAGGAAGCCCAGTGAATCTCATGTAAGATAAAAAGAAATCCACACCTGCACATAGCATAAATGAAAATGCAGAACGCTAAGACAAAGAGAAGATCTTAAAGCAATCAGAGAGAAAGACAGATCATCTTTAAAGAATGGTAGTTATCCTGACAGTTGTCCTCTCAACAGCAATAGTAGAAACCATTGAAATATCTTAAATGTTCTGAGAGAAAAATAACTGTGAACCTACGATTATATATGTAGCAAAACTATTTTTAAAGGAGGATATGCAGACAATATCTGTGAGAAGTCATCACCAGCAGACTCACCAAAGGAAATTCTAAAGAATATACTTTAGGCAGAGGAAGGTCTGAGATGCAAGAAGGAATGAAGAGCAAAGAAAATGATAAATACGTGGACGAATAAGAAAGTCAACTCTATAAGACAAAAACAATGTCTTGTAAGATTAAAAAAAACAAGATAATATTGAGGTTTATGATAATGGTTCAGAATTTGGGGAGAATGTGATTAAAGTTGAAGAGTTATCATCCTTATTTTGGGGGAGGAGAGGAGGATCAAGATACTGGTCCATTTGGATTTTGACAAGCATCCATGCTTGTCAGATTACTTGTCAGTTACTAAAAGAATAGGAACAGAATGGCTGCCGTCTCTCCCCTATACAGTCTGCAGCTCTAATGCTAGGGAACTCCTGTGTCTCACTTGGGTCTGTACTTCTGGACAGTGGTGAACAAGTGGGGAGCAATGCGAATGGTCTGCCCACGTGGGGAGGAGTATTTCATCAGTGGCGTTGTTTGGAATTGCCAGTACACTAACAACAAAGCATACCAACTTTTAGTGGGTTTTATTATTGTTTAAATTCTCCATCCCCCCAACTCCATGGCACTGTTCCCAGATTCTCACTGATCACTTTTCCCTCCCCAAGCAGTGACCCATGTGAGGTCTGATTTTTCAATTTGCAGATGTCCGGCTTTTTGCTATTTGCTCATTCTTCTTTAGGTCATTACCTTGATCAACAACATACTTCAGGGCAGTGATTCTAGAACATTCACGGAACCCTGAGATTCCTCATGACCCTGTCAGGGGGTCCTCAAGGTAAAAAATATCCTTAGATTAATACTAAGACTATCATTTGCCATTTCACCATGTTGACATTTGCACTAATGGTGCAAAAGCGATGGTGGCTAAAGCCACTGGCACCTTAGCAGAAATCAAGGCAGTGGCACCAATCTTTCCTAGTGTTACTTGTGTTGCATACCAAAGTAGGATGATTGTCTCAGGAAGAGTGCTTGTGCAACTGTTGAGCTGTGAGTTGAACTAGCTGCTTGTTTCACAAAACACCATTTTTTTACTCGAAAGAATGAGTGACAGAAGACTGTAGGGAAGGTTTGTGCTTCAAAGGAAAACTGTGCGTTGTGTATAGCACATACTTAGCTGGTTAGGATTCTATGGAGCTATTTTGCAACTCTGTAAGTTGTAGTTAACTGATAGCAATGCAAAATAATTCTTTTCTATAGATATGCAAATTACTTGTGTCTGGTGGAGGGATACCCCATCCCCCTCTATGAAAAAGCCAGTTCTGTGCCATGTGCGCATTCATTTCAACATTCTTTTATTCATAATAAATTTGTGCTTCTTTAGCTTCTCCTTTGAACTGGTTCAAACATCTGCTTGATTCTCTCATTATGATTTAAATAAAATCTTTAACGTGGTCGTTTTATATCTGTATGAGAGTTACAGTTTTACCTTTTTAAAAAATTATCTTTTAACAAAAAACTATAGTTACTCCAGCTTGGGTATGTGGCAGAAAATTTCTCAAAAATAATTGAAATTAGCCTGTCAAGGAAAACACTGACAGTATTTGTTATCAAAGATCAAATTCAAGCTTTCAAGTAAAAATTAGAATATCTTCCACTATTAACTTGACAGCTTCCTAACACTTAAAGACTTATCTCCTGAGACTGGCAGTGATGTTAATGAATGTGATCTTGTATAGTGAAATGTGACAACATTTGGAAGGTCTGCATAACTCAGTGAGCCAGTATTTTCCAAATGACCAATGCATGATGTTAAAGAATCATGCATAGGTAAAAAAGAAATCCATTCAAAGTGCATGAAAGCCGAAAGAATTTAATATAACAGAGTTCACTGGTATGGTTTCAGATTCTACATGCAACTAATCTTTAAGAAACTAACACTAGCTGAGTTTTGATGTAGTTGATTATCAAAGAAGAAAATTCACAATTATCTGAAGTCTATTAAGTATTCCTTCCTATTCCAACTACGTATCTGTGTGAGACCGTATTTTCTTCATATACTTCAAACAACTCATTACAATAGATTGAATGCAGAAACAGATATGAGAACCTAGCTGCTCTCTATCAAGCCAGACATTAAAGAAATTTGCATAAATGTAAAGCAATGCCACTCTTCTCATTAAATTTTTTTTTGTTTTGGAAAACAGTTATATTTCATGAAAATATGTAACTAATGTTAAAATGTAATGAGGTTATTATTGTTATTTTAAAATAGACTAATAAATAGTTTTGAAAACCCATATAAACAAAAGCTCTTTGGGAATCTTCAATAATTTTTAAGTGTGGAAAAGGATCCTGAGACCAAAATGTTTGAGAACCACTGCACAAGGAAAGATTGTTAAATGTGAATTGGTTAAGTGGTCAGTTTATGTCAGAAGAAGATGGGGTATGGAAAGAAGCGGTCATATAGATTAAGATGAAGTTGGATTTCCTCTTGCATTATGCACAAGTCTTCTGGGGGGAAACTGGTCTAGTTCTGGCTTTGCCACTAATAATAATAGTATTAGTTATTTTGGGAGCCCCTATTGTATGCTAAATACACTACATGGATCTACATGGATTACTTCATTTATTCCTACAACAACCTTAAAAGGTAGGCCTTATTATTATTATTATTAAAATAAATTTATTTATTTATTTATGGCTGCGTTGGGTCTTCGTTGCTGCATGCGGGCTTTCTCTAGTTGCGGCGAGTGGGGGCTCTCATTGTTGCGGTATGTGGGCTTCTCACTGCGGTGGCTTCTCTTGTTGTGGAGCACGGGCTCTAGGCAGGCGAGCTTCAGTAGTTGTGGCAAGTGGGCTCAGTAGTTGTGGCTCATGGGCTCTAGAGCACAGGCTCAGTAGTTGTGGTGCACGGGCTTAGCTGCTCCGCGGCATGTGGGATCTTCCCCAGACCAGGGATCGAACCCGTGTCCCCTGCATTGGCAGGCAGATTCTTAACCACTGCACCACCAGGGAAGTCCCTATTATTATTATCATTGTAATTATTGTTACTCTTAAGTAAACCCAGGTTCAAAGAAGTTAAGTGACTTGCCCAGAATCTAACAGCCATGATGCAGACCCCACTCTGTCCTGTTCCACAGCCAGTGGCCTTAACCAGGAGTCCCTGTCATCTCCTGATTCTGAGTGAGCATGGCCAAGTCCTGGGTCTTGGTTTCCTCATCTGTAAAGCAAATGAGGTTAGACAGAGCTTCACCCACCTTGGGTCAGGCCCTCAGCTCTGTGCAGAACACGTAGCATATTCTCCTGACTTCAAGAGGCTCCCAGTCCAGGTGATCCCTAACGTCTGTTCAAACTGCCTGAGTCTGTACTTTTCACAGCCCATATTCTTTTTGCTGTCACTGTGAGTCCTGGGGTTTGAATGGCTTTGTGGTTGGAAGTGAAGAAGCCCAAACAGAGGGTGAAGAGGCTGCCAGTTCAATAGTATGGAGTGGCAAGATATTAATCCAGTAGTTAATTCATCTTGCCACTGAATCCTAGGGGCCTGAAACCAGAAACCTAAGCATGAAGCTTCCACTGCTGGAGGATTTTATCCCCCCCACCAATTCAGGAATTGCTTTCAGCCAATATTACCTCTGCTTTCTGAGCACAAGCCAGGCTATTGTGCTGGAAATAATCTGTGTTAGTCTTATTGGAGTGGCTTGTGTTGCCATAGTTACTGTTTGGGTTCTGTGCACCTAAAATTTCAAGGCCTTATCAGGAAAAAAAGAGTTTGCTGATTTTTCTCTTTGGAACATCTGATTGGAGAAAAAACAGATTTTTTTTCCTACTAAATGTCTTTTCTGTGTGGGTACTGTCATACCCGGCATTGCAGAGTTACGGTTAACTCTCCAGTAGTGAAAAGTGGGCTTGGCCATGGCCTTGAAAAATGGACTTGTCAGCATCATGCTGAGGACCCACAATCACTGCCTGTTGATGGATGGAAAGGCAGGTAGTCATTGCTGGTCGTGCAGCTCAGGAAATTGCACGAGACAGCTGGTTATTTATGACAGAGAAACACAGAGCTTCTTAGTAGGTTTCCCAGTTGCCGCCACTCTGTAAACAGTCACTTTCCACCCAGCACTGAGGCTGGGTCAGAAGTTTTCATGGAGATGGGAAGGGGAGCGGGGCATGAAATGGCGCGGGCAAAGAGAGCCAACCTGCTGCTCCGCATACGTGAGCAACTAGAAGTGCACTACATGGAGACTCTGCTTTTGTAGTAGTGATGTCTGTCTGTGCTGCCTGTTTGCTTGTCTAGTTTGCAGACTGTGTCAGCCCACAGTTGAGTCCAGAAATAGTCCCCTTTGCCTGGTCGCCATGAGCCAGACTGGTCTTTATGTGGCTGTCTCCTAGGAGCCCAAAGCTATGCCACATGGCTGGAAGCTGTGTTTACAAGCTTTTCATCTGTCTTCCTTAACTTGTGGTTGCTATGGTTTCCTTCGCCTGCTGGGCCTGGCCTTTTTAGGCGGACAGGCTGTCCACTCAACCGAAAGCCAGGGGCACAGCTCTGCCAGCATTGGCCTTTTGGCCACAATCCCAACCACATCTCATCACCTGCCCATTCTGAGCCCTAAACCTCACCCCTTGTGGGGCTGACCTTGACTTTTGCCCCAGCACCAGTCCAGTGTGGGTTCCACCACCTTACTGCCTATCCTGGGACTTTCCATTGGCCTCATCAGGGCACTGATTTTGTTCTCATCAGACTGATTTATCAGTAGCTTGGATGTTACTTCGTAGAGCCCTGTCTTCCTCTACAATCATCGCAATCTCCTACTTATATGCACGGCTCATTTAAACCTAGAGACAGCTCCATGAGGTGGCCATCGCATCCCCTGTAACGGACATCTGTTGCTGCTGGCTCAGCATCCATTCCCCCCTTTTCAGGCAATAGCATTTTGTCTTTTGGGGAACTGCTCCCTTTTCCCCATTCTCAGCTCTAGTGGGGCTCATCCCACCACTCTTATTCCAGGGCCTGGCCAATCAGAATATTATTATCTCCTAACTTCAATGGTTGGTCCAGGGATTCATCATATGATCCAAGCCAGGTCAGTGAGAATTAATTACAGAACTTGCACAAGAAAGAAGTTTTTTTGCTCTTGTTTAGGGTGTTAGATGTAATCTTGATGTGCTGGTATGGGGGGTCTACAACTTAAGAAGAATGAAACAATGCAGAGAATAGAATTAAGAGGTTAAGAGAGAGCCTGTGACTTGGAGACATTGTTTGTGTGCCTCAACTGTAAACCAAATTACTTGAGTCAGAATAAACTCCCTTTTTATGCAAATGCCTGTTTGAGTTGGGTTTTCTGTCACTTGCAAGTGACAGAGTCTGATATATCCCTATTCAAGAGGACTTTGAGGCTCAGAGAAGTGAAATAACCTGTCCAGTATACCCAGCTACTACAATGTGACCCCATTTCTCTTGACTCCAAAGACTGTCTCTTCCACTATCCCATACTGACTTTGAATAGTAGTCTTACATTTGTGGTACATTTCACAACATGCAGAGTACTTTCACATGACTCATACCACACACCAATTTACTGCTCCCAGCACAGAGCTAATTATTTTTATTGTTATAAACACAGTACTATCATTCCCATTTTCTAGATGAGGGTATTGAAGACTGGTTGCGTGTGCACTTAGTGAGTGACTAAGTGGGGCTGCTTACTTTAACTCTGGTTTAATATTCATTCCACCTCTCTCCATCACTCCCTGAATTGCCCCAGCTGCTGGCCTCTTGTCTCTTTCTTTTCCCCAAGGAACCTTGACCACTCTTTGGAGGTAGTTGCCTTTGGAGGAGGTCTGACACGATGGCAAGGGCATGGGGTCTGGGAGTCAAACAGATCCACGTTTAGATCTTGCTTCTACCACTTACTGACTCTGTAACCATGGGCAAGCTACTCACTTTATTCTGAACTCTAGTTTCCTCTTTTGTAAAACCTATGAGTCAGGGAGAATACTACTTACCGTACAAGATTTTTGTGAGGATTAAATGAAGCCAATGCATGTGAGCAGTAATAATAATAATATCAACAACGTGAATTGAGCATTTACTATATTATTTAATATTATTATCTCTATATTCCAAATGAGAAAACCGAGGTACAGAAAGGTCACGTGACTCGCCCAAGGTCACATATCTTATGAGTGGCAGAGCAGCATTCAACCCAAACATGCTGGTTAAGAACTCTTAATCACAGCACTCAGCACAGAGTAAGTGTTTAAATAACAGAATTACTCTGTATCCTACTCCTATTTCTCTGAAAAGCTCAGTATCCGGTGTTCAGGAAAGAACTGAAGCAGTGGATCTAGGGTGGAAGAGGGCCATGTCTGGTAGACAGATCAGAGTGGGCTGGAGGCTATACCAGGGAGGTAATAACGGTCAGAGCACTTACATGGATCAGAGACGAGGAAGACAGGTGGGACCTGGATGCCAATAAAGGAGGGCCCAGCAAGACAGGTAGGCTTAGGAACTAGAGACCCACCGAGCCAGAGAAAGCACACTAGGAGACACCTTAGTGACCCAGAAGGCTCTTTATCTCAGGCTGAGAGCTTTGCTGTGGTTTCTGTTAAGCCAGGAACCCACTGAAGAGTAGTTGATCGGGGCCCTGCAGGAGAAGGGGTTAGGATTAGGTGGAACTGCAGCTTCTGGCAGGCATCTGTATCTTGACATTGACTGAGGCTTGATAGTGATAATCTCAACTCATTCACTCCATATATCTTTGTAACCCAATGGAAAAAAGTCTTATTTTCTTAGCAGTAGATTCTTTCCTCGCTTAGGACTGCCCGTCCTTCCTCATTTCAGGAGATGTATGTAGGTGGGTGAACACTTTGATCAGCTGCTTGGGGTGGGGGTGAAGATGAGTTCCTAAGCATTAAGCTTGAAGAACAATATATAGATGGTTCTGCTCCATTAACTAACCACCAGGCTCATATTTGGTTGAGTGGGTTGGTACTCTAAGGCTGAGAACTGAATAGCTTTGGGACAATGGAGCATATTTTTTAGAGGCTGAGAAAAAGGAAGAGGAAGAGAAGGAGCAAAAATGAACTAACTGCAGGGGAGAAGACTTTCAGGGAAAAGAAGAAAAATATTTAAAGGGACTTGTATGAGATCTCGTCACACTGTGTGCAGTGTAAACTTTCCTTTATGCCTCCCCAACAATTCTTTGGTAAAATAGACATTGCTTATTAATGTGTTGTGGAGTTTAATCTCTTTTGAGAATGCACTGAAATGCTGAGTCCCCGTTCAAGGTGGCCATATGACGAGCAAAACTTGCCCACCGGGATCTTGCCACATCTGGGACACATATTTTTGTAGCACCTACTATGTGCCAGGTATAGTGCCAGGCACTGAGGTTACAAAAACTAGACATGGTCTTGGCTCCTAAGAAGTGTACAGTCTTTTGGAAGAGCATGTATGGAAACAGATTCAGTGGAAGACTTTAAACTGGGAGGCTGAACATCAGAGTTGTTCTAAAAGGATATTAAATGTGGTCGTTCACTTACAGACAGACATATGGACCAATGGAATAAAGAGCCCAGAGACAAACCCTCATATATATGGTCAAATGATTTTCAGCTAGGGTGCCAATACCATTCAATGGGGAAAGGACAGTCTTTTCAACAAAGAGTTTTGGGAAAACTGGATATTGACTTGCAAATGAATGAAATTGGACCCTTATTTTATACCATGTGAAAAAAAATAACCTCAAAATGGATTCGAGACCTAAATATAAGAGCTAAAACTATAAAACTCTTAGAAGAAAACATAGGGGAAAAGTTTAATGACATTGAATTTGGCAGTGATTTCTTGGATATGACATCAAAAGCACAGGCAACAACAGAAAAATAGATAAATTGGACTACATCAAAATTTAAAACTTATGTGCAACAAAGGCCACAGAGTGAAAAGGCAACGAACAGAATGGGAAAAAATATTTGCAAATCATCTATCTGATAAAGGGTTAATATCCAGAATACATAAAGAACTCCTACAACTCAACAACAGCATTAAAAACAACCTCATTAAAAAATGGACATAGCCTAGGGATAGGACAGGAATAAAGATGCAGACGTAGAGAATGGACTTGAGGACACGCGGAGGGGGAAGGGTAAGCTGGGACGAAGTGAGAGAATGGCATGGGCATATATACACTACCAAATGTAAAAGAGATAGCTAGTGGGAAGCAGCCACATAGCACAGGGAGATCAGCTCGGTGCTTTGTGACCACCTAGAGGGGTGGGATAGGGAGGGTGGGAGGGAGGGAGATGCAAGAGGGAGGGGATATGGGAACATATGTATATGTATAACTGATTCACTTTGTTATAAAGCAGAAACTAACACACCACTGTAAAGCAATTATACTCCAATAAAGATATTTTAAAAAAATGGACATAGGACATTTCTGCAAAGAAGCAAAACAAATGGCCAGTAAGCTCATGAACAGATGTTGAACATCACAAATCACTAGAGAAATGCAAATTAAAACCATGATAAGGTTATCACTTCATACCCATTAAGATGGCTACTATCAAAATAGAAAATAACAAGTGTTGGTGGGAATGGGGAGAAACTGGAACCCTTGTACACTGTTAATGGAAATGTAGAATGGTACAGCCACTGTGGAAAACAGTATGGCAGTTCTTTAAAAGAGTAAAGATAGAATTACCATATGATCCAGCAATTCTACTTCTGGATATATACACACAAGAACTGAAAGCAGGGATTTGAACAAATATTTATACAACAATGTTCATAGCAGCATTAATCACAATAGCCAAAATGTGGAAACAACTCAAGTGTCCATCGATGGATGAATGGATAAACAAAATGTGGTCTATACAAACAATGGAATATTATTTAGGCTTAAAAAAAGAATGAAATTCTGACACATGCTACTACATGGATGAACCTTGAGGACATTATGCTAAGTGAAATTTTCTAGTCACAAAAGGGCAAATACTGTATGATTCCACTTATATGAGAGACCTAGAGCAGTCAAAATCAGAGACAGAAAGTAGAATGAAGGTTTCCAGGAGCTGGGGAATGGGTACAGGGTTTCCGTTTGGGGTGATGAAAATGTTCCTGAGATAGATGGTGGTGGTAGCACAGCAATGTGAATATACTTAATGTCACTGAACTGTACACTTAAAAATGGTTAAGGTGATAAACCTTATGTGTATTTTACTGCAGTCAAAAATGTTATCACTCACTCAAAAATCACACCACTGTAAAGACTGACAACATTTTGTACTGTGAAGAGATGATGTGATCTGGTGGACTGTGAATGACTGGTGATGGCTGCCCAGAGGTAGATTGTCATAGACAATGGCCATGGCATTGCAATGGACTTGTGGCTACAGAAATTGTGACAGATTTTGAACATTTATCTGATGTGGCAGGTAAAAATGACTTTAGTTTGATCATTGTCAAACTAGACAAATTTTGGCATTAAGATATCGAAACTCCAGAACTACTGTAATATCAGAATGGAGCAGGTCTAAGACCTTCCATGCAAATGATCTTCTGCTGTGATTACAATATGAGAAGCACCATGAAAGTGATAGGTGTATAGTACCTATTTGTTCGTGCAGTCTTTTTTTTTTTTTTAAGATTTATTTATTATTTATTTATTTAATTTATTTTTGGCTGTGTCGGGTCTTAGTTGCAGCACGTGGGATCTTTGTTGAGGCATGCGGGATCTTCCGTTGTGGTGCTCAGGCTCTTCGTTGCGGCGCACAAGCTTCTCTCTAGTTGTGGTGCGCAGGCTCCAGGGCTCCTGGGCTCTGTAGTTTGCAGCACGCAGGCTCTCTAGTTGAGGCATGCGAGCTCAGTAGTTGTGGCACGTGAGCTTAGTTGCCCCATGGCATGTGGGATCTTTAGTCCCCTGACCAGGGATCGAACCCGAGTCCCCTGCATTGTAAGGTGGATTCTTTACCACTGGACTACCAGGGAAGTCCCTGTTCACTCAGCCTTGAGATATTTCCTCTGGACTTCATATGTTCCAGGAGACAGGACAGAGGTGTACGTTCCTAATTCTTCTCTCCACCCTCTGCCATTCTGTGCTTTCTTCTTTCGGCATCATGCTTTGGCTGTAGGGTTCATTTTGCCTTGTTAGCCAGGCTGATGTGATGGAAATTCAGTCTACAAAATGGTACCTTTTGTTCAATGGGGAAAGCAATTGTCCCAAGCTTTTGGAAGTTTATGTGTAGGTTTATGGAACTGCTCTCAGCAACAACACCTCTGAGGGAGTGAGGGCAGCAGAATCAATCCCTGGGAATCTCTGAAGCTGGGATGATCCTTCAGAGTTGTCCAAGGTGTGGCGGGACCACCTATGCCACAGTCATTGATGCAAGTGTCTGAGGAGGGGGCATAACCTGGAGTGAGTGGTCTCCTTGGCTGAGGTCAAGGCCTGAGGGGAGTTGTAGCTGGGAGCCCTCAACAACCAACACTCCTGGGCACTTGGGGAGTGAGTGCCTCAGTCCTGATGGGGATCTGGTGGCACAGCAGACTCACAGGCACTGTATGGATACTCTGCTTTGGTCCGCAGGAATTCCTGGTGCAAGATTTAGGCTATTTCCTGGAAAGGTAGCACACAGTACCAGCAGCATGAACAAAACAAGAGTTGAGTTCTTGTTAACTTTTTAAAAATCTCTTGCTCAAACAATATTATAACAGCAAAAATAGAAATAAAATTTAAAACCCCTGCCTTCCTTCTGAATTACTTGTTTTCACCTGCTGTGCTATTATCTGGTCAGATTAGCCTTATGCACATACCAGTTTTATATAGTTAAGATTATAGGTATTATGTATATGTGTGTATATATGATGTTGTATTGTATGTGTATAAACAACACTATATTTTCCTGGCTATAGTGTTTTTTAAATGAGTTAAATTTCATACAGAGAAATGTACAGATCTTAATTATACAATTAGTTTTGATAAATGTATACACCTGAGTATACCCCAGTCAAGGAAACATTTCCATCACTCTGAAAAGTTCCTGGTGACCTCACCTGGTCAGTTCTCACCCCCATAGGCAACTCCTGTCCTGATTTATTAAAAAAAATTTTTTTCCAGTTCTATTGAGATATAATTGACATATAGCACTGTATAACTTTAAGGTATATAGCATAGTGACTTGACTTACATATGTTGTGAAATGTTTGCCACAAGTTTAGTTATCCATCATCTCATACAGATACAAAAAAAAGGAAAAAAAATTTTTCCCTTGTGATGAGAACTCTTAGGATTTACTCTCTTAACTTTCAGATATACTCTACAGCGGTGTTAACTATAGTCATCAGTGTTGTACATTACATCCCCAGTACTTATTTATCTTATAATTGGAAGTTTGTACCTTTCGACCACCTTCCTTCAATCCCCCCATCTCACCCCCTGTATCTCTGGTAACCACAAATCTGATCTCTTTTTTCTGAGTTTGGTTTTGTTATTGTTGTTTTTAGATTCCACAAGATTTCTTTCTTTTTTATGGCCGATTAATATTTCATTTTATGTAAATACCACAACTTCTTTATCCATTCTTTTTTGTTTTTTAATTTGTTTTTGGCTGTGTTGGGTCTTCGTTGCTGCATGCGGGCTTTCTGTAGTTGTGGCGAGCAGGGGCTACTTTTCGTTGTTGCAGTGTGTGGGCTTCTCATTGCGATGGCTTTTCTTGTTGCGGAGCATGGGTTCTAGGGGCACAGGCCTCAGTAGTTGCAGCACGCGGGCTCAGTAGTTGTGGTGTGCGGGCTCTAGGGCACAGGCTCAGTAGTTGTGGCTCACGGCCTTAGTTGCTCTGAGGCGTGTGGGATCTTCCCGGACCAGGGATGGAACCTGTGTCCCCTGCGTTGTCAGGTGGATTCTTAACCACTGTGCCACCAGGGAAGTCCCTTATCCATTCTTTATCTATTCAGTACTCAGGTTGTTTCCAGATCTTGGCTACTGTAAATAATGCTGCTAGGAAAAGTGGGGGCATGGGAGCAGATATCTTTTTGACATAGTGTTTTTGTTTCCATCAGATACATTCCCAGAAGTGGAATTACTGTATCATATGCTAGTTCTATTTTTAATTTTTTTAAAATTTATTTTATTTATTTATCTTTGGCTGCGCTGGGTCTTCGTTGTTGCGTGCGGGCTTTCTCAAGTTGCTACGAGTGGGGGCTACTCTTCATTGCAGTGCGTGGGCTTCTTGTTGCCGAAGCTTCTCTTGTTGCGGAGCACGGGCTCTAGGCATGCGGGCTTCAGTAGCTGTGCCTTGCAGGCTCTAGACCACAGGCTCAGTAGTTGTGGCGCACGGCCTTAGTTGCTCCGCGCCATGTGGGATCTTCCCGGACCAGGGCTCGAACCCGTGTCCCCGGCATTGGCAGGCGGGTTCTTAACCACTGCACCACCAGGGAAGCCCTATTTTTAATTTTTTGAGGAACCTCCATACTGTTTTCCATAGTGGCTGCACCAATTTACATTCCCACCAACAGTGCACAAGGGTTTCCTTTCCTCTACACCCTGGCCAGAAATTTGTTATCTCTTATCTTTTTTATAATAGTCATTCTAACAGGCATGAGGTGGTATCTCAGTGTGGTTTTGATTTGCGTTTCTGCAATGATTAAAGATGTTGAGAGCGTTTTTCATATACCTGTTGGCCATCTGTATATCTTCTCTGGAGAAATGTCTATTCAGGTCCTTTTCCCATTTTTAATGGGATTATTTGGTTTTTTGCTATTGAGCTGTGTGAGTTCTTCATATATTTTGGATATTAACCCCTTATCAGAGAGGTGATTTGCAAATATTTTCGTCCATTCTGTTGGTTGCCTTTTCATTTTTTAAAAAAATAAATTTATTTATTTTATTTATTTATTTTTGGCTGCATTGGGTCTTCGTTGCTGTGCGCGGGCTTTCTCTAGTTGTGGCGAGCAGGGGCTACTCTTCGTTGCGGTGCGCGGGCTTCTCATTGCAGTGGCTTCTCTTGTTGCGGAGCAGGGGCTCTAGGCACACAGGCTTCATTAGTTGTGGCACATGGGCTCAGTAGTTGTGGCTCACGGGCTCTAGAGCGCAGGCTCAGTAGTTGTGGCACGGGGCTTAGTTGCTCCGCGGCATGTGGGATCTTCTCAGACCAGGCCTCGAACCTGTGTCCCCTGCATTGGCAGGCGGATTCTTAACCACTGCGCCACCAGGGAAGCCCTGCCTTTTCATTTTGTTGATGGTTTCCTTTGTTGTGCAGAAACATTTTTTAGTCCTCTTATTTATTTTTTACTTTGTTGATTGTGCTTTAGGTGTCATAGCCTAAAAATCATTGCCAAGACTCTGATTTTTATCATCATGGGTTAGTTTTGTCTGTTTTTGAATTTACATGAAAGGAAGCCTAGAGGATTGACTCTTTTGATACATACATATTTTAAAAATCGACTTTTCCCTGTTCTTTATACTAATGTATTTTTCTGGATGTGAAAAGTATATCTTTTTATTATCAGCATTTGAAAATATAGAATAATATTATGCAGCATTAAAAATTATTGTCCTTAGATCCACTCTCCATAGGTAACTGCTGAATCTTGGCATATTTCCTTACAGCAGTGGTTTTCAAAGTCTAGTCTCCAGGCTAACAACATCAGAGAACTTGTTAGAAATGCAAAATTTCCAGCCTCATCCCAGACCTTCTGAGTCGGAAACTTTGCAGGTGGGGCCCAGCAGTGTGTTTAAGGAAGTCCTCCAGGTGTCTCTGATACATGAGTATTTGAGAACCATTTCCTTAGAATGTTTTTCTTTTTCTTTCCTTTCTTTCTTAGATGAGATCATGTCGTGCTAACATTTTTACATTCTACCTTTTCATGTAACAATTTATTGGAAACATTACTATGTCATGACAGGTAATGAGTTAACTTATCCAGACTAAGAAAAATTTGTATGGTATGTAAGTGTAGTAATGAAGCTAAATGTGACCTGTTTTGGCTTTTGCCTTCTCTTGGGATGTCTACTTCCCAACTCGACCGCATTTGTGGGCAGCTTCCTTTACTGGCTCTCATCACCATTTAGCGTGATGATGCTGGAAATGTGTTTGGGTGGAATGATTCCAGTTGAACTTGGGAAGATTTACAGACAGACCTCATCTGGTGTAGGACTGGTGAATAACAATTTCATCCAGGCAAATGATGCAGAGGGCTGACACTTGTCGTTCCCAAATAAGAATTGGTCTTCTGACGTCTAGGTGGGCAGACACAGACATGCCAATGGCAGAGGAGACATCTTGAAGGAAAGGTAGCTATGTGGCTCTGTTGGGGACACTGTCTGGGTCCTTGGTTATAGTTGAACAATAACCCTCCCTCTTGCCTCATGAGCCAGCCCTACTAAGGAGCATTATGTCCAGTGGGAGACTCCAGACTGGCAGGCCTTATCCTCAGTTGTCCTGAGTATATCCCTCCATATAAAGGCTTTATAGTCATCTTACAAGAAATTATCTTTAAAGAGATGGCCTTGAGGACTCAGATTGGGGAAGGAACTTACCCAAGGTCACACAGTTGGGGTGTGTTGGCAATGCTGTGATTCCAATCTAAATCACCTAATTCCAGATTCTGCCTGCTTTCTGCTCTTGTTGCTGCCTTCTGGAGAGTATATGGTCCTTTTCCTATGCCTGGTGGACAGGGCATCAGGAAAGGGGGCAGTGTCAGACTGTTTCAGGGCATTAGGTACCTATATTGGCACTTCTGGGGAAAGTGATAGAAGAAAACATGAAAGGCAGAGTGAGTGGGTTTTGGAACTATGTTGATTTGATTTAGAGTCAGAGATAAGGCACTTATGGGTTGTGTGACTGTATCAGTTATCTGTAGCTGAGTAACAAATTATCCCCAAAAATGTGGCATAAAACACACACATTTATTATCTCACAGTTTCTGTGGATCAACAATCCAGGTTTGGTTTCCCTGGGTCCTTTGCTTCAGGAGCTCTCATGAGGCTGCAGTTGAGGTGTCGGTTGGTGCTGAGGTCTCATATGAAGACTCAACTGGGGAAGGGTCTTATATTAATCAACTCGGGCTGCCATAACAAAGTGCCACAGACTGGGTTGCTTAAACAGCAGACATTTATGTCTTCACAGTTCCAGAGTCTGGAAGTCTGAGATCAGGGGGCCAGGTGGGCTCTGGTGAGAGCTCTCTTCCTGGCTTGCAGACAGCCACCTTCTTGCTGTGTCCTCACATGGTGGAGGGAGAGAGAGCAAGATCTCTGGTCTCTTCTTATAAGGATACTAGTCCCTTCATGAGGGCCCTACACTCACGAGCTCATCTAAATCTAATTACCTTCCAAAGGCCCCATCTCCAGACACTAGCACTTTGGGGGTTAGGGCCTCAGCGTATGGATTTTGGGGGAACACAGTTGAGTCCATAGCAGATCCACTCCTAAGCTTGTGTGGTTGTTGGTAGGACTCAGTTCCTTATGGGTTGTTGGACTAAGGGCCTTAGTTCCTTGCTGCCTGTCAGTTAGAGGTCACCCTCTGTTACTTCCACATGGGCCCCTCCAACAAGGCAGATGACTTAACTTCTCTGAATCATCCCCCTTTTTACCCTATAAAATGGGGACGGTTATAGCTCTTCGAGAGCTGCTGTGATAATTCACTGACATAATGTAGAAAATAGCTTTGCACAGAGGCTGGCATCTTGTTGGGGCTTCCCAAATGGTAACTATTATTACTATTATTATAATTTTTCGAGCATCTGATACTCTGGAGCCTGGCCATTGTCCAGATTGCATATGAGGATATGTCCCCTGTCCCCTGCTATAACAGAGTCTTCCCCAGGTTAAGGACAGTTTCTAAACCACAGAGAAAATACAGTTTATTTCCTGAAGCATCTCAGACCACTGGACTGGCAGTTCTCAGAGATGTGCCATGAAGTATACAGTAGTCACACCTTTTTTTGTCCCTCCATGTCAGCCTCTTAGAGCAGGCCCAAGAGTTTCCTTTCACATCCCTAGAAACCAGACCCCTTACAGCATCCACTGCCCGTGCATGACATGGATTCTCCAGGAAGTTCAACCTGAGCCACCTTCGCTTAGTCCACCTCAGTTTATCCTGTCTCTTGAAGCATTGTCTGTTCTCTGCCTCATATTTGGTGCTATCTCAAAGCATAGTGTCTGCTCCTTTCCCATCCAATCCTGGCACAGTTAACAAGGTGAAGCAGTGCTTTCCAGAGGCCTTGGAAGCCATATCTTTCTCAATCATCATTTGGGGGTATTACAGGGGGAAGTATGAGTTTGTCTTATTGCCACGGGATCATGTAGATGTCCTAATCCTCACTCTGCAGAAATAAGACCAGACTGAATGTCTGTTCTGAATTATCTTTCTGCCTAAATGGAGCCCAGGAGGGACCCTAACTTGCAAAAAATATATTATTCAGCTGAATGCTGATTTCATTTCCTAAAAGAGATTGGGTCCAAATAAGACTTTAATTGAATTCAGCCTCTTGACCTGACACTGACTTGGTTCTCCCTCCCAGTGCCTTCCAACATTAGACAAGGGAGGAGGAGGAGGAATAGACAAATAAAGAGATTCACATGGATTTATAGGCCGAACCACTTCCACATTCCTTAAAGCCCGAATGGCTGTATAAGAAACAGCTGCAGTATTTACTGGGGCCTCATGAGGCCTCATTACCATCCCACCTCCTCACAGCGGGTGTTCAGCTCCAAATGGAGTGCAGTGGAGGGAGTAATTGACTCTGCTGCCCTGGCACCTGGTGTTTCTGCCAAATGCCTGAGGTCCCTGCAGCAGAGAAACCGCCCGTCCTGAGCTGGGTGGAGGGAGGCCTCAGGGCTTCTAGTGAGAGGTGGAGAGCGGAGCCAAGAGGAGGTCAGAAGGGATTTCATTGTTCACTTGTTCTTATCTTTGTCCATTCACTCAAGAATTTTTTATTGAGCACCTACTAAATGTCGGGTACTGTTTAGGCACAGGAGACATGGTGACAGACATGGTCCCTGCCTTCTGGGAGCTTATACTCTAGAGCCGCTCTGTCCAATACAATAACCATGAAATTTAAATAGAAACTCATTAAAACAAAATCAAATTGAAAATTCAGTTATTCAGGCACATGTGCACATTTCAAGTGCTCATAGGCTAATGGTCATTGTATCGATCAGTACAGGTAAAGAACATTTCTGCCATTCACAGAAAGGTCCATCAGACCCACTGGAATAGAGTGGGTGGGGTGCAGAGGGTTATTAAGTGAACAATCATATAGGTAAATGAGGTAACGTCAGATGTAGTGGCACTATGAAGAAAACAAAACAGGGGAATGGGCTAGAGTTGCCTTTTGAGTAGGGCGGTTTGGGTGGGCTTCTCTGAGAATTATTGAAGTGTCCACTGAGCCCCTGTATGCCTTGACACATGGGCCAAGATCCTGGAGGGAGCTGGGTGAACAGCAAGTCCTTGGAGCATTCCAGAAGTGTAAGAAAGCTGCTGTGGCTCGGAGCAGGGAGCCAGAGGGGGAGCAGTGTGGGGTCAGGGGCAAGGCAGAGGCCCAGTTGCGTGGGTCATGGGGAAGAGTGTGGTGGGAGGCTATTGCAGGGTATTTAGAGGGAAGCATCGGGATCTGATTTATATGTTACAAGCTCACTCTGGCTTCTGGGTTGATCATGGATTGTAAGGAGGCTAGGCTGGAGGCAGAGGGACCAGGAAGGAGGCTATTAAGGCTGTCCAGGTGAAAGAAGCTGGGGCCTTGGCATCAGGGGCTAAGGGCAGCAGCTAACCCCAGAAGGGTAGCTCTGTAGGAGATAATTCCTCATCTGAAAATACGGGTATGCTGTCACTGATGCAGGGATACAGTGAAGCAACATTTGTGAAGGACCCAGTCTTCAGAGCACCGCAGTACGTGGCATTATCTTGTCTAACTCCCTTTACAGCTCTCCTAGATGATGCTAACAGCCTCTCCTCTGCTTTCTAGTTCCTTGTCTTGCCTATTCTAGCCCAGTTTCCACACTGTCACTGGAGTCACCTTTTCTGAAAGGCCAATCTGTTGAGGTCAGTTCCCTTCAGAGGCTCCCGACTGAACCTCGGCTAAACTTGAAACTTGTTAACATGGCTTAGGAGGCTCTTCACACTGTGGCCCATGTTTCTCTCTGGGATCATATCCTTCAGGCTCCACCTTGAGCTCAGGCTCCACCTACACTGATCATCACCTTTTAGCTCATACCACTCCACCTGCCCAAAACACTTTCCCTCTCTGTCTTGGACTTGCTGTCTTCAGCTCTCTCTCTTTCTAGGCTCAGCTTAGAAATTTCCACCTCTGAGAAGCCATCTCTGGCTCTCCAAGTGTAGGTCAGGTGCATTTACCATGAGATCCCATGGAACCCTGTATTTTTTCCTCACGTTCAGTTATAATTGCTTGTTTACCTGTCTCCTCAATTAAACTAAGATCCCCATGTCAGTTGGGACTATGTCTATCTGGTCTGTGATTGTGTCTGGCTCTTTGTATGCTTAGCCCATATGAAGTGTTTAAGATATATTTGTTGAATGAGCAAGTGTATGAGTTAATAAAAATTTTCAATTCATATCCCTTAGTATAGCTACTTTCATTCTCTTTGTCCTTCTTTTTTCCATTATTATTATTATTTTGAATCAGCCATTCTTCAGGCTTCCTAACCTGAGTGTCTTAGCTCAGGCTACCATAACAAAATACCATACTGGGTGGCTTAAACAATAGATATTTATGTTCTCCTAGTTCTGGAGGGCCAAGATTAGGTGTGAGCAGGGTCTGGTTTTCATTAGGACCCTCTCCTGGCTTGCAGACGGCTACCTTCTTGCTGTGTTTTCACACACAGGAGGGGTTGGGGGGAAGAGAGAGAAAGAGAGTGAGAGAGACTGAGAGAGAGAGAGTGTTGCCGAGAGAGCTCTCTGGTGTCTCTTCTTGTAAGGCACTAATCCCATCGTGAGGCCCCACCCTCATGACCTCATCTAACCTTAAGTATCTCCCAAAGACCCCACTTTCAAATGCCATCACAGTGGGGGTTAGGGCTTCAACATATGAATTTGGAGGATGTTACAAACGTTCAGTTTATAACTCTAAGACGAGGTGAGAATTTGACACGGGTTCCCTACTTCCTACCCTGGAATCCACTGGCAGCTGATGGCCTGCATGATGTATTCAATAGTAGTCAGATGACCTAGGTTTAGAGCCCAGCTCCAGCATTTATGAATTGTAACACCTTGATCAAGTCACATCATCTCTTTCTTCTCCCAGTACTCAATGGAGGGTATTTAAGATGGTCAGGACACACTTGTTAACCGCACATACAGGCTCAGTGGGTACTTCAATAATTCCTCACATCAACAGCATAAGACCTCTCATTCATTATCTCATTTAATCCTCCCAAGAACCCTAAGAATTCATATTATTTTCCCATTGCAGAGATGAGAAGGCTGAGTCTCTGGGGGTCCCCAGTAGTCCCTTTGTCCTGATCCTGGAATATTGTCCTTCTGCTTTTGTTTCATGGCCTCCCGTTTCACTCCTCACCCCCTGTCCGATCTTGAGGACTTGTGACCTGGGCAGGCATCTGTTGGTCTGCAGTCTCTGGCCTGAGTCCTTGTAGCTTGGTGCTGTGGTCTGAATGTTTGTGTCTCCCCCAAATTCACATGTTGGAATCCTAACAACAAATGTGATCGCATTAGGAGGTGGGGTTTTTGGGAGGTGATTAGGTCATGAGGGTGGAGCCCTAAGAAATGGGATTAGTGCCCTTATATTAGAGACCTGAGTGAGCTCCTTAGTTCCTTCTACCTAGTGAGGATACATGAGAAGTCTGACTTGGGAGAGGGCCCTCAGGCAACCATGTTGGCACCCTCATCTCAAACTTCCAGTCTCCAGAACTGTGAGAAATAAATGTTTGTTGTTTATCAGCCACCCAGTCTGTGGTGTTTTGTTATAGTGCCTGAACAGACTAAGACTTTGGGCTACCTGACCAAGCACCTGTGACTATGCATTGCTGTGATTTTCCCCATACCTTAGAATTAAAAAACTTTAAAAGGTGTAAGTTCTCTAGTGTGGGCTTTCATAGGGTCAGTATATCAAACCCAATTCTTCCCCTTTCAAGTTTTGAACCAACTGAGAAGTAGATAAAGGAGAAAGGCAGAGGGTTATCTTGTTATTTATGTAACAAGCCCATATGTGACTTACTAGGTGCCAGCCAGCAACTTGCCCATGGTCACACAGCTAGTAGGTGGTAGAACCAGGCTTCCAACGCAGCTCCAGAAACTTCTTGTTATTCTACTTCTTAAATCGCAAGCTTTGTTCATGATAAAACTACAGTGGAGGACAGGGATTAGGTGCATGTCCAAAATGGCGAATTAACTCTCTATTCCTGAATTAGACTCTCCCAGCTGGTCGCGGCCCCCATAGGTGTCTCCACTATGGAGGAGCTAGCCCTGCTTCTCCTACTGCAGGTTTGGTCCTTCCTATAAGCAGGCAGACCTGAAAAGAGAAGATTAAGGGGGTGAGTTCAGTCTCTCCTTCCAAATTCACCAATCTGCTAAGTCACTTTTCCTCCCTCCTTCAGGGAGGAGTAAGTGAGAGATGGGGAGAATGGCCAAAGTGTTCACTGAACTAAGGTCTCTCCAGGTGGAATAAATGTTCCCCCGAACCCCATGGAGGCTGTGGACCAAATGCCTCATCATCCTTGGAAGTGAGCAGACTCTGCTGGCAATGAGTCAAGGGCTCAGGTGTTTTCAATTCCTTCTTTCTGTTCTTCCAGAATTAGGATTCTGAGGCCTAGCTGTGAATCACTGTTCCTGTGACTGCCTAGCCTTTGGATGGACAAGAGGACAGCTGGGCTGCATATCAGGAACTGCTCTTCTTAAAAAGCCAGAGGACTTCTGTAGCATCGCCTAGCAGCCTTCCTCAGGCTTAGTGACAGGTCCTGATTGCTAAGAGACTGATTTTTCCCCTTTTCTTAACAGAGCCAAGTGGGCATGTGCCTGAGGCCTGAGGGTTCCTGTGTGTATCTCAGTGTCTCTCAGTAGGGTCTGGCGCCTATGTGGGTGGGGAAAGAACATCGGATGTGGGGTCAGGTGTCCTGGTTTCTTGCCTGGCTCCCATTTATTAGCCATGTGAGGTTGAGAAAGTCATTCAGCCTCCCTGTGCCTTCATTTCCTCATCTGTAAAATGGGAGTGATATTACCTATCTCAAAGGGCTGTGTGAGGATCAAGATAATGGATGAGAATGTGCTTTATAAACAACAAAGCTGGATAATTTCAAGCTGCTTTATCACATTTCCCATGGATCTTTTCTGTGAATCCCCCTTTCTTCTTTCCCACATCCTTTTCATAGCAGACACAGGTTGATTGCTCATCCAGCATCCATTCTTCCTTCTTCTGGAATAGCACCCGGATTCTTCTTTGGGAATCTCTTGGGCCATGTGGATTGTTTGGATCTGACCCATCCTGCAGCTCCAGGGGCAAGCCCACGATCCAGGCCTGACCAAGCAGAATATTCTATCCCTCTGGCCATACTAATTGGTTCAAGCATAGCCACGGGCCCCAGCTTGGCTCAACTGACCATTCTTGGGGCTTTTGCTGGAATTCCTGGGAAGGACTTTGCCTTCTTCGCCAGAATTGCCAACTTGAAGAATGTAAGCCTGGACTGTTGGGGGCCACCTTTGCCATCTTATGGGGAGAGTCTGCCACTATACAGGAAAGCAGAATGGTGAATTGAAGAAAGGTGTGTCCTCTTGAAATTGTTAGAGCTCCTGGACCCAGCCATGCCTGATTTGTGTTCATTATGAATGAGGTTGATTAGCATTTCATATGTTTTTCCCTTTCTGTGAACTGTTATTCATATTCTTTACTGATTTTTCTAATGGACTGTTGGTGCTTTTCTCATAGATTTGAAGGAACTTTTTTTGGTATTTATTTTATATTGAACTGAAATTCACAGAAGATAAAATTAACCATTTTAAAGTGTACAATTCGGTGGCATTTAGTACATTCACAATGTTGTGCAACCATCACTTCTATCTAGTTCCAAAGAATTTTCATCATCACCAAATCGTGTCCATTAAGCAGTCACTCCCCATTCTCCACCTCCCTCAGCCCTTGGCAACCACTAACCTACTTTCTATCTCTATGGGTTTATTTTTTCTGGATATTTCATATAAATGGACTCATACAATATGAGACCTTTTGTGTCTGTCTTCTTTCACTTAGCATAATGTGTCAAAGATTCATCCAGATTGTAGCATCATCAGTTTTTCATTCCTCTTTATGGCTGAATGATATTCCATTATACTTACACAACATGCTTTATTTATCCATTCATCTGTTGATGGACATTTGGATTATTTCCACCTTTTGGCTATGGTGAACAGTGCTGCTAGAACATTCATGTACAAGTATTTGCCTGAACTGTATATTAGGGAAATTAGTCCTTGGCCTGTGATAGGTGGTGCAAATATGGTTTCTCAGTTCGCAGTTTGTCTTTGACTTTGCTTGTGCTTTTGGCCAGGCAGAATTTTGAAACAGTTGTTATGTAGTTGAATCTTTCAGGCTTTTACGGCTTATGGGTTTTGTGACACAGTTAGGAAGGTCATTATTTTTTAATTTAATTTAATTTTTTTTTAAGCTGCACTGTGTAGCATGCAGGATCTTAGTTCCCCCACCAGGGTTCAAACCCATGCCTCCTGCATTGGAGGTGCAGAGTCTTAACCACTGGACTGCCAGGGAAGTCCCAGGAAGGCCATCATTATACTTGAGGTTATAAAATAATTCTTCCATTAAAACCTCAACTTATCTACTCCTATCAGTCAAACAGGGATTAGAAACAGCCGCACTTGCCCCCCTCTTCCCCCCGCCCCCTCCCCACCCCGAGTTATTGTGAGGACCAAATAAGAGAAACGATATGAAAGGGCTTTATAAAATATAAAAGCAGTATATATATACACACAAGACATGTTATTATCGTCACTATTAACTGTATCAAATTCTGGCACTAACTAGCTGAGTTCTGTTGTTGCTTTCATTTTGCAGAGCAGAGATTGAAGGGCAGAATTATTTACCAAGCCAGCCAAGGATGCATTAATTGGTAGCATTGGAGAATGTCACAAAAGATATCAACTCTTATTAGTCATCTTGGGAGTGTTTCATATTTGACCAGAAAAATAAAATTGCCTTAAACTAAAAACTCTTCTGGTCATTCTTCCTCCAAGTAGAGTCTTTTTTTTTTTTTTTCTACCGGGAAAAGAAACCAGTTCAGTGGGTTTTGTGTTATTCAGCTGTAATTGCGATTTAAGCTTCATCAATGGCCGTTTGTGACATGTTTTCCTTATATTTTAAACTCTAAATTCTTTTTTTAATGGCAAACTTCAGGTTGAACACTATATTGATTGAAGAAAAATGTTACTACTTGACAGCAATTATTCCTACGCTGATTGCTCTGGGATAGAATTGGGTACTGGTTGAGTCCTTGGGCTCTGATATGGCCGGATGTGGGCTTGCATGCAATTCAGTTGTGTGATCCTGGGCAAATTGCTTCACTGCTCTGTCCCCCTGTATCCCCATCTGTAAAACGAGGATGATTACAGCAACTGACCCAGTGATAAAATCTATGTCAGTGATAAAACCTATATAGAATACTTGGCCCAGTGCCTGTATGGAGTGAGAGCTTGATAAATATTAGCTATTAGTATAATTCAGGAATATCTAAAAGAATCCAGGAAATGAGCCTGAGGGAAGTGAAATATACCCTCCAGGGGCTATTCCCATCCTTGGGGGGTGGGGCTGGCACAGATCAAATCACATGGCAGAGCCCCTGGCCCTGCCGCCTACCACATTTATTTTTGGAGCAATCTGGTTTCTGTTTCTTCCATGTGAAGGGTAATTATCAGCAATGGCAGTTGGTTCTCATATAGCGAGGAAGAAGTGGCCACATGGAAGAGAATGTCACAGAGGGCAGCTGGGAGATTGGGGTGAGCTGTGGGGAGGAGTGGAAGGAAAAGAGCAGGTCATACCACCTCTTCTTTGGGAAGGAAGATTCTGGATGCTGTGGGTTCACGGTGTGTTATGATGTATTCGCAGGGGGCACAACGCTTTTTTGCTTTTTCCCTTTTTCTTTTTCCTCCCTTCCTGCTTCCAACCCAGGCATGTGTGGAGCCCCATCTCTGGTCCTAGACCCAGCATGGTTGGACCCTAAAAAGAAGTACTGCATGGGACCTCTGCTATGTGCCAGGCACTTTAAATCCATGATCACACTGGATCCTGTGCAAAGAGTGAGATCCCCACCATTTTACAGACGAGGAAACTGAGACTCAGTGAAGGCACAGAAGCTACCTAAGGCCCCCCAGCACGCTGGAATGGCAGAGCCAGAATTTAAACCACCACCTGTCTTACGCCGAAGCCCAGCTTCTGTTGTTCAGCACATAGCTCTATACCATACTTCATTTCAGTTTTATATGGCTTTTTGCAACATTTCTGTGGCTCAGTTCCTTACACATGGGTCTCCCAGAAATCTTGGTGGATTTTAAATTTTAGTAATGAAGAGAATAGCTGACATTTGCTAGTTCCTGCCTCAAATAGGCAACAAGCAGTTTAAGTCACTTGCTCTAGTGTTCAGAGCTGGTCAGTGGCAGAGCCAGGCAGGGAATCCAGTTTGTCACATCCCCAAATGCATGATACTAGCTCCCCTTTTCCTTTGAGAGTCTAGGCTTGAGGCAGGGATGCTAATCTCTGAGCTTATCTTTCTCAGGTAACATGTGTGGCTTTCACTGTTTTAAAATGGTCCAAAGGGTGACTGCAGAGGGCCTGAGTGTGCCTATGGGAAGGGAGAGATGGGGGGCAGTGGCGATGGCTGTGGGCCAGTGGCATCTACCTGTGAACTCTGTGACCTCCTGTCTCTGGGCACAAAGCTATAATAAGCCCCGTGATTCGCCAGCTGGATTTCTCGCTTGCTTTCTCCAAGCAGATCTCGTGCATTCCCAACTGTGGCTTGTACTGTTTGCTCCAGCTCGTACTGAGTGCCCCTCACCTCCTCATGCCGACCTGGGGAGAACGGCTACAGCTGTCGCTTTCTCTAGGAAGCCTCAATGGACTAGCATGGATAACCTATTTACTTCTGAACCCAAATCAAGTCATTCATTATGCACTCAGAAAAAGGCAAATGGAAGATTATTTTGAGAAATTTGTGAAAATAACGACATTCGGGGGGACAATACATGTTAAGGATCATCTTAATATGTGAAATTCCAGTGGCAGCAACCCTGTAGTGCTTGATTTCATTTTTACAGAACAGATCTTATTCTGCCTTAACTGCATGTGAAATGGGTTTAATCTCCAGTAGAATGCAGGAGACTTTGCACATCTGCACGGGCAGAATCTGGGGTCAGACAGCCTAGGTTTGAATGCTGGTGACTTTGGGTAAGTCACCTCCCATACCTGTGCCTCTGTTCCTTCACATATACTATGCTGTGAGGTTGTTGAGGGATATCATGGTTAATAAGAATTGCTCTCACTTACTTATTACCAGGCTCTGCACTAAGCTCAGCCTCACATTCTTACTTGAGCCTCCAAGAGCTCCCTCATTCCGGAAGCCCCTTACCCTGCAATATTTTTTCCTCACAGCACTTATCATCTTCCACCATATTATAGAACTTTCTCATTTTGTTTATCTTTCATCTTCCCCTCCCAGGGCCTCTTGCCTTGCACAACTCCAGGAGGCACCATTCACAATGCATTCTGAGTTCTGCTCGGGGCTGCTTTTACTGAGAATATTACCATGACTGGTGCTGACTTCCCAGAGTTGGGTGATGTGGACACCCTGGAGCTCCAGGAGGGTGGGGATTTTTTTTCGTTTTCTTTTTTTTTGGGGGGGCCTAGTTTGATCATTGCTGTGTTCCCATACCCAGAACGATGCCTGACCTGTATTAAGCGTAAAGTAAATATTTGTTGAAAGAAAGAATGAAAAAGCCCCCAAAGAGAACCCATTTTCCTGGTGAGGAAACTGAGGCTCAATGAGTTATTGATTTGCCCAAAGCCCCACGAGACCCTGAGGTGGCTGGGTTTCCAGCAAGCCTGCTCCCAACAGCTGTGCAAAGCTGTGTGTCTGAGACGCCTGGCATTGTCCCTGCCACCCCATAATGCTCAACAAATATTAATGAGGTTGCCTACATGGGTCAGCCCCTCTCCTCTGCTAGACAATCCGGCAGAGTGACAAACTGTCACATAGCCATTGCTTTGAGAAATTGAATTAAATTGCATGTTGCAAAGAAAAGGTGGACCTTTTGGAGTTTTTGGAGGAAAAATCCCTAACCTAACTGCTAATGGTAGGAGTTTGCAGGGGCCTCTCAGGCTTCCCCAGCCCAGTTCTTTTTCCTGCCTCCTTCCCTTTTGTGAATGTTTCTTCCCCTTTTTGCTTGCAGTGAGTTCTGCTCTCCTGTAGGCTACAATGTGTCAGTTGTTATAAAATCCGGGAGGTGGAGCTTGGTGACGAGAGCGGTGGGGGGAGCGCTTGGCCAGCCCCGCAGGGCGAGCAGTCCGGCCCCCTGTTCAGCCCGAGCTTAAGCCTTGCAGCAGGAGAACTTCCACCTCGCTCTCCTGGCTTTGAGCCTCACTGTACATCGGACCAAAGGCGCAGAAGGGAGGGAGGATGCGAGATGACTGGCTCTTTGGCAACCTGACCATCTCCTTAGCAGAGAGCCTTCGAAAGCCAGCCGGAGGCTGACTGCAGGACCAAGGAGGTGCCGCGCCTCTCGTGGATGTGTGTGTGTGTGTGTGTGTGTGAGTGGGTGAGCGGGTGTGAGGGTGTGTGTGTGCATCACAACTGTGTGTGTGCATGCCCGGATGAGTGTGTGAGTACATGCATAAGTGTGTTTCTGTGTGTGTGTGAGTGGGGTGAGTGAGTGCTCTCGGTTATATTATTTTTTTGGAAGAAAAATCTTGAAAATATCAGGCAGGTTACCGTGCTCCTAGGGTGGTGGTTCTTCTTCTTCTGGTCAAGAGGACTTGGCCAGACCAAGCTACTACAGACATTTTTCAGCGAGTAAAGAGAATTTTCCTCTGAGAACAAGAGGGATTTTTTTCCCTTGGCTCTGCAGCCTAGTGAAAGAGATTTGTCCCTACACCTGTGAAATCGACCAGAGCCGTGTGATTACCAGGGCTGGAGCGAGGACTTGGGAAGAAAAGGAGCAATAAATCCAACAGCCTGTCAGTGCCTTTGGCCACATTGGAAGATGTCATCTCAAACTAAGTTCAAGAAAGACAAAGAGATCATTGCCGAATATGAAGCCCAAATAAAAGGTGAGATTTGGGCTGGGGAGTCATGCCTCCCCTCCCCTTTCCTTCTTCTCTTGCTTTGGCTTTTTTTCCTTTTCCTCCCTGCCATCATGAAATGCTGTTATGCATCAATAATCTTATTGTGAGGAGGAACAGTGGCAGCCGCACAAGTCCGGACTGGTTTCAACTGCAGAGAGCGCTGGCGCTGGGAGTACGGATTGTAGAACGGGCGGCGATCACTGCATTGCAGGTGTGTGAGGAGGATCCTACGCCCTGCTTTAGGAGTGTCGCGGATACTCCATCATCTTGGCCATGACATGTCACTCTAAGGCCATTTTGATAGTCACTGCCTCCTCCCCCCGCCGTGCAAAAAACCCTGTGATTTATTTTTTTAATGATCTGCTTTTTTTTCTCTCTCCTTTCTGGTTTTTGTCATTGCTTTGCCTCTGTCCCTTTCTCTGGGCTGGAATTCACATGCATGTGCTCAAGGAAGCAGCATCCCTGGGCTGCACTTCTTTGTCGGTGACTCTCAGCTGGCCTGGGTTGCCATGGATTAACTGTTATGGAGCATATTGATCCAAACTAATGCAGGCATTTAGGCATAAAGAGGGAGCTCAGTGCAGAAAATGTATTGTCTCGCAGTGTGCAGCCCCAATCACCGTCTGTGCACTAGCGTTTAGGGTCATCAGCCTTCACTGAAAGCCAACAGCTCAGTGTGCTGGCTGGTAGGCGCTGCCTGGCTTCCGTAGTATCAGGGGAAGCTTGCCAGGAGGATGAGGTGACCTCTGACTGCTTGTTCCAGCTTTAGTGCTACTCACTGGGTGCACACTCCTCTAAATCCACACTAGCAAGGGGAAAGAGGAAACCGGACACAATCGTATAGACAGATTCAGGCAGAATCCTTATTTAGGCCAGACTGGAGCTTCTCCCACCCTCATGAGTTCTAGGCTCAGCCTTGGCAAGGAAAACCTGAAAGCACCATCCACCATGCTCACCCTTTCTCTTAGGATGTACCCTAAGGGAAGCCTGGGCCTGCCCTCTTGGCATATGTTTTCTTTCTGGTCACGGTTCTCCTTGCTGCGACACAGGGTGTGTTGTGGTCTCCTGAAGAAAGATTAAAGACAAAATACATCTTCGGGGGTGTTGATGCCTGCCCCTGAGGTTATAGGTGGACTGTTGAGCAAGTTGGTGATTTGGGCCTCTGGCGACCTGACGTTCCACACCTGCTTCTAGGTGCTGCTGCAGCTCAAGGCTCAGTGACCCAGGAAGTAGGGTGGCCTCCACGGGAGCGGTGGGAGGCTGCGCATCACAGCTGCTGTACACGCTTCAGATGCTTGGGAAACTTTGGGAGGGGAGCAGCCATCAGGGGAGAGCTTTTTTTTTTTCCAGTCTCGCCAACCGTCTTGTGCCTTTCCGTTCTGGTCAAACCTGGCACGCAGATCACCTCTCGGTAGACCCCAGGAAGAAATGAGCAGAAAACCCTGCTCTTCCCTGGGCTCCTCCTCTTTAGTTTTCAGTTCAGTGTAGAAGACAGTGATTTACAATGTTTCAGCCTTGCTGAAAATTTAGATAACCCGCCCTTTATTGGTCAGAGATATGAATTCTCTCGAGTGTTCAATACAAAGCCTGGTTTCAGCCTTTGCCTGCACACTTTTTAGGAAGTTTATGTTTTGTAAGACTGGCTGATTATTACTATTTTTTAAAACTGAGTTTCCCATGAAAAATGCCGTAAGAGAGAAGGGTATGCTGAGTTTGGGACAGTTTGGAGTTTTTATAAGCATCGTCTTGGTAGAAAATGTGCTCATCTCATTTTTGAAGGATTGCTATCACTGGGCCTGTGAACTTTGCTTGAGGATCAATTAAGCATTTATAGCTCTGGCTGATTCTTTTACTTTTTACCTTTTGCCTTTATTTTAACAACTAATTAGCAAGGACAAGGTAATGCATTTCAGCAGGAAATTTGTCCAAATGATCTTGTCTCTTCCAGACTCTAAATGTCTCTGCATTCTAGTTAAAAGAGTTTGATTTTATTCCTTTAGGGTTGACACCCACACGATTTAGGTCAGGATGCTATTGCGCCCGAAATTGTCTGGAATCTTTTCTGTCAAAATTCTGTTTGTTCATCATCATCATCATAACTATTGATGTGTGTTCAGGGCTCGACTGTTTGCATGGCTCACTCCCAGACCTCACCACTCTTGGCCTACACAAAGTACAGACAGGGTCTGTAGGAGCTCAGTTTTAGAGATGAGGAAACTGAGGCCTTGTAGTGTTAAATGACTTGCCCAAGGTCACAAGGTGGGAAATGTGAAGGCAGCTGGTTTTCCTCCAGGCCCAGTGTCCCCGATACATTGTTTGCCTGAAGCTGCCCCTTGAAGGATTGATGTCAGTAGCAGATGGCAGTTTTGTGGTGGGGACCGGCTGCCTCTCGATCTCGGTCCATTGTTTACCCTCTTACTTTCCTCCCTTGCCTTTGTTGCTGGCCTCTGAAGAGCGTTTGACCAATCACCGAAAATAATGCCTGATGCCAATTACCTTCGGTATCATCTGGCCAGTTTGCCACAAACACTCCACCTCGTTTGACAGATTTTGTCCTCTGTGCATTTTGTGAGGGGAACTTTTGATTTTTAAAAATGATACTGAGTTCTTTGTTGGCTTAGTCCCTTTTTTCTCTTTTTGAAGAATTTACTGACCTAACAAAGGGGAATTTTTTTTTTTAAAGGGGAATATTTTAAAACAGCTTTTCTTTTTCCTATTGTGAAAAATTTCAGACTCATGCCTTCTCTTGCCTAATCAGATACTTGAATCCCTTTGATTATATACCTGCAACACAGTAGTACACCACATGCTTGCACATTTCCAGTGATAGAGAACTCATCACCTCCCAAGCCCACATATTCTATTTTTGGACCACTCTGGCTGTTGTAAGCAGTTTTTATGTTGGGTTAAGTATGTCTCTAATCCACCTTTTGGTTCTATACCTTGGGACTTCATAGAACAAGACAGATGCTTCTTTCCCATGACTGCCCATTGGGTGTTTGGAGACTCCGGTCATAACCCATGGACTATGATTATCTCCCATTTGCTCCTATAAGATGGTTCACTGCTGCTTTATCATCTTCGCTCACCTTTGGATCTACTGCATCCCGGGTTGCAAACTCCAGTGCTGTTGAGTACTTGGCAGATAGAATAAGTGAGTGAAGCTGGCTAAGTAAGATGATTTGTGGCAGCTGGCCCACTGCCTCAACCAGGGCAACATAAGAAGAGGTGGTAGTTATGGTCGGCCTGAGAGCACATGTCCTGTCCAAATGGGAAGTCACTACTTGGGTTCAACCAGTTGTTACCACTTTGAATGTAGGCCCAGCCAGATCTTTCAATTTTGCAACAGATACCAGTAACCTGGATTAGAGCTTTATGCTTTTAAAGAGATTTTGCCAAATGGACCTCCAAAAGATTGTACTGTCAAAAGCCTTCTTTAAGAGTGATACTAGGTTCTAAATGCGACTCTTTAAATGTGGTTGGAGAAAGAAAACCACTATCACTTCCTTTATGGTGTATGTAATGCTTCTATTAATATAGCCCAAGGGTTGAATTAGCCCTTTTCACTGCCCACCCCATCATTGTACCGTATATATTTTGTCTGCTATATTTCTCTCATCCACTAGGCTAGGAGCCTTGTCAGAGAGAAGAAAATGAAATGAATTTAATATGACTTGTTCTTGGTGACCCTGTGCTTGCTCCAAAGGGATGTTGCTTCCTGTCCAAGGTGTTCACAAGTGTCCCTTTATGAATCTGTTCAGGAACCCTGCCTGAGAGTGACACCATATTCTCAGTCTGGAACTGGCAAGCTCGAACTTCTTTCCCCTCTTGAAAATCAGAACATTTGCCCATCTCCAGCTTTATGGCGCCTATCCTATTTTTCACAGTTCCCTCAAAGATCACTGATAGTGTTTGGTAATCTTATTTGCAGGTGCTCTCCAGTATCCTGGGCTCTAATTCGTCTTGCTGTTAGACATCATGGTCTGTTCTACATTTATTCAGAATTCCCATTTACATTTCACCTTAAAAGAAAATGAAAATAGAAATGTAGTGATTGATTTTCGTGTTTTATTTTTTTATTACACATCCATATTCATTTTAGGCCATCATCTTACTGGCGTTAAGTCTAGAATTGGGGGGAAGAAGACAAGGTATTGAAGAAGATCACAGAGAAGCATTTATTAACTCATTCATTTATACGTTCACTCAGTGAACATTGAGCATCGACTTTGTTCTTAGTCTTGTGCTGGGTGTTGTGAGAGATGCAAAATATATGATACATTCTTGGCTAAGAGTTTTCTTGGAATATGGCAATAAAATCAGTGAAGGAAAAGAAATTTAAAAAACCCCAAACATAAAAAACTTCCAACTCAGCACCAGAATGAATTTAGTCTTAAAGAGATTATGTGATAGAGTTATTGGACAATGACTTTAGGAGGCCTCACCACCTTCAGTGGCTTCAGTGAGGAAAGTAGGCTGGATTGGGGAACAGTGGGGAGTAGTGAGGACTGTGGCTGATTAGGGAGCTCACTTAGAGGAGGCAGCCCCTGCTCAGCTCTCGCCTGTCATTACCATGAAGGGATGTGAGCCCAGAGTGGTTAGTTCTTTCAGTGTTTCCAGGGCATCTGGATTTTAAAACAAAGTCTCCTGATTATTATTTTAAATATTTAAAAATTTAACTTTTAAAACATTGAAAAAATTGGGTTGTCTTTTTCATTATTGAACTCTAAGAGTTCTTTCTACATTCTGGATACAAGTTCCTTATCAGATATATGATTTGCAAATATTTTATCCCATTCTGTTGGTTATCTTTTCCCTTTTTTGATGGTGTCCTTTGAAGCACAAAAGTTTTTAAATTTTTATGAAGTTCTGATTATCTATTTATTTCTTTCTTTTCTCATGCTTTTGGTGTCATATCTAAGAATCTTTTGCCAAATCCAAGGCCATGATGAAAATCTCCTGATTTTTAAGTGGTAGCTCAAGTTTTTAAGAAACACTTTGCTACATGAACAAACCTGTCGGTAGGAGAGCTTTAGCCTGTGCCCACCAGTCTGCAACTTGTGGCCTACATGTTGACATCCTTAAAGGGTCTTGGTGACGGGGCCTCAGCCAGTTTACCTGTTTCATCTTCAGTTGTTTTCTCTGTAATAGGCCTGTGCTCTCATATCCACTTTAGACCAATTCCTTGTCTCTGCATCCTCCATACTCTTTTTCACCTCCAAATATTTCCCCATTTGTGCCTTTATTCTGCTTAAAATGTCTCCTTCTTCCCCTCTTTTTTTTTTTTTCTTTTTATCTTGTCTGGGCAACTCCCGACCATCCTTCAATGCCTGCTCAAATGATCCCTCTTCCATGACACCTTCCTAATAACTCTTCTGGGCAGAATGAGTGATTCCTCACATCTGCCTCTCTATTCTGAGCGTTATTATCCTTCATTCTTATTTTGTGTTTAGTCCTTCAGCCATGAACTCTTGAGGGCAGAAATGCTTATGGTCATTTTCATTTCCCCCATGTGATTGGCGTACAATCAGTTGAGCTAGTGACTTGATAAGTTACTAATAAGTTTTACTTTTATAACTCGCAGCTCAAGCTCAAGCTCGAGTTATATTTTCTTTGACATTTGTCTTAGCTCGGGCTGCTATAACAATATACCATGGGTGGCTGGGTGGCTTAAACAACAGACATTTATTTCTCATACTTCTGGAGGCTGGGAAGTCTAAGATCAAGTTGCCCGCAGATTTGGTTCCTGGTGAGAGCACGCTTCCTGGCTTGTAGACAGTTGCCTTCTCGCTGTGCTCACATGGTCTTTCCTCTGTGTGTGGAGAGAGAGCTCTCTATCCTCCTCTTGTTAGAAGGGGACTAATCCCATTACGAGGGCACCACTCTCATGATCTCATGTGAGCCTAATCACCTCCCAGAGGCCCTACCCATCTCCAAACACCATCACATTGGAGGTTAGGGCTTCAACATGTGAATTTGAGGAGGAACACCAAACATTCAACCCCTAACAATGTCATACTTTCTGTTCCATTGAAAGTGGAGGTTTTATTTGTTAAGGAAATATTTTTCATGGCTTGATGAGTTTCCTTGTTTGTGCCTGATCGGGGAGATATTTGTCTATGGAGACTGGGTGAAGGCTGATGTGTTGAAAGCTTAGGTGATGTTTGATGGGGTGATGTCTGTCACAGTCGTGGTGGGATGTGGTTGGGGAGCATGGCACACCAGGCGCCTCCCAGTCTGAGGAAATCAGTGGATCTGGGGGTCTATATTGGTCATTTCTGGAGTTCTCACCACCAGAGTTTATATGCTAGGGATGACCTTTCCTTTCCAGAAACCTCTATTATTTGTTCATTCATTCACTCACTCACTCAATCACTCACTCATTCAGTGACTGTTACAAGCCATGCTTCATTTCAGGCTACACAGCTTTGCTTATCAATGGGAGGTAATTTATTTATCTCTACGTCTCAGTCATGCATATGGTATCTCATTTTGTGATCCCCCAAATTCTGTGAAATAGTCATTATTATTCCTATTTTATAGATTAAAACCTAAAATTCAGAGACATAAAGTGTATCAGATTGCAGAGTGAACAGTGGCAGAGCTGAGGTTTAAACTGGAGGCTTTCTGACTTCCAGTTGTGCAGGGAGGCAAGATGTATGCCAGGGCAATTTGGCCCTGAAACCCAGGGTTTCCTTCGCTGGGGGGCCAGTCTGGGGCGGGTTTTAGTCTTTGACTTCCTACCCCTCCTAACCCTTCCACACTCCTTCTAATCCAACCTCTGCTATCCCCTACTTAGCCACCTAGCTGTGTCAGATCCCTCACTCCCACTTTGAAAAAGGGCCCACTGGAGACTTGACGGAGGCTCCACCAGCCTGGAAATACAGAACCAGCAATCTTAGGTGTCTTCCAGTCCAACGCTCCCACTTTTTTTTTTTTTCCCTCCAGATGTGGAAGCTGATGTTCAGAGAAGACTTTTGGCTCGCAGGCACTTCTAGACCATATTTCTGTGAACACAAAAGCTCTATTCGCTTGGCTCGTTGCTGTAGCCTTGTGCCTGACATCTCGTTGGTGATCAATAACCGCATGGAGTTGAATTGCTTTGCTGGGTGGGGCAAGCCAGGTGGGGACGGTTGCCTGGGAGGCAGAGCGGAGGTGCCTTGGAAAAGAGAATGAGGCGGGGGTATAACATGGAAAGGAGGAGAGGAGGTGAGGCTGGTTCAGAAACTCTGTCCTGTCCTTGTAGCCGCCAGGAAGGGGACAGGGGTTGACTTCTTAAAGGTGCTGAGTTTCAGTTCAGAACCTCTGGCCTAATACAGGCCGCAGCAAGCTGTATCCTGGGCTTGATTTCACTTGTAAATGATTTCTTCCTGATGGCTTGTTGGTGTTTATAAAATATCTTGGCTGGCCAGGAGTGGGGTTTTGGCTCTGTTCTCTTAATTTGTTTAATCATTAGGCCAATTTATGTTTGGAGTAGTGTTCCCTGAGGTGTATTCCATGAAATTGGATGTAAAGAGGCATTGGGTGGAAAAAAATAGCTCTGTGGTCAAGTAGGTTTTGGAAGTTCTAGCATAAAGTGAGTTAAATAGGTTTGTTTCCCACAGGACTTGAGTGTGTTAAGTGTGAACCGCCAAGAAGCGGGCCACAGACTTTCCTCAAACTTACTCAGCCTTGTAAACCTTTTTCATAGAATATCCCACAAGACTGTTCCAGAGATTACATTTTGGACAATGTCAGGCTACACAGTTTGTGGGTTATCCAGATTCTTTCTCTTTTTGCCTTTTGCCCAGTTCCCTAATTTTTACAGTTTCCTAAGGGGACAGGTTGAAGAGGGGAAGAGGTAAAACAAATGCGTATCCAGCTCAGATAAGTGATATCAGTGTGGTGTTTCGAGGTCACTTAGAAAATGTGGGTTTTGACATTTCCATTTACCGAGCTCTCAACCATTGATTTAAATGGTAATTTGGTGACAGTTCTTTCCTGATCAATATGCGTGGCGTGTGCGCGAGTGCCCGCCTGTGTGTGACAGTAAGGAGGTGCACTCAACTGCAGGCAGTGTTCAAGGGACCTTGAATGGACCTTGGTGCCACCGCTGGGATTGCACAGTTGATGACAGCTAATAACAATGCAGATGGACACACAGAAGCCCGTGGCGCCTCAGAGTGAGTAGATCTCAGCCACAAATCCAGGTGCAATAAAAATATGGTTTTCTTTATTTTTCTGTAACTCGATTTACATTTCACATCCCTATTCTGCTGGGAGTGGCAGAAATAAATCTAAGTGAATTGGGGGTTTTCCTCTTGTTTTCTCCATTGTTGTGTCCCAAGGTGCAGGGGGACTGGGGCAGTGCCAAGGGGACATCTGTTGTGGTTTATCATCAATCTACTTTGGCAGCTACCAAGATATCCTCCTTCCTGTTGGGTCTGCAGTGGTCGGTCCAGCCAGTGGTCCTTCTCTGTTCCAAACCTGAGGCCATTTTGCCTGTTCCCCTCCTCACCTCCTTCTATGAGATTTGCAGGCACTGGGAGTCATCCTGGGGCTCACACACCGTGCTGGGTCGTGAGAGACTCTGGGCATTAGTCTCAGGCCCATCTTGCCGTGTCCAGCACTCACTTCTCCTGCAGGACCTCCCTAGGGTGCTGCCTGGGGAAGTGGCCCAGCTCCTCGGGTCTCAGATTGTGCACATATATATGGACATTCCCTCATCACCCTCCTTCCCTGGGCTTGTCTGTGGTGAGGCAGGGTGTGGGTTATTTTCTTACAGATCCATAAAATCTACACACACCTTGCTTTACAGTCTCCCAGAATCTTTATCCATGTGTGGGGGAGGGAAGGGGAGGGGGATTAATAGGGGTGGTATCCTGGCTCTTTGTCATCATTCTCTTAAAGCTATTGTCCATAACCCACATTCTTTCTCTTCTCCCTGAGGGCTGGGATTTTGAAAGTCAAAAGCCAAGAATTGACTCTTTCCCTGTATTATCCCTGAGGCAGTGAACACAGAATGCCCTCTCTGCCTGAATAAGGTCCAGGAGGTCTAAGGAAATATGGGAGAAAAACCTTCAATATTTCAATATATTAAATGCAGTGAATTTCCTTCCTTTTGCATCTGCACCATCCTGGCCCAGGCCACCATCACCTCTTCTTGGGACCACGGCAACATGCCCCTAACTCAGGGTTTCTCCACCTCCGCACTACTGATATTTGGGGCTGCGTCATTTTTTGTTGTGAGGGGCTGTCCTGCACCATGTGGGATGTTGAGCAGCATCCCTGACCTCTACCCACTAGGTGTCAGCAGCCACCCCCCAGCCCCCAAAGTTGCGACAACTAAAAATGTCTAGGCCCCCGTTAAAGCCACTGTCCTAACTGGTCTCTCTGCTTCTTCTCTTGTCTTTATAGTCTTTCTCCCTGCAGCAGCCAGCAGTAATCCTCACACAATTTAATCTAATCATGTCACTTCCTAGTTTCAAACCCTCTGGTAGTATCTCACTGCTCAAGAATTGAATCCAAACCGCTAGCTGGGCTTACGAAGCCCTGCTCTGCCCATCTCAGCCACCTCACCTCCAGTCTCCTGGTGCCTTGAATTCTCTAAACTTGTACCCCCTTTGGGACTTTGCACTTAGCTTTTCCTTCTTTCTCTTCCCCTGGATTGTCACATGGCTGGCCTCTTCTAGGTATTCAACTCTTGGCTTGCATGTCACTTCCTGACCACCCAATCTTAAGTATCTATGGAGTAACTATTGGATTAGCTGACTTGAAGTCTCAGGAGAGCACTTCAAGCTATATGATGTTTTCCCTATATGATATTTCCCCTTCTTTTTTCTTTTTACCAGAATTGAAAGTCTTTAAGAACAAGAGTTTTGTTTCTCATGTCCATTTGTGTTTTGTTAGTACCTAGAATAGCATTTGGTATATAATAGGTGACCGTGGGGTTCGGTGAGTGAACGGTGAGTGTAGATGTCCTTGTGCTGGCCTTTTTTTTTTTTTAATATTTATTTATTTTATTTTATTATTTTAATTTATTTTTTTGGCTGCGTCAGGTCTTAGTTGCGGCACATGGGATCTTTGGCGAGGCATGCGGGATCTGTTTTCCTTGCGGTGTGTGTGCTCTTTGTCGCGGCGTGCAGGTTTTCTCTCTCTCGTTGAGGTGCGCAGGCTCAGTAGTTGCGGCACCCAGGCTTAGTTGCCCCACACGTGTGGGATCTTAGTTCCCCGACCAGGGATCGAACCTGCGTCCCCTGCATTGGAAGGCGGATTCTTTACCACTGGACCACCAGGGAAGTCCCTGGGCTTTGCACCTAAGCACACGTGTGTATTCTGCTTTGGGGTGCATGGGCTTGTACCAGGAATTGCAGTTTAGAGGCACATAATGGAGCAGATCCAGGCTTTCTGAAACCCTGACTGAGAGGTAATTCAAGAAGATGAAGAATCCAAAGAAGGGACAATTGTATCTATGCAGAGCCGTCCAACCTTTGGCTTAGAGGGGAATGAGATAGAGAGACCAGGGGGCCACTTGCAGGGATACTGCAGGGAATTTAATGTCTTCTGTTGAGTTCCTAGTATATAGCTGAAATGGGGACACAAAAATGGATAAAATATGGTCCCTGTCCCTGTCTTTGATGGACTCATAGTTTTCTAGGAAAGATAGTTACAAAAATAGATTAATCGATTATAGTACAGTGTGATAAGTACTGGGACAGTACTGGAATCTGTGGAAACTCAGAGTGAAAGTGACAGCTTTGCTGGGGAGAGATGGAGAAGTTCTTCTAGAAGAAAGGACTTTTGGGTAGGGTTTTGAAGGATAGGTAGAAGCTCTCCAAGTGGTGAAAGGCATTTCATGAGGAGAAAACAGCAAGCGCAAAAGCATGGGGGTCATGAAAGGGCCTGGGTACTTGGACAATGGTGAGAAGTCTGATGTGGCTAAAATCCAGAGTAGGTAGAATGGAGTGGGGGTGGGAGATAAGACCAGAAGTGAGAGGATTTTGAAGTTCCTTTCTAACCACTGGCTCCTGTGAGTCTTTGACCTTGGAGATAGTAGATGAAACTCTTATTTTTTGATAATACTTTTTTCTGATTTTTGGGTATAATGCATGCTCATTCTTTTAAAAGTTTTGAAAATACAGGAAAAAAAGAAGAATCTAGAAGTCACTACCTGAGATAATCACTGTAAAAATTCAGTGTATTACCTTTCAGACTTCAGATCTCTTTTATATCTGTATATAACAAAAAATAGGATCATAGGTCTTTAATGAAAAATTATAAAAATAAAGCTGATAGGCAAAACATCATAGGCCTGTAGGCCTACGGCTTGAAATAGACTATGACCTTACAATAAAGAGACTTTGCTAAGTAAGAACATCAGTCAATATGCATGACCTCCCACGTGTTTTGATGGTCCATGAGGGCTGGGGATTTGTTTGTTGGAAACCATTTTCTTGTGGTGATAGGTTTGTGTGTGGCCATTTCTGTCCCACCAGATTTATATAAAACTCATCAAGAACTTCCCCCATCTCCACATCTGTCCCAGCTACTTTCAGCTAAAAAATTTCCCCTTCCTGGTCCTCCATAGTCTCACTTCCCTGTTGGTACCCAGGCAGCTGTTCCTACCTTTAGCAGGAAGTATTAAAAGGAGAGTCCTGTCAAAGGCAAAGAATTTAGCCCCTCCCTGGTGGTACCTTTCCTCATTGTTGTCCCTCTGCCCGCGTCCCTGGTCATCAGTGGTACTTTTGGGGTTTCTCTTTGCCAGTCTGCTCCTAGCAGTGGTAACCTGCTATCCCTTTGCTTCTGATGGCTGGTGAGGGTATTTTCCGGGTATGGTTTACTATAGATCAGTAAGTTTTCCAACTCTTTGTCAGACAGAAAGGCCTGGATTCCTGTAGGCAGGTAGAGTTCCCATGGAGGAATTGGAGCTCGGTGGGAGGGGACAGCTCCGAAGGGGGACCATCCATAGCTTAGAGTGCCTTATAAGGAATCAGAGAGAGATGCCATGAGAGGACCCTTACCAGTGAAACACCTTAGCCACCTTCAGGGACAGAAAAGAGTGGGTGTCTCTTCTCTGATTTCATTTGTACTAAAGAATGCAAACTGGCTGAGCAACGTGACTGCTCCCCAGCTGTTGTCTCAGCAGGATATTTCCAAGCAGAGTTGCCAGCACGTTACTTTTTAGTTTACAGCATCTGTATTTTGATCAGTGGCCTCTCCAGACAGTATGTTTTGGATCTCCTGAAGACATATCATCTTGGGGAAACTGAGGCAGAACAACAGCCACTCTCTCACTTCTGACACCTGGTAACTGATTACTCCTGGACCTCCAACCCCAGTCATTTGGACTCCGGAGCTTTTGCCTGGTTTTGGTCTTGTGAGTTTACTCGTCCCTTGACAAAGCTAATGTAGGGCTTTGGCCTGATCAGTTTTGGCCTGACCCTCCTGTCTCAGGGCTTACCCTGAGTGTCTCTGTCTTGCTGGATCTCATACTTGGCATAATAGTGCCATTGAAACTCTGCGCCAAAAACAGCGGGGGTCCTATTGTCTTCTGCCAGAAACACAGAATTTTTAGACCATTGGGAATAGTGGGAAAGAAATTTTGAGAATGTGGTGGGTCAGTCCACTTTGATTTAGTTTAACAAGTATTTATTGAGTTCTTGCTATATTCCCTGCCCTCATAGACTTTATAATGCTGTGAGGAAGACACATTTTAACTTGTAATTACAAAAAGATTGAGTATTATGTAAGGGTGGTTCAGAGTTCTTCGGGGAACCTGTAGCGAATGGATCTAAATTGCTGAAAATGTTGTGATTTCTGATATTGGTCTGTAAAACTGAATCATATTGGCTAAGCTTACCTTACCACCATTATTTCCTGAGTTATTTAAGATCTAGACCGAACCATCTTTCCATTTAGAGAAGGGTCAGAAGCCATCAAAATATTTAAGGGGTCAGGAAGATGGGTTCTTCTAAGGGAAACACACAATTTTTTGTGTAAAAGATAAAAATAGTTCCAAAAAAGGAATTTTCTAATAGTTATACTCAAGTTGGTAAATATAATCATAGGATAAGTGCTTTTAAGGTGAAATTAAAGCCAGGAATCAACTGAAGAGGATTGAAAATCATCTTGGTTGGATAGAGTTATGCTAAAGTCACAGAAATTGGGTGAGACAAGAATATGGATTGTGAAAGGAGGCAGCTGTGATATGGGGGGGACCGTGCTCTGGGTGGAATTGCACAGACCTGGGTTTGCGTCTTGGCTTATGACTCATCAGCTGAGTGATGTCTTTTTTTTAATCCAAGAAAGAAGAAAAATAGGGATAATACCTCATCAGTTTCCATATATGAAAAATGGGGATAGTAATACCTACTTGTGTGTGTGAGAATTAGTTGAAATAACACACATCAGAATTTCCAGCATGCTGCTTGGCACACAGGAGCATTCACTGAACGGTGGAAATGTTAGCTCAACCAATCAGAAGGTCACCAACATTGAGTCTTGGACAGTGAACCTGAGCCTACAGGTGAAGCCCCCAGTGAGTGTACCAATTAGTAGGGAGAGGAAAATGCAACAGTACTGGAAAACCATCAGTAGAGGTGGCGTTACCTGTATGGGCAGCTGGGAGAGGAAGGTTCCAGTAACTCTTAGACAGGCATGATGCTTTCTTTGCCTATTGCAGTGTTTTTACCCAGTGTGGCTCCTGGGCTACCTGCATTAGAATCTCTGGGGGTGGGACCTGGGAACCTGCGTTTTACAAGTGTCCCAGTTTTCATGAACTTGAAATATTTGGACCCGGACTGTGGTGAACTCACCAACTTGACTGTCTGTGTATCTTTTTTTGAAGGCAAAAGAACCTTTAGTTGCTATGTAGACTACTGATGAATGAGAAAAAAAACAAACCTGAACCCCCAGTGTGTGTGTGTGTGTGTGTGTGTGTGTGTGTATGTTACAATCTTGTGTTTTTTTTAATAAAAAATGTTTGTCTTTATATATTTGGGTGTGCCTAAAAAGAGTCTGATAGTTCTTACTGACTGGTAATGATGTTTATTCTTGGGAACTAGGAATGGAGTGGAAGTCAGGGATGGGGCAGGATGGTAGTGACAGGGAACAGCAGAAAGGCGACCTTTTCTCCTTATATTGTTCAATATTGATTGAATTCTAAAATAATGAGCATGATTACTTTTCTAATTAAAAAGCCACCAAGATGACAATAAGTAAGGAATTTGACAAATTTTCCTGCTGTGGAGGATGTTCAGACATCAACTGAACTATAAAAGAAAAGAAAAGAAAGAAATGTAGAAAGAAAGAAAGACATCTGCAAGAGATATTTAAGTTATGCTTAACTTCTTGTGGTGCTCATTATATACAGTAAGAATGATTGCTGAAATGAAATGTATTATTTTACTGGATTATTCCTCCATGTAGCGAGGAAGATTTTTTTCCCTGCTCTTCCACAATTCTAAGAGATGGTCCTAGAGGGGGAATAGTCAAGCCCAACCATTTAGTTTATTGGGTTTAAATCAGAAGCCATTGTGGTGCTGTGTCCAGAGTCTGAGAGTCTGGGATTCAGAGGCATAGACCTGATTTTCATCTCTGATCTATCTTTTGAGCAAGGCACATCTCCATTCTGCATCCTTACTTCCTCATCCGTAAAATGAGGGTGTTATCTACCTTAAAGGCTAGTTGCCGCGAGGATCAAATGAGGTGCTGTGTGAGAAAGTAAACTCTAGAGTGCTGCAGAAATGTTAATTATTTCTCTTTTTGCCTAGCTCCCCCCGGACATGCTGCTATTACCGCCGGGTTGTTTATGTGTCTGTCTCCCTGTGAGCTCATTGAGTGCAGGGGCCTTGTTTTATTCATTCCCTGAATTCTTATGCCTAGTGCCTGCAACACAAGAGGCATTCAAAGCAAGTTCTGGAATAGCTATCAAGGATGGAAAAATACATGCACAGTTAGGTTTTGGCTTATGAAAATATTAAGATGCTCTTCCAGGAAATGCTGTCTTCTACTTCTGTTTAAAGGAATTAAAAACAATTCATCCAAGTCGACAACAGAAATGATACTGCTAGGAGAAGGTAAAGGACTTTATTAAGGAAAATTTAATTGCCCAGTTTCTAAAGAGACAGCCACATCTCTCCATCCTCATTACTGTCAAGTGCAGGATGGCTGTTTCCAGGGAGGGCAAGATGAATGAAAAAGATTGTGAAAAGGCAAATCCTGATACTCCTGGAGAAAAGTCTCCCAAGAAACAGGAATGCCCCCTGGATCACCAGTTTCCTTTATTGTTTGTCAGAGCCCTAGAATAAGCCTTCTCTGGACTCCTCAGACAATGGCCCTCTTTGGCCTCTACCCCAGACCTTGGCTGGTGAACCACAAAGTCCCTTACTTCCCCTGGAAAATAAGTTGCTTGACAAAACTGGAAGGATTATCTGAGGCCCAACTTAGGGGCTCCGCTACCTCTAAGACCCAGATAATTATCATCTGAATGGGCAGAGGGGTGGACTGGGGCCAAGACTGGAAACAGAGCCCTGGTGTAGATCTGCAGTTAGGGCAGAGGGGGCCAATCTCAGCTTTGGCAGTCTGGACCCTTCTCCAACACTGCCACGAATCTGCACTGTCTTCTGCCTTTCCCATACCAGTTGCCTAAGCACAAGACAGCTGGAGAGCACCATTACATGGGTTCATAATTGTCCAAACAAGTGCTGATTGCTGCATGGACCGTTGTCAGCCTAGATGAAGTTTCTAGTGGCCTGCCAAAAGGCTCTGCCCTGTTCATTGTTTTAATTGAGTATTTGGATGAGGACATGAGCATGCCTATCCAGTTTGAGAATGTCAGGAAACCAAGGAATGCAGGCTTGGTGATCAGGACATGTTTTTTTTTTTTTTTTTTAATATTGATTGATTTATTTATTTGGTTGTTCTGGGTCTTAGTTGTGGCAGGCTCATTAGTTATGGCTCACAGGCTCCTTAGTTGTGGCACGTGTGCTCCTTAGTTGCGGCTCGCGGACTCCTTAGTTGAGGCAGTGGGCTCCTTAGTTGCAGCTCACGAGCTCCTTAGTTGCGGCTCACAGCTCCTTAGTTGTGGCATGTGAACTCTTAGTTGCGGCACGCATGTGGGATCTAGTTCCCTGACCAGGGATCGAACCCAGGCCTCCTGCATTGGGAGCATGGAGTCTTAACCACTGCACCACCAGGGAAGTCCCAGGACCTGGTTGTTGGTATAGAACTGCCCGAGTTTTGCAGCCCAGCTTCTCTACTTTCTAGCTGTGTGACTTTGGGCAAGCCTTTTCATCTCATTGAACCTCAGTTTCCCCATATGTAAAGTGGAGATAATTATCCAACCTCAAAGAGTTATCTAGGGGGTTAAATTAGATAATGAATGTAAAGCCCTCCACACAGTGCCTGGCACATAGTAAGGACTCAGTGTTGGTTATTATTATTAATAATCACAACTATAAGAGTAATATGGCAGGCTTGGGAGTCCAGTAGATCTGGGCTCAGATTTCAGCTGTGCCACTTATTAGTGTGGACAAATTGTTTAACCTCTCTGAGACTCAGCTCTCTGTACCACTGTAAAATAGGAACGATAATACCTACCTTGGGCATTTCTGCAAAGCACTCAGGCCAGAACAGACACACAGTAGATGCTCCATAAACAGTGGTTATCATTAAGAGAAACAGCACATCATGTGGCAGACAGAACCAGGAAGCAGAGAAATCTTAAGAGAATGGGATGAGGTACTGACTCTAAAAATGTGAGTTTAATAGTATCTTTAAGAGAATACCACCAACTCTTCAAGAGAAAGATATTGAGCCCTGAAAGGAATTTCTCCTTTGAATAGATAGAAACATGAATGGGGCAATAACAAATTGGCCTTTGGTTAGGATGCCAGACCTTGGACCCTGGCCCCAGCCTGGTCCCTTGTCCAGGTGGCTTTTGCCCCTTCCCCCCACCCCGGGAGGTTCCAGAGGGAAATAGATGATAGAAGCCACGGACTGGGAAATGAACACCTGGCTTGAAGCTGTGGCTCAGCACCCTAATGCAGAAGTCTGGTTCTCTACATGAACTCCTTTGGCCCAGGCGGCTTGGGCATGCAGGCCTCCCCTCCAAGCCCATACTTGAATCTTGGTTCTGTTGCTCCAGGGTAACCAAAGCTGGTCTGGAGCTTGAACCTCTGCCCCTTTCCTGTAGGGACCAGCCTGGACAACTGCCCTGACTTTTCTCTGAGATGCCAACAGGCCTAACCAGACACAAGGGAGAAGAGAGAGTCAGAAGCCTGGACTCACCCAGACTTGACCTTTGACCTCCTTGGAAGTACAACCTCTTGGAATTTTGGTCCGCAAAGGTGCCTAGAACCTGGCAAGTGTGTAATATTGTATCATTCCAATGGATGGATTCCCATGCTCTTCATTGTGACCCTGACTTGGAAGAAGTGAATTGAGTTGGCCTTTAGCTCACTAGAGGTCAAAATCCCCCTCCCTCCCCATCCTTGTTGACCTTTCTTCTAACACCACCAGGAGCTTAACAGCCAAGCCTATGGTCAACTCAGGGTGTGGCTATCTCCCTTTGTGGAAGAAGTCAATGGAGAATCAATGACTCCCAGACTGCGTCCTCAGAAGTCTGGATTTAAGAATGACTCTTTGATATCCTTCTCTTTCTCCAGATGTTTAAAGCAGCTCAAAACTAAAAAAAAAAATTCAACTTACTTTCTTCCAGACCAGCACTGGTCACCAAGCAAGAGGTGGTCTGCAGGCCAGCCATGTATTTTATTGAGATGCACAACAAAGTGAGCAACTTCATAGAAAAATCTGTATTTTTGACTCTTATGAGACAAACCAGACGATCTGGTGTGCTGGGCCCCTGTTCCCTCACAGCAGCCAGTCAGCCAGAGCTGAGTGGCAGCCAATGTTCTTAGATGAGGCCTGCACTCTTAAGTCTCCACTATTTCCTGGGCCAGGAGCTCCTCCTGGGTCCCTACACCCCCTTATCTCACACCCACTGCTTCATTCATTTCCCTAAGCTCCCTGGTTTCTATGGGCAGTTGGGTTTGCCATTTCTTTTTTTTTTTTTTTTTTTTTGCCATTTCTTAATAAGGCCAAGAAGTTACATTCTATCTTGTCTTTCAAATTATGCTCATCAGATAGGATTGCACAATGAGAATCACATGACAGCATAACAAACGGTACAATATCTGTGAAACAAAAATGCCTGACTTGCCACCATCCTTTCAAATTTCAGAATAGAGACTCCCTTTCATTACTTTAAGTAAAGCCTTTACTTCTCCTCAAGGATGAGTTCGAGGTTGGAGTCCAGGGCAAGACACTCTCCCCCAAGGAGAAGCACTGTGGGGGCTGCCTCTGACCCGTCCCTGAGGGGAACTGGGGGGAGGTGGGCTGGAGGGCCCTTCAGCTGCTGGAGGCCATTGAGGACCTGGTGATGTGGTGGGTGGTGGCCTTAGTCATCCCTGTAGTAGTCACAACACATTTTTAGTAGTTAAAAAATCCCCCAGTGTAAGTTGATAGTTTGCACACCGAAGCACAGTTCACTAAAAGCAATTCTGCTCAAACAGTGTGGTCCAGGAACTGTGCATTGAACTCTGAAGTCAGACCCAGAATGGAATTTCAACTTCATTACTTACTGATTGCTTGACCTTGGGCAAGTCATCTCACATCTCTACGCCTCAGCTTCCACCTCCTTAAAATGGGCACCTCGCTGGACTCTTTTTTTTTTTTTTTAATTAATTAATTAATTTATTTATTTTTGGCTGTGTTGGGTCTTTGTTGCTGTGTGTGCGGGCTTTCTGTAGTTGTGACGAGCGGGGGCTACTCTTCGTTGCGGTGCGCGGGCTCCTCATTGCCGTGGCTTCTCTTGTTGTGGAGCACGGGCTCTAGGCGCGCGGGCTCAGTAGTTGTGGCTCGCGGGCTTAGTTGCTCCGTGGCATGTGGGATCTTCCCGGACCAGGGCTTGAACCCGTGTCCCCTGCATTGGCAGGCGGATTCTTAACCGCTGCACCACCAGGGAAGTCCTCGCTGGGACTCTTGTGAGGATTAAATGACATAATTCACACTCAATATTTAGCTTAGTGTCTGGAACGTGGGCCACACTCTGTTATGCTTCCCCAGATGTGGAAGGCTTGATCTGATCCAAGAGTGAGATTAGAACATCTAGAGCAGAACCGGCAGCTTGCAGGCAAACTTAGACTCACTAGTGTGTTTTGTTTGGCCTTTGGAACATTTACAAAAGTGAATTAGTTCCCAACATTTAAAAATTAAGAAAGTCTTTAAAAAATCAGGAGACTTTACATAAAAATCCAGATTTCTGGCATTTCTTATGAAATGGGAAGATCTAGAAACACTGGGCGCCTGTTTTCAGACAGAGGCAAGAATTGGCTGCACCCTCCAACTGGGGCACAGGCTCCACTTTTTTCTAGGGCCCACCTAGTTCACTTCACTCATTTTTTTTAAAAAAATAATTTTAGCAATTTCATGTATCTTTATTTATTTATTTTATTTATTTATGGCTGTGTTGGGTCTTCGTTTCTGTGCGAGGGCTTTCTCTATTTGCGGCAAGTGGGGGCCACTCTTCATCGCGGTGTGCAGGCCTCTCATTATCGCGGCCTCTCTTGTTGCGGAGCACAGGCTCCAGACGTGCAGGCTCAGTAATTGTGGCTCACGGGCCTAGTTGCTCTGCGGCATGTGGGATCTTCCCAGACCAGGGCTCGAACCCGTGTCCCTTGCATTGGCAGGCAGATTCTCAACCACTGTGCCACCAGGGAAGCCCCACTTCACTCATTTTTGTTACCTGCTTGGGCGTTTGAGTTTTTTGATCTGGAGGAAGGGACCAACCTTCATTCAATCCTCCATAAATATTTCCAGCAACCAGGCTTTGGAGAAGGAGACAGCAGGTCGTATTTACTGGCAAATGCCCCAGTGCCTTCTGTGTTATCGATTGCGCGCAGGGCCCTCAGCTCCAGAAATCCGTGGGGCAGAGGTAGTGCCAAGGTCCTCTTAAAAGAATCTGGGACACTAACAAAGATGTGTACCTGTTAATGGATGGCCGCCTTATCACAACCTGTAGGTGGGCTGAAATTTAAGAAGGAAGAAAGTGTAAAGCTTGCCCTTCTGTCTAAGAACCCAGCTGGCCAAGCGCAGACTGGGGAGAGGTGTGCTCAGCAGAGCGCTGGTGAAAAAGACTCAAGGTTCTCGTTGACATTAAGTTTGGTGTGAGTCATGGGGAGGCAGCTGCCAAAAAACGTAATCTGATTTGGGGCTGGGTTTATGGAAGTCTAGTGTCTGGAAGACCTTTCTAACAACTAGAGCTGTCTTGAAAGGACAGGCAGACAGCCTCAGGAAGCCTCAAGCTCCCTGGTGTAGGAGGTGTTTGAAGCTGGGTGACATGCCCCTGGAAAAGATTGTCAGAGTGGGGATTTAGGCATCAGAGGGAGGTTTGTTCTAAGTGACATATAAGGTCTCTGCCAACCCTGTGATTCTGCTTCCTGCAGCCCAGTGGAAGAAGATAATTTCCATAACAAAAGTAGAAATCTTGCTTTCTGATAGAGGAAAGCAGAACACGCTGAAGAGGCAGCCATTTTGCTCAGACTCTGTCAAAGTGGAAATGTAAACTTGCAGCTCTCACCTAGAGATTTGGACAGCACACGTCACTGGCCCTGCCTCGTTCCTGAACCTCATCTCACCTGCAACACCATCCCTGACGCCCCCCTCATTTCTCAGAGATGGAGGGGGTGATGGGGAAGGATCTGTTTTGCACATTCTGGTAATTTGTTTAAGCTGAACTTTTATGCAGAGCTTGCAAACTGAAGGCACACAGGCCAGATCCAGCCCTTAGTTGTGTTTGATTTGGCCTGGACTGTGTCTTTGAAAAATGTGAATTAGATGCCAACAAGTAAAAATGAGGAGATTTCACATAAAATCTGGACTTCCAGCACCTTTTTAAAAAGTCAGAAGGTCTGGCAGCGCTGGGCCTGCATTCCCACGTGGCAGCACGCAATGGGGCTGAGCGCCAGAGCCCTTCCTGGACAGGATTCGAGCTCTCATTTGGCCACTGTCCTCATCCCCCTAAGCTCGCCTGCTCTGCTGGTTCACCTGACCCCCCGAGGCCCCTATAGGTACTGGAGTTAGTGACACCTGGTGTAGTGTTGTGGTGGTGGTTTATTTTAATCAAAATCTCATTGAACTTTATTTTCATTATATAAAAGTCACTGATTTTCTCCAACTTTGGAGGGAATATCATGTTTGGGATGGTCTGACTTAAAATATGGCCTTTGTGGTTTACCTGTATTTCACCTTCTAGGAGGCGGGTTGGGTGGGGCACCTCAAAGAGGAATTAGACATCTTCAGAGCAGCTGGAACCAAGATAAAATCTGTATCTCAAGAAAGACTTGCTATAGGTGCCAAGACAGTGCGGACCAAGAATGCAGACAGCACCAGTGTCAACGTCAAATTGAAATTTTCCTCCAGGGCTAACTATACAGAGGATGCCTTACTCTCTGAGGAGCAGAAGAGCTTTATTTGTTTATTTAAGCATGACCAGTACATTAGGCAGCAGTTTGTTTTCAAGGCTATATCAAAATGCCCTGCATGGTCAGAGACATCTTTAAGGTGCCGTCCTGGATGCCTCTTGGTCATCTCCCCAACAGTGTGGCAGGCAGCTGGGGGCCACAGGGGAGGGTTGGGAGTAGGGTGGGGGGAGCAGAGATGCTCTTGCAGCTGCTCCTAATGAATAACTGTGGCTCGCATACCATCAGCCCCCATTTCTTGCATCTCAGCAAACACCCCTGCCTCTTCTTTTGAACTGCTCCAAGGCTTCTGATGGTCTTCCTTATATTGATCCAAATCTTCATCCTTGTAACTTCCACACCATGGGCCTGTTCTGGAGCCATGCAGAACAATGGCTTCCCCTTGCACAGCACAGCCCTGCAGATGTCTGCCTAGTGGTCTCCTCTGTTCCGTGAGCTGGCTGACCTTCCCTGCTTGGAGGGGATGGGGTGCGGGCGGGGTCGCAGAGAGACCAGGGGCAGGCGGTTGAGGTAGTGTTGCTCACAGGTGGCTCCCAAACTGGCTGCTTCTGCTTGGAAGCCCGAGTTTCGTATGAAGCGCCTTCCTCTGCAGGGGCTCCTGGTGCCAGCCTCAGAACCTCTCTGCCAGCTGCTGGGGTCTGAATCTTCTTAGGAAACTTTGGTATTTGGTGGTAGAAATTGCAAGAACTTCACCAGAAGCAGAGGATGGTCAAGGGCTGTTAGCTCAGTGTCTGACGGCTGCTAGGAGTCGGGGGAGCGAGGCCCACTGTGGGCTTATTGGTTGGCTGCCCCACTCCGAGATGGAATCTGCTAGACCCTCATCCTGCTTGAGTCTGTCTCTCTGCTCTTAGGTTCTCAGACTGAAATTGTCCAACCCGGACCTTCAGAATCCTTAGGAACTCCCTCCAACACCACTTCCTTGCAGAACAAGCCCCTCCCTGCATGGGACCTTGGGCTTATCACTTAGGAAATGCCCTTCTGGTCTGAGTATTTCTAATGTAGACAAAGGGTCTTGTCTGGCTCTCCACGGTCATCTGGCGGCAATTTTCTGTTTTTACTGTAGTTGCCTCAGTGTATCCTTTTATTGAGTCATCCTTTGCCTGTTATTTTCCTTTCACCTTTCCCTAATCGTTTTTTAAAGACTTGCCTTTCTTGGGACCTTTCTTCCACAGATAGACGTGGTATTTGTGAATTGTGGTTATTCTAGGAAGAGTTATCTCTTGGGAGTGCCAGGGACTGTCTGTGACTACTTGGCATCTGGAAGATGCTGGATCTTTACGGTAGGGGAGAAGATGGGCAGGTGCCATCTGAACTGCCTGGAGAGGGTTAGAGTTGCAGGATGGTGGGTGGGTGGATGGTGTTTCCATATATCCATCTCCCTTCCCACTTTCTTCCTTCTATCCCCTTCCCCACACTCCCCACTTCTTGTTTTGGAAAAGGAAATGGCAACATCCATTTCTAAATAGCGTGACATCTCAGTATAACATCATTGTTGTTTCCTAATCCGGGGCCCTGGCCATTCCCTACCTGACCTGCTCGGCCTTCTCTGGGCACTTCCTTGCATCTGAGTCAGAAGTAGAGAGGTCTTGGACTTCCCTGGTGGCGCAGTGGTTAAGAATCTGCCTGCCAATGCAGGGGACACGGGTTCGATCCCTGCTCTGGAAAGATCCCACATGCCGTGGAGCAACTAAGCCCGTGTGCCACAACTACTGAGCCTGCACCCTAGAGCCTGCATGCCACAGCTACTGAAGCCCGCACGCCTAGAGCCCGTGCTCCGCAACAAGAGAAGCCAACGCAATGAGAAGCCGCTGCAATGAGAAGCCCGTGCACCGCAACAAAGAGTAGGCCCTGCTCGCTGCAGCTAGAGAAAGCCCCGTGCACAGCAATGAAGACCCAATGCAGCCAAAAATAAATAAAAAATAAATAAATTGGGAAAAATAAAGAAGTAGAGAGGTCTTTTTTCTCAAAGAGTTGTTCCATTAACTGGTATTACCCAAAGTATTACCTTTGGGTAATACTTGGTGACAAAATCCAGTTGGTGCTGTAGGTGTTACATGGAAAAGCTAGGGGCATGGAGCATGTATGTGTGGAGTATGAGGAAGGGTCTGTTCTGGGCGGGAGATCAAATGTTCCTTCTGCAGGAGCATCTGTCCCTGTCAGAACCCCATGGCTTGTGGAACGGCTTTGCATGAAGAAACAGCCTGTCTGGAGCCCACGTCACTCCTGTAGTGTGGGGAGCTAGTCAAACCTTCAAGAGGAGGGTGCCTATCTTCCATCCAGAATCAAGATTAATTGATGTTCTTTAATGGAAACAAATTGAACCTCTCAGCAACCCTTCCCATTAGGCTTCCAGTAGTGCACTATTCTTTGGAGGCCAGGCGAGTTCTTTAGAATCAGCAGGTTCTTGGAAACAGTTGACTCCTTGAAGCTGTTCATGTCTGTCCTCAGAGTGGCTGGTGGGAAATGGAGAGAAAATACCTTTAAGTTACTGGGCTGAAGGTGTAATTCTCATTTGCCTGTGGTTTGCTCGACCCACTCACATTATTGTTGCATTTGATCTTCCACAGCCTGTGGGGCAGGTGGAGCTGGGTTATTATCATCTGTATTTTATAGGCGAGGAACTCTCTAGACTCTGGAACACCAGTCCCTCAAGGTGTCTGCTCTAAAAAGGGCTGTGTGTTCAAATAGGCATAGGAAGCATTCTAGTGTGTTCCCTCCTTAGAGAGTCATAGAGCACGGCTGCATATTAAAGGCTCTGATAAGTCCTATAAAAATAAAAGAAAATATTTAACCCATTGTTTCCTGAACTCATTAACTGAGGTCCTTTTTTTTTTTTTTTTTTAACGGTACACCTATTGGCATCTTCTAGGTGTTCAAACTTTTTCTGTAAAGGGCCAGATAGTAAACATTTCAGGCTTTGTGGGCCACATGGTCTCTGTCTCAACTACTCAGCTTTGCTCTTGAGTGCCAAAGCATCCATGGACAATAGAGAAATGAGTGGGCATGGCTGTGCCCCAACAAAACTTTATTTACAAAAATAGGCTGTGGGCTAGATTTGACTCATGGACTGTAGCGTGCTGATGCCTGTTCTAGAACAAGCATCCTTGGAGAGATGCTGCTTGAAGTGTCCAGAGTCCTAGATAGGGACCGTACTCCTAGCTCCCAGAACAGGTGGCATGGTGGCAATGTCTCATTGAATGTGGCTCAGAGGTTGGATGCTTTGCTCAGGGTGTATGACTGCCAAGTGCCATCAGAGATGTCACCTAGGCTCTTGACTATAAATTTTATTTTTCATTGTTTTCTGCTTTTCTGGAGCAAAAGACCCAGGAAGGGGGCAAAATGCACTGAGTACCTGCCTGTGCAATCAAAGTGATATGCACGTAGGTTCATGTGGGTGTTTGCGTGCAAGTTGGTCTGAATATGACCATGGCGTTTGTGTTATTAAGCGTGAATGTGGCCAGTGGAAAATTTATCCAGTTAGAGGTCTTTGTTTCAAAGCATCTAATGGGAGGTGCTAAAGAGAGTCACCAGTGCCGTTTAAGTTGAGGTCTGCAGGGAGAAATCAGGAATGTATTCAGTCAATGTACCAGAATTGACTAGACACCTAACATGTGCCCTCACTTTAATTAGAACTTTTGGTTGCAACAACAAAAACCAGATGAAGCCGGTGGTAGTGAAAATGGAGTTTATTATAAAGATGCAGGGTGTTACCCGGAACCCAGGTGGGGAAATGAAGTTGGCCTCGGACTGGCCTGGGACCAGGAACGGGGCGCTAGGGAGCCCTGGTTTGTTCTAGATATTAATTGGTGTACTTTCTCTCATTGTGGCTTCTCTCTGTACATCGGCTTCACTCTTCCTTCTTAGCAAACTGGCTATTTCTGATACGTGTACGTCACGGGTGTACATGGTTGCCCACAGCTCCGAAGTTCATGTTTTAGCTGGAGTGAACGTGTGGAAAGATTGTCTTTCTTACTCCTTCCCTCTGTCTCTCTCTCATTTGCCTTCTTTTTCTCCTCCCTCACTTCAGTATTGCTGGGGAAGACACTCTGATTGGCCCAGCTTAGGTGGTCCCTGAACCAGTCGCTATGGCCAAGAATGTGGGATTAACAACACAACTCTGACAGCCAGGATGCTACCGGTGGGGCAGGCACTTTGCAATGAAGAAGGTCTATACAGCCCCGCCCTGACTAGGCATTAAGCAGGTGCAAGGTGAAATAGAATATTTTTATCCGTTGACATTTATAAACTAGTTGGAAGGTAAAACAAATACTTAGTGGCAATGAGGATGTCAGATGTGCTAAATTGTTTCATTAGGCAGTGAAGAAGATAATAGTATAAATAAGGGACTAATTTTGCTGTATAGACATTGAGTGCAAAAAGAGAGACAGTAAAGGGCCGTGGGCTGGCATCACCAGGAAGGGTTTTAGGCAGCAAATATATGTTCTCTGAGGGCGGATGGGAAGCAAAAAATTCTGACTAGGGAAATGGACATGAGTAAAGACATAGAATTACAGACATGAGTGTGGTCTGGTTCCTTAACAAGATCGGGGAAGTAACTTTAGAGCAGTGGGAAGTGCACTCCAGGAAGTGGGAAACATGGCTGGAGGCACGGTCCACGGTGGTCTGGTTCACTGTAGCAGGAGGAGCCAGGTGGGGCTGTAACAAGAGGGCCTGGAAGCTAGAAGTCCACCCCCTGGGGGAGGAGCCCCCAGCTCCACAGAGGCAAGAGGAGTCCAAGCAGGTGCGGGTCTATCCAGGTGGGAGTGCTGGGTGTCTGGGATGGGGGTTCTGCCTGGTGCCAGCAAGACAGAGCAAAAAGCAGGGCCTGGCCAAGGGGTTGGGTAATTCAGAGACAGGACCCAGGCACTGAGGAATAAGGCAGATGCTGTTGCCAGAGGGTGGGACAAGGCGGGACTTGAGAGAGCGGGGATTGGGGTACAAGACGGAATCCCAGGGAATCTGAATCGGGCCATGATGTCGCAGCAGGACCAGCAATGAGAACGGAGTTCAAACTCTCCTCTTCCCTTTCCCTCATTGAAACTTTCCTGTTCTCTCTCCCATTGCTCAGGACCTCACAGCTGATGATTAGCTACTCATCTAGGGGAGTCAGTGATCGATGCAGGTGTCACCCATTTTAGGGACTTTTGCATTGGAACAGAAGCCACAGGTGCCTTAAACCAAGAGAAAGAAAGTGCCTGGGATTTTAGGATGGAGATGCTAAGCGCGACATCAAAGATTCCATTGGTGCCCCTTCGTTTGGGGATAGAATTAGCAAAAAAGATGCCAGCTGTCCAGCAGTGAGGGAGCTTTGGCCCTGGCCCTGAACACTTTTAGAGCAGCATATGTGGGGCCATCACATAACAACTAGGCAGCATCTTTAGGGAGGAAAAAGCAGCCAGCATAGGTACTATCTGAGGACCAGTTGGCTTCAGAGGAGGCCTTGTCTTGTTCATTTGCAGCTAAAAGAGTCGGGGGCAGAAAGGCAGGGGCGTGCAGGATTTGGAGTTGGGAGAGAGGGATTTGAGTTCTTGACCCACCACTCCCTCACTGGGTGAAGTTACTCAGTCCCCCTGAGCCTCAGTGCTCCCCTCTGTAAATGGTGTCACAGTATCCACTATGATAGCCTGTGTGCCCATTCCTGCCACACATCAGATGCTCAGTACATACTAAACCTCGAGTCCTACTTAGAATCACAGAATTTGCCCAAATGCCCACCCTAGGCAGGAATCTCTGATAGCTGTGAAGCTTCTGATTGGAACTTCCCATAACAAGGCACTGACCACCTCATAAATAAGACCATCCCATTATTGGAAAGATTTGCTAGAAAGGTCTTCCTTGAATAGAACTGCAAGTCACCTCCTTTGGAACAACCATAATAAGTCTAAGCTTATTCCCATGGTAACGTTTCCATGCTGTGAGGACTGCTTTCATGTATTCCTAAGTCAGTGATGGGGAATAGTTCATATCTAATGTGCCATCTGTGCCCCTTTACGGAGAGAACTCTCGTTTGGGGATAGAACGATCCCCAACCAAGTGCCACCTGTGATGGATTGGTAGTGGCTGCTGGAGAGCTGTGTTGAGAAGGATTCTGATGCTGTGTTCCAGGGTCAATGGGAAAAGATTATATCTACCATGGGCTTCGGGGTGAGCAGTGGTGGTATATGTGCGAGGTGTTTGTTTTCTCTGCTAGGCATTCTCCTGTTAGGTTCTTCCTTTGTGCTTAAGGTGACTTGTTCCCTCACCTTCTGTTCTCTTTTTCCTGCCACACTTCAACTTATCAACGTTTTAAAAGCCATCTGGCTGCTGGATCTTCTACCTCATTCATTTCTAGGGTGGAGTTAACCAATCTGGCTGGCCGGACTGGGGTTTTTCCTAGAGCAATATTTTTCCCAAATAGAGGAGGGCCATTTTTGAGTTTGCAGCCCACTGATAAACCTTCCAAATTATTAATATCCCTTAAAATATGGAGCCCAAGCTAAGCACTGTCTTTTGGAAGTACTTGGAACAATATGGAGGCCAGCGAGACTCGTAACACATCTCTTGATCCTGGTAATGCAGCTGAAAGTTCGCATTAGCTTTTTCCCTGTGTTTATAAAGCTGAAGCTCAGAGACTCTGCTCCTGAGTCTGAGGGTGGTGGTGTGGGAGGTGGGGAGGGAGGAGGGGTAGGAGAGCCAGACCCAGTCCGGGCAACATCTCCTCCTGCCACTGCCGCGCCTGCCCCTTCTGCTCTCCTCCCTTGTCTTGTGGGTAGGGACCACTGGCACATGGTTCCTTGTGGGTGGAAGAGCTTCCGCTGAGGCTGCGGGAGCGCCCTGCTTCCTCTTTCTGCCATCACAGTTCTCTGCTGCCTCTGTGACTCTCTTGGTGGTTTGGCTTCAACAAGACTAGGGCCTGCAGCCAGTACAGCGAGGTCCAAAGGGCCCAGGTCTCCTTGTCACAATAAGGTGGTCTGCCCGAAAAGTCCCTGGACCGCTCTCTGTCCTTGAAGTGTCTCCCATTCTGCAGCACCATGGAAAACCTAAGGGTGATGCAGGGATTTCCCCATAAAGCTCACTGTATATAATTAATGTCCTGCCCTTTATCCTTTATTTTAAATTACGTTCTTCCTTTCTGGGGGTGTGTGTGTGTGTGTGTGTGTGTGTGTGTGTGTGTGTGTGTGTGTGTGTGTGTGTGTGTGTGTGTGTGTGTGTGTGTGTGTGTGTGTGTGTGTGTGTGTGTGTGTGTGTGTGTGTGTGTGTGTGTGTGTGTGTGTGTGTGTGTGTGTGTGTGTGTGTGAAATTATCCTTTCTTAAACAGTTGGGGTAGTTTTTTCTCCTTAATACCCTTTGCAATGTTGGCCACCCTTTGTAGACAACCCCCCCGCCCCCGCCCCCATTTTTTTGGAGGGGGCGTGGATTTTACTGAACTGTAAAATCTGGTCTGAAAACTAGAAGCTTGTCCGAGGTGGGGCCCATCAGGACTCAATATGCCTTCTGGAGGGTCTGGAAGATGCAATCTGTCATCCCAGTGAGGCCACTGAGGCACGGGATTGGGCCATGGGTGACTTTTATTAGTAGTTTAAATTTCCCACAGCCCAGGTTATTTTAAAGTTGGTGGTGTTTGGAATTGTGGATTTGGGAGACTCCATTGATGAGTGCCAGCCTTGTCGATTTTTAGCGTGGCTCTGGCAACTGACTTAGCCCCTTAGTACCTCAGTTTCTTTGTCTGAGTCCGAACAGCTGTGCCCTTTTCCTAGGGTTGTAAGACTGATTGTCAGCGACAGTGTTTAGCTGCGAGATCCATCAAATGCTGCCCATTATTGTAGTTATTTCTGATAACATTCAGCTAGCGTTTATCAGGGCTTCCACGACCCTGTGGACATTCAGCTTTTGAAGGGTGGGGGAGGGTTCAGAGACTGATGCAGAGATGACAGGGTGGGGGTACCCCATGAGGCACTTTGGGGGACAGGTGTCTGCATGGACTGTCCCCTGCATCGCAGGTGTCCCCTGGCCCCTGCCCACTAAGTGCTGGTAGTGCCCCCAAGTTTTGTAACGTTACCTACAAATTTTGCATTCCCCTTGGAGGGATGGTCCTGCCTCCAGGGGAGAGCCACTGACTGAGTGCTTTGGAATGGTCGGAGGCAGAAGTAGATGCAGTATGGAAAAGAGGGGCCTTTAGAGAATGGCCTGGTGGGTGATAGTCTTAAACTGTGCATGTTAACAGTTGCATATTAGTCTGTTCTGGGTATTGAACAGAGAGGGAGCCTGGGTGTCACAGAAGGAGCATAGGGGGTCTGCCCCCTGGGAGGCAGGGGTTCTGCACTAAAGCTCCCATTTTGCTGCTAACTAGTTGGGGGACCTTGAGAAAATCTCTTCTCTTCTCTGTAAAAGAGGGTATGGAGAAGATGGTCCTTTTCAGCTCTGTGGCTCCAGGATTTGAAGGGGAAATGGCTTAGATTTGAGTGAGACCAAAGGAAGAACTTCCTACATGTCATGCTATGAAGAGGGAAGAATAGGCCTGACTACTCACCTTTGTTTGGGTTGAAAAAGATGAAATCTGATAGGAAGGCCAGATTGGAAGAGCTGACCTGCTGAAATTGCTTCCTGGATCCTCTCATTCTCTTCATTTTAATTGTTTGTTTAAATTTAGTTCATTTTTGAATATGTAATATAGACACATATAAAGCACAGTAAATATAGTGGAAAGTATTCCCATCCACCCAGCTCCCCTTCCCCAAAGGCCACTTCAGTTTATCCTCCCAGAGATTTTTACTCTCATTTTTTTTGAGCTGGGACTGCGAAGATAGTTTTAAACATGCTTTGGTTGTTATGCCTTTAACTTTCTGGTCTGAAGGGTGAGAAATTTGATCCTCCTATAGCATGTGGTTAGTTTCCTACAGTGAATTTTCCCTGTTAGTCATAGTTTCTTTTTGCCACTCTTGGGTAGAGATACAGCCCTTTTCTTCTCTTGCCACATTCCCCCACTCCCAAGTTCCCCATCCTTCATTTGAATCAAGGAATTTCATAAGCACAGATCAAACTTAAGATATGACATCTGGACGCCTCGCAGCTTCTCCCTCCGTGGATTTCAGAGGGGGCTCATTTTACATAATTGTCTATTTTGATTATTTCCAAAATGGTTTCATATCCGTATGTTCTCTTTTGTCTTGGAGCTTAACTCGATCCTGCAAGGAACTGCTTTGTTCCTCGTCGGGTGTTGTAAAGTTTTTGCTTACTGAGTGGGAAGCCCTGTTGGATGTTAACCATATATTGAGGGAAGAACTCTGGACTTGGAGGGAGAAAATCTGGGTTTGAGTGCAAAATAAGCTTCTTTCTTGCTGTGTGATTTTTGGCAAGCTGCTTGGCCTCTCTGAACCTCTGTTTCCTCATCTATAAAATGAGTGCTACCTGCCCTATAGGGCTGCTTTTAAGCTTAAATAAAGCAATGAATGTGAGTATATTTGTGAACTGTTAAGAGGCTTACAATTATAATTATTGTCATGCTTTTAAAAAGTATTTATTAAACTTCTGGATACCAGAGGTAGAGTGGGAAATAAGCTTAGATTCTTGTGTGTATTGGTGGAGGTGGTGTAGGGGGATAAGGGAACGCAGGGAGACTGGCAATAAAAAGGTTAACTAGTAAACAAGATAAATTCAGGTAATAGTAACCATGAAAAAAATAAAATAGCAGTAGAGAATGAAGGGGGGTTGTTGGAACTTCTGATAAAAGATCAGGAAAAGCCTCTCTAAGTTGACACCTGCATGTCATGTGAAAAGCTGGAGAAGAGAATCCAGGCCTGGGAAGCAGCAAGTGCAAAGGCCCTGGGGCAGGAACAACAAGCTTGTAGAATTAAAAAAAGAAAAATGGGGAAGGAACTTTAACAAAGCAGGTACGGAAAGAATAAAGTGAACAAGATAGAGAAGGATACAAGAACTGGGAGAGATTGGCCAGAACAGGGTCATAGAGGGCCTCGTGGACCATGTTAAGAGCTTGTATTTTATTCTATATGCAATTAGAGATTTTAAGCAGGGAGATGACATGATCAGTTTTCTCCTTTAGAAGGATCCTTCCTCCTAGAACGTGGAGAATAGATTGTGGTTAGGTGAGCAGAAGCAGTGGGACCAGATAGGGGCGTGTGCCATCATCTAGGCAAGAGAGGATGCCTGCACAGCAGAAGATGCACAGATGAAGTCTTCCTGGAGGTGTTTGAGTATGAAGCTCATGCAACTGTTTCCACAGGAAAAGGACAGTTTCTGGTGCGAAGTAGGATGTTCTCTTTTCCTTTTTCCATCTGCTTTGTTCTTGTAGGAGCGTGGAGGGAGTTGAAGTGGGCACAGGGAAATTCTGCGTTTCCTTTTCAGATGATGCAGGGTTTGGGACTACATATTCCTATAATTAATCAACAAGCATTTATTGACTAAAGGAAGGTTTTTCTAGGCCTTTGGTTTTCACTTCAGGTCAGCATTTCCTGTGGACAAACTGGGCATCTGCCTAGAAGCCTGACAAGGAATAGTCTACACGATTTGTATTTTCAATGGGCACAAGAAGCAGTAGAGATACCAACCCAGGGCCATCCATATGACAGTGCAGGTTGTCCCCTGCACAAGGGCACTTGGCTAAGAGGTGGGGCCTGAAAGCCAGTTCAAACTCTGCTCACCAAGCATTTGCCCTGGCGTGGAGGTGTATCAGCAGGGAGAAGGGGCTGCCCTTTTCTAGTTGGCACCAAGGCTCATCTGGGTTAGCAGTAGCACTTTCCAGCCCTTGGGGTTTCTGCTTTGTGGCCCGGTTTCCAAGGTCTGTCTTCACCTTTTCTATTCCAGTCAATTAGCGTTTGTTTTCAGAAGTATTTATTGAGTACCTACTGTGTACCAGGCACTGGGCTTATACTGATGAGCAGAGAGACACACTTCTTGCCCTCCCAGAGTTTATAGTCTAGTGGAGGTCATTCCATCTTTCTTCATAGCAACTGGAGAGCTTTCTTTTGGGGAAGGCTGAGCTGATCTCAGCCCCTGTTCTCTGAGACATGAAATGTTAACATCTGACTTGGAAGCACCTCTGGGGGTTGGGAAACAATGACCACCACCCACAACACACGTGCACCTGAGTCCAGACTTCCAGGGAGATGGGTCCGGCGTGGCTATGGACTGTTACTAGCTCAGCTACTTCATTGACCTCTTATTAGGAGAAGCCAAAGGAAAAAACAAAAGTCATTAGAAAAGGGTAAGATTTATCCTTGAACCTTAGAGTCTTCATAAAAATTCTGCTTAAAATATGTACGCTTTTCTGTATGTTTATGACACTTCAGTAAAAAGTTATGAAAAAGCTACTTAAGTTTGTTGAGTTGTCAGGGTCTGGGCTTTGAGAATTCGAGACAGGGAGATAGGTCAGCCATATAGGTCAGGCCTCCCAGGGGTCTCTGTGTCTTGAGAGAGTCCTCAGGCCCTTGATTCCATTCTTTAGCTTAATGAATAATCAGATTATTTTGTCTGCCTTTGAGGAATCCATTTTTTTGCCAGCCAAACTCACAAAAGATTGCTTCATAAGCCCTGGTATCCATAGATAGATTAACGCTGGGAGATCCACCTCTCCTGGGCATTCGTTCTCCCCAGCTTCAAGGTAGCTGGGAAACAGAATTAGTCACAGTTTGTTTGGGAAGCTTGGAATGAGAGAAAGAGAGCTGGGTGGTTTTCAGATTTTTTTTTTTTTCCAGGCTGTGGTGGAGCCAGGAGAATGAGAAATTCCATACATCTTGTGACCAGATGTGGCATCTTTAACTGGGACTCAGCTGTATCAGCAAAACAGAGTCAATTTTAAACAATGCTCCTTTATTTACCTGTTTATTTTAATATTTACATTGTGTTTTTTAAGATTATAAAAGTAATGCCCACTTTCCCCTCAGTGGTTTATTGAGAAAGTGTACAAACATATAGCAAAAATACCTAATTAAAAAAATCATATATCAAAAGTGTCCCATAAAGAGAGTAAAAGTTCTCATAATCCTGCCTCCTGGAGAGAAAATCCCTATTATCTGTTTCGTATATATTCCTCCAGACTTTTTTTCTATATGTATATGAAGATATATTATTATGATTGCCTGAACAATCATATAATATTATTCATACTATTTTCCTTCTTTTAAAAAAATTTAACAATATATCTCAGACATCTTTGCATGTGAGAATTTATCGATCTATTTCATTCTTTTTTTTAAAATAAATTTATTTATTCATTTATTTATGGCTGCATTGGGCCTTTGTTGCTGCGAGGGCTTTCTTTAGTTGTGGTGAGCAGGCTCAGTAGTTGTGGCTTGTGGGCTCTAGAGCGCAGGCTCAGTAGTTGTGATGCACAGGCTTAGTTGCTCTGCAGCATGTGGGATCTTCCCGGACCAGGGCTCGAACCCGTGTCCCCTGCCTTGACAGGCAGATTCTTAACCACTGCACCACCAGGGAAGTCCCTATTTCTTTGTATTTTAAAAGTAGCTTTACTGAGGTATAAGTTATATGCCATCAAATTTACCTGTTTTAAGTGTACAAGTCATTAAATTGTTAGTAAAATTTCAGAATTGTGCAACTAACAACACAGTCCAATTTTATTTATTTTTAAATTTGTATATTTATTTATTTATGGGCTCTGTTGGGCCTTCATTGCGGCGAGCGGCGGCTACTCTTCGTTGCGGTGAGCAGGCTTCTCATTGCGGTGGCTTCTCTTTGTTGCGGAGCACGGACTCTAGGCACCCAGGCTTCAGTAGGTGTGGCTCGCGGGCTCTAGAGCGCAGGCTCAGTAGTTGTGGCGCATGGGCTTTGTTGCTCTGCAGCATGTGGGATCTTCCTGGTCCGGGGCTCGAACCTGTGTCCCCTGCATTGGCAGGCGGATTCTTAACCACTGCACCACCAGGGAAGTCCACAGTCCAATTTTAGAACTTTTCCATTACCCCTAAAAGATTCCTCGTGTCCGTTCGCAGTCACCCCCATCCTCATCTCTCTTACCAGGCAATCTATTTTCTGCCTCTGTAGATTTGCCTTTTATGGGCTTGCATATAAATGGAATTATAAACACAGTATATGTATTTCGTGTGTGTCTAGCTTCTTTTAGGGAGCACAGTGTTTTTGAGATTCTGTCCTGTTGTAGCATGTAACAGACCTTGGTTGCTTCTCAATACTATTCCATTTTAGGATATACCACATTTTGTTTGTTTACCAGTTGGTGGATATTTGGGTTGTTTCCAGTTTTTGGCTATTATGAATAATGCTTCTACAAACATTTGTGTACAAATCTCTGTGTGGATACATTTCGTTCTTTTTGAGTGCATGTATAGAGTTCCATTTTATGGCTGTCCATTAATGTGTTTAGCCAAACCCCACTGACGGCCATTTACTTGGATTTTGATTTTTTTGATGAATAAATAATGTGTATTGGACATCCTTATATATATATATCTTTGTGCACATTGGTGAATGTTTTGGAAGGATGTCTATTTACAAGGGGAAATTCTGAGTCAACACATGTAAACATTTGACAGTTCAATAGCTGGTGTCAAGTTATCTTCCAAGAGAAGCTGCACCAATTTATACCTCCCACCCCCGGCAGCACAGGAGAGTAGCTGTTTTCCCACATACTTGTCGTGTGCAAGAATGAATATTTTATTGTATATTAACACGTATATGTGGAATCTAGAAAAATGGTACAGATGAACCAATTTGCAAGGCGGAAGTAGAGACACAGATGTAGAGAACAAACGTATGGAGACCAATGGGGGAAAGGGAGGGTGGGATGAACTGGGAGATGGGGATTGACATATATACACTAATATGTTTAAAATAGGTAACTAATGAGAACCTGCTGTATAGCACAGGGAACTCAACTTCACTTCGCTGTACAGTAGAAACTAACATGACATTGTAGAACAACTGTACCCCAATTAAAAAAAAGAATGAATATTTTCATTTTTTCTAATCTCATAAATGAAAAATGTCTCATTGTCATTTTAATTGTTATTTCTTTTATTATTGGAGAAGTTGTTGACCATTTATATGTCAGTTTCTTAATTTTTTACTGGTTTATCTTTTCCTATGACTTTGAAATAATTCTTTGTATTTTAGGAAGTTGGCTCTTTGCTTATAAAATGAACTGCAAATTTTTCATTCCTCAGCTTATCCTTTTTTTTTTTTTTTCCCATCAGAAACTCTGTTCATGGTAGTTGTGCTATACAGATATTTTACATTTTTGAGTACTCATATCTGTTAGGGAAAAAAGGATCTGTGAACATTTTACAAGTATCACTTAGATATTTATAATATCCCCAGAAGGAGGTGAGGAAGGTAAAATATTGATAGGGGAGAAAGCTGAGGAATGCAATATGTGCTTCATCTACCAAACAGCTGAATGGGTGAGATTTTTTTCAACTCTTTATAGTTGTTTTGGTGTCACATAAGCACAGCTTCCACATATTAGTGCAAAACCTGAGAACTGAATCTGGATATTTTTTACTTCCCAGCCCCTTGCTTGTAATAATTATGACAGCTGATGTTAACGGAATCCATACTGTATGCCATTTGTTCCCCATCATCCTTACAGTCACTCTATGAGATAGGTAGTTATTTCTTCATGGAAAAAGACACAGGGATCTTCGGATAACTTGCTCAGTCATGCAGCTGGCAGATGCTGGGGCTGGGATTCAGGCTCAGGTTTGCCTGACACCAGAGCCTGTGCTTAACCAGGAATCTCTCATCCTCGCTTCTGAAGCATTCAATGAGTTGACCTAGGTCTGACCAGTAAGGGGATATTTGAGGAGGCCTTTATAAAGGGACACAGATCCTCAGGAAGGTGGAATGTATAGTGAGAAGGCCACTGATTTGGGCTGCAAGATCTGTGGGTTCTAGTCTTAACTCCCCAAGACTCTTTTCTTGTAATGAGGGAAGGCATGTGTTTGCAGCAGAGTCCGGGGAGGCGGGGGCAGGAAGAGTGGACCCTAAGACCCTTCTGGGTTTTCTGTTTGCTCCATGGTAGGAATGAGCTGGCTGTTGGCAATTAGATCTAGGCCCAGTGGAGGGAGATTGGGGTAGTGGGAGAAGAGAGGTGCTTTAAACTCCAGCTCTGAAGTCAAATGGTGTCTAGGTGAGTATGGCTCTGCCTGGGATATTTGGCCCTGGGTGATACTGTTGCGTAACCTGGATAGGCAATGCGGATATTGAAGACCTAGAAAGGATATGATTAAAATCCCGAAAAATCTTGGGGATCCAGGAAAGGGTAGACATACTCTTGCTCATGTATTAGCTACCTAGGAAGCCTAAGGTGCCGAGGGCAACTGTGGGAGGGGACACAAAGATGAGTCAGTGTGGCCTGCTGTCAGGGGACTCACCATCTGGGTAGGGAAAGGGGATCTATTCAGACATTACTCGAACTCAGGCAGAAGTGGTGACATGAGAGTTTCAGATAAAGAGCTTGGGAGGCAGAAAGAAGGAGCACCGGCTTCAAAGTGAGACAGACCTGGCCTTGAATTATGTCCTATGATAATGACAACAACATCATTTGTTGAGCATGTACCATGTATGTTGCATGGAGTGGCAGACAAGGAGGTCCCCTTCAGAACTGAAGGACTTATCCCCAGGTCCTGGAGAGACTGTTGGCTGTCAGCCCTCTTTGAGAACAGCCTCTGCTGAAGGGAGCTGCATAGTCCCAGATTATGCCCCCTTCCCAGCCCTAGGTATCCCCTCCCCGAAACCTGGGACCACTTGAAGAGCCCACTCAGCTTCAGTACCTCCACTGAGACTGCATTGTGGCTCGGCTCCTCACTCTGTCCAGTCCTGCTTCCTTCCCCTTCCTATCACAGGTTTTGAAAAGAAGAACATACCCTAAAACACTCCTGTATGATGATCTCCATCTCAGAGTTTGCTTCCTAGGGAGCCCAATCCATGACACATAGATGATCTATTCTCACGAGAGACCACTGAGCTGGATTACTTATTCTGTTTTAAAGACGAAGTAATTCAGACGTAGGGAGCTTGGATGGCTTGCCCAGGGACAGTATGTGGCACATCTCGGGTTCAAACTAAGTCTATGCTCAAAGCACAATCTTTCTATATTGCCACCCTGTAGGTGTGGGACTTTAAGCAATGGAAACCATGGGGTTATAAAATCAGGTTGCTGGAAAGGAACTCAAAGTTCATTTGGTTAGAGCTCCCATTCCTTAACCTCTGGATCTAAGTTGCTGAGATCCAGGACTGAAAGTCTCATGTCCTGGGACCTCCTTTACTCCCTCGTGGACCAGGGTGGTGGGTCACCCCATGTGAGGATTGACTGAGCAATCAATGAATCCATCCATTCAGTCATTCATTCAACAGATGTTCATTGAGCATCTGCTATGTGCCAGGGACCACTTCAGGGACCAGGGGTACAGCAGTAAACGGAACAAAGCTCTTGCCCTCTTGGAGTTGCCTTTTGGCGGGGGTGGGGCAGACAGCAATGAAACAGACAAGTAAGTGCACACTATAATGTCAAGCAATGGTAGGTGCTATGAAGGAAAACGAAGAGAATGCGGGGGATGGAGGGTGCTGGGCTGAGGGCAAGGAAGTGTCCTAGTTTAGGGTCAGGGGACAAAGAAGCTTTCTGGGATGAGGGGACCTTTGGCTAAGGACCTGAATGAAGAGAGGAACTGGCTATACAGAGGCCAGTGGAAGTGCCTTCCAGGAGGGAGGAACAGTACATGCCAAGGCCCTGGACATTGGCAGGTTTAAGAAAGATGAAAGAGGTGGGTGGCAGGTGCATGATGAGCGAAGGGGGAGAGGGGATTGGAGAGGCATCAAGGGGCCATAATCCTGCAGGGCCTGGGGGCTAGGAATAAAGAACTTGGGTTTTATTGCAAGTTGGTTTGGAGAAAGTGAGTGGCATGATCAAGTTTATGTTTCAAAGGGGGTTTTGTGACTATTATGCTGAGAATAGATTGTAACTAATGTCATTTCCATTTCCTTCCTGGATTATTTATATTTCTGTTTCTATTTGGGGACAGTCAGAGTGAATGTTGTGGAGGACATCATATTTAAAACCACGGGCTTGGGAATCAGAATCCCTGAGTTCAAATCCTGGTTCCACCACTCCCTGGCCATGGGACCTTGAACTGTTTGCTTAATGTATTTAAGCCTTGACTTCCCCATCAGTAAAATGGAGATAATAACCCACCTAATTTATGACGTGGCTTCGTTATGAGGATAAGATGTGAAAATGCTCATGGAGTTCAGCACAGCACTTGCATTTCTTTTTACAACTGATTTTTAAAATTGTGGTTAAAATATAACAGAAAATGGACCATTTAAACTTTTTTTTTTTTTTTGGGCGTGTGGCTTACGGGATCTCAGTTCCCTGCCCAGGGATTGAACCCAGGCCCTCGGCAGCGAAAGCGCAGAGTCCTAATCACTGGACTGCCAGGGAATTTCCCATTTAAACTATTTTTAAGTGTACAGTTTGGTGGCATTAAGTACATTCACGTTGTTGTGCAACCATCATCACCATCCACGTCCAGAGCTTTTTTTCACCTTCCCATCTGGTTGCATTAAAACAATAACTCCCATGATCCTCCCCTAGACTCTGGCAACCACCATTCTACTTTCTATCTCTGCGTCTGACTGCTCCAGGGACTTCATATAAGTAGAATCATACAGTGCTTGTCTTTTTGTGACTGGCTTATTCCACTTCACGTAATGTCCTCAAGGTTCATCCTTATTGTAGCATGTGTCAGAATTTCCTTCCTTTTTAAGGCTGAATAGTATTCCATTGTATGCATATACCACATTTTGTTTATCCATCCATCCACTGATGGACATTTGGGTTGCTTACACTTCTGGCTGTTGTGAATCCTGTACCTGCATTGTATAAGCACTGGATTTATCTTTGCCATAATTTTTATCCTGCTTTATGTAAGTGCAGGGAAATGATAGGTGCTTAGGACCAGGAGGCAGGAGGTGCAGATTCTAGATTTGCGTGAGGTCAACTCTTTTATTCTGTCTGAACCTCAGCTCTCTCATCTATGGAATGGTGATGCTAATGCCTACTTCAGGGGGCTTGTTGTAAAGATCAAATTAGATATATTCTGCAGACTTCAGAGCTAGGCTGTCTAATATGGTAGCCACCAGCCACATGTGACTGCTGAGCTTTGAAATGTGGTTAGTCCGAATTGTGACATGCTGTGAATGCAAAATGCGTACGTATTTTGAAAACTTTAGTACAGAATAAGGAGAATGTGAAATATCTCAAGTAATAACCTTTTATATTGATTATGTACTGACATAATATTTTGGATATATTGCCTCCTCCTGCCTCCTGGTTAAACAAAATATATTATTAAAAGTAATTTTACCTCTATTTTTATTTTATTATTTTTTATTTTTAAAATTGTGTATATTTTAAAAGTTATTTATTTATTTATTTTTTATTTTATTTTTTGGACTGTTTCGGGTCTTAGTTGCAGTATGCGGGATCTTTGTTGCAGCATGCGGGGTCTTTTGTTGCAGCGCAGGCTTCTCTGTAGTTGTGGCATGCAGGCTCCAGGGCACGTGGGCTCTGTAGTTGTGGCGTGCGGGTTCCAGAGCACGTGGGCTCTGTAGTTTGCGGCACGCAGCCTCTCTAGTTGAGGTGCGCTGGCTCAGTAGTTGTGGTGCATGGGCTTAGTTGCTCTGTGGCATGTGGGATCTTGGTTCCCCGAGCAGGGATCGAACCCGCGTCCCCTGCATTGGAAGGCGTACTCTTTTACCACTGGACCACCAAGGAAGTCCCTATTATTTTTTAAATTAAAGTGTAGTTGACTTACAATATCATATTAGTTTCAGGTATATAACATGGTAATTCAATATTTTTATAGATAAAGTTATCCTTATAAACTTATAAAATATTGGCTATATTCCATGTGCTGTACATTACATCCTTGTAACTTACTTATTTTATACCTTGTAGTTTGTACCTCTTAATCCCGTCACCTATCTTGCCCCCCCCCCCCACCTCTTTTTATTTTTTAATGTGGCTACCAGAAAACTTAAAATGACACTGTGGCTTGCTTCAGATTTTGATTGGATAGCTCTGGTCTAGAGTTCATCACTCATTTTCAGATCTAGATCAGTAATTCTCTGGGTGTTCCTCCCATGGTTGGTTGGGGTCTGAAAGGAGATTCTCTCCCAGAGCTCCAGGCAGACAAGTGATTTATGTCACAAAGGTGCTGCAGTTTAAATGGTGATCAATGTTTATGGCCCATGGAAGCTTAAACAAGCTGAGAGAATAGGCCCCAGCGTTGCTGCCAATAACGTCCAGCCATTAACGTGCAGCCTCCCGGTTCCCTCCACAAAGGGTGGTTTCAGCATCGCCACTCTGCTGGGGTTGGTGATTCAGCTCCGTGTTCCCCAGCGACAATAGATTTCTTCTTTTCAAAGCCTGACTCCTACGGAGGCCAGGGTTGGGAAGTGGGGAGGGCAGGCGATTTCCCAGCTAAAGCCTCTGTGTATCGCTAATTGTATTATCACAGTTTCTTTAGGGAAAAATCATGCATTTATTTAGGACTTAAAAAATAAGAAGACCCTAGGGAGAGTTAAGATCCATTTGGTATTGTGTTTGGGTGTAGCATTTTTTTCCCCTGTGGGGTAGAGGAGAAAAGAATTTCTATTTTGCAGCTGGAAGAGAGCTTTTGTGTGCACGCCCCTCCCTCTTTCCTCATTTTATCTCCCCACTGATAGGATATTGAGGGAGCTGAGACAGCGAGTGTTCCACACAGAAACAGAGATAAGTTTGGAGGCGAAGCCAGTGGGAGAAAAGGCACAGCTAGCTCAGGCCTGGGGGAGGGGGGAACGGGGTGGGAGGGCCGCCCAACCCCCCTGCTCTCTGTATCCCCAGGGCGCTTCCCGCACTAATGCTCTGTCCAGAGTTGAGAGGCCAGTCACCCAGGCTTCCACTCCTGCGGCGTGTCAGGCAGGCAGGCACTCGGCCTTCGCCAGCTTTCCTGAGTGTCACATGGATTTTTGTCACATGTGCTGTTCTGCCTTGGGGTCTAAGTAGTTTCCAAGACAGGTCCCAGATGCTTCATGGCTTCCTTCGTTCACTGTTAGGACGGTGGTCTACAGATGAGGGAAATCACAGACCCCATGAGTGGGCTGGGGATGGAGGCAAGCGCTTCCTAGTGTGTGAACCAGTACTAGGGAGGCCTGCCTCCACCTCGGTGTGCTTTGGTGGGGGAGGGGGATGGAAGGGAGCTGCCTGCTGAGCAGTCAGGAGACCAGGCTCCAGCAGGGTATAAGTCAGTTGGACACATGCTGGACTCTGTTTCATCTACAGAATGGGAATACTGTTCCAGCCCTGCCTACCCCGCAAGGTTGTTATGAGGACCAAATGAGACCTCGGTATGAAAGCAATTTGCACGTTGTAAAGGGCCGTGTGAACGCAGGATATTGTCTTTGCTTTTCCTGCAACACCTAGCTTAATGACTTAATTAGTTTATAAATATTTTTACACTCTTACCATGGGCCAGGCCCTGAAGTAGGCATGGAGGATATAAATGCCTTTCCTGCCCTCATGGACCTCATGGTCCAATGGAGGAAAAGACATAAAGCAGGTGATTACGGTTCAGGGGGTAAGAGCCACGGGAAGGGTAAGATCAGGGGCCGCAGGAACACAGAAGAACTATACAACCCAGCTTTGGAGCTTGAGACGGCTTCCTGGAGGAAGTGACATTTAAGTTGGGGTCTGAGGGATGAAAACATGTGGTCAGTTCTCAATATGTGTTTGTTGAATGAATAAAATAATTAAAAATGCTATGAGCTGCAAGGATAACTGCCCCTCATTTATCAATTTATAGATAGGAAACTGACCAGAGAGGTTAAGTAATTCCCTAAGGGGCCCAGCAAGTATATGATGGAGTTAGGAGTAGAATCCAGGTTCAATGCCCCAGATTTTCCTGAGCTCAGGAGAGTGGGTGAGTGTTCCAATATAGGGACAGGCTGCAGCTGCAGGGACAAGCTGGGAGGGGCATGGGATATGGTGCTCTCTAGTTTAAAGAGGACAAAACTGTCTTTATGAGGTTGGGTTCTCTGGGAAACAGACTTTGAGTTGGAGACTTCTGTGCAGTAAGTTTGTTGAGGATTGCTCTTAGTATCAACGTCTGTGCAGGAGGGAAGGAAGCAGGATTGGGCAGAGATTGAAGCTGACCTGCTATGCAGTCATATCGAAAGCCTCAGCTGATCTCACAGGGAGCACTGAAGCTGGAATGGCCTACAGAGTTGTCATGAACTGGGGAGCAGGCTGAACTTACACCCTCACAGCAACCTGTCACTGGGGTTGGTTTCCCCCCAAAAGGAGCTGTGACCTTTGGAGAGGCCTAGAGCACATCTGGAGATGGGCTCAGCTGAGGGCTGTGGGGTGCCAACCCTGCGGGCAGCTGGGGGATGTTACCACCATCCTGGTGTGGGGGAATGGATGCAGGAGAAACAATAGAGGTCTAGGTGGCGAAGGCAAAGTCCAAGGCCTGCAGGCTCAGTGGAGAATCAGGCCGATTGTCAGTTTGGGGGTTCTCACAAAGAGAAAGAAGGGTTCCTAGGGGCTGGATAGAGCTGGGGCAGGAATCTAGGAGGGGGCTCAAGGTGAGGCAGGCAGGCAGTTTCTACCTGGAGGTCTGAGTAGGGGCTGTAAAAACCTCTGCTCCAGACAAGAGTTCAAGGGTGGGGCCCAGGTCTTTGCTAGCGCAGGGCAGGCTAGTACAATCCAGAGTGGCAGCTTGTCCTTGGGCCTCCCTGGGAGGGTTTTCAGCCCCCTGGAACTGGGGGCTCAGAGGTGATTAAGGCTTGGCTTCATAAAAGGCCTGGTATCTGGATTGGCTGGTGTCTTGGGAGGAGACTGTGCCTTCCGGTGGTCCAGCTGTGCGGACAGGCGAGGCAGAGCCTGGAAGATGAAGTGGGAGCTGACACCACTGTCTCTCTGCATCGAGGAACAGTCTCCAGAGTCCCCACCCAGCTGCCTCAAGGGTGAACTAATTTGGCCTCTGCTCCTACCATAGCTGTTTCCATGGATACATTTCAAGCCTCAGTCTGGTCATCTTCAAAAGCATCAAAGGCAGCAGACCTCATCCATGCATAATCTTTTGTTATAGCCCTTCCCCCGTCCCTCCCACCCATCCTCTGAACCGAAGAGACTGGCTTAATTGTGGCACAGTCGTCTGGCGAAAGAAGTATTGAACTTTTCCTGGAAGTTTAGGAGACGTGAGTTTGAATCCCAGTCTTGTCATTTGTAAAATGCAAATAACAACACCTAGGGCATAGAGTTGCTGTAAGGATTAAACAAGATAAATGTATCTGGAAATGCCTAGCACGTTGCCTGGCCCATGCTGGGTCCTCATTAAATGTTAGTTTCTTTCCTCTCTCTGTATTGATCAGATGCACCACTTAGAAGTCCTATTTCTCCAGGAGCACCCACAGTCTTTGTACAGTGTCTCCTTGAGTGTCACCAGGCACTTGATAGTGACTAAGCTCTCCTTGATGTCAGTTTACTTTCCCTGATGGCAAGCATCACATCCTATGACTGTGGCCTCATAGGGTGTCTCTTCACCATTCTCTTTACTGGCCCCCAAGTTTGGAAGGAATCGAATAGACCAGTGTCCTTCTCTCTCTTCTTAAGGCCAGGCCTTTGCTGGGAGCAGGCTGAGGCACACAGAGGTGGGGGAGGCTCCTTGCCTCCAGAGAGTCTATTCCAGCAGATGGCTCTGCTGCAGCTCTGCTTAGGAGGTTAATGGACACCAGATGTCTCGGCAGGCAAGCTTTCATTTTCTCCCGGAACCACTTAATTTGGCTGAACATCTGCCTTGGCTTCTGGGCTTTTCCATCACCTGAGCTTCAACACTGGTTCAACCACCAATGGATGTCAGGGGAGCTCCCTCTCCCCTTGCCTCACTGGGGGTCTTGGGGTCTACCAGTCTGATTTGTGAGAGTTAGAGGTGGCGGCTGAGAGAGCACAGAGTGGGATATGGTTGGCTCCTGCCACTGTCCTTCATGTCTGGTCTGTTGTTACTGAGCCTTCCTGTTGGAAAACTGATTTTAAGCTAACAAAATGGTGTCTGCCTGTTTAAGGAGTATATCCATCTGGACCAGCCTTGGCTGGCTGTCAAGGGGCTGGGAGCGGGGAGTGTCGAGTCTTTGGAAATGGCTTGAAGGAGGTGCCTGTATGCTCACCCCTCTCCTGCTCCATGGCCTCTGTTGGTGCATTTCCAGACCACTGGCAGCTGATTACCTCAGGGGGCGGTTGTGACTTGATTTGTGCTTGGAAAGTACCACTGTGTTGTTGGAACCACTGGTTTTTAAAGGTTGGTATGTGTCAGAGTGACTGGAGGAGTTTAGTAAGGTGCAAACTGCTGGACTCTACCATGGGATTCAGTAGTGTGTGGTGAAGCCCAGGAATCTGCTGCATTTGAAACAAGCACACCAGGTAATGCTGATGCAGGTAACTTTAGACTACTCAGAGCAAGATGACCTGGAACCCTGTCTTTTTGGGATCTGGAATTTCTTTTGCTTTCTATTCCAGGGATGTACACACATATCCATGACCCTTCTTCTTTGCAGGGGAAACTGCCCATCCATTAAGATCCAGATCAAAAGTGGCTTCAACTGTGAGAACTTTTCTGAACATCCCTTTATTGGGTAGAATTACTTGCTTCCTCCTTTTGCTTCTGTAGCACTTTGCAGGTACTCTCATTGGATGGTACACCTCCCTTTTTTTGTGTGTGTGCTCCTTGAGGACAGGGAGCTCATCTTCTTCATCTTTCTGTTTATCTTAGCGTATAGCAGACTAGCGTGTCATAGACACCAATAAATATTTATTGACTGAACAAAAGAATCTTGTCCAACCCCCTAATATCATACTCTTACTATATATAGGGTCTTCATAAAGTATATTCAAATAAGACAATTTTAGTTTTGATAATATAGCTCATTTATCTTAAAAAGTATCAATGATGTTTAAAAGATGAATACATTTTCTTTTCATGGCTCATGGCTCTAATCTCCACAGGACACAGTTTACTATCTTCCAGGCTGTAGTTATTTCCCCCCACCCCCCAAGCACACAAATGATGCCTTGCATATAAATGTCACATTATTAGCCTCTACTTTAAACAGTTTGTTTTTAAATGCCATTTTTATGGTTACTAGTCAACCTACAACCTATATGAATTTTGTAATTCCTAAGGCCTTTTTGAAGATTGATTTTTTTTCTCTCACATTTATACTTCAAAGTCTAGAGGTTAGTCTCCCACTTCTTCTCTGTCATAATTCCTCTATTTAATAGCTCAAATTGCTGTCTGTCTCAATGGCAGGTTTCCAGTGGACAGGGACCACGTGTTTGCAATTCTGTTTGGACAGGGCTTAGCACCTCCAGTCATAGTGAAATTTGTAGAGTGCCGTATAGTTTATATAGCACTTTCCCATGATCAGTGCTTTGAATCAGGAAAAACTACTGTTTCCCCTCTAGGGTCTCACTAGCTAGTAAGGGACATAGCTAACGTTTGAATGCAGTCCTACTCCCTCTAAATCCCTTTCAAATATGATATTGCAGTACTAGTTATAATAACAAACAAACAAAAGCACAACCTATGTAATGTCCATCGGGAGGAGAATAGTTAAGCATTGGATGGTGTCTTAACTTGGGCTGCTGTGACAAACTACCACAGACTGGGTGACTTAGAAACCAGACATTTATTTCTGACAGTTCTGGAGGTTGGGAAGTCCAAAATGAAGATGCCAGCATGGTCAAGTTCTTGGTGAGGGCTCTCTTCCTGGTTTACAAATGGCTACCTTCTTGCGTATCCTCAAGTGGCATAGAAAGAGAGAGAGAACAATAGAGAGCTCAAGAACTCTGGTCTCTTCCTCTTCTTATAAGGACACTAATCCCATCATAGGAGCCCCACCCTCGTGACCTCATCTAAATCTCATTACCTCCCAAAGGCCCCAGTCCAAATAACATCATATTGGGGGCTAAAGGCTTCAATATATGAATTTGGGGGCAGACACTCACATTGAGTCCATAACAGATGGTCACAGCCATTTGATGGAATATTACTCAGCCTTTAGACAAGAGGCCTCAGCAGGCGATTTAGCAACATGTAAAAGATTTTACTGTTATGGCAGTGATATAGAATGAATAAGGAAGGAAACTTGGGAAAATGAATACCATTCAACTGGTGGTTGGGGTGAAATGACATGAACGTTTATGTTTTGTTTTGTTTTTGTTTTGTTTTGTTTTGTTTTAATTTCAGTGACTATTGCTAGAACATCAGTGTTACTGAGAAACAAAAACACAAAACTGAACCCCTCCTCGTCCCCTGGCTTTGCCACTGCACATTTGCACTTTATTAATGCTTCTGAGGTGCTGATGAAGTGAGAACAACTTTCAGCTCCCAGAGAGCGAGTGTGTGTGTGCATGAGTCACGGGAGTGTGGTCTGATGCAGATCATTAAGCCCGTGGCAAATGCAGAATTAAGTGACTCTGATAACAGAGCTCTGGAGCATCCTTCTTGGAGATTAAACCTTTCAGGCTTTTAGCAGCTGAGAGGTGCTGGGGATCGGAGATAGCTGGCTTAGAAAGGAAAGGAAGGGGGGCAGATATTGGATGGGGACAGGAAGGAAAATGCATCACGTTCAGGTTAGTGCTCTTTTCTGATATTGTCTGTCGCCTGGAAAAGCACTGGAAAAAACGTCCCATTATCTGGGGAGAGGACAGTGTGTCTGCCTGCTTCCTGTCTTTTGCTTACTAGCCTTCCTACAGGCTGGGTTTTAATTTCATGTTCTGGCCTATTCCTCCAGCTTGTCTGTGGATGAGTTTTCATTCTCACTCAATGACTGATCCTGTTTTACACGTGAATGCCCTTCAAAATTCAAGGGGGGTCCTACACCTTGTTGGGAAGAAGGACCAGGCCTCTCCTCTCTGCAGCCCTTTCCTTGCACCTGTTCGTTCAATACATACATAGGTTGCCCCTTTTTTGTGCTGGGCACAGTGCTAGGTGCTGAGAGTAGACAGATATGGTCTTTCCCTTCACGGAGCTTACAGTTAAACACTGGTTGTTCAGGATGGGCTGCATAATTTGTAGGGCCTGGTACATGATGAAAATGTGGGTCCCTTTATTCAAAAATTATTAAAAATTTATTGCTTCCTTATTACTCCAATCCTCTTATCCCTGTGTGTGAGATGTGAGCAGCCTCAGAAGAGGAGGATGTCTTCCTTGACTCAGTGGGCCTACAGAGAGACAATTGAACACACATAAAAGGCAAGATAAATATTAAGTAAATATTGGTTGCTTGAGACATGCAGCTAGGCCACACAGACATTCACAGAATGCTCAACTTCTCTGAAAATTATCTGGATGTAATCAAATATGATGATGGAAAGCTTTGTCATTCAAAGTTTTGCCTTGTGAAGCAAATGGATAGGCTGTGATCAGTCTAATTATTATAGGCCTGAAAGACAGGCTTTATATAGAAAGGTCTGTTTTCTGTAGTTAACGTGGAGTAGAGAGTTTAGCAGTTTCCATAAAGCAACAGATAACCTAACTGAAAGTAATGATAGAACTAAGAGTAACTACAATAGGATAGTGTCACATTTCACAAAATGTCCTCCAGAATGTTAATTTTTAGAGAGAGAGAAATTTGACAAAATTGGTAATTTGACAAATCAGTTTTAGAAATGCTTCATGCTTCGTTCCCTCTTGGAGATTTACAATTCATATGAAAGTCCCATGGCAGCAAAGAAGCCCTCAGCACTTTTAGTACAATGTTATTTATGATAGCTCTTTAAAAAGTAATAACTAGCGACTCTATCTATCAATATCAATCAACAGGGATTCTGAAAAATATGCTTTGGGAAAAGTTGTTGATATACTTCCAAACTTTTAAAATGGGTGGTCTAGGGACACAGGATCTGGATTTGAGACCCACTTACAACCATGAACAAGTTACATGGCCTCTTTTGGACACTGTCTCCCCATCCGTTAAATAATAAAATCCACATCAACACAATTATACAGATTAAATGAGACACTAGGTCTGAGGAAACCTCATGTAAACTGTTAAGTTGTCCTGCAAAACATTTAGTGGCTATTGAAACAATATTGAAATAAACAAGAATTATTTTCTCTATTTAAGAGTGGGTAAACTGAGTCTTGGAGAGGTTGAGGAGGGAGCCTGAAGTTCCAGAGGCGTTTAATGGCAAAGGCAGTCAGTTTCCTCCTTCACAATTCTCATGAAGATGCGTTTTAAACCAACTCTGCTTGTACATTTTAGTTTAGGAAACAAATAGGCTACCTCTTTGACAGTCACGCCCCATGGAACAGCTGGAGGCAGACGCTGGCATCAAAATGCCAACTTTCCTTTCCAGCTTTGACATCCGATGTTAGCAGAATGATGAATTCAGAGGTGACAGATTTCAAGAGGATTTGTGTCCTTTCCAGGCCAGCACACCCTGTTATCTATGAGTCCCCTCTCTACTCAGAAAACCACCAGTGAGGTTGATTGAAAAGGGAAGGTGGCTTTTTTGTCATGAATGAGAAAGAACCTGGTGGGTTTTCTGTTATATACTTTTTGGAGGGAGGACAGAATCTTTGGGAAGGTGTTTTCTAGAAGAAAACACATTGTTTTTCTTCCTTCTTTGAAGGAAAAGCAGTGCAGAGTGAAAAACATGGAAGCAGGAATTACGAGATCTGGTTCTTGTCCTGTTTCTTCAACTAACTAGTCATGTGATCCTTAGCAGTTCCATCACCCTTTCTGGGTGCAAGTTTCCTATCTTAAAATGAGTTTTGGACTAGTTTGCAGAATTAATGGTTTTTGTGTTCTGCCTTTGTGAATTTTCCATATCTGTATCACCTTTTTATTATTTTTCTGAGTATTTTTCTTTAAACAGCTCCATTCTGTACAAATTATTTTAAAGGGAAACATTACATATTTCTGCAAATGAAAAGTGAGCATTGCTGCTAGATATTGAAGGTGACTAAAAACAAAAGCAAAGCATGGGGACTTCCCTGGTGGCACAGTGGTTAAGAATCCACCTACCAAAACAGTATGGAGGTTCCTTAAAAAACTAAAAATAGAACTACCATACGACCCAGCAATCCCACTACTGGGCCTATACCCTGAGAAAACCATAATTCAAAAAGAGTCATGTACCAAAATGTTCATTGCAGCTCTATTTACAATAGCCAGGACATGGAAGCAACCTAAGTGTCCATCATCGGATGAATGGATAAAGAAGATGTGGCACATATATACAATGGAATATTACTCAGCCATAAAAAGAAATGAAATGGAGGTATTTGTAGTGAGGTGGATGAAGTTAGAGTCTGTCATACAGAGTGAAGTAAGTCAGAAAGAGAAAAACAAATACAGTATGCTAACACATATATACGGAATCTAAGGGGAAAAAAAAAAAAAAAAGGTCATGAAGAACCTAGTGGCAAGACGGGAATAAAGACACAGACCTACTAGAGAATGGACTTGAGGATATGGGGAGGGGGAGGGGTAAGATGTGACAGGGTGAGAGAGTGGCATGGACATATATACACTACCAAATGTAAAATAGATAGCTAGTGGGAAGCAACCACATAGCACAGGGAGATCAGCTCGGTGCTTTGTGACCAGCTAGAGGGGTGGGATAAGGAGGGTGGGAGGGAGGGAGACGCAAGAGGGAAGAGATGTGGGAACATATGTATATATATAACTGATTCACTTTGTTATAAAGCAGAAACTAACACACCATTGTAAAGCAATTATACTCCAATAAAGATGTTAAAAAAAAAAAAAAAAGAATCCGCCTACCAATGCAGGGGACGTGGGTTCGAGCCCTGGTCTGGGAAGATCCCACATGCCGCGGAGCAGCCAATACTCACAGCAGCAGAGAGATAGTGCATGGCCTGGATAAGGTGATCTAGACAGGGCACTAACAGTGTCCTCTACTACAGCAAGTCATTTGATGTTTTATCCATGACCTGACCTGTGGCATCCTCTCCTTTGTTTATATGTTTCCATGGAGAATAAAGCAATGGAATAGAAATCTGGAGCCCTGGGTTCTGGTCTTGGCTTTGCTACTACCCTGTTGTATGACCTTGGAAAAGCTATTCAACATCTCTTGTTTCCTCCCCCACGAAAGGAGGAATCATAGGATCACTCAGGAGACTTCCAGCTCTGTACAACCTCAAACTATGTGATCCTCTTACCCATCTGGGCTGTGTTGGAAGCATTACAGGAACCATGTCTCACTGTAGTACTGTAGGACCTAACACTCAAAAGTTTCCTCTCTGATCCCCAGGCTTAGAGAGCCAACAGTAAAAATATATAACATTTATTGAGCACTCACTATATACAAGGCATTTTAGGCCTTAACTCATCTAATCCACGTATCAACCCTGTGACATAGGGTTTGTTTGTTTGTTCTTTCTATTTCACAGATGAGAAAACTGAGGCTCAGAAATATTAAGTAACTTGCCCAGTTACATAGCTAGTAAGCGGCCACTTTGGGATTCCAGGCCCAGTCTACTGGATTCCAGAGCCTGTGCTTTCTTTTTTCTTTCTTTCTTTCTTTTTTTAAAAAATGTTTATTTATTTATTTATTTATTTATTTATTTATTTATTTTATTTGGGCTGTGCTGGGTCTTAGTTGCGGCACATGGGGTCTTCACTGTGACATGCAGGCTCTTAGTTGTGGCATGCGGGATCTTGTAGTTGTGGCATGCATGTGGGATCTAGTTCCCTGACCAGGTGTCAAACCCGGGCCCCCTGCATTGGGAGCATGGAGTCATAGCTATTGGACCACGGGAAGTCCCCAGAGCCTGTGCTTTCAACCATTTTCCATATTCCCTTATTGGGATAGTATTTATGTGAGGCTCTTGCTGCATCTGGGTCCCCATTTGGGACCTAGAGGCTGGTTGGTTCCACTCCTCTCCACTTACTCTCTGCCTTTCTCTCTCTGGGCCCTCTTCTGGGTAGGATGGGCTGTAAGCCCTTTGCAGCTCAGGCCTTTGTAACTGTTGAATAAGCAAATGAAGGAGGAAGGCCAGGAAGCCAGAAGCCAACTGTGCACTCAGCCGTTTGTCTGGGACACACAGTGACGGGCGGAGGAGCAAAGAAGGCTGGTTTTGAGCATTTCCCAGTGATGCCTCCCCGGGGACGCTGCAGGCTCTGTGCTGCTATGGGGGCTGCTGGGTCTGCAGAGCACAGCCTGGAGACGTGGGATTCACCCTTGACTTAGTGATGGCTTGGATCACCTGCACCCAGAAGGCCCGGCCGCTCTGTGATATCTGGTGCTGGGGCCAAGCGTGGAGGCACCACAACTCACATTGACTCCTTGCCACCTGGAAACCCATAAAGTGCAGCTTAGCACCAGGCAAGCGGAGACTTTCTGTGCAGACCAAAGAGCTTTTCTTTCTCACCAGCTTTTCTTTCTCACCGTTTCCCTCAGCCCCGCACCCCCACTCCATGTAACAGGGATCTGAGTCTCACCTCCCTGGTATCTGGCCCAAGACCCCATCTAGGTGTTTGAAATCTCCTCACATGTCCCTTGTTTTCTTAGGCGTCTGCCACCCATCCCCAGGCGTTTCCTCTGCCCGGCTCCCCATTTCACAGCAGGCGCTAATGCCTTTCTTGTGATTCTGCCAGCAGAGAAATCAAGGTCAGGGAGATCTGCCAAGTATACCTTTTGGTGGTTTTGAAGGAGGAGCAATCTGTAAGTGATCACTGAAGGCAAAGGGCTGAAGGGATGGCTTCAAGGAGAGAAAAAAGGATGGACAAAGCAGTCTGTCTGCCCTGGATGGTAGAAATGAATAATAGTGAGAGAAGCCACATTGGCAGTCAGGACACCCCCAAACTTTTTCCTGCAGGATCCTCCATTTCAGAGGCTGATACCGTCATTCATCCAGTTGCCCAGGCCAGAAACCTGGGAGACAGCCTTGACTTTTCTCCCTCACCCCAGAGTCTAGTTGTGGCTTCTGTTTTCTGAATCTCTCTTGATTTCAGTCCTTCTACATGGCCACTGCCCACTACCAAGGGCTTGCCAGCTCTTGCCTGGACTGGTTTAGCAGTCTCCTCCCTGGTCTTGGTCTTCCTGCTTCCAGCCCTGTCCCCTCCTGCCATCCATCCCCACCTGTAGTGCGAAGTGTCTTCCAGAATGTACTTTTGACCTTGTCATGCCAGCCCCAAGTTAGAACCCTTCAGTTCCATAATGACTGCCTCCAGGGTGAAGTTCAAACTCATTAGCCTGCCAGGCACAGCTCTTCTTGCTCTGCTTCTGCTTGACCCTCTGTGGTGGGGGTCTCCAAGACCACCCTTATGTTAGATGATTTTCTAGAAGGGTTCCCAGCACTCAGAAAAGCTGTTATACTCATGGGTTATGGTTTATTACAGCAAAAGGATACAGATTAAAATCAGGAAATGAAAAGGTGTGGGGGGGGGGTGGAGTCCAGGGGACACTAGGCATAAGCTTCCAGTTATCGTCTCCCAGTGGAGTCCTGTGGACAGCGCTTCATTCTCCCAGCAGTGATGTGTGACCACACATATGAAGTGTTGCCAGCAGGGATGCTCACCTGAGTCTCGGTGTCTAGAGTCTTTATTGGGGGTCAATCACATAGGCATGGATTACCCATGTGACTGACCTTAGGAAACAAACCCACGCCTTCATCATAAATCACATTGTTAGCATAGACAATCTGGTGTGGCCCAAAGCCCAGGTGTACAAAGGCACTATCAGGTAGGATATTCCAAGAACTCAGAGGTTATCTCCTAGGAGCTGGTCAAGAATCAGTCCTTTCTTTGGAATGTGCAGGGTTGGAGCACCCCAGGCCTCCTGAGTTAACCCTTTATTGCACATCCTCCAAACTCACGTCTACCACTCTCACCCATGCGCCCAGCACTCCAGCTGTATCATTTAGCCTGCACTCTCATGCCTCTGTGCCTTTGCATGCACTGTTCCTTATGCCTGGAATTCCCTGCCACCTCTCCTGCCCTAGTCTACCTGGTGAGCTCTTACTCATCCTCAAGTCTCCAGGGAAGCATTCCCTCCTGTGAGAAGCCTTCCCTGATGCCCGTAGGCAAGCTGAGCTTCTCCCTCCCTGTGCGCCCAAAGCGCTCTGTAAATGTCTCCTGTCATCATAGGTCATTCAGCGTCTACTTCCCACACAATAGGAAACACTGCAAGTTCTTTTAAGATAGGGAACATGTAGGCCCTTAAAAATAGTGTTTATTTTATGTTTTTGCAGTGCTAAAAGTAATACTTGCTCATGGTAGAAAAACTGGGGCAGTGTATTGCTTCTCAACTTTTTCTCTCCAGTGCTTTCCACCTAATAATCCCGGTGACCAGAGGGCCTGGACCTGCCTCTGTCTCCAAGTTCCTGCCTGATGTTTTTTTTTTTATAAATTTATTTATTTATATTTATTTTTGGCTGTGTTGGGTCTTCGTTTCTGTGCGAGGGCTTTCTCCAGTTGCGGCGAGCGGGGGCCACTCTTCATCGCGGTGCGCAGGTCTCTCACTGTCGTGGCCTCTCCCGTTGCGGAGCACAGGCTCCAGACGCGCAGGCTCAGTAGTTGTGGCTCACGGGCTTAGTCGCTCCGCGGCATGTGGGATCTTCCCAGACCAGGGCTCGAACCCGTGTTCCCTGCGTTGGCAGGCAGATTCTTAACCACTGCGCCACCAGGGAAGCCCCTGCCTGATGTTGACTCAATCTGTTTATATAAGGGTGGTTCACAGTTGTGCTCTCTTCCCTCCTCCTTTCCCCTTCATCCAGAAACATGTGGAATGGGCTGGGAGCTGAGGAAAACGCAGGCCCTGTCCTGAGGAGCTCAGTGTGGTCGGGGAGACAGGCCCTGGACAGCTCACCATGGTGTGATGAAGTTGCTGGCAACACAGAGGAGGAAGAGGAGGAGGAGGAGGGGGAGGGGGAGAAGGAGGAGGGGGGAGGGGGAGGAGGAGGAGGAAGGGGAGGAGGGAGTTTTTTTGCAGGAAGTAGGAATAGGGTAGGGATGGAATAAGAGAAAACTTCCCAAAGAAGTTGACATTTGGGCTAGGCCTTTAAGGAACTGGAGGATTTTCCTCAGGAAGGGGAGGAAAGGGGTTTCCAGGCCAAGGTCATGGAACAAAGGGGTGACCGGCTGTGCATGGCCTGGACTGGCTGGGCTCAAGGCAGAGGGGCCCCCCTTCCCCCAGACTCCCCAGCCCTCAGATGTGACACACCACTTGACTTTCCTTTGATCCCAGGCAAGGGTTATTCCCAGGGGGCTGCCCTTGCTGAGCTGCTGGCCCTGAGTTCTGTTTTGGTCATGGGGTTTCTTTATTTTTTTTTATGTCATTTGGCTCTGAATATGTGTGAAATTGTAATTCAGGCTCAAGATAACTAGCTGATTAAAACCTAGTGAAACAAAAAAATGGGGGGAAATGTGCACTGAGACAGATGTCGAGCAGCCCCAGGTAGCTTAACTGCAGGCCAGCTTTAAGCCTATAAATATATTGATGGGCACCTCTTTCTGTTCCGAAACAGCAGCCCTGGGGATCGAGTCAGCCGGTGCTATTCCATGTACCACGTTTTTCATTTCAAGGGGTCTTTTGAGCAAAATGAGACCTTTTGGGGCCAGCCTGTCATGCTTGAGATCGTAGTGAGACCTGTGTGTTCATGCCAGGAGCTCAGTGTCCTACCTGAGTCCCGCTGTCTCCTGTCTTCTCAGTCACTCACTGCTGCTCCCTGCCACTGCAACAGGACTTTGTACTCCTTATTCTGCAGCCTTTAGGTGCTTTGAAAAGATCACAAAGGCTTCCTGGGATATTTTTCCAATGTTAGTTGACTTCACATGTGTTGGTGAAATTACCAGTCTCGTCCATGGATTATGTGAGGATATTTCTGAATCCAGTTCTGTTCTTTTCTGAGTTTTTCCTTCCCTCTGTGTTTAAATCCCTTCTTTGCCACTTACTGGTCCTGGAGTCTTGGGCAGATAACTAACCTCTCTAGTGCCTTAATTTCATCTATAAAGCGGGGATGATTATAGCACCTTTCTCACTGTTCTGGAAGGATTGAATGATATTGTATGTGAAAAGCACTTAGAACAGTACTTGGCACACAGTAAGTGCTAATAAGTGATTAGGAGTATTTTGATTACCCGTAGCTCCAAATTACACTCTGAGGTCCATCTCCTGTTTTAAACCTTGGAATACTAGGAAAATGGAACATGCAGGGAGACCCGGGTTTGAGTCCTTATTTTTCCACCAACTTATTCTGTGATGTTGGGTAAGTCAGCTCTTCCTCTTGGGACTTAATATGGTCATAGTCAAATGATGAGGGTGAATTAGATCAGGAATGACAGATATAGGAAGGGCATAGAACTTCTGGATTTTCTCTCTCATTTCCTACCAGTCTCAGATATGATCTCAGAATCTTCTGAATACAGCTCTCCAGGCAGCCGTTGTGAATTGATCAGATGGCACCTGATTTCAAATCTGTTTTCTGTCCCTGGATTAGATGATGTTCTAACTCTGATAGTCTATAATCTTAAATAAAGTGATACGAGGAGCCCAAATTTCAGGCTCCACAGATAGTCCATCCCCTTGCCATATACCTCTGCCTATTAAGTATGACTGTAGATAAAAACTAACTTCCAGAAGACACTCATATCCCATTTAGCTGGGTATGAGCAGGGGCTTGCCTTTTACTGGCTGCAACATTTCCTAAACCTCTGTTTCCTCTGCATAATGTTCAAGACAGTCCAACTGAATATCTGAACACCTTTTATTTCCATCTTTGAATTTGACTTTTAAGTCAGCTTTATAAGTATTTGCATCTGTATGTCCTCTTTTAGGCAGATGTGGACAGGGCTTGGCCTCTGCCCTCAGGGAGTTTATAACTTTATAGGGGAGGTAGGATTGTGGCACACACAGCAGTGAAAAACAGTACAAAGTTGTATACAATCAGTTGCTAAGTTAAGTACTAAAACATACATTATACGTCAGAGATAGGAAAACACAGCATGGCAGACATAACTAATCAGTCACTACAGTCTTTCCATAGTAAGCTCAGATGCTGCCTAGTAATCCTTCTCAACATGGAGTTCCAGGCAGCCACTACCATAGGTCAGAGCTGGCATGTGTAGTGAAATCTATATGCCATCCTGTGTTAGTTAAAATATGTAAAGCTAGCTGCTGTAATAGATAAATCTCAAAATCTCAGTGGCTCAGCACAATAAAAGTTTATTTCACACTTATTTTGAATTGGTAGGGAAATCTGTTCCACACAGTCATTCAGAGACCCAGGCTTCTTCCATCCTGGGACTCCACCCCTCCTCAAGGCCTGTGGAGTCCTTCCCATTCAGCCATAGATGGGGAAAGAGAGAGTGAGGACCATGCCTGAGAATTCTTTATAGGTTAGGCCTGGAAAAGGCAGGCACTACTGTGCTCACCTTTTATTGGCCAGAACCCAGGCACATGACCAACACCTGACTGCAAGGAAGGCTGGAAAGTTAGTCTAGCTGTGTGCCTGAGAAGGAGGGAAGAAATGCAGATACTGGTGGACACTAGCAATTTCTGCCATGTACCCTGGAATCACAGGAACTTCCAAAAAGGGTGGAGTTGTCAGAGAAGGCTTTAAGAAGGGCTCTGAAAGATGTATAAGATGTGAATTTGTCAAAGGCAGTAGGGAGGGCATTTGAGACAGGGGTAAAAGCAGGAATAAAGTTTAGGGATGGGAACCATTTGGCCTTAGGCTAAGACAGAAAGGAGACAAGATAGGCTGCGCTAAAGGTTTGTGGGAGGAAATCCTGCATGGATGGGATTAAGTGATGGTGGATCCTTGACTGTGATGATATTTCCTCTCTAAATGGCAGAAATTTGGACAAGTGTTTTGTCGCCAGCAAAAGCTACGAAAAAGGCAAAGACCTGGTAGCAATCAGTGGTCTGATTCTTTCAGCTTCTGTTTTGTCCTCCGGCCATCCTTCAGTGAACCCAGTGGCCTATTTAGAAATATCACCCTTTCTCAAGTTTCCTCAAAACCCTTTCCTTAATGGTGTGAAGAGAATTCCCAATGAGAAGACAGCGAGGGGGGCAGGGAGCTGGGAGCCCTCCTTCTTAGCCCAACTTTGCATCTTTCCCTATTTGCATTTATTATCATGCACTAATTATTCACAGAAAGCCTTGCCCTTTGTGGGTTCGCATTAATTTAGATTGCTTTTGAAAAGCAATCAAGGAGGGAATTAAGTGATCATACATCAAGGAAAAAAAAAGACATGGCACCAAAGAGATGGGATGCGCTTTGCTGTAACTGGTTGGGTCAGGCTGCTGTGAGCTTTCCTCTGAGCCCAGGAGATATTGGCAGGTGCACCTCAGCTCTCTTGGGACCTTTGTGGGCCTGTTCGTCACACTTTTGATCAATATCCCCATGGATCAGAATACAGAGGAGACATAAGTGGCAGGTAGATGATCACTGGCCTGAGACAAGACAGTTTCCCTTTCTGAGCCTCAGTTTCCTCATCTGTAAAATGAAAAGGGGGATTAGGTGATCTTTCAGGCCCCTCCCTGTAGGTCTGCAACTCTCTGCCAAAGTCTTTTTGAAGACTTACAGTCGTGTAACATTACAAATGTACACACCAACTACCTGCTCCTAATCCATAAAGTTTTCCTTGCTCAGTCTTCCCACGGGCATTAATAGGAAAAGGAAAGTGAACTAATATTTCTCTCTCTCTCTCCTGCTTCAGTTATCCAGTGCTCTTGATCTAGGCTATGGATTTCTGTTTGTTTTTTGTTTTCTTTGGGAGGTCTTTGAAAACCTGTGTTTGTAAAGTGGAATATGCATACAGGTAAGCACACATTTGATAAGTATACGGCTCGACCCTTGCTTTTTTTTTTTTTTTTTTTTAATCTTTATTGGAGTATAATTGCTTCACAATACCATGTTAGTTTCTGTTGCACAACAAAGCAGATCAGCCATATGCATACACATGTCCCCATATCCCCTCCCTCTTGAGCCTCCCTCCCATTCTCCCTATCCCACCCTTCTAGGTCATCGCAAAGTGCCGAGCCGATCTCCCTGTGCTATGCTGCTGCTTCCCACCAGTCAACTATTTTACATTCGGTAGTGTATATATGTCGATGCTACTCTCACTTCGCCCCAGCTTCACCCTCCCACCCCATGTCATCAAGTCCATTCTCTATGTCTGCCTCTTTATTCCTGGCCTGCAACTAGGTTCATCAGTACCATTTTTTTTTTTTTAAGATTCCATACATATGCGTTAGCATACGGTATTTGTTTTTCTCTTTCTGACTTACTTCACTCTGTATGACAGACTCTAGGTCCATCCACCTCACTACAAATAACTCAATTTCATTTCTTTTTATGCCTGAGCGATATTCCATTGTATATATGTGCCACATCTTCTTTATCCATTCATCTGTCAGTGGACATTTAGGTTGCTTCCATGTCCTGGCTATTGTAAATAGTGCTTCAATGAACATTGGGGTGCATGTCTCTTTTTGAATTACGGTTTTCTCAGGGTATATGCCCAGTGGTGGGATTGCTGGGTCATATGGTAGTTCTATGTTTAGTTTTTTAAGGAAACTCCATACTGTTTTCCATAGTGGTTGTATCAATTTACATTCCCACCAACAGTGTAGGAGGGTTCCCTTTTCACCACACCCTTTCCAGCACTTATTATTTCTAGCTTTTTTGATAATGGCCATTCTGACTGGCATGAGGTGATACCTCGTTGTAGTTTTGATTTGCATTTCTCTAACAATTAGTGATGTTGAGCATCTTTTCATGTGCCTCTTGGCCATCTGTATGTCTTTCTTGGGGAAATGTCTATTTAGGTCTTCCACCCATTTTTTAACTGGATTGTTTGTTTTTTTGATATTGAGCTCCATGAGCTGTTTGTATATTTTGGAGATTAATCCTTTGTCTGTTGTTTCATTTGCAAATATTTTCTCCCATTCTGAAGGCTGTCTTTTTGTCTTGTTTATGGTTTCCTTTACTGTACAAAAGCTTTTAGGTTTAATTAAGTCCCTTTTGTTTATTTTTGTTTTTATTTCTGTTACTCAAGGGGGTGAGTCAAAAAAGATCTTGCTGTGGTTTATGTCAAAGAGCGTTTTTCCTATGTTTTCCTCTAAGAGTTTTATAGTGTCTGGTCTTACATTTAAGTCTTTAATCCATTCGGAGTTTATTTTTGTGTATGGTATTAGGTAGTGTTCTAATTCTTTTTACATTCTTTTACATGTAGCTGTCCAGTTTTCCCAGCACCACTTTTTGAAGAGGCTGTCTTTTCTGCATTGTATGTTCTTGCCTCCTTTGTCGTAAATTAGGTGCCCATTTGTGCGTGGGTTTATCTTTGGGCATTCTATCCTGTACCATTGATCTATATTTCTGTTTTTGTGCCAGTACCATACTGTCTTGATTACTGTAGCTTTGTGGTATAGTTTAAAGTTGGGGAGCCTGATTCCTCCAACTTCGTTTTTCTTTCTCAAGATTGCTTTGGCTATTCAGGGTGTTTTGTGTTTCCATACGAATTGTAAGATTTTTTGTTCTAATTCTGTGAAGAATGCCATTGGTAGTTTGATAAGGATTGCATTGAATCTGTAGGTTGCTTTGGGTAGTATAGTCATTTTCACAATATTGATTCTTCCAATCCAAGAACATGGTATATTTCTCCATCTGTCTGTGTCATCTTTGATTTCTTTCATCAGTGTTTTATAGTTTTCTGAGTACAAGTCTTTCACCTCCTTAGGCAGGTTTATTCCTAGGTATTTTATTCTTTTTGTTGCAGTGGTAAATGGGAGTGTTTCCTTAATTTCTCTTTCTGATTTTTCGTTGTTGTTGTATAGCAATGCCAGAGATTTCTGTGCATTAATTTTGTATCCTGCAACCTTCCAAATTCATTGACTAGTTCTAGTAGTTTTCTGGTGGCATCTTTAGGATTTTCTATGTATAGTATCATGTCATTGGCAAATGGTGACAGTTTTACTTCTTCTTTTCCAATTTGTATTCCTTTTATTTCTTTTTCTTCTCTGACTGCTGTGGCTAGGACTTCCAAAACAATGTTGAATAATAGTGGTGAGAGTGGACATCCTTGTCTTTTTCCTGATCCTAGTGGAAATGCTTTCAGTTTTTCACCATTGGGTATGATGCTTGCTGTGGGTTTGTCATATATGGCCTTTATTATGTTGAGGTAGGTTCCCTCTGTGCCCATTTTCTGGAGAGTTTTTTTCTTAAATGGGTGTTGAATTTTGTCAAAAGCTTTTTCTGTATCTGTTGAGATGATCATGTGGTTTTTATTCCTTAATTTGTTAATGTGGTATATCACATGGATTGATTTGCGTATATTGAAGAATCCTTGCATCCCTGGGATAAACCCCACTTGATCATGGTGTATGATCCTTTTAATGTGCTGTTGGATTCTGTTTGCTAGTATTTTGTTGAGGATTTTTGCATCTATGTTCATCAGTGATATTTGTCTATAATTTTCTTTTTTGGTAATATCTTATTCTGGTTTTGGGATCAGGGTGATGGTGGCTTCGTAGAATGAATTTGGGAGTGTTTCTCCCTCTGCAGTTTTTTGAAAGAGTTTGAGAAGGATTGGTGTTAGCTCTTCTCTAAATGATAGAATTCGCCCGTGAAGCCATCTGGTCCTGGACTTTTGTTTGTTGTTAGATTTTTAATTATGGTTCCAATTTCATTACTTGTGATAGGTCTGTTTATATTTTCTATTTCTTCCTGGTTCAGTCTTAGAAAATTGTACCTTTCCAAGAATTTGTCCATTTCTTCGTGGTTGTCCATTTTATTGGCATATAGTTGTTGGTAGCAGTCTCTTATAATCCTTTGTATTTCTGCAGTTCGACCCTTGCTTTTATGATCATTTTATTGTATTCTCTTTCCCCTCCCTCCACGCTCTTCTAATTTGGGATGGACACTGAAAGGGATTGGGACAAGAGTCCCAAATCGATTGCTTCCATAGGCCTCTGGCAGGGGGTTGTTTGCTAATCACCATTATGGTTACTGCAAAGATTTGCAAGTGTTCTGAGGGTGTCACTGATTGGTATAAGCCACATCTCACACAGGCTTGGATGAGATCCCCAGGGAGCAGACATCCGGTGAAATGAGACGGAGCTGAGGCCCTGATTGAAGAGGTTGGCAAAGGAAAAGGAGATAGGAGGAGGAGAGTGAGGTGGAATGGAGCACATGCTGTCAGAAGGAGCAACAAAGGGAAAGAAGCAGCAGAGCCTAGATTCATATAAGCCCAGGCGGGTGGAGACGGGGGTGCAGGGAGGGGTGGCAAGTTCTGGCAAGGAAGGGAGAGGATGAGGAGGACCAGGGCTGAGACAGGCCACTGGCTTTGTGATTCCGAGGGTGGGGAAGATGGTGCTTCTTTGAAGAGGTTGAAAGGGTGATGACGCGTGGAGAGATAATGGCTGTGCAGCACTTAGCATGGAGTTTGTGTGTGTGCTGGTGTGGTTCTCCCGCTAATTACCTCTCATCTGCCCTCAATTACTGGATGACAATGATTAAATCCCGTCCAGCCCCTTCCTCAGTTAATCCACTGACTGGGCCACCTCACTTCCACGTTTTACCTGGGAGGCACACTGCGTTTTAGAGAGATCGCCATTATAGCTCTTTTTGTTGAGGAAAAAGTAAGATACAGGGAGAATTTAGTACCCACTGGCTGTAGAAAGGTCTAATTAACCTTGTTCTGGGGCTGCCCACATGACAAGCTGCTCCTCTGTAGAATAACAGATGCCCCTGATGTTTATTCAAGAGCAGATTATCGATTGGACTGACTCAAACTGAGTAGATTTCAGTAACCAGAAATAAGTATCTGCTTCGGGCTACCTAAGGACACAGCACACATTTAGCTGAGGTTCCTGCTTTTTCCACACACTTAGCTGAGGTTCTCCAAAGGATAGCTTCCTTATCTGAAAGATGGGGTAAGTGATACTTAGCTTGCAGAGTTATACGAGGGTTAAATGAGATTTTCTATCTCACATACTTAGTGTCATCTCTGGCGTGTAGCAGGCATTCGATAAAAGGTGGTATTGATGATGCTACAAGCAAGCATTTATTGAGTGTCCCAGGTGCTGTTACAGAATGAATAATACAGGACTCCTGTTCTTAAGGGGCTGGCAATGCAGCAATAAAGAGAGACTCATAATACTCAGGAAATAATCACAAGGCAGTGTGGTAAACATGGTAATAGAGGGGCACTCTGAGTTCTCTGAGAACAGAGGAGAGGACAGTGGATCCTCTCTGGGAGAGACAGACAAGGCTGCCCTGGAGGAGGAGCCTCTCAAGTTAGACCTTGAAGGAAGAGTGGAGAAGAGACATTCCTGGCAAAGGAGACTACAGGTCCAAAGGCAGTGAGGTTGGAGACGGCTTGGTGCTCTTCGAGGAAGCATCCACTGGTGGTGGCATGAGAGAAATGGACTTGGTGACTCTTTCCACCAGCCCCAGCATTTGAGGGTCATGGGGTTGGAGAATGCAGAGCCGTCTGGTGTGGATGGAAAGTGGAGTGCTTCCAGTACTCTGCCTCGCTGAACCCTGTGTGCCAGCCCGCTCCCTGCTCCTCCATCTAATCTTCTAAGTAGCCTATTGGGAAGGAGGGATCAAGCTTGGCATCCAGGGCTCATTACAGTCTGTTTCTAAGCCTTTTTTCACTCTGTTACAAATGGGGTGCAACTGGGATGCCCTCTCCTGCTGCAGCCAGCCCCGTTCACAGGTGGCTGCTTCTTCCACTGAGCCTCTCTCTCTGGCCGTGCCAGCCACGACCTTCTCTGCCTTCTCTTGGAGCACAGGGTAGCTAGCAAGAGGGGCTGGAATCTGGCCGAGACTAGGCACGGGGGGCGGGGGTTAGAGAGGCACACCTGGTGGAAAAGGGGGGGCAGGGTGTCCAGGGGCACCCAGTATGTCAATGGGAGGTGGGATTCCAGGTAGACAAGGGGGTTGGCAGTGTTTCTGAAACCACAGATGGCCCAGTAGGTGGCTGGAGTGCTGCGAAGGGGAGTCTGGGCCTGGGACCCTTGGGAATCTAGGGCAGAGCCTCCTAGGGGGAAGACCCTGTCTGGGGAGGGAAGATGGTAAGAGCAAGATACACCAGGCAGGTGACTGGTATAGCACCCACACCAGGGCTTGGGAACAAGGTGGGGTCCTGGCGGTCATACTGGTATTTGTGTTGCCTGGGAGTGGGGTGGTGAGGGTACAGCTGATGCATACCTTCTGTCTGGTAGGGATCTTTCTGGAGCTAGGTAAAGGCTCTTGGGAGGAGAGGTGCAAAGGTAAGGAGCCAGGCTGTACTGGATAACCCCCCTCTTCTAATCTCTCCTATAAAGCAGCTAACTAGCTCTTTACTATTTGTGTGACCCTTAGTTTCTGAATGCCTTTTACAGTACTGTAGCCAAGTCCTCATCGAACTTTCAAGGGGCTCTGCCTAACTCCCACTTAGACCTCCAAGGCAAAATCTGTGTCTTCATTTCTAATAATAAGAAGAACGTCAACAACAGGGTCCATTTATTGAGCACTTATAGGTACTGGGAGATTTACATGTATGGCTGATTCAATCCTCATGTTAAGACCTTGAGGCAAGCTTATTCCCATTTGACACATGAAGAAACTGAGGCTCAAAGAATTTAAAATCCAGTGTTGAAGGTCACACAGCTAGTAACTGTTGCAGTTCAGATTCAAATGAAGTCTCAGGCAAAGTCTGTACTTTTAATCCCTGTGCTATGCTGTGAAATAAAATCATTCCAATTTATTGAAACTGGTCTTTGTTAAAAGCCATGACAGTGCAGTGCATTATCATGCTCCTTCCTTACCTTGGCCTCCAGCATCACTTTGCTTATAATCTCTGTATGTGAATTAATTGATTGATTGAACTGGGGGAGGGGGTGGAGATTGAGGGGGTGCACAACCTGGGGCACCTGGACTAGTGTCCTTTCCTTCCTCGAGCCCCTTGGAGAGAGCCCTGGGGGTGGATGGAAACGTCTGCAGAGAATGTTTTTCAAACAGCCTCCGAAAGCACTTTGCCGAGCAACAAAGAGCCTTTCAGAGCACAGCTCCTGAGGAGGTGAGGGGCTCAAAGGGGTGGGAACTTGCAAGCTGAGAGCAGAGTGGGAGGGCCTGGAGTCGCCACTGCCTACAGCCTCTGGCTGCACCAAAAAGCCAAGCTGAGGAGGATTGAGTTTCATCTCAGGGTACCGCTGCGGGGCTGAGGGGCCGGGGCTGAGGGGCCAGGGCTGGGGCTGGGGTGAAGGCGCATGAGAGGGAGAAGGTCTTTAGGGAACACTACAGGGTGTGTGTGTGTGAGAGAGAGAGAGAGAACAAATCTGTTTCAGTTCTAGAACACAGCTCTGTGGGTGTGGAAGGACATTCAAAACTAGTTTCCTAGGGACATACATGTTTTTAATTAAGAATAGTTTTAAACTATAAAAGTAATACATGCTTGCTGTAAAAATTCAACTATCAAGGTTTATAAACCTCTAAATAAAACTTTGAAAGCTCTTGCCACCCATCATAAGTTATCACTGTTAACATTGTGGATGTATTCTCCCAGACTCTGTGTGTGTGTGTGTGTATACTGTGTTTTAGATACATAATTAAACGTCTGTGTACTAGATATGTAACTATAGTGGCTAAGTTCTATCGAATGCTTACTGTGTGCCAGGCTTTATAGTAAGTAGGAGGTGTTCTTTATTTTCATGACCTCATTTCATTCTTACATCTCTGTGAAGTTAGGTAGTAATGATCCCCATTCACAGGATGGGGGAAGTGAGACTTAGTGAGGTGCCGGGGGTAGAAATGTGGCTGCAAGATGCGGACGCTTCCCTGCTGGTCTAGTTCACCTTGTTTATAACAAAGTGGGATCACATGTGCCCTCTCTGCAGTGGGGCTTCTGCTCTGGCCCGTTTTCTTCGGCCCTTCACCACCTCCTCCTCCTCTCCCAGTTCCCAGTCATGGCCTTCCCCTTTGGATGCAGTTTGCTCAGTGAATCTGATAACGAGGCATGCTAAAGCATAAGGATTGTGATCATCACTGGATGAGTTTGGTAGGCAGAATGATGCCTCGCCCCCCGCAAAGAGCCCTGCGCCCTGATTCCCTGGGAGCCTGTGAGTGTTACTTCACACAGCAACGGGACTTTGCAGATGTCATTAAGGTTGTTATTAGCTTCCCAGAGCTACCCTAACAAAGCACCAAAAAAATTGGTTGGCTTAAAACAACAGAAATTTATTGTCTCACAATTCTGGAGGCTAGAAGTCTGAAATCAAAGTGTCAGCAGGGCCGTGCTCTCTCTGCCGACTCTAGGGGAGGATCCTTCCTCGCCTCTTCCGGCTTCTGGTGTTTGCCAGCAATCCTTGCCGTTCCTTGGCTTGTAGATACATCACTCCAGTCACATGACTGTCTTCTCCCTGTGTGTCTTCACATTGTCTTCCCTCTGTGTATGTCTGTCCCTGTGTCCAAATTTCCCCTTTTTATAAGGACACCAGTCACCTTGGATCAGGGTCCACCCAAATGACCTCCTTTTAACTTGATTACTTTTATAAGACCCTATTTCCAATTAAGGTCACATTCTGAGATATTTGGGGCTTAGGACTTCAACATATCTTTTTTGGAGGGGGGCACAATTCAACCCATAACGACCTTAAAATATGGAGATTATCGTGGATTATCAGGGGGGCCCAGTCTAATCACATGAGCCCTGAAAAGCTGAGCACTATCTCTGGCTGGAGGCAGAAGAGAGGTGCCCAGAGGGGAAGTTAGAAGGACTTGACCCACTGCGCCACCCCTGGCTCTGAGACATGGGGACCTGTCCAAGGGCAAAGACTGGAGAGAAGCCTCTAGGAGCTGAGGGTGCCCCCCAGCTGACAGCCAGCCAGGATATGGTGACCTCAGTCCTACAACTGCAAGGAACTAGATTCTGCCACAACCACAATCCAGGAGGAAGTGGATTCTTCCCAGAATCTTCCCATAAGAGCCCAGCCAGCCAATACCTTGATTTCATCCCTGTAAGACCCTAGACCGAAAACCAGCTGAGTCAACCTGGACTTCTGAGCCTCAGAACTGTGAGATAATAAATTTGTGCTTAAATTGCTGAGTTGGTAGAAATTTGTTCTGGCAGTAATAGAAAAGGAATACAGTTACCTTCCCATTTCATCGGACCTTCAGTGCCTTAAGCCAAAGACAGGGCCAATGATAGGAATTCTCGGGGCCTCACGTTTACTTTCTTGGGTCTTTGAATAATACCACCACCCTGTACAGAATGTGATGTTTCCCAGTGCATTTCTTGCAAAATTTCACTTGCTTCTCCCAGGAGCCCTGTGAGATCTAGGGATATTATTCTCCCCATTTTACAAGGCAGGAAACCATGTGATTTAATGAAGGAAGTGATTTGCTCAGGGCCTCACAGAAGTGGGATTGCAAGCCAGGTTTCCTGTTTCCAAATCACAGGCACGTTTTGCCACAGCCCATGGCTGCCTCTATTTCCCAAAGCACCTGTTGTCTGAACACAATTACAGCTGTCCGAAGGCCTGGGCCCCTTGTGAGGGCGTGAGCTTCCTTTTGCTGAGAAATGGTCAAGCAGAAGCCAGTGGACAATTTGCTTGGGATGCTGAGGAAGGGATTCCTGCCATCCGTGGGAGGATGTTGGCAGGTGCCTCCTGATGCCCTTTTCAATTCAGGATCTACAGTGGAAGGTGGGATAAGCTTTTGGTACCACAATTCAGACAAGAGAAAGCCCACTGGGTCTTGCCTGGAGAAGATGCACAGAGGAGGCTGAGCAGGACTTGGAGGGGATGGCTGCGTTTGGATTTCTGGCGTGATTGCAGAGCACGCCTCTTGCCCGCGCCTTCCAACAACAGTTGCTTTGGTGAAACTTGCAGGCAGGGTCTGGATCAAACCTGAAGTGAGCGGACCCCACGGCCTCTGGCCTGCCCTCCGCTCGCTCAACCCCCCCTCAAGTCCATGGTGCTGGCTGAGGGTACACCATGTGGTTGTAGCCAAAAGAGCAGTGGTGGGAGAGCAAAGGGGTAAGGGAAATACAGGCTGAGAATAACTTCCTGCCCAGCCTGGCTTCCTGTGGCTTCCCCGCTAACCCACTTGAACTGTCATTAACTCTCTTTGTCTTTATGTGGGTGGGAAGCAAACAGCCTGTCTTTTGAGGGCAGCTGCCCTCCTATTAAAGGTTCCTCAGCAATTTTCCACTTGTCCTTGAGCCTGGGACGTCCCCTCCTCAGTTTTGTTGCCTGCATGGCTGAGGTGACTTAGACTGTACCTTCCCCATGCCTGAACTCCCTGGGGAGCTACCTCGCTTCCGCCCTTGCTCCCGCCTGTCTTGGAGTGCCCTTCAGTTCAGGAGGTCTTTCTAGCCCCCAGGCCACACGCCGTGGGGATGGCTGGAAATGATGGCCTCGCAGGCTTCAGGCTGGGAAGTAGCACAGCATCGTGGACAGAACTGGGTATTAACTAAATACTTCCTGTGTGCCTGGCCCTGTGCTAGGACTCAGGGACACAGCACTGAACAAGACAGCAGAGGACCATGTGCCAGCCTTGGTTCCATCCCTGCTGGTGGCGTGACCCTGAGCTCGTCACCTCACCTCTGTGTTACAATCATGTCGAACAATGACTGAAACGGCACTTTGCAAGCATGCTGTAAACTGTAAACTCTATGGAGGAGGTATTGTTAGTTCGTATCCCCTCACTCGATCCTCTCAATTATCTCATGAGGTAGGCATGGCAGCAGTTCTTATACCCATTTTACAGATGAGAAAGTAAAGCCTCAGGCGGCTGAAGAGTAGGAGCGGGAACAGGAACTAAATGTTCAGCTACTTAGCTGTGAGCTGATTCTATTTTACTGCACACTGTGCCCCAGGAGTTCACTGGTGATAGTGTTTAATGACATTTTCAACAACCACAGCATTCATAAACTCACATTCATCAACTGCTTACTATTTACCAAGGACTGTGTTAAATCCTTTATATGCCTATTATTATTCCCACTTTCTAGATGAGAAAATTGAGGCTCGGCAAGGATAAGTCATTTGTCCAAGGTCACTTTTCTATGCAGAGGCAGAGTCAGGGTTCACACTCCGGTGTGTCTGACCCCAGAGCCTAGACTTGTAACCTCTGTGCTATTGCTTATCCAGCTGAGCATCTCAAACTGATGTGCCCAAAATAACCAGAAAGCATACAAGAGAGTAGGAAGGGGGTAGACTAGCAGTAATCACAACCCCCCCCCCCACACCCCCTTGAAGTGTTCCTCAGGCAGTGGGGACTGTGGGCATCAAGAGGGATGGCTTCCTGCAGCCGAGCTTTATCAGGAAAGTGGATCTTGAACAACAGGCAGGATTGGAAGCTCAGAAGGGCAGAGGCGGGTATGAACAGGGGACCTGGAGAAGAAAGGGAGGTGAGGAGGGGATCAGGCTGTTGGGTGCATGTGGGGGAGCAGTGGAGATCAGATGGGCTTTACCTGAAGCAAAGGAACTGAAGTTTGTTCCAGCAGCCATTGCAGCTGTGGCCCAGCTGCCCACACCCCGGCCACTGAAGGAAATGAGTGCCCAGAGACGTCTCTGGGTTTGGGGTGGAGTAAAAGATCGTGCCTTTTTTGTTGTTTATCATTCTGGACCTTGAGGTTAGAGAAAAAGAGGAACAGAGCTACTTTCTCCTAGACTCAGGGAGGAGGAAGGAGAACAGAGGGGACCAGGCCTAGGGAGGGGTTGGGAGAGCCGGGCATGCCAACACTGGTCTGTGAGTCTAGAGACCCATGTGCTGTGCTCCTGTTGTGTAGCACTGTGAAGTTTGAATATAGATTCCTCTCTGGCACTCAGTTTTCCAAACTGTGACTTGAGAGATGTATCAGTAAGAACCACTGGTTGCAAGTGACAGAAACATCATTCAAATGGCTGAAAACAAGGATTTATTGACTCGTGTGATTGGAAAGTCCAGGGATAGTTCTAATTCTAGGGATGGTTGGATCTGGAGGTTCAAATGGTATCATCAGGTATCTGTTTCTCTCCATCTTTTGCTCTCTGCTCCACTGAGATGCCCTGTGTTACAGGCAGGTTCACCCTTCAAGATCTCAAGGTGACTGCCGAATTCTCGGGGCTTACCTTCTACCAGCCTTGCAACCCACAGAAGGAGAGCATCTGTCAGTAGTTCCTGCAGAAGCCCTAGGGTACACCCTAGGATAGCTCCTGGTCCTACGTGGTCATGTGGCGAGGGATGCCTGCCTCTAATTTGCCAGACTGGGGTCACATGATCTCCATTAGAGTTCGTCCCACAGAAGTCACGTGGAGTGAGAATGGGACGGGATGATTTCCCCAAAGGAATATAGGAAGGCTGATACCAGAAGAAGGGGGAATGAATGTCAGACAGGCAAGAACCGCAGATGCCCTCCTCAGCATCCAAGGGCTGACCTGCCTGTCTCTGAATGAAGCCACTGACAATGGGCCCCCTCTAAATTGTGTTAGGGTCATGGAGCCCTTTAAGAATGCCATGAAAGCCATGATCCCCCTCCCTAGAAAGACACACAGAACTCCTTAGCATGGCCTCTGAGGCACTGCATGATCGGTCTCTCCTGCCTCCCCCAGACTCCCAGCTGGCCACACTGGCCTCTAGCTATTCCTTGTTCTCACCATGCTGCCTCCCTCCAAAGGGCCTTGAATTTGCTGTTCCCTCTGAGTTAACGTCACCTCTGTGTATGTTGCCTCGTAAACCTCTCCTTGGTACCTAATTCAAGAGCAGTTTAAAATTTTTTATATGGTTGTTTGGCTAATATCTGTCTTTTGCAGCAAAATGGAGGCTCCATGGAGGAGGGAGCTGATTTTGCTTCCCTTTATATCTGTAGCACCCAGTAGAGTGTCTGGCACATAGTTGATGCTTAATAGTAGACAGGTAAATATTTACCTTTAAATATACAATTTTCCCTGAATTTTTTTTAGTGGCATACACCTTCCTAGAGTCAGTCTCTGAACCTCAGGTTAAGAACCTAAGAATAAAAAATGGAAAAATGAAGGCATTGGACAGTCAGCTCACTTAAAGCAGGGCCATGCAAATGAGGACCTCCTCCCTACCCGGGCCAGTTTTTCTGATAATCTAGGTGCCATTGACTTAAGTTGAAGTCTTCTAAGTGGAGTCCCATGGATGATTAGTGTGGGTAAAACCTGTGGTCAAATAAATTTGGGAAACACCGTCTAATGTGATATATCCTCCTGCTCTTGGAGATTTACAACATACATTAATAATAGTAATATATTTTAAAAAAATTATCATTAGTAAAATGATCATTTATCAAGGGCTTACTATGTGCTAGGTACCTTACTAGGTCCTTTACACATAATACATAATATGTATTTTCACACATAATCTCATAATAGCCTTATGCAGTAGATGCCATCATCACCCCATGTTACAGAAGACAAATGAATGCTTGCATGGATTAAGAATCCCAAGTTATCGTCTAGAAAGTGGTAGATATGGAACTCAAATCCTGGCGATCTGATAGGTGTCCAGTCTCCTTACTCACTGAAGATATGAGAAATCCTATAGTGGAAACACTTTACCTTTGTGTAACGTGTGTTTGTTGATAATGGAATCCCTTTTCTCTCCAAACACTTAGAAGATCTCAAGGATCGCGCCTAATTTGGGACATGCTGGTGAAGTCTTAATTCATGTTGAGTAGGACCGAGACCAGAAGAATGTACCTGGCACAGACTCAATGCCACAAATACTTCTGGAGCACCCCTTGTGCCAGGTGTGGTGCTAGTGGGCACAAAGCCACATTCTCATTGCCCAGGGGCACCCATAGCAGACCGGAGCCTGCTCCTGCGCTGCCCCACTGAGAGCCTGCCTGTCTCTGGGTCTTCCTCGGACCATTCAGCTGTGTCTTCCCTTGGTGGGGTACTGCCCTGAGTCACGTCTATGAGTTAGTTCACAGCTAAACACACGTTCATTCTGTAAATGTTTAGTGAGGACTTTCTGTGCTCCAGGACCTGTGCTAGGGATTGGGGATCCAGAGGCAAATAAAATACTCTCTCTTTTCCCAGGACATCCGTTGTCTAGATCAGTGCATGGGGAATCATAATAAAACGTACAAGATAGACTGAGAAGTGCTGTGTGAATTTCGAGATACAAGCAATTACTTTTTTTTTTTCGATTCACCAAATTAATTTTGGTTTGGGATTTAAGCTCATACCTAAATGATGTTGGAACATCTGGACGTTGGGCAAGTCCAGATGTGTGGCTGATAGCAGTGAGCAGCTGTGTGTTCCGAAGCATCCCGGGGAATTCCTGCGCACCTGCGGCACAGGGCGGGGAGGGACGTGGGAATGAGGTGCTGGCTCAACAAGAGTCCTCAGGCTGTGCCGCCAACCACGCCTGGGCAGTGAGCGTCCGCGTGCATAGAATCGCCCACTGCCCCTGCCCACTGTCCCCCCCAGCCCACGGAAGGACGCCTTTCTGGTGTCCAGTGTTGCCAGGTCACTCACATTTCTCCAGATTACTCACCTGAGCCCCCAGGGACAAGCATAGGCTTTTCATTTCACTGCCCTCGGGTTCCTCATCCATCAAATGGGAGTAAAGATTCCTCCTCAGGAAGTGGCCTGAAGGATGGGGAGGTGGGGAGGTGGGGACGGGGAGGGCAGGGCAGGTCCAGGCAGAAGGAGCAGCATGTGTGAAGCTGCTGAAGTGTGACAGAGGTGGCAAGTTGGAGGAGTTGAAACAAGTTTAGTCCTTAGAATGTCACTTGGCTGTGCCCTCCTCTGGGCAGCATCCTGCCAACCCCCAGGCCCACTTTATTTCTTCTCCCCCATCACTTTCTCCACCCTGGCACTATTCCAATCCACTCAAACTGCCCCTTGGCTCAGCTGTTTCTCCCTTTGGCCAGTAAGATGCCTGATGCACAGCTATTACTTTATTATCTTGGATATCTTGGTTGGTGTCAGTGACTCACAAACAGATACTCCCCTGAAGGGGTCAGCTGTTTCACTGGCAATGCCCCCAGGCCATCTAAACAGGGAGGCTCCCGCCATCTGGGGCCTGCCAGAGCTGGACAGGGGACAAGCGTGAGGACGTTTGACTCAGCGTGGAAGCTCTTCCTCTGTGCTCTTGCTCCTGACGTGCCACGCACTTGCCAGCATCGGTGCGTAGGGCTGCCTGTGTTGGCCGGCTGAAGCTTTTCTGCTCTGTGGCCTCCTAAGCAGCGAGTGTGGGAAGCATCCTGCCAGGGCTGGGCCAGACGTGGCCAAACTTCTGCAGCAGCGTTTGCCCCAGTCCGCAGATGTCCAGCCTCGCTGCGCCAGCCTGGCCGACTTGGCCGGGCCACAGTGTACAGCGCTCAGGGGTCGGTGGCCCTGAGCCATGCCCCACCACCTCTCCTGTTGGTCTTGGTAGCTTCCCAGCTTCCTCTCACATGACTTCTGTCTCTGTTTACTTCTCTCTCTGGCCTCCCTGCCTGCGGCGTCCCCGTGCCACCTCCAGTCTAATCTGCTGCACTAAACCCAGCCCCTGCGCTGGCCCCTTCCTGGTGGCCTCATTCCAGAGTGTGTGCTGTCTCTGGCTCACCCTCCCAGCCCGCACTCCCCGCCCCCGCCCCAGCTCTCTCTACCACTGCGAAGGAGGATCTGTGCACTTTTTCATGTGAAACCTATGATGTTGTATCTGGGGCTCCTCCATCAAGTGCCCAGGAGGGGACCAGCTCCTGGGGGGGCAGAAATGGGCTGCTCTTAAGTCATGGGATGAACATTCCATAGCAGCCTAGCCCAGAGCTTGAATGAAAACAAATGAGTGGGTAGACACATGGGGAGGCAGACATGAGCTCTGGGGATCCAGGCTCTGAGCGCCCCAGAGAGTTGGGCGAAGGTATCTAATATGGGTTGAATCGTGTCCTTCCCAAAGATGTTGAAGTTCTGAGCCCTCAAGAGCTGCGAATGCGACCTGATTTGGAAATAGGGTCTTTGCAGAGATCAAATTAAGATGAGGTCGTTAGGGTGGGCCCTCATCCAGTATGACTAGTGTCTAAGGGGAAATTTAGACACAGACACACACACACAGGGAGGGTGCCATGTGAAGATGAGGGCAGAGAGGGGGTGATGCATGTACAAACCAAGGAATGCCAAAGGTCGCCAGCAAATCTCCACAAGCTGTGGGGCCTCCCTCACAGCCCTCAGAAGGAACCAACCCTGCTGACACCTTGATCTCAGACTTTTAGCCTCCAGAGCAGAGGCAATAAATTTCTATTGTTTAAGCCAGGCAATTTGTGGTCCTTTCTTATGGCAGCCCCAGGAAATGAATACAGTATTTGAATACCTTCAGAGCCTCTCACCTCTGATTATGGGTCAGTGTGCTCTAGCTATCAAGTTTCTTTGCATCTTATTTAGTTTGGACATACAGGCTCTATTTTGAGGTATCTGGGCAGAGATTTTGATAATAATAATAAAAACTTTTAATAAGACTCTAATGAGAGTATTAATAAGATTCTAATAAGGAACTTTTTAATATCCTTCCGACTGATGTAGAGCTGGGCAAGGGATAAAACAACCCATTATCCCACATATAATTTTACAGGGCTTTCCAGTCTACAAAAAGCTTTCTTATTTATTATCCCATTTGGCCCTCAGGGCGACCCTGTGAGGTTAGCACCGTGAGCATTCCCATTTTGCAGAGGAAAGAACTGAGGCTCACAGATGTCCCGTAATTGTCTTAAGTGGCAGAGATGGGACTTAAATGTCGGCCTTCTGACTTGAGTCTCATGTTCTTTCCATGCCCTCACAGCTGCCTCCGAACTTGGAGCAGATGGGACAGTTCAAGGGCAGCTGAGCCCTTGCCTGGTGGCCTGAGGAGTAACACAGTCTTTCGATCCTCTTTCAGGAGCAAGGAAGAGGGGACATCATCCTGCCGGGACCTTGCCAGGTTCTCGTAGGACTTTGTGGTGGCCACAGGGGGCCTCCAGGGTTCTTGGGCCCCTGCTAGAGCAAGGTCCTACCATGAGAGTGGGCCCTGGTGGGTCATTTACAGCACACAGCAGATGAGGAGAGGCTCCAGGGGGGAGCTGGCTGCCCAGGGGTGGGATTGCCACTCATCACACAGTGAACTATCCTCCTCCACGTCTCACGGCCCCGACCCTTAGCAAGCTGGAGCACAATGACGCTTTGCAGTCCCGGGCCACTTTGTAGCCCTCCTCGGGACGTTGAAAGTGCCCACTACCCACTAATAAGTGAAGAGCCTGGGGGAGAGGAATGGCCATAAGGTGTGGAGTCTGAGGTCTGAGTTCAGGCCTCTGCAGAGTGTGACCCTGGGCAAGTTTCCTTTGACTTCGCTGCGCCTCAGGGCCCACACCTGTGAAATGGCTGGAGGACAGCGTCCAGCTTGCTGGGCAGAGGTGAGGAGGAAAGGACAGGTGGGAGCTCTTTCTAATATTGACCTCGATGTTATTCACAACAATAATAACAGTGAATGTCCCTGAGTCTCTGGGGGCAAAGACCATAAATCCTTCCCGTGAGGAGCCATAAAGAACCATTGGCCACTTCCTAAAGAGCAGTACTACCCTACTCCCTTTGCCTCTCATTTGTTGTGTCTGGGTGTGACTCACATTCTTTTGCAGTTTTTTGGCCTCTTTAGAAAACTCTTCTGGTTTCTATCACCAGAGAGTTTCTTTCCACTCCGTCCCTCCTCACCCGCTCCCGCCACCATCACCATGGCTCTGAGGTTGTCACGTGAGTGTTTTCCACGTAAAAAATCTGGAAAACCCATTCAAGCCAAACAGAAAGACGATATTACTGAATCGGAAGTTGATGGATTTGGTCGCACTGCCGTGGCGCGGGGCTTCTGCGGGCTTCAGAACTCTCCAAGGGTGCGAGACTGAGGAGCTAGCTGTTCGTTCTGAAACCTTCGTTGACACGTCCCACATGCTGCCACTGGCTCAGTGCAGCAATAAACCCTGTGTCCTTTCTTGTGTCAGTGCTTCCTGGGGGTCTGTCACTGCGTGGGGCGCTTTACATGCATTAAAGCCTTATTTTATCCTCTTAAACGCCAAACACAGGTCTGTCCAACTTTAAAGTCCCGGTTCTAAGCAGTTCTGGTGTAACTATCTGTTTGAAGGAACTCTCGCCCAGTCCCTTTATCCTGCAGGTGAGGAAACTGAGGCTTAGGAAGGGGGACGGTGACTTCCTAGAAGGAGGAACTGGACCCCAGATGTCCAAACTTCCAGGGCTTTTTCTGCTGTCCCTTCCTCCCCCTCAGAGACGCACCAAACTGCTGCTGCAAGCTGCCCAGTGAGTACCAGCGGGAGCCCTCACTCAGCCATGCTCTTGCTGTTACACCCCAGGTCTCGGTTAAACCTGACAAAGGTGGTATTGGTTAATTCAAGCCGTTGTCTACTTCAGAGAGTTGTACTCAAAGTCAGGTGTCTGGACTCATAAGTTTGGCACCCAGAGGGAGTTATTTGCTCTGATACCAGGCACCTGAACTCAGCAAAAATTCATAATTAGTAGTTAATAGTGCGGAAATGTCTCACCATTCCTGGAACATGCAATGACATGTAACGCCTCGTTTCCTTTGTACATGCTGTTCTCAAAGCCCTGAGTGTTCTCCCTCCTGATCCCACCCTCCTCTTAGTCTCTGCCTGGTGAACTCTTACTCATCCTTCAAGAACAGTTTCTTGATTCATGTCCAGCCACTCTTCTCCCCAACCCTATTATAAGTAGTTATAATATCACTACAATCTGCTTCTCCCACTAGACTGTAAACTCTGCAAGGGCCTGAACAATGTCTTATACACAATAATAGTATTTAAATAATAGTACTTAAAAAGTTCTTCCTTGCAGCCAGGCTCTGTGCTAACACTTTCCGTGCGTTATCTCATTTCATCCTTCATGACGTTATCAGGTAGACATCATTACTTGTCCTAATTCCTAGAGGAAAATGCAGATTCACAGAGAAGTTTGGAAACTTGCCCGAGGTTACACCGTAGGTGGCAGAGTCAGGGTTGAAGTCAGTGCTGCCATGTACAGTTGTGCTGGCTGCGTACTCCCCAAGGGCATCTGGGGGAAGGGCCAGTTGAAGCTGAAATCTTGCCCTCACCTTGGTGCAGAGCTGTGAATGTTGGGAGGAAGGGGCACACAGGCACCATGAGATCTGGCTCCAGAGTTCAGGCTCTTAACCACTGTGACATTCTGGGAATATAAATATGCACAGTCATATTGCCAGTGTCTGGCACAGAGTAGGAGCCCAAATGTAGATGAAAGGGAGATTATGAACCAGTACGCTTTCCCTTTTTCTTCCTTCCCTTTTTACTGCAGAAACAGGTCATCACTTAACAGGTTACTTGGTTTAAGAAGCGCATCTTTTAGTTGACTTGCCTTGTAGCAGGTACAAAGAAACGCCTGAAAACCCAGAAAAAAGTCTCCGTCTGGAGCTCTAAGTGTTAACACAGTTGTCTTTTATTCTAAGTAAATCCATTCTCCCAATTTGGACCTTTGACAGTTGTTAAGCTGGTGTTGAAAAGCCACAGGTGAACCGAAACAAAGGCTGTTTTGAAACCGGCTGCCGGAACTGCACATCTGCTGGTGCATGAATGCTGGTCCTGGTTCTAGACCTGGTACACGAGTACTAGGTTCTCCGGCGGGGCCTCAGCAGGTCCTGAATGGGGTGGCCTGGCTGCTGCCCAGCCTGCTGACTTTCCAAGTGTACTTGGAGCAGCTGGTAGCAGCAGAGCTGGTGGTTGGGCCTCTGTGACAGGCAAAAACCGGGGCTTTAGGATGAAATGTCTATAGAAATATCTGAGTTTCTGCAGACGAAGCAAGGGACGGGAGAGGCCTGGGGACAAAGTTCTGTCTGATGGACTTTTGGGCTGAGAATTCAAGCTGTGCATTCTGGTCCTGCCTTGTGGCTTTGTAACACCTCCTGTTGACATAGAGGCCTGCCGCTTGCTAGTTGCATCCCCGGACAGGTCTCTTAACCTCTCTGGGCTTCCGTTTGTTTACTCCCGAGCAGAGGGGGAGAATGTCACCTCCTGCAGAGGATTGTGATGGGGAGTCAATGAGCTAATGTTTATGAAAAAAAACCACTTTGTGAATTGGAAAGAGCTGTGCAGATGCTCTAACTACCATTATTTGTCATTAGGTAGCTTTTCTTGCCAGTCCCTGGGGCATTTAGCTCCCAGCTGCATCTGCTGAGTATGCTCGGAGGTGGTGTTGATGGAGGAGTAGGGTGGGAAGAAAACAGCAAGGCAGGCAGAAGACAGGGAGACTTTTAGGCTGGGGCTTTTGCTTACAAGTGGAGAGAACGGGTTTGGCTTTTTTTCAGTCTGAAGTGGGAAAGTCGATGGTCTTCAGCAGATGCGAGTTTGGAAGCTGGATTCTCCTCCTTCTTATCTTGCATCCCCGGTGTCCAGGGACATTCCTTAAAATTAGCACATCTGAAGGCTGAAGGCAGCCCAAAGCCAGGGACTTGGCAGAGGAATGCAGATCCCAACTTCACTCTCCTTCTAGGCTGGTCTCTTTGCCGTCGGCCTGTTACTTCATGCTCACAGCCACCTCCACACTCTCGCTCTGATGTTCCCTCCATCCAGCACATCCTTCCTACGCCTGTCCAAATAAAATCCGTGCTGCAGAACTAGTCACACGTCCATTCATTCCACAGATATGTGTTGAGTGTCATTCCTCAAGACAGGGAACACAGGAGAAGGCTCACATTTAGGGGAACAGCAGAGGATGCTAAGTTTTGCTCAGACACGTTGAGGGTGAGGAGCATCTGGTAGCCCGGGTCCTGGAGGCAGGGAATTCAGCCCCTGGAACTCAGGAGCAAGGTCAGAGGATGGGGCATGGACGTGGGAGTCGTCAGCACGTGTGTGAAGTAGAGGCACAGGCACGGGCAAGGTTGCTTAAGGAGAACCTGAGACGTAAGTTGAGAAGAGCAATAGAAATGATGCCTGGCAACCAAGTGTCGAGTTCAGAAGGGAACCAGCGGTGGGAATGAGAGGGAGAGTGAAGAGGCAGTAGACGGAAAGCCAGCAAGATGAGCAGTGGCCTCTTGCGGTTTGAATGGTGGGAGAGCATGGTAGCCTAGCAAGGGCCGCAGGGAGGGCAGGCGGATGGACGCTGGAAAGAGCCCACCGGAGGAGCACTCGCAGCCCCACAGGGACTGATGGCCCCCTTTCTCTGCCTGTGGGAATCGCTGCCGTAGGTGAGCTGCTGCTGGTAGTGAGAGTGTGTCGTTATCTCTCAAGGCTACTGGTTCACAGAAGGATGGAGAACCCAGGACTGGAGGTCTCCAGGAGGCTGGAGAACAGGCGTGGTTGGGAGTCAGGTAGTAGCAGAAATAAAGGAATGAGATGCAGCTAGAAAGAGGCATTATCCAGTTCAGGATTTCAGAGGTAGGGCAGTTCCTGGGAGCTGACAAGGTCAGGGTGGGGCCACATGAGTGGGCTCTGAGGAGGGGTGCAGCAGAAGACTGTTAGATTAGTGAGGACAGAGAACTGAAGCCAGAGTGGTAATTGGTCATCAGCATGGATGTTCAGCTGGCCTCAGGCAAGGGCAACAGTGCATGTTATGAGAAAGCTGTGTACCAACAGCCAAAGTCCACATTTGCTTTTGTGGGTGTGGCTTGGAGGTCTGGAAATGACGATGTGTTAGTTAGGGTAGAGACACCCAAAGATACTAGGCTTAAGTACATTGATTTCTCTCTCATGTAACAGCCCTGCTGGCTTCTACTGTCAGCAAGGCACTGCTCCATGAAGTCGTTCGGGACTTCCGTACTATGGCTCTGCCATTTTCTAGGATGTTGAACTAACTTACAGGCTGTTGCTGGGTCTCATGAGGACCACTCACATTGCATTGGAAAACACTTAGTCACAGGTCACCCTTAGCTGCAAGGGAGGCTGGGAAATTCCCATCTGGGGCAGATATGAGCTCAGTTAGTACACTATCCCTATGGACAAAGGAGGGAACAAAATTTGTGGGACCATCTAGCAATCTGGCACAGATGGTTTTTTTTTTTTTATCCTTTGAAGTGAATATTTATTTTCATGTTATCCTGTATCACACAAAGAATAGCAAATGAAGGACAATCAGTAAATACTGCTGAGAGAGAAAAACTCTGTCCTAAAAAGATTTGATGGATATACAAAATATGGCTGATTCATATTTAAGTAGCATGGTTCTTTTCTAATACTAAATCAGTCAACTGGAAGATAACAGAAGTTCCTCCATAACGCAGGCTAGAAAAGTCTATTCAATTTTATTTAAAATCTGTATGCTGTAAAAGTACATGCCATGGAATTTACTAGGATGACAACTATATAGATATGAAATTCATGACATATTGATTCAACATATTGAACTGGTTTTTAAAACCAATTTATATAAATAATTATAATAGTCTATGTTATGTTTAGCTCTTGAGGCATATGGTAGTAAATTTGAATTTAATTTTAAATAAATTTACATAAATGTAAAAGGTTCAGTAATTTTTATCCACCCTGCATAAATTAAAAGCAAATTAAAAAACAAAAGGATTGTACTTTATAAATGCACTTGAGGCCAAAGTTCAAACAAACCAGAAATCTAAGTTTATTTCTTCCAAAGAAATCAAAGAATGACTGACTTTCATAGAAAGTCATCAGTGGAGAAGGTACTACTGAATATTAAGCAGTAAATATATAAATATGTATGTAAATATATATTTAGCAGTAAATATGACTTACATTTACTATATATTCTTTAAAAATTAATGTAACTGAGAAAACTTCACACTGATGGCACAGATGGTTTTAAGGATGGACAGTCATTCATTCAACAAATACTTATTCAGTGCCTCTTATGGGCTGGGTCCTGGAGTTACAGAGAAGGAGACAGACACGATGCCTGCCCTGATGGAGCGCACAGCCTAGTGGGTGGTGTGGTCTTCAGAGGAGGAAAAGGCAGCTGATGAGTGGCAGCTGTAGATGAACCAAGTGAGAGCCGAGAGATGGGCGGCTTTCACAGGAGAGGGCTGTGAGGGAAGAGTGGTGTCAAGGAAGGCTAGACTGGGGCTTAGGCAGTAGGTAGAGGGCGATTCGTTCATTCATTCATTCATTCATTGTTTACTCAAGAAGCATTTGGTGATAGGGATGCAGTGATAAGTGAAAACAGTTATAGTGCCCACTCTCATTGGATTTTCTTCCTAATAGGGTTTCTTCCTCATTTATCAGGTAATCACATGTATGGGATGAATAATTACGCCTGAGGTAAGACTTTGAAGGAGCAGAATTTAGATCTGTGAGAGCATTTTACAAGGGGCTATTAGACAGAGGGAAGGAGGGAGGAATGACGATTTGAAAGATGAATGGGTGTTAACTAGGTAAGAAGCAGCCAGACCAAGGGAACAGCATGTACAAAGGCCCTGGGGATGGAGGACTGAAAAATGACCCGTGTGGCTGAGGCAGGGCGGAGGTGGCGGGGAGGAGGGGCAGTAGAAAGGTAACCTGGGGCAAGCACACACGGGACCTGAAGGTTCTTAAGGATTTTAGCCTTTATCCTAAGAGCCAAGGGAAGCCACAGATGAGTCTGAAGCAGGAGGAGTGACATGGTCAGAACCCTGGGAAGAGCTAAGCCCATAAAGTTGTGACTTTGCAGCAGAATAGACAGAAGGTATAGGACAAGGATCAGAAAGGGGTCAGAAAAGCTAGAGAACAGGAAGGACAGAGGGCCACCTTGCGCAGGGTTTGTGGCTCACAGGGACAGTGGAGGCAGGAAGTTGAGGAGCAGATGGAGGGACAGGGAAGGGGCCCATTAACTTCAGGCTTCCATCTGGAACTGGGGGTGAAGCTGTGTGTCTCCATCTGGGTTATTTAGCAATCCTGGGACTTTACCTGTTTTCCTATCTGTAAAAGAAGAGTTTCTATGAGGATCAAAGGGAAGATCAGCTAACAGCGGGGTGCAGTATGAATATCATGGATATTGAGAATAATGATATAGACTATATGGAGTACGGAGTGGCTGTGACATCCATCTGAAACGCCTACATTGTGTGGGAAGAAAGATGATAGGGTTCAACGGTCAAGGAGAGGCTTAGCAGTGGCCACACCTGATGTCTCCGTTAGGGAGAGTTTTCAGAATAACTGTGTGTGTGTGTAGGGGTGCGTGTAAACGGGTCTGGTTGTCAGGGGATTTGGGGTCCGAGCTCAGCACCAGTGGCCCTTGCTGGGAGGTTTGAGCAATTCGGTTCCCCAATTTATATGGTAGATTCTGATGTTTAAAGGCATGAGGTCCTGAAAAAGATCAGCCGAGCTGTTTACCAGCTATAGGCTTATACTAATATAGAAATAATAGTTGTTGCTGGGAATTAAAGGGGATGCCGCACCTAAGGTGCTTCATACAGTCCTGGAATAGTGGATGCACATTCAGTGGAAACAGTGGGCCCCAGCTTCCTCATCTGTGAAGAGCTGAGATGAATCTGTCCCAGTGGTGACAATGACAAGGGTTTCCACTGGGAGTGTCAGAGTTTCCTGTGAGTGTTTCCCACGGGTGGGATCCTGGGGTCTCTGACTCACCCAGCGCCGCTTGTGCACAGGCCCGAGGTCCACAACCTGCCCCAGGCACGGCTTGCTGGAGGCCTGGAGCCGAGGTCCTTGCCGTGGTTCAGGCCAGGCCTATGGCCAGGATCCTAGAAGTGCCCAGAAGCCCTTGGGTGGAGTCTGCCTCCTCCTTTTTCCTGTGCACCCCCTGCCCCCCACCTCCCCTCCCCTCTTTGCTCTGAAAGCAGCAGCCTTCCCGCTGGGCCCAAGCAGCAGAGTGGCCTAAATTTAGCCTTCTGGCTTCAGTGGTGAGCCACAGGTGAAGACCAAGGGGAAAGCACAAAGGCGGCCACATTTTCAAAATACCTTTGGTCAAGACCATAAATGGCAAATCTGAGGCTCTTGGTCCACGCCCTCTGCTTGTTTTTGAGGGAAGACTGGAGAACAATCTTGTTTCCTTCTCGGCTGCTTCCCCAGTTGACCCTCCCTTGAAACCCTGCCCCCGCCCCCACTTTGCCCAGCTTGGAGCCATTCTCTGTCCCAGGAGTGCGGGCCCTGGGCTACAGAGCAGGCCCCCATGGCCTGTGTTTGGTTTGGGCGGTATAATCTGGTTTGGCTCAGACAGACCAGCGTCATTATGCAGGCTCCATCCCCCTCAGTTCAGCCAGGCCTGCCGCCTGAGGAGGCCTGGTCAGACAGGCCTGGTGAGATGGTTCACATCTATTGAACGCTTGCTGTGGACCAGGCATCATCCTAACAATCTTACCTCAATCAGCCCATTTAATCTTCCTAATAACCTAAGGAGTGGGTACCATGATCACCCTCTTTTATAGATGAGGAAAGTGAAGCACAGACAGGGTAACTCTCTCAAAATCATACAGCTGGTAAGTGGCAGAGGCCACCTCAAAAGCCCAACCCTTGACTGCCACAGGACACCACCCCCATCATATAGCATCACCCTTTCTGAATCACTTACTGTGCCAGGCACTTTTATGTACATTATGTCAGTTAATCCTCAACACATCCTATGAGGCAGCTACTGCTATTACTGTTCCCTTTTTTTTTTTAAATTTTATTTATTTATTTATTCATTTTTGGCTGTGTTGGGTCTTCGTTTCTGTGCGAGGGCGTTCTCTAGTTGTGGCGAGCGGGGGCCACTCTTCATCGCTGTGCGCGGGCCTCTCACTGTCGCGGCCTCTCTTGTTGCGGAGCACGGGCTCCAGACGCGCAGGCTCAGTAGTTGTGGCTCACGGGCCTAGTTGCTCCGCGGCATGTGGGATCTTCCCAGACCAGGGCTCGAACCCGTGTCCCCTGCACTGGCAGGCAGACTCCCAACCACTGCGCCACCAGGGAAGCCCACTGTTCCCTTTTTATAAAAGTGGAAACTGAGGCTCTGAGAAGTTGATCGAATCGCCCAGGGTCGGGATGGGAAGCCGTGGAGTAATGAGTGCAGCTGTGCCACCAGGCTGTTAAGCTCCTGCCTCCTCGCCTGCCCACCCTCAAGTGCTTCCGTGGGAGTGCTCCTGCCTGCCGGATCATCCTGGAGCCTTTGTCCCTGTGTTGGGAGGCTTGTCCTCACTGTGGTTTAACTCGTGGGCTTCATCACAGCAGCCAGCAAGTGCAACAGAGGGAGCAGGGGCTGCTCAGGACTGAAATTGTAGGCAGCAAGCTCCATGGGCAGACCTTGCTTCCAGAGCCCCAAATACTAGGATTGAAATAGTTCATGTGCTCCTCAGGGATAGGGATTCTTTGCAGTCACTGGAGGGGGCGGGGTGGGGTGGGGTTAAGGGAGCATCTTAATACGCCATTCTTTATTTTTGCTTCATCTATTGTGTACACTAAGGTATTTATTTATTTAATTGTGGCAAAATATACATAACAAAATTCACCACTTTAATTGTTTTCAAGCATACAGGTCAGTGGCATTGAGTATATTCATATTATTGTGCAGCCATTGTCACCATCCATCTTTAGAACCTTTTTGTCTCCCCATACTGAAACTCTGTATCCTTTAAATACTAACTCCTCACTCCCCGCGCCCCCCGCCCCGGCAACCATCATTCTACTTTCTGCCTCTAGGGACATCATATAACTGGAATCATACAATATTTGTCTAGCTTATTTCACTTAGTATAATGTTTTTGATGTTCATCCATGTTGTATGTCAGAATTTCCTTCCCTTTTAAGGCTGAATAATATTCCGTTGTATATATAGAGCACATTTTGTTTATTCCTTCATCCAGCCGTAGACATTTGTGTTGCTTCCCCCTTTTGGCTATTGCAAATAACACTGCTATGATATATTGAGGTTTTATGGGAAAGTTTGCTTGAAAAAAAATCCAGTTGCTAAAAGAAATTTGGAAACCACCACATTGGACCAAAGTTGGGGGAGATGGAGACCCAGTAAGCATGAGTAAGTTACCTGTACGTGATGGGCAGAGCCAAAACTATAGCCGTCAGACTCTGAGTCCAGCACTTTCTCTCCCTCTGATTGCTGGCTCTGATATATAGAAGGAGGAAGGAAGGAGAATGCAGCTCTGTCCTGGGGTCAACTGCCCTGTGTCCATAAACCTCCTGGAGCTGCAGAGAGGACTGGATTCAATATTTATTGAGTGCCCACGGGAGCCAGTCCAAGGTGGAGATAGAGTTTGTGTCTATTTCTGCGTCTCACTGCTTGTGTGACCTTGGGTCCTTTTCTTGCTTCTCAGAGCCTAGGGTCATTGTGACGATCAGATGAGATGAGATGTGTCCAGTGCATCTGGGGCAGTGTCTGGCACACAGTGCCCAGAGAGCAGGAGCTGCCACTCCACGAGGCACTGCTGGGGATAAAGAGATAAACAGGACAGGCTCTGGCCCTTGGGAGTTCTTCTCAGTGCATCATATCAAGAGGCACATGATGTTGATTTGTCCCATTATTGGTGATATTGACATTTATCAGTTGATTAAGATGGTGTCTGCCAGGTTTCTCCATTGCAAAGTTAATTAACAAGTGTTTTGTACTCATTAATAAATTACTATTTAATGAGCATTTTGTGGGAACTACTTTGAGACAGTGTACAGATTCTATTCCTCATCAAACTTTGACCCTGCAGTTTTAGCATCATGTTTTGCCAAATGATGATTCTATAATTCCTTCTACATTTATTATTTGCAATTCTACTACAAGGTAGAGGCTTCACACCTTTATTTATTTGTTTGTCCATTCATTCATTTATATCAGCACAAACTCATGAATTTCTATTTTATTCAATGGGCTATAATCCACAACAGTCATTATTTATTTTGATGCTCAAATTGTTTTTCTATAAATTTAAAAATATCTGGTAGACTTGGAGAATAATACATAAACTACTGTGATTTTGTAACATAAAATAATAATAATATTGAGCCCTTTCCATGTGCCGGGCACTGTTCTAAGTTTCTTTATTAACTCTTTATATACGTAAATTCTTCACATATGCAACAGTTATTTATTGCCGTGAAACAAGTTATCCCAAAACATAGCAGTTTAGAAACAACAAACATTTTCTGTCTCACGCAGTTTCTGTGGATCAGGAATCAGGAGTGTTAGCTGGGTGGTTCTGGCTCAGGCTGTCTCACGAGCTTGCAGTTGAGATCCCAGGGCTGCAGTCATCTAAGGGCTTAACTGGGGCTAGAGGATTCACTTTGAAGATATGCAACTCACCTGGCTATTGGCTGGAGGCCTCATTTCCTCTCCACAGGGACTCCTCCACAGGGCTGTTGGAGTGTCCTCACAACGTGGCAGCTGGCTTCCAGAGAGAGTGATCCCACAGGGAGAGTAAGGAGGAAACCACAGTGCCTTGTATGACCTCGTCTTAGAAGTCATACACCATCACTTCTGCCACAGTCCATTCATTAGAAGCGAGTCACTGGCTACACCCCACACTTAAGAGGAGATGAAGGATGTTCCTAGGCCCCTTTTGAAGAGAGCGGGTCAAAGAATTTTTGATCGTATTGAAAAGCCACCACAAAATACATAAACTCCTGTGAATTCTTTCATCCGTACTATGTAACCCTAAAAGGTAGGCATTACTCTCTGACCAGTTAAGTGCCTTGACCAAGGGCACACAAGCAGACAGTGGTAAAGTTGGGATTTGAACCCAGGCAGCCTGGCTCCAGGGCCCACATTCTCAGCCACTACCTGATTTGGCAGGGCCTTGAGGCAAGAAAATGGAGAATTCCTGAAGGTATTTGAGGGAAAAGAGACACGATCCATCCACCCTAGCCATGGAAGGCAGCATGCAGCAAGGTACAGGGTGATGGGTAGCCCCACTGCCTTCTCCAGTAGGGCTTGCATGCAGATCCCTTTTCTAGCTCCGTACCTAGGAGGCCTGTCTTTCCACCTGTTGCTTTCCATTTGCTCATTTTGCAGGTAGACAGTTAGAGAAAAGCAGTGTAAATCATAATTTTTTAAAACGGGCAGGATGGTGGTGCTGGCCTCTCTTGCGTGGCAAAGTGTTAGGGGAAGGCTTGGGGGTGGAGCACCTTTAAAAATGGGACAATATGAGACATGGTCTTTACTCTTCGGGGCACAGAGTCCATTTGGAAGACAAGAACATAAACATGAAGTTATTTAAAACCTGGGTTACATGTAATTACCTTTTAAATGGTAGGGCCAAGGCTTGTGTCTTGGTTGCCCTTACATTCCACCACAGTGCCTAGTAGCGTGCCTGGCTTTGCTTATTGATTGCTAAGTGAATGAATGTTGCTATCCTACCACGACATGGGTGGCAGAGACAAGAAGGAGGTAGCTGGTGAGGTGAGGCAAGCCGGCCAGGGGAAGTGACTATCATGAAGTGTCTGGCCCCTGAAGGCAGCATTAGGTAGGGAAACTAGCAGAGGTTAACAGCCAAGCAGGTGTCATCAGGGATCTACAAAGACTGACAAGCATCAAGAGATGGGCTGAGAACTCAAGGACAGGCAGATACCGGAGGTCAGGAGGGGTCTGGCAAAGGGAATCTGGGCGGCAGGTATGAGAACCTGGAATCTACTGGGCAGGCAAAGAGAGTTAGTTATAGCCCCAGCACCAGAGCATGGAATATGCCTGGACGCTGAGGCAGACACACTTTACCCTTTGGTGCCTTTTGACCTCATTTGGGCCTGAACTGGTGTCTGAGGGGCTCACTCTTAGGAATGTGAACAGGAAGGGACTGGAGTGAATTTAGGCTGCCAAGGGGCTAGGGTTTCACTTGGGCAAGCCCCCTTCAGTGTCTCCTGCAGGTTTCTTTCTTTCTTTCTTTCTTTCTTTCTTTCTTTCTTTCTTTCTTTCTTTCTTTCTTTCTTTCTTTCTTTCTTCCTTCCTTCCTTCCTTCCTTCCTTCCTTCCTTCCTTCCTTCCTTCCTTCCTTCCTTCCTTCCTTTCTTTTTTTTTTAGTATTTATTTATTTGGTTGCACCAGGAGGGTCTTAGTTGCAGCAGGCGGGCTCCTTAGTTGCAGCATGCGGACTCTTAGTTGCGGCATGCACGTGGCACCTAGTTCCCTAAACAGGGATCGAACCCTGGCCTCCTTCAGTGGGAGCTTGGAGTCTTATCCACTGCGCCACCAGGGAAGTCCCTCTCCTGCAGGTTTCTGAGGCCTTCACTTGCCCAAATTGTGGTTTATGGTGCAGATTGGAGTGAGGGTGAACCTGCTCTCCAGGGGTTTTTAGTGTTGAATTCCTTAGGAGACACCCAGTCCTACGCTAAGGATGAGACCCAGGGAACACGACTGCCATGGAAGCCTGTCTGCAATTCTTTACTTTTCTTTCTGTGCAAAAAGAGGGAATAGCTTCTTAAATTTCCCTACAGAGAAGATTTAAATTTGTGATTTGAGCCCCAGCTTTGCCACTTCTTTCTCGTGGGACTTTCGGCAGGTGATATGGGATAATTCCTCATCTGGGACATGGGGGTAATTAATACCCACCTCCCTGGGTTTTGGGGAGAATCAGTTCAATCAGACACGTGAATATAATTGTTCAAACAGCAAGTGCTGTGTGAACCTAAGGGAATATTACTGTGAAACAAACTCCAGCCAGTGAGAGCTGAAAGATCTTAATATTGTCACTGGGCCCCTCTTTACATAGGGACCCGGATGTCCCAGGGGAGCTACAGACTTGATGTATTGCTCTTGGCTCATGGAGCAAAAACTCAAGATGATCCTGGTTGATAAAACCTCCAATTTGACTAGAATCCCTCCCCGCCCGCAACTCTATGTAAAGGACCGATGTTTTCTGTGAGAGTACCCTACAGAACCCTCCCAGGTTTCAGCGGACAGGAGACTCAGATAGAATCCCTGGCTGGGCAGCATGGTTTCACCCCAGCTAGGAAGGGACTTTGTTCTCGCGTAGCCTTGGCGGGTCCAGCAGGCTTGCTCCTTCTAGGTAATACCTGAAAGAGTTATTTTAGCTGGACTTTCATAGATTAGGACTTTCACATAAGGATTAGGTGAAAATAACCATGGCTCTTATTCATTAAATGGTACACGAGCAACTTCTGAGTGTAAGTTTCCCCTTGAAGAATCTTCCCTTGAGCCTAAAAATGCTCCTCTGGATTACTTCCTGTGTTAGCTTCCAAGAAACAGGAAGTTGTCCCTCCTGCCTATAGTAGTTTGTGTTTTAATTGTTTGGTGTCTATATATATGTGTGGGTTAGAGATGTATGAGTTGTCCTCCATCCTTTGGTTTAGATTTCATTTTCTTCTTTGGGTCCTCTTACTTCAGTTCCTGGTGTCCCCCAGTGTAAACTAGAGAAGGCCGGTCATGTAATGGCCAAGAATGGGAGCTCTGGGGACACTTTGGGGACATCTCAAGCTTCCTTTTCCCCTTTCATAAATAAGGAGTACAGCAGCATCTGCCTTACAGGGTTGTTTTGAGGCTGAAAGTTGCTAATATGTGTAAAGTACTTAGATAGTACCTAGTGCATAGTGAACACTCAATAAATGTCAGGGGTTTTTTTTCAAGTAGCACATATGGTATTCATTACCCTCAAGAAAAATATGTGCCCCAGAAATATAAACAGGTTGAAAAGTTCAGATAAATCCGTGGATCCATGCTTGGAATATTAAAGAAAATAGGGTACTTGGGGGTACAGAGTACGGTCTTTTTAAAAATTTTTTATTATTTATTTATTATTTTAAATTTTTGGCTGTGTTGGGTCTTCGTTTCTGTGCGAGGGCCTTCTCTAGTTGCGGCAAGGGGGGGGTGCCACTCTTCATCGCGATGCGCGGGCCTCTCACTATCGTGGCCTCTCTTGTTGCGGAGCACAGGCTCCAGACGCGCAGGCTCAGTAGTTGTGGCTCATGGGCCTAGTTGCTCCATGGCATGTGGGATCTTCCCAGACCAGGGCTCGAACCCGTGTCCCCTGCATTGGCAGGCAGACTCTCAACCACTGTGCCACCAGGGAAGCCCCAGAGTACAGTCTTAATAAATATTTTTCTTTATTTGGAAATGAAGAGTACAGGGGATGCCCCTTTGAGGTGCTAGGCCCTGCTCTGTTTGCCTGGCTGCATCTTGTCTGTTGAAATACGTACCTGGTGTTTTTTCTGCTGCCCTCACTTTTCCAGATCTAGGGGAAGTCCCTTGGGAAATACATTAATAGATCTTGCTCCTCTGGCCAGTACAGTTCTTCCCCACTCCTGGGCTGGAGCCTCAATGCTTTAGGGATGAGACCAAGTGGCAACTTCCCCTGGAATACATTATGGAGAGGAAATGGGGAATTCAAAGTGCCCCATGAGAGGCAGGGTTCCAGAGCCAGGTTTATTGCTTGAAATCTGGAGCTGAAGTGGGGTTCCCTCACTTGGAAAAGAAGGTTGGAAAAAAGCTCCTCTTGATTGCTGCCTAAGGCTATGGCAAATAGAAAGTGATATACTAATATATCCTTGCAGACAGTACCCGGCAAGTCAAGTCCCCCAGCACTCAGTGGTAAGCTTGAGCGTTCCCAGTATCACTATGGGATTTAAGCCCTGAGCTGCCACTGGGGTGTGGTCTGCAATGGGGACTCTAGTGGTCCAGGAAAAGTCAAGTGCAAAATGCCAGATAGATAGATATATAGGTAGAGAATGCAACAGGCACAAAACAAACCTCCCACTCAAGATAAGCCTACAGTTCCAAATTCCAAAACATGTGGGAGGAAAACTATTGCTAAGAAAAAAAGAGAAAGAAAGAAAGGAATATAGCCAGCACAATCAACAATAGGGAAATGAATTCACTCCAGACTACAAGAAATAAGAGTGAAAGCTAACGATGTCTTCAAAATATGTGTGAGGAGGATCCTCAAAGGGCTGAAGAAAGGAATATAATCTATAAAAAAGAATAAGAATAAATGAAATAAAAGTAAGCAGAAACTAAACAAGAACACAGAATATAAAAAGAACCAATTAGAAATCAGGAAATATATAGTTTTGAATCTCTTAATAAAACCTCAATAGATGGGATAGAATCAATACTGGACATAACTGAAGAAAGGGCTGGTGAATTAGAAGTCGGTACTGAGGAGTTCATCAGGGACTCAACCCAGGATGAGAAATTAAAAATATGAAAGAGCAGTTAAGAGACACGGAGAATAGATCAAAAGACTCTAATATATGTCAGAGTTTCAGAAGAAGAGAATAGAGGAGATGAATGAGGGGCAATATTTGATTAGACAGTGGATGCACATTTTCTCATAACCAGAGAAAGATATGAGTTCTAGGGTTGAAAAAAGCAACCATAAGTGACAAATAAAAATAAATTCACATCTAGACATGTTGTAGCACAACTTCAGAACCTCAAGAACACAGACAAATGCTTAAAAGCTCCACAGAGAAAAGGCAAATTACCTTCAAAGGAATAACAACTAGCCTGACAGCAAACTTCTCATCAGCAACAGCAGCTGCCAGAAGACAGTGAGGGAGCACCTTGAAAAAGCTGAGCAAGTACGACTGTCAGCCCAGAAGCCTCCGCTCAGCTAAACCAGCACTCAAGAGTGAGGATGATAGGCATTTTCAGATATACAAAAACAAGAAAGTTTAGTACACACTGATGCTTCCTGAAAGAAATACTAAAAGATGAACCTTATCAAGAAGAAAAGTGAGATGAAATATTGAGATTAAAAAATGGCATGTAGAAAAAAACCTGAGCCTAGAAATTGGTGAAATAGTTTGATTGCAGATTTATGTAACCATTGATTATGTTTTTAAAAAGCACAAAACCAAAACTTTTGTGCAAAAAAAATGTACAGAGGGAGCAGTTTCTACTCCCTTTCATCTGATCGTTGCCATGTAGGAAATAAGCCCAGTGTTTCCAGATCACTGGTCTTTCAAGGCAAACCACAAAGCCAGAACTTTATGTGAAATCTCCTGAGTTTTAAGGGTTTGCAACAAGTTCAGTAATTTTTAACACGCCAAGCTCTTCAACACTTTGAAGAGTCAAGAAAACTACAGCCATATATAGTATATAACACTGTACAGCCATTCAGCCTGCAGTTGGTGACCTCGGGCACAGACAGTGTTTAAATGTCCCTTTGGCTCGCTGGTCTCTATCACATGAGCAGAGATGCCTTCTCCGGGGGCTGGTACTTGGACTAGGAATTGAAGGATGGGATTTAATTAAGTGGAGAGGAGCAGGAAGGGCACTTGAGACCTTGAGGTGGGAGTGCATCTGTAGTGGCTCAAGAAATAATTCGGTGGGGGTGGGGTTTGGGAGGAGGAGGTTGGTTGGGGCCAGAGATGTTTAAATATTGTCCTGAATCCTTGTGTCCTCCTTAAGGTCTGGAAGCTGGTCTATTTTGAGTCACATAGTTTAGTGCCTTACATCATTCCCCAGGGACGGCCGTGGTGAGTAAATGAGCACTACTTGGTGATGAGGGTGAGAACGCCAATGAAAAAGGCAAGAAGGAGAAATCCAGGCACATCTGGGAGATTATGTGGTGTGATGGGATGCTTCCCAAGGAGCTACGTAATGTGTCAGCTGGTCCTTTAATTAGAAACAGTGATCTGGAAAGCATGGCTGCAGTGTGGTAATTCACGTGGATTTCTCAGTAGCTTGAGTCTCTGGCTCTGAGCTTTTCTAAATGGCAGCGTTGCAAGGCTCTGAACCAGTTGGTTTCTTTGAAATAAAACCAGGTAAACAAATAGAGGGGACGTGGGTGGGAGTGGTGGAGGGAAGCTGGATCATGAGTCAGGAGACCCCGCTTCTAGTCTGGTTCTTGCCATCAGCTCCTTCAGAGACAGAGCCTGTCCTACAGGGGTTTAGATCCCAAAGTCAGCGTGTTGGGTCATGTCAGTCCCTGAAATTGCCCTTAAAATAGAATGTACATGGTTTAGTGTGTGTAACACTATATAGTAAGGTGTGTATATGTATAATGTATATAGTAAAGTGCCATGAGTAGAGTCGATATAACAAGATCATTTATTATGGAGAAAATTACATTATTTAAACTATCTTTTTATCACTCTCTTTTTTGCCACATGTGTATTTTGACTTTGTATTAGTTAAATGCTCATATATTACAACTGGATTGTATAACCTTGAGCATAAAAAAATCATTGCTTTGGGCCTCAGTAAAATAAAATGAGTGGCCCAGATAATTTATAGGCCCCCGTTCAGCTCAAAATCATTGACTCTTTTTTTTTTGACATTGTAACTGAGTGCCCTTGATGCAGGCGGCAGGGTCGAATGTGGGTAAGGACACAGGTTCTGTGTCTGGCAGGCTGGGTTCTCATTTTGACTTTATTCCTGCTTAATTGGGTGGCTCTGGGAAGGTATGCCTCAGGTTTGTTCTTTTTTTTTTTTTTTAATTAATTAATTAATTTATTTTTGGGTGTGTTGGGTCTTCGTTTCTGTGCGAGGGCTTTCTCTAGTTGCGGCGAGCGGGGGCCACTCTTCATCGCGGTGCGCGGGCCTCTCACTGTCGCGGCCTCTCTTGATGCGGAGCACGGGCTCCAGACGCGCAGGCTCAGTAGTTGTGGCTCACGGGCCTAGCCGCTCTGCGGCATGTGGGATCTTCCCAGACCAGGGCTCGAACCCGTGTCCCCTGCATTGGCAGGCAGATTCTCAACCACTGTGCCACCAGGGAAGCCCAGGTTTGTTCTTTTAAAATCTGTAAAATAGGGATAATAGTATCTGCCTCATAGGGATGCTGCGAAGCTTAAATGATCCTTGTATATGCTTAGAGTAATGCCTGGCATAGTATTTGCTCAGTAAATGCCTCTTCTTCTTTTTGCAAAACACCATGGTAAGTGCTCTAAGGAATACAAAAACTGGTACCCTCAGTCTAATCAAGATTTACTCGTGGGGCTTCCCTGGTGGCGCAGTGGTTAAGAATCCGCCTGCCAGCGCAGGGGACACGGGTTTGAGCCCTGGTCCGGGAAGATCCCACATGCCGCAGAGCAACTAAGCCTGTGCACCACAACTACTGAGCCTGTGCTCTAGAGCCCGTGAGCCACAACTACTGAAGCCCGCGTGCCACAACTACGGAAGCCCGCACGCCTAGAGCCTGTGCTCCGCAACAAGAGAAGCCATCGCAATGAGAAATCTGCGCACCACAACGCAGATTAGCCCCCGCTCGCCGCAACTAGAGAAAGCCCGCGCGCAGCAACAAAGACCCAACACAGCCAAAAATAAATAAATTTTTAAAAAAATCTATAAAAAAAAATGATTTACTCGTGCTGGCTAGTATACAAAGAGTTTATTATAAGGATATAATAGGCAATATTAGGGCTGTTGAGGGTGGGGTTCCCTGGGAAACAGGTGCTGAGATGGAGATTAGCATGCAGGGCATTTATTGGGGTGTCTGATTGGGATCAACCCTTCTGAAGGTGATTGGCCAGAGGGAGGAGTTGAGCTCTGATGCAGTCCCAGTGAAGGCCTCAGCCCATTCTATGTGACATTCTGGAACTTGGAGAGGCCCTTCAGACTTGTCCCAGGTTGGAGCAAGGGGCCCAGGCCTTTACATGGGATGTTGATCAGTCATGGACGTGGGTCGCCGCTGGAAGGAGTGTGACCTCGGGTGAGGCAGCGTTCTTCAGTCTCCAGAGGGGCTGGCAGCCAGGGGTAGTCTTCCGGAAGCATTCCCAGCAGCTGGGAGGATGCAGCCTTCCTTCCTGAAGGAGAATCTGGTGGCTGATTCTGTGACCCCCACAGTGCCCAGGGGCTGAAAGCAGAGTTAAGCCAGTACTTCCAAGGTTGGAGCTGGGAGGTTAGGAATGGAGGCCACTCTGCTCATTTCTCAGGGGTCGTGTGTCTCTGCTTCTCTCTGCCCCTTTCTCCTGCCTCTCTCTGTCCACAGCCTTTCTCACCTACTCACTTTGCTCATGGCCTACGATGGCCACCAGCCCAGAGCCTGCATGGCTTTAAGGCTCCTGTTCCCATCACAACTGCCCTCAATCCTTGTGTCTTAGTTCAAATGTCTGAGAGAGACTGGCTGGCCTCGACCAGCCTGTGAGTGGACACCCTCTCCCCACCCCCAGCTTGGGTCACTGTCCACTCCCAGTCCAGTCACTGGAGTGGGGTCTGCCATGTTGCACCTCTCTTTTCCAGGGGTCGTGGCTAGGTCCGTCACCGTCAGACATGTCTATGGGACACTTAGGAGCTCTTCTGATGTGCCAGGCGGTATTCAAGGTACAGGG